>NC_065578.1:139218233-140482399 GCF_024542745.1 Macaca thibetana thibetana | reverse complement strand
CAGAGAACGAATGCCAGAGAGCTGCAAAAGGTTCCCCTGAAGTAATCGTCAGCATACTCAACAGCAGGTACATGTGAGAAAATATTTAAAAACAAAGGAAAGATTTAGAAGAAAAAGTACTTAGCATTTACTTGGGATCAGGAATAGCATAAGTAGTGAGGAATAGAACTCAGTAGTGAGGAACAGAAAGCTCTAGAAAAAGCACTACTTTGGTTCTGTTTAGTAAATAATTAGTAGCAAGACCTGAAAGAATCACACTACTTCCAAATAACTATGTCTCCAAGCAAAATTCAAAATCATTTATTGGAATACAAGAATATCCAGCACTACTAAGTTAAATTAATAATTTCTGGCATCCAATCAAAAATTACGAGGCAAGTAAAGAAGGAGGTGAATAGAATCCATAATAAAAAGTAAAATCTGTCCATCGAAACTGACACAGAACTGACGAAGATGTTAAAGTTAGCAGACAAGAACATTCAAACAATGATTCTTACTATATTCCATATGTTTAAAAAGTTATATAGAGATATGAGAGATACAAAGCAGACCCAAATCAAGTTTCTAGATGTGAAAAATATGTTGAGATTACACACACACACACACACACACACTCAATGGGATGAATGGCTGGCTAGACATCACAAAAGAAAAGATTCATGAACTAAAGACATAGCAATAGAAACTACGCTACATGAAACACAGAGAAAAATTTTTGACACAAATATATCATCGGTGAACTGTGGAACAACTTTAAGCAGCCCAATATACATGTAATTAGAGCCTCTGAATAAAAGGAGAGAAGGGAGGGGTAACAAGATAGCAACCAAGACGGTGGAGATCCATAAGCTGAAGCTTGCTGAACTAAGGCAAGAATATCTTGCTCATGGTTTGGAGACCAAGGGAACAAAGCAAGATCTTATCCACAGACTCCAGGCATATCTTGAAGAACACGCTGAAGAGGAGGCAAATGAAGATGTTCTGGGAGATGAAACAGAGGAATAAGAAACAAAGCCCATTGAGCTCCCTGTCAAAGAGGAAGAACCCCCTAAAAAAACTGTTGATGTGGCAGCAGAGAAGAAAGTGGTGAGGATTACATCTGAAATACCACAGACTGAGAGAATGCAGAAGAGAGCTGAATGATTCAATGTACCTGTGTGCCTGGAGAGTAAGAAAGCTGGTCGGGCAGCTAGGTTTGGGATTTCTTCAGTTCCAACAAAAGGTCTGTCATCTGATAACAAACCTATGGTTAACTTGGATAAGCCGAAGGAAAGTGTTCAAAGATTTGGTTTGAATGTCTCTTCAATCTCCAGAAAGTCTGAAGATGATGAGAAACTGAAAAAGAGGAAGGAGCGATTTGGGATTGTCACAAGTTCAGCTGGAACTGGAACCACAGAGGATAGAGAGGCAAAGCACAGGAAGAGAGCAGAGCACTTTGGGATTGCCTGATGAAAAGTCCTTGATACTTTCTGTTCTCCAGTGTTTTCCATTTCTCTCATTCTTCTTGGTCACATATATGCCTGAATGTACAGTCATGTGCCTACATCCTGCCTCGCAATGAGGGAGCACGTACCCCAGGTACATCCGTGAACTGCAGCAGCAATTTGACTTAATGCTGTTTCAGCTTTAAGGTTGCTGTGTTTTTTGTTCTTGGTTATGTAGCTTGTTAATAAAAAAAAAAAATTGAAAAGAGAAAAAAAAAAGGAGAGAAGGAGTGGGAGACAGAGGGAAACATATTTGAAGATATAATGGCCAAAAATGTTCCACATTTCGTGAAAACTATAAATTCACAGATCCAATAACTGCTACAAACTCTAAGCACAAGAAATATGAAGAAAACCAAACTAAGGCATATCTTAATGAAATTGCACAAAACTGATGATAAAGGGAAAATCTTAAAAAGCAGTCATAGGGAAAAAAATGAAATATTACATATGAAGGAACAAAGAGAAGTCTGGCAGCAGATTTCTCATTGGAAATGATGCAAGCCAG
The DNA here is from genome assembly GCF_024542745.1 of Macaca thibetana thibetana. Classification (NCBI taxonomy): domain Eukaryota; kingdom Metazoa; phylum Chordata; class Mammalia; order Primates; family Cercopithecidae; genus Macaca; species Macaca thibetana. The sequence continues at coordinate 140,480,407 of NC_065578.1, read as the reverse complement.
AAAATAGTGGGGCAACCTCTAAAGAATCAAAGAAAAAAACATGCTAACACAGACTTCTATACCCAGTGAAAACAGCTTTCAAAAATGAAGGCAAAATAAAGACTCAAAAGTGAAAAGAATTCATCACTATAGACCCCATCAACAAGAAATGTTAAAGGAAGTTCTTCAGACAGAAGAAAAATGATATCAGATAGAAACATGCATCTACCCAAAGGAATTGAGAGCATTAGGAATGATAACATTCTTATTGCCACTGTAACAAATTACCACGACTACAAATTACCACAACTTTGTGACTTAAAACAACATACACTTATTCTTTTATAGAATTGGATGCCAGAACTCTGAAACGGTCTTCACTGAGCCAAGATCAAGGTGTTGGCAGGACTGTGCTCCCTCCAGACGCTCTGCAGGAGAATCGGTTTCCTCACTCTTTCCAGCTTTTGAAAGCTGTCCCTATGCCTTGACTCATGGCCCCACATCATGTCACCTTTTCTCCCTCTGCCTTCGTTGTCACATCACTTTCTATCTCTCACATCTTCAAATTTCCCCCTACCTTCCTCTTCTAAACACGCTTGTAATTTCATTTAGGACCCACCCAGAAAATCCAAGATAGTTCCCCAAGTCATATACAATATGTTCTGGGAGCACAGTAAATCTAAAATAGAAATCAATAGCAGAAAGACCTCTGGAAAATCTTCAGGTAGTTGAAAACTAAATATCTCACTTTGAAATAACTCATGGGACAAAGAAATCAAAAGGTAAATTAGAAAATATTTTTAGCTGAATAACAATGAAAACACAATATATCAACATTTACAGGATACTGCTAAAGTAGTACTTGGGGGAAAATTTATAGCACTAAACACATATATTAGTAAAGATGAAAGGTCTCAGATCAATAACCTCAGCTTCCATCTTGAGAAACTAGAAATAGAAGAGCAAATTAAACCCAAATCAAGCAGAAGGAAGAAAAAAGAGAAGAAATCAATGAAATAGAAAAAAACACAAAAGTAATAGGAAAAAAAATCAATGAACACAAAAGCTGGTTCTTATAGAAGATCAATAAAATGGATAAACCTCTAACCAGACTGATTTAAAAAAAAAAAAGAGAAGACACAACTACCAGCTGTATCTAGAACAAGACAAGTGACATCACCATAGTTTCTATAGATATTTAAAGAATAATAAAGAAATATTATGAACAACTGAATGCCAATACATTTGACAACATAGACAAACTGGACAAATTCCTTGAAAGGCACAGACTACCAAAGCTCACTCAGAAAGAAATAGATAAACTGAATAATTAAATCTAATAAAGAAATTAAATTTGTTATTAAAAGTCTTTTCACATAGAAAACTTCAGGCCCAGATAGTTTTTCTTGGAATGAAGCACACATAAGGAAAAATAATACCTATTTTACACAAACTCTTCCAGGTAATTGAACAGGAGTACTTATTCTATAAAGCCTGTTTACCCTGATTCCAAAGTCTGACAAATATATTACAAGAAAGAAAAACTACAGTTCACTATTCCTTCATGCACATAGATTTTAAAATTTCAAACAACATGCCAACAAATTTTCAAACAACATGCCAACAAATCAAATCTATATATATAAAAAGGATGGGGCCAGGGGCAGCAGGTCATGCCTGTAATCCTAGCACTTTGGGAGGCCAAGGTGGGAGAATAGCTTGAAGCCAGGAGTTCAAGACCAGCCTAGGCAACATAGTAAGACTCCATCTCTACAAAAAAAAAATTTTTTTAATTAGCTGGGTGCCACCAGCTACTTGGGAGGCTGAGGTGGGAGGATCACTTGAGCCCAGGAGTTCGAGGCTGTAGTGAGCTATGATCGTGCCATTGCAGTCCAGCCTACATAACAGAGCAAAACCTTGTTTCAAAAAAAAAAAAGATAATGCATTATGACCAAGTGGTATTTTTCTCAGAATGCAAGACTGCTCTAACAATTTTTAAATCAATTGACGAAATTCACCATATTAAGAAACTAAAAATTTTAAAAGCCCACATGATTCATCAAAAGATGAAAAGAAGCCTTTGACAAAACCCAACATCTATATCTAATACAAATTCTCAAAGGACTAGAAATAAAAGAAAATGTCCCCAGCTTGATAAAGGGTGTGTAGAAATCACCTACAGCTGACATCATATTGGTGTGATGTCACACAGTAACATCACACCAATATGATGGTGAAAATGAATGCTTTCCCCCACTTCTACTCAACACCGCACTGAGATTAAGCTAGAGCAGTAAGCCAGTTAAAAAATAAGAGCAGGCTTCCAATTCAAAAAAAAAAAAAAGTAAATACAAAAAATTCGCCAGGCGTGGTGGCGGGCGCCTGTAGTCCCAGCTACTCGGGAGGCTGAGGCAGGAGAATGGTGTGAACCCAGGAGATGGAACTTGCAGTGAGCTGAGATTGCACCACTGCACTCCAGTCTGGACTCCATCTCAAAAAACAAAAAAGAAAAGGAAAGAAAAGAAAGAAAGTAAAAGTGTCTATATTCACAGACCTTCTAATAAAATTACCTTCCACATAGAAAATCCAGTAGAATCTATAAAAAAGCAATCAGAATGAACAAGGAGTTCAGCAAGGTTGCCAGATGCAAGCTCAATATAAAAAAAATTCTACATACTAACAATTAACAATCAGAAACTGGAATTTAACAAAATAACATTTACTATAACATCAAACACTAAGAGATAAGTAAATATGCAAGATCTCTACACTGAAAACTATAAAATATAGTAGCCATGTTATTCACAATATTTCATAACTGGGAATAGCCAAAATGTCCATCAGCAACACAGAGAATAGATGAATAAATTGTGGTGTATTCATACAATTGAATTTTACAAAGCAATAAAAAAGACAAATTACTGATACATGGAAACAACATTGATGAATCCCACAGACATTGCCAAGTTAAAGAAGCCAAGCACAGAAAGAAGAGTCCATACTATCATGAATCCATTTATATACGAAGTTCCAGAAACTAAGCTGTGGTGGGAGTGCCTATCTCTGGCTGCGGGGGGTGTGTGTGTGTGTGTGTGTGTGTGTGTGTGACAGAGAGAGAGAGACAATTTATTTTAGGCCTGGATGGCTACATGTACATATTCACTGGGGACGGGGGACAGGCTGGAGATCCCTTTGGCATGTTTGGAAATGCTCAGAGCAAGTAAGCTGGATGGAAGCTGGGCCCCTGTCCCTTTAAAGTGAGCCCCTGGTATGAGAGAGAAACAGAGAGAGAGAGAGAGAGAGAGAGAGAGAGAGAGAGAGAGAGAGAGAGCAATAGAAAAGAAGGAGCCTCCTAGGGTGATGGAAGTGTTCTGCCTCTTGATATGGTTGCTGGAAATATGAGTGCATACATTTGTAAAACATCATACAACTGTGCTCCTACATGATTATATTTCACCATAGGTAAGTTATACCTCAGTAAAAGTGTTCAAATCAAAAGAGAGAGAAGGGACATCAGTCCTTCCTTACCCACTCATGAAGTCTCCAAAGATATACAGGCCATTGAGATTTGGGGATTCACAACCACGATAGACATAACCTCCCGTGACTGATTTCCCCACTGCGTGGCCATAAGCATAGATTGGCAGAACATCATCTGTCCAGGGGAGAGGAAAGAGAGTGAGAGTCGTGGCCTAAAATTGAAAGCTTCAAGGAGGAAGAAGGGGACTTTTTAATGCAGTTGCCTAATTCAGTGAAGAACACTTTACCTCTTGGTCTTCAGTAGGACAGGCAAGCAAGTAAATCATGTTTATTATTCTCAATAGGCCATCCACAATATTTGCAAGCTTCCTACTTAACTGCTATCCTCAGGCAGAGAGGAAGCCAAAAATTCCCTCCATCTATGACGCAGTGACCTGGAAATCCACATGGCTAAGTTTTCCCTGTAGGTTGATATGGCAGATACCCTGGTTTAAGGATATGGAAAATATTGTCACAGTCTGTAAGACTGCTTTATAACTTAGAGGACAAGAAAAGACTAAGAAGTAGTAATAGAGTCAGAACACTAGAATTTTGAGCCAGGTGGAGTTTCTAAATCACACCTTGATTATTGGTGTTTAGAAAGTGTCCTGGGCTGGGCATGGTGGCTCACGCCTGTAATCCCAGCACTTTGGGAGGCTGAGGCAGGCGGATCACAAGGTCAGAAGATTGAGACCATCCTGGCCAACATGGTGAAACCCCATCTCTACTAAAAATACAAAAATTAGCTGGGATTGGTGGCACATGCCTGTAATCCCAGGAGATTGAGGCAGGAGAATTGCTTGAACCAGGGAGTCGGAGGTTGCAGTGAGCCGAGATCGTGCCACTGCACTCCAACCTGGTGACAAGAGCAAGTCTCTGTCTAAAAAAAAGAAAAGAAAGTGTCCTCTTACTTGACTATATGCAGAATATCATTTCAGTGGCCTGTACCAGTTGGGAAATAAATAAAAACATACACCAATTTTGCTGTGCCAGTGGTTCTCAAAATAATATGCCTAAAATTAATGTGGGTAACTTACTAAAATACAGATTCTTACGTCAATCTCATGCCTCCAATCTACCCAAAATTCAAATTCATTAGGTCTGAGGCAGAGTCTAGGAATTCACTTTTTTAAAATAGCCACTGCCAAGATGTCACTGGTGCCAGTGAGTGGCTGGAGGACGGATTGGAGAAGCACTACGCCACAGGACACGAACAAGGCGTGATTTAAATGACCTGCAGGGCAGGACATTCAGGTTTTATTCCCCACCTCCACCTCCAGCCCACTCAACTCATCCAAGAAATCACCGAGAGAGCTTCTTACTTACCCAAAGAGGCATTGTGACAAAGTTTTTTGTCATAACATGCAAACCCTTCCTTGGCTCTCCAGCCGTAATTGCCGCCTTTCACAATGAGGTCAACCTCTTCAAACCTGTTCTGGCCCACGTCCCCACAGAATATCCGGCCTCGACCCTGGTGCGTGATGGGGTCCCCTCGGTCCACAGCACAGCGCCACATGTTCCTAATCCCATAGGCGTAGATGGCGGGGTGGGCCCCTGGCTCAGAAACAAACGGATTGTCCGAGGGGACTCGGTACCGCTTGCCATCTGAGCCTGCCCTGTTCACATCGATCCTTAAAACTTTTCCCAGCAGGGAACTTCTGAAAGAAAGAAGGCCAGGAAACAGAATCAGGTAACCAAGGAAAGCACAGGACTGGAAGAGACAACCCACAAGGGCCGACTCATAGTTGATGCCAAGAGACTGCTAAGGATCACATGGGAAGATGTGACTTCTTATTTTCCTTATTTTTTTGTACCAGCAAGAATGAGCTTGAAGATTTTCTTTTAAATCTCTACAAGATATTTAAGACTGCCCCATGTTTGGCTCGAAAAGAACTACGAGGCAAAAGTTTGATGTGATCTTGGCCCATTTGACCCTGAGCAAGTTGCAGCTTCAATTCTTATTTTAATGGTGAGGACAGCTTCTCTCTGATTTGGTCTAATATGACAAATTTTTAAAAGAAGCTAGTTACACTGTTTATTCTTTATTTAACAACGTGGTCAGTTAAAAGAACAGAACAGAAGTGTTTGGGAGGCTCTGCCAATGACTATGGTCTCTGGGACTGACTTTCCTCATTTGAAAGTCAGAGGAGAGTAACTGATGGCCTTGTGCCACTGCTTCCTATGATGATGAGAAATTTCACACTCAAGTAAAGGGTCTGGAATCTAATGGACACATGATAATCAGAGGCTGCTATTATTTTTAATATATTGGCCAGGTGCAGTGGCTTATGCCTGTAATCTCACATTTTGGGAGGCTGAGGTGGGCGGATAGCTTGAGGCCATGAGTTCAAGAACAGCCTAGGCAAAACAGTGAGACCCCATCTCTATTTAAAATATATTGCTAGATAAATATTATTTACCTTGCAGTGTGGTTTTGATATAAGGGTTAAATGAGTTATTGTGTATATAGTGTTTAATGCAATTCTTGAATCACAGTAGGTATTTGACAAATGTTAGCTTTGTATTATTATTAACCTCAATATTTCTATTACTAGGAACAATAGAAGCCAAGTGCTTACTGGGTGCAAAGGGCAGAAGGACCACATGACCTTTGTCTAGGCAACACAGCATCACTGGGCTCTGGCGCCATATTGTGTGGGTTGGGATTCTGTTTTTTCCACTTACTCATTGTATTACCTCTGTGCCTCCATTTGCTTGTCTGTAAAATGGATACTATTATATGTATACTTCATATGATTCATTCATTCCATGTGTAATTATGGAAAGGCTCCCTTGTGCCAGGCACTGTCCTAAGTGTTGGTGATATATCAATTAACAAAATAGATATTAGATATAAATTCTTGCCCTTGAAGGTTGTTAAAATTACCTTCTCAAATGTACTTAGACCAGTGCCTGACAAGCTGCAAGCACCCAATACACATTGGCTCTCAGTAGTTAACTTCTCATGTGTCTCTAGGGCCTAGCACAGCACCTGGAACATGGTGTTCAATAATATTATTGAGTGGAATTGAATTAGATGATTAGTGTGGTGAATAATGACCTGGTGATATATATATTTTTAAAATCCCGAATTCTCCTTTACATAACACTCTGACAGTTATATTGAGCATTAATAATATTAACTACCAAAATATACTGTGTCTAAAATTTATGGAACTGAAAACCAAACATTCCTCCCATTGCCTCAATGGAGTGGACTACATCTTGCAGCATGTGATTTGAGTTTGATGCCATCCCTGCAAAAACACCGTACCAGGGGCTCACTCTGATGGGACAGGGTCCCAGCCTCCACCCAGCTTACTTGTTCTGAGCATTTCCAAACAGGCCAAAGGGATCTCCAGCCTGTCCCCCGTCCCCAGTGAATATGTACATATAGCCATCTAGGCCAAAAAGAAGTTGTCCGCCATTATGGTTTGAGGCTGGTTCTTCGATCTCCAAGATGACCCTGGAAGAGAAAAAGGAAACCATGCATTAGGATTTGACACAAGCTAAAGTTACATCCTCTTGAGATACCCAGAAATGACTGGTCCAAGCCACCAAGATTTGCCAAGTCAGCTAAGACCTGCTTCTGAGTTTTTGAGGATCACAAAGCAGGTAGCTTTGGGGCTCTGAGATGACCCTTTTTTCCTGGTATAACTCTTTCATGGCTCATTTTTCTTTTCTCTCTCTTTTTTTTTTTTTTTTTTTTTAGACAGAGTCTCACTCTGCATCCAAGCTGGAGTGCAATGGTGCAATCTTAGCTCACTGCAACCTCCACCTCCAGATTCAAGCAATTCTGCCTCAGCTGAGAGCCTCCCGCAGCTGGGATTACCACCGCATCTGGCTTTTTTTTTTTTTTTTTTTTTTTTTTTTTTTAGCTGGAGTCTTGCTCTGTCACCCAGGTTGGCATGCAATGGTGTGATCTTGGCTCACTGCAACCTCTGCCTCCCAGGTTCATGCAATTCTCCTGCCTCGGCCTCCTGAGTAGCTGGGACTACAGGCATGTGCCACCATGCCTGGCTGATTTTTGGTAGAGACAAGGTTTTTCCATGTTGGCCAGGCTGGTCTTGAACACCTGACCTCAAATGATTCGCCTGCCTCAACTTCCCAAAGTGTTGGGATTACAGGCATGAGCCACCATGCCCAGCCTCATTTTTCTTTCATACCATGATTTAATGAGCTGTGGAACCAGCCAGGGTAACAACAGTCCTTTTCTAGGGCTTGCCCTTACTCTCTGCCCTACCAGAATGCTCCATCCCTTCTTTCGAGCAACTTAAGAGGGGTTAATCTACCAGTTCTTTATGCTCTTTGCAATCCTCCAACCTGTCTACCATGGGAAAAGAGGCAAGGGAGAAAGGAGAAGAAGGGGAAAAAAAAGGCAGAGTGGTAGGGTGGAAAGAGCATGAGCTTGGGGTCAGTTAAAACTGAGTCTTCACTTGGCCATGCAGCCATAGCTTGATGGCCTTGTGCCACAGCTTCCAGTTAGAATGAGAAATCCCACATTCAAAGTAAAGGGCCTGGGATGTAATGGCCACATAATAATCAGAGGCTACTATTATGTTTCACATGTTGATATTATCTATAATTCTTTCTCAGACCCTTATGACTGTTGGTCCTTGCTTACCCTTTGTAAAGACAGGCAAGTATGTCTTTATTCAGGGTAACTGTAAGGTGATGGCTACATCCCATTAAACAGCCTTAACTCAAGAGTCTAACTTGGGCCGTCCTCAGTCCACAGTGACTCCTTTCTCAACAGTTGGAGTAGTTCTGTAAAATCAGTAAAATTCCCCTCTATTATCCCACAGACTTGGTGGGCATTATTTTGGAATACAGTACAGCAGCAGGCTCTCATGAGTACCTCTCACCTCTCTGATTTCAGGTCAGCTTTGTTAGGATCAGCCCGAGAAACCTTCATCTGACTAATCCGGATCTTTTCTACCTTCTTCTTGTCCAGGCACGAATAATAAATATAGAACTTGCGATTGTGGCGGAATTTGGGGTGAAAAGCCAACCCCAAGAAGCCTCTCTCATCCCCGATCCATGGGGTGGTCAACACGATGTTCTTGAGGTCCAGGAAGGGTTGCTCCAGGCGACTCCCATCAGGGAGATAGACCCACACCACTCCTACCTGCTCGGCAACAAAGAAGCGATGGGTGCCGTCCCCGGCATGGACCATGGAGACGGGGTTCCTCAGCCCGTTGGCCACCTCGCTCAGGCAGAGCTGCAGGCAGCCCCGAGGATCCTGGGCCACCATGCCCAGGTTGCGGTTGAGATAGTTGTTCCTCAGGACGTTGGGGAAGCAATAGTCCTTGTCAGAAAGATCCAGGAGGTGGCAGAAGCGGACACCGTCCATTCCGTGAGACTCCTGGAGGCCTCGGTCATTGGTCAGCAGGGAGATGGCGGAGTGGCAGTTAGAATGGAAGGCAGAGCAGTAATCAGAGCAGAGGCCGGGGAGATTCCGGAGGGGCGTCTGGGGGTTCTCGGCGTCGTAGAGGTGGGCTGCGTAGGGCGAGCACTCCTAGAAAAGAACGCGGAGCTCAGGCTCAGCATCAGACCTGCCATACCAGCGCTTTGAGCAAGCTCACGTTTTGAGCAAGCAGAAAAGAAAAAATGGTCCTCGGGGAAAAAAGTCAGGATTCTGGAGTTTTTGTTACCAACTGCTGCTAAAACTCTTCTCTGTGATTTTCTACCCAGTTAATGCTCCTGGAAGGCAGAAAGCAGGGAAAATCTCTCATATTCACTATGCTATCTCTAACATTTCAGCCTAGTTTTTGACATTTAAAGTTTTATTAAATTATGCATGAATATTTTTTCAAAAAATTACTAAATTTCTAGATCTCTTTCTTTTTATTTTTTTAATTTTCATTTTATTTTATTTTTTGTAGAGACGGCTTCACCATGTTGCCTAGGCTGATCTCAAACTCCTGGGCTCAAGTGATTCTCCTGCCTCCTCAATATCACAAAGTGCTGGCATTTACAGGCATGAGCCACCGTGTCTGCCCAGCCTCATTTTCTTATGGATGCTGTATCTACTAAGATTTTATTTCTTTATACAAATATGAAACAATTTGGCAAAAATTTCATATTTGTTCAAATATGGTTGTTGGAGATACAGTGTTAATTATTTAATTTTTCTGTGCTTTTCCATATTTTTGGAATATTTTACAATGAAAAATAAAATTATCAGAATGGACATTGGATGTATCACTCTCGGAGATTAGGTGTCTAGCAATTTCTTCAATTATTTACTTAAAGTATTTCAGTGTTTAATATATGCAAAGTACCATGCTGGAACCTATACACATTTGAATTGTGGCTATAGGGCAATGTGCCTGCTCCTTACACAAACATATGAGGACTATTTGCCCAAAGGAGTAGCTGCTACTCAGACCTCCCTAGACTATAACACTTTTTAGAAGAAAAATAGAATATTGTGAGCAGATGAGCGACTCCCAGTAGTGATGAAAGGCAGAGGCAACTGAAATTAGAAAGGTAAGAAAGTCCAATTCAAAGGGTGTCGTTTGGAGCCGTGCGTTCCAGCAGAGTTCACCTATTGGCCCAGAAGCCCCCTTCTGATCACTAATGACTCTCCTGAGCCAGCCAGCCTGCGCAGAACCATCTCATTCACCTCTGTGCTCCCATCACTTCACAAAAGGACCAGCAGCGTTTTTCATGTATATGTGAGTTCCCTGTTCTGTCTTATTTCCTCTAATTGTAGATTGCAGAGCCAGCTTTCGGTCATTGGGCGGAGGGGAAGAAGGAGCCCAGAGATTCACAGGCTCCCCTCGGGGTGTCTGTTTCCATTTAAGACACTTATTACAGCAGCTGTCAAGAAGCAACATGACCGACCCACTCTTAAGTGTCCCCTTGCTCATTCTGTCCACTCTCGGAGAGTGGGAAAAAGAGAGAGGGGAGACTGAATTAAGGATCCAATACTAGAGAATAGAAGGGGGCTGTGGAAAGAGAACCACTACTATGGCACACTCTCATGCAGCCATTTAGAGTTTGCAAAGTTGCTTCTACTCAATTAGCACAGTAACTAAGCAGATACTTCCCTACTTTAAAGGAAGACAATTAAAGGCCATAAGGTCTCTGGCCAGGCGCAGTGGCTCACGCTTGTAATCCCAGCACTTTGAGAGGATGAGGTGCGCAGATCACCTGAGGTCAGGAGTCCAAGACCAGCCTGGCCAACATGGTGAAACCCTGTCACTACTAAAAATACGAAAAAAAAAAAAAAAAAAAAAAAAAGCCAGGCATGGTGTCACACACCAGTAGTCCCAGGTACTCAGGAGACTGAGGCAGAATTGCTTGGACCCGAGAGGCAGAGGTTGTAGTCAGCCAAGACCATGCCACTGCACTCCATCCTGGGTGACAGAGTAAGACTCTGTCTCAAAAAAAAAAAAAAAAAAAAGAGTCCTATGTGACCCTCCTCCTGTTGAGTCTCTCTTACGTGCCAGGCACTGTTCTCTACATTGACTGGGATGCAGCAGTGAGCGAAACGCACAAAGTCTCCTTCCAATGGAGCATATAGTTTGGGGACCTCAGAAAACCATTAAGTAAACAAGCCAGTGCTGCTGTTACTATACTTTAGCATGGTGTGACTGAAAGGGCACAAAACTTGGAGCCTGAGCATCTAGCTTTGTGCCCCAGGATTGTTTTGCCTTGCGTAAGTCATCTAAACTCTTGAGCCCTCATCAGTAAAATGAGGATCATAACAACTGCCTGCAGAATCATTGCTGGGTACATACTACATGTGTTGGGGAAGAAAGAGGACCTTATAAATGGGAACAAATAAACATGTGTAGGATTGTTTGGCTGAAATTGTTCTTATTCCTCAAATCCCTGAAACAACAGAACTGCTGACTTTGACTTTCTGAAACGTTATGCAAGAGGGAAGGGTCAGGGGTATACATTTTTATTAGGGGAGATCTCAGAAATAAACATTCTCAGTGCTGCTTGTAAAAGCTCAGCTTCTACCCTAATGGGTATCCTAGAGTTAATTCTCCAGGAAACAGCTGAGGAGTGGTGTCCAAGAGTGTAGCCCCAGGCGGTGCCACCCAGGTGGCTGACTTTCTGGGCCTGGCTCAGCTGTAATTCTCTCCTGGACTCTGGGAAGCTCACTCAACCACTCCACATCTTGTGTGGCAGTTACAGTAGTCAGCAAGTTCAGGAACAGTGGTCATGAAGAGACGCCTGTGGATAGCCAAGTCATTGTGCTGACAAGCCCAAGGGGTCTCAGTTCAAAAGGCTGCCTGGACTTCTTGTCTGTCCTCCCCAACATCATTAGAGGGGTCCTCCCCAGGCAACCTCTTTCATCAGCTTTCCAAATGCTGACCTCTCTCCATTAACCCCCAAACATCCTCTTCCTACAAAGTCTGTGTGTGCAGGCTACACCCGTCTTGTTTTCAGGCTGAGCTCAACCAAAACGATGCCTCCCAGGGATGTGGATTTTGGCTGTTGGGCAACCAGGAGAAGCAGAAACTGTGAGTCACTGTTACGCAGCAGCTTGCATCTCTCTCTTCCAGCTCTGGAGTGCTGGGCAGACAGAACTCTGGGGAGAGTCCCCAACCCCTGCTGCCACCATCGTGACACCAGAGATGCCCTGGCACAAATCAGCCAGGTGAGAAAGGACTGGACCCCAACAGATGCCACCACTCCCTCCCTTAACGCACTCGGTAAATGCCATGGGTATAAGTGCCTAACTCTCTGAGCACCACAGAGGATGCAAATAGTTATTTGCCATGCACTGCAGAGGGAGCGTGGCAAATAATGGCTGCTCTGAGAGCTCCAGGAAGAGTATTGCTCTCATTCTCCTGGAGCCTGGAGAAGAATCAGGGCCAGCAGAATCCCAGAGGGAGAGGTTTGGGGAACCCATGGAGACCAAATTCAGAACACGCTCATGTCAGTGTGCGCGTCCAAAGATGGCAGCTCAAAGATGAGGCACCCGGCACTTGAACTTCTAAAGGGCTGGGCTCCCAAAGCACCCTCCACTCAGGACCCACACCATGCAACCCAGCACCCAAACCCCTGGGGCTGGAAGGCACTTTTCACTACCTGGCAAAGGATGTCTTTAATGTAATCTCCACACAGCTCATGCCTCTTCAGATCAAAATATTCCATGATGTCCCAGTACCGGGCAGCGATGCGGCGGTCTTTGTGCTGGTCACAGCAGCCAAAGGACTCATAGTCAGAGCAAAACTCAAGGTGCAGAAGGGGCTGGAAAGGGGGCCCATAATCCAGGCACTGGGGGTGTCCCTGCAGCAAGCCCACCTGGCCCAATAAGAATATGAGGCAGAGGCAGAGAATGCCAGAAGAGAGCCAGGGGGCCCAGCAATGCAGACCACCACAGAGATTAGGAGTGGACATTCTCAGCATTGTGGCCTTGGGAACACTCGGGCTGCTGTGTTTGCTCAGGTTGGCTTCCCTGCCCTGCCCAAGGTCCTCCCTCTCTTCCTCTCCCCACTCCACCCCGTTTTCTCCTCCTTCCTCCTCTTCCCCGCCTCTCCCTGCTAAGGTGGTTTCTGAGCAGTGTCCCTCCTGCGGGCTCCCTTTGAAAGCAGTGGGAGGTGTCCCTTCCCCCTTCCCCCAACCCATCTAAACATGAAGCCCCACTCTAGTGCTGCTAGTGTTATGGGGGCACACCTTTGCTTAGCCAAAAGTGCAATGGTGTCAGTGGCAGAGGTGCTCGATTCCTTAAAACTGGGAAGAATTCCTGCTGTCTGTGGGGATGCCCAGAAATTCACACTTTTTTACTGTTTCTTCACAGGCTGAGTGGCCCAGAGTCAGCATGAGAACACCATATATTGCATCATCCCAGACTTCACACTCTGTAGAAGGAAAGCTTCAATGGCTCCTACAGTGCTGAAGGGCCCCAAGGGGGTGGGGCATATGGAGGGGCCATGGCAGGAGGCGGGGTGTGCTGCCTAACTCCTGGGATCTGGCAAGGTGTATATTTGGAATGGTAGGAAGAGAGGGCATTTCGTGAATCTTGCATCCACAGTAAGGACCAAGGAGAGGAAAGAGGACACAGTGAAGGAAAAGAAGGGGAATCTTAGTCCATGTCGCTGTAACAAAACACCACAGACTGTAATTTATAAATAATAGAAATGTATTGTCACATTTCTGGAGGCAGGGATGTCCAAGATCAACAAGGCAGTAGGGACTGGCCACGGTGGTTCATGCCTATAATCCCAGCACTTTGGGAGCCTGAGGCAGGAGGATTACTCCAGCCCAGGAGGTTGAGACCAGACTGGGCAACATTGTGAGACCCCATCTCTACAAATGCAAAAAGAAAATTAACCAGGCATGGTGGTGCACACCTGTAGTTCCAGCTACTTGGGAAGTTGAGTCAGGAGGATTGCTTGAGCCCAGGAGTTTGAGGCTGCAGTCAGCTATGATCATGCCACTGCACTCCAGCCTGGGCAACAGAGCAAGACCATCTCTAAAAATAAAAAAAATAAGACATTCCAACAGGTTCAGTGTCTGATGAGGGCCCTGTTCCTCATTGATGGTTACTTGTTGCTCCCATGGTGGAAGGGATAGAATGGTTCAAATCCACTCCTTCAAGGCCTTTTATAAGGACCCTAATCCTTTCCATGAGGCCTCTGCCCTCCTGACCTAATCACGGACCAAAGGCCCCACTTCTTAATACTATCACATTGGCAATTACATTCCAATATATGAATCTGAGGTAGGGAGGGACACATTCAGACCGTAAAAGAGGGAGGGTAGTACAGTGAAAACAAGGAGTCAACAAGGACTATTTGGGACAATTTCCTCAGGAAGCACAGGACAACTGGGTGCCTTCCTTTGCCAAATCTATACCTGCTGTAGGGACACTCCTCCTCACTTAGTATATGTTCCCACATTAGTATTTTAAAAATATGTTTCATGGCCGGGCACGGTGGCTCACACCTGAAATCCCAGCACTTCGGGAGGCCGAGGCAGGTGAATCACCTGAGGTCTGGAGTTGAAGACCAGTCTGGCCAACATGGTGAAATTCCATCTTTCCTAAAAGTACAAGAATTAGCGGCCGGGCGCGGTAGCTCACGTCTGTAATCCCAGCATTTTGGGAGGCCAAGGCAGGTGGATCACGAGGTCAGGAGTTCAAGACCAGCCTGGCCAGCATAGTGAAACCCCATTTCTACTAAAAATAGAAAAAATTAGTTGGGCATGGTGGCGTATGCCCGTAGTCCCAGCTACTCAGGAGGCTGAGGCAGGAGAATTGCTTGAACCCAGCAGGTGAAGGTTGCAGTGAGCCAAGATTGTGCCACTGCACTCCAGCCTGGGTGACAGAGCAAGACTCTGTCTCAAAAAAAAAAAAAAAAAGAAAAAGAAATTAGCCGGGGTGTGGTGGCGGGTGCCTGTAATCCCAGCGACTTGGGAGGCTGAGGCAGGAGAATCGCTTGAACCCAGAAGGTAGAGGTTGCAGTGAGCAGAGACCACGCTATTGCACTCTAGCCTGGGCAACAAGCGTGAAACTCCACTGCAAAAAATAATAATAAAATAAATATAAAATAAAATAAAAATGTGTTTTCCTTTGTTCACATCCCTTGCACATAACAGGTTTTGATAAATATTTGTTGAATGAATAAATGCAGAACATGAGTCCCAAACTCACACAGCCCCAAACCCAAACAGGCATGAACCAAAGCGTAAGTCCGTGGGGACATTTGGCACTTAAGCTAACTCTCCTTTCAGCGTTTTCCATGGTTCTGGTCCACCTTGAATTTCCTTACTGGCAAAAGCTTCCATTTGAAATGCAGATGAAGTCCAAGTTTCTTCTTGTTCCAGATGTGCTGCTACAGAGGGCGCCCTACCTGGCTGCCCAACTGATCGCCAGAAACAGCATTGGCCAGGGTATCATCAAGAAGGGACAGTGAATCTTAGTCTAGCCAAGTCTATACTCACAATGTTCTGTATTATGAAAGCCCCAAATTGCATTTAAAATACAAACAAAATTGGCCAGGTGTGGTTAATGCCTATAATCCCAGGACTTTGGGAGGCCTCCTGGGAGGCCAGGAGAATCACTTGAGCCCAAAAGTTTGAGACCAGATTGGGCAACATAGTGAGACCCTGTTGCTATAAAAAAATTTTTTTAATTAGCAGGGCGTGGTGGCATGTACCTGTAGTCCTAGTTACTTGGGAGGCTAAGGTGGGAGAATTGCTTGAGCACAGGAGTTCAAGGCTGTGGTGAGCTGTGATCACACCACTGTACTCCAGCCTGAGTGACAGAGGGAGATCCTGTAGATAGGTAGGTAGGCAGATAGATGGATGGATGGAAACATAGGTAGATAGATAGATAGATAGATAGATAGATAGATAGATAGATAGATAGATACATACATACATACATACATACATACATACATACATACATACATAGATACATAGATACATACATAGATAGATACATAGATAGATAGATAGAGAGATATAGGAGGGAGTAGTCAGAATGATCATCAGCATAGTCCTGCTTTCCTATTTGTACTGTTCAATATTACACCTAGTTGGTCAGGTGCAGTGGCTCATACCTGTAATCCCAACACTTTGGGAGGCTGAGGTGGGTGGATCACTTGAGGCCAGGAGTTCAAGACCAGCCTGGCCAACATAGCAAAACCCTGTCTCTACTAAAAATACAAAAAAAAAAATCAGTTGGGTATGGTGGCACACGCCTGTAATCCCAGCTACTCAGGAGGCCAAGGCAGGAGAATCACTTGAACTCGGGAGGCAGAGGCTGCAGTAAGCCGAGATCACACCACTGCACTCCAGCCTGAGTGACAGAGTGGAACTCTGCCTAAAACAAAACGAAAGTATACCTAGTTGAGTGGTGCTTTTTAAAACATAGATCACACCTATAATCCCAACACTTTGGGAAGCTGAGGTGGGTGGGTGGACGGCTTGAGCCCAGAAGTTTGAAACCAGCCTGGGCAACATAGTGAGACTCTGTCTCTACAAAAAAAAAAAAAAAATTAAAAATTAGCCAGATGTGATGGTGCATGGCTGTGGTCCCAGCTACTCAGGAGGCTGAGGTAGGAGGACTGCTTGAACCCAGCAGTTCAAGGCTGCAATGAGACATGATTGCACCACTGCACTTCAGCCTGGGTGACAGACTGAGACCCTGTCTCAAAATAAATAAAAATTAAAATAAAATAAATGTCATCCATGATTCACTGTTGACTGTGCTATTTCTTCTGGGTTATTTGCTCAAATGTCACAGAATGTCATGGTTCTGGAGGCTTAAGCAGGAGGAGTAACACTGGACTAATTTCAGCCAGTGAATTAACCCCCATTACCTCTCAGAACCATCTAACCCTGGGATATGTAAGAATGAGTGTATTATCTCATTCATGTAGGACCTGAGAGTATTTTCTGATTTTCCCATGACATTTATGTCTCCGTTTTCCCTTTGCCATGAAAAATATGGAGATCTTATTGTTTTGAGCAGAGTCATTGCAAGATTAGCAGAGAAAGATTGGTGGGCATAATCTGATCAGACAGTGACAGCATGAGTTTCTGATTATTAAAATACGTAACATTTCAGGTGATACTACGTTTTATATATAATCATATATGTAATTATAGCCAGGCATGGTGGCTCACGCCTGTAATCCCAGCACTTTGGGAGGCCAAAGTGGGCAGATCACAGGCTCAGGAGTTTGAGATCAGCCTGTCCAACATGGTGAAACCCCGTCCCTACTAAAAAAAAAAAAAAAAAAAAAAAAAAATTAGCTGGGCATGGTGGCGTGCGCCTGTAATCCTAGACATTCAGGAGGCTGAGGCAGGAGAATCGCTTGAACCCAGGAGGCGGAGGTTGCAGTGAGCAGAGATTGCACCATTGCACTCCAGCCTGGGTGACAGAGAAGACTCCGTCTCTCTCTCTCTCTCTCTCTCTCTCTATATATATATATATATATATGTATGTATGTATGTAATTATATAATAATCACGCAATAATTTTACAAAGATGTCTTGGTGTCAATTCAGTAAATACATACTATTTTGTGCGAAATATTATGCTGGAAGAGAAATGTTTAACAGAAAACTGACATATAAAACAAACTTTTTCAAGGAGTTTATGCTCTGAGAAAAAGGGATTAAAGTATCCAAATAATACAGGCAGATATAAGATTAAGGTAATAAGGGAGGAACAAACTGCCATTAGGGATCCCAAGGATGGAGAGATGATATTTGGCTGCAGGGGATTAAGAATATCATAATGAAAGTTGAGTAGAGCTTTTAGATAAGTTACGGATGGAAAAGAACAGAAAACACATTTTCACTGAACGTTAGGTGAGCTTATGAAATAACTCTGAAACTATAAGCTAGGACCAGAGTATCTGAAATCACTTCAGTTTCCACTTTTGAAGCAAACATAATCCTTTAAAAAATTAGCTAGGGCTGCTGTAACACAGCCATAAACTTGGTGGCTTAAACAACAGAAATTGATTGTCTCACAGCTCTGGAGCCCAGAAGTCTGAGATTAAGATGTTGTCAGGGTTGGTTCCTTCTGAAGGCCGCAAGGGACACTGCTCCATGCCTGATCCCTAACTTGGTGGGGTCTGCCAGCGATCTTGCATTCCCGGATTGTGGACACATCACCCCAAGCTCTGTCTTCACATTCACATGGTGCTCCTTCTCCCTGTGCGCATTTATGTCCAAATTTCCCCTTTTGATAAGGACACCAGTCATATTGGATTAGTGCCCACCATAATGACTTCATTTTAACATGATTCTCTCTGTAAAAACTATCTCCAAATGAGGTCACATTCTGAGGTACTGGGGGGTAGGACTTCAACCATTCTTTTTTAGGGGACACAATTCAGCCCATAGCAGTAATACACACATTCACGCACACGCACACAGTTTCATGTAGCATGTGCCTTTTAACTTTCCCACCCCCCCAAGACAGGGTCTCAGTGTCACCCAGGCTGGAGTGCAGTGGTGCCAGTAGCTGGAACTGTAGGTGTGTGCCACCACACTCAGCTAATTTTTACTTTTTTTTTTTTTTTTGTAGTGATGGTGGTTTCACCATGTTGCCCAGGCTGGTCTTGAATTCCTGGGCTCAAGAGATCCACTCCCCTCAGCCTCCCAAAGTGCTGGGATTACAGGCGTGAGCCACCATGCCCAATGCAAGTGTCTTTTAAAAAGTGATGTTGAGAGTCAGGTGTTTATCCTAAATCAGGTCATGGAACATAACAGAAAAAAATATAAAAAGAAATGTTCTAGCTCAGTAGCTTCTCACATAGTTTACTGATGTAACAATCTGCCTTCAGACTCCCTCTCTCACAGTCTAAAGATGAACAGGTTGTACCTGAGATTAGAGAAAGTATAACAACTCATTTGTACGAAGCATTACAGTTTAGAAAGTATTTTCTCACACTGCATTTCATTTGATCTTCAATTCTCTCAAGACAATTAAGTCAGCAAGGTAGATATCACATTACCAGCAAGCATATGAATGAATGAAGTCCAAGAGGGGTTCAGTGAAATATTTTAGGGCCCCACTTTAGATGAATACAGATGGCAACACAATTCAGGTGTTCTGAATTACAGCCCAGATATTTTTCATTCCATCATGATGTACCCAAAAAGAATGAAAGTACAGTTATCACTTTTATTTGTCCTTCATTTGGAAAAATTTGTCTCGGATGCAGCCTACTGAAGAGTGTATTGACTGATGATTCAGTTCCGTTGATAAGATTATCTGGGAGTTCTTGGTATAGGCATGAGGGGAGTTGTAATTAAATAACTGGCAGTGGTATCACTATGGGACTGATGGGCAGAAACAAAGAGCTGCCTCTACTCGCTGAGCTAAAGGCTACCTTCATAACTATGAAAACAACATAGAAGTCGGCTCCGCATTTTTTGTGGGACTGAGTCGACTCTTACTTGGTGGCAGATTGGTTTAGAAGCATGAATCTTGGATTGACTTATTCAGATGTTAGTCATATTATTTGTAGACCATCCATCAAAGGTCTTGCTTGTTTCCTTTTGGAATATTTAAAATACAAAGATTCTAATTCAATCCAGCAGAAAAAGCCCTTGTGCTGTAAATACAGGTAAATAACTGGGTCCAAAAGGCCACACTTCTCTGTTTTTTTCTTAATTTTTGTTGCTTTTCCTTTTTCAAAAATGTTAACATAAAACAATGTTTCTATTTATTGAGAAAAAACATTTGCCAAGAACCATGTTCAGCACTTTATATCAACCTTTCCAGACCATCCCATTTTACAGAATAACGGTAAGGCCCAGCTAGCTGGGGGGCTTCAGCCACGCTGGAATTTGAACCCAGACCTTTCTGACTCCATAGAACATTTTTATTTCTTTCTATGAGGGGAGGTAGGAAGGGAATGGGGTGTTGACAGCTTTATAGAGATGTAATTCACATTCCATATAATTAATCAGCTAGGGGCGAATAATCCAAAATACAGAAAGAACTCATATAACTCAATAACAAAAATATAATTCAATTTTAAAAATGGGCAAAGGACCTACATAGACACTTCTCAAAAGAAATTCGAATAGCTAACAGGTATATGAGTAAGTGCTCAACATCTCCAGTCACGACGGAAATGCTAATCAAACCAGGAGATACAGCCTCACATCTGGTAGAATGAATAGTATCAAACGTCAAAGATAAGCGCTAGTGAGGATGAAAAGAGGAAGCGCTTGTATGCTGCTGGCAGGGATGTAAATTATAGAAAACAATATGGAGCTTCCCCCAAAAAATTGAAAATAGAAAATTCTGGGTATATACCCAAAGGAATTGAAATCAAGATTGCAAAGAGATATCTGCACTCCTATGTTCATTGCAGCATTACTCAATGTCCTTTGGCAGATGAATAAAGATAGGGTTTATAAAAATACAATTAAATATTGCTCAGCCTTATCAAAGGAAGAAATCCTGCCATTCGGAACATGAAGGACATTATGCTGAGCAAAATTAAAATAGGCAAGACCACAGAAAGAGAAATACTGCATGATCATCTCACTTGCATGTGAAATCTGAGTCAAATCCATAGAAGCAGAGGGTAAGATGGTTGCCAGGGGCTGAGGGAAGGGGGAAATGGAGTGATATTGGTCAAATGGTACAAAGTTTCAGTGATACATGATTTCTGGAGATCCAATGTACAGCACGGTGATGACAGCTCAGTACTGTATTACATAGTTGTAATTTGTTAAGATCTTAAATCTTCTCATCACACATACATACACAATACATACACAATGGTAATTATGTAGAGATAATGAAGATATTAATTAGCTTGACTGTAGTGATCATTTCAGAATGCATATCAAAACATCAGGTTGTACATCCTAAATCTATTTCAGAGGTTCAGAGGTTTCAAGGAGAAAACAAGACTTTAAATTATCTGTATTCAGTTACTGCTAAAGTGTCTTAAAGTAGTAGTGATGAATAGTTATAAGTAGCAACCATATAAGCAAGCAGTCCTGTCAGACTGTTCCAGCACAGTATTTCAGCTCACTGCTTATATACAGGTGGTAGGGTTCATGTAGATCAAAATCACATCAAACTTGCTCAAAAGTTACATTCAAGCAGAATCTCATCAAGGTTTAGGTGTAAGAGTACATCTGGTTATGGATTACAGAAGCATAATCACTAATCCTATCAGACTTTATCTCATGTGTAGGAAAAGGCAAGGACTGGGGTCACTTAAGGAATACAGTGACTCAGGCAAGAGACGTAGGGGTGCCCTGTGCTTTATGCTATTTTGTCTTCAAGCCATCTTTCCAGAGAGTTGCATGTCGTCACAGGGTCAGGGGCTTTGTGAAATGACGCTGGCAGGCAGAAATGAGCAGACCTGGGTTCTTACCTTTGCTGCTTTGTCTCACTCCACCTGGCTCAGCGCTCGGCATGTAGTCAACACCGACTGCACTGGGAGGCCATACAGATACTATGTGAGAGTGTGATCTTTGGAACCACATTGATTGGGTTAGCATCCTGGTGCCAACACCTATGAGCTGTGACCTTGGCAAGTTACTTCATCTCCAATGACCTCATTTTCTTTATTGGTAAAATAGGGATAATTCACAGGACTGTGGTGGTTTTACAATGAAAGGTAAAGCCCAAAGTACTTGATGAATTTTAGCTATTACTATTATTCATGGAAGCAGCTTAAACATCAGTGGACCTAAAAAAAGTTTCACAGGTGAATTGCACTAACAATTAGATAAGAACATTTGATGTAAAAATGTTGAGACAACTTTGTATGGAAACCAAGAACATATCTACTCATTTCTTTATTCTCACCTCCATTTTCTTAGAGATCAAAAGAAATCATAATCCTATTTTATTGCTTTTGACGAAAAGTTTCAGGAAGCAGATCTTGGCCTATGCTTTCAGATGTTTTCCACATACTTTGGGAATTTCACTGCTAGAGTATTAGTCTTATACAGAACTCCTACACAACCGAATCATGGACTCGCAGCAGTAAAGCTACCCTATTTATGTTAAAAGTTAAACTTGGTTTATTTTGGCTCTGTGGAATGCCTACTCATTTTACATGTACTTTCTAAGTACTTCTTTATTGATAGACCTTTCTTACGAAGTAATATTGAAATATAAACTATTCACAAAGCACAATTTGTCCCCTAATCTTCTTGATGGTTTAGAATTAGTAGGAATATAAACCAATGGGAAACGTGTGTCTCACCATCTAACTATTAGACTTGCTCTGAAGTTAGTGAGTTTTCATGGAACTCAATTACTAGTTATCACAGCAGTAAATGTAAAAGCTGACATTTCTGAAGAAGCACTTATTCTACCAATTATCCCAACATATTATAAAGCTCAGCCCATAAACCAGGAAACTTGCTGTTGGCTTCTGGCTAGGTTTTCCCAGTGGGTTTACTTTGTGATTCAGGGATACTATTCCACTGGCGAGTTTCCTCCACTGTCCAGCTACATACCGCTGCATCCTAGTTTCCAAGAGAAAAAGGAGAGGGGACGCATGAGTTCTTTTTCTCCGAGACGGAGTCTCGCTCTGTTGCCAGGCTGGAGTGCAGTGACACTATCTCAGCTCGCTGCAGCCTCCACCTCCCAGGTTCAAGCAATTCTCCTGCCTCAGCCTCCTGAATAGCTAGGACTACAGGTGCACACCACCAAGACTAATTTTTTTTTTTGGTATTTTAAGTAGAGAAAGGGTTTCACCATGTTGGCCAGGATGGTCTCAATCTCTTGACCTCGCGATCTCAGACTGCTGTGCCAGGCACCAAAAAGCCGAGAGCCTTTTGAAGTGAGGCCAATGCCAACTGAAAAGAGCGAGCCCTCCCTACTGCTACAACCCAAATTAGTCCTCTAGAGCAAAAGGTCTCTCTCTAGCAGGAGGTTATTTTGCCCCAAACTGTCATGTCTTTATACTGAAAAAGAAGAGTTTCTTTTCTTTTTTTTTTCTTTTTGAGACAGAGTTTAGTTCTGTTGCCCAGGCAGGAATGCAGTGGCGCGATCTTGACTCACTGCAACCTCCACCCAATCGATTCTCCTGCCTCAGCCTCCTGAGTAGCTGGGATTACAAGTGCCTGCCACCACGCCCAGCTAATTTTTGTATTTTTAGTAGACACAGGGTTTCACTGTGTTAGCCAGGCTGTTCTCAAACTCCTGACCTCATGATCCACCCAACTAGGCCTCCCAAAGTGCTGGGATTATAGGCGTGAGCCACCGCACCTGGCCGAGAAAGAGTGTTTTCTAAATCCTTCTCTCTTTTCAAAATTCCTCAACAGAACTCATCACCAATATATTTCTTCATGGTGGTATACCTAAAATTGATTAATTAGAATATAAAAGAATATAAATTCATTTCACAGCACCACAAGTTATAGTTTATTACACAATAGCCAGAGGCAAAGTATTTGCAAACAATAACTGCTGTATTCAATATAATATGCAATATAATATGCAATATAATATGTATGCAATATAATATGTATGCAATATAATAACTATATTCTCTAATATTTTGTCATTTGAAGAATTATTCTTTAACAAATGTAACATTTAACATTACAAAAAAGAAAACAGACAAAGTTACAAAGAGCAAAGGCAGTAATACTGTTTCTCTAGCTATGAATAATACAAAAATATAAAAATATACAAAAATAAGTTTTTGGTAGTAATATAAGCTTCTTAATACATAACACATAACTACATAAACACATTCAATAACTATCTACTGAGCTACTTACTGTGTAGCTACTACTGTGAAATAACTAAAATTCAGTATGAGAGTCTTGGATTTACAATACTGTATTTTTTCACAGATCTCTTCATCCGCTTAATTTTCTTCCCTAAGATTTGGTGATCTTGCTTTAAAATATACCGAAAATATCTACAACCTAAAAAGTAAAGCAAAATAAAAAGTTTTAATACTCATCACATTTTCACATTTTTCAAGTATATTTCTACATTTTTAAATTTTTGCTTTAAGTTTAGCACACTAATGACTATGAAAATAGATTTATTTGTATTATCAATATGTCCTAAGCATATTCTCAGCTGTGCCCAATGAAATATATTTCTTCCTATATACAAAAAGGGGTATTTGCATTACCAATATGGCGAAAGTATATTCTCAACTGTGCCCAATGAAATATATTTCTTCCCATACACAAAGATGTTTGTAATCCATCATAATTAAAGCATAGACTTTAGCTTGTTTTTTTTTTTTTTGAGACGGAATCTTGCGCTGTGGCCCAGGCTGGAGTGCAGTGACCGGATCTCAGCTCACTGCAAGCTCCGCCTCCCGGGTTCACGCCATTCTCCTGCCTCAGCCTCCCGAGTAGCTGGGACTACAGGCGCCTGCCACCTCGCCCGGCTAGGTTTTTTTTTGTATTTTTCAGTAGAGATGGGGTTTCACCGTGTTAGCCAGGATGGTCTCGATCTCCTGACCTCGTGATCCGCCCGTCTCGGCCTCCCAAAGTGCTGGGATTACAGGCTTGAGCCACCGCGCCCGGCCGACTTTAGCTTGTTTTCTACCCTTCCTCCTACACCCTAGTGATGGTGATAGGTGTATTATATACAGTCACATATTAAATGAGCCTTCTGCAAAAGCACATTTGTACAGCTTCCTTCTCAATGTTAGCTTGTAAATCAGTCAAAGTTACATTCATAACAGTAAGAAAGTTCTCTGTAGAAAATCTTGGTGTGAAGGATTAGAATAAACAAATCATAGGTTAGAAATGGTCAAACATTATCTATTCATTCTAGCCATGTAGCGAGCAGCAAGGTGGAGACCACGTAGCTCTGACAGAGGGGCCTCGTGCTCATTAGAAGTTCCACCTGCTCTTCATAGTCTTACAACACACAGGACTGTCAAGCATTTGTCAAATATTTCAGACAAATGAATCATATTTCCGTAAGAAAAACGTAAACTGAATATTGAGGATTTTTAGAGTTGGTAAATGAATAAGACCATAAATCACATAAGAAAAATTAATTTCATTACAGTTTCAGCTTGTATGCATCCATCTTACCTGAGAAAATGCAAGGACATATACTGTATCTATAGTAACCATTTTTTATTATTCCTGAAACTAGTATGCCAGAATTACTAACATTTTTGTTTTGTTGTTTTTCCTGAGATGGGGTCTCACTATGTGACACAAACTGGTCTTAAACTCCTGGGTTCAACCAATCCTCCCACCTCAGCCTCCCAAGTAGCCAGGATTACAGGCGCACTGCATGCCACCACACCCAGCTAGTAACATTTTACTAGCTGGGAAGCAGTGGTGTCTGTAGTATCACCAAAATAATTTGTGTTTCTAAACATATCATACTACCTTAGTAAAAAACAAAATACTTTACACACAAATTTTTGCCTGTACCTATATAGAAAGCTGGAAAGAACTTCGTTCCCACCCTAACAGAGAAAAAGCTTTAAAAACTACAAATATTAACTCTCAAGTCCATGAGAGCTGAAGTCACAGGGCAACCAAGTAGCTTCAATCCCAACAAAGAAAGGTCCCTCCAAGGAGAAACGGGCCTGGCTTGCTTTTAGCGAGACATGGAAAGAAAGAGAGCCATCATACCCCACTCTAAGCACAAAGCAAAGGCAGACCATGCCTAGAATTTGAATCCTATAAAGTAAGGTTGGTAACCAGAGCAAGAAGCAAGCCCAGCTTAACTAATGAATAGACTCATTTAACCCCACACTAACAGCCTGAGAGGAGATGTGGCTCTTGCGGGAGTAACTGATGCCTCATATTTGTAGAGCACTTTAGAAATTACGAAGCACTTTGATGCGATGTTCACATGATACTTACAACAATAAGACGGGTGTTACAATGCCCACTTCACAGAAAAGGCTCCTAAAAGTTAATTGCTTGATCTAAGTTACATAGCAAGTGAGTGAGAGAATTGGAAAATTAACCCAGATCTTTCCTTTTTTTTTTTTTTTTTTTGGAGTCTCGCTCTGTCGCCCAGGCTGGAGTGCAGTGGCATGTTCTTGGCTCACTGCAACCTCCACCTCCCGTAACCCAGATCCTTCTACTCTGCTCAAAGAGACCTGTTGATAATTGTGCTAGATGCCTCTCTACTCATAAAGTAGTAGAAAAATGACAATCCAAATCACCTTTCTGTTCCTTGTCATCAGTGTATTAGAGAATTTTTATTTTCTTCTTAATCAACATTTTATTACATTCACTGAGACTACTAATTCCAAAATAACAGAAACTATATTCAAAAATGACCACTGCACTCCAGCCTGGGCGACAAAGCGAGACTCCGTCTCAAAAAAAAAAAAAAAAAAAAATGAATTGGAGAATCTCTTCAGGACACCTTAAGCTCCCTAGCAATGGACTGCTTACTAGTGGTCACTGTAAGATTTATTTTCTTCGTTTCTGGACATACTCTGTGATAGTTTCATTTCGGTACTGGCCACCTTTTCAATATTTCAGTGGTAGAAAGCAGGTAAGAGTTTTACCACCCAAAATATTTCTTTTCTTTGAAGAAAAAATCAATATTCCTTTTCTTTGAAGATAATTTTTTTCATATGCTAGTAGAAGGTATTCTTTTTCTTAAGTGGAGGAAATGTTTCGTGCTTACAGCAATAGACAAGTAAATATTGGTATAATATGAAGCTATTAAAGAACAGTGAGGTCAATAAAGAATATTTTGATACTTGAAAATATCAGTAAACTTTCTATAAAACAAGGCTAAATGGTCAATTCTTGTGAAAAGTTTGTATCATATATCTTAATGCCCCCTAACAACACTCAAGTCAGGAGACGAAAACCATTCATAATCAATGATATGAAATCACTGCTTCTAATCTAAGCACGTGACCTGGTCCCAACTCAGGATTCACTCTTCCATTAAGCAGTTACGTCTTAAGCACCTAGTATTTTTAGGTACCACATTAGGTAAGCTCTAAATGAATTATTCCAAAATCAGCCAAAAGCTATGTCTAGATAAAACGAAAACAAAAACATGTACCTTTTCCTAACAGTAATCCAGCCACAAAAGCTTTCTCACAGGCCAAAGCTGTATCTTCCTTCCAATCACTTTTTGCCCAAAAGTAGCTGAAATGAAAGCTTGGCCACCAGTTTTTCCTGGAGTTCCACTCGTCTTGAACCCATGCAAGGTGGTTTCTGGAAAAGAAAAATGTCAAAAGAGAGGGTCAATGATGTGAACAAATCTATATTACCAGAATTTAGACTTAGAGTCTACAGAAAGATGACAAGATGTTTCCAAGCTAAATTCTGAATATGGCCAAGGCATAACACATGATTGGCAACAACAGGAAAGCAAATCCTTTTTTGTTCTCTTCTATCTCCATATCCCATTTTCCATTTCACTAAACAGACAGTTTAGCACAGTGTCTTCGAGTCTGTGCTAAGACTCAAAGCCAGACTCCTGGATTCAAATATCAGCTCTTCCATTTACTGTGTATGTGATCCTGGGCAAGTTGCTGAACCTCTCTGAGCTTCAGTGCCGTTGAGGACATTAGCAGTACTGATCTCATAGGATGTTATTAAGATTAAACTATTCCAGTAGTAGGGTACAGCAGGTCTTATATAAAGCTGTTTGCATAGTGTCTGGTACATAGTAAATATTCAGTCAACATTATTACTATTACTTAAGTAAAAGCTTACTTAAAATTATATGCTGCCATGAATGACTATCCAAATTAAGATGCCCTTATTATACAAATACATGAACAAATAGGTTAAACTGTTAAGTGCAGGCAATTCTATGTGTCAGTGAATAATTTATTCATTGCATATATTTAAGATATACAACATGTTTTATATACATAAACTTTTTTGTGTGGTGGGAACACCTGAACTCTACTCATAGTAAATTTCCTATACGCAATACAATATTAACTACAGTCTGTGTTGCACATTAGATCTCTATAATTTAATTGAGCAAATGCTTATTGGCACCCATGTGCCCCCTATGGTAGAACAAACAGCAGTTCGAAAAAATGAGCCTCTTTGCTTTCAAGGACCTTATAATCTAGTAGTTTATTCAGTGCTTGAGATTTAGAAAATGGTTTACAGTGAGTGCGTCAACATACGACACCAAAACCATTTTATAAACAGCACTGTCCCATCAAGACAAGTCAGATCTGAAGCCTGAAACAAGTTCCAACTGATACTGAATTGCCTAGCAACTAAACTGGATATAATAAATATATGAAACAATTTTGTGATATCCCTTCTTCTCACACACTAAGTAAAAATAACAGGAAATTCATTTTCCTTTACTCAAAATATGACACTAATAATATTATAATCAGAGGTACACTTTTAGATACCCAGGTCACAATGGATTTAATGAGTATTTGTTGAATGAATAGTGTATGATGATCTTGTGAGGTCCTAAAAATACTCACTGAAAAAATGATCAAACACAGGTAGGAGGAAAGCTGCTTCCCATGTGATCTTACAAGTTAATGACGCACAAATCACGAGTCATTAGCAAAGAGTGATCCCTGCTAATCTTTATTTCCAACTGGAAAACACATACGTAGTCCTTAGCAAGCAGCAGTGCTAAGCACAGGATTTATTTTGATGGCATAAAAAAAAATGATAGAATTTTTGTATGTTCCCCTTATGACTCTATTTCTTTGCTTCAGAAGAAAATGTACTCAGAAAACAGCTAAAGACACAGTTCAAAAAAATCCAAAAACATAAGTAAAGATCTTTAAAAATTGACAGATATTAGCTAAAATATTGGGAAATATTATTTATGATGACCTAGTAATAAATACTGTATGTTTCTTACCCCATTAAGGTCTTTTTCAGATATTTTGCCAAGTATTTCCAAGCAGTTATATTCTTAGTGCATCCGGCAAAATCTAAGACTCCAAATAATACCTCCAACCCCAGTTTATGGTGTTCTTCTTTTTCTGCAATGGTTGTAACAATTCAAGTTTACATAAGGTATTGAAATGTACAAAGCTAAAATATACATGTATATATTTTATCAACTGTATATATACTTTACATATATGTTGTTGATAAAATATTGAATCATAAGCCTTCTGGTTAACAGTTTTTAAAAATTCATTATGCTTTTACTCCTGCAATGAATCTGAAAAACTCAATAAAAATTCCTGCTAATGAGGTAATGGTGGTGACTCTGATCTCAATGTGGGTTACACTCCTCTACTGAGAACATTACTTAAAGTACCTGCCCTGTTTGGGCATTTTATACATGTTCTTTTATATTCAGAGAGGAACCCAGGCAGTCTTAGGACAAGTTTGGGCTTAGCCAACTTATTTCCTTCTATGGTGTGCTGAAATCTAGTAGGGATTAAAATGGAGTGAATTATATAAAATCGAGCCATTTCTCTTTTGCAAACTACTGCCTTCACCTTGTATGACAGGAGTAGGCAAACTTTTTCTGTAACGGCCCAGATAGTAAATATTTTAAGCTTTGCAAGGCATACAGTCTCTGTCACAACTACACAGTTCTGTCACTATAGTGCAAAAGTAGCCGCAGGCAATACATAAACAGATGGACATCAACAGAACTTGATTTATAAAATCAGGCAAGGGGTGGATTTAGCTGATGGGCCATAGTTTCCTGGTCCCTAGTCTATAGCTTGTCTACACAAGGTAAAAAACAAAATTTATTTATTACCTGATTTTCTAAGTAACGTATGGAATTCCAACATCAATTTATGAGATGGTACAATCTGATACAAAATCTGAAAGAAAGAACAGTCTTGTAATTTTTACATACTTGTAAAAGCATTTCTCAGATTTCAGCTTACTTTCAAAATAAAGTTTTTACTATCTAATATGCTCTCCATAAGTTTATTAAGTATTTTTAAACTACCTTGCTTTTTATCTAGTTTCAATCTAAGTATAGCAAAGTATTCTCTGTAAAGCTGGTTTTTTTTTTTTTTTTTTTTTTTTTTAAGTCCCTGCTAACAAGACAGGAGAATCGAGGGAAATAGGCAGGGACTTTTTATTTGCTCCTTATATACATCTATATTGTTTACCATGCTCAACAACTTAAAACAATTTATTTCAGAAGCCAGGACTGAAGGAAAAAAAGAAAAAAATCAATTACCACAGAGAAAATATACTTATTTACTAAACAGAAGAGATCACAGAATATTTATATAAAGCAAAAAAACTAAAAAGGCTGGGAGTTAATTTCACAGATTGTGCTCAGGAACAGTTTACTAAGGGTATATGAGTAAATACTTTAACAAACTTTCACACAATGAAAAAATTTCTCTTTTAAAAAACAGGAAGAACTATTTTTATGAATATTCAAAAAATGGAATTTAAAATAATACTGTATTTTTCATTTTAATACATTTAATTCTAGAAATGAATTCATTCTGCTTACTAAAGTACTTTGACCTTACATTGAAATAATTTCCAACAAAATTAAAAGTAAATTTTGTTAATTTCTGTTAATCGTTTTTAAAAAGATCAATCAAGATCAATACACCAATATCAGAGAATATTATTGAAATTCGGTTCCTATGAAAGCCACATTTGTCTCATGATTTTATAGAATTGTTTATGGCTCAATTCACTTTTTTTTTTTAATTGAAATATAACATGTAGCAGAAGTGTATACAAATCATGGCATCCAGTCAGTTTTCACAAAGTTAAACACTCAGGTAACCAGCACCCAGATCAAATAATAGCACATCACCAGAACGCTAGAAATCCTCCATTAGTTTTGAAAATTTCTTAGTCATGAGCCCTTCAAATGTTAGGGTTTTTAAAAAATTAGTTTGCTTGCTTTTGCCCTGCTCTATTCAGAGGTACTCCACCTCGGACTCCAATGACAAATATGTCAGATATTTTCACCAATTCACTTGTATGCTCGTTTCTGCACCTTTCATCCTTTTTGTTCTCCATGGTTTAGCCTGGTATTTTCTGTGCAGTTCATTAATCCTCTCTTTTGCTATGTTCAATCTGCTATTAAACCCATGTATTGAGATCTTAATTCCAAATACTGTATTTTTCAAAAGGAAAAACAGAATTTCTCTAAATCTATCTTGTCTTGAATATAAATGAGATAAGTATTCAACAGTTATTTTCTGTAGCATTTTTTAAAATCTTTTCAAAAACACCATTAGTGATTGATAACCTGAATGAAAGCACAGTCTTGCTTTTGTTTTAAACACAATCCTTAACATTTTTTAATATAAATGAGCCAAAAGCTATCTTAACAGAGTAAAATAAAAATAGCAACTTCAAAGGTATTGTTTAGTCCAGCCTGGGCAACATAGCAAAAGCCCGTCTCTCCAAATATACAAAAAATTAGCCAGGCATGGTGGCATGTGCCTGTAGTCCCAGCTACTCGAGAGGCTGAGGTGGCAGAATCACCTGAGCCGGGGAGGTGGAGGCTACAGTGAGCCTCACGTGTTCATGCCACTGCACTCCAGCTTGGGCAACAGAGTGAGACCCTGTTTCAAACAACAACAACAGCAAAGGATTATTTAGTAAAACAAAGCCTGGTGAAAAATTTATAAAACATAGTTTTCACATCTGAAGGTTTGATAATGCCAATTTTGATCGTGAAAAGTATAAAGATAATCGGCCTTTTAAAAGAAAACAGAGATAAGAACTTTTCTCTGTCATTTCTTTAGGTTGAAAAGGACCTTTGTCTTTCATCCCTAAAATGCCATTATTAAAAACTGAACACAAAATATACAAATAATTCCTATACTTTAACAACAAAAACCAAACAACCCAATTGATAAAAGGACAGAGGACTTAGACAGACATTTGCCAAAGATGATAAACAAATGGCCAATAAGCACATGAAAAGATACACATCACTAGACATTAGGGAAATGCAAACCAAAACCACAATCAGACACAGAGACCACTTCACACCCACTAGGATAGCGGTCCCCAACCTTTTTGGCACCAGGTACTGGTTTCGTGGAAGACAATTTTCCCACGGACCAGGGTGAGGGTCGAGGATGGTTTCAGGATTGCATTATTTATGCACTTTACATTTACTGTGCACTTTGTTATTACATTATAATATATAATGAAATAATTATACAACTCACCATAATGTAGAATCAGTGGGAGCCCTCGCTTTCCTGCAACTGGATGATCCCATCTGGGGGTGATGGGAGACAGTGACAGATCATCAGGCATTAAATTCTCATAAGGAGCATACAACCTAGATCCCTCACATGTGCAGTTCACAATACGGTTCGGGCTCCTATGAGAATCTAATGCCACCGCTGATCTGACAGGAGGCAGACCTCAGGTAATGCTCACTTGCCTGCCACTCACCTTCTACTGTGTGGCCTGGTTCCTAACAGGCCACAGATACTGGTCATAATGGTCCATGACCCAGGGGTTGGGGATCCCTGTCCTAGTATATCAATGATCAAAAAAGGGGATGGAGAATAGAAGCTGTTAGCCAGGATGTGGAATTGCTGGTGGGAATGTAAAATGTGTAGCTGCTGTGGAAAACAGTTTGACAATTCCTCAAAAAGTTAAAGAATTACCATATAATCCAGCAATTTCACTCCTAAGTATACACCCAAAAGAAGTGAAAGCAGGGACTCAAACAAATACCTGTACACTAATCTTTAGAGCAGTATTATTTATAATAGCCAAACAACAAACACAACCCAAATGTCTACCAAAAAATGAATAGATAACCAAAATGTTGTGGGTATATAAAATGGAATATTATTCAACCTTAAATAAAAATGGCCATTCTGATATATGCTACAACATGAACCTTGAAAACATTATGCTAAGTGAAATTAGCAAGACACAAAAGGACAAATGTTATATGATTCCACTTATATGAGGTACCTAAAATAATCAAATTCACAAAGATGGAAATTAACATAGAGGTTTTCAGGGGCTGGGAAGAGTGGGCAATGAGTTACTGTTTAATGAATAGTTTCTACTTGGGATAATGAAAACATTCTGGAAATAGACAGTGATGGTGGTTGCACAAAACTGAATGAATGTACTTAATGCCACTAAATTATGTGCTTTAAAAATGATCAAAATGGTAACATTTATTTTTGTATATATTTTCCCACAATTTAAAATGTTAAGCAATATTATGTACAACCACCCCATGAAACACTTAGCGACAAATTTAACAAAATACATACACTAAAAACTACAAAACAGTTCAGAGATATTAAAAACCTAAATAAATGGAGAGACATGCCATGTTTACACTTTGGAAACCTCAATACTGTTGAGATGTCAATTCTCTCAAACTGATCTATAGATTCAAAATCTCAGCAAGACCTTTTTGTAGCAACAGATAAATTGATTATACAATATACATGGAAAGTTAAAGAACCTAGAAAAGCCAAAAGCAATTTTGAAAAACAACAAATTTGTATGACTTTCATGATATGATTCCAAGACTTGCTACAGAGCTACAGTAATCATGTTAAGGCCATATGAGATATTTCTACACACCCACTAGAATGGCAATAACTCAAATTTAAAAGATGTACAATACCAACTACTGGCAAGGATGTGAAGAAACTGAATTTTCATATATCGATGTGGAAATATACATCACTAGATCACAACAGACTTCATATACAGCCTACTGGTTTTCAACAAAGTTCCAAACGTACTAAATGGAGAAAGGAGAGTCTTCAGTATAATGCTGGAACAACCATATGGGAAAAAATAAACCTTGATCTTTGCCGCACACTATCCACAAAAAAATAGCTAAAAATCTACCATGACCTAAACATAAAACTATATAACACATCTAGAAAAAAAAAAAAAAAGAAGACAGTCTTCATTATCTTGAGATAGGCAAAGATTTCTTAGACAAAAAGCACTAACCATAAAAGAAAAAAAATGTATAAACTGAACATCAAAATTAGAAGTTTCTACTCTTTGAAAGATACTATTAAGGAAACCAAAAGGCAAGGCACAGAGAGAAAATATTCATAATTCATATTCTTCACAAAGGACTTATATCCAGATTATATAAAAATTTCCAAATCAGTAAGAAGACAATTGATCCCCCCAAAAATAGACTAAGTAGTTGAACACTTGACAAAAGAAGATATAGGAATGGCCAATAGACATATTAAAAGATGCTCGACATCATCAGTCATTAGGGAAATACAATTTAATGCCACGTGAGACACCACTATATACACCCACAAGAGGCTATTATTCAAAAGACCTCCAATACCAAGTGTTGGCACAGATGTGAAGAAACTGAATTTTCATATTGATGTGTGAATGTCAATGGTACAGTCACTTCAGAAAACAGTTGGGCAGTTTCTTAAGAAGTTAGGCACATACTTTCCTTACTACTCTTAGGCAGCAACTCCTCTCTCAGGTAGCTACCCAAGAAACATGAAAATATATGTGTATACACAATCTTGTACATGAATTTTCTCAGCAGCATCATTCACAATAGCCAAAAAGTAAAAAATTACTCAAACATCCATCAAGTGAATGTATAAAAATGAAATACTATTCAGCAATAACAAATTACTAATATACACAATAACATGGATGCATCTCAAATATGTTATGCTGAGCAAGAGAAGCCATATTAAAATGACTACATAAGAGTCCATTTATATGAAATTCTAGAAGAGATAAAAATTAATCTATAGTGATAATAAGCATATGAGTGATTGTCTGGGGCCATGGGTATGGGGCAAAGGGAAATGAAAGGCATTCTGGAGTGACAGAAATGTTCTCTTATCTTGATTAGAATGGTGGTTCATGAATGTAATGCATCTAAGCATATACTTAAAATAAGTGTGTTTACTCTCTGAAAATTAAATTTCAATGAAGTTGATTTTCAAAAAATATCAGTGCGAACAAGACTTCTGATCCTCTATCCTCAGTCTCACCCAGGCAGCAGGGGATAGTGTGAATGATACATACATGGAGATGGCAGCTGGAGCGAACTTTCTGTTTATCTCAGTGTACTATACCTTATTGTCATTTTCTGTGGATGCTATAAAAGTTAGAAAGCAATGGCCTAAGAATGTTTTAATGTAGATTCCCAACCCTGTTCAAACATTGAGATAAAAATTCTATACCTTAAGCACACTTATCATTTTTGATCTTGGTGCCTTCTGTCTCTTTAGAAAGTTGTATAAGTAGATATGGGCATTTGGATTTGATGGAAACTTTTCATCATATGCATAATTAGTGAGTACCTCTTGGGCTCCATCTCGATCCCCATAGAATTCCAGCATCTATATAAAATAAATCATAATACCTTAGCTGAATTCTGTAAGACAGCTGTACGAAAGATAATACACAGCATAAGTTTACTGATGGGTATTTTTTAAAAATCACAAAACTGACAGGGTTCCCATTTTTTCCCTATATTTTGTTACCACTAATAAAAAATGCAGCCACCTCAACATAAATTCTCTTCCTATAAAAAATAAGAGTCCTCAAAGCAGGGAACACTAATGCTTGAAAATGTGATGCAACTAACCTCAGTGCCCTACATCACTGCAGCCACAAAAGGAGTACACAAGAATTGTAGTTGCTTTCATTCTGTTCCCATCCTTACACAGGAATTTCCAGGTTATGATTTTGGAGATTATCTTCTGACAACACAATTATCAATTCGCCACTCAATAACGTTCACAAAATAAATTATTTATTATTCCTAGTGCCTAGCACCAAGGCCCTCAGTCCTTTTACGACGACTCTGGGATGTCAGGACATTCTTACGAACTTCCAAAAAGTCATCATTCTTTATCTCATATATTATGACCCACTTTTTCAGATTTTTGTCCTCTTTCCTTCTATATCCCACCAAATCATAAAATATCTTACTGTGTTTCTTTTAAACTCAACAAGAATAAGATTGAATTAACATTTACAACTATACTGCTATTTATTTTATAGATACTTGGCCATGATGGGTTATACAGTGGTGAAAATAAACAAATTCAGACCAAAAACGAGACATAATATTTTTGTTTCCTTTTAAATAATTTTTTCCATTAGTTTCTTTCTGATCAATAAAGATTAGGCATGGAGTCTTTGTAAAGGCTTTTGACAAAATAAAACCAATACATTTTATGAAAATTCTACTTACTTCTACATAACTCTTCACAAAAGGGTCCCAAACTCCAGGAATTTTAATCAATGCAGAAATATTTGCAGATGTCTTCCAGCTGTGGTTGAACACATCCTGGGCTACTGCGTTGTAAGCATAATCATCCTTATCTGCCCAAAGATAAAAGGTTTTTTAACATTCATTAAATATTGAGGACTTCTATTAAAGTAGTAATTTAAAAAGCTACCCGCGAGAAAAACTCAGCTCCTGATAGCTACAACGGT
Source organism: Macaca thibetana thibetana (assembly GCF_024542745.1). NCBI lineage: Eukaryota > Metazoa > Chordata > Mammalia > Primates > Cercopithecidae > Macaca > Macaca thibetana. Next base: position 140,444,122 of record NC_065578.1, on the reverse strand, counting down.
AAATTTCAACAAATATTTAAAGGAAAATACTAATTCTTCACAAATTCTCCCAAAAAGGACAGAAAAGAATACTTCCTAACTTATTCTAAGCCAGTATTACCATGATACCAAAACCAAACAAAGACAACACAATAAAACTACAGATCAGTGTCTCTTATGAATATAGCTGCAAAAATATTTAACAAAATATTAGCAAACTGAGTCCAGCAACATATAAAAAGCATTATACATCATGTCCAAGTGGGATCTATACTAGGAATGCAAGGTTGGCTTAACATCTGAAAATCAATTAATGCAAATAATAAAATAGAGATCTATTGATGTAAACCAAATCAAAAGAATACAGGACCAAAACCACAAGATAATCACAATAGATGCAGACAAAGCATCTGAAAAAACACAATAACCCTTCATGATAAAAACACTCAACAATGTAGGAATAGAAGGAACTTCCTCAATCTGATAAAGGGCATCTATGAAAAACTCATAGCTAACACTGAACTGAATGATAAAAGATTGCATGCTTTCCCCCTAAAATCAGGAATAAGACAATAAGTCTTTTCTCACTACTTTTGTTCATTATATTGGTGGTTCTAGCCAGGACAATTAAGTAAGAACATAACAAAAAGATATCCAAGATTGGAAAGGAAGAAGTAAAACTATCTCTATCTGTAGATGACATGATCTTGTACATAGAAAAATCCTAAGAATCCACTAAAAATTTACTGAACTAATAAATGAGTTCACAAAGGTTGCAGAGTACAAGATCGATACACAATAATCAACTGTGTCTATACACTTCCAATGAACAATCAGAAGATAAAATTAGGAAAACAATGCCATTTGCAAAAGCATCAAAAGTAACAAAATGGGTATAAATTTTACAAAAGAGATGCAAAATTTTACTCTGAAAAGTGATACTGTTGAAAAAAATTTTTAAAGACCTAAATGAATGAAACGACACTCTATGGTCAGTTGAAAGACTTACTATTGTCAAATTGATCTACAGATACATGTAATTCTTACCAAAAACTCAGTTGGCCTTTTTGCATAAGTTGAGAGGCTGATTCTATAATTCATATGAAAATGCAAGGAACCAAAGAAGAACAAAAAAGACAGAGTTGGGGAATGTACTCTATGATTACGGCCAGACATGGTGGCTCATGGCTATAATCCCAGCACTTTGGGAGGCCGATGTGGGTGGATCACCTGAGGTCAGGAGTTCGAGACCAGCCTGACCAACATGGTGAAACCCTGTCTCTACTAAAAATACAAAAAAATTAGCTGGGCATGGTGGCGCACGCCTGTAATCCCATCTACTTGGGAGGCTGAGGCACAAGAATCGCTTGAACCTGGAAGACACAGATTGCAGTAAGCTGAGATCATGCCACTGCACTCCAGCGTGGGCGACATAATAAGACTTGGTCTCAGAAAAAAAAAAAAAAATTTACTACGAAGCTGTAGTAATCAAGACTGTATGATATGGGTACAAGGAGAGACATATGTAGATCAATGGAAGATTCAGAGTCCAGAAATAAACCTCCACATTTATAGGTAACTAATTTTCTTTTGTGTATGTTTAAGACAGGGCCTCACTGTCTCCCAGGCTGGACTGCAGTGGCATGATTTCAGCTCACTGCAGTCTCACTCTACCTCCTGGGCTCAAGTAAACCTCTCACCTCAGTCACCCAAGTAGCCAGGACTACAGGCACATGCCACCACACTCAGCTATTTTTGTATTTTTTGTAGAAATGCAGTTTCACCACGTTGCCCAGGCTGGTTTCAAACTCCTGAGGGCTCATGCGATCTACCTGTCTTGGCCTCCCAAAGTGCTAGGATTACAGGCATGGCCACTACTCCCAGCTGCTAACTAATTTTCAATAAGGGTGCCAAGACAATTCAGTGGGAAAATAATAGACTTTTCAATAAATGCTACAACAACTGGATATCCACATACAAAATAATGAAGTTGGGCCCCTACCCACTTCATAAAAATTAACTCAAAATAAATCAAAGGCCAAAATATAAGAACTAAAACTTTAAAACTCTCAGAAGAAGTAAAAATCTTTGTGACCTTAGAGTAGGCAATAGCTTCTTAGATGTGATACCAAAACTACAAGCAACAAAAGAAAAAACAGTTAAATTAAACCTCATCAAATGAAATACTTTTATGCTTCAAAGGACACCATCAAGATAGTGAAAAGAAGGCCAGGCACAGTGGCTCAAGCCTGTAATTCCAACACTTTGGGAGGCCGAGGTAGGCAGATCACTTGAGGTTAGAGGTTCGAAACCAGCCTGGCCAACATGGTGAAACCCCATCTCTACTAAAAATACAAAAATTAGCCAGGCGTGGTGGCAGGCACCTGTAATCCCACCTACTCAGGAAGCCTGAGGCAAGAGAATCACTTGAACCTGGGAGCCAGAGGTTGCAGTGAGCTGAGATTGCACCACTGCACTCCAGCCTGGGTGACAGAGTGAGACTCTGTCTCAAAAAATAATAATAGTAAAATAAAATAAAAAGATAGTGAAAACCCACAGAAAAGGTGAAAATATTTCCAAGTCATGAATCTGATATATCTGAGAAGAGAATTCTGTCTAGAACAACTAAAGAACTCTTACAACAACTCAATAATCTAAAAGCAGGTAACTCAATTAAAATATGAGCAAAAGATCTGAAAAAAATTTCTCCAAAAATGACATACAAATGGCCCATAAGCACATGAAAAGATGCTCAACATCATTAATCCCCAGGAAAATGCAAATAAAAACTACAAGATGCCACTTCACACCCACCAGGATGACTATAACGGAAAAGACAGATAATGGCAAGTGTTGGTGAGGATGTGGAGAAATTTGCACCCTCATACACTGCTATTGGGGATGTAAAACAGTGCAGTTGCTTTGGAAAACAGTCCAGTGGTTCTTAAAAAGGATAAACTTAAGAGTTACATGACCCAGCAATTTCCCTCTTAGGTATATACCCAAAAGAAATAAAAACACATGTCCATACAAAAACTTGTACATAAATGTTCACAGCAATGTTATTCGAAATAGCCAAAAGTAGAAACAATCTAATTGCTCATCAACTGATGAATGAACCTAAGATGTGGTATCCACAATGGAATTCTATTCAATAATAGAAATGAAGTACCATTACATGCTATAACATTAAAAACATGCTTTCTTTGTCAAAATTTTCTGTTAGGGAAAAAAAACCAAAAACATATTATGCTAAGTAAAAGACCACATACTGTATGATTCCATTTGTATGAAATGTCCAGAATAGGCAAATCTCTAGAGGCAGAAAGCAGATTAGTGGTTGCCTAGGACTGGAGGGGTGGGGAGAAATGGAGAGTACAGGGTTTCTTTTTAGGGTCATGAAAATATTCTAAAATTGTAGTGATGGTTACAACTCTATGAATATACTAAAAACCACTGAGTTGTATATTTTAAGTGGGTGAATCTGTGTAGTATGTGAATTATATCTTAATTCTCAATAAAGCTATAGAGAAAAAAAAACCATGGGAGATCACTATACTCAACAAACTGGCTGATATGAAAACTCTGACAATAGCAAATGCTGAGGAGAATACAAACAAAAGAAAACTCTAATCAGATTGTCAGTAAAGTACAAATTGGTAACCTCTTTGGAAAGAGTTTAGTATATTATGTACTAAAGTTAAAGATGCACAAAACATATTCTATTACAATTCTACTCCTAGAAATGCATACTTATGTGCACCGGTATACAGAAATTAATAGGGGTTAATTTCAAAGCAGAATTGTAATAGCCCAAAATAATAACCTAAATGGCCATCAGTAATAGAAGGAATAGTGTGACTATCATAAAATATTTTATAACCATAAAAATGAAAAAATTAGAGCTATATCCAATAATATGTATTACCTTAAAACTGATTTTGAACAAAATATGCAAGGCCTAAAAGAACATATACAGTATGACTCCAAATACAGCATTCAGATATAGGCCAAGCTAAACCACATTGTTTACAAATGTATACATGAGTGGAAAGAGTATAAAAAAAACAAGGGAGTGATTACCGTAAGTCAGGACAGGGATTTTCTTGAGAGAGAATGGGAGGAAATGTGGTCAGGAAGGCACACAGGGAGAACTTTCAGGTTAGAGTGACAGTATTTTGTGTTCCTTAATCTGGGTGGTGGTTATGTGAATGTTCATTTTAAATTTATTCATTATATCTCACATTTGTTTTATATGCTTTTTCTGTATCTATTTCTCAATCTTAAAGATTTACAAGGAAAGTTACTCAAGTCTTTCAAAAATAGCTATTAGAAGCACAAGATACTGCAAACCAGAGGCACTGGTATCTTTTTCCCAGTAGATCGATTAAATACATAGCAATATGAACTTAGAAATGAGGTGATAGGAAAGTAGGTAAGACATGATATGGAAAAAAATTTTTTTTAAAAAGGGCTGGGCATGGTGGTTCATGCCTGTAATCCCAGCAGTTTGGAAGGCCGAGGTAGGAGGATGCTTGAGCCCAGGGGCTCAAGATCAGCCTGGCCAACACAGTAAGACCCCATCTTTACAAAAAAAAATTAGTCAGGCATGATGGTGCACACCTGTAGTTCCAGGTCCTTGGGAGGCTGAAGTGGGAGGATCACTTGAGCCCAGGAGGTCGAGGCTGCAATGAGCTGTGATCACACCACTGCACTCCAGCCTGGGTGACAGAAAGACTCTGTCTCAAAGAGAAAGGGGCAGATCCCTGTGTATAAATCGTGTTTGAATTTATTATAGAAGGAGGTTCCTAGTCACTAAGTGCATCAACCCCAACCAAGACAGAGCCACACATATCAGCAAGAAAGTCCCAAGCTGACTCCAAATACAAGCTCACATGGTAAGTGCCTATGAGTTTCGTTATGAAGAACTAGTCCTAACTTTTTTTCTCATTAAATAGACATTTGAGGTGAATGATCATCTAAGACCTCTAGGTATTATCCCATCATCATCTATTGTTGCTACATAACTGTCAGCTATGGAAAGGTACTGAATCATCTATCCACAGAAGTAACATTACAAATGGGATGTTCCAACAGCTTTAATCATCAAATATTTGCTTGGGTTTTACCTAACCATGTGTAAGAAGAAAAGTAAATATTGACTTTAAAACTAACCTAATCAATGAGTAAGCTCTTTTGAAAAAGAAGTATTACACCAGAAAATATGACAAGACTAACAAAAGAAATAGAGGAATATGACATCAAAGACTGACTAGTCTAAATGGGAAGACATCTACACTAATAAAATACACCTGAAAAACCTTAGCACAATTAGAAAGCAAGAGATGAATAGCCAAATGATTCAGGCTGAACATGCAGCTGATATATTAAGTTTAAGGTGTAAGAATGAGGGGTTGAGACAGCAATCCAATGAGTCTTGAAGAGTAGAGAGCATTCTAGATGAGGAGACTCTACAAAGACCTCACAAGATTATTGTGATGAAGACAGCATTTCAGAGTATCTTGAAAGAAGAGGGAAGGGAGTCGAAGTTAGTGAAACTACCTGCCCAGAGACCAAGGAGATACCACTTATCACATAAGGAAATACTGCTTACTTAGTCCTAGTATTTAGGACTAAGCAGTCTTACTTACTTAGGACTAAGATATGGAGGAGAATGAAAACAGAAGGGGTTAATCCTAGAGAGACTATGGAGAAACTATACAAGGAAGCAATTTGCAAAGAATCATACAGCTCCAATGAATGCAAATCTGGGCATAAATGAAGATGATAACAGCACTGAAGGTTAAGAGAAGGGAAATCAGTTTGAGAACTGAATGGTCAACTTCTGGTATAGTCAATAAATCAAGAAATTGTCCATTATAACCTTTATACAAAACTGAAATGACCATTTTGACATATTCTTTAAACATATTATTCTGAGAAATAACATAATAATATTACAAAATAAATTAAACTCCATTCTAGGCACACAGGAAGAAATGTTTATTATATGTAATAATGACTGCTAAAGAAAACCTATAGCCTTTCTTAGAAATTGGCAAAGACTTTCTTCTTGACCAAACTCCAGCCAGGCTCCTCTAAGCTCTCTTCTGAACTAGGCCTCAAACTTGGCCAATAAAAACTTGAACAGACAGTAACATAGTTTCTAACAGCTCAAGGCCATATCCCCAGGATTACCCCAGCCAGCCCCTCTTGAAATGCATGCCTGGGAAAACTCCAGAAAAATTTACTGGTGGTTCTGCCTTCTGCTTTTTAGCCTCCCCACCCCCACCCCTTACAACCCCAAGTCACCTCCATAGAAACTGGAATGGAGCTTAGCTCTTCCTCCTGTCAGTAGTTACTGAATCAAACCTGTCTTCACTGCTCTAATGTCTGGCTGTGTTTATCCTTGTCTAAACCACATTCAAAACAGCAACGAACCTAAAATAATCATGAACTTAATTATGAACCATCTAATTTGTGACTGAAGCCTTTTATATATCAGAAGTATTATAAAGGATCAAGAATTTTAAATCCATAAAAAGTCTGTTCACCGTAATATCTGGATGAAGTCAATAGGGAAATTACTAGATTACTCCTTAAGATCCCTCTGCCCCTCAGTCTCATCACAAGAAAAAGTTTACCTGTATTTACTCACCAAGCTTTGACAATTCCATCTTCTTTTTAGACCAGGTGTAATACTGTAAAAGCCCTTTATAGGCCTGAATAAGGTTGATTAATATTCCCCGGGAAGATGTGTTTTCACCATGTCTCCATGTCTCTGCCTCACTCAGATTTCTCTTAGCATCTTTAAGCATTCCATGATGCAGAAGGTATAATGCATGTTGTAAGGAGATCTGCAAAAATAATAAGGGCACACTGCCATTTAAGCCATTTGATAACCATTAGTCAAAAAGCTCAGTAAATATATAATACATGCTGGGCTAAGACCTTGGTAGAATACAAATAACCTGACATTGAAAATTTTGATGTTGGGGACAATCTGGCAAAGAAGTAAGACATAGGAAACAATTAACACTATGCAAATATGAGCTAAATTATGTAAACTTACAAACAAAAGACAGTGTGATATACTGAGGAAAAAAGAGGCTTTGAAGATGGAGTGTCTTGGTTAATATACTACTTAAAAACTAAATAAACCTGGGTAAATTATTCACCCTTCGTGAGTCTCATTTGTTTTACGGGAACATTATTGCCCCTTCAGAAGGGTGTTTTCAAGATTAAATGAGATAATACTTGCAAACCACCTAATAGTTTGGCTCATAGCAGACATTCAATAAATATTACTATTTTATACATGCTATATAAGCTTAGAGAAAATATGTTAATAAGGAATGTTGAAGAATGACTTCAGCTCAGATGGGAAGGAAAGTGTATCCCTGATACAGGAGAAGCAGGAAGAATAATTATACAAAGAATGAGTATTACAAGAAGGGAAGACATTAAAGAGGAGAATAATTAGAACTACAATTAATCATATGGGTAGAGCCAAAGTACGCAATAATTTGTCAACTGGCCTCTCCATTCCTGCCTCCCTACAATTCATCTTTCAAGTGGCTACCAAAGAAATCTCATCTTGTTAGTTATTCGCATAAACTCCTTCAATGGCTCCCACTGACTACAGAATTAAAATCCAAGTTCCTAGGGTGCAGCACACAGCGCCCAGCCTACTTCCTCCGACTTCTACCCAAATGATTTTTAGAGTAACTAAACTATTGGATGTAGGGCTTCTGAACTCTTTATAACCCCTGCCACACAGGGCTGCTTTCCCCTAATATGCCTAGTGAACAACCAACAGCTTTTTCAAACTTATCTCAAGTATCACTTTCATTCTTTTCCTGATTCCCCTACCCATTAAATCCTAACCCTCTCTAGTTCCAGAGAACTGGCCATTTTCTCCTTTATCTTCTCACTATATGTTACATTTCTACTATGGTAGCCATAACACTTAATGCCATTTACATGATCTTCCTCTACTATTAAGAACCATGTCTAGAACAATACCTGGTAAGCGGCAATAAGTGTTTTTAAAATTATTAACAACAAAAAAAGTTTTATTATCTATCCTAATTATCACTCTCAGACTCTTATTGAGAAATGAGGTTCCCTTTCAGTTTCTTTACTTCAACTGAGGAGATTCTAGGAGCCAAAAGGGACCTAACCAACAGTTTAAACTTCACACTCTCCCCACAATCAAATGGCTATCCAGTTTAGACCTGAAAAAACAGATGCACAGCACACATCAGGGTAGGCCATTCCCATTTCCAATTGTTTAGTTAGAAAGCTTTTCTTAAGTAGAACTGTAAACTGCCTCCATTTAATTTCCACTCACAGTATATCTGGTCTACCAGACAACAAAACCATAAGAGCACCTGGCACATAAAGTAGACACTCAAAACATTTTTTTAAAGCAAAGCATTTACAAACTTGTATTGAAAAAGTGCCCTTTGAGACAAAAACAGAGAGAGGGAGATACAGTATTTTGAAAATATCTCAATCTTTTTCAGTAAGACTTTTACAAAAGAATATATGAATTTGGAGGTCAAGATTCCACCTAAACATTAGGAGTACTAAAATATTTTCACGTATTTAAATTCCCAACTTGTTTAGCTCTTTCCTTTTTCTAAACACCAACTCTAAGCTCAAATGACTTCAGCAAACATTTCAGAATTTGACCCATCATCATACCACTGCAATCTCTGAATAACTGATTTTGGCAGCCAGAAGAAATACACAAAAAAAGGAATTTTCAGTCAGAGAACATGGGAGGTGACTGAAAATCAAGAAGTAAATGGTTCTCATAATGCTCTTTTCTTTCAGTTTCTCTTATTTATCCAGATGCCTTATCCTTGTCCCACATTTTTTAGGTTAACTACCTTATCACTGACACAAGCAATAAAAAAAAAAAAAAAGAAAGAAAGAAAGAAAAAAAGAATACCGCAAGGGTAAATTCACAAAGCCCATATTCTCACCTTTAAATAATTCATGACGCCAATATTTTTCATCCGGTCAGCAAAAGTATTGAAAGTCTCCACGTTGCTTTTGGGATGATAAAATAGAATTTCACTTCCAAGCTTCCAAATAATCTGTCAAAGCAGAAATTACTGCCAAAATGTAAAACTTTTGCCTTATTCAGTTTCTGTCTAAGATATTGTTTTCCTGATTACAACATTAATAACCTGTGATTCCTTTTCCTAGAGACCACTACCGTCAACATTTTACTCCACTTTGCCATGTAAAATTAATACTACTTCCTTATGTGATAGTTTCAACCTTCTAGATTTCTATTAAAATACCAGATGGTATAATAGTATCATTACTAATTTAGTAGTTTAAAGAAAGGCAGTTAAGGTACATATTTCATATAAAATGTTTAATTGGCATGGAAGGACGAATATTAAAGTCAGAAAATTTGGGTTCTAATAATATTGGCTTCTTCGTTGTTCTCAGCCTCATCTTCATCATCTGCAAAATGAGGGCAACAAACTACCTATTTCCTGAGAGCCCATCAAATTCTACAACTATGGACTACATTTCTTCTCTATTTAGAAGGCCAATTTAAGAATTTTCATTAGCTATGGACAAATCTTAATAAAAAAAATTTTATCCTCAGATCACCAAAACTTTGGGGGCAGAACTTGGAGCTCTTTTTTCATGAGAGCAAATCTCTATTTCTCTAACCTCAATTTAAAGTACAACAATAATACCAACTTCAAAGTAAATTAAACTGAACCATAAATCAATTATTTCTATGAACATACACATTGGTTATATATGGATACACATACTATCACTGGTATAATTGTATATGACACACATATTATCATTTGGTATAATGATCCTCATCTTCCCAACTCAGAGATATCAAGATTTCATTTGTAGAATATCACACTGTAGTATCTGGGAACTTAAAAAAAACCTGGGTCTTGGATCACCTACCACCAGGGATGGGTAAATGCAGGGGGGAAAAAAAAGCAGGAAACAAAAACAAAAAAAGAAAACTTCGAGATTATTATAGCTATTCTTACACCCAGTGTACACAAAATTACATGGGACACCTGTTAAAAAGAGATATTCTATTACAGGCTCACACCTGTAATCCCAGCATTTTGGGAGGCTGAGGCAGGCGGATCACGAGGTCAGGAGATGGAGACCATCCTGGCTAACACGGTGAAACCCCATCTCTACTAAAAATACAAAAAATTAGCCAGGCGTGGTGGCAGGCGCCTGTAGTCCCGGCTACTCAGGAGGCTGAGGCAGGAGAATGGCGTGAACCCAGGAGGTGGAGCTTGCAGTGAGCCAAGATTGTGCCACTGCACTCCAGCCTGGGTGACAGAGTGAGTGAGACTGCATCTAAAAAAAAAAAGATATTCTGACTCAGTAAGACAGGGGTGTGGAGTAGAGGAATTTATACTTTCAATGAAAGCCTTCGGTGATCCAAATAGAGCCAAAGAAGTGCTCAAAAACCACTCATCCAATTCCTTCATTTTACAAAACAAAATCTGGACAAGAAGAGGCTGTAACATGTCCAATGTTTCACAGGTATATGTAACTTAAGTCCATAAATTAAATTTTCAATGAATGGTTAAACTTTTTTTTCAGCTTTCTTTTTTTTGCTTTAGAAGATAACTAATTGATGCAATGGTGACTATGTCAGTAAGACCTACGAGACACTCATGTCAAGTTATTTGTGGGTAAACTGTCTTTTACTGAAGAAATTTAGTAGTACATGCCAGGCACTGTTTTAATCCTGCCCTGTGAAATTTACATTCTATGTGGAGAGACAAACAATAACCAAGAAATATAATTAAATTGTCAAGTGTTAGGGGAAAAGAATGGAGCAGGATAAGGAGATCAGGAGTGCCATTCAGAAAGTGCAGGTTGCAGATGGAGTAAGGCAATTGCAATTTTAAATAGTCAAGGTAGGCCTCATTGAAAAGGGGCCTTGAAGGAAGGTACCTATAGTGATAGCTGAAGAAAGAGCTTTCCAAGAACTGGTTAAGGCAAAGGCAATCAGTCAGGAATATGCCTGGCCCATTCAAGTAAGAACAAGGAGACCAATGAGGATGGAAAAGAAAAAACAAGCAAGAGAATACAGGTTGAGTATCCCTTATCTGAAATCGTTGGGACCAGAAATGTTTCAGATTTGAAATTTTTTCAGCTTTTTAAATATTTGTATATACATAATGAGACTGGGGATAGGACCAAAGGCTAAACATGAAATTCACTTATGTTTCATATACACCTATACATACAGCCTGAAGGTAATTTTATACAATATTCTTGAAATTTTGCGCGCAAAACAAAATTTGTACACATGGAACCATCAGAAAGCAACGGTGTCACTATCTCATGTCAGTACTCAAAAAGCTTTGAATTTTGTAGCATTCTGGTTTTCACATTTTTGAATTCGGAATGCTCCACCTGTTTCAGGAGATGAAGTCAGAGAGGTCAAACAAGGAAAGGGAGTAAGCACATCATATAGGAATTTACAGGCAATTATGACTTTGGCTTCTACTGAATGAAATGGAAAGCCATTACAGTGTTTTCAGCAGAGGAGTGACATGATATGACATGTTTTAAAAAGCTCACTCTGAATCATTAGTCATTAGAGAAATGCAAATCATAGGATGATGCCACTTCACAACCACAAGGATGACTATTATCAGTAAGACAGGACAATAACAAAATATTGGCAAGGACTGGAAAAATTAGAAGCCTCAGATATTACTGGTGAGAATATAAATGGTATGGCCACTTTGGAAAACAGTCTGGCAGCTCCTCAAGAGGCTAAACATAGTGTTACCATATGACCAGCAATTCCACTCCCAGGTGTAGACCCAGGAGAAATTAAAACAAATGTCCACACAAAAACCTGCACACAAATGTTCGCAGAAGCATTATTTCCAATAATCAAAAAGCAAAAACAACCTAAGTGTCTAACAGCTGATAAATGGACAAATAAAACATGGTATTTCCATATGACAAATTATTTGGCAATAAAAGTAATGAAGTACTTATACATGCTACAACATGGATAAACCATGAAAACATTATGCCAAGTCAAAGAAACCATTTACAAAAGGCCACATACTGTACGGAACCACTTATATGAAATGTCCAGAATAGAAAATAAATTAGGCTGGGCACAGTGGCTCACGCTTGTAATACCAGCACCTTAGGGACGCCGAGGCGGACAGATCACTTGAGGCCAGGAGTTGAAACTGTGTCTTCACTAAAAATACAAAAAATTAGCTAGGTGTGGTGGTGCATGCCTGTAATCCCAGCCAACCAAGAGGCTGAGGTACAAGAATCACTTGAACCCAGGAGCTGGAGCAAAGATCATGCCACTGTACTCCAGCCTGGGCAACAGAGCAAGAATCTGTCTCAAAAGAAAACAAAAAAAGAAAAAGAAAGTAAAGATTAGTGGCTGCCAGTGTCTGGCAGCTGTGAGGAGGGATGGGGAAAGACTGCAAGTGGGTACAGGGTTTTGGTTTCATGGGAGAAAAAAAGGTTCTAAATTTAGAGTGTGGTAATGGTTGGCTGCACAACTCTGTAAACATATGAAAATACATTGAACCGTACAATTTAAATGGATGGTGGTGTATTAACAACGTCTTGATAAAACTAAAAAAAAAAAAGATCACTCTGGTTGGAAAAAGAGAACAACTCTTTCAAGAAGTTTTGCTGAAAGAGAGTAAAACTAGGAAGCATAGTCAATGGGGGAAGTTTGGGCCAAGAGACGATTTTAAGACAGAATAGGCTGGGCATGGTGGCTCACACCTGTAATCCCAGCACTTTGGGAGGCCAAGGTGGGCGGATCATGAGGTCAAGAGATTGAGACCATCCTGGCCAATATGGTGAAACCCTGTCTCTACTAAAATACAAAAAATTAGCCGGGCGTGGTGGTGCACGTCTGTAGTCCCAGCTACCCAGGAGGCTGAGGCAGGGGAATCACTTGAACCCAGGAGGTGGAGACTGCAGTGAGCCGAGATTGTGCTACTTCACTCCTGCCTGGCGACAGAGCAAGACCCTGTCTCAAAAAAAAAAAAAAAAAAAAAAGAGTAACAAAATTTTTACATGATGATGGGAAACATCCATAAAGAGGGGGGAAAAGGAAGAATTATTGGAATGAATATTTTATTCTCCTTTAAAATAACAGGTAAAAAGAAGTGTGTAAATAAGGTCCCAATACAAACTCTCCACCCAAAAGTAGTTTTAGTAGCTTTTAGCAAAATCACTGAGATTCTGTAAAAGGTACTATAGGTGAAGGTGAAGCTGGAGGCAGAAACTCCTGGGAATCTATCATTTCTTCCAGCAAACTCAAACTTTGTTTACCTCAGGTGCAGCCTGCCTTTTGTAGCTATCTGAATCTTCCAAGGTCTGAAAATAACTGTACATGTATTCTGCAGCTTGCTGCCATTGGTGCTTCAGCAGAGCTTCTTGGACAAAACTTAAACAAGCACTTGTTGTCTGAGCAAAATCCTTCTTCCTTTTCCCTCCAATGGCTATAAAAATGAAAAAGAAAAGAGTTTTTATCCACAATGGCTCCAGTTCAACTATTCAAAAAACTTACTTCTGATGAGAAGTTTTAACAAGTAAACAGTAGGCATTACTTGACCCAGCCCATTTCCAGTATCAAAGCCAGCTTCACTTGAAACAAACCCTTCTACATTATATTAATTATTTTTAGCAGATAAAAAAATATCTAATTTGATGTTTTGGGGCTACTAGAGTCATCAGAGCCTTTAAATCTGATTCAATCATCCTTTAATCCTTGTGCTAAATAATTTGGGGAGAATCTCTCAAACAGGCCCCCAAAAGCACAGTCCCAGGTATTTAGAATGGGTAAAATGCCAGGTCATTCTAGGCAAACATGGTCTTTATTACCTACCCATGTTCTGCAAACTCCAAGTGGGCTTTCATTTTTTAAGGACCAAATTCCTAGTAACTCAATGATATTAAATACAAATGAGATTAAAACAGTTGCAAAAATAAACATTTATATCTCTAAAGTATTGGCAATCCCAATGTTAAGAACATTTGGGCTTAGATACAGGGCTATTATATAAATGACTAGTTACATTGCTACCTCTTCTTCTCTTCCCACAGAACTACGAGACCCCTCTAGTCCAGCTGGGTAATTGTACCCCAGTAAGTACACAAAGACCAACAGGTACTTTGCAAAGATACTTTTAAAACAATTAACTTGCAGATCTTTGATTTCCTTACATACCCTTTCCACAAGTTAATCTCCTAGAGAGCTGTGCCCACATAGTCAAAGCTTCACAATCAAAATCATTACATATTATCTGAAGGTGAAAACACAGGTGTTGAAAAAGTAAATAACTCTAACATCTCCTTTGGCAAGTCAGCCAACTCCCAATTCTTTGCTTATCAAAACTGCAGAACAACATAATTTTTTACAATAAATCATGTAATTTTTCATGAATAATTTAGAAGAAATTCAAGGACCTGATGCATGGCTATAATTAAACTCCATTCACTGCCATCTTCTTACTTATGTGACTAAGGTTTCTCAGAATTTATGTCAGTTAAAAAAAAATAGCATAATCAATGCTAAATCTTTTCTCATCCTAGAAATACATAAAAGTCACCCACAAATATATAAAAAAAAAATTGGGAAAAAGTTTTAGATAACTTTATTTAAAAAAAAAAAAAAAGAAAGAAAGAAAAAGAGAGAGTCTTGCTCTGTCACCCAGGCTGGACCGCACTAGCACAATCATAGCTCACCGTAGCCTTGACCTCCTGGGTTCAAGTGATCCTTCCTTTTGGCCTCTCAAAGTGCTGGGATTATGAGCATGAGCCACCACACCTGGCCAGCAACACTTTTAATACATGTAATATTGATCAGCTATGTACAACTATTAATGATAGCAACGTCTCAACCTAGAAAAGTTTTAATTCTTAAAACTTATAGGATATAAACACAAAAAAGTATAAATGTTGATACATAACTTTTATTGCAAGAAGTACAACAAAAAGGAACATAAAATTCCATCTATTAAAAACTTTTTCTTAATTTTTAAATGGATAATGCAAGGTATTAAAACTGTATGTCACTCCTATGTTATCTGGACTCCATCACATATAAAGTAATATATATTCATTTAAAAATACCAACGTGCTGGAAATTACAACTCTTGAAAATATTAAACATACAATAAAATATTTTCAGATGATTCCTTAAAACTGTGCAAGGTAGTACTCAATTTTTCAGAAAAAAGTAGGGGATACAAAAGTGAAAAGTTTGAAGACTACTGCGCTAGTATTCTCAGACTTTTGAATGTACATACAAATCACCTGGGGACCTGCCCGTGCTACTCAATGTGGTCCTGGAACATGCAGCAGAAGTATCACCTGGAATCTCATTACAACTACAGAGTACTATGCCCAGCTCTCTGAATCAGCAGCTGCATTTTATAAGATCCCCACACCAAAGCTGCTCAGCGTCGGTGGCAATACCAGCCAGCCAGCCTAGGAAACTGACAAAACACCTCATCCTTACAACATCTTTTATTTACCTAAAGGAGAGAACTGTTCTCAGGCTAAGCTCCCTTCTATCGCTCAAGCTTTCACAACTGAGACTACAAATCGACTTTAGATAACTATACCTAAATGCTTGGAAAATACTTTTGTCTTCCAACCTAGCCTAGTTACCTCAGGAAAAGTTCTCTTCTCATTTCATTCTTTAATGAGCAAAAGATAGTCTTACTTGATCCTGATAACTTTAAGAAAAAAAAAATGGTCAAGGAAAACACATTTTTACATGGAATAGAGATGTACAATAAAGAACTAGTGTCATCAACCTAACTTCTAATATGCTACTCAAAGAATCTGGAAACTTATCAGTCTGTCAACAAATATTTTTTGGGCACCACTGTGTGCCAAGCACTACTGCAGGTACTCATCATACAGCTTCAATCCAGACTGGCCCTGTCTTCAAAGTTTTTGTTCTAAGGGGCTTGCTGGGCATGCCCTTCAAAATGCCAAAAGATATCTACCAGCATAAAAAAGAAATACAGCAACTGTTAGGCAATTTTGTTTTCCTATTATGGTTAATTACCAGCACAATGTCAATATTACTTCCAAGTATTTTCTCATTGCAGACCAAAAGTATTTTGGGTTTAACAGGCTATCCACGACATATAAAATATTTCTAAGCATGTAAATTTTGGTCTTAAACCTATCTGCTTGCAGACTGACTCAGACTTTCTATAGAACACTGGTAACAGAAATATACCCAAGTATGATATAACTATAGGAAATTTAAATTATTAGTTCCCTACCAGGGATGAAGTAGCACTATCTCTGAAGTATCATTCATTCAAATCTGCCTTAAGCCACGTGCATTAATCTAGCAAAACTAAAATGAGGAGAGGAAAGGCACTATTATTTTTCAACACTCACTATGCATGAGATACTATGCTAGGTACTTTACATATATTGTCTCATTTTAAAAAATATATCTCAGTGGTTAAAAGTGTAGGCTTTGAGATCAGACAAACCTGGATTTGACTTCTGATACCACCACTTACGAATTTAATGTCTTTGAGGTTCAGTTTCCTCCTACCTAAACTGCCTAGCACAAAAATTTATTGAGAATTTACTGAGATCATTAAATGAGATGATACTTAGATCGAAAGAAAAAATGGAAGCGAAATTTTAGGAGCCAAGGAATCTCTGTCAAGGGGAGAAAAGTCTGGGCAAAAAAATACATATTTAAGGGCAGTAAGTAAAATGCTGGTTCAAATGTAATCCCAAATGTAAACCACTCAATACGCCAGCATACAAATAATAGCTTCTTTTATTTATACTTATATTAAATAAATTCTTATAGGGAATTTATCCCATAAAAAAACATACTTGCATTTATATTAGATAAAAATGGGGGAAATTTTATCCCATAGAAAAACATGCTTGCATTTACATTAGATAAAAATGAGGGAAAATGCTCTTTTATCTAGGCCGGGTGCAGTGACTCACACCTGTAATCCCACCACTTTGGGAGGCTGAGGAGGGCAGGTCACTTGAGGTCAAGAGTTCAAGACCAGCCTGGCCAACATGGTGAAATCCTGTCTCTACTAAAAATACAAAAACTAGCCAGGCGTGGTGGCGGGTACCTGTAATCTCAGCTACTTGGGAGGTTGAGTAGAATCACTTGAACCCGGGAGGCAGAGGTTGCAGTGAGCCGAGATCTAGCCACTGCACTCCAGTGTGGGCAACAGAGCAAGACTCTGTCTCCAAAAAAAAAAAAAAAATCTATTACATGATCAATTCTATTTGAAATAATTTCAATGCAATTCAACAGCAACTTCTTGAACACTTCCTGGGCATGTTTTCCTCAATGGCAGAGACCATATCTTCTTCATCTATGACTCCCCAATATTTAATCAATGCCAGAAATAAAAGTGCTCAGTAAGTATTACTGGAAAAAATGTGTATCTAGCATAATACAGACTACTGTTAATCCAAAGTCAAAGAGTTCTAAAAGAAAAAACACTTTTTTTTGGCTTACAGCCTAAAAACACTCCACATATTCCTCTTGAAAATTAAACCAGCCTGGTTATTGATTTTGTATCCATATTGAATCTTATCATCTCCTTACATTTTAAGTTAAAATGGCTCAATGTTACTGTTTTACTTACCCACAGTTTCTACGTATGTTTGAAGCCAAGGAAAATGCATTCCTGCCCCAGTGAGCACAGATGTTTCCACTTCATCATCTGTCACAGGCCCTTTTAATTCTTCACTGAAATCACTCATACCTATTACAAACTGAGATATCAGTTACTTTCTGTACATCTTAATCCACAGTCTTCTGAGTTGTACAGAAAAACAGCTATCTTTTTATCTAATAAATACAATTTGATCAGCAAAATGCATGATACCTGTCAGCTTTTTTAAAGTAAAAAATGAATTTAACTATGTCAGCAACAGCCAAAATGAATGAGACATTAAAAAGACAGAACTACTAATGTTTCAAGTCCATATAAAGATAAGTAAGATACTGCCCCTCTAATTTAAAAAAATCTCAGGTCTAGACGAAGAAACAGCAAAACGTATAATAACAAAACAATACGAGAAGTATAATAAGAATAGTACTAGCAGCTAATATTTATTAGGCCCTTACTACGCACCAGAAGTATAAATTATCTAATTTAATCCCCACAGCAATCCTGAGGTGGGTACTATTACTTTCTTCCATGTTAAGATTGAAAAAACTGAGGGGCTTAGTGAAATGATAGAACCTGCCTAACATCACAATAAAGGTGAGGACGTTATTCTAGGAAATAGAACACTAAACTACTTAGCATGACTAGAAGTCGGGGTGTGTGTGGAGGGGGGTGCGGAAGGTGAGAAACGAACCTAAAAAAATAATCATAAGCCAAGCTGAGTTTGGACTTACTCCTAAAGATGCTCAGGGCCCCTTCCTCATTCCCCATATGAAATCGAGTATTAGTGCCCCTGATACTGCCTCCCAAATTTCCCCAATTTCCCCTCTTCTCTGCAATCCTACAGCACTACCCTAGTTCAAGACCCCTTCAAACAGTGCCTAGATTACTGCATTAGCTTTCTAAATAATTACCCTGGCTCAGATTTTGCTTCTCTGCATTACACCCAGAGAAAACCTTCTAAAATCAAATTTTGTGGCTACGAGTATGAATTATAAGTAACAAATGAATTTGAATCTGACTCATCATGTATTTTGAGGCGTAGTTACACAAATCCTCCCTTTCCAAAGCCTCAAAAATCCAAATTGGTGTCCCGCAGTTGCCACGGCAACCAAAGCTTCTCTAGCCCCTTCTCTCGTTCTCAGACTCCAAGGGTTTCAGGTATTAGGAGGAAATATCAGGAGAACATGGATGAATCCTGACACACCCCTTCCCGTCCCATTTAAACGCAGGAACCACGGACGATATCTGCGGCACTTACCCGCTTAAAATTAGAGCTCCTCAGTAAAGCTAAACTCAGTCTCCGACTCCGGACCACGTGAAGAAATTCCCACCGGAAGACGGGTTAGGAGAGCTTTATATGAGCATGCGCAAAACCTGGTTTAGGCATTCAGGCTGCGCGCGGCCCAGCTCGTAACTCCTGCGGTAGCAGGCGTATTGTTGGCCTCGCCTCGACCCCGGAAGTGACTTCTGGAAGTGACCCAGGAAGTGACAGTGAACTGCCTCTCTCCGATTAGTTTTGCCCGAGCTTTATTTCAGCTAGAAAGTGGGAGACTTTCATTTAAAATGGAAATTGGGGTGAGGGGTCGGCGGCTGGGCGAAGGGAGCATTCTAAAGCGCAGAATTTCACTACGAGAAATTCACTACGATGGGCCATTGGTTTCTGCTCGGCTCGCAGGCGCACTGCACGAGTGGAGGCGTGGCTAGTGGCTGTGACGAGACAAATCCATGCATATCCTGTTCATTGCGACCGTGAAAGTTCTTTTCTATTACAGTTTTAGCTTTGGGTTTAATTGGTTCGACTCCCTTCTCCACAATTTGGGCGAGAATTTCTTTTGCCTTCTCAGCAAAAATTGTTCTGCGGACCCCGTCTGGTTCAACTTGCATGAGGGACGTTGAGACAAACAAATGAAATATGGGTCAAAAGTAAGACGGTTAAGGAAACGCAGTGTGCTTCTCCAACATTTGGAGGGCTGATCCGTGAAAGAAGAATCAGACCTTTTTTCTTAGCAGCAGAGAACAGAACTAGGACTAATAAGTGAAAGCTAAAGGGAGGCTGCTTTCAAGTCACAGCAAGAAAGAATTTTGTCCACAAATGAGGATGCACAAATAATAAGCTCCCCCACGAATCACTGAGTTTCCTCTGTGAAGGTGAACAATTTGGGTAGAATCAGAGTATCAGAGGGGAAATTAAAGGGTCTAGTAAGAGTTTGAGGCTGGGCACGGTGGTTCATGCCTGTAATCCCAGCACTTTGGGAGGGCAAGGCAGGCGGATCGTTTGAGTTCAGGAGTTCGAAACCAGCCTAGGCAACATGATGAAACCCCGTCCCTACAAAAAAAATTTAAAAAAATAAGCTGGGGTGGTGGTGCATGCCTCTAGTCCCAGCTACTCCAGAGGATGAGGTGGGAGGATCACCTGAGCCCGGGGAGGAGGAGGCTGCAGTGAACTGTGATCACACTACAGCACTCCAGCCTGGGCGACAGAATGAGACCCTGTCTTTAAAAAAAAAAAAAAAAAAATTGTACATGGATTCCTTAAAATGCTACAAATAGTTGATTCTATGTTGTCTTCATAAACAATATGCAGTAGTTAAGGACTTGCAAGAAAAGTTCTTTCTGCTGCTCTTTCTGTCATTAGTTCTTGAGTCCTCTCTCAAGCTTGTGCTCTAACTCTACAGGCAGGGCTAACATAAATTATGCATAGTTCAGGAGAGCACACACAAAATAACATACATAATCATTACTTTCTTGACTAGAGGCTTAGTCTGGCTACTTTTCTCCCATTGGCTTGAGGTATAAATTCACCAAAACCAGCCCAGAAATTATTTTACATGGCTGAAAGTTTATGTTCTCCCGAAAGTGAGGAAGAACTTTCTGATTTTCCTTGAAGTTCTCAAACACCTCTAAGGAGCAGTAGGAAACAATGGGAATAACTTAATGTGCCCTATACCTTTTTTCTTTCCCAGGCGACAATTCTGACGGAAAATGTGTTGGAGAGAAGAGATTTCAAAAAATCAACTAGATCACATCCAATAGCATAAACAAGAAGGAAGGAGGGAAGTTGCGGTGGCAAGCACCTGTAGTCCTAGCTACTCCGGAGGCTGAGGCAGGAAGCTCGCTGAGCTCAAAAGTTCAAAAGCTCGATGCCATCCTGGACAACATAGCAAGACCACGTCTAAAAAAAAAAAAAAAAAAAAAAAAAGACGTGACAAATATGAAAACATAAAGCATGCAAAAGACTTTTCTAGATTTCAATCTATAAGAAAGCATGTCCTAAGAAAAAGATGTTCTTAACAATTGCTTTGTACTAAACAGCAACTTAATATGGTGATGAATTATGTTGTTTTTAAAGTTGCAAACTGTCATTTAAGGAATATTATTTCCATGAACGCTTCCTGTACAATCTGTTAAAGGACAAACTTCACACAGCCAAACAGTTGAAGAGACTTCATCATAAATAGACTATCCTATATCACAGCTAACAAGAACAAAAAAGGAATGTGGTATGAAAGCATAAAAACAAAAATATCTCAGAAAATCATACAGAGAAAACTAAAATACATTCCACCCCAGGGACTGTATCCTCAAAGACACAGTTTTTTCTTCTTTTTTTTTCATGTTTCAGTGCTCTGAGTAGCTACAAAAAGAAGACCAGCCTATCCTGCTGGAGAGAGTGGCCAGGTGAAGAAAGAGCCCTTGGAGTGTGAAAGACCACAGGGAAAGAGAGGCCACATGGAACCAACAGTCAGCACCTTGGTTTTGGACATGTGAAGAAATTCATCTCAGACTGTGTATCCTAAATCAGGCACTTGCCAAAAGCAAATACATGAGCGAGACCAGTTGACAACACACGGAGCAGAGGTGAGCCGTTCTCAGCCCTATACTCACAAAATTATGAGCAATAAAACGGTTGTTATTTTAAGTCACTGAAGTTTGCACTGATTTCTTACATAGGAATAGATAAATGAAACACAGATATTGATCATTTGCATCTTCTCTCTTTTTTATGACTACTCTTGTTGGAGATTACCAGTTTATTTCTGCCATGGTTAGAAAACAAACTCTGAAATTTTGATACTTTAAAGTTTTTTGAGACTTACTGTGCCCATAATATAGTCTATCTTGGTAAATGTTTTATGAGCAGTAGACAAGAATAAGTATTCTGTAGTTACTGAGCATTGTGTCCATCAACGTCAATGTGATTAAGGTGGTTAATAGTTTTCTTCGGATCTTCTATATTGTATTGATTGTTTTGTGTGTAGTGTTACTATTAATTATTGAGATAGGAGTGTAAAACTCAAACTGTGGTTGTGAATTTGCCACTTTCTTTAGTTTTGTCAGCTTTTCTTTTGCATTTTTGTATCTCTGTTATTGGGCATATAAACATTTGTGGTTCTTGTGTCTTCTTGATGAATTGACCATTTTATCATTATGAAATGTCTTCATCGCTGATAATACTCCTTATCTTGAAGTCTAATTCATTCGTATTAGTATAGCCACTACAGCCTTCCTGGCTTACTGTTTACTGTTATATCTTTATCCATCCTTTTACTTTCAACCTGTGTTTTTTAATTTAATGTGCTTCTGTTACAGACAACAGATAGTTGAGTTTAAGTCTATCATTTTGCTATTTGTTTTTGATTTGTCCCATTAGTTTTGTATTCCTTTGTTCTCCACTTTCTGCTTTCTTTTGGGTTAATTAATGTTTTTGTATTTCATCTTAATCCCTCTGTTGGCTTTAATTATATCTTTTTGCATTATTGCTTTACAGTGTTTCTGAGAATTATCATATACATTCTTAACTTATCACAGCCTTAGAGTTAAAATTATGATACTTCATGTAAAATAAAACAGCCTTGCAGTAGTAAAGTTCTACTTACCACCTCCCCAAGTCCTTTGTGCTTTGTTGTCATATATATAACATCTATGCACATTGTTATTTTTGCCTTAGTCATATGTATTTCAAAGAAATTAAGAGAAGAAAAATATATATTACCTTTTATGTATTTACCTACATTTTACTATTTCCAGTTCTTTTCATTTCTTCCTGTTTGTGGTGAATTATCTTTAAAAATAGCTGTCAAAAAGTATTCACATTCTTGTATGTGCATGTTGCTTCTACCTTTAAGAAATAGAATCAGCCGGGCATGGTGGTTCATGTCTGTAATCCCAGCACTTTGGGAGGTCAAGGCAGGTGGATCACAAGGTCAGGAATTCGAGATCAGCCTGGACAACATGGTAAAACCCTGTCTCTACTAAAAATACACACACACACACACACACACACACACACACACAAATTAGCTGGACGTGGTGGCACATACCTGTAATCCCAGCTTCTTGGGAGACTGAGGCAGGAGAATCGCTTGAACTTAAGAAGCAGAGGTTGCAGTGAGCCGAGATCACACCATTACACTCCAGCGTGGGTGACAGAGTGAGACTCTGTCTCAAAAAAAAAAAAAGAAAGAAAAGAAAAAAAGAAACAGAATCTATGTTCCCACCCCTTGAATCTGGGCTGGTTTTTTAACTTGCTTTGATGAACAAAACATGGTGAAAGTGATGTCATACCAATTCTAGGCCTAGCCCCTAAGAAGCCATACACCTTTACTTTTATCCTCTAGAAATCTGGCCAACAAATAAATAAGTTTAGAGTAGATTACTAAAGAATGAAAAACATTTCAGCCAACCATCCCAACCATTTCAGCCACACAGCTGAACTACCAGACATGTGAATGAAGCTAGTTTGGAAGTTCCAGCCCTGGCTAAACACCCAGCTGAGTGCAGCCACCTGAGTGACCCCAGCCAATAATATCCAGAGCAGGAGAATCATCCAGGTAAGCAAAGCTATAGAATAGGGAGAAATAATAAATGATTATTATTTTAAATTACTAAATCTATTATATCAAAAGGATAACTAAAACATTACAGATTTCAGTTTCCATCTGGTATGTCATCTTTCATCCTAAAGAATTTTTTTTAGCATTGTTTACGGTGGAGGTCTATTGGTGTTGAATTTTCTGTTTTTATTTATCTGAAAATATCGATTCTGTCTTCGGTTTTGAAGGATTTTCTTCTAGATATAGGATTCTGGATTAGCAGTTTTTATACATCATCAGCACTTTAAGCCCTCTGATGATTTTAACCTCTTGTTTTTGATGAGAAGTCAGCTATCACTTTATTATTTTTGTCCATGCATAATGTATTATGTTTCTCAGACTGCCTGTAAAACTTTTCTTTCCCAATACTTGGTTATTTGCAGTTTGACCATAATGTGTCTAGGTGTGATTTTCTCTGTAATTAGCCTATTTGGTATTCACTGAGTTTCCTAGATTTGTCCATTTGCTTTATGATAACTTGGGATATTTTCAGCCATTATTGTCTTAAATATTTTTTCTGTGCAATTATGCTTCTGCTCCCTTTCTGGGACTCCAATTATATGTATGTAAGACCAGTCCATATTGATATGTACCAAGACTCAGTTCATTTTTTTCCTGAGCTTTAGACTGAATACTTTTATTGATCTATCATCAAGTTAACTTTTTTGTTGTTTTTGCAGTGTCCAGTCTACTGATAAGCCCATATTGTGAATTTTTAAATTCAAATTCTGTACTTCTTAGTTCTTGAAATATGTCTTTTTTTAAAAAAGTTTTCATTTATATGCTGATATCCCATTTATTATGACTCTATTCCTTTAAGTCCTTGAAAGTACAAAAGCTAGGTTAAATTTTTTTTCTGCTAATCCCAACATCTGGATCATCTCACAGACATTTTTTTTAATAGACTGCCTTTTCTCTTATGGTTCACATCTTTCTACCTCTGTGGATATCTGATAAAACTTAATTGTATACTGGACATTTGTAGTGATATTTATAGGGAATCTGGATTGTGTTGGCTTATTTAAATTATATTATGTTTTGTGTGGCATGCAGCTTAATTAGTGGTGGATTCTTTGGGTCATGTGAAATTTTCATTTTCAGTATAAGTCTTATTTGGTTTTAAATTTAGTCCTAGCATATTCCCCTTACTCTTTTGTATGGGTCTTTCTCCTAAGGCTTGGTTCTGGATTCTCAATTAAGTGCTCAAGGTATTAGTGAAGTTACTCCACTGCTAGGTTGGAAATCTAATGTCTTCCAGCACTGCCTCACCCTTAGTATCACTCTTCAGCCTTTCCCCTACAGCAGGCAAGCTCTGCTAAGTCTTGCAAGGTCTCGCCTGGCACATCTGTATACTCAGTGAATTTCCATACAAGCTTTCAGTATTACCCCCTTCTCTGTCTCTGTCTCCGTCTCTCTCTCTCTCTCTCTCTCTCTCTCTCTCTCTCTCTCTCTCCCCCCTCCCCTCCCCCTTCTCTGTCTCTTTCGCTCTCCTCTCTCTGTCTCTTCCTCTCTCTCTCTCTCTTTCACACACACACACACACACACACACACACAGAGAGAGAGAGAGAGAGAGAGAGCGCTCAGATATTCTAGCCTACAAAATTTCAGCCATTCCAACAACCTTGAACTCCGATAATTTCCTCCTCAACTCAGCAAGGCCACCACTTTACTTAAGTGTCTCCTTCCTGATTATGGAGTTCACCTGCGTGTTTTGCGCTCATGGATCAGTCACGTGCTGCCTGTTTATCATTGCCTGAAAACAGTTGCTTTAAGTAGTTTTTCTAGTTTCTTACTCGTTTGTGACAGGAAGGCAAGTCCAGTACCAGGTACTTAGTCATGGTTCAAAGCGAACATACTAACTTCCTTATACACTTTTCCATCATTTGTGATGAAGACACTCATTAAACGGCAAATTATAGAGAAACTCTGTAGCATCTCTTTTAATGTCCATGAAAACCAAAATCATCTGAAGGAGTAAACCCCAACATGGGTCTACGAAAAATAAGCTGGCCAAAATTTATGAGGCAATATGACTTAAATGATCATATGTTTTACCAATAGTTTTATAAGCATGAAATCCACAATAACTAGACAAATAAATGTTAACAGATGGACTCAAAACTTTTTACTGCAATTCAATATAGTCTTTTATGATACTTTATTAGATGATAGTTCTGAAATTATTATAAAATACTAATGAACATAACAGATTAAAACGTTCTTTTCAACTGTTTTGAAACACGTTGTCATTTTCTACAACCCAAAGATTAGATACACCTCAAAATGCGCTAGAAAATACATTTCTTAAACCTCATCAAAATGAACTTCATTTGTTGTTTTTCACCTTTGACATGACACAGTGCCAAGATTTCTAGCTCTGTAGGGAGGAGACGTTGGTCCCAACAATTAGCAGCTCCTTGATCCCATTTCATACAACCGATTCTAGCAATAAAAAAAGAAAAAAAGATGCACATGTATTCTGCTGACCTTTCATTTACAATCTATATCAGGAGTCAGCAAACATTTTCTGTAGAGACAGAGAGTAAGTATTTTAGATTTTGCATGTCATACAGTCTTTGTCATAACCACTTGACTCTGCTGCTATATAGCATTAAAACAGCCATAGACAATATAGTAATGAATTAGCATGTCTGTGTTCTATTAAAACTTTATTTACAAAAGCAGATGTGAGGCTGGATTTAGCTCATGGGCCATAGTTTGCTAACCATTGCTCTGGAGTACCTATAAAGGTTTATACTCACAATAGAGGTTTGGTTGTGCTATATACCTAAATATGTATATATATGTATATACATAAATATAGTTTTAAAGACACATAGTCATATTGGTGGTGATTTTTGTATCCAAAAAGAGATCTACTAAAAAATTACTGATGTCATCATGCATCTCAGTCATTATGACAGTCATTAACTCTATATTGCTTCTTCTGCAATCTCGAACATACAACTAGTAGATGTCAATGCTAGGAGTGAGTTTGCTGTTCTGTAGTGGAGGGCACTGATTATAATGGGGTAAATGAGGTCAACCATCATGAACCGATACATATTTATTTAATTTCAATTTCAGTTGTCATTCTAACGACTATGTACTAAGTCTCAACCTATATTCCCTAGGTCCTAATTGAGAAACATGTGCTTTAATTAAAATAAAGAAAAAGTCCTTCACATCCATTCCAAATAGGTCAAATTGTATCAATGGTTCAACTATTAACACGCACACACACACAAACAATAGAACTCATTAACGTGTAAATTTGAGGTAAGATAGTGCAGAAGAGGGAACAAATGTGAGAATGTGGAAGTAGAACAATATAAGACCCCTTTTGTGTTCGTTTTTTTAACGAGCACAGTGGGTACATGCGCAGGTTTGTTATACAGGTAAATTGTATGTCTCAGGGGTTTGGTGCACAGATTATTTCAACACCCAACTAATAAATAAGCATAGTACCTGATAGGTAATTTTTCAGGCCTCATTCTCCTTCCACCCTCCACCCTCAAGTAGCCCCTGTGTTCTTTCTTTGTGTCCATGTGTACTCAATGTTTAGCTGCCATTTATGGGTAAGAACATACAGTAATTGGTTTTCTGTTTCTGTATTAATTAGCTTAGGATAATGGCCTCCAGCTCTATCCATGTTGCTGCAAAGAACATGATCTCATTCTTTCTTATGGCTACGTAGTATTCCATGGTCTTCCGTGGTATTCCATTTTCTTATCCACCCTACCATTGTATAAGTATTCCCTTTTCTCTGCGACCTCACCAGCATCTGTTATGTTTTGACTTTTTAACAATAGATAGTATCCCTTTTGGAGGTCAGGAAATATAAATTCAGAAGTGTGAGACATCCTTTAAGGTGATGTTAGCTTTAAATGAAAAAAAAAATGTGAAGCAAAGTCAGTTGAATATGGAAAGACTTTTGAGTTTATGTGGGTTTTATTGTTTTTGTTTTTATATTGATGTTATAATCTTCTCCTTTTTGCTGGTAAGAGAAACTACAGAAAACAGAATGTTTACAACCACAGGTGCCTTGTTAACTGATCAAATTTTAACAAAAGTCTCAAGCAGTGCATCTCAAACTGGGAGGATGGTATCATTCCCACTAAGGGGAGTTTGGAAATGCGTGGGAGCAATTTTTATTTTGCTACCATGACTAGGGATGCTACTAAAAGTTCACGACCAGGGCATGGATGTTACTCATTTGCACAGATAATATGCTCTGGTCCTTTACTAACTGCAACTGTGTTTTCCTATAGCTCTGTCTAAAGGGATAAGGGCCTTCCTGAAGTCATATTATTTTCTTATCCATTTAAATGCAATGTTTAATTATTTTGTGTGTCATGACTAGTAAATGTATTTAAGATAATTATGAGAAGCGATAAAAGCATGACTAGTATAGGAGCTTAATGATGGCTTCTGGCTTATACTTTCTAATTGAAGACTTCACATTCATTTGAAATGGTGATAAAATTCTCAAATGTCCCCAAAAATATCTCAACCTCTGATTGCAAACAAAAACTAAGGTCTTTCAGATAGCCATCATTATTCTTTCTCTCTTCTGTAGAAGTTCCAAGAGAGCTTGGGCAGAAATATTTTAAATACTAAATGCAAGTTGAAGCTTTGCTTTTCTTTAAAAATGGTATATAGAAAATAATCTACAAATATATAGTGTGACTCTGGTGTTAATTTCCAATCCCTACTTTCTAGAGCTGTGGCTGTCTTTAAATGTGCCTAGTCTGCATTGGAATGTGCAGTAAATGTAAAATACACTTCAGATTTCAAAGACTCTATGTGAAATAAAGACTGTAAAATATCTCATTAATAATCTTTATATTGATAATGAGTTGAAATGATAATTTGCATAGATTTGGTTAAATAGAACATATTATTAAAATTAAGATCACCTATTTTGTTTAACTTTTTTTAAAATTAATTTATTATTATTATTATACTTTAAGTTCTAGGGTACATGTGCATAACGTGCAGGTTTGTTACATATGTATACTTGTGCCATGTTGGTGTGCTGCACCCATCAACTCGTCAGCACCCATCAACTCATCATTTACATCAGGTATAACTCCCAGTGCAATCCCTCCCCCCTCCCCCCTCCCCATGACAGGCCCCGGTGTGTGATGTTCCCCTTCCCGAGTCCAAGTGATCTCATTGTTCAGTTCCCACCTATGAGTGAGAACATGCGATGTTTGGTTTTCTGTTCTTGTGGTAGTTTGCTAAGAATGATGGTTTCCAGCTGCATCCATGTCCCTACAAAGGACACAAACTCATCCTTTTTTATGGCTGCATAGTATTCTATGGTGTATATGTGCCACATTTTCTTAATCCATTCTGTCACTGATGGACATTTGGGTTGATTCCAAGTCTTTGCTATTGTGAATAGTGCTGCAATAAACATACGTGTGCATGTGTCTTTATCGCAGCATGATTTATAATCCTTTGGGTATATACCCAGTAATGGGATGGCTGGGTCATATGGTACATCTAGTTCTAGATCCTTGAGGAATCGCCATACTGTTTTCCATAATGGTTGAACTAGTTTACAATCCCACCAACAGTGTAAAAGTGTTCCTATTTCTCCACATCCTCTCCAGCACCTGTTGTTTCCTGACTTTTTAATGATCACCATTCTAACTGGTGTGAGATGGTATCTCATTGTGGTTTTGATTTGCATTTCTCTGATGGCCAGTGATGATGAGCATTTTTTCATGTGTCTGTTGGCTGTATGAATGTCTTCTTTTGAGAAATGTCTGTTCATATGCTTTGCCCACTTTTTGATGGGGCTGTTTGTTTTTTTCTTGTAAATTTGTTTGAGTTCTTTGTAGGTTCTGGATATTAGCCCTTTGTCAGATGAGTAGATTGCAAAAATTTTCTCCCATTCTGTAGGTTGCCTGTTCACTCTGATGGTAGTTTCTTTTGCTGTGCAGAAGCTCTTTAGTTTAATTAGATCCCATTTGTCAATTTTGGCTTTTGCCGCCGTTGCTTTTGGTGTTTTAGACATGAAGTCTTTGCCCATGCCTATATCCTGAATGGTACTACCTAGGTTTTCCTCTAGGGTTTTTATGGTATTAGGTCTAACATTTAAGTCTCTAATCCATCTTGAATTAATTTTCGTATAAGGAGTAAGGAAAGGATCCAGTTTCAGCTTTCTACTTATGGCTAGCCAATTTTCCCAGCACCATTTATTAAATAGGGAATCCTTTCCCCATTTCTTGTTTCTCTCAGGTTTGTCAAAGATCAGACAGCTGTAGATGTGTGGTATTATTTCTGAGGACTCTGTTCTGTTCCATTGGTCTATATCTCTGTTTTGGTACCAGTACCATGCTGTTTTGGTTACTGTAGCCTTGTAGTATAGTTTGAAGTCAGGTAGCGTGATGCCTCCAGCTTTGTTCTTTTGACTTAGGATTGTCTTGGAGATGCAGGCTCTTTTTTGGTTCCATATGAACTTTAAAGCAGTTTTTTCCAATTCTGTGAAGAAACTCATTGGTAGCTTGATGGGGATGGCATTGAATCTATAAATAACCTTGGGCAGTATGGCCATTTTCATGATATTGATTCTTCCTATCCATGAGCATGGTATGTTCTTCCATTTGTTTGTGTCCTCTTTTATTTCACTCAGCAGTGGTTTGTAGTTCTCCTTGAAGAGGTCCTTTACATACCTTGTAAGTTGGATTCCTAGGTATTTTATTCTCTTTGAAGCAATTGTGAATGGAAGTTCATTCATGATATGGCTCTCTGTTTGTCTGTTACTGGTGTATACGAATGCTTGTGATTTTTGCACATTAATTTTGTATCCTGAGACTTTGCTGAAGTTGCTTATCAGCTTAAGGAGATTTTGGGCTGAGACAATGGGATTTTCTAAATATACAATCATGTCATCTGCAAAGAGGGACAATTTGACTTCTTCTTTTCCTAATTGAATACCCTTGATTTCTTTCTCTTGCCTGATTGCCCTAGCCAGAACTTCCAACACTATGTTGAATAGGAGTGGTGAGAGAGGGCATCCCTGTCTTGTGCCAGTTTTCAAAGGAAATTTTTCCAGTTTTTGCCCATTCAGTATGATATTGGCTGTGGGTTTGTCATATATAGCTCTTATTATTTTGAGGTACGTTCCATCAATACCGAATTTATTGAGCGTTTTTAGCATGAAAGGCTGTTGAATTTTGTCAAAAGCCTTTTCTGCATCTATTGAGATAATCATGTAGTTCTTGTCTTTGGTTCTGTTTATATGCTGGATTATGTTTATTGATTTGCGAATGTTGAATCAACCTTGCATCCCAGGGATGAAGCCCACTTGATCATGGTGGATAAGCTTTTTGATGTGCTGCTGAATCCAGTTTGCCAGTATTTTATTGAGGATTTTTGCATCGATGTTCATCAGGGATATTGGTCTAAAATTCTCTTTTTTTGTTGTGTCTCTGCCAGGCTTTGGTATCAGGATGATGTTGGCCTCATAAAATGAGTTAGGGAGGATTCCCTCTTTTTCTATTGATTGGAATAGTTTCAGAAGGAATGGTACCAGCTCCTCCTTGTACCTCTGGTAGAATTCAGCTGTGAATCCATCTGGTCCTGGACTTTTTTTCGTTGGTAGGCTATTAATTATTGCCTCAATTTCAGAGCCTGCTATTGGTCTATTCAGGGATTCAACTTCTTCCTGGTTTAGTCTTGGAAGAGTGTAAGTGTCCAGGAAATTATCCATTTCTTCTAGATTTTCTAGTTTATTTGTGTAGAGGTGTTTATAGTATTCTCTGATGGTAGTTTGTATTTCTCTGGGGTCGGTGGTGATATCTCCTTTATTTTTTATTGCGTCTATTTGATTCTTCTCTCTTTTCTTCTTTGTTAGTCTTGCTAGTGGTCTGTCAATTTTGTTGATCTTTTCAAAAAACCAACTCCTGGATTCATTGATTTTTTGGAGGGTTTTTTGTGTCTCTATCTCCTTCAGTTCTGCTCTGATCTTAGTTATTTCTTGCCTTCTGCTAGTTTTTGAATGCGTTTGCTCTTGCTTCTCTAGTTCTTTTAATTGTGATGTTAGAGTGTCAATTTTAGATCTTCCCTGCTTTCTCTTGTGGGCATTTAGTGCTATAAATTTCCCTCTACACACTGCTTTAAATGTGTCCCAGAGATTCTGGTATGTTGTATCTTTGTTCTCATTGGTTCCAAAGAACTTCTTTATTTCTGCCTTCATTTCATTATGTACCCAGTAGTCATTCAGGAGCAGATTGTTCAGTTTCCATGTAGTTGAGCGGTTTTGATTGAGTTTCTTAGTCTTGAGTTCTAGTTTGATTGCACTGTGGTCTGAGAGACAGTTTGTTATAATTTCTGTTCTTGTACATTTGCTGAGGAGTGCTTTACTTCCAATTATGTGGTCAATTTTGGAGTAAGTGCGATGTGGTGCTGAGAAGAATGTATATTCTGTTGATTTGGGGTGGAGAGTTCTATAGATGTCTATTAGGTCTGCTTGCTGCAGAGATGAGTTCAATTCCTGGATATCCTTGTTAACTTTCTGTCTCGTTGATCTGTCTAATGTTGACAGTGGAGTGTTGAAGTCTCCCATTATTATTGTATGGGAGTCTAAGTCTCTTTGTAAGTCTCTAAGGACTTGCTTTATGAATCTGGGTGCTCCTGTATTGGGTGCATATATATTTAGGATAGTTAGCTCTTCCTGTTGAATTGATCCTTTTACCATTATGTAATGGCCTTCTTTGTCCCTTTTGATCTTTGATGGTTTAAAGTCTGTTTTATCAGAGACTAGTATTGCAACCCCTGCTTTTTTTTGTTCTCCATTTGCTTGGTAAATCTTCCTCCATCCCTTTATTTTGAGCCTATGTATGTCTCTGCGTGTGAGATGGGTCTCCTGAATACAGCAGACTGATGGGTCTTGACTTTTTATCCAGTTTGCCAGTCTGTGTCTTTTAATTGGAGCATTTAGTCCATTTACATTTAAGGTTAAGATTGTTATGTGTGAACTTGATCCTGCCATTATGATATTAACTGGTTATTTTGCTCGTTAGTTGATGCAGTTTCTTCCTAGCCTAAATTGTCTTTACATTTTGGCATGTTTTTGCAATGGCTGGTACCGGTTGTTCCTTTCCATGTTTAGTGCTTCCTTCAGGGTCTCTTGTAAGGCAGACCTAGTGGTGACAAAATCTCTAAGCATGCTTATCTGTAAAGGATTTTATTTCTCCTTCACTTATGACACTTAGTTTGGCTGGATATGAAATTCTGGGTTTAAAATTCTTTTCTTTAAGAATGTTGAATATTGGCCCCCAGTCTCTTCTGGCTTGTAGAGTTTCTGCCAAGAGATCTGCTGTTAGTCTGATGGGCTTCCCTTTGTGGGTAACCCGACCTTTCTCTCTGGCTGCCCTTAAGATTTTTTCCTTCATTTCAACTTTGCTGAATCTGGCAATTATGTGTCTTGGAGTTGCTCTTCTCGAGGAGTATCTTTGTGGCGTTCTCTGTATTTCCTGGATTTGAATGTTGGCCTGCCCTACTAGGTTGGGGAAGTTCTCCTGGATGATATCCTGAAGAGTGTTTTCCAACTTGGTTCCATTTTCCCCCTCACTTTCAGGCACCCCAATCAGACGTAGATTTGGTCTTTTTACATAATCCCATACTTCTTGCAGGCTTTGTTCATTTCTTTTTCTTCTTTTTTCTTTTGGTTTCTCTTCTCGCTTCATTTCGTTCATGTGATCCTCAATCGCGGATACTCTTTCTTCCAGTTGATCGAGTCGGTTACTGAAGCTTGTGCATTTGTCACGTATTTCTCATGTCATGGTTTTCATCTCTTTCATTTCGTTTATGACCTTCTCTGCATTAATTACTCTAGCCATCAATTCTTCCACTTTTTTTTCAAGATTTTTAGTTTCTTTGCGCTGGGTACGTAATTCCTCCTTTAGCTCTGAGAAGTTTGATGGACTGAAGCCTTCTTCTCTCATCTCGTCAATGTCATTCTCCATCAAGCTTTGATCCTTTGCTGGCGATGAGCTGCGCTCCTTTGCCAGGGGAGATGCGCTCTTATTTTTTGAATTTCCAGCTTTTCTGCCCTGCTTTTTCCCCATCTTTGTGGTTTTATCTGCCGCTGGTCTTTGATGATGATGGTGACGTACTGATGGGGTTTTGGTGTAGGTGTCCTTCCTGTTTGATAGTTTTCCTTCTAACAGTCAGGACCCTCAGCTGTAGGTCTGTTGGAGATTGCTTGAGGTCCACTCCAGACCCTGTTTGCCTGGGTGTCAGCAGCAGCAGAGGCTCAGTTGAAAATGCAGAAATCACCGGTCTTCTGTGTCGCTCGTGCTGGGAGTTGGAGACTGGAGCTGTTCCTATTCGGCCATCTTGCTCCGCCCTTGTTTAACTTTTTAAAATGTGACTTCTAGAAAATTCAAATTGTGTATGTAGCTAACACATTTCTATTGGACAGCATTGTTCTAGGGAATCAGTGAGAAATAAACAAAAGTAGGTTGCAGGTCATGTTTAGATGTAGGTCATGTTTAGATGCTATATGTAATGATTCTGGTTGAATGTCATTCACTGATCCTCTTATGTATTCCATACCATTTCACATTCCACATGTATTTAGATAGCAGTGAACTTCCATGCCAATTACAGCATACTCTTATTTTTTCTGTGTCAGTTGATCAGTATCCACACTTGAGTATAGTTTTCATAATGGTACTTATGTTCCTGTTTCTAATTTTATACTACATGTATCAATAAAAAACGCTGAAGATTCAGGAGGTTTGTCTTAATGTATGATCTATAACAAATCAGCTGTGATTGTATAGTATTCTCAGAAATCTATTTTCTCCTTCTCAGTTCTCAGTGTCTCCTCTAGAAGGCGCTTTCAATTTTCCAACCACAGCTTGGGAGGCTGTTCCAGTCTTGCTGACTTTTAGTGAGAAGAAAACAGTTTCCAGCGAAGGTACTATCTAAAAATGTCTCCTTTGTGTAGAAGTCATTGGTTTGCCATCAAACAATTCTTGTTGCGTCATCAAACATCTCTTGACTGTAACAGCTTGCAATTTTGCTGTTTAATTATTTATATAACATAAGTAGACAATCTTTTTATGTAGTATCTGATTGCCTTCTCAAAGAAACACTATAAAGTTTTGACTTTAGCCCCAATTTTCTAGAAGAGAGATCTGAGACTCAGAAAAGCTAATGGCTTGCCTATAGCCACACAATTAGACTTCTGATTCCTAGCCAATGCTTTTGACTCTATTCCCTGCCTCCACTGTTGCCCTGGTAGGGAAGTAATTTATATCTGAAAATTACATGGAAAAGCCAAACTGTGGAAATTGAGTTGTACAGGCCACACCCTGCAATCTGTTCTACATTTGTTTCAAAGCACCAAATATTTGACTTCTGTGGAAATGGTGCCAAGGTAAATTAGGTGGAACCGGAAACAGGAACTTGCGTATATTTCTGTATATTAGTAGCAATTTGAGATGTTTGAGTTTCTTTCTTTGTACAATAGAAATTGGAATAATATTTGCCAGGACTAGACAAATAGTACATGCTGATAGACCTTATATTATGGATGACTCATTCCCAATAGATCATAGCCTTTGACATGACTTTTTAGTTGTTGGGAGAGATTTTTCCCTACTAACCATGCCCAACACAAACTTCTGTTCTTACTGGCTTTCAGAACAAGATACTTGCATAAATTCCCCTGTAGTTATATGCTCCCTTTACTTAAAATCTGATAGCTTTCTGTATTTTATTCTATTAAATCTAAATTCTCATGCTGATTTTCAAGGGCTCTCAATAATCTGACCCATCCTAGCTGCCCAAACTTTTGTTTTTTCTTTCCTTTTCTTTTTTTTTTTTTTTTTTTTTTTTTTTTTTTTTTTTTGATGGAGCCTCACTCTGTCACCTAGGCTGGAATGCAGTGGCGTGATCTCAGCTCACTGTAACCTCTGTCTCCTGGGTTCAAGCGATTCTCCTGCCTCAGCCACCACCTGGGCTAATTCTTTGTATTTTTGGTGGAGACTAGGTTTCACCATGTTGGCCAGGCTGGTCTCAAACTCCTGATCTCAAGTGATCCACCCACCTCGGCCTCCCAAAGTGTTGGGATTCCAGGCTTGAGTCACCGCACCCAGCCTGTCTCCCACTTGTCTAATAGAACTCTTTCACTCTAGTAAGTTCAGGTCTCCGTACTGTCCTTTAAACAAATTGCTTTCTGCTACTGCTGTGTCTTTTCCTATCTTGTTTTCTTCATTTGCCCTATCCTCTCTGTTTAGAATCTAAATTCTATGTATTCACTAAGGCTCAGTTCAAATTCCACCACCATCACTTACTTTCCCCCTTCTTTTAACTCATTAGTGCTTAGAATTTGTAGTAAAACACATTTGAGCACTTATTGTGTGGCAGGACAGGGTTCTTTGTATGCCCCACCCCCTTATTCTTACTGAGAGAAGTAACTGGTATCAGCAAGAGAGGCTTGTTTATCTTTTAGGAGTTCCCACTCTGAAGAATATGGATGAGGATTCAGAGTCATCCTCCACCCTCGGGGATGGAGCCAAATTTAGGGCTCCTTGGGCACAGGCATAAAGGTGGACCCATCTTCTGGACACTGGCCAAACACACACAAAAAGTGAGAACTTGCAGAAGAGGGAAGAAAGGAAAGAGACATCATGACGCCCAGCAGGAAATGAGATTTTGCAGGCTGACCTGATAGAATAAAGAAATATATGTTTGTTATCATTTTTCTGACTCACTGTATTGTGACCAATCATAGTGTTTTTATTTTTACTAAGACCTTTACCAGGCTTTACTTGGTTTGTAACTCTTGAGTTACCTTTAAGGATAATTGAATTTTATCTCTTTC
Organism: Macaca thibetana thibetana; assembly: GCF_024542745.1. NCBI lineage: Eukaryota > Metazoa > Chordata > Mammalia > Primates > Cercopithecidae > Macaca > Macaca thibetana. The sequence goes on along the minus strand of NC_065578.1, from coordinate 140,407,697 downwards.
TGTCTAACTTACAAATTTTCTCTACATAAGTTTTTTTGACAACTCTACTTCAGTATAAAGGATATTTAAGTATTTTAATTGTACAGTTTTATGAGTTTTGACACATGCATATACACCTGAAGCCATCACCACATTCACGAGGGGGAGGACACCCAAATTTCTTTGTGTCCATCTCTTCCTTATCTTGCCTCCTTGCCCCTTCACCAGGCAGCAACTGATCTGTGTTCTGTCATTATAAATTAGTTTGAATTTTCTAGTATTTTACATAAATGGAATTACATAGTATGTCTTGTTTTTATCTGGTTTATTTCACTCAACCTCCCTGTTGCTAGTATTGATAGTTCCTTATTATTGCCCAGTAGTATTCTAAAATTTATTATCTATTTACTTGATGATGTGCATCTGGGGCTCTTAACTATTACAAATGGAGCTACTATGAACATTTGTGTGTACAAGTCTTAGTGTGGACATATACTTTTATTTCTCTGGAGTAAATACCCAGGGGTGGAAAGACTGGGTTCATATAATAGATGTGGTTTCACTTTTAAAGAAAATGCCAAACTGATTGTACCATTTAAATTCTAGCTGGCAATGTTATGAAATATCAATTGCCCTTATCTTGTCAATCTTTGTTATGATCAGCCTTTCCAATTTTAGCCATTCTAGTGGATGTGTAATAATAATATTGTGGCTTTGATTTGCATTTCACTAATGGCTAATGACGTTGAGTATCTTTTCATGTATATATTTGCCATATGCATGTCTACTTTGAAGAAATGTCTGTTCAAATCTTTTGCCTATTTTCCCCAATTGAATTGTTTTCTTTTCTTTCTTTTCCTTTTTTTGAGATGGAGTCTCGCTCTTTTGCCCGGGCTGGAGTGCAGTGGCATGATCTCGGCTCACTGCAACCTCCACCTCCCGGGTTCATGCCATTCTCCTGCCTCAGCCTACCGAGTAGCTAGGACTACAGGCACCCGCCACCACGCCTGGCTAATTTTTTGTATTTTTTAGTAGAGACGGGGTGTCACCATGTTAGCCAGGATGGTCTCGATCTCCTGACCTCGTGATCCATCCACCTTGGCCTCCCAAAGCACTGGGATTACAGGCATGAGCCACCACACCCTGCCTGGATTGTTTTCTTATTGATAAGTTGTAAAAATTATTTATATGCTCTAAATACAATTCTTTTTTTGAGTAGATGTTTTGCAAATACTTTCTCCTAGTCTGTGGCTTAGCTTTCTATTTTCATAACAGTGAATGTAGAGAGCACAAAAGTTTTTTGTTGTTGTGTCAGACAGGGTCTCCTTCTGTTTCCCAGGCTGGAGTGCAGTGGCACAACCATGGCTCACTGCAGCCTCAAGCTCCCAGGCCCTAGTGATCCTCCTACCTCAGCCTCCTGAGTAGCTGGGAGCACACGTATGTGCCACCATGCCTAGCTAACTTTTTAAATTTGGAGGGAAGAGTTGGGGGGTGGGGTCCCTCTGTGTTTCCAGGACTGATCTCAAACTCCTGGGCTCAAACGATCCTCCTGTCTTGGCCTCCCAAAGAGTGAGATTACAGGTATGAGCCACCATGCCCAGCCAAAAGTGTTTAGTTTTATTAAGCCCAATAGATTAATTTACTTCTTTTAGAGATCGTGGTTGTGTGTGTATTTAAAAATCTTTGCCTATGTTTTATTCTAGAAGTTTTATAGCTTTAGTTCTGACATTTAGGTCTATGATCTATTTTGAGTTAATTTTGTATATGGTATGTGGCAAGGATTGAAGTTATTTATTTATTTTTTAGTTATGGCTATGCAGTTGTTTCAGCACCATTTATTAGAAAGATTACCTTTCTCCAATTGAATTCTCTTGCCATGTTTGTTGAAAATCAGTTGTCTATATATGTGTGTGTCAATTTTTAGACCCTCAGTTCTGTTCCATTGACCTGTATGTCTGTGTTTACACCAATACCACATTGTTGTAATTAATACAACTTAATAATAAATCTTGGTAAAGGCAATGTAACTCCTCCAACTTTGTTGTTCTTTTCAAAGATATTTTGGCTATTCCCTGTCCTTATTATATGATTTCCATATAAATCTTAAAATTAGCTTGTCAGTTTCTACAAAGAAGCCTTCTGAATTTTGATTGGGCTTGTATTAAGTCCATCAAGTAATTAGGGGAAAATGGACATCATTACACATTTAAGTCTTCCAATCTGTGAAGATGGCATAGCTTTCCATTTAATTATTCTTTACTTTTTATCAGCAATGATTTGTATTCTTCAGTGTTCAGTTTTTTCACATCTGTTGTCAGATCATATTGATCTTTTATTCTGCAACTTTACTAAACTCACTTTTTAATTTAGTGGCTTTATTTTAGATTCTTTAGGATATTCTATAGTGCCAATCATTTTGTCTGCAAATTTTACTTCTTTCTTTCCAATTTGTAAGCATTTTATGTTTTTCTTGCCTTATTTCACTGGCTAGAACCTCTATTACATTGTTAAGTAGAAGTGGTAAAAGCAGACCTCTGTGACTTTTTCCTTCTTTGAGGGAAAGTTTTCTATCGATCACCAACATGACTGACACCAGCAGTAGATTTTTTGTAAAAGCACTTTATCAATTTGGGAAAGTTTCCTTCTATTCTCAGTGTGCTGAGAGTTTTTTGTTTTTGTTTATGTTTTTGCTTTTGTTTTTGCTTTTGTTTTTGTTTTGAGACAGAGTTTTGTTCTGTGGCCCAGGCTGGAGTGCAGTGACATGATCACAGCTAACTGCAACTTCTGCCTCCAGGTTCAAGCAATTCTCGTACCTCAGCCTTATAAGCTGCTGGGACTACAGGCATGCTCCACCATGCTTAGCAATTTTTTATTATTTTAGTAGAGACGGGGTTTCACCGTGTTGGCCAGGCTGGTCTCAAACTCCTGACCTCAAGCGTTCCACCTGCCTCGGCCTCCCAAGGTGCCGGGATTATAAGTGTGAGCCACGGCACTTAGCCAAGTTTTTATTAGGAATAAATGTGGGGGCCGGGTGCTATGGCTCACACCTGTGATCCCAGCACTTTGGGAGACTGAGGCAGGCAGATCACCTGAGGTCAGGAGTTTGAGACCAGCCTGGCCAACATGGTGAAACCCCATCTCTACTAAAAATACAAAATTTAGCTGGGCATAGTGGCACATGCCTGTGACCCCAACTACTCAGGAGGCCGAGGCAGGAGAACTGCTTGAAGTTAGGAGGCAGAGGTTGCACTCAGCCGAGATCATACCATTGCACCCTAGCCTGGGAGACAAGCATGAACACTTTGTTTGAAAAAAAAAAAAAGGAAGGAAGGAATTTGTCAAATGTTTTGTGGCATCTATTGGGATGATCATATAGATTTTATTGTTTAATCTATTAATATGATAAATTACATCAATTGGCTTTTGAATGATAACCTTGCATTGCTGTGATAAAACTTGCTTGGTGGTGATGCATTACCATCATTATATACTGACAGGTTCAACTTGCTAAAATTTTGTTAAGGATTACTGCATCTGTGTTCAGAAGATGACAATCTTCTGTAATGTCATTATTATAAGGTTGTTTTCTGGTTTGGATATCAGAGTAGTACTGGTGTTAAAGAATTAATACAGACATATTTCATTCTCTTGAATTTTTTGGAAGAGTTTGTGTACAGTTGGTATTATTTCTGCCTTAAATGTGTAGTAGAAATCACCATTGAATTTATCTGGATCTGGAGTTTTCTTTGTTGGAAAGTTTTTCTTTTCCTTTTTCTTTTTCTTTTTTTTTTTTTTTTTGTTGTTGTTTTTTTTATGGAGTCTTGCTCTGTCACGCAGTTTAGAGTGCAGTGGTACGATCTCAGCTCACTGCAACTTCTGTCTCCTGGGTTCAAGCTATTCTCCTGCCTCAGCCTTCCAAGTAGCTGGGACTACAGGTGTGTGCCACGGCACCCGGCTAATTTTTGTGTTTTTAGTAGAGACGGCGTTTAACCATGTTGGCTGGGCTGGTCTCAAACTCTTGACCTTGGGTGATCCACACACCTCAGCCTCCCAAAGTGCTGGGATTACAGGCATGAGCCACTGTGCCTTGCCTGGAAGGTTGTTTTTTTCTAGCCACCAATTAATTTCTATAATAAATACAGGGCTTTTCAGGTTACCTTGTTTTTAACTGAATGAACTTTGGTAGTCTGTGTCTTTCAGAGGCTAAATATTTTATCTAAGTTGTCTAACTTATTTCTTCTTCTAATGTCTAGAATTTGTAGTGATGTCCTCTCTCTCATTTCTATTATTGGTATTTAGTATCTTCTCTCTTTTTAACCCCCGGATCAGTCTGACTAGAAGTTTATGAATTTTATTGATATTCTTAAAGAATCAACTTTTAGTTTCATTGATTTTCTCTACTTTCTTTTTGTTTTACATAAATCTTATCCTTATTATTTCCTTTTCCCTGCTCACTAGGGTTTTAATTTGCTCTTCCTTTTCTAGTTTTTAAAGGTAGAAGCTGAGGATATTAATTTGAGACCTTTCTGGTTTTTCTAATAGAGGCAAATTAGGGTGATAATTTTATCTCTAAGCAGGATTTTAGTGGCTTTTTATATGTTTTCTTTTTCATTTTCAATCACTGTGAAACACTTTCTTATTTCTCATTGGATTTCCTCTTTGCCTCATGCATTATTTAAAAGTTTGTTATTTAGTGTATTAGTCTGTTTTTATGCTGCTGATAAAGACATACCTGAGACTGGGCAATATACAAAATAAAGGGGTTTATTGGACTCACTGTTCCACATGGCTGGGGAGGCCTCACAATCACGGTGGAAGGCAAGGAGGAGCAAGTCACATCTTACATGAATGGCAGCAGGCAAAAAGAGAGTTTGTACACGGAGACTCCCATTTTAAAAACCATCAGATCTCATGAAACCCATTCACTATCATGAGAATAGCACAAGAAAGTCCTGCTCCTGTGATTCAATCATCTCTCACTGGGTCCCTCCCAAAACATGCAGGAATTATGGGAGCTACAAGATGAGATTAGGGTGGAGACACAGAGCCAAACCATATTATTTCACCCCTGGCCTCTGCCAAATCTGATATCTTCACATTTCAAAGCCAATCATGCCTCCCCAAAAGTTCGCCAAAGTCTCAACTCATTCCAACATTAACTCAAAAGTCCACAGTCAGCCAGGCATGGTGGCTCACGCCTGTAATCCCAGCACTTTTGGAGGCCGAGGTGGGCAGATCACCTGAGGTCAGGAGTTTGAGACAAGACTGGCTGATATGGCGAAACCCCATCTCTACTAAAAATACAAAAATTAGCCGGGTGTGGTAGCACACGCCTGTAATCCCCACTACTTAGGAGGCTGAGGCAGGAGAATCACTTGAGCCTGGGAGGTGGAGGTTGCAGTGAGCTAAGATCGTGCCACTGCACTCCAGCCTGGGCAACAGAGTGAGACTCTGTCTCAAAAAAAATAGTCCACAGTCCAAAGTCTTATCTGAGACAAGGCAAGTCCCTTCCACCTATGAACCTGTAAAATCAAAAGCAAGTTAGTTACTTCCTAGATACAAGGGTGGTAAAGGCACTGCATAAATAGAGCCATTCCAAATGGGAGGAATTGGCCAAAACAAAGGGGCTAAAACAAAGTCCTTAATCCAGTGGGGTAGTCAAATCTTAAAGCTCCAAAACGATCTCCTTTGACCCCAGGTCTCACACCCAGGTCATGCTGATGGAATAGGTGGGTTCCCATAGTCTTGGGCAGCTCCAACCCTGTGGCTTTGCAGAGTACAGCCTCCCTCCCAGCTGCCTTCACAGGCTGGCAGTGAGTATCTGCAGCTTTTCCAGGTGCACGGTGCAAGCTATCAGTGGATCTACCATTCTGGGGTCTGGAGGATAGTGGCTCTTTTATCACAGCTCCACTAGGCATTGCCCCAGCAGGGACTCTGCATGGGGGCTCCCATTCCAAATTTCCCTTCTGCAGCGCCCTAACAGAGGTTCTCCATGAGGACTCCGCCCCTGCAGCACACTTTTGCCTGAGCATCCAGGCCTTTCCTTGTATCTTCTGAAATCTAGGTGGAGGTTCCTAAACCTCAATTCTTGACTTCTGTGCACTCGGTGGCTCAACATCACATGGAAGCTGCCAATGCTTGAGGTTTGCACCATCTAAATCCATGGCCCAAGCTCTACATTGGCCCCTTTCAGCCACAGCTGAAGCAGGTGGGATACAGGGCATGAAGTCCCTAGACTGCACAAAGCAGAGGGACCCTGGGCCCAGCACACAAAACCGCTTTTTCCTCCTAAACCTCCAGGCCTGTGATGGGAGGGGCTGCCACAGAGGTCTCTGACATGCCCTGGAGACATTTTCCCCATTGTCTTGGCTCCTTGTTACTTATGCAAATTTCTGCAGCCAGCTTGAATTTCTCCCCAAAAATGGGATTTCTTTTTTCTATCACATTGTCAGGCTACAAATTTTCCAATTTTTTTTTTTTTTTTTTTTTTGAGACAGAGTCACCAGGCTGGAGTGCAGTGGTGCGATCTCGGCTCACTGCAACCTCTGCCTCCCAAGTTCAAGTGATTCTCCTGCCTCAGCCTCCCAAGCAGCTGGGACTACAGGTGCACACCACCACACCCAGCTAATTTTTATATTTCTAGTAGAGATGGGGTTTCACCATGTTGGCCAGGATGATCTTGATCTCTTGACCTTGTGAACCACCCACCTCAGCCTCCCAAAGTGCTGGGATTACAGGCATGAGCCACTGTGCCCAGCCAAATTTTCCAACTTTTATGCTCCGTTTCCCTTTTGAAGCTGAATGCCTTTAACAGCACCCAAGTCACCTCTTGAATGCTTTCTTTTAGAAATTTCTTCTGCAAGATATCCTAAATCATCTCTTTCAAGTCCAAAGTTCCACAAATCTCTGGGGCAGGGGCAAAATGCTGCCAGTCTCTTTGCTAAAACATAACAAGAGTCACCTTTGCTCCAGTTCCCAACAAGTTCCTCATCTCCCTCTGAGACCAGCCCTGCCTGGACCTTATTGTTCATATCACCATCAGCATTTTTATCAAAGTCATTCAACAAGTCTCAAGGAAGTTCCAAATTTTCCCACATTTTCCTGTCTTCTTCTGAGCCTTCCAAATTGTTCCAACCTCTGCCTGTTACCCAGTTCCAAAGTTGCTTCCACATTTTTGGGTATCTTTTCAGCAACGCCCCACTCTACTGGTACCAATTTACTGTATTAGTTTGTTTTCATGCTGCTGATAAAGACATATTTGAGACTGGGAAATTTACAAAAGAAAGAGGTTTATTGGACTCACAGTTCCACATGGCTAGGGTGGCCTCACAATCATGGCAAAAGGCAAGGAGCAGCAAGTCACATCTTACATGGATGGCAACAGACAAAAAGAGAGCTTGTACAGGGAGACTCCCATTTTAAAAACCATCAGATTTCGTGAGACCTATTCACTATCATAAGAACAGGATGGGAAAGACCAACCCCCATGATTCAATAATCTCTCACCGGGTCCCTCCCACAACATGTGGGAATTATGCGAGCTACAAGGTTAGATTTGGGTGGGGACACAGAGCCAAACCATACTGTTTAGTTTCTAAAACTTGGGAGATCCTCCAGATATCTTTTTGTTATTGATTTCTAATTCCATGTAGTCAGAGAACATATTTTGCATAATTTGAATTTTTAAAAACATATTGTTCTGCGGCCCATGACATTGTTGTAAATATTCCACAAAAACTTAAAAAGAATATGTATTCTGTTGTCGATAAGTGGGGTGTTCTACAAATATCAATTAGGCCAAGTTAATTGATGGTGTTAAGGCTTCTACATTCTTACTGATTATCTGGGTTCTTGTTCGATCAATTATTGAGAGAGAGGTGTTGAAATCTCCAACTATTTGTGCAGTTCTCCTGTTAGGTTTTTATCAGTTTTTGCTTCATGTATTTTAAAGCTCTATTATTAAGTGTATATACATTTAAAATTGTTGTATCATCTTGATGAGTTATCTTCTTTAACATTATGAAATGACTATCTCTGGTAATATTCTTTGCTCTTAAATCTATTTTGTCTGATATTAATATGGCTTCTCTAGCCTAATTCGATTAGTGTTAGCATGGTTTATCTTTTTTTACATTTAATGTATTTGTGTCATTATGTTTCAAGTGTGTTTTCTTGCAGACAGCATCTAGTAGGGTATTGCTTTTGAATTGTGTCTAACAATCCCGCCTTTGACCATTTACATGTAATGTGATTATTGGTATGATTGATAAAATCTAGGGTCTTGTTATTTGCTTTCTATCTGTCCCATCTGTTTTTTTTCCCTTTTACTCTTGTCATCTACTTCTGAATTAACCACATGTTATCGCCTTTGTGAACTTACTAGCTATAACTGTGCTTTTTTGGTTGTTGCTTCAGGGTTTATAATATATATCTTTAATTTATTATACTATACCTTCATGGAATATTTTATCACTTCATCTATAGGTTAAGACCTTTATTTCTATTTCTTCTCTCCTGCTTTTATACTTTTGTTGTCATTCATTTTAATGTACATATATTGTATATTTTGTGATATACTGTTATTAGTTTGCTTTAAATAGGTAATTATCTTTTAAAGAGATTTTTAAAATAAGAAACATGTTTTATATATTTTAAGTAGAAAAATATTTTATATTTGCCTACATATATACATTTCTGGCATTCTTTTATTCTTTTTTGTATATTCAGATTTCCATCTGGTATTTTTTTCCTGCATAAAGGGCTTCAACATTTCTTGTATTGTAGATCTTGTAGTGATGAATTCTTTCAGCATTTGTGCATGTGAAAATGTATTTTACCATATTTTGTCTTGCTTTATTTTGCATATTTAGAAATTTTTGACATGAGAGTCTTTTGGAGGGGTACAGCTTTATTGACCTGTAACTCGCATACCATACAATCCACCCACTTGAAGTGTACAGTTCTGTGGTTGTTAGTATAGTCAGAGATATACAGCCTTCATCACAATCAATCTTAGAACATTTCCATCACCCCAAAGAGAAACGCTGTACACTTCATCTGTCAGTCCTTGAGTTCCCATCTCTTCCAGCCGTACTTTCTGTGTCTACAGATTTTTCTATTCTGAAAATGTCATCTAAATGGAAACACACAGTATGTGGCTTTTTGTGGCTAAGTTCTTTCATTTAGAAAAATGCATTCAAAGGTCGCTTATGTTGTAGTATGTATCATTATTTCATTCCTTATTGTATTGATATACCTACCATATTTTATACCTACCATTAATTCATCAGTTGAATGAACGTGTGGATTGTTTTCATTTTTTACTTTCATGAATAATGCTGTTATGAGCATTGGTGGACAAGGTTTTGTGTGGATATAAGTTTTCAGTACTCTTGGTTATATAACTAGGGGTAGATTTATTGGGTAATATGGTAATTCTATGTTTATCTTCTTGAGGAACTGCTATTTTCCAAAGTGCCGGTACCACTTGATATTCCTACCAGCAATGTATATGTGTTTCCATTTCTCCACATTCTTGCCAACATCTGTTATTCTCTTTTATCTTATAGCCAACCTAGTAGTTATGAAATAGTGTCTCATTGTGGTTTTGATTTACACTTCTCTACTAGCTAATGATGTTGAGTATCTATCTTCTCATTTGCATAAGGGCCTTGAGTATTTTCTTTGGAGAAATGTCTATTCCAATCCTTTGCCCATTTTGGTTGTGTTTTGTTTTATTTTGAGATGGAGTCTAGCTGTGTCACCCAGGCTGGAGGGCAGTGGTGCAATCTCGGCTTACTGCAACCGCCTCCTCCCAGGTTCAAGTGATTCTCCTGCCTCAACCTCTCAAGTAGCTGGGATTACAGGTGCACGCTGCCACGCCCAGCTAAATTTTTTGTATTTTAGTAGAGACAGGGTTTCACCATGTTGCCCAGGCTGGTCTAGAACTCCTGAGCTCAGGCAATCGGCCTCGGCCTCCCAAAGTGCTAGGATTACAGATGTGAGCCACCACACCTGGCCTCTTTGCCCGTTTTCAAATTGGGCTATTTATTTATCTTTTTGTTATTGAGTTGTAAGAGTTGCTTGTGTATTCTAGGTACAAGTCCTTTATCAGATATATTACTTTGAAATATTTTCTTCTGTTCTTTGTGACTGTCTTTTCATTTTTCTTTTTTTAAATTTTGTTTTGATATAATGTCTTTTCATTTTCTTGATGGTAACCTTTGAAGCGTAGAAGTTTTATATTTGATCAAGTCTAATTTATCTGTTCTTTTATTTTGTTCCTTGTGCTTTTGGTGTCATAGATGAGAAACCATTGCCTATTCCAGGATTTACCCCTAGGTTTTCTTCTAAGAGTCTTATGGTTTTAGCTATTACATTTAGGTCTGTGATCCATTTTGAGTTAATTTTTATATGTGGTATGAGGTAGGGTTCAACTTAATTCTTTTGCACATGGATATTCAGTTGTCTTAGCATCATTCATTGAAAAGACTTTACCTCATCTTTGAAAGAAAGAATTTACCTCATCTTTGGTATATAATTCCAGAATGTCAACTTTATTTTCTTTCAGAACTTAAAAATGTTGATCTACTGCGTTCTAACTGACATGGTTCTGAAAAGAAGTATACTGTCATTTTTATCTTTGCTCCTTTCTATATATTATGTATATTTTCTGTAGATCTTTTTAAAGTTTTTTTCCTTACCACTGGTTTTAGCCAATTTGATGGGCATTGGTTTTTTTGTTTTTTTGTTTTTTTAATGTTTCCTGTGCTTGCGGTTTGTTGGGCTTCTTGAATCTGTGAGTTTTCATTAAATTTGGAATACCTTCACTCATTATTTATTCAAAAATGTTTTCTGCCTCTTCATCTCCTTCAGAGACCCCAATTACACATATATTGGACTGGTTGAAGTTGTGCACACTGACAGTCTATTCATTTATTTCCGTCTCTTTATTCTTCATGTTTCATTGTTTTATTTTTTTTCTTTTTAAAAGTTTTTGTTTTTCTTTTTTTGCTTTGTACATCTGTCAGCTCATACCTATGGGTTTCATTGTGAGGAGTTTATATTGCGACATCTTCAAGCTCACTAATATTGTCTTCTGTAGTATACAATCTTCTGTTAATCCTATCCAGTGTATTTTTTATCTCAGGCATTGGTTTTTTCCACCTAAGTTTGAATTCAATTGTTTTTATATCTTGCTTCTCTTTTACATACGTATGTTTTCCTATAGCATTTTGAACATATGGACTATAACTGTGTTTAAATACTTGTGTAATAATTCTATCATTAGTGTCTTTTTAAATAATTTCTATTGATTGATTTCTCTTCATTATGGGTTGCATTTTCTTACTTCTTTGCATACCTTATAATTTTTCACTGCATTCCAGACATCATGAATTTACCTTGTTGAATGTTAGATATTTTTGTATTCTTTTAAATATGCTAGAGCTTTACTCTGGAATGCAGTTAATTTACTTGGAAGCATTTTGATCTTTTCAAGGCTTGCTTTTAAGTTTTGCTAGGCAGGACCAGAGTAGCCTCTAATCTTGGGCTAATTTTTCCCTTTTACTGAATACTTTACTTGATGCCCTGTTTATTACAGATTTTCTACTCTGGCTGGTGATAATACAAACTGTTCTGCACTCTAACAATTGTCTCTTCCATTCCTCCCTGGTGTTCTTTTCCTGGCATCAGCTAGTTCCTCACACATATATGCTTATTGTTACTCAGCTGAAGACTTGAAGGAAATCCTCTGTAGATCTCTGGCGCTCTCTCTGTACAATTCTCTCTTCTCCGTATAGCTTTTTTTTTTCCCTGTCTTGGACTCTGCCCTGTGAACTCTAGCTACATTGGCTTCCTTAAACTCTCAAATCTGTCTCTTTAACTTGAGAAGATTTCCTATTTAAGTTTCCCTTCCCTGGCTGTGTCCTGGAAATCTCCAGGCAGTAAGCAAGGACAATCATAGCACTCATCTCATCTTTCAAGTTTATCTTAGGGATTACTGTTCTATATTGCTTATTGTCCAATGTCTGAAAATATTTCATACATTTTGTCCAGGCTTTTAGATGTTTAATGTGAAAGGGTAAATCCTGTCCCTGTTACTCCATCTTGGATGGAAGCTATAGTCCTCAATAAATGTTTTACTCCATTCTCTAAACACTGAGTGATTTCATTATTGGCAATAGACTAGGTTCTTACTGGTAACTTCAGTGTTAGACCTTCCGGATGTTCATGGCTAGGCACCATGGCAAGTTTACAATGATATGTATTATTGTGATGTCTCCTATTTGTTTCAGATATCTCTTGTTTTCTCATTTAGACTGCAAATTCCCTGAGGTCAGAAACCCTCCAATCTTATGTTTCTATGTATCTTCCACCCAAAACTAGACAAATCTATTTTTAACTCTTACTCAATCTTGACCCATTTGAAAATTCCATTTGAAGTGTTACCAAATAATACACGTAAGAATAGAGTTTATGTTAAACATCAATACCATGTATTCAAATGCTATGAGTGAAAATGAATGCTGATTCATCCCCTAATTTTATAAACTCTAGCAGGAAGAACCACCACCCTTACCTTCATTGTGGTCAGTTGAGAACTGTCTTCTAATTATCCACCGGCTTGTCAATATCTTTTTAAGAAAGTAATTTTTTCAAAAATGTAGATAAATCAAAACCCTATAAATTCTACACACTTAAGTAGCTAGTTCTTCAGTAACAGAGCGCTCTGACCTTTCATGTAAAAGCATAGTAAATATTAGTCAAATTAAATATTATTCACTTTGTAAAGTAATAATATTCAATTAGATCATTTTGGAATTTTGTTTTTTTCATCAATGAATTGTTATTAATTCTAATCTAAGGAGAAATAAGATAAAATCATGTTTTAAATCTGCTTTAATATTCTGGTAGTATATAGGGAAAAAATACGTGCTATTTCATCCACTCCCTCTGCAACAAATACACCCTCATTCAACAGTAAATACTTTTCAGGTTCTGTCTTTGGTGTTAAGGATGCCGCTGAGGGGAAGACACCAAATGCCTTGTTTTCATGGTATATTCTCTCTTGGTACTATTCATTTTATGGAGGCTTTATTTAAGTTAATAGCATAATATATTTATAATACGTGAAGATCCATGGGTTTATTCAACAAACCATTTGTTGAGTACCTTATATATTCCAGACATTGTTCTAGGCACTGATATTACAGCAGTGAACAAAACAGACAAATCCCCTGCTTTCATGGAGCTTATATTGGAGGTTGGGTGGCAGTAAAGTAGATAAACATAAGGCAGGTGGTAAACGCTCTAAAGAAAAATAAAGCAGGGTGATGAGCCAGCTAGTCATGAGAAGGAGTTCTGTTTTATGTAGGGGTATCAGGGAAGGCCTCACTTGTAAGATATGGCACTGTTACAGAGACACAATTGAGGAAACTAGTTAGCCAGGCAGACTATTTGGGGAATTATTCCAGACTGAAGGAACATTGCAAGTGCAGATACATGAATGCAGGATTAGGCTCGGCGTATTTGGGTGGAACCAACAGAGCAAGGGAGGAGTGTCAGGAAATGAGGGTAAAAGGGGAGAGGAGTAAAATTAAATAAGACAGTATACTCCATAAAGAAGTAATTGCATTTTACTTGGAAATGGGAAGCCACAGGAAGGTTATGAGCAGGGGAGAGACATTACCACATTTATATCATAAAACTATTGCTTTAGCTACTATTGAGACTGACTTTGGAAGGGTAAGAGCAGAAGCAAGAAAATGACAAGGCTATTGCAGTTATTCGGGTGAGAGATGGGTGGCCTGGCCTGCACTGCTGCCACTGGAGATGGGGAGAAGTGGTCAGATTCTTAATATTTCAAATATTTATGCTGAGTGAAACAATCAGACAAAGAATGTATACTGTATTATTCCATTTATATCAAATTCTAGAAAATGCAAACCAATCTACAGTGACAGAAGGTTGTCTGAAGACAGCTGGAAGAAGGGAGGGAGGGATTATAAAGGATCATGAGAACTCTTTCAGAGGTGATGAATATGTTAATTAACTTCATTGTGGTAATGGTCTCATGGGTGTAGACATATGTCAAAAATTATCAAATTGTACCCTTTAAACATGTGCAATTTATTGTAGGTTAATTACACTTCAATGAAGCTATTAAAAAAGACATGGGATTGTCTGATGGATTGGACTCGGGTGTGAGAGAAAAGAGGTCAAGGATGATTTGTATGTTTTTGGCTTAAGCACCTGGAAGGTAGGAATTAAATTGTCATTCCTATTCCTATGTCAAATAGGGAAGACTGACAGGAGCAGAGTTTGAGAGAAAAAAATAAAGAGTTTGGTTTTCAACATATTGTTAGAGATGCCTATTAGACACATCTAAGATATTAAAACAAATAAATACACAGTAGAAAAGAAATGAAGAATGAACAGAACTACTACTTGGATGGAGAGTGCTTGTTCATGACCTTACCAAATGTATATTTTCTCAGGACTGCGTTGGAATTACATTGGCCCAATAGGATCTCTCACGGCTCCTACAGACAAAAATTAGTGAGCATCTGTTTACTGTTTTTTCCTTATTCAATATAATGGATTGCACAGACAAGCCACATTCTTTCTTCTTGCTTTTAAATAATACGATTTGTTTGGGAAACCAGCTGCTGGGTTTGTTGTTCAAGGTTGATGAATAACCTTAGAGACTGCAATGAGAAGCTCCTGGTCACAGAAAAATGCCAAGTTCTTCAACCAGGGCTGGAGAGTATTGTAGCCACTCTTCTCTGGGCTGATCTGCTCATGCCATCCCCGCTTTTTTAATTGCACATATAAATAATCCAGTTATAATATGATTTAAATAAGATTTTGTTTTCCTACTCAGAAAGAAAGTACAAAAATTGCTTGTTGCTTGATGGAGGCTTTACAGAGTTGTGATTAAAAAGGAGCATACCACCTGGGTTTGAATCTTAGCTCCACACTCACTAGGTGTTTGAATGCCTTATGGTAGTCATCTCTGAAATGGGGATCATAATAGGACCTACTACTCTAAGGTGATATTGTTGTGAAGATTAAATTAATCTTAATTCATGTGTAGAAAGACCCTAGAATAACAACTGGGCATAAAGTACTCAATAAATGTTAGCTGCTATTAACTAATTTTCCCTACTCTGACATTTATTGTTTAGTTATTTTCATGTCAGTTGGTTTTCACTAAGTCGTGGACTTGTTTAGACAAGGTCCTCTCCCACCACCCTGGGTGCTTTATACAATGTCAGGCATGAAATAAGTACAAAATGGAAGCTCATCACACTGTTATTGAATTAGTTTACTTTTTCCCTATGGATATAGATCTAGGAATCTCAAGATCTCAGCCCAAGGAATATTACCCATTTCTATTAAAGACCAAGCAGGCCACAGGCTCTGATTTACATCCTCAGCCCCCTATTCCATTCACCTCCCGCTTTCGTAAAGAGCATCACGGTATGGTGCCCCCAAGGAAGCCCTGGGAGGCTGAAGGGGAGGGAGCCTGAAACCAGAGACTAATAGTGGCAAATCGCGGGTGGGATTTGGTAGTTCAGAAAAGGAGGTACCATACCAAAAGTGGGGGTAGCGGGGTGAAGTGGAGGGACGCTGGTTCGGGACAGGCCACAAACCAGAAGCTGCAAGAAAGGGCTAGAAGGGACCTGTTGAGATGGCGCAGGGTTGAGGGACCCTAGCGCGCAGGGAGGGGTGAACAACGAATGGAGTCACGCGGAGGTTCTGCGAGGGACTGGGGCAAAGGCAGGTGATTGGACGAGGGAGAACACTTAAGAGTCCTGGTTGCCAAGGCAGCGACCAGAGGAGAAAGCTTCGAGGAGAGGACGAGGCGGCTGCCAGTCCTCCTCCTGGAGGTCTCCCGCATCCCTCCTAGAGCCTCTGCTGACGTGTCAGTCGAAAACTGCTCAGACCTTCCCGGGCGCCGCCCCTCCGCGCTTGTCTTCCCACTCGCCCCCGGCGCTCCGCCCCGTCCCTGCCCTCGTCCCTATCCCGGTCCCCGCCCCCGTCCCGCCCCCGCCCCGTCCCTGCCCCCGTCCCCATCCCCGCCCCCGTCCCCGCCCCCATCCCCGCCCCCGCCCCGGCCTCCTCCTCGCGTCACCGGCTCCCCGAAGTGACCACAACATGGCTGCGGCGCCTGGGCTGCTCGTCTGGCTGCTCGTGCTCGGGCTGCCCTGGCGGGTACCGGGCCAGCTGGACCCCAGCACTGGCCGGCGCTTCTCGGAGCACAAACTCTGCGCGGACGACGAATGCAGCAGTGAGTGCGCCGGTGGGCGGCCGGCCTCGGGGTCTCCGCGGCGGCGCCGCCTCGGCTCTGCGGGGGCCGGAGTTCCGCAGCCCAGCGGGCCGTCCCGGGGGTCGCAGGCGGGACGGGCGGAACGCGGGGATGGGCGCGCTCCGGGTCGCTGTGTCTGCCTTCTCCCGCTCTGTTAGCGCCCAGCCCTGCGGGCCTGACCATGGGGGGCTGCACCTCCCACTTGTTGCCAGCGTTTTATTTTCCTCTGCTGGGGCTGGGGGTTGCTTGCGGTGGTCCCCGGCTTCCCCAGGAGTGGCTCACAGCGTCCCCTTCCCACCCCCCGCCATCCGCCCGGGCTGGGAGGGTAGATGATGTTGCGCGCCACGCGTCTGGGCTCCCCACGCCGCAGCCAAAGCTTTCCTGCCCGCGCTGCGGGGACCTCGGTGGGTGCAATACCCGGGCAGATGCGCTAAGGGCTCAGATGCCGGTGGGCGTTTTCCCACTGGCAGGTTGATGGTGGGGTTTCTCAGGAAAGGCTCTCTGGCGCTGCTCCTTTGCCCTTCTACTTTATTGGGATTTGGGCTTGTACCGCCTTTTGAACAGAAATTGGGAGTTTAGGTTTGGGACGAGTCCGGAGTCCAAGCACTCATTTTATTCCGAGGTCTCTGCCCCGACTTTGATCAATCCTGTCGTTTCTGTGCTTGGAAGCCTCCTTGCAGACTGCCAGGCAGGGCTGCAGGAAGACCAAAATCTTTCGCTCTGCGAAGAGACCGAGGATCTGCACCGGCCACCTGGGACCGGCAGCCTCCTCTTCTGTGCGCAGGAAGCGGAATTGCTCTCCAGTCTGGGATTGGAGGTGGGCGGTGGAGAGGGCACAGATCTTCAGGCTCGGATGAAGAGGGTTATTACAGGAATGACAGTAAATACTCCAAGGGTCTCAAAAGCCAAGCTTGGTTTAGCCTTAGCCACTTGTGTGTTGAAACCTCTTCCCTTTGTGTTCGCCGGACCAGGATCATTTTAGGGCCTCCCAGGCAGGCTCAACCTTGTAACTTACTGATAGCCGCTGCAGAAACGGTTTTTCATACATTGTTAAGCAATGCCTATAGAAAAGTATTCATTTTAACAAGGCCAAGAACCCTACGGTTTAGCTATTTATATTCAAATTGATGTTATGAAAACCAAATTTCATAATATGAACTGTTTATATCTCTACAACACTAATCAAGAAAAGTGGTCTCTAATGAGTGTGAAGCCATTCCTAGAGATAACCCTATGGTTGATGTAAATAAACACTACAAAAGCAGTACAACTGCCATGATTTTTCCCTTTAGTTTTCTTGGGTCAAAACCACACTGTTACCCATTTGCCGCTGGCAATGGCAAGATAGTTGGTATTCTTTGCATGCAAGCGTTGCCCTGCCTGGGTCCCTCAAAACAGGTACCTGGAGAACCATCACTGGTGCTTCTTCAGTACTAAGGCGTGATGTTAGAAGAGCTCACGGTTGTAACATAACTTGAGAAATGGTATGTGTTCAAACAGAGTAAACCAAATACAATAGGCATCAACAGGAGCAAGATCTAGATGCGTGTGTGTTGTGTTGTATAAAGTGTTTAGTAATGTGAGTGTGTATGGTGCCCTTGTGTGCTTTTCAAATAGCTGTTCCACAAGGTGCAGTTTTTTGGCCTCTGATATATTATTATAAATCCTCTATGATCTATTATGAGGGGGAGCAAGAAAACCATTGCCATTTTCAATTCTGGTCTTATTCTCAACCTTAAATTGTCCATCACCTTAAACCTGGCCTCACACTCAATTATATCTGAGCTACAAAGCTGACATGTTGGAAAATAATCAGAGTTTAGCTTCAAAAAACAAGTAACCCCTTCCAAATCTATATGCATGTACAGCCATTTAAAGGCAGGTTTTTAATGTATTTTATAGCAAATTGGCTTTTGGAAAAAATCTTATTTCCATTCATCCTTCTTTGTCTCTGCTATTTCAGCGTATTTATTGTCCATTTCGTCTTACATGGGAAACTGTGTATGTGGTCAACAAAAATAAAAGTACTGCTTCTACCAGTTTCTAGATCAAGTGTGATTGAATTACTGACCTATTCTCATAGTTTTGCTTAGTCCCAGCCAAATGGGATGTTGACTTTTGATTTTGTTTATAGAAAAATATACATAAGGGTATTTTTTCCTTTGTTTTGAAACTTAATGTTGGATACAGTCAACATTATTTACTTTCAGAAAAGATTCCCTTGTGATGTAATTGAATCTACAGTAGGGTGTGATAGATATCCTTTCCCATCAATTTATCCAGACACTGTACTGAGGGAACAACTTGGCTGCAAATGAAATTGACAGTGTTTACTGCTACATAGTAGCGGTTATAGCCACTTGAAGATAGAGACTTTTAGTGGTTAGTTCAAGTTAATTGACCTCTTGGGGGTTCCTGGGTACTCTAGCTCCCTATTACCCTTCATGTAGTCATGCTTAAGCTAGTCATCATCTGGGCTTGAATTTACCCATTTGCAAAAGGAAGCTTTTTATGAATATGAAACAGAAAAGATTGAGGACTAGAAGGTTAGAGAGGGAATCGAGAGTTTCACTTGGGTGAGAAAAGCCATGTGTGGCAGTTGACACATTGCTTTTTGTTTCTCAATATTATCCATAGAGAAAAATAGAGAAGGTTTTCCTTTCCCCTGTCTGCTTGTAGAAGATATGATTTATAGCAGTAAAGCTCTAAGGATTTGAGATACTTTCTTTGAGCATATGAAAGAAATTCCAGAGAGTACTGGAAAAACTTGGTTGTTGTTTATAGTGGGATTCTTATATTTCCTGATAAATCAATATGCACTGTGAACACTGAATCCTGATATCTGGCTATTTTTTTTTTTTCTCTCTCTCTCTTTATATACAGTGTTAATGTACCGCGGTGAGGCTCTAGAAGATTTCACAGGCCCGGATTGTCGTTTTGTGAATTTTAAAAAAGGTGATCCTGTATATGTTTACTATAAACTGGCAAGGGCATGGCCTGAAGTTTGGGCTGGAAGTGTAAGTAAAATTTTGACATACTTTATTTGCCTAATTTTTACTGGCTTCTTTAGCACTGTAGATTTAAATGACTGCATTTTCTTGGGACGCTTGATGGAGTTAACCTGTCCTCTCTGCCTGACTGTGAAAAAAGATGGCCCTGTGTACCCAGCAGACCTTGGGTCTGCACAGAGTAGGGGCTCAGCAGAGTCTTCTGAAATAGAACTGATTCTGGCAAGTTCCCCTCAGCATCAACCTCTAGGATACTCCATACATATTAGGGGTTGAAATGGTAAGAGCTGAAAAATTCTTTACTTCATTGCTTCAAAAAGGAAAGATTCATAGGAATTAGGAATTAGACTTACTATGTAAACTATGTTTGAGAGAGTGTTTCAGGCATGTAAGTTTAAAGTTGATTTTATGTATATTTCTTTGTTTATATTTTTATTTATGAAAAAGTGGCAGTCTTGGGAACAGTTCCCTAATCATCTGTGCTATTATAAGTCTGTAAAAAAGCAAAATGTTGTGTTTCCCATGTGCTTTCTTGTTTGTTTTTTGTTTGCAGCTTTGGGTTCATCCTTGTCCTGCTTTTCAGACACTTGTGTCTGGAGGTTACCCCAGGGGCTCTGTTCCCAGCTGATTTTATGGGTGCCCTGATACCAGACATGGCAATCAATGCTTTAGTGTTTTTAACGAGGATATTCACTGGGAGTGACCTAATTGAGAGGCCTGTCTTATGAGTTATTGTCCTTTCCTTTTTAGAAAGAGTGATGTGTGGACTGTGTTTTTACTTTAAGTAGTAAGGGTCCTCGATATCTTTAGGATTGTCCCCACTTAGAGAAATACCCACCCCAACTATGAAAGTTTTCACTCTCAATAAAACAACAAACAAACAAAGAGAAAATAAGAAATCCCCTTGGGAAAAATAGACTGATTTTGTTGGCATTCCAGGTTCCTCAGGAGTAATCTTGGGAAACAACCACTGGTCAGGTTCAGCTCTCCTATTTAGAGAGCATCCCAAGTGGCTCCCTCCGTACGAAGACAAATCTATTCTGTTTCTTTCAAGTCTACCTAATGAGATTTGTTGATATTCTTTACTCTTGGAAATGTTTTTCCATGTATCTAGGCTGCGGTTTTCATAGAACAGTTAAGTTTTTTTTTTTTCTCTCCTCATCTATGAGCATTTGGATGAATGAACTTGACTTAACATTTTCCTCCCACTGCAGTTTTGCTCATTCACGTATTCACCTCTGGATGTCCTGTCAGTCTTTCTGGGTCGCACCTCTCATCCTGCCTTCTTAAGGAACGCTGCCTTCGGCACCCAGCCAGAAGGGATCTTTGCTGCCTGGTGATTGTTTAGGTGGCACTTTGTTTGCACTGTTCATGTGGCATTTGCTTTACTGCTTTGTATGGCAGTCAATTTGTATACTGTCTTAGCTCACATAAAGTCGAAGACTCTTTAATGGAAAGGCTCATGCCTTATCTGTCTTCCTTTTCAGTATTTCCTTACAGGGCATTGGCATTTATTTGTATTTGTCCTGATATTATCTTATGCAGAATTTGTTCTCTTAAGGTAATACTCTACTTTCCCCCCCACCCCCTGCCCAAAAGAAATCAACAGTACCTTGGCAGAAATGATGTGTGAAAGCAAAATTAGACATAAAGATTGCTTCTGGTCATGTGGACCTATGATTTTTTTTTTTTTTTTTTTTTTTTTTTTGTCAAATCATAAGAAATGAGATGCCACCTGTGGTCCCAATTGACAAAGATTAAGGAAGGTAAATGTATAGTATTTCCCTTTCTCTATATACCTCTACCTCTGATTTGTTTCCTTTTTCCAGGTTCTCCCTTAATAAAATAGTCTTCCCTCTAATTTGATGAACCTTATTCTTAGGAATTTAAAAACTCTGTCTTCAGCTTTCAAAATGATTCTCATTTCTGTTTCTTAGTTTTCATTCTGCAGTCTTTTTTGGTTTCTTAGCATTTTAGACTTGATCTGCCAATAACACAGAGTTTAATTGCCCTTATCTAATCTCCATGGCAGTATTTTACTACTACTACTGGCTTTCAGATAGTTTTCAGATAGAACGAGAGCACTCATGAATGGAGATGTTTTGTGAATTAGTGACATAATGGTCTTTTTTTCTTTTCATGCATTTGATTTACATGCCACCTCCTCCTTTAATGATTGGAAGATATACCTCTTCCTTTCAGACAGTAGCTAGTAAAAGACTGTATGTTTCTCAAGAGGGCACATTTTACTAGTGCTGAAAATGAATGGAATTATTTTCTATAGAGATTTTGGTTTGCATGAAACAAAAGCTTGGTGTGCAGATTAGTGTGTATTACATTGTAATTTTGTTTTGTCTCCAGTTACCTGTAATATCCTTTTGGAAAATGGCAGTATAACACATCATATCCGCAAATACAGTTGATCCTTGGGCAACACAGGTTTCAACTCTGTGGGTCCACTTATAATGCAGATTTCTTTCAATAAATATATTGTAAAATTTTGTGGAGGTTTGCAATAATTTGTTAACTCTCAGACTGCATAGCATAGAAATTACTAAAAAAATTAAGAAAAAGTTAGATATGTTATTAGTATGTAAGCTACATGTAGATCATAGTGTATTTTATTCTTTACTGCCATAAGACATACACAAATCTGTATAAAAAGTTACAATTTATCGAAACATACACACACAAACGCAGATCTTAATGGCGCCTTTCGCAGTCGAGAGAAATGTAAGCATGTAAAGATAAAATATTAAATTGTAATTGCATAAATTAATTGTACTACATACTGTACTATATATTGCATAGCCACCTCCTTTTGCTGTTCTAGTGAGCTTAAGTATTATGAGTATCCACTTAAAATGCCATGTAACGCTGTCATTTCCACGTGATTTCCACGTCATTTCCATGTCATTTCCACGTGAGCAGTTCATCTCTCCTGTCAATTGTATAGTGCATAAAAAGTGATCTCTTGTGGTTTTCATGTATTTTTTGTGTTTAGTGCAATACTATAAACCTTGAATAACACTCTGGGACCCATACAAGGTGTCACTAGTGATGTTGGAAGTGCTGTCAAGTAGCAGAGAAGAGTAATGACATTACAAGAAAAAGTTGATTGCTTGATATGTGCTGTAGATTGAGGTTTGCAGCTGTGGTTGCAAGATTAACAAATCTAGCTTTTATAAAAAAAGAAAAGGAAATCCATGAAGCTGTTATTGCAGCTATGCCAGCAGTTATGAAAATCTTACACTTTTTGCAAAATACCATTTTATGTACTATTAAAAATACAGCTTTTATGTGGGTACAGGCTTGCTGTTAGAAAGACATTCCTATAGACTCTAATGTGAATCAAGACAAAGCAAAGTCATTATATAACAACTCAAAGTAAAAGAAAAGTAAAGGGTCTAACACTGAAGAATTTAATGCCAGCAAAGGATAGTTTGATAATTTGAGAAAGAGGTTTGGCTTAAAGAAAGTCAAGACAACAGCAGAAGCAGCTTCTGCCAACCAAGAGGGAGCAGAAGAGTTTCTAGGTGCCATTAAGAAAATCATTTAGGAGAGAGGCTATCTGCCTGAACAGGTTTTTAATGTTGACAGAAGTGCCCTATTCTGGGGGGGAAAAGTGCCACGAAGGACATTTGTAAATAAGAAAAAGAAATGTGCACCAGGATTTGAGACAAGAAGGGATAAGCCAACTCCATTGCTTTGTGCAAATGCAGTTGGGTTTATGATGAGGACTGCCTTCTGCTTTTATCTGTCTTGAAGGGAAAGTTGAATACCAACTGCCAGTCTTTTGGATGTACAGTAAGAAGGTCTGGATAATGAGAACCCTTTTTCTGGATTGGTTCCATCAATGCTTTGTCCCTGAAGTTAGGAAGTACCTTGCCAATAAGGAACTGCTTTTTAAAGTTCTTTTCATATTGGACAAATGCCCCTGGCCACCCACAACCTTGTGAGTTCAACACCAAAGGAGTTGAAATGGTCTACTTGCCCTAAACACAGCATCTCTAGTTCAGCCTCTAGATTGGAGGGTCATGAGGAACTTTAAGTCTCATTACATACCATACTTTATGGAAAGGATCACCAACGCCTTGGAAGAGAATGCCAATAGAGAGGACATCATGAAGTTCTGGTAGGATTATATCATTGAAGATGCCATCATCATTATAGAAAAGGCCATAAAAGCTGTCAAGCCCTAAAACTGTATCCAGACGTTGTGCTTGATTTCACAGGATTATGATAGAGCCAGTCAAGAAAGTATGAAACAGATTGTAGATATGGCTAAAAAGGTGAGGGTGAAGGGTTTCAAGATATGGATCTTGAGGAAATTCAAGAGCTAATAGACACCACACCAGAGGAATTAACAGGAGACAACTTGATGGAAATAGGTGCTTCCAAACCAGTGCCAGAAAATGAGGAAGAAGACATAAAGGCCACAAAACAAGTCAACACCAGACAATCTGATAGAAGGGTTTTAGTTGTTAAAGACAGCTGTTAACTTCTTTTATAACATGGACCATTCTCTGATAGGGGTACTGAAAATAAAGCAAACAGTAGAAGAAGGGTTGGTACCATATAGAAATATTTTTAGAGAAATGAAGAAGCAAAATAATCCAGACAGAAATTACATTGTGTTTCCACAAAGGTACATCAAGTGTGCCTGTGTCTCCTGCCTCCTCTTCTACCTCCTCTGCCTCTACCACTGCTGAGACAGCAAGACCAACCCCTCCCCTTCTTCCTCTGCCTCAGCCTACCCAATATGAAGATGATGAGGATGAAGACCTTTATGATTATCCACTTCTACTTAATGATGAATAGTAAATATATTTTCTCTTCCTTTTGATTTTCTTAATAACATTTATTTTCTTTTCTTTTTACTTTCTTTTTTTGAGACAGGGTCTCACTTTATCACCCAGGCTCAAGTGCAGTGGCGCCATCATGGGTCACTGTAGCCTCAACCTCCTGGGCTCAAGTCATCCTCCCACCTCAGCCTCCCTAGTAGCTGGGACTACAGGTGCATGCCACCGTGCTCTGCTAATTTTTTTAAAAGAAATTTTTGTAGAGACGAGGTCTCACTATGTCACCAGGCTGGTCTCCAACTCCTGAACTCAAGCGATCCACCTGCCTCTGCCCAATGTGATTACAGGCATGATCCACCATGCCTGGTCTTAATAACATTTTCTTTTCTCTAGCTTACTCTATTGTAAGAAGAGAACATATACATATAACATATAAAATATGTGTTAATTGACTGTTTATGTTATTGGTAAGGCTTCTGGTCAATAGTAGGCTATTAGTAGTTCAGTTTTTATGGAGTCAAAAAAAGTTCTATGCAGATTTTTGACTGTGCCCCTAACACCTGTGTTGTTTAAGGTCAGCTGTATTTGCCTTTTGTTGTAGTGGTCATGTATTTCAGAAACTCTGCATTCTTTTTACTTATTACATGGCTGTTGTTTATTGTTTAAGAAAGACTTATAAGTTCTGGGTTGTGAGCAATACTATGAAATGGGTAGGTACATTTTTGCTAGAGGTTATTTGGAATTGTGTTTATAACCAGCTTCACTATGCATAGTTTTAATAATATAAAAATATACAATAATATTCCCTTACATAGCTCTTTTATCTACTTCTAAACACTAACTTTACATGTACTATGTTTAGAATTAAGCCGAATATAATAAGAAAACTTCCAGAGTTTTAGAAATGTTCGCTTAACAGTTTTCTGTACTTAAATTATCAGAGTAGTAATAATCTCAGTGTAATTATAACAGCAACTACCTACCTCTCTTAGTTATATCTACTTACCTATATATTTGTATATTTTCTACACTACTAAGAAGTCTCTCATTTATATTTCTCACACAGAATTTGATTGATATTTGTCCCTTTTGCCCATTCTTTTGTATAGGTTGGGCGTATTTTTGGATATTTTCCAAAAGATTTAATCCAGGTAGTCCATGAATATACCAAAGAAGAGCTACGAGTTCCAGCAGATGTAAGTTGTGGATTTCTGTCTTGTCCTCCGTTGTAAGTTGGCTTATAAGTGACTACCTAGAAAAGAAGAAAAATTTCAAAATAATTTCAATGAGATTTTATCATAATCTGATAGTTATCTAATATATTGAAATAAATGTTGTTTAGATATTCTTATGTAAGGCTGTGTACTCTTTTTTTGTTTGTTTGTTTGAGTTGGAGTCTCGCTCTGTCGCCCAGGCTGGAATGCAGTGGTGCAATCTCGGCTCACTGCAGGCTCCGCCTCCTGGGTTCACGCCTTTCTCCTGCCTCTGCCTCCCATCTAGCTGGGACTGCAGGCGCCTGCCACCACACCCAGCTAATTTTTTGTATTTTTAGTAGAGATGGGGTTTCATTGTTAGCCAGGATGGTCTTGATCTCCTGACCTCATGATCCGCCCACCTCAGCCTCCCAAAGTGTGCTGGGATTACAGGCGTGAGCCACCACTGCTGGCCAAGGCCGTGTACTCTTATACAAGGCTTCTCTTTCCTGCTTCATATGTGAAAAATTAAGAGTTCTGTAGTTTTGTATTTACTTATTAATGTTAGACGGTAAATAATTTCATTTCACAAGCAAAAGGAGAAATTTGAAAACTACTTATTGGATAGCTGTTAGACATTTTAAGGATACAGAAATCAGGTTAAATTAATTAAGCTCTAATTTTATACTGAGCCAGAAATGCAAACTTACAAAGGTTTTCTTCTTATTGACTCCTTAGTGATTTAAGGGATTATAGTTATAGATTTAGAAAAGGGAACCAGAGAATTTCAGGTAAGGTCCAGTCTCGTATCTGTAAGGCGCTAACTACACATTCTAAGAGCATTTATCTATAGCGCACAATGGCTTTATGACTAAAAGGATTTAAATATATTTAATATTTAAATATTTAAAAAATTGGCTCAGAAGTGTGCATGATGGAAAGGGGGAAATCATTCATCTCTGGTATACTGGACAGGTCTCCCCAGAAGATTGTGAATGTTTAGTTAGGGGAAGAAAAGTATCTTTGTTGTTTTTTTAACTTTTCCATCATTTTATGGCTCCTTGTGTGTCAATTTGCTTACTGGTGGAGGAAAGGAAAAATATAGATTTACTCAATATTCCTGAAAGCAGATCTTAGTGACTGCCTAGAATGCTTATTTGGAGTCAGGTACCTACCTTAGCGAACCTTGTTTTCAAGTTGTTCTTGTGGCAGTAGTAAAATGGGAAGCCTCCTTTACACCATTCTTTGTTCTCTTACATTTTTATATCTCATGCATGTGTATCTCAGTAAGTTCCTTCTGAAGCTGGTTTATCTTTCCCAGTCCAAGGAAAATATGAGTCCCAAATCCATGTAGACTGAGAACCTGACAGCCAGGTGATTCTGCCTGTTTCTGACTGGGGGAGCAGAAGTATGACATAGAGGGCACAATGTAGAGAAGCTGATGGCCTTTCAGCTCCTTCTGGATGCGTTATTATGAAGTGAATTCCCAGAACACCAGGCATAGATGTTGGGAGTTGGGGAACCCAATAAATGACACCTCACTTTTCCCCACCTGTGCTCAAAACAAATTGAGAGACCCAGAAATTGGGCAAATAGGAGATCAAAATGACCCCGTTATTTACTGATAAAGCTGTTTGGAGTGTGCAGAACTAATGGGCTTTCTAACATGGCAGTCTAAACTAAGATGGACTTATCCAGTCACAGACAGAGCTACCCAACTAGGGGTCTCCCCAGGCGGGACAGTCTCTGTCAAATGGACAGCATGGAGGAGCAGAATATGTGTTTTCTCTCCAGCAGGTCCCAAACAGAAAACAGGAATGGGACTGAGCAAACTCACCAGCCACATGAATCATTCTTCCCCTGGGGAAGAGAGAATGAAGGGAAGCCAGGAGTATTACTCAGATGGGAAAGTGGGTTCCAGTGTCCTATCCACCCACTGCCCAAGAACAGTCAGTGCCCAGTGTTGATGCAAAAGCTCCTCTAGAGCCAAACGTGAATTTGAGATTATCTCAATCATTAACATGGATAAGAGTTTGCTCTGGTGACACTTGGCTGTTGACACACTAATGTTTTTCTTTTTCTTGCAGGAGACGGATTTTGTTTGTTTTGATGGAGGAAGAGATGATTTTGATAATTATAATGTAGAAGAACTTTTAGGGTTTTTGGAACTGTACAATTCTGCAGCTGGAGATTCCGAGAAAGCTGTAGAAAAAACTTCACAGGATATGGAAAAAAACTCTGAATTATCTACGGAAAGGGAACCTGAACCTGAACCAGTAGAAGCCAACTCAGAGGAAAGCGATAGTGTATTCTCAGAAAACACTGAGGATCTTCAGGAACAGTTTACAACTCAGAAGCACCACTCCCACGCAAACAGCCAAGCAGATCATGCTCAGGGAGAGCAGCCTTCATTTGAATCTTTTGAAGAAATGCTGCAAGATAAACTAAAAGTGCCAGAAAGTGAAAACAACAAAACCAGCAATAGTTCTCAGGTCTCAAATGAACAGGATAAGATTGATGCCTATAAACTTTTGAAAAAAGAAATGACTCTAGACTTGAAAACCAAATTTGGCTCAACAGCTGATGCACTTGTATCTGATGATGAGACAACCAGACTTGTTACTTCATTAGAAGATGATTTTGATGAGGAATTGGATGCTGAGTATTATGCAGTTGGAAAGGAACATGAGGAGAACCAAGAAGACTTTGATGAGTTGCCATTACTTACCTTTACAGATGGGGAAGATGTGAAAACTCCAGCAAAGTCTGGAGTTGAGAAATATCCAACAGATAAAGAGCAGAATTCAAATGAAGAGGATAAGATTGAGCTAACTGTGCCCCCTGGCATCAAAAATGATGATAAAAATATACTAACAACCTGGGGGGACACTATCTTCTCTATTGTCACAGGAGGTGAAGAAAATAGAGGTACGATGGATTTAGAGAGCTCTAGTTCAGAGGAAGAAAAAGATGATGATGATGCATTAGTCCCAGAGAGCAGACTGGGGAAACCACAGTCAGCAACAGATTATAGTGACCCTGACAATGTAGATGATGGTCTTTTGATTGTAGATGTTCCTAAAACAAATAATGACAAAGACCCGGAAGTAAACACAGACCATCACATTAAAGGAAAAGGGAGGGGAGTTCAGGAATCCAAGAGGGGCCTGGTACAAGATGAGACAGAATTAGAGGATGAAAAGCAAGAAGGCATGACTGTGCACAGTTCTGCTCACAGCAATAACCTCAACTCTATGCCAGCTGCTGAAAAGGGTAAAGACTCATTAAAATCAGCTTATGATGATAAAGCAAATGACCTAAAAGGAGCAGCTATTCATATCTCAAAAGGAATGCTCCGTGAAGAAAAGCCTGGAGAGCAGATTTTGGAAGGTGGCTCAGAGAGTGAATCTGCACAGAAAGCTGCAGGGAATCAAATGAATGACAAAAAGATTCAACAGGAATCCTTGCGTAATGCACCACTCATGGGAGATAACCACCCTAACGCATCCAGAGACAGTGTGGAGGGAGACGCTTTGGTTAATGGGGCCAAACCTCACACGCTTTCACTGGAGCATCAACGTGAGGAATTGAAAGAGGAATTAGTTCTTAAAACTCAAAATCAACCTAGATTCTCCTCTCCAGATGAGATTGATTTGCCCAGAGAACTGAAAGATGAGGTTCCCATTCTGGGAGGAAATCTTTCCTGGCAACAAGAAAGAGATGTGGCTGCCACAGTCAATAAGCAAATGAGTGAGAAGATAAGGCTGTCTGAGGGAGAAGCCGAAGAGGACTCCTTGGATGAAGAGTTTTTTCATCACAAGGCAATGCAGGGCACACAGAGAGTAGGACAGACAGACCAAACTGACAGCACAGGAGGACCAGCTTTCCTTTCTGAAGCAGAAGAGGACGATTATCCCTCTGAAGAACTACTAGAGGATGAAAACGCTGTAAGTGCAAAACGGTCTAAAGAAGAAAACCCTGGGAATCAGGGCAGGCAGTTTGATGTTAATCTGCAAGTCCCTGACAGAGCGGTTTTAGGGACCATTCATCCAGATCCAGAAATTGAAGAAAGCAAGCAAGAAACTAGCATGATTTTAGATAGTGACAAAAAAAGTGACACTGCTGCCAAAGGGGTCAACACAGGAGGCAGGGAACCAAATACAGTGGTGGGAAAAGAACGCCCTCTGGCAGATGAGAAAGCACAGAGGCAATCTGAAGGAAGTGACTTTTCTGACAGCATAAAAACTCAGACTCCAGAATTAGGTGAAATGTTTCAGAATAAAGATTCTGATTATCTGAAGAACAACAACCCTGAGGAACATCTGAAGACCTCAGGGCTTGCAGGGAAGCTTGAGGGAGAACTCTCAAAAGAGGACCATGAGAACACAGAGAAATACGTGGGCACAGAAAGCCAGGGTTCTGCTGCTACACACCCTGAAGATGACTTGTTCCTCTGGACTCCACATACAAGTGTAGAGCCAGAGTATAGTTACAAGAGGGAGGACTTGCTTATCATAAGCAGCTTCTTTAAAGAGCAACAGTCTTTGCAGCGGTTCAAGAAGTACCTTAATGCCTATGAGATGGAAGCCTTGCTACAAGAAATGTCATCAAAACTGAAGTCAGCACAGCAGGAGAGCCTGCCCTATAATATGGAAAAAGTCCTAGATAAGGTCTTCCGTGCTTCTGAGTCACAAATTCTGAGCATAGCAGAAAAAATGCTTGATGCTTATGTGGACGAACATAGAGATCTGGGAATGCAGGTCATATTTGAAGAGGCTGCAGTGCTTGATGACATTCAAGACCTCATCTATTTTGTCAGGTACAAGCACTCCACAGCAGAGGAGACAGCCACACTGGTGATGGCACCACCTGTAGAGGAAGGCTTGGGTGGAGCAATGGAAGGTGAGGTGCCTATGGTCTTGCAGAATTGGGCTGGAGAACCAGGCGGGTGGGTCGCTGAGGTGCCTCCTATCTTGTGAAGCTCTGTTCAGTTTCCAGTGTGCCTAAAGGAGAGGGACAACACAGGGAGGTCCGCATGTTCCTTCCTGCCTTCTTTCTTTTAGGCTGGAGCATGGAGAAGGATTTCTTGCTGTTTCCCTTAGAATAGTTGAGACTGGTTAGCATTTTCAAAAGGAAACTTTGTAAAAACCTAAAGAGAGAGATATAAACCAGAAAATAATGTACAAAATACAAATGTCATGTAAAATTATGAAAGGGTTTTATTGAACACAATTTTTCAATTGTAAAATAACTGCTCTCTAACCATGGATTGACTGGTATAACTTTTAGATCAATGTCTTGGCTAAATTCCTATGTTCTCCCCAATTTTGTCTTTTGTGGATGGCTTGTCCTTCCTGTTTCTTGGGAGCGCTTACTCCAGTTAAACCTTCCGGGGCCATAAAGGTCTTGCATTCAGATTAATCAAGGTTGGGACAGGGATGCCTTCTAATGCAGTGCTTGATGCGTGGAAGCCATTCAGTTGAATTAACCCTGAGCCAATATCCTGACATAAGCATTCTGATTCCTAGTTCCTTGTTCTGTTCTCTGCATCTGAGCTTTTCTCTTTCTTTTCTTTTCCTTTACCCACCCTTCCTTCCTTCCTTCCTTCCTTCCTCTTTCTTTTTTTTTTTTTTTTTTTTTTTTCTTAAGACAGGATCTCACCCTGTCACCCAGGCTGGAGTGCAATGGCATGATCATAGCTTATTGCAGCCTCCAACTCCTAGGCCCAAGCAAACCTCTCATTTCAGCCTGTAGTAGGCATGCATCACTGTGCCCAACTAATTTTTTATTTATTGTAGAGACAGGGTCTTGATATATTACCCAGGCCGATCTTGAACTCTTGGCCTCGATTGACCCTCCTACTTTGGCCTCCCAAAGTACTGGGATTACAGGTGTGAGCTACCGCACCTGGTGTATCCCAGCTTTTCAGACAGATGTATCTGAATTGAGAGTATCAAGGGGACAGGAAGCCACAGGAAAATGTACTATTCCAGAGTGCTAATTTTTCCTGAGAGTTGGGGGAGGAGAACTTTTTTGCATTTAATTAAAACATGTATTTTGGATAAGAAGGCAATATTCAGATGAATTTTCAGGGTAAAATATCAGGCTACAAGGAAATTCACCTTTGCTGTGGATCACATTGGACTGTCCCCTGAGCCTCTTAGGAAAGGAGATGGCTTCACTTTCTTTGACTCTTAGAGGTACTTTGAAAGTATTCAAAGGACATTTCAGCAAGCTGCCCTGGCATGGAATGTCCCTGTCTGTACTAGTTCTGTGAGAAAGGCATGCTTGTGTATGCAAGAGTTCATGTTACTTCTCTGCAGAATAGATGTTTCACATTTCTGCTCTTGAGTAGAATTCTCTTTTGCAAATTTATTTGTGTGGGCATAGGTTGATTTGCCAAGGAAAGATGTTACTGAAGTCCCTACCATAAATATATTTATGAAATACTCCTCTGTAGATTTTATGTAGATTAGTCATCCTTTAAATGGAATAAAGTGAAACTCTTATTTCCCTGCCCAGTTATGCTCCATGGGATGCCCATGCATGGAGGGCAATGTTGAGGTGCCCTGGAGCTGGTATGGTCAGTGGGATTACCCTAACAGGTAATGTCATCAAGTTGTGCTAACCCAGTGTGTTCTTCTCACCTATAGAGATGCAACCACTGCATGAAGATAATTTCTCACAAGAGAACACAGCAGAACTTAACGTGCAGGTTTCTGAAGAGCCCACCCATTTGGGCCAGCATGTGATTGGGGACACTCATGCCTCGGAAGTTTCAACGAAGCCAAATGCTGAGAAAGACTTGGACCAGCATGTGATCCGGGACACTCATGCCTCGGAAGTGTCACCGAAGCCAAATGCTGAGAAAGACTTGGACCAGCATGTGATCCGGGACACTCATGCCTCGGAAGTGTCACCGAAGCCAAATGCTGAGAAAGACTTGGACTGGCGTGTGATCCGGGACACTCATGCCTCGGAAGTGTCACCAAAGCCAAATACTGAGAAAGACTTGGACCCAGGTAAAGCTTGCTAATTTTTTTCTACAAAGTGGAGACATCATAAAGAAGGCCTTCTAGGAGATTCATTGTCAAAGGTAGGAGCTAGAGACTTGTTAAACTCAAATGAAAAAAGGATCCCAGAGCTAATTGAGAGAAAAGCAGGCGTCAAGACAGATGGAGATCAAAAATAGGAAAGACACCAGAGGCTGTAACTAACCTACAAACCAGTGTTTGGCTGTCACTATCTTGTGTAAATTATTTCAATCTAAAATATTATTCTTAAAAGGCCTTATGCTCTAAAACAGTAGTTTTCAACCAGACCAGCAGCATCAGAAACTCTGGGGGTGGGACCAGCAGTCTGTGTTTAACAAGCCTTCCAGGAAAGACTGACCTGATGCAAATTACGGTTGGAGAACCACTGCTCTAAAACTCACAAATTCAGTTTTTCCTCTGCTTTACCCCTCTCTTTCCAAATAAAATACAGTGCAATGCAGTTCTTTTTTTGATTTGCTATCTGGACTTGGTAAATAAAACTTCTTAAAATACAGTGAAGGGGTCCAAGTATGTTTATAGCATAAGCTCATAGGAGACAGTACAGAACACTGTAGTGTGTAATAGTCCAGGATAGACTGACTGACACAAAGAGTATTTCACCACAGTGCACAGTAAACATCCAGTGAGAGATGAGAATGTTTACTTTCCAGGCACAGTACCTAATATTTAGTGGATATTCAGTCAGTATTTTTTTAAAAGAGAAACCATTCTTATTCTAAAGCACAAAATATCTATTTTCCTCCCAATTCCAGGGCCAATTACAGGAGAAGACACTCCTATGGATGCTATTGATGCAAACAAGCAACTAGAGACAGCTGCCGAAGAGCCAGCAAGTGTCACAGCTTTGGAAAATGCAATCCTTCTAATGTATTCATTCATATTTTATTTAACTAAGTTGGTAAGTTTGACACATAGTTTTTTTTTTTAACTAAAATGTTGATTATTACAGTTTTTAAGTTGATTTTGAGCATGAGGTGAAGAACTTAAATTGTCTTTATGAACATGACTCTTGATCCTTTGAGGAGAGAGCTTGAAATGAGCCACAGGTGTGTGGCTTTAATGCGCTCTTAGTTCAGCACATGCGGAGGCTTTGCTGTATGCTGGAGCTAGGCACAGGCACACCTGTCAAACATGGTTCTTCCTTTCAGGAACCTTTCAATTTAGCCAGGAGAGAAGGACATTCACTTGAAATGTAATATGATAATGGGCAGGAAGAGAAGTATTTACCTGATGGTAGAACAATCGATGGCATAAATTGGTTCATTGTGGAGGGAGAGTGGTAGGAAAGGCCAGAAGTTTGCTGAGACATGCTTTAAGCAGAGTTGAAAGATAGATGGGAGCTTGACTTGGAGTTGTCAAATAGAAGGGCTAGGGGAGGGAGATGGGCGGGGGTGGGGCGGGCAGCATGCAGTCAGGCAGAAAACACATTCAGAGAAATGGAGGCATGAAGAAAAGGTTATTTGGGGAAGTCAGGGAAGCATGGGTAGTTGGTGTTTTCTTTTGTTGTTGTTTTTTTTTTAAATTAAGACAGGGTCTTGCTCTGTAGCCCAGGCAAGAGTGCATTGGCGCAATCTCAGTTCACTGCAGCCTCTGCCTCCTGGGCTCAGTGATCCTCCTGCCTCAGCCCCATGAGTAGCTGGGATCACAAGTGCGCACAACCATGCCTGGCTATTTTTTGTAGAGGTGGGGTTTTGCCATGTTGCCCAGGCTGGTCTCGAACTCCTGAGCCCATGGGAGCCCACCTTGGCCTCCCAAAGTGCTGGGATTACAGGCAAGAGCCACTATTCCCCGCCAGTTGGTGGTGTTAAAGCGTGGAGTTAAGATTAGCTGGGCAGGGTGGGGCACACCTGTGATCCCAACTACTTGGGAGGCTGAGGCAGGAGAATCACTTGAGCCCGGGAGGCAGAGGTTGCAGTTAGCTGAGATCGTGCCACTGCCCTCCAGCCTGGGCAACGGAGCAAGACCCTGTCTCAGAAAAAATAAAAATAAAAAAGTATGGAGTTAAGAGGGGGAAAATCTGTTGGAGGGACGCAGGGAAAGTCAGAAAGGAAATAAGGAAATTGTGTGCCATGGTGAGTGGTCAGACCATTGTTGGCAGAGATCCTTGGAAGATTTTAAGCAGGAAAGGGATTGTCAGGTCTGCTTCTTAGCAAGAGTCACTTACGGCAGAATATTTATTCAGATCTTTCTAAAGGGAGCCATGCTCCAAATGAGACATTTAATGTCTAGAAGCTTATCTAGGCTTTTTAGGACTTAGCTCCCCCTTGTGGTACTTGGTAGAAATTGACATTTTTTTCTTGTTAAATTAGAGGAACAAGCAAGCTCTCGAAGTTGGAGCTCAGGTTGCCCTTAGGGCTACAGAGAAAGTATGCTCCTCACCAAAGCCATTTCCTTTAGGTCCTGTTATTTCAAGACTCGAATAGGAAAGAGCATTTTTGTTGTTTTTCTGTTAAAATCTATGGGTTTCAAGCCAAGATGATTTTATTTCAAATCCCAAAACTATCGATTAGAAGTTTAGGGAAAATTACTAAACTTTGAACCTCAACTTTCTCATCTGAAAAATTTAGATAATACCTACTCCAATTGTTGGTAAGAATTAAATGACATGGTAATGTAAAATGTCTGGTGTAGCATCTGGCATTGTGTAAGATCTCATCCCTCACCTAATTCTCATTTGGATGGTCAAAGGGCATAGAAAGACATTGAATACCTGGGGGTTTTAGGGGAAAGACCACCAGGATGGAAAACAAGTAGGAAATCCAAACCGTTTTTCAGTATTATTCATTTTTGTGCTGGTGATAGTCACCTGGGTAAAGGTGTGTATTTTAATTTGTACAGTTGGAATAATGAAATTTTCAGGGATTAAGACAGTCTCAGAATTCAGAATTTGGTTTTCAGAATGAAATTATCACTTGAAAAATTTAACAGCCCCAGTTGTAGAAGGAATTTTTTATTAATCATATTTCTAGATACACACAGAGCCCTCTTCTAGGCCTGGGTTGGGGCATAATAGGAGTGGTGTAGGATACAATCTGTGATTAGGGGATAACAGGGAATGACCGACATGAATGGCAAGATATAAAGGCACAGTGTTATAAGATGCCGACTTGAGAGGGATTGTCAAAAGAGCATTTTGATGGCTAAATATGTACCAGAAATTGTGCTAGGAATAAAAGATTCCAAGAGGTATAAAGTGTAATTCTGACTTTTGAAAGGCTTAAAAAAACTTCTCAGTAGTCATAGCAATTCCCTGTACTCTAATCCTGCCTTTTTAGGACCTGTGCATCACCAGTTCCTAGTGTGAGCCGCCTACCTTGCAAGGCTATACATTCCTTTGTTGCCTAGTTCATCCTTATACTGACTCCAAATTTTCCTCCATGATTTCCTCTATAGAATCTAATTCTGTTTTTACATAGTAATCGTTTAAATATTTGAAGTTATATTTTAATTTATTTTAGCATTTTATCCTGGAAAATTTCAAATATACAAAAGCAGAGAATCCATGGGACCATCGCCCAATAATTCCCAAAAGTGACTGTCCCATTTTATACTTCCATCAGCAATTAATGAAACTTCCATTTGACCACACCTCCCCTGACACTTGGTATTATCAGTCTTAAATTTTAGCTATCGTAGTGGGTATGTCTTTGCGGTTTTAATTGTAATTCCTGATGATTAACGATACTGAGCACTTTTTCACTGCTTATTGGCCATACTTTTTGTGTGTCAGTTCACTCTGACTAGCTGGAATTCAAATGTCTCACAGCCCTGTGACAACTCTGGGAATTGTCTAGCTTACAGTTGTTCTTTTTTCCTTTAGTTATTCTTTGCCCATCCTTAAGGAGTCTTACCCTACACAGATACTGTTTAGAATTCAGGCTGAGGCTGAAGGGGAGACCTCCTTGCATATTTCTGGAACTCTTTTTGTTCATAGTGTCCATCTTTTTTTTTTCTTTGAGACAGAGTCTTGCTCTGTTGCCCAGGCTAGAGTGCAGTGGCGCCTTCTCGGTTCATTGCATCCTCCACCTCCTGGGTTCAAGTGATTCTCCTGCCTCAGCCTCCTGAGTAGCTGGGATTACAGGTGCCCATCACTGCGCCTGGCTAATTTTTGTATTTTTCAGTAGAGACGGGGTTTCACTATTTTGGCCAGGCTGGTCTCGAACCCTTTGGACATCACTTGATAATGCCAAGAATAATGAGTTGTCTAGCTCATTATTTTGAAAATTGTTTAAATAAAGAAAAAGAATCAAATATTTACCCTGCCTTAACTATACAAGCCAAATCTCAGTGTAAAGAATACTTGATCATAATTTTCTCTTTGTAGAAATACCCCAGCCTTTAAATGAAGGAACAATATAAGAGAATTTAAAAAAAAGAGGGACACCCAGATGTTAAATGCCTCCCGATAGACGTACACAACATCTCCTATTAGGTATTCTTGACAAACAAAATTGAATTTGAATTTGACTACTGATCCAACTACCAATTCCCAGGAAATATAAAGAACGAGAGAAACATGTTAAAATATACCAGGGGGATGTAGTCAGCAAAATCTAGACCATCATATACCTTAGGAGCCAAACAAAACTGTTTCTTCAATGAATGCACTGCAGTAACAACAACAACAACAACAACAGAAAGAACTCCATAGACAGCGTAACTGGGATGAGACTCACCCTCCCACTGAAAGCAATAAACAAACTAGACAAAATATATTTTAAAAGCTGTTTTTCATATAGAGAACAACAGGCAGCACAGAATTGTGACCCCTGAGAGAAAGGAAACAAATAGGTGAGCTCTACAACCTCCCAGCTTTCTACCTGGCAGTACTTTCTTGACCTCAGTGCAGGGATGGGGAACACAAGCGGAGTACACCCATCTTGCAGAGGAGGCAGAGATCAAAGTTCAGGGAGACTGAGACATCTGAAATATGCAGGAAAAGGTACCAGAAAGATGGATACTATGGGCTGGGCGTGGTGGCTCATGCCTGTAATCCCAGCACTTTGGGAGGTTAGGAGTTCGTAAGCATGTGTGTAACAGAACTACTCAAAGTCACAGAAATCATCTAAGTGATCAGAAGGAATGGTTTTTGACACAGGGCTAGAAATAGTGCCTGGAAAACCTAATAATAGTAGGGAGATCCAGAGTTCTTAGAAGGGTCTTGCCTCTGACTAAATGCTACTAATGTCTTGACTGACAAATTTTAAGACTCAAAACCAAACTGTTTCCAAGTAATTGAATTGCATCCTAGAGCAAAGCTCAAGGATATGTGTTCGTAAGCATGACATACAATCAAAGATTATCAGGCCTGCAAAGAAGCAAGAAAATATGACCCAGGATGAGGAGAAAAATCAAACCATCAAAGCCAACTAAGAACTGCCAGAGATATTAGATTTAGGCAAGGGTATTAAAACAGTGACTATTCCTGTATTTTGGATGTTAAAAAAGTAAGGAGAGACATGAAAGAGTTGTTTTTTAAAAAGACCCAAATCAAATTTCTGGAGATGAAAAACTACACAGTGCCTGAGACGATAAATGCACTAGAAGAGATTCGTGCCAGAGTAGCCACTGTAGACGAAAAGATTAGTGAACTCAAAGATACAGCAATAGAAGCTATCCTCGATGAAACACAAAGGGGGAAAAAGACCCTGAGAAATGTGAACACAACATCAGTGACCTGTGGGTCACTGTCAAGCAGCCTAATAGATGTATAACTGGAATTTCTGTATAAGAGGGGAGAAAAGGCATTTGGAAAAATATTTGAAGAAATAATGACTGAAATTTTTCCAAAATTTATGAAAACTGTAAAGCCACAGACCCAAGAAGCTAAGTGAAACCCATAGCACAAGAAGCATGAAGAAAACTGCTGCAAGGTCTGTCATAATCAGATTGCTCAAAACAGAGCAGAAAGACATTTTACACAGAGAGAGAGGAACTATGTCACGGATGATATCAGACTTCTTGTCAATAATAAGGCATGAGAGCATACAATGGCGTAATAGCTTTAATATACTTGAAGAGCAATACTGTTGACCTGCAACATCAAACCCGGCAAAATATCTTTCAAAACCAAAGGTGATGAAATGAAGACCTTTTCTGACAACAACATACAAGAGCTGAAAGAATTCACCAACACACTTGCACCATAAAAAAGGTTAAAGGAAGTCCTTTAGACTGATGGAAAATGACAATATGACACTACACAAAGGAGTGAAGAATGGCAGGTGATAACCTTGTGGATAAATATATAAAACCATTTTCTTATTATTTAAATATCTTTAAAAGTTAATTGACTTTAAAGACAAATATCAGTATAATATGGGGTTTAGAAAATATGTAAAAGTTAAATGTATGATAATAGTGTAAAGGTCAGAAGAGGGAGAAATGGTAGTAACTACCATAAAGTTATTATTATATAAATGAAATAGTGTAGTGTCATTTGAAGATAGACTGTGATAAGTTGAGAATGTATACTATAAACCCTATAAAGCAACCACTAATATAACAGAGTTATAGCTAATAGGCCAATAAATGAGATAAATCGGAATAATTAAAAAGACTGATATAGGAGGCAGAATAAGAGAAAGAAGATGGGAACAAAGAACAGGTGGGACAAATTGAAAAAAAAGAGGATGCTAAACTTTTAACTATATCAGTAATCACAGTAGGTGGAACTTGTCTAAATACCCCAATTAAAAGGAAAAGTTTGTCAGATTGGGTAAAGAAGCAAGACCCAACTAGATGTCTATAAACTTTATATAAAAAGATAGAAAAAAAGTTAAAACTAAAAAGATTGAGAAAAGATATCCCATGCTAACACTAGTCAAATGGAAGCTGGAGTGGCTATATTAAACCAAAGAAGATTCCAGAGCAAAGTACATGACTAGGGATAAAGAAAATCCATTTCTTATGATAAAATGGTCCATTAATTAAGAGGATATAAAAATCCTAAATGAATGTGCTCCTAGTAATGTATCTTCAAAGCACATGAAGCAAAAATGGATAGAACAACAATGAAAAATAGATAAATTTACAATTATAATTAGAGATTTCAGTACCCCTTCTCAATAACTGATAGAATAGGAAGTCAATAAGGATCTAGAAGTTATGAACATCATCATTAACCAACTTGACCTTATTGATGTTTATAGAACATTCCACCCAAGAAGAGCAGAATACATATACTTTTTAGTGCACATGAAGCATTTACCAAAATGAACTATATTATCAGCCACAAAACAAGTCTAATGAATATAAAATGATTCAAGTAGTACAAAGTGTGTTCTCTTCACAATATAATTAAGTTAGAAATCAATAATGGAAATATCTGGAAAATCCCCAAATATTTGGAAACTAGGTGACAAACTTTTTTCTTATCATCTTATGAGTTTAAAAGGAAAAGGAGAAATTAGTATTTTGAGATGAGTGAAAATGAAAACAGGCCAGGCGTGGTGGCATCTTAGCACTTTGGAAGGCTGAGGCAGGAGGATCACTTGTGCCCAGAACTTCGAGACCAGCTTGAACAACATGGTGAAATCCTGTTTCTACAAAACATGCACACACACACACACAAAAGCTGGGCATGGTGGCACATGTCTGTAGTCCCAGCTACTCAGGAAGCTGAAGTGGGAGGGTTGCTTGAGCCCAGGATATCGAGGCTGCAGTGAGCAGGGATTGCACCACTGCACTCCAGCCTAAGTGACAGAATGAGACCTTGTCTCAAGAAAAGAAAAAAGAATAAAGACAATAAAATGAAAACAAATATATCAAGTGTGTACAATGTCGCCAAAGCACTAGTGGGAAATGTATAGCACTACCTATATTAGAAAAAAGAAAGGTCTCAAATAAGTGACTTCATTTTCCACTGTAAGAGACTAGAGAAAGAAGAGCAAACTAATCCTCAAGTAAGCAGAAGAAAAGAAATAATGAAGATAAGAGCATAATTTAATGAAATAGAAAACAAAAGGAAAAGAGAGAAAATCAATGTAACCAAAACCTGGTTCTTTGAGATTAATAAAATTGATTAACCTATAGCCAAAGTGAACAGGAAAAGAAGACAGGGAATACAGATTACCAATAGCAGCAATCAGAAAGACATCACCACAGATTCTTCAAATGTTAGAATTATAATAAGGGAATAT
The DNA here is from genome assembly GCF_024542745.1 of Macaca thibetana thibetana. Classification (NCBI taxonomy): domain Eukaryota; kingdom Metazoa; phylum Chordata; class Mammalia; order Primates; family Cercopithecidae; genus Macaca; species Macaca thibetana. The sequence continues at coordinate 140,367,207 of NC_065578.1, read as the reverse complement.
TATGAGCAACTTACGTCAACTAATTTGACAATTTAGATGAAGAAATTCTGTCTAAGACACAGACTGCAAAAGCTCATTTGGGAAGAAACAGATAACCTTATGACTATTAAATAAATTGGATTTATAGCTAAAAACCTTTCCAGAAAGAAAACCCCACACCCAGATGGCTTCACTGCTGAATTCTATTAAACTTACGAGGAAGAAATAATACAAGTTCTACACAAACTCATCTATTAAACTGAAGAGCAGAAAATACTTCTCAGCTCATTGTATGAAGCTAATGTTACCAGGATATCAAAACAAGGCAAAGACAAAGACAAGTAAGAAAGAAAACCACAGACCAGTATCTCTCATCAACAGTGGTACAAAAACTCTAAACAAAAATTTTAGCAAATCAAATCCAACAATATATAAAAAAGAAAATACTCTATGACCAAATAGGATTTATACCGAGAATACAAAGTTTCTTTAACATTTGAAAATCAGTGTAATTAACCATAATGACAAACTTTAAAAAGACAATCCATATGTTCAGTTCAGTAAACACAGAAAACCACTTTGAAAAAAATCTAAAATTGATTACTGTGTAATTTAAAAAACAATAAATTTATCAACAAACTAGGAATGGAAGGGAACTTAAATCGCTTTTATGAAAGATTTAAAATGAACATCATACTTAATAGTGAATGATGGAATGTCTTCCCCCCAAGATCCAGAAGTGAAACAAGAATGTCTGCTCTCATTACATCTGTTCAGTGTTGTAAGGCAATAGCCAGTGCACTAAGGCAAGAAAAAGAAATAAAATGCGTCCAGATTGGGAAAGAAGTAAAATTGTCTTTTTTTGCAGACAACATGCATAAAATCTGGTGGGATGTAGAAAAAATCTGCTAGATAAGTACTAAGTTTAGTAAGGTTTCTAGATAAAGATTTACATCTAAAAGCAATTGTATTTATATGTACTAGCAATGAACAATTGGAAATTGAAGTTAAATTCCATGTACAATACTATCAAAAATATGGAGTACTTACGGATAAATGTGGCAAAAAGTGTGTAAGACATATGCATTGAATACTATAAAATATTGCTGATAGAAATTAAAGAAGACCTAAATACATGGAGAGATAGACCTTGTTTATGAGTCAGAAGACTATATTGTTAAGCTCCCCAATTTGATCACTTGCATTAACATAACCCCAATTAAAATCTCAGAAGGATGTTTTTTAAATGACAAGCTGATTTTACAATTCATATGGAAAATGCAGAGGACCTCGAATAGCCCAAGCATCATGTAATTTCAAGACTTATTATAAAACTCTAGTAATTAAGACAGCAGATGAATAGACCATTGGAACAAAATAGAAAATCCAGAAATAGATTTATACATGTATGACAATGGACTTCTGACAAAGGTGGAAAGACAATTAAATGGAAAAAGGAAAGTCTTTTCAACAAATGGTACCCAAACTATTAGATATTTATATACAAAAAATTGATCCATACCTCACATCATGTACATAAATTAACTCAAAGTGGATCATAGACTTAAATGTAAACCCTAAAACTATAAAACTTCTAGGAAAAATTAAGAGAAAAATTTTGTTGAACTTGGATTAGGCAAAGATTTCTTACAGTTGACATCAAAAGTATGATTCATAAAGGAGAAATTTGATAATTTGGATTTAATCAAAATAAAAACATCTCTTTAAAAAACACTGTTATACAAACTACAGACTGGGAAAGAGTCACTGCAAAGCATCTATGTGATAAAATATTTGTATTCAGAATACATAAAGAACTTCAACATTCATCTAAAAAAATGTAATGCAGTAAAATTACACTTTACCAAGGAAGATATACCAATTGCAAGTAAGCACATTAAAAAATGTTCAGCATAATTATCAGGGAAATGCCAATTTAAAGCAGAATGAGTTACCACTACACACTTATTACATTGGCTAAAATTTAAAAAACTGATTATACCATGTGTTGGAGAAGATGTGGAGGAAATGGAAGTATCATACACTGCTGGTGGGGATGTGAAGTGGTACAGCTATCTTGGAAAACAGCTTGTCAGTTTCTTAAGAAGGTATACACCTACACTGGGCATATGATCCAGCCATTCTTCTCCTAAACATTTACCTGAGACACATTTACCCAAGTGAAAATAAATTATACATGCATAGAAAGACTTGTAGATCAATGTTTTTGACAGTTTATTTTTTCTGCCCAGCTGGCACATTTATTGGCATTAAACATAAGACCTTTCCCCTCCCTGGCACCAGGAAGCCACGCCCAAGGGGTATCCCTCTGCCCCATTTCTGCAACAAATTCTCAGGTCTTAGCAGTAGCCTGAGGTGCCCCCAGGGCTCTGGGCTGCTGAATCGTCTGGCTCATCATTTCTATGACAGCCGGTTTCATGGCGTGCTCCTGGAGAGCTGGTGGATTTTCTCCATCTGCTTGGTTAGGAAGTCTGTCTTCCTCTTGAAGAAGTCCTTGGCATCCTCAGCTATCTTTTCTACATAGTACCCAGTTCCTACATCGATGAGCACATGTTCCACATCATGCAGCTACTCAGGGACATACATCGAACTCATCAGTGGGATGAGTAATTCTCTTCCCTTGTTGCTCTTACTCAGCATGTTCAGACAGTCTTTGGCTTCTGCATACTTGGTCTGTACCACTTTGAGCTGGGCAAAGGACGTGGACAAGAACTCCACTTCCTGGTCCAGCTGGTTCTTGAGCATTTCTAGCTGTGGCAGATTCATCTCCATGATAGTCTTGGAAGTTTTATTTATAAAAGCCTAAAACTGGAAAAAATCAAATATCCATCCATAGATGACAGATAAACAGATTATGGCACACCCATACAATGAAATGCTACTCAGCAATAAAAACAAATGAACCATTATGGATATGTGCAGCAATGTGGGTGAATTTCATATTATGCTGAGAAAAGCCAGAGAAAATATAACCGTGCATTATTACATACATATAAAACTTTAGGAAATGCAAACTAATCTATTATGACAGAAATTGTTTCAGGGGCAGGGAGGGGTGAAAAGGGGCAGGAGATTACCAAGGGAATAAGGAGACTTTGGGAGGTTCACTATGTTGGTTGTGATGATGGTTTCACAGGCATATTCATATGCAAAACTGATCAAACTGTGTACTTTAAAAACATATAACGTATTGAATGTCGTATTTCCCTCAAAGCTATAAAGAAAAAAATCCTGACTTTCTTAGATAAAAGTAGTAGTCTACTTTTCTCTACCTTTAAAAAAATGTATTCTGACAGCATGCCCTAGCAGTATATAAAATTACTTTCTTTTATAGCTTTACAGTATACTCTGTTGTATTCAATATGTCTTTCATTCATGGCCATTTTGGTCGTTTCTAGTCTTTTGTTTTAAGTAATGCTGGAATAATACAGTTTTGTGCATATATTTTTTCAGCATTTGTTGTTATATCCCCAGTATCTTTGAGATAGATCTTTAGAAGTGGGATTGTTGAGTCAGTAGATAAATATACAAGTTATTTCTGGAGACGTTGCCAAATCATAGGGGTTGTATGATTTTATATAGAGATCAGCATAGAATGAGAGTGCCTGCTTCCTCCACATTCTCTCACCTATAGAGTGTGCTGTCAAATGTTTGGATCTTGCCAAGATAAGTGAGAAATCGTATTTCATTGTAGGTTCAATTTGTATTTCTTGTATTATGAGTGAGGCAGAGCATGTTTCCATATGTTTTTAAATTATTTGCATTTCTTTTCCTGGGATCTGTTCATTACCTCAGCCCATTTTCCTATAGGTTTGCTGGTGGCTATCTTCTTATTTGTAAAGCACTTTATATTTTAGGAATATTAATCCTTCATAATATGTTACAAATATTTTTTCTTAGGTTACCATTGCCAAACTTGGATTATTTTGCAATTTTTGTGGATGGGGTTGGGTGTTTTTTTTTGTTTTTCAGTAATCAAATTTACAAATCATTTTCTTTGTTGCTTTCGGATTTTGATACATAATTAGGAAGGTCTTGCCCACTCACATAATACACAGAGACAGTCACTCAATTTTTTCAACCATTTGTTTTCATGTTTTACATTCAGGTTTCTATTAACTTGGAATTTATGAACAATGAGAGAAAAAGATCCAGTTTTATTTTCCATATTGTTATCTAGATATGTAATACCACTTATTAAAAAGTCTGTTAACCGGCGGACTTGCTGTATCCCAAATTTCCAGTGCAGTGGGGTCTATTTCTGGATTTTTTATTCTGCCCCGTGGTGGGTCTGCATTCTTGGGCCAGTACCATACTGTTATTACAGATCCTGCCCTCCTCTTGTACCACACCCTTCATATGTCTTCTTTCTTAGGGTTTTCCTTCTTGTTCTTGCTTGATTGTTCCTCTGAGTTGACTTTATATTCAACTCGAAGATAAACCTTTAAAGGTCTAAAAATGGTATTTTTATCTACAGATACCATTTTTTCCCCCACAGATTAAATGTCCCCGGTTTCTTCAACTTTTGGAACGTGATTTCCATACTATTCATTATCCTTGTCCTTTTCCACAAGTCATGTAACCCCAACCTTAAGATGTGGCCGGCCACTTGTAGTCCCAGCTTCTCAGATGGCTTGAGCCCGGAGTTTGAGTCCAGCCTGGGCAACATAGGGAGACTCCCTCCCCTTTCCCGCAGCCACCATCTAAAAAAAAAAAGTGGGACCCATAACTGAACCCCTGTGCATGGGGGTGACACGATGACATGACTCCTGGGTAAGGCTTTTTAATAAGAGTGTCGGCAAGAATGTGAGACAGCGAGTGCAATGGAGGTCAGCAGGCGGAACGCTAAGCAGGACTGAGTAGGCAGGGAAGAAAGGCCGCGCACGGCAGCGGCGCCCCCTCTGAGCGGTGATCCTTCCACGCTGTGACAGGAAGGGTCAGCTCCGGGCCGGCACGAGAGGCCTGCCTTTCTCCTTTTCCCCAGCTGCTGCCCACAATCCTCCTCTACGTAGATCCCTGCCTCCTTACTCCGGGGCTCTGTAAGTCGCAGGTTCCTAGCGGAAGCGCCAGTCACTTCCGCCTCCCTTTACTTGAAGTCTTCCGCTCCCCATTCGCTCTTCTCCCCCGCCCCCTCAATAGTTGGTTCCGTCTGCTCTGGTCCCGCCCTCGCGGGCCAACTCTTTTGGTGCCTTGACATGCGCCAGGGGCCGTGGCTGATGACGTGCTTTATAGGCGGCATAAAGCGAAAGTGCCGGCAGCGGTGGAAGGCGAAGTTCAATCCCAGAGTCCGCCCCCTGAACTGGGGCCTTTCCGCAGGAGGAAGCTCTGAAAGACAGGGGACCCAGTGCCATTCCCCTGGGAATTGTCGCTTGCATTCAGCTGTTCTACACAATGGACTCAGTACCTGCCACTGTGCCTTCTATCACCGCTACCCCGGGGGACCCGGAACTTCTGGGACCCCTGTCGGTGCTCTACGCAGCCTTCATAGCCAAGCTGCTGGAGGTGACAGTCCCCATTCCCAGGGAGGGACTCAAGCTGTCACAGGCGGGTGGAAGAGTTCTGAGCAGAGTGGGTGCATTGATTGTGCAAAGGAGAAATGGAGTGTGTCAGATCCGAGGAAAGCAAGACGTTTTCTATGCTGTTTAGGGAGGCAGATGGGAGTGTGTTTGAGATTTCGTCCCTTTTTTTTTTTTTTTTTTTTTTTTGCGTACTTACGAAGTTACAGCACTTTATGTTATGGTGTGAAGTCACGATCAAAACACAGAGGGCTTACAGGTCTTTTCCGCATAACCCCCGGCTCTGTTGGGGGATGGGACCAGTATGATAGTGTACTTGTAGAGGGCTGTGAAAACGGCATAGATCAGACAGGTGTTTAATGCACTGTTTTCAAGGAAACATTTAGAATTAAGGCACTAAATTCAAAGCGGTTTATCTAGATCAGTTATCAGGAGCTATCCAAACTTAGCATTTGTTCTTTGTTTATGTAAGAGTCGATTTAAGATTTTAAATCTTAGAGGAATAACACATTATTTGTGGTATTCATTATCATCATATTGGTTTTATTTGCAGCCATAAAAAGTTGGTTACTTATATATATAAGGTTTTATATCTTATGTGGTTTTTTCAGCAATAAAAAACAACCTATTCAAGAGAAATTCCAGCCATGTTTTAGATAACATATTGTATCAGGGCCTATTGTAAACTAGAAATATATGCCCAACCTAAAGACATTCAGACTCATAGTACTTCAGAACACAACAAGCCAAACAATAAGTGTGAGACTCCCAGTATCCTATTTTTCTTGAAGCAGTGAGAGCTACTGAAGATTTTTGAGGGGATAGGTATCTGATAGAGTTGGTTTAGAATTTCTATGAATGAGTCTTTGTGACTGCTTTATGGTAAGCTTCTTTAAGGTTTCTCATTATTTCTAACATGCCCATTTCAGCTAGTTGCTACATTGCCTGATGATGTTCAGCCTGGGCCTGATTTTTATGGATTGCCGTGGAAACCTGTGCTTATCACTGCCTTCTTGGGAATTGTTTCGTTTGCCGTTTTCTTCTGGAGAACTGTCCTTGTTGTGAGTAAATTAATGCATACTTTAACTCATAAATTTAAGTGTGGTTTTATAATCACAGCCCTTTTGTTTCTTTTTCAGTTTCTAATGTGAACAGATATTAATGCTTTTAATTCAAGCTAACCTTGTACAATAGTATAATTTTTGTGTTGGTACGTTCTTAAGTGGATAAGACAACACGTGTAATCTCAATGGGAAAACTTCAGTTTATATGTCCCTTATATCAAAATCTAAATATTAAGAATTAGGTGGGTCTTTATTTCAACTCACAAAGAAAAAAAAGAAAGAATTAGGTAGGACATATGTACACTGTTAGTAGAACTAGGAATTCTTAGAGCCATCCTGAAAAATAGTTTCATGATGTGTATCATAAGCCTTAAAAATGGTTATATCCTTTTATATTGTATTAATATCATGTCTAGTAATCAATCCTAAAGAAATAACCAGTTGGCCAGACACAGTGGCTCAACGCCTGTAATCTCAGCACTTTGGGAGTTTGAGGCAGGCGGATCACTTGAGGCCAGGAGTTTGAGAACAGCCAAGCCAACATAACAAAACCCCATCTCTACTAAAAATACAAAAATTAGTGGGGTGTTGTGGCACATGCCTGTAATCCCAGCTACTCGGGATGCTGAGGCAGAGAATCGCTTGAACCTGGGGGCGGAGGCTGCAGTGAGCCGAAATGCATCACTGCACTCCAGCCTGGGTGACAGAGTGAGACTCCTCCATCTCAAAAAAAACCAAAAAAAAGAAAGAAAGAAATAACCGATCATGCGTTAAATATCTTACATGGCCAGGTGTGGTGGCTCACACCTGTAATACCAGCACTTTGGGAGGCAGAGGCGGGTGGATCACATAAGGCCAGGAGTTCGAGACCAGCCTGGCCAACAAGACGAAACCCCTTCTCTACTAAAAATACAAAAATTAGCCGGGGGTGATGGCGAGAGCCTGTAATCCCAGCTACTCGGGAGGCTGAGGCAGGAGAATCGCTTGAAACGGGGAGGCAGATCATGCCACTGAACTCTAGCCTAGGCGGCAAAATGAGACTCTGTCTCAAAAAAAAAGTTTTAAATATCTACATAAGAGCATTCAGCAGAACAGTATTTATTAGAGTGAAAACTTTAACACAACCTACTGTGATTCACAGTGGGAAAGTTGTTAAATTATTGTATGTTCATATAATGGGATATTAGGCTGCTTGATATAATTCAAAGACATAGGGGCACAACAAATACTCACAATTTAACATGAAGTAGAAGAAAAGTAGAAACCAGGACTTTAAGGTATAAACTGTATATTACATCAGCATACACACAGAAAATAAATGCTGCAAGAAAATACAACAAAATGATAAAAATTCTTATATCTAGGAGATGAGGTAAGTTTTCAGTTTTTAAAAAATGTGTATTTCCCAGATTTTCTGATTTGATCATGTACTGTTTTAGTCAGAAAATACCTTTTTATTTGGAAATACAAATTATATCCTGTGTAAAGACACACCATTAATTTTTTTATCTTCTGTGCAGAATTTGTCTTTCAGACTTAAACATATGTATGTATAAGTGTGTATACTCATACTTGTACATACTTATGATTATACTATGTAGCATTCGGCTTCATAGTTATTTAACATAATTGAGAGAAGATTATTTTGTGTAAATGAACTTTGCAGATGAAAAGCTTCCTATTGAAACTTCACAGTTAAAATGGCCAAAATTATTGTGTGCCAATCTTTCTAAAACTGAGTACTGTTTTTCTGATTTCATAATTATATCACATATATCATCATTAATAAATTTTCTCTGCTTTCACAATTGATTGTAAAATTACTTAAAAAGAAGGGTCTTTTCTCCTGTGAGGCCTTCTCTAACCTTGTGGTGCTTTTTCTCAGATAAAAAGGGAGAATCAAAGGGTAAATGGAAGGGGAAAAGGTGAAAACATTTTACATTTCCCTCTCGTTTCTCCTATTTGTTAATAAAAAATATTCTGACGCCATTTTCATTTTTTAGAAAGTTGTATAGGCTCTGTGTCCTAACTGTCGTTCCTCAGCACTTGACTTTTGGAACCTTGGTCTCTACTTGCCTGTTAGTTTGGGTGAAATGGAGCAGAGGAAGTTAACTCTCATTAGCAAGGCCGTGACATTAGAGAGATAGTAATTTCTTTCCATGTTGGAATTTTCTGAATGCATATTCCTATAACAACGGTATTATAAGTGAGATTTAAATACTGTAATTATTAGGTATGCAGTATATTAATTACTGTATACAGTAATATAGTATATTATGTAAACAGTATATTTGCTGGGATTATGGATGATTTGTGGACTGGTGTTAGCATCTCATCAACATAATATTTGAAAGGGAAAATATGTTCTGGGTTGCAAAGAAATTTAGTAAGATTCTTTTTAAAAAATTAGTTACTGCTTAGATTTTTTTGTCCTATAATTTAGTGCTGTCTTTAGGGGATGATTTGGGTTTTGCCCTTTCAGGAAGATGATAGTTGTCATTTCTCTTGTTGCTTATGCATTTTCCTCTAGCAGTCTTCCCTTCCCTGTCAGGTTTGTGAGCACTGTTTTTAGTGGTCTAGGAAAATCAAATGATCTAGTTTAGTATTAATAGAATTATTTTTAAATTCAGCCAGTAGTCAATTTTGAATAGGATTTCTGAGATGTTTTCTGGTGAGCAAAAGAGGTGTGTGTCTTAGTACGAAGATCATACCTTTAATTTTGTTTCCGCAGAGTCTTTTTGAGTAGTCATTGTTTTTAGATTTCATTCTGGCTATTTGGAGTTGTCAAATAAATAAAATGAATAAATAAGATGTTGATATATTTATTACAAAAATATTAGCCATTTCTGTTATTCAAGCTAAGTGCTTATTTCATAAAACTGGTGCTCATTTAGATATATAAACATCTCTTTAGCCGCAGAGTAAGATATTTACCTTAGTGCTGTATCTGTCAGACTACAGCATATCACTACTGGTTACGTTTGAAATGCTTTTTAACCTTTTTAAATTTTTTTCATCTTGTGGATTCATGCTAAACCAAACTATTATTAAATTCTCATTTGGTTACAATTCTGCCAGTTGTATTAGAAACTATGTACATCTGTTAATAAAATGTTTGACATCAAATTTAATTTTATTTTTCTTTTCTAGGTGAAGAGTAGAGTATATCAAGGTAAATCTTTTGGCTTATTTTGTACTATTCCCTCTGTATTGTTGTTTGATATGGGTTTTATATATAAGTAGTTTTAGTGACTTCTGATATCTGACTGACTTATAGCTTCTGAAAACTTTACTATTCCTAGGTTGCCAGGTTGGATGATAGAGGAAATAGTGATGCTACCAACTGAGATAGGAGATGAAGAGGAACAAATTGCAGGAGTAGGGAGAAGATAATTAATTTGAGGCAGATTGACCTTAAATGCTGACGTAGTACCAATTTGTTCCTTGTGACCAGTGTTCCTTTGCTAATGATTTAGTCAGTACATTAAATATTTATTTAAGTAGATAATTTGAGGACTAGAAATGTAAATCAGCATGACTGCGTTTTTTATTTCTCTTTGCAAATGACATATTTGAAGTGATGCCATTTTCTGAGAAGAAAGATGCTTCATGCAGGGAAGAATACTGAACTATAACATTTTACTGTATTTCCTATCTTGGAAATAAATTAGACTCTCATTGAAATAAAGGTTCTTACTATATTTTTCTTAAATTGTAACAGTATTTTTACATCCTTATTCTTGTTAGCAGATTGGTTTTTGTATTAATCTGTTTTCACACTGCTATAAAGAAATACCCAAGGCCAGGTGTGGTGGTTCACGCCTGTAATCCCAACACTTTGGGAGGCCAAAGCAGGAGGATTGCTTGAGCTCAGGAGTTCGAGACCAGCCTGGGCAACATGGAGAAACCCCGTCTCTATTAAAAAAAAATACAAAAGTTAGCTGGGTGTGGTGACACACACCTGTAGTCCCAGCTACTCAGGAGGCTGAGGCAGGAGGATTGCTTGAGCTTGGGAGGTGGAGTTTGCAGTGAGCTAAGATTGTACCACTGAACTCCAGCCTGGGCAACAGAGCAAGACCCTGTCTCAAAAAAAGAAATACCTGAAACTGGGTAGTTTGTAAGAAGTTTAATTAGCTCATGTTTCTGCAGGCTATAGGAAGTATAGCGGCATCTGCTTCTGAGGAGGCCTCAGGGAGCTTTTACTCATAGCAGAAGGCAAAGCGAGAGCAGGCCTTCTTACATGGTGGGAGCAGGAGCGAGAGAGAGTTAGCGGGGAGTTGCTGCATACTTTTAAACAACCAGATTCCACAAGAACTCAGTCACCATCATAGAACAGCACCACAGGGATGGTGATAAACCACTTGTGAGAAATCTACCCCTGTGATCCAGTCACCTTCCACCAGGCCCCACCTGAACACTGGGGACACTGGGGGCTATAATTTGACAGGAGATTTGGTGGAGACACAGACCCAAACCATATCACTTTTTAAAACCATAATAGTTATGCTAAGAAGTTCTTTTTCCTGATAGTGCCAGATAACATGTCTTTGCTGCTGATCCATTGGGTAATTCAGTTTCATTTAGTGATCATAATAACCTCATTATTTTTTTCTTTTTTCAGTCACGGAACAGCAAATTTCTGAGAAGTTGAAGATTATCATGAAAGAAAATACAGAACTTGTACAAAAATTGTCAAATTATGAACAGAAGGTATAGTTATTCTTTTGTTTTTTTTTCCCATGGTCCCAGCTTGAATTATTTTCACCTATCTTATAGTTCAGTTACTATGGTATTTTTAAGTAATATTTATTATTCCATTAATTCCTATAAACCATCCAGATCTTAAGCAGTCATATGTGTAAAGTACTGTTTTCCTCGGTAAGAGGTCAGTCACTTGAAATTGAGTTCTGGTAGCACTATACTTTGTATTTCTGGATTCTGAATGCTTTATTTTATGTAGATCAAGGAATCAAAGAAACATGTTCAGGAAACCAGGAAACAAAATATGATTCTCTCTGATGAAGCAATTAAATTTAAGGTAAAAACTTATTTTGGGGATTACATTTTAAAACAAAAGTATAAGTAATGACTATAACTAACCTTAATATCTTTTCTGTAGGATAAAATCAAGACACTTGAAAAAAATAATGAAATTCTGGGTGACGCAGCTAAAAATCTTCGTGTTATGTTAGAGTCAGAGAGAGAACAGAATGTCAAGAATCAGGACTTGGTAAGAGTTTTGCTGCTAAGTGTTACTAACAATTTGGGTTTTGAACTCTTTTGTAGATTGAGTTGAACCCTTTATTTTCCTTGCTGTTACGTGAAGTAAGAGTGCGAGTCAGGGAAGTTGAACCTACTTCTGTCCATTTTTGTGGAATTTTAAGTACTTACACAAGAAGTTATTCTTATGGGCCTAGGAAGTATTTTGGTTTTCAACTCTAGGTAATTGTCATATTGCTTGGCTCTGCCCTCTGAAACATGTGGAACAACTAGGAAACCACAACCCAGTTGAACAGTCCTGGGTGTTTTGTTTTGTTTTGTTTTGCAAAGTTTTTTTTTTTTTTTTTTTTGCTGTAAACATTTTACTTTATTAATAGAATACTTTTAGAATGACCTAAAAGTTGCAAAGATAGTAGAGAGCGTACCCATAAATCCCACACCCTATTAATCTTGATGACCTCACTGAGGTAGTATTGCCACATTTCTTCACTGTAAAATTACCTTTTTTTTTTTTTTTTTTTTTAAACTTTTTGCATTATTGTACCCTTTGGAAGGAAGTTACTAACACAGCCCACAGTGAAAAAGGGTTATGCTCTGTCCCCTTGAGGAGCCAGAATCTTCATAAATTATCTAGAATTCTTCTGTATGGGTGATCTGTCTATTTTCACTCCAGTCCTACCATTTTTAATTTAGGCAAGAGCATTTTTAAAGTACCTTGGGGATTTTTTTTCTCTTGCTACAAGAAAAAAAAAGTCACATTGATTTGAACTGGTTTACTTAAAAGTTTTTTCAGTTTCTCTTCTTTCACCTTTTAGTCTGGTCATCTACCACATTTTATTCTAACCAGGAAGGCTGTGTATGCCATGAAATATTTATGCCTTCGATTATTTTCCCTTACCTCTTTAAGTTCTTGATTTTTCCCTAGGGCAAAACTGAAACACCTGCTTTTACCTGAAACATAGGGGATGGCTCTGGGACATACTTTGTTGATGTTTCTTCTTTTCAGTACATATCCCAGTGTTTCTACTGAAATCCTAATATACATTTTGTGTTCTGTTTTTACATGGCAGATATCAGAAAACAAGAAATCTATAGAGAAGTTAAAGGATGCTATTTCAATGAATGCCTCAGAATTTTCAGAGGTAAAGCTGACTATAATTCCTGCAGGATATTAATACTATATTATAGTTTGATTGCAGAGCAAAAGTTTGATGTGTGCTAAAATGTGCAAAAAATGAAAACTACATGATGTTGGGCTGGGAAAGTAACTTTTTTTGATTTTCTTTGGAATTAATTCACTAATAGAAGTGTTTTGCATTAGGTTCAGATTGCGCTTAATGAAGCTAAGCTTAGTGAAGAGAAGGTGAAGTCTGAATGCCATCGGGTTCAAGAAGAAAATGCTAGGCTTAAGAAGAAAAAAGAGCAGGTAAAGGAAAGTGCGTGTCCTAGGTCATGTAAAATAGAGAACCCAGTATCATACCTCATGAATGCCTTTTCTCAGATCTATTTTTAAGGTAATATATGTGCAGGATTCTGTTCTTAGATATGCAAAGTTTAAAGTATGCTTCCAAAATTGAGTGTAGGTATACATTCTCTATCTGTTCTGGATTTTCTGTTCTGTACAATTTATTTTGGCTATCAGAGTGTGTAGTCTTGTTTTGTCAAACACCAATTGCTGTTTAACTTGAGTAACCTCCAGTGGGTAATAGATTGGCTTTTTAGACCTAAGAGTTAGATATTTTATAACCCTCCTTTGAGTAATTACTGCTTCACTAGCCAAGGGAATGTTACATGAGCAGGAGTCTGGACTTGGGAGATAGCAGGATGAACCCTTCTGTTCCTTCTGGAAGTGAATTATTTGAATTGGCTACCATTTTCTGAAGGATGCAATAAACGAGATCCAACTTCCTTGACAGCTCTGATGTTCTCACTGTAGCTCTGAGGGTTGGGACCACTCTCTCCTCCCGCTTAACTAAGGTCTTAGCACATAGTGATAGGCCAAGGAGAGGCATGGCTCCTTATTTCCCTGTCTCATTCACTTGGTCCTAATGTCTCCAGTACAAAAGCCCTAACCTGTGGGAATCTTGTGTTTTAACTTTTCAGTTGCAGCAGGAAATCGAAGACTGGAGTAAATTACATGCTGAGCTCAGTGAGCAAATCAAATCATTTGAGAAGTCTCAGAAAGATTTGGAAGTAGCTCTTACTCACAAGGATGATAATATTAATGTAAGTACGTTCTCATGAATACAAGCTTAATTCTTGTGAATTATCATGAAATCTGTAGAATTAAATGGAAAGACTCTTAATGCCCTTTTACTTCTTTTCTAGGCTTTAACTAATTGCATTACACAGTTGAATCGGTTAGAGTGTGAATCTGAATCTGAGGGTCAAAATAAAGGTGGAAATGATTCAGATGAATTAGCAAATGGAGAAGTGGGAGGTAAGATCAGTCCCAAGGAGGATGGACCCGTTTTGCCTTCCTGTCTTTAAGTGCACCAGTGCTACTTTTCACCTGGCTGAATTTCCTCTTAAGCTTTCGAGTTGTAAACACATATTGGATTTGAATGTATGTCTGCTTGCATTGCGCAGAGGTGGATTGCTAGGGTGTGGTGTAGCAATAAACATGCAGTGGACACTGACTTTGTTTTTACATTGAGACTAGAAGGGTGCATGGGAGCTGCACTGGTCATGTCTTACACCTCTAAGTATTGAACACATACAGTAGTAGAAACTTGTTTCTCAGTTTCATGAAGATAACATGTTAAAACTTGTCATCTCAGTAGCTGTGTGGTTTTAAGGCCCACAACTGTTTTTAAGAGTACTGAGGTGGTTGGAGGCATAAACTGACTAAGGCCATGAAAGAAAACCACAACTGGTTTTGAGAGTGCCGAGGTGGTTGGATCCATAAACTAAGGCCATGAGAGTGGAGGCTATAGGGTAGCAGTGTTTACTGATGAGGACAGTGTTTCTAGATGCCCTCTCTCAAGTTGGATATTGCTTGTGTAGTGGGTGTTTAAACCACACCTGGTAGCAGATTCTGGAGGAGAATAGGAGGGAATGTTTCTGAATAAGACACTAAGCCCAGATGGAGGTAGATATGAGAGAGAAGAAAGAGCTTTATCTCACATGTTTCTTCTTGCTCAAGAATGGCATGTATAACATGTTTATGTACAAATGGGAATTCACTTTTTCAGTCTTAAGTTTGCAGTTCTCTTAAAAGTCAGTCTAACCCTGTTCTGTTTTTGTTTGTTCTTTAAATGTTTGAACATGACAATTGTTTGGTTTTGGGTAAATCAAGAAAATATGGATTTAAAAAGCAAAGGAAGAAAAAGCAATGAAAGAAATCCTTTTGTTTTTTAGGTGACCAGAATGAGAAGATGAAAAATCAGATTAAGCAGATGATGGATGTCTCTCGGGTATAATCCTTTTTAGAGTCCCATGATTACCTGTGAATGCTTTTACTATGTCTCACTTTTATGAATACTTCTCTCTTCTGCAATTTTTAGACACAGACTGCAATATCGGTAGTTGAAGAGGATCTAAAACTTTTACAACTTAAACTAAGAGCCTCTGTGTCCACTAAATGTAACCTGGAAGGTAGGTTGCTTCTTGAGAAGAAATTGCTATATCTTGGAAAGATACAAAATTGCATTAGAAAGATAAAGAGCGGCTTCCTGCTTTCATTCGTCTCATTTCTCTCAGCACCAGCCCCCAACCAAGTTCTCAAGTTCTTGTGCACACACATAAAACTCTAATGTTTAGGCCGGGCGCGGTGGCTCAAGCCTGTAATCCCAGCACTTTGGGAGGCCGAGACGGGCGGATCACGAGGTCAGGAGATCGAGACCATCCTGGCTAACCCGGTGAAGCCCCGTCTCTACTAAAAAATACAAAAAACTAGCCGGGCGAGGTGGCGGGCACCTGTAGTCCCAGCTACTCGGGAGGCTGAGGCAGGAGAATGGCGTAAACCTGGGAGGCGGAGCTTGCAGTTAGCTGAGATCCGGCCACTGCACTCCAGCCTGGGTGACAGAGTAAGACTCCATCTCAAAAAAAATAAATAAATAAATAAATAAACTCCAATGTTTTATCCTTTACAGACCAGATAAAGAAATTGGAAGATGACCGCAACTCACTACAAGCTGCCAAAGCTGGACTGGAAGATGAATGCAAAACCCTGAGGCAGAAAGTGGAGATTCTGAATGAACTCTATCAGCAGAAGGAGATGGCTTTGCAAAAGTAAGACTGTCATCATTTCCTGTGAACTGTATTGTCATGTGACTAAATAAATGTGTAACTAATATAGATACTGTTATCATTTTTTAGGATTATTTATACTTTTTTACATCTGTAATTAGTATAAATTTGTCTTTCTTTCTTTCTGCTTTGTTTCTCATAAGCTGCATTTTTCTTTCCTTTCTAACCAGTAGTCAGAAACTGTTCCCTGTAGCTCCCTGAAGGGGGAGCAGTGTGCTGGTGCCGACAGGTGCTGCTGTGGAGTGCTTCTCTTTGGAAGATCTAGCCATGCCTTGTCTGTGGCTCCACCACTTGTTTCACTTTCCTTTCTTTGTGGTCAATTATGTAATTTAAAAAGTCTGAGTGATTTTGTATGACATGTGTTTTAGTAGAATAAAAACTTCAAAAAAGGAAAATTTACTTATTGCAGATACATTTAGTTTTGGACTTCACATTCAAATATTCAAACTAAATATAATTGTGGCAAAGATACTAGGAGTTTTGAATATAAAACTATTTGGCGTGTATATTTAGATATTAATCCTCTGAAATACATGTCTCAAATTTCAAGCGAGGCACCTTTTGAAAGCTGTATTTTTATAGTTCAAGTTTTTTCTCCACAAAAACATCTGAATTCTCTAAAAATAGGTTATCTGTGGCAGTTGCTATTTGTGTTTGCTCTTATATTTTATTCTTTGGTGTATATGGCAGTGTGTGAGAAGGCCTCTCTTGCTAAGCAAATTTAACTTTTTAAAATGCTTAGACTGCTACTGCTGTATGCCATTAAATATTGAAACTATGCCATTAATGTTTTTTCTAATTCTTTGCTCACCAAGCAGCCAGTTTAGATTTTCCAGGTTTTGTTCAGGCCAGCTCTAAATGCCTGTTCTGCTTCAGAGAGACATTCCCCGTTTCATTACTTTTTAAAAACAAACACTTCTCTGCCTCCAATAGTAATGTGAATTACTTAAATGGCAACTGTTTTTCTTCATTATACAATTAACCCATTGATGTGGCAGTATTTTACTCAACTTCCCCGACATTCATTCAGTCTCCTTGTCTGGTTTGTACTCTGCTGTCTACCACTAAAGTCACTGTGTTAGTTCAGGCCCTTGTCATCTTTTATGCCAGTCCCTAGCTAATCACGTATCTCCAGTCTTTCCTTTCCTTTCCTTTCCTGTCCTGTCCTGTCCTGTCCTGTCCTGTCCTTTCCTTGTTTTCTTTCTGATGGAGTCTCACTCTGTCACCCAGGCTGGAGTGCAGTGGCACAGTCTCGGCTCACTGCAAGCTCCGTCTCCCAGATTCATGCCATTCTCTTGCCTCAGCCTTCCAAGTAGCTGGGACTACAGGCGCCTGTCACCACGCCCAGCTAATTTTTTTTGTATTTTTAGTAGACATGGGGTTTCACCCATGTTAGCCAGGATGATCTCGATCTCCTGACCTCGTGATCTGCCCGCTTTAGCCTCCCAAAGTGCTAGGGTTACAGGCGTGAGCCACCGCGCTCGGCCCCCCATCTCCAGTCTTTCTTATACAGCTTCTTCCCAGTTCCGATTGTCTATATAGTTGCTAGAGTGAACTTTTTAAAATACAAGTCTGTCCATGTCATTATGTGCTTAAAATCTGTCAAGGATGCTCCATTCCCTTCAGGGTGAATTCCAGACTCCTTAACAGGTAGAGGCCACTTTCCCATCAGCTAGTCCTGAGCTGCCTCTCCAGGTGCATTTCCTGTAGTTTCTTCTGATGCTTCTTGAACTGCAGACTCAGAACCGTTCCTCCATGCCACTCTAAACCTCTTTGTCTTCATGTATGTTGTTTTCTCTGTAGTAAAAATGTCCTTTATTGTTTCTCCCTGGCAGTCTCCTACCTACTCAAATGTTTATGCTCCTAAAAGTCTTTTTGGAGTGAGTTGTAGCATAAATAAATAGGTAGCCATAGAGACTGAGTACTCATTTGCTTCTTAAATGTAATTTGTAAATATATGTTTGAGTTGAAATCTACATATTGGTATCTGCTCTCTATTTGATGGCCTGTTCTATGTTCCTTTTTTCATTTTTTTGAATTGTTAGAGTATTTTAAATGATTCTGCTCTTCTCTATTTAAACTTGGTGGTTACAAGTTGTTCTACTTGTCCTCTTGTTAAAGGCCACAGCATGTATCCTGGACTTTTAAAAAGTCTGACATAGTATAGTTACCTCTTTCTTAATAGAGGAGTTACCTCTTTCTGGGCTTTAACTTCCTCCTGACTTAGATGTTATTGTGGTCACGTATTTTAATGGTCTGTGTAGCTCAAACTCCACAAAATGTTTGTCTTTTACGGCGCTAACCTGCTGATACTCAATTTACACACCTATTTATAGTTCCTGTCATCCTTCATTTTCCTACATCTTCAGTCTTCCATTTGGGATCACGTTCATTCTACTTGAAGAATATACTTTAATGCAGGTTCAGTGAGTTTACTTTTGTGTGGAAATGTCTTTATTTTGACTCTGTTTTAAAAGGGTCTTTCTGCTGGTTATGGAATTTTGATAGTTGTTTAATTTTAGCGCTTTAAAGATAACCAATTATCTTCTGGTTTTAAAATTTCTTTGAGGAATCTATTATCATTCTTATTTTCTCTTTTCTCTTTTTTCAAATGTATTATGCCTGCCCTAGCTGCCTTTAGTCATTTTTCTTTTTGGTTTTTCAGCAGTTTTCCTGGGAGGTGCCTACATGTAGGATTTTGTCATCACCCCTCCACCGCTACGCCCCTGCTTTTTCTTTTGCATTTATACCGCTTGAGGTTATAAACATCTCTTGAATTTGGGGACTCTTTTTTCACATATCAATTCTATCTCATTCTCACTTGTCCTGATAATCCAATTAAACATACTAGGATCTCCCACTCCTACCCCTCACCCAGTGCCTCCTACGTTCTGAATTTGCTTCATTCTGGTTGTTTTCTTCTGACCTATCTTCCAGTGTGCTAAAATCTCACCTCAGTTGTCTAATCTGCTAAAATCATTGAGTTCTTTTTGGTTTCACTGTTTTTCACTTTTATAGTTTCTAATCCTCTGCTGAAATGTGTAATCTTGACTTGTACTTCCTTCAATATGTAAGGCACAATTGTTTTAAAATCTATGTGGTAATCCTATTATGTGGATCCCTTATGAGTGTGTTTCTCTGGTCTTTTAGATTGTGATCACATTGTCTTGTCTTGTGGAATGCCTGGTTGGTTTTGATGGAGCGGTGAACTGTCAGGGAAATTTGAGGTCTAAGATGATGTTAGCGTCCTACAGAAAATATATGAGATTACCTCTAGTGGGTGGTCATTACTTTATTCCAGTTAGCAATTAAAATCATTCAAAAACGGCTTAATCCCTTTAAAGGACATTGTATTTATTGCCTGTTCAGTACTCCAAGTGTGCAGCTCTTTTCTGGTCTCAACCCAAAGCCTAGGGCTTTTACTAGGGGTCCTTCTCATTGGCAGTCCTGAACTCCACTTCTTGTTTCTCTGAACCCAGGGATCTGTTGAAAGTTCTTTTCAACCTTCTTATATGTCTGCATTGTCTTCAATGCAAGGATGAACCTGGGGGAAAATGGCTTAAGATGCCAGGCTTACTTATAATTCTGTGTTTTTTCCTGCTGGATTTTCTTCACTGCCTTATTAGCTTTCTGATGCCTTTGAGCACATTCTTTATATTTTTGTCCATATGTTCTTATTTTCAGTGTTTGCAGACTAACTCATCCATTATTGGAAACAAAATTCTCTTGAATCTTTCTTCAAGACTTGTTTTTTCCACACCCCTTCCTAAGCCAGAGTCAGAGAGGGATTGTTCTGTTCTTATATGCACCTTTTACACATTCAACTGTGAGCCCCTTTAGTGCAGAGGTGGTACTTACCATACCCATGCCTTTATCTTAGCCTCTTACAAGGTAACTAGTATATTATAGTCACTTATGAAATATTTGCTGAAGTATTGAATGAGCAGTTGTAAAAGAGTACATAAACTTCTTTCTCTTTAGTGTTAATAACCCTTTTTACTATTTTACTATAGCTCCTCTATTTTTGTTTCCAATTTATAGAAAATTTTCAGGTACCTTTTGCATCAGAACTATAAGTAAAGAAATATAAGGGTACCTACAGGTAGCACTTTTAAACCATTAAACGTTGCTGCCTTTACAATCTGTGTTATAGTTGGCTGACCTCTTGAGCTTGAAGGTTGTCAGGTTAAAACCAGTTTCCAGTACATAGCACCCTGATTACGGGACAGTTTGGATTCCTTTTCTGTTCAACAGACATTGCCGATACTCAGATTTGTCTCTCTGCTTAATCATGATTCCATTGAAATAGGTAGGAGAGCTCCATGTCTGTAGTGTGAAAATGTTCTGGGGTTAATTGTACAGTTAAGGACATGTTCTAAAAAGCTCTTTCATTGGCTGTCTTTATCGTGGTACCATTCTTGGATTGAGAAACAGCCCATAAGAAAATTAATTAGTGGTCTTTCCATGGCTAGAAATAAGAGAAGTAATTATCTCCTGCATTATCCTAATAAGCTTAACTGTGTTAGGTTGATCAGTCCTGGCTTTCTACATTGAAGAAAAGTGCGCATTCATCATTTCAACACAACAGTCTTTCCCATGGGACACATAGTGCTTTTTTACATTTGTATTATTTACTAATGAGGAGAGAATTATGAGACATTGGAAAATGCAGGTGATGTATCAACAGGCCATAGTTGGATTTTTATCCTGAAGAACAGTTTGGGTTCCTTCCTATGACTTTGTATAATCGATGCATTTTTAAGAATAGGATAGGAAGTGAGATTTTATTAGAGTATTCAGACAGAATGCCAGGAGGAAAAGAGAAACACTTCCACTGACAACCAGTTTTATCTTAGGAAACTGAGTCAAGAAGAGTATGAACGACAAGAAAGAGAGCACAGGCTGTCAGCTGCAGATGAAAAGGCAGTTTCGGCTGCAGAGGAAGTAAAAACTTACAAGTAAGTTCACCTTCTAAAGAGGGTATCAGTGGCTAATGAAACTAGTGTTGGCTTTTTTTATTAGCACCAAAGCACAAATAAATGGTTAGAGGACATGAATACATCAGTTCACAAAAAAGAAAAACTATATTTTAAGTTAACAAATGGAAAAATATTAACAAATAGCCAGTGTTGGCAAAACTGTAAGAGAACTTGATTCATGCAAACAGTTCTGGGGGTCGGGGGGGCGTGGGGACAGTTTGTTGTTTGTGTCAAAAGCCATTAAAGTGATTTTGCCATTTGATAGACCCAGTAGTCCTAACTTTGGGAAATTTTTTTATAATATAATTAAAGGATGAAAAAAGGTTTATAGTGGAAGATATTAATAATAGGATTATTTGAGAACATATTTAGAAACAGTTAAAGAAATTTTAATTTATCAACTCAGAATCTCCAGCTGTTAAAGGAAATTATGTATCATTAGTTTTCATCGTATTGTACTTTTGTTATGACCAACCATGTAAAATATGCTTTATATTTCTGGATAAGCTGTATTAGGGTACAGTTGTTAGGGTAAAGGTTAACATAGTCAGATGGTTTGGGTTTTTATTTGGTTGTGCTTTAAATGATAAAACCAAGTGTAATTCTTAGGCGGAGAATTGAAGAAATGGAGGATGAATTACAGAAGACAGAGCGGTCATTTAAAAACCAGGTAATAATTCTAGTGCTCTACTATATAGTGCCCGGAATTCTTTGATAAGTACTACAGGCTATTCTAATGAATCTGTAAGCATATTTTGTGATATATTATCTTTTTCAGATTGCTACCCATGAGAAGAAAGCTCATGAAAACTGGGTAAGATTTGTTTTTTCTTTACCTTATTTTGTGCATAGTCTCCCACAGCTGAATTTGGATATTTTTCCTCAATAGCTCAAAGCTCGTGCTGCAGAAAGAGCTATCGCTGAAGAGAAAAGGGAAGCTGCCAACTTGAGACACAAGTATGTGATTTTGATGCCTGTATTTTCAGTGTGTGATGTCTTAAGGAACTGGTTTCTGTTTCACATTTAAGTCTTTCTTAAATATTCTTTCTCTATATTCAAGATTATTAGAATTAACACAAAAGATGGCAATGCTGCAAGAAGAACCTGTGATTGTAAAACCAATGCCAGGAAGACCAAATACACAAAACCCTCCACGGAGAGGTAAGGGAGCACCTTGTAAAGGGCAGCAATCTGTTTTTTGATGTAAAATATATATACGTGACTTTTTGTTTCTGTGTGTAATGGTATGGTACCCTAGGAATAATCCCAAGAACTGAGTAAAGAAAAAAAGTCTGTCTTAAAATGTTAACACGACGCTGTCATCTTTAGGTCCTCTGAGCCAGAATGGCTCTTTTGGCCCATCCCCTGTGAGTGGTGGTGAATGCTCCCCTCCATTGACAGTGGAGCCACCCGTGAGACCTCTCTCTGCTACGCTCAGTCGAAGAGATATGCCTAGAAGTGAATTTGGTGAGTATTCACGTGTTTCCTTGCAATACTCTTGGGTGGTTTTTTCCCTTTTATTTGAGAATTCTAATGCAAACACTTTAGAATTTGGGTCTGTCCAGTATAGAAAAGAAAATTTCTTACTTTGTCTTGGTGGATTCAACTGCAAGTATTCAACTGAAAGATTTTGCTTTAGAACAGAAGGCATTTATTACTTTCCTTTATTGTTTTCTTTCTTAGTTTTTTACTCTGAAGTATAAGCTTTTATCTTTCAATTAAAGTTCTGTGGGATTCCTCTCCCAAATACAGCTGACACTTGAACAACACAAGTTTGATCTGTGCAGGTCCACTTCTATGCAGATTTTTTTCAAAAAATATCTTGGGAAATTTTTTGGAGCTTTGCAATAATTTGAAAGAACTTGCAGATGAACCACATAGCCTAGAAATATTAAAAAATTTAAGAAAAATTTATGTATGTCGTGAATGCATAAAATATATATAAATACTAGTCTATTTTATCATATACTATTGTAAAATATACAAAGATCTATTTTTAAAAGTTAAAATTTATCATAACTTGCACAAGCACAGATGTACCTGATACCATTCACAATTGGGAAAAAATAAACACATGTAAAGATGCAGTTTTAAATCATAAATGCGTAAGATTAGCTGTAGTACATACTGTACTACTGTAATAATTTCATAACCACCTCCTATTGCTACTACAGTGAGCTCAAGTGTTGTGAGTATCCACTTAAAACACCATGTGATGTTAATCTGCATGTGGGCAGTTCATCTTTCCAGTAAATTGTGTATCACAGTAAACATAATCTCTCATGGTTCTTGTGTATTTTTCATGTTTAGTGCAATACCATAAACCTTGAATAATACCATGGGACCCATATAAAATGCCACTAGTGATGCTGGAAGTATTCTCCAGAAGCAGAGTCATGACACTACTAGAGAAAGTTGAATTGCTTTGATATATACCATAGATTGGAGTGTGCAGTAGCAGTTATCAGTCATTTCAGTCAGACGATTCATCTTGTAAACAGACCATGTACGTGTACAGTACAAATACAATACAGTGCTATAAATACATTTCCTCTTATGATTTCAATAACATTTTCTTTAGCTTGCTTTATTAAAGTAAGAATACAGTATACAATATATATACAGAATATATATTAACTGTTTATGTTATTGGTAAGGCTTCTGGTCAATAGTAGGCAGGTTTTGGGGAGTCAAAAGTTACACGTGGATTTTTGACTGCGCAGGGGATCAGCACACTTAACCCCTGCATTGTTCAAGAGTCAACTGTATTATAAAGTAGCCTTAATAACTTTATAGTTTATGCGGCATACATGTTTCCACTTCTCATTACTATAGTATGAAACGCTGTTAAGTCTATTTTGAATCCTAAATATGTCTATAATACTCGGTAAGATACAGAAGTCAGATTACATATACACTGAACAAAAATCACCATGTAGAATACAATACATGGAAGTCTGTAGCTTGAAGTGTAGAACCAGAGCCATTAATGTGCAGGATTTATTGTTCTTTCAGTGCAAGGCAGTTTTTATTTTAATTCTTTAAGTCCGTGCATAAATTGTAAGTGATTTCCCTTCATAAGGATTGGGAGACCCATTTTTAATATTGCTTTCCAGATAGACTTGAACCCTGACCTGTCCACAATTGATTATTTCTTCCAAAAAATACATATAAGGGCTCTGTTATTTCTTTCTCAAGGATCAGTGGACGGGCCTCTACCTCATCCTCGATGGTCAGCTGAGGCATCTGGGAAACCCTCTCCTTCTGGTAAGGGAGCAAGAGTGTTCAAAGAGTCTAAAACCATGCAGGAAGTGGGTAGAGGAATTTTTTTTTTTTTTTTTAATCCTCCTCACAGAGTACACAAGTCAGAATAAGTCTAAATCAGTTCTCTGGTCTTTAACAGATCCAGGATCTGGTACAGCTGCCATGATGAACAGCAGCTCAAGAGGCTCTTCCCCTAACAGGGTAATCGATGAAGGCAAGGTAAATGCACCCATTTTGAATAATTAGTTATTTCAGGACATTTAGCTTTTCCTACAACTCTGTCTTTGCCTCATCTCCTATTTGTGTGTTCTACCTGTACTATCTCATTTATTTTTTAAAAAAGCAAACTGTTCTGCAAGAGCCTGAAGTCCCCTCAGTTCCCAGCATTACATCTTTGGCTGAGCATCCAGTAGCAGTAAGTACTTAGAAGTGTGGACTGAACTGGGCTATAAGTTGCATGGCAATATTGATCTTACTTTTATCCTTGACTTGGGAGTGTTGCTGAAATCTGATGGATTCATTGGCCTTTTCTCCTCTCTCCTGTTTAGTTAGACATTTAACCTGAGTAGAGCATCTGCTGTAACTGTAATTAACTTAAACAAAAGTGAAAAGTCCCCACTCTTGTGTGTTTCAGTGTTTAATGCTATTAGGCAAAGTAAATTCATTGTAAATTGTGTAATTCATTACTATGTCTTCATTTGGAAGTGTGGTATTTAAGAATACCTCCAATTGTATATTAGGCAAACCCTA
Source organism: Macaca thibetana thibetana (assembly GCF_024542745.1). NCBI lineage: Eukaryota > Metazoa > Chordata > Mammalia > Primates > Cercopithecidae > Macaca > Macaca thibetana. The sequence continues at coordinate 140,342,163 of NC_065578.1, read as the reverse complement.
TTTTGAATGGTCTGGAATTACAGATCAATAACAGAAGAATGTTTGCTGGAAGTGAAATACTGAATAGTGAAAGTCTATAATTACCCATTGAGCCAGTTCCCAGCAGTGTCCTTAAACAGTGTTCACATAAGTATATTCTCTTGTAACTTGTGTAGCTGTTATGGCTGGTAAGTCCTCTGATCATACCTCACCGTGATTCTCTACATTGAAATTAAAATAAGTTTAATGATTGAGAGTTTCCAACCCACTTTCCCATAGGAAATTATTAATCAGTATCTCATAGTAGACAGTATTACTAGTGAATGAAGGTAGATAGAGCTGTGCCTGTGTAATTTGTGTACATAACATTGTTTCTCTTGGAAAATACTTCCAAGTTCCAGCAGAGGACTCCAGGAATACACATCTCTTGAGAAATGTTTTTATCCAAGGGCAGCTTGGATAAGACCCAAGACCTCTTTGAAGTAGGAGACTTCAAAGAGTGTAGAGGCTGCTTTGTGAGACAGGAGAAGCAGAGGTGGAAAGAACGTGGCCTTGGAGTCAAACCTGGCATTGAATTCCAGCCAGCCTCTTACATGCTGTGTGACCGTCAGCAAATCTAATACTCTCTGTGCCTGTGTTCCTGCATATTTAGAACAAGATGGTCCTATTAGAGATTTAGAGATGTGATAATTCGAGTTAATATATGTAAGGCCTACAGAAGGTACTCTGTTCAATCACTATTACATGGTAGAGAATGGATTTTTCATTCCCATTCATTCTCTGCATCCTTAATATGGAAATTACTCTGATGGGAGGGATGTGCAGAGGGAGTGACTGCCTTAGAAATAGACGTATGAATGGCATAACTTCTATATTAGTCAGGAATGACCTCCATTTATAACCTGTGCGTTCCCTTCCATTTGCAGATGTAAGCAATAATACGATTATAGCAAGTGTTCACTCCTGTGGCGTACTTTTAACCTTTCTAAGCTATCAGTGGTAACAAATGAGAGGGGTAGAGTTTTTTGCACTAATTCTGCTCTTCGGACAAATGCCTGATATCTGCTTCATTGGGTTTTAGTTTTTACTGGTGTTGGTGCTTTTGTCTGTCATACCAGAGTATTTCAAAACTTCAATTGCTTCTACTCTGCAGGTTAATATGGCTCCAAAAGGGCCCCCTCCTTTCTCAGGAGTCCCTCTCATGAGCACCCCTATGGGAGGCCCTATACCACCACCCATTCGATATGGACCACCACCTCAGCTCTGCGGACCTTTCGGGCCTCGGCCACTTCCTCCACCCTTTGGTAAGATGATCTGAACAGTAGTGATTGACTTGTAAACACATTCATCTCCCTCTATCCCTTGCTAATACAACTGCAATTGCAGGGCTTTGCAATGCAGTGATGAAGCTGATTGAGTACATTGTTAACTTTTCCCCAAGTTCCTTAGGACACAAAGGGTGCTGCATAATCTCCTGTGATTAGATGGGCAATAATTGTCTCTAATAGAACAAGGAAAGGGGCTATTCATAAAAAGCCAGAAATATTAAGTACATGTTTATTGAACATTTGTGGCTGTGTACTAGGCTCTGCAATGGATAGCAAGGTAGATAAAATATATCCCCTAATTAAGATGTCTTGTAGGTCACAAATATACACACTCTACAACATAAAGCTTCTAATCACCCATAATGGAAGCATAAGCAGTAGGTCACAGGATATTAGGGAAAGATACAAACCCTCAGTCCTCACCTTGGGAATACAAAGGAAGGAGATATGAAAGAGAAGGTAGAATTTAACAGCTATCTAATGAATGCTGCTGAATTTAATTAGATGCAGCTGGAAGGCCTTTTCCAGCAGGGCAAGCACCTTAATTTTTATGGCATTATTAGCTCCATCTTGAGCTACTGCATAATTTTTTTTTTTTTTTTTTGAGATGGAGTCTCACTTGTTGCCCACGCTGGAGTGTGGTGGCACGATCTCTCCTCACTGCAAGCTCCGCCTCCTGGGTTCACACCATTCTCCTGCCTCAGCCTCCCAAGTAGCTGTGACTACAGGCGCCCGCCACCACACCCGGCTAATTTTTTGTATTTTTAGTAGAGACGGGGTTTCACTGTGTTAGCCAGGATGGTCTCGATCTCCTGACCTCGTGATATGCCCGCCTCGGCCTCCCAAAGTGTACTGCATAAATTTGTAACTGATACACAGTAGTTAATGGAATTTATCAAAATTTTTATTGCAATGAAGCCATATTTAGTCTGTCTTCTTGGTATGGTGGAGTGCAAATCTCTCTCTTTTTAAGATAAAGATGATAGGCCAGGCACAGTGGCTCACGCTTGTAATCCCAGCACTTTATGAATCCCACCATTCATTAGATGAGGCTGAGGCAGGTGGATCCCTTGAGTCTAGGAGTTTGAGACCAGCGTGGGCAACATGGTGAAACCGCCATCTCTACAAAAAATACAAAAATTAGCTGGGAGTGGTGGCATCCATCTGTAGTCCCAGCTACTCGGGAGTCTGAGGTGGGAGGATCGATTGTGTCCAGGAGATTGAGGCTGCAGTGAGCCATGGTCACTCCACTACACTCCAGTCCAGGTGACAGGCAAGACTCTGCCTCCAAAAAAAAAAGGATGACAGACCGTATTAACATACCTGGCATTATCTTAATTTAGATATGTTCCTAGGAATTTACTAGAAATAATTTTTGTTTTCCAGGTCCTGGTATGCGTCCACCACTAGGCTTAAGAGAATTTGCACCAGGCGTTCCACCAGGAAAACGGGACCTGCCTCTCCACCCTCGGGAATTTTTACCTGGACACACACCATTTAGACCTTTAGGTCCACTTGGCCCAAGAGAGTACTTTATTCCTGGTGCCCGATTACCACCCCCAACCCATGGTCCCCAGGATTACCCACCACCACCTGCTGCAAGAGACTTACCGCCATCAGGCTCTAGAGATGATCCTCCTCCTGCCTCTCAGAGCACTAGCCAGGACTGTTCACAGGCTTTAAAACAGAGCCCATAACTATGACCTCTGACATTTTGTTGGAGAGAAAGTGTACTGTGCATTATTCATTACAGTAAAAGATTTCATTGGCTTCAAAATACAAAAGTTTATTTTAAAAGGTCTGTTGTTAGAACTGCGCTGCCTCGGCAGTGTGCATTTTTGAGCCAAACAATTCAGAAATGTCATTTCTTCCCTAAATAAGACACCTTTTAAGCTAGAGCGTCCTTACAACTTTGAAATGTGCAATAAAGAATACCTGTGTTTTAGCTAATGTAGCATATGTAATTGCTAAATGATTTAGAATGTCATGAAAAATATGAACATTTCCTGTGGAAATGCTTTAAGAACATGTATTTCCATTATCCTATTTTTAGTGTACACCAGCTGAATACGGAGCAATGGTGTTTATAAGCGTTTTTTTTTTTAAAACTATCTGGTCACAAAGACTGTTACGCTAAAAATGTTTACTAAAAGATCACTAAACTTCATCTCCCCTCTTGCTGAAGTTCTTTGTAGTAACAGCTCATAAAAATTTGTTATTAATATTTCCCAAGTGTCTGTTGATTCATTGGACTGTTAATGAGGTTTGTGCGATTTGGGGAACATGTACACTCCGGCTCCCAGAACTGAAGATGGTGGCTGGTGGCACACTTCCGGCTGCTACCCCCTCACCTGTGAACTCTACAAGTGATGTCTTTTCATTTCAAAGAAGTTTATTTCCCACTTGTATAGCATTCACATGCTTTCTTTACGATCCTCATTGTCTGTTTAGAATGGTTTTCTGAGAGTGAGTTTACATTAGTAGCAAGAGTTGTTTGACCTGATGTTCTATTGCTTTTACCATTCCTGTAGAAAAAAGGTACACAACAGAAAAATGAAAATGATGTGTCATGGCCATAAAAGTACAGAAATCTTTAAAAATTTTTAAATGTACAGTCTCGTCTTTCCCATTCCTTGCCACTGATTTTTGAGGAATATAATAAGATTGGAAGAGTATAATGCCATGAGAAAGAATGATTTAGGACTATGAGGCTTACAACATGCCCTAGGTCAGCAATCAAGGGTTGAAATCAGTTTTTTTTTAGGGAGGAAGAGGGGGGGCGACACGTGTTATTCCAAAATTAATATTTAAACATTGGTGCTTTTATTTAAAAATCAGTAACTAACCATCTGGAATTGTAGCATACTTAAAGTTTTATCCATTACTACACTGTGCCTTTAAAACAATGTTTCTTTAAATACTCTACAGCATTTCTAAGAACTAACTTCAGACATTTTAATTACAGTAATAATAGCACTCCTTTTAAGGAGTTTAAGATCTAGACTAAAACTAAAATCATAAAAGGCTGATACTTTTGTTTGCTGCTAGGTTACATTCTTCCATTCATTGAAGTCCTATGATGTAATATTTTTGAAACCTAGTGTATGTCTTGTCACTGTTGTGATATTTAATTGATTAAGAATATCTTGTAAAAAGGAATAAAAGCTTCAATGTGCAACAATTTTCTCTTTATACTAAACAACTGAAGATAGTTTAGAAAGATAAGGACTTTGAAAGAAGGCAACTCTGTCAAAGTTCATAAGGATATATAAATTCTTCAGGAAAAGAGAATTCAATCTATATGTCCTCCCATTTAATATCAAGAATAGAAGAAATTAAGAGGAAAACTCCACAGAGGAGCATAGGCCACTTTTAGCCACATGTAAAATAAGATTAAGTCACAAATACAATTTTTGAATTTACCTGTCAGTCTCTTTAGGACACAAAACAATGCTGAAATTAATATAATTTCTAATTTTAAATGTCATTTAAGTGTAGATTATGCCATCTAGGAAGGTAAGTAGAATAGGTAAATTAAATCTATTTTTAAAATTCAAAATTAAGAGTATTTTTCCCCTCTAAAGCCTTTTTTGGTGATTATTCTGTATCTGACATAATTGAGAAACTGGCAAGCTGTGGAGATTCCAGTGTAGCTTCTCTGAGAAGTTGTGAGCCAGTCCATAACTGCTTCCTCTCACATCCATCTGATTGCACCATTTCTGCAGCAAACCCCAAAGCAGGGCGCCAAAATGCAGATGGCATAGGGAGTATCATCCCTCAGTCAAATCACTTTTCCATCTCTAAAGTTTCATCTATTTCTGAAGTCATCTCCAACTAATTGTGTCTGGATTTAGTTGCTAAAATTGTCTTATTTATGAAGCAGCAATATTCAGCCTGAAGGCATTTCTGCTATGGTTGTAGTGACATCGTCAATGGCTGATTTTTTTCATTGGAAAGTAAGTAATTTGTGGGATGTAGTATATTCTGTGTCAACTGCAAGACAATCACTCATTTTCTCATTATATTCAAGTCCGAATTAAAGTTAAGCTAATCACACAGTGTTCAATTTAAGCTTCTTTAATGTTGATGAAAGGTATTTGTAGTTCATATAAACCATACTTATGTGAAGGATAGCAGATGCTTCATATAAATTATCACTTTGATATACATATCTTACGGTTTATGAGAAAAGAGAAAAAATAATACATCGGTTTTGCTACATTTTAATCGTTTTTTTAAGGGATTATTTTTTAGGTCTTGTCAGCAACATCAAACAAAAGGTACTGAGTACTCCACAGGGTACAGAGTGCTGCCAAGCACCTTAGAAAAATTACATGACACGGAGAAAATGCGCTTCTTGCTCCTTGAAGAGCTTACAGTCTAGGGATTTGACAACTCACAGTCTTAGGAACTGAGTGAACAATAAAGTAAGGCAAATTCTTCATCCCCTAGAGCTATTGTGGACTGACTCATTTTAGAATTTGGAATTAATCCAATCAAGATGAGAGACAAGACTAAATTTGGCCGAGAATTCGTTCAGGCTCACATAGTTTTTATTAACATCCGTCTAGTAAACAGAATGGACCTAACAGACAACTGAAAGTAAAGACTAGATCTCTTGAAGTGCAAGGGCTAAAACAACTTAATTGTGGTTACTTATTTTAAAAAGCAAACATACTGAATGGTATGACTAGGGTGATTACACTAGTTTAAAAATAGGCCAGGTACTGACACTGCATTCCCCTCATGCATTGCTCATTTAAAATAGTGAATATTAAAATATGTGGGCTTTACATCTAACCCACAGAAAGCCCACCACAAATGTTCTGTGTATCAAATATCCACCTCATGTGTACTATGAAAGTTTTATTTATGCCCCATTAAGTCAAAAGTAAATAGTCAAATTATAGTAAGCTAATGACCTGCATATTTTCATATGGATGAATGTCAGTATATCTAAATAGGAAATAAATGGCGATCCTATCTACCTATATAAAAAAAATAGAATATCTTTCCAGATTTTGCATACTCCTCACTATAAGAAGAGGTATGCGGGTTTTAAGGTTTCACAATCAGTTGTCAGAAAAACAGCAGTTATGCCTGCAGTATCTCGTTAGCATCTGACTCAATTATTTTTAGATTACATGTTTAGAAGACATTGTAAACCCATCTAAAAATTTGTAATTACTTTGAGATGGTTCCAATGTTAACCCTAGAATCATCATCAGAAAGAGTAACAATGTGATGTAGAAGAACAGCTAATCAACATGACTAAAAATATGCTCATTTTCAGAAAAACAATCTGGTCATCTGGAAACAATCACAGCTACAACCTAGGGAACACTCCCATATGGGATACTGATCTGGCCAAGGCACACTTTCTAAGCAGGAAAACTATCAGATCAGGGTGAATTTAGGCCACTTCAGAGGAGCTGCCTATAAACATCCAGACAGACCTTCTTAGGCCACAGAACTGGTCCAATTCCTCTTAAAGCAGTTTGACACTACCCTACCCACATCAACCCAAAGCTTGAAGTTAAGTCAAAAGAGCATACTGGAGCAAAAGTGAACAGATGTGTAAACTCTAGCACATTCTTATTGCTGTATTAAGTCTGAAGATGAGCACATCCTACCCACAACAGTATTGTTCCAGGAAGCAGGGTAGGAGTAGTGGTAAATTAGAAAATAGACTATTAATTGCACAATTAATAGAAAAGTAAAAACATGTTTCAAAATCTACAATAAACCTGTATCCAAAGGAGTCCTATATGTCAGTGATGTGCTGGACTTTGAATTCTGTGGTACAGCTTTGCATTGGACTCCCTCTGGCCTACTGGTCTGGGTGCGGCTTGCTTCCTGCCTGTTGAAGGGTGAATACGCTACACAGAGCTATGATGGTTTCTACTGAGTGGTAAAATTCACAGAAGTTCCAGGTTCATGATGTCAGGATCATTCCTTGTGCAAAGTTTGATGTAGATGAAGATAAAGTGGTTTCTTGGTCAATAATTGTAATTTCTTTCTTTTAAAGTCAGTGGGTTTCTTGTATCTGTAATCACAACAGAAGGATGATTGTTTAAAACACTTTGATAACTGAACTCTTCCAAGGTTAAATACTGGATATGGGGGATTTAGAAGAAATACATACTAGTCACCATCAAATTAGTACTAACTCTATATGCACACCACTTACAGTTCTATTACAATTGGCCCAGGTTTAATTTCATCCATCTCCATGAAAGCAAAACACTTGGTGCTGGTAAACCTTTTTTTAGGCTTGTAGTGTTTGAATTCAAAGAAGATAGCTGCACCTAAGGAATTAAAACAAGCCGCATAAACCACAGATAGCACATTTCTTGTGTGTCAATTCATTTTCTTTGATCACCAGAAGCATATGAACAGCGGGCATAATTCGACAAAACAACTTGTGCCAGTCTCAATGATTTGACAGTAACTTACTATGGTTGTCACCCCAAACTCGTCTGTATCTGAGAAGAGTGACATTTCTCCTTATCATCCAATTCTACAAACTATAGCAAAACTTCTTGAGCTAGACTGCTTCAAGAATGTATAACAGTTATGTACACAGGTAGAATCATAAGCTGCTATAAAATACGAAATGCCACAGAAGAACAAAGAAGATACTTCAATACACATAGAAACTCATTAGGTAGAAAATGCATTTAAAAGAGTTCCTAAAAAAATTTAAACTTGAATTATTTCCCTAACCCCGAAACAAAAACTCAAAAATTCAATCCTGGGGGTATTTTGGAATTCAAACAACATAAATCACATGCTGGCTGAGCTGTAAAATGTTATCTCTTTCCCTAATACCTTTTGCAGTATTCAAAGCACTGTTGTGATGTTTTTCCTGGAACTGCATGTTTGTGTCAAGGCAGTGCTGTAGAAGACAAAAGGTTCAAAGAGCAAATCTATCTATTCTGCCACTCTCCTCCAATGAGCAAGTGATAATGAGAAATTTAGACAGTTCTGGCCAGGTGCGGTGGCTCATGCCTGTAATCCCAGCATTTTGGGAGGCAGAGGTGGGCAGATCACTTGAGCCCAGGAGTTTGAGACCAGCCTGGGCAACATGGTAAGACCCCACCTCTACAAAAAAATTTTTTAAATAGCCGGGCTTGGTGGCAGGTGCCTGTAGTCCCAGCTACTCGGGAGGCTGAGGAGGGAGGACTGCCTGAGCCCAGGGAGACTGAGGCTGCAGTGAGCCATGATCATGCCACTGTGCCCCAGCCTGTGTGACAAAGCAAGACTGTTTCAAAAAAAGAAAAAAATAAGCAATTTAGACAGTCCTGTGTCCCCAAAGTCCAAGAGATAAACTCTTCCCCCAATCCTGCAGGAAAAAGCTAAAAATGGAGAAATAAGTTGCCTCATCAATGTGGCCAAGAAAAATGAATTTCTAAAGAAGGCATGGAAAGTGAAGGAAGGAAGTCAGTGTCTCACTCTTCACTGGTTACTTCTAAATACTGCCTTAACCAGAGCAGTCCAGGAGCTTGGCTTTCAAAGATAACATACATTTAATACTGTCACTGATGACAAAACTCACAAGTCACTAGAAGTTCAGCAGTGTTCAGAAATGTGTGTACAGCATTAGCACTTGGGTCCAAATGGACCACATCACATGGCAAGGGAGGAAAGAAAAACCAGTTGTTCAGGAGACAATGGGATGTGGGTGAGAGAGAGATGGGCATATTCAGCCATCTACTCCCAACATGCTCGAAAGGATTACAATAGTTAGGTTACTGGTAACATCTCTTCCCTAGGTGTGTGACCTTGCCATTTCCACAAACGGTGGCTTCTCTTCTCCCTCCCACAATACTCAGAGGCATTTTGTCATTAGAAAACCTCAAAGATTTTTAAGATACCAGAGTCTTTTCAGCTAGGAAACCCATCTCCTCCTCATGATTGTGTCTTGAGGTTTGAATAAATGTGAATGATAAAGTCACATTTCAAAACAATGCCAAAGTTCAAATATGTTACCATCATTCTGAGGAAGTTAAATTATTAATCTGTATCACCTGTAAATAATATATTTCCTGCATCCCTCATCATGCTTTTTATAAGAAAGAACAAAACATAAAACAAGAATATCCTGGGAAGATTAAGTTAAAATGTTTGTAAACATGAAAGTATGGTCATTAACACTAATATCAGTTAAAACTACAGTAACGGTAAACAGTAAGTTTGAAGCTGGCGAAAACGAATAGAGTCAAATTTTTAATCTAGTTCTACTTTTATTATCTGGTGAGTCGAGTCATTAAGAAAGAACACTGTAATAAAATAGAAAAGTTAACCCATGAAACACTCCACCTTCTCCCCTCCACATCACAAACATTTCTTAAGGCAACAGAGTTAAAGAAATGAAACAAATCAACAGTTTTGTTCAGAAGACATACTTTGTAACTGAAATTTCTTCAACACTATTTATTAAGCACCTCCTACATACATAGTCTTCTAACACAGCGACTCTGGAGCTTTGGTGTATGTCAGAATCACCTAGAGGGCTTCCTAAAACAGACTGCTAGGCCCGTCCCCATGGTTTCAGATTCAGGATGTCTGGGGGTGCCACCTAACAAGGTTCCAGGTGCTGCTGCTGTTCCAGGAATCATACTCTGAGAACCACTGTTCTAACAGAAGCACTGAAAGGTCTTTTAGTAGAAGAACAGAGGAGGCAGCAGCATCAGACTTGAGAAGTGAAATATCGAATATTTCAGATGCCGAGGCAATCACTTCAAAAGGCACTTGAATATCCTATAGAGCTTGAACATTTCAGAAACTGCAATTGAACCCTCAGGTGATAAAGGGATTCTGAAGTCACCTTTTTGGAGAACACCGAAATTTTCACTGGGCAAAAAGCATGGGTATTTAATACTAAGAACTGTACTTGGAAATGTAACCTCACTGTTTCAAAAATTTGCTTTTGTCCTTTCCTATTTCCTAACAATTAACTGCAAGTTATCGTTCTACCAAACTAGAAATCCTGGAAGAAAACCCTGGTTCTTAATTTCAAGATTAAAACTTAATCATTAAACTTAATCATCAGGGAGCCTTAGGGTGCTCCTGCTTCTCCCAGCCCTTCAGTGTGTGAAAAACTTTGTTTTGTTGGTAAAGACAATAAAATTGTATTATCAAAGATTGTTTTACTATATAACAGTGTTATCAGACAAGTAGATAACACAATTCCTAATTTCTAAATTTTAAAAATACGTATATTTATTCAAATCAATAAACACTATGTTACATTTACTTCTGCCAGATACTAACTATGCTAGGTCCCTCACATGTACAAACACAAATAAGATGAGAATTCTGTCCATAAGAAGCCAATGATTATTTAGGATTACAAACCTTTGGTTAATTTTTCAACATGCTTCTGGAGCTCAATGTCCACATTAAAATGAACATATGTATCTTCTTTTCTTGAAGCCACAGGGGTATCTTGCACAGGAGTTAAGTCTATGCCATTCAGATCTAAAGAGAAAAGAAGTTTCTCTTTAGGAACATTCAAGTATACAGACTTAAAAACTGCAGGCCGGGCACGGTTGCTCACGCCTGTAATCCTAGCACTTTGGGAGGCCGAGGCAGGCAGATCATGAGGTCAGGAGATCGAGATCTGGCTAACACAGTTTCACCTGGCTAACACGGTGAAACCCCATCTCTACTAAAAATACAAAAAAATTAGTCGGGCATGATAGGAGGCACCTGTAGTCCCAGCTACTCGGGAGGCTGAGGCAAGATAATGGCATGAACCCAGGAGGCGGAGCTTGCAGTGAGCCAAGATTGCACCACTGCACTCCAGCCTGGGTGACATCTCAAAAACAAAAACAAAAAACAAAAAACTGCAAACTAGGTAGGGCATGGGGGCTCACGCCTGTAATCCCAGAACTTTGGGAGGCCAAGGTGGGTGGATCACTTGAGGTCAGGAGTTCAAGACTAGCCTGACCAACATGGTGAAACCCCGTCTCTACTAAAAATACAAAAAATTAGCCAGGCGTGGTGGTGCGCACCTGTAATCCCAGCTACTTGGGAGGCTGAGGCAGGAGAATCTCTTGAATCCGGGAGGCAGAGGTTGCAGTGAGCCAAGATTGCGCCACTGTACTCCAGCCTGGGCAATAAGAGTGAAACTCCGTGTCAAAATAACAAAAAACAAACAAATAAACAAAAAAAAAACCCTGCCAACTACAGGGGGTATATTTCATAAGGATGCTTGCAGAAAGGTGAGAGGAAATTCTTGGACTAATAGAAATTCCCATTTGGTGTGAGCAGGTATCTGAAGAGTTGCAGGTGATCACAGAGGCATGTGGAGAGGCTGAGTGAGGGGATGGGAGGCTTCGCGGTGGGAAGGAGGAAACCTGTCTCAATCAGGTACAAAAGAAAGCTTGTAGAACACAAAATTTCATCTTTATAGGGAAGAAGTGAAAAGAACTTTTTGTTTTCCTTAGGAAATAGGCCACTATATTTTTGTCTGCAATAAAAACTTAGAATGTAAATAATATGCCTCAATGGGACCTTACCCCTAATTTCCAAACTTGATCAAGTATATGGTTTGGAAAGGCCTTTAAATCTAACATTATCAGAATCCCCCTGCTGTATTCAAATCTAAGGACCAAAAATGGACATGAAAATTGCCACTGAAACCCTTCCATCAATGAATAATTTTACAAATATTATCTAAATTCTCATTATATTTGTTATAACAACCTGTTTTATACCAACTAGACAGAACACTAAATTATTGTGTATGGTTTTAATTTTCTGGATCCAGGAATCTTCCAGTTTAATCAAATTCAACATGGACTCATTTAATGACTACTCAAGTGTTTACTTATTACTCAACAGATTTGTCTTAGAGAACTTAAAACAATATAGTTCATTGATTGTTTCAGTTCTTAAAGATATTTACAAAAATATGTTTTAGTTCAACATGTATGCAAAGGTAACTTAACAGCTACTACAATATCATTAAATATCTTTGTGTTTTACAGTGTACATTCCTGAATGAGTTACACAGTTCTGTAAATGACCGATCAAACTATAATGTAGAGTATATATACTTTCCAGTAGGCCATATATTTGATAACTGAAAACATCAGAAGTTAAAAGTTTCACAGCATTAGTGCTGTGGATCATGGTCTCCAAATAATCCCTCTCTGTGGCCAAATTCCTTTTTATTTTAATTGGTACTACTGAACTTTTGAATCTGAACTTATTTCTATGACTGACAAAAGTTCTCTTCATTTGATTTCAGTCCCTATCTGTTTCTTTGACTTGCCTCAAATTACAGATTAAAGTAAACCACTTGGATTAGCTGTGCAGTTGTTTCTGGACAGGAGTATGACAACTTCATTCTCAATTGCCCAATAATTATTTTTAAAAGACTGTTAAGTACTTTATAAAGAAAGTACTATATACAATGTTTGGCAACAACAAAAGAATTCAACCAATGTGGTTTCCCTCTGAAAGACTGAAAAGGTTAACTACCTTTTCACTGGATAGGAGAAAAAAACCAAATCCTAAGAATAATCATGCTTCCTAACCACAGTAACATAGTTAAGGATAAGAAATACTTCACTTGTTGAATGCTCCACAGGATTACGTTCAGAGCAGGCATGCTATGGATCTGTCCTCCTCCCTGTCCTCACTGATCATTCACTTAAGGCCTGATTCTCATCCACCTTTGGAGGACTCTCCAATGTAGACCTCTCTCTTGGACAGGAAGGAGAGGGCCTAACGCAGGAGGGAAACAGAACACTGGGCTTTGCAAACAAACCTACACACCTTTGGAAGGTGAGGGATATTCTGTTAACCTGTATCCTAAATGATGTATCTGCTGATAAAGATGTGTAGCCAGCACCCCAGGTGGGATTTTAAGAATAAAAAGATATACACAAAGAAAAACTTAAAAGCAAAACAGTGTAAGTTATAAATAAGAAAATAAGTAAATCTCTCAAAAGTGTTCAGTGAAGAAGTGATGATCTCTTTCAGGGACTTTGCCTCATTATATAATAGAATGAACTAAAACGAGTTGTCACATACAGAAGACTCCTTGCCCCACCACCAAAAAAAAGCTGTCCCAAATAAGAAGCAACATTATAAAATTCACCTGAGGGAAAAAAAGTAAACAGAGTTACTTACCCTTTACACTAACTGTAATATAGGGATCAATGCACTGCCCAGCATCTTTCAAACCAATTTTCTCAATTCTGATAGTGAGTAACGTCATTCCTGGTTCTGATGGCAACCTTGGTAATAAAGTACCTGGCAACAGGGAAAAAGCAATAAAAGCTTCATGTCATTTCACAATAAGCATTTTAACAAACACAGAGAAGATACAGCCTTGCTCGTAACTGACTTAATAACCAGCCAGGCATTATTTTGGTTCCCAAAACTCCCAAACGCTTGGCATTACTTTTTTCAAATGTTTAATTATACATAAGAGAAATCTGCACTTCCATGTCTCATAGTCACCACTAAAGCAGAAATTATTCAAGTTTGTCAGAAATTCAAGTCACTCCAGGAAGCCCAATTATAAATTACCACATAATTAATAATAAACTCATTACTTTGTATATGCTTATTTATGTATATACTTTGCATCTCAGTATGAAGTGGTAGAAGAAAAAACTTTTAAAATATTTCTTATATTATCCTAATGTTTGAGAAATATAATACCACAGTTGATCAACAAATCCTTTTAAATTACTTTTTATTTGACACAGGGTCTCACTCTTTCACCCAGGCTGGAGTGCAGTGGCACAATCACAGCTCATTGCAGCTCAACCTCCTAGGTTCAAGTGATCCTCCCACCTCAGCGTCCCGAGTACCAGGGACTACAGGCATTTGCCACTAGTTACTATTGATACAGGAAATAATTTACAACTTAGTAATTGTGTATTTAATGGAATAATCTTACAGTCTAATTTCCCATTCTTTTCCTTATGAACATTAAGGAAAAAAAAAAAAACCCACCTGTTGAAATTGCAGTGAAGTTTAGATCAATTTTAGAAAGAATCACATCTTTAGAAATTGCTTCTTCCAATCCATCAACTGTTATCTCTCAGCTTTTTAAAGACTTTTAATTTTCTCAATGGAATTTTATTCTTTTCTTCACAAAAGTCTTATACTTCTTTTGTTGGGTTTATTATAAGATACTTGATATTTTTCTGATACTATTATAGATGTTAAAATATTTCATTTTCTGAGCACTTATTGCTTATTTAAAGAGATAGGATCGATTTTTTAATAATACCTCTGCTGGTAGGAAGAACTGATTTTTATGTACAGATTTTATACTCAGGAACTCTACTCTCTTATTAATACTAACGACTTATCCATAGGTTCTCTTTCATGTTCTAAATACATATTCATAACATCTGCAAATAAAGGGACAAGTTTCCTCCAATTTTTATATTTTATTTCTTTTTCTTATACTAGTACACTGGCTAGAACTTCTAAAGCACTGTTGAGGAAAACAGTTAATAGTAGGCACCCTTGTTTTGTTCCTGATCTGAAAAGGAAAGCTTTCTATTTTATCACTAAATATGACTGAGGCACTAAATGTCATTATAGCTACCTTTTATCAGATTAAAAATGTTCTGTTCTTGGTCTGCTAAGAAAGTTTTAAAATCATGAAAGAAATTAGAATGTAATTGAAAACTTTTTCGGCATCTCTTGAGATCATGAGATTCTTCTCCTTAATCTGCTAATGTGAATTACCTTGATATATGCATCTTGCTGATTTAACAATATATTCTGAAAAAAAAAAATCATGCAATAGTTTATGGAGATTTTCCTAATTATTTTCTGTAATAGTCCATGTATTGGCTATTCATTCAGCCAATCTTCGTATGGCAGTTAGGTTGTTTCTAATAGATTACTATTACCAAAAACACCTCAATAGAGAACCTGGTGTATATGCAAGTATTTAAAAAAGATTTTTTTACACGTTATTGGAAGTGTATCTTCAGAGAAAATTCCTAGGAACAGGATTGCTAAACTAAGAAAACTTGTATATTTTTGTTATTATTGAGCTATTGCTGAACTCTCCTTTAAAGGGACTATTATCACTTTCTATTCCCACCAGTGATGAATGAGCCCATTTCCCTATTGCCTCAACAGCAGTAGTTTTAATTTGCATGTCTTTTATCATGTGTGAAGTTGAGTATCTTCTAATATGTTCAAGAGCTATTTGTATATCTTGGGGGTGTGTGTGTGTGTACTATCTGTTCATATATTTTAACCAATTTTCTAATGTTTTGGGGGTGTTGTCACAACTTAAAATTTTCTTTATATATTAAGGATATTAGTCCTTTGTCATTTTGACTTTGATTATGGTGTTTTCTGACAGACAAAAGAGAGAAGTTCCTTTTATGATAGACTATTTTCTCCCAAGTAAACATTAAAAATTCTTCTACCTTTAGGTGAATCACTTTCATAACCTATAATTATCTAGATCTTTTAGTTGAAATAACGAGGCTAACATTTCTTTCTTCCTTACCAACAAACTTTTTTTTCTGCCTGAGAATATAATAAGGTTTAATCTAACTACTAAATATATTTCTAACAATGTAATATGGAGGCAGTGATTCCAAGCCGGAAAGATACCTAATTTATTCAGTTCTTCCCTAATTCAAGGTAGAACATAAAACATTGCACTCCATCATGAAGGTTCAGTTTTATCTTGACTAAGGAACAGCTGAAGCTATGTAATTAAGACGATAGATAGTATAGAAAGGTGTATTTCTCAGTGGTTTCTAATGTGCTCTCTCCCTGCCTAATCAACTCCTACACACCCTTCGAGTCTCAGTTCTGGCTAGATTACTTTTGCTAAACTCCTTCAGTCCTTTTTTCGTTCACTCATAATATACTGTGTCCACCTCTAACCATGATGATGTACTTTTTTTGGCTCTGTCTTACATGGTGAGCATCCTGAAAAACGGGAATGAGTAACTGTTCATTTTTGTATTGTTTGCACTAGTAATAAAGAGATCTTTGTTTTAGAAATATTTTGTTGAATGATAAATAAATTTTACAGTTTTAGAGGTTATTATGCTCTAGTAAACACGTGGCCTGAAAACATATTATCAATGTACTGCCTTATATAATATGCATGAAAGAAGATAAAATACTAGGGTAATACCATACCATTCCAGGGCTAGATTAAAGTTAACATATTTGGGCCGGGCGCGGTGGCTCAAGCCTGTAATCCCAGCACTTTGGGAGGCCGAGACGGGTGGATCACGAGGTCAGGAGATCGAGACCAACCTGGTGAACATGGTGAAACCCCGTCTCTACTAAAAAATACAAAAAACTAGCCGGGCGAGGTGGCGGCGCCTGTAGTCCCAGCTACTCGGGAGGCTGAGGCAGGAGAATGGCGTGAACCCGGGAGGCGGAGCTTGCAGTGAGCTGAGATCCGGCCACTGCAACTCCAGCCTGGGCGACAGAGCGAGACTCCGTCTCAAAAAAAAAAAAAATAAATAAAGTTAACATATTTGTGTGTCAAAGATAAAAACATACAATAATTAAAAATCAAGGCAATGTATTAAAAGCCAGATTTCTAAAACAAAAATGGATGCATTCAACTGTATAGAGTAACATGAGAATAAGTAACTACATTTATAAAACTTTACCAACTGCAGTTCCTGCAATGGGCTTTGTACTGAGCAATGCAGGTTCACAGTGATGAAAAGAGACTATGCAGCCCCTATAGCAATTTTATTATAGGTCTTTGAGCCTCATATGGCAGTAAGCAGTTAAGATTATGCTCACTTGATTTGGTCCATTTAATTTTTTTTTTTCAGGAGACAGGGGAAGCCACTGGTAGCTGATGAGCTCTATACAGCAGTCTGATGTCAGCCTCTTCAGCTTTATCTGCCCCAACCTTCCCTTATGCACCAACAGCTGGAGCAAACATGCTCTACTTGTAGCAAAGAAAACTGGAGGAAATTTTTCAATTCAATGTGACTTCTAAAGAAGAGGTATGAGCTAGGAGAGGAAGGTTCTAAGCCTAAGCATAGAGACAATTCTAAGTAAAAACAATGAATTTCAAGCTTCTGAATCCTTTCACTGCACTAGTGCACTGGGGAACACAAAAAAGTCCATTTAATGATGAGACCTACTTATTAATAAGGTTGTACCTGGATGGATAATTTCCAAGTTGCATCATCTGTGAAAAACACTTTATCAATGCAGCGATGGATCCAACAAAATTGAAAAATTGCAACTACAAGTCACAACCATTGATAAGTAAAGATACTGATTATTTTGATATCCTAATGGCCATTTAAAATAGAGTAAAGCTTTTTTTTTTTTTTTTTAAGTAATGTTCAGTTAAAAAAGGCTCAAAAAGGAAATTAATAGCACAACGTAAGGCCCAGAGAAAGAAAAGTCACACAGTGGGCAAGGATCTCATAATGCCTGCATGTGAAATTACAAGATGTTTTTAGGACAAGATATAGTGTAAGAAATTTAAAAGGTTCTACTCCCAAACTGCACAATAAGTACACACAGAGATGACTTTTCATATCCTGAAGAGGTTTTGTGATAAACTATAAAAAAATAGCTTCTCTACTGAGTCTACAAATTTTACCAATAAATGACATGCTACAGCATTTGTAAGGTGTATAACTAATGGTGAACTCAAGAAAATTTTTTCTGCTGTGAAGGCCCCAAACAAGCAAAGGCCAAGCTGGATTTCACGCCCTGTCTTCACGTGTACCTCTGAGGAACTGCCCTGGGCTGTACACTGTGGTGTCAAACAGAAAACCCTGACACTGTCAACTCATGGCTTTCTTCACTGAGGTGCTACTGTCAAAATTCTCACAAATAAAATGAAAAGAGGTTCTAGGTATCACAGAAATGGCTAAGTTTGTTCAACAAAGACCAGTTCACTCAAGAATGTTTTGAAAATTAGCCGGGCACGGTGGCTTACACCTGTAATCCCAGCACTTTGGGAGGCCAAGGTGGGTGGATTACCTGAGGTCAGGAGTTTGAGATCAGCCTGGCCAACATGGTGAAACTCTGTCCCTACTAAAAATACAAAAATTAGCCAGTGTGGTGGTACATGACTGTAATTGAAGCTACTTGGGAGGTTGAGGCAGGAGAATTGCTTGAACCCGGGAGGCAGAGGTTGCAGTGAGCTGAAATTGTACCACTGCACTCCAGCCTGGACGACAGAGCGAGACTCTGTCTCAAAAAAAAAAAGAATGTTTTGAAAACTGTACAAGTGCCTAACCTAGCAACAAGGCAGGCTCTCAGAAGAGTGTGTTATAGCCACTGCCACCATGGGGAGGAGATGGGGACCGTGCAAGCAAGTCCTCTGTCCAGGCTGGCCATGTGAATCCCCGACCACCAAGGTGTCCAGCAATCAGTACCACTCTCCCTCCTACAGCTGGTACAGAGAAAAGTGGAGGAATATTTGAGGCCCCTCACTTACAACTTCTCTGTTCCAAGAGGAAGCTGATAAAAATGGAGATCCCTGCAAGGAGTAGGATCTTCTCACATTGACTAGTTCTGTGTGTGGCCAAAGGCACTCTGGACAATGGAGATTATGGAGAACCAGACTATGAATGGATGAGGAGTCTGGGGTCACATGGAAGGAACTTGAAGTCAGGGAAATCCTTTAAGACCCTGTCCTCACAAAGAGAAGAGGAAGGCTGCCATTTCCTTTTTTGTCTCATTATTTCTGCTTTAAAAAAAAATTGCTATTGTTTACATCATATACCACAGCAAAAGGAAAATTTTTCTTTTGGTCCAAAAGGGCAAATGGCATGATGGTCTTTGTTCTAAAATAGTAGTGTATCATCACCTAGACCAGAACGTTAAAGAGGCAAAGCCTTCTCAGAAAATCACTAAGGATTGTATCTTCTGAAAACACTGTAATTTGAATTTGCTTATTAAGTTTTTTTGATTTTTATATAATATTTTATAGATGCTTGTCACAGGCACTGGTACTTCAATGAAAGGTCAGTCCTTATGTTGTCTTGGTGCTTTGAAAATTAAATGTCATGAACAAGGAATACATAATTTTTTTATCTACACTTTCAGGACAGAGTTCATTGAGGTGTCTAAAATGCAAACTCAACATTATCACATCATAATACATACATATGATAATATATATACATTTTGATAATATACGCATTGCTAGTTTTCACCATTTTTATCATACTTGTAATTAAATTTGCATATCTGGTACGTATCTGATTTTCTCTGTCATCCAAATTTGTTTTGAGTATATATTTCTTTGTGCTGCCAAAATATAATAAAAAAAGATATACTTGATAATGCTTTGCATTATTTTGAGATAATTTTTAACACAATTTAAGATAAAGATATTGCTCAAACTGGCTACAATATTTGGTAGATGGCAGATAACACATGAAATGTGTCTTGAAAATCTGGCAATAGAAAATCTTTGCAATTTGCATTGCACATAGATAACAGGTCATGGTGATACCATTTATTTGTTTGAATTGCTGAGTTACATTTAGAGGTAGAACTTGTGGTAAAATATTAAAATACATATACCATTTATTTTAGCTAGCAATTGATTAGCAGTTGAAGAACATGGGTTCCTCAAGCTTTTATGAGAAAGGCTTTGAAAATATAAGTTAGTTCATTTTGAAATTATTTTAAAAGTTTGAAAAAATTCTAGGGGCCATTATCATTGAAATTATATTATATGTAGGTCTGTTGAATTAAAACTATACCTGATTAAAGTTGTTTGTAAACATAACCATACACTTCAGGTGATATTAACTGCTTGGCCCCTAAACATGTTCTGGATTTCCATAAAAAAAAGAATGCCCTGATAGTCACAGGAAAGCAATGAACATTTGCCGCAGTTTTTTACTTTCTTACATGTGTGCGAGCAAGAAAAGAAACTGCTTCATTTCAGCTGAAAATAAAATCCATGTTTTCTTCTTTCAAGTTCAACTCAGAATTGAGTAGTTATACAGCAGAAAATAAATACAGGCTTGACATTAAATAGGTAAATTTCATTGTTTATTTTGAGCGTCAAAAATAATGTTTTATGCATACATAAGCCTATGTAAGAGATGAAGAACCAGTACCTATGCATAATAATTCTGAAACTGCTAGGACTATTTGAGCTTGAATCACATTACTTAGTAAGAAAATGCTTTTAAAAGTCTTGTAAAAAGTTGTGTCTTGGCTATTTCTAAAGTTATATTGCTTTGGTTTATCATTTTATAGCTTTACAATTCGAGAGTATCAGTAAATTTCTAGGTTATAAATAATAGGCTATAAGCTTATACTTTCTATTTAAATGAAATCTACCAAGACTATCTTTAGAAAAGTTAACTCCCATTTGGCTAAGCCAATTATATAATATAAATATGTTTGCCTTATGAAATGAAAAAATTTTGAAAAGGAAGGAGATTAATATCAAGAAAGGTAAGTAAGCTTGACTACCTTTTTTTTTTCTTTTCATGACAGACTGCCTAGAAAGTCATTTTTTAATTTTAAATCAGAAAAAAACTATTTTTGGTCATACCGTATCTACAAACCATACGTCATACCCTCACACCTCATTAGCTTAACAGTGGTAGTGGTTAGTATATGAGTTGTTCAAAACTCATTAAAGGTATATATTAAAAAGAGTGAATTTTTCTTTTTTCTTTTTTTTTTTTTGAGACACAGTCTCACTGTTGTTGACCTGGGCTGGAGTAAAATGGCACAACCTTGGCTAACTGCACCTCCGCCTCCCAGGTTCCAGCAATTCTCCTGCCTCAGCTTCCCAAGTAGATGAGATTACAGGTGCCCACCACTACGCCTGGCTAATTTTTGTATTTTTGGTAGAGATGGGGTTTCACCATGTTGGCCAGGCTGGTCTCGAACTCCTGACCTCAGGTGATTCACCTGCCTCGGCCTCCCAAAGTGTTGGGATTACAGGTGTGAGCCACCACGCCCAGCCAAGTGAATTTCACATATGTAAATATCCCAGTAAAACTGATTTTAAATCTTGTGTTCCCTTTGGGTCACAAGAAACTCTTTCTTGCTCTATAATTAAAAGTATCATCTTGCTATGTCAATGAATATAATTTTACAAGCTATTTTTCAATAAGACAGGCCCTGAACAATATGATCCCAAACCAAATATAGCTAATTAAACTATACATACTCTTTCTTTTAGGGGGAAAAAAATTCAGGGACTAGAATGGTTCAGTAATGCATTTGTTTCTCTGAAACCGAAATATCACAATGCTGTATCAGAATACAAATTCAGTTCGGGCTTAATCTTACATAGCAAATGGATTTATGATAGAAGTTCCTTTTCAACTGGGCAATCTGAACCCCATAAAGACCTTCATCTGCCCATTTCATGATTTACATCATCTGCTTCTTGTTTGCTACAGAAGTACAGTAAGCAGGAAAACAACCAAATCAGACAGAAATTTATAGAACTGGAAGCTACACCAATTACAGTATGTAGTTTGAAAAGGCAATAAAAATTATCGAGTCAGTGAAACAGCAAAATATCTCACCATCTTGGCAATCTTGAAATACCCTATAAAAGCAAGAAAAATATAGCTCTCTTCATAAAGCAAAGTAGATTGGAAATAATGCCCTTGTACCAAAGAAACATTATTAACAATAAGAGCTACCATTGATTGATAGTGCCTGCAATGTTTCCAATAACCCTGCAGTGTAGGTACTGTTATCCCCATGTAGAGATGATGATAAGAGTAACAGCCACCACTAATATTCAGCATATGAACAATACAATGCTAAATGGTTTATACTTAGTATCTTGTTAATCTTCACAATAACCTTATGTATGAGTTAGGCACTATCATTATCCCATTTTATAAAGAAACAGAAGTTCA
The DNA here is from genome assembly GCF_024542745.1 of Macaca thibetana thibetana. Lineage (NCBI taxonomy): Eukaryota > Metazoa > Chordata > Mammalia > Primates > Cercopithecidae > Macaca > Macaca thibetana. The sequence goes on along the minus strand of NC_065578.1, from coordinate 140,319,995 downwards.
GATTGGTTTAAGACACAGGTGCAAAGTACCTCAACTAGTGATTAGCAGAGCCCAGACTCAAAAGCCCAGTTATCTGTTGGTCCGAGCCTATATTGTTCCTACTCCAAATGACTCCTCCTCAAGAAGTATTCAAAATACTGGAATATTAATTATGATGAAAGCTATCTGAACAGCACACAGATTGTATTTAACTATAATGGAAAGCTTCTAGAATCTCTTCTAAAATGCATCACAATATTATAGCAGATTGCTATACTTCCCAAAGTAAACTAGTTTATCAGAAATAAAAACTATACTTTATAAGAACAGAACAGAACAGAGTAAAGCAGTAATTGGGAGAGGCAAGAAATTTACCCAGCCTGCTTGCCAAGGTTATTTACAGGGAGGGAAGATACTCATGGAGAGCTTCCAGAAATAAAAAAGTTTGCCATATATTCTTTGCTTCCTCAAAACAAGATGGGGAAGAAAGGGCAATTGTTCAGTATCCACTCCCATGGGTCCACTTTTAACCACCACAAATTGATTAATTAAAGAAGTACTTATGGCTGGATGCAATGGCTCATGCTTGTAATCCCAGCACTATGGGAGGCTGAGGCAGGTGGATCATCTGAGGTCAGGAGTTCAAGACCAGCCTGGCCAACATGGCAAAACCCTGTCTCTACCAAAAATACAAAAATTAGCCAGGTGTGGTGGCATATGCCTATAATCCCAGCTACTTGAGAGGGTGAAATACGAGAATTGCTAGAAACCTGGGAGGCAGAGTTTGCAGTAAGCCGAGACCATGCCACTGCACTCCAGGGCTTAGGTGACAGAACGAGACTCTGTGTCAAAAGAAAACAAAACAAAATAAGTACTTATGACAGTATACAGAAAAGAATTAACATAGCGGGCCTAAGATTGTTATTCTTAGAAAACCTCCTTGCAAAGTCAGTCCACGGCTGGCATCTGGGATCTTGGATTTGGGGAGGGTTCCCACCATTCCCTGGTAAGAATGGTCATTGTGCCTAAACTGTGTAAACAATATGATTTGTGCTAAACACCTTGTTTCCTCTGTAGTCTGGAATTTTGGTCTGTGCCAGGCAGAAAGTACCCACATACCCAGTCCCCAATAAAAGCTTTGGGCACTGACTCTAAAGAGCTTCTCTAGTAGACAACATTGTGCATTTCATATATGTTGTCGCAACTTGTTGCATGGGAAATTAAGCACATCTTATGTGACTCTACAGGAAGGGGATTCTTGAAAGCCTGCACCTGGTTACCTCCAGACTTTGCCTGAATGGCTTTTCTGTTTGCTGATTTTGTTCTTGCATTCTCTTGTAATGATTCCTAGCTATGAATATAACTATATAGTGAGCCTCGTGAGTCATCTTAGATAATCACTGAACATGGGGATGGTCCTGAGGACCCCTGACACGGAGAGTAAGATAACTTCACACCCTACTTATGAAATAGCTACTGCCAATAAAGTTTGCCTAAGATTAGCATGAGCTTTAGAGTGGTTGTATTGCCCCACTAGCAAACACCAAAGTAAGTTTCAAACACCCTGACTTTGGATGCAGTTAAGTAATGTTTATTTTTAATAAGTGATACCTACCGGGAACTCTAGCAGGAAAAGAATCAGGAGACCCTGCTCCAGCACCACCCTCTTCTTCATCTTCTTCAAATTCCAAATTCTCTTCTTCACCAGGTGCCAAAATTCTTCTACATGAAAAAGGGCAGAAAAAACAACGAACTGCAAAACTAAATATACTAGAGAAGCCTCACAAATACTCGTTTCCCAGGCAAGATACTGATATTAAAAAATGCTGATAGGCTGGGTGCGGTGGCTCATGCTTGTAATCCTAGCACTTTGGGAGGCCGAGGTGGGTGGATTGCCTGAGCTCAGGAGTTCGAGACCAGCCTGGGCAACACGGTGAAATCCCGTCTCTACTAAAATACAAAAACATTAGCTGGCCATGGCACCGTGCACCTGTAATCCCAGTTACTTGGGAGGCTGAGGCAGAAGAATTGCTTGAACCTGGAGGCGGAGGTTGCAGTAAGCCGAGATAGCGCCATTGCACGCCAGCCTGGCTGACAAAGCAAGACTCCATCTCAAAAATAAAATAAAATAAAATAAAATAAAATGCTGATATACTGTTATCACTGTTGATGTCAATGATATCAATAATACTAAAGTTGATATTTAAGAAAACCCAGAAATATCTGAAAAAGAGGTAAAAAATAAAATAAGAAAACAAATATAAATGTTTCTTTTACCTTAATGGGACAGGCTGAACATCAAATGGGAATTCTTTATTATATGTAAGAATATTCTTTAGGACTAGAATAAGAAGATAAAGAAACATGAATTCTTCCGTGAAGCAAAATAAAAAATTATATCTTAAATGATTAATTTTTAATCAATTTTATTATGCATATTAATATATATTTTTAAATTCCCAGCCTTACACCATTTGAGAGCTACACAGTACATTTGTCTACTGAAGGTCTTAGCAAAATTAAAATATCCATGGTGTACTCTAGGTACCAGTATCCTCAGAGTAATGTCAGATCTCCAAGAAGAGTAAGTTCCAGAGTCTCAGAGCCCTCATGGAAAATGAATCCTATCTACAAGGTCTTAGGTGAGACATGGGGTACCAGAAAAAGAGAAGGCCTCCTCCCTATAGTACTTTAATTAAAAGATTTGAGCCTGAGCAACACAGGGAGACTCCTGTCTCTACAAAATAAAAATAAAAATGAGCCAGGCATGGGGGTGCAGGCCTGTGGTCCCAGCTACTCAGGAGGCTGAGGTAGGAGGATCACTTGAGCCCGGGGGGGTCAAGGCTGCAGTGAGCCATGATCATGCCATTGCACTGCAGCCTGGGCAAGAATGATACTCTGTTTAACAAAAAAAAAAAAAAAAAAGTTGTATAGAAGATGCCCAGTTAGAGATACATGAGTACATTTTATTCTCAGTCCTGAGATTTCCTCTCAATGTCATCAAACTGGTAGTTTGTAGCAGCAAGGTTATAATTCTCATATTTCTTTTATGATAAAATTTATTATACTGAGTCCTGGCATTCTGAGGCTTAAAAATTATTATAATCAGTCATGTACCACTTAATAATGTTTCAGTCAGTGACAGACCACATATGTGACAGTGGTCCCATTAGATTATAATGGAGCTGAAAAATTCCAACTGCCTAGTATATACTATACTTTTTATAGTATATTGTTTACATAGAACTTACTGTACTTACTATATTTTTATCATTATTTTAGACTGTACTTCTTCTACTTATTAAAAAAAAAAGTTAATTTTCTTTCTTTCTTTTTTTTTTTTGAGACAGTCTCGCTCCGTCGCCCAAGCTAGAGTGCAATGGCATGATCTCGGCTCACTGCAACTTCCGCTTCCCAGGTTCAAGTGATTCTCCTGCCTCAGCTTCCCAAGTAGCTAGGATTACAGGCGTGAGCCACCACACCTGACTAATTTTTGTATTTTTATAGAGATGGAGTTTTGCCACATTGGCCAGACTGGTCTTGAACTCCTGACCTCAGGTGATCGCCTGCCTCAGCCTCCCCCTAAAAAAAGTTAATTATAAAACAGCCTCAGGCAGGTCCTTCAGGAGGTATCCAGAAGAAGGCATTGTTATCATAGGAGATGACAGCTCCATGTGTATTACTGCCCCGGAAGACCTTCCAGTGGGACAGGATGTGGAGGTGGATGACAGTGATATTGATGATCCTGACCCTGTGTAGGCCTACGCTAATGTGTGTGTGTTTCTTAGTTGTTAAAAAAAAAAAAAAAAAAAAGTTTAAAACGTAAAAACAAACAAAAATTAAAATAGAAAACATTTATAAAATAAGGACATAAAGAAAAAATATTTTTGTGGCCAGCGCATTGGTTCACACCTATAATTCCAGCACTTTGGGAGGCTGAGGCAGATGGATCACTGGCAGACAGGAGTTTGAGACTAGCCTGGTCAACATAGCGAAACCCTGTCTCTACTAAAAATACAAAAAAAATTCGCCAGGCCTAGTAGCACACGACTGTAATCCCAGCTACTCCAGAGGCTGAGGCATGAGAATTGCTTGAACCCAGGAGATGCAGGTGGCAGCGAGCGGAGATCATGCCACTGCACTCCAGCCTGGTCAGCAGAGCCAGACTGTCTCAAAAGCTGTCTCAAAAAAAAAAAAAAATATATATATATATATAGAATATATATATATTTGTACAGTTGTACAAAGTGTTTGTATTTAAGCTAAATGGTATTACAAAAGAGTCAAAAAGTTTTAAAAAGTTAAAGTCAATAAAGTTTATATATAGTAAACTAAAGTTAATTTGTTATTAAAGACAGGACAATTTTTACAATAAATTTAGTTTAGCCTAATTGTACAGTGTTTATAAAGTCTACAGTAGTGTACGATAATGTCCTAGGCCTTCATATCCACTTATCACTCACTCACTGCTCACCCAGAGCAACTTTCAGTCCTGCAAGCTCCATTCACAGTAAGTACCCTATAAAGGTATACCATTTATTATCTTTTATATGTATTTTTACTATCCTTTTTCTACTATGTTACATACATAAAAACTTACCACTGTGTTACAATTGCCTACAGTATTCAGTATGGTAACAGGCTGTAGAGGTTTGTAGCCTAGGAGCAACAGGCTCTACCATCTAGGTTTGTATAAGTGCACTCTATGATGCTCACACAACGAAATCACCTAAGGCTGTATTTCCTTGACTGCATCCCTGTCATTAAGTGACAAATGATTGTATATATACGCATAGGTACTTACATATGTATATACACACATGTACTTCCATATTTATATACACACTTTCACAAAGAGGGATTTATCCTGAAGAGAAGTCTTCAAACAATATGGGATCACCTCCTGTGTTCTGGCTGTGATCAATCTGTATTTCAATGGTTACCTTCCGACATGTATACTTAAAGAGAGGCATCTTACAATTCTAGCTACCTCTGAAGGGTACTATAAGTATGTAATTCAGCTTCATTTCTGGCCTTATGGGTGCCCAGTAACTACCCGTGATTACATTAAAGTGAATTCACGGCGTTAACTGGAAGACCTAAAAGGCTTCCATGATTTTGTATTCAATTTATTCAATCTTTAATTTTGGAGTTCTGCAGTTCAGAGCTAAAATGGTTGTGGCATATTGGCATCCCAAAGGAGGAAAACCAGAGACTGCACGTTGCAATTCCATGACTTCCTCCAACATTCCTTCATCTTCTTCTTTTATATATATAATCTATACCTGTATATATATATATAATCTTATATATAATCTATACTCTTCATACATATAATCTATACCTTCTTATATATATAATCTTATATACATAATCCATAGTATATTCATTCTTATATATGTAATCTATACCAAACCCTCCAGTGAGAAAGAACTCTGAGGCTTGTGTCTAGATTCTCATTTATTCTCTTTCTTCTTCTCAACAAATATGGATTGAGTGCCTATAATGTTCCAGTCACTGATTTAGGTGCTAAAGAGAACAGTGATCAAGACAGAGAGTCTTTGTCCTCATATATGGATCTCAGACTCTCATCAGAAAAAGCGATAAGCCAACAAGTAAGATAATGTAACTGTGATTAGTGTTATAAAGGACACAAACAGGATGAGTGTGCAAATGGATTAAGTAGAGAAGAAGGAAAACTTTAGCTAAGGTAGTCAGGGTAAGCCTTTCAAAACTAAATGATTAGAAGACATTGAGCCATGACCTAGGATGAGAGGCACCATCTGCAGGCAGCTGTAGGGAAAGGGCTTCCCAGGGATCAGCCTGGAGCAACAACAAAGGCTCTGACGCAGAAACTAGTCAGGCTTGTTCAAGGAATAGAATCAACTGTATAGCAAAAGTTTGATAAGCAAGGCAGAAGTGTCAGAAGATGAAAGTTAGAAGGTTTGAAATCAAATCCTAGCCCAAGAATTATGCCAATGACTTGAACATTCACATAGCCACTCTGAATCTCAGTTTCCTCAATTCTACAATGAGAACATTTCCTCAGAGTGTTGTGAGAATTAAAATCATGAAATTACACAGAAAAATTTAAAGTACAAGTATAAACCTACATTATTGTACAACTCATTCTCTATCACTATTCAGCTGACTAGAATCTTTGCATTTCAGATCTCACTAAAAAGCACTATTTTTTTAAAAAAAATTATAAGAACATCCTTTCTAAACTTTGTACATGATAGCTCATTGTGAGTAAATGATAACTTCAACTCAATAAATATCAGTTAATCACTAACATAATATTGTATTAGATACTACGAATGGGAAAGGCGAACAGGTGACAAAAAGGACCATGTGTCCTTCATATCAGAAACAAAAACGTACAGTAATATTTTAATAATAAAACGGGGGAAAAATCAATCTTTAATTTGTGTAAAACACCAATTAAAAAGTTAAAAACTGTATCAGTTACTAGGAATATCTTCCATTTGTATTGTAATAGAAGAATTAAACAGTATTTTCTTTTCTTAGGTATCAATGCTTTGAAAAGGAAATGTTTGTTTTGGCATAATAACCTTTCATTATTTTGTTTTTGCAAGTGTAGAGTGTATCAAATATTTAATTTATGTGGATAATTTTGGAAGCAAAAACAGATCCTTTCTTACTTTCTGTAGAATAGGTTTCCATTTTCATCAATTATAGAATAACAGGGATTCTCATGTCCTTTAAAAACAGGATTTACCTTAAACTTTACATAGGGTTTTCCTTCCACTAGTAGTACTAATTATACTTTAGGAGGATGCAGAGAAGGGGAGAGGTGAGTTTATAATTTCATATAAGGTATTAAATGAACACAAAGTACACCATGGGCTGGGGACTCACTGGCTCATTCCGTAGACTCTACACACTGAGGACCTCTGAATGGCAGATGCGGGGACGTACCCCACTAGTAAAAACTGCACTCCCAGCTTGCTCTCACAGAACATGGACCTGCCACCCTCCTGAAGCTTACACTCTAGAAATGGGACACACACACAAATATCAACATGTGTTCTCTTTGCCACTGACTTATTTCATTTTTGTGGTAGGCAAAATGGGTAACTGTTCCCATCTGAAAGATTATTTTCTAATATGAGAGAAGTTTCCCTGAAGATATTCAATTCTATTCAATGTAACAAAATTTGCCATGCCCATACTACATACAAAGCACTGAATTAGGCTCTGTGGGAAAAATACAAAGGTTATTCACAATCTCTTTGAGGAGTGAAACAAATACAGGACAAACAATGAAGATGGATATAAAAAGTGTTACTATAAAAGATAGGAAGCCGAGTTTAATATGGCTAGAGGAACAGAGAAGGACGGGACATCTGAGGGACTTTGAAGGACGAATTTATTGAAGGGAATTTTACAGGGTCATGAAGAGATATGTTTGAGTAAGAAGTAGTATGTGACTGAGGATTATTATAAGCAAATTAAATGTATTTTCACAATCAGTATGAATTTCAGACACGATTTTCAAGACATTTTTTAAAACTCTGAATAATACATTAGCAAAACCAACCAACCTAGTTCAACATAATGCAAGTTACAGTCAATAATTTTCCTTAGAAGAGGCTACTAAGGGTTGAAGTGAAACAGCGAATTGTTTCAGTTTTGTTCAACTATAAAGTGAGAGAACTCAACTATATGACTCTTAAAACTCCTTTCTGTTCTAAAATGCTATGATTTTATGATTCCTTGCTTAGAAATTTGACTTAGATGGATAAATAAACTCTTTTTACATGAAAATGTTAAGATGTGCAATCTTGTCTCAATGAAAAATGAGAATACTGACTTAGATTCAGTTTTATATTCAACTCTTGTGCATTTGCCCATATTGCAAAGAACATTCATCCGAATTAGCAAAAAAGCTTTACGTGGCAGCACGCTAACCACCAAAACATTTGAATAAATTATTTACTTCAAAAAAGTTTTAAAGAGAAAGGAAAATGAAGACAACAAAAAAATATTTTGCAGAGCAGCTCCAACAGCTGGACTGTAGTTTTCAATGACATGTAGTGTAAATGGGCATCAATGACTAAAGCTTTACTTCCTCCACTAGATGCTGCTGCAAATGTTTACCAAAGTAACTGTGGTTTTATTAAAGTGAGCAAGACAAAATAAAGGCTAATACACATTTAGATGAGGTACAACCTCATACATTCTATAGCGAAGATAAAATCCAAAAAATAATTACTATAAATGTTACAGAAGTAACAAAAGCACCCAAAAAAAATCACATAGGACTAGATATTAACAGAAATAAATCAAATCAGAATCTTTGTTAAATAGCCTTAACATCTATAATAGATTAATTTTCCAAAGGAGTATCACAAAAAAATATAAACTTAAACTTACTTGGTTCTAGCTTCTTCAGGTCCTCCAGTTTAAATTCTTCTTGAGACTGTGTGGACTAAATTTAAAATAAGCATATTACATCTTTGCACTACAAAGATTTCACTGCACCCTATCTTTTAAGCGGCAAGAACCAAATATTCAAAAGGAATCTATTTCTTGCTTTCAAGGTAGAAAATGAAAAGTCTCAAACTGGTTTTTGTTTATTTTTGGAACACTCAGGCCAAAAATAACAGAAAAAACTGAAGTCATATATTTTATTTTACAATGTACAAAACATGAACTTAAAAAGTATGAATTTAATATATGCTGTTATAAAACACTTCTGAGACAATACTGCTTTTGAAATTAATGTCTAATGTTTTATGAGAATAATGCAGAATAATTTATTTTCCTTGTATAAGAGAGGAGAAAAACTCCTTACCTGTAAAGCTGCACTTCGCAATTCCAAGCATGTTGCAATTTTGCCTATGGTTTTCTGTAGAGGAATAGAAAAAGCTATAAATACCAAAACTGTCATAACTGTTAGTTCAAACCATCAAGTTAATTTTTATTAATAAAAGATCCATAATTCTCTTAAATAAGTTAAACTTTATTTCTTTCTGGCATCTTTCAGACTTCAGAGAAAAGAAATAAGAGGCAAAGGGTTGGGATGAGGGAGAGAAGGTGAGTATATATATTCTCCCCTGACCTAATGTGCCACAACTAATTCTAACTCAAGTTTGCTTTGATGACAGCTGTAGATATGATTTGAAGGGCTGCCTGGTATCTTCTGTTCCAAGCTTCACCTTTTCTTCTCCATAAAGCCTAAAATTCACTTTCTAAAAGGCTTAAAAATATCTGAAAGTTAGCACAATGATATAACTAATTTAATTTTGACTTAAGTCCAACACCAACTTGTTTAATTAAATACATAGGCAACACTAAGCAAAACTGATATTGTGATAAACGGTGATAAATTTTATAGTTGGATCTGTTTTATATAACATGAGCTGTAAAATGGATATTAATAATAGGGCATAGATAGCATTTGCCTTTAATAAGCTCATGTTGTATTAGGAGAGATAAGACAAATACAGAATCATTATAAAAGAAAGCAGACATTTGATTGTATGAGCTTTAGCAAGATATGCCATTATATGACCTAAAGAAACAGAACAAGATCTGTATTAGGAATCAAGCCCCAATGACCAGGAGGATTTCTTTTTTTTTTTTTTTTTTTTTTGAGACGGAGTCTCGCTCTGTCACCCAGGCTGGAGTGCAATGGCGGGATCTCAGCTCACTGCAAGCTCCGCCTCCCGGGTTCACGCCATTCTCCTGCCTCAGCCTCCCGAGTAGCTGGGACTACAGGCGCCTGCCACCTCGCCCGGCTAAGTTTTTGTATTTTTAGTAGAGACGGGGTTTCACTGTGTTAGCCAGGATGGTCTCGATCTCCTGACCTCGTGATCCGCCCGTCTCGGCCTCCCAAAGTGCTGGGATTACAGGCTTGAGCCACCGTGCCGGGCCTGTTTTTTGTTTTTTTTTAAACTCTTTCAGATCTGCCCTTTAAGAAGACTACTGTGGCCAGGTGTGGTGGCGCACGCCTGTAATTCCAGCACTTTGGGACTCCGAGGCAGGCAGATTACTTGAGGTCGGGGGTTCAAGACCAGCCTGGCCAACATGGTGAAACTGTCTCCACTAAAAATACAAAAAAGTAGCCGGGTGTGGTTGCAAATGCCTGTAATCCCAGCTACTGGGAAGGCTGAGGCAAGAGAATCACTTGAACCTGGGAGGTGGAGGTTGCAGTGAGCTGAAATCACGCCACTGCACTCCAGCCTGGGTAACAGAGTGAGACTCCATCTCAAAAAAAAGAAGACTATTGAAATAAAAGTATACATAGATTGAAGTAGGAAAGGGCAAAGACTAAAGGCAAAATCAATCAGGTTATTTCAATTGTCCAGGTAAATAGTAATCAGAACAAAAATAGGAATAACTAGGGTGGAAATTAAAGAGAGATTCATATAAGAAACATGTATCAGGGCAGGCAGCTGAATTATGTCCATCAAGGCTTTTAAGTCCTTCCAAAAGAGATGCTTCTTAAGTTTTTATTAGGAATAAATCCAGATCATAAAAGTATTTATGTACAATGTCTGCAATGCCTACACAATGAATATTCTGGGAAGGAAAAAAGCATGTTTTTCTAAATGTATTGATAACTTGCAAAAGTTTAGTAAATTGGACTTGGTGGTTTTCTCTTTTATCAATTTTCTTTGGAAGGTGAATAAGGAGCAAAGAAGAGTAACAAGTGCTGTCCTGGCCCCAGCACTTATGCAAGTGGGCGCTACATAACTACAGCATGTACAATAAACGGCTGATACAACAACTCACAAAATAAACCACTACTGAGTAAGATATCACTTGATGCCGAAGAACAAGTGACAATATTGAACCATCTCTACAATCTCTAAAAATTCTTTTTAATCCCAATACAAGAGTTTAGAAGATGTCCAATTTTGTTCTGAAAACTTAAAGATTACATCTGAAAATTACATTTATATATGGCAACTACAAAAGATTTCATGATATTCATAGATTTATTCACTCTCAAACTGTTGCATAGAAACCAGCAATAGTCTTTTCTACATAGAATCCAACATCCTCAAATTATTGTTATTCAAACACACCACTCAATTCTAACACAACTAGTAAATAATTCTAAACATAAATATAATAGTAATAGTGATGGCTAACAACTACTGAGCACTTAGTAAGTGACAGGCTCTCCTAAGTGATTTACAAACATTAATTCATTTAATCCTCACTATAACTCTATGAGTTAGATACAACCATTTTAAAAGTGTGAAAACTGAAGCACAGGGAGGTTAAATAACTTGCCCTAGGCATCAATGCCTTCTCCCATACAAGTATTAATCAGGACCAACCCTGCTTAGCCTCCGAGATCAGATGAGATTGGGCACATTCAGGGTGGTATGGTGGCAGACCAGCAATGCCTTCTATGCGATACAGCAATATATACAACAAAGCAATATTTCTATATCAATACCATTTAGCTATACTTTTATGTTCTTTGAAAACTGATTTTTAAAAAGAATTTTGTCTGTATTAAGTGAGATATGTCAATTACTAAGTCTTTTAAAGCATTACTTTCTTTTCCTCTCTTTACTATAAAATCCATGCGATTTCATGCTTTTAACATTTAAGGTAAAATGTTGTAGTTTAACAACTATGAGTCCACTAATAAACTATTTTAAATTTAAACATTTCTTGAAGCAGAAGCAACAGTTTTTTGTTGTTGTTGTTGTTGTTTGTTTGTTTTTAATATACGGACTCTCGCTCTGTTGCCCAGGCTGGAGCGCAGTGGCACGGTCTCGGCTCTCTGCAACCTCTGCCTCCCAGGCTCAAGCGATTCTCCTGCCTCAGCCTCCCGAGTAGCTGGGATTACAGGCACCTACCACCGCGCCCAGCTAATTTTTGTATTTTTATTAGAGACAGGGTTTCACCATGTCGGCCAGGCTGGTCTCGAACTCCTGACCTTAGGTGATTTGCCCACCTCGGCCTCCCAAAGTGCTGAGATTACAGGCATGAGCCACTGCACCCGGCTGCAACAGTTTTTTATACAGAAATCTACTGAACTATGGCAAAATACCTCCACAGGCATTATTCATAACTATTTTAAGGAACCACACCGAACCTCAGTATTTAAAAAGGAGTAGAACACTATCATTTCGGCTATAGCATTAACTTTTAAAACATATAGAATGTATTGAGATCAAAATCAAGCGCTTGCTACTGTAATTGTTTCACTTAGAAACAGATGACTCAGAAAAATGATTAAGAAGCACAAGTTCACATGTGTCAGAGTATATGTACTGACAATTAAAACTTGAATTATTAGCACTCAAATTAACTGCTCATATCCAATATGGTATAAAAATGGAAAATGCTTTCATTTTCAAAATATTGGCGATTGTGATTGCTAGGAAAATTGACAGCTCAAAAGATCAGTTAAAGGAAAAGATGGAATAGAAATGGACAATTAAAGAGCTAAGTTAATTTTGCTAAAATGTCTTCAATCTGTGTAAGAAAAAATAGGTTTAAAAAATACACATAAGGTAGAATGTTCTCAGTTAATCCAGACTTAATTTTTTAGATTCAAACAGCCAGTAATCTACTGTCTAGCTGGGAGCTGGAGGTGGTGAAGGTAGAACTGGGGGGGAAGAGATCAGGGTAAGGGTGGAAAGGAGAGCCTTATAAAATATAAAACAAGCAGATAGTGCTGGAATTCTTATTACCACCAAATTTGACTCAAAACAGGGAAATGCTTTCTAAGCATCATGAGACAGGATATTCTATTCTGTCCAGAAATTTACTTGAGAAAATCTACTACACCAAAGTCCGGAATTCAGTGGAATGAAAGCTTTTGGCAGCTATTCGTTGGTTACTAAACCCAGTTGTTATAATGACAACACTATCAGGAACTGAAACGAAAGCTAAGTGAACTAATCATAAAAGAGGACCAAATAAGTGTTATGAATTTTGCACCAGAAATTGCCGAGAATATTAAGAATAAAAAAAATGAAGTTTTCATACTATTTATCACCAATTAATAAAGTTTAGAGAGCAGTAGTTCTGCTTTAGAGCTCGTTAGACTTAAAATAAATATCGTGAAAATGAATGTAAGTTATTCTCTCAAAAACGAGAATGTATCTAAAAAATCAGAATTAATCTTGTCTTAAATAACAGTCACATGCGAATAAATATCAACACCTAAGACACAGAATAGCATTTATTCATCAATTTTTTTTTTTTTTTTTTTTTTTTTGAGACGGAGTTTCACTCTTGTTGACTAGGCAGGAGTGCAGTGGTGTGATTTCGGCTCACTGCAACCTCTGCCTCCCGGACTCAAACAATTCTCCTGCCTCAGTCTCCCAAGTAGCTGGGATTACAAGCATGTCTCACCACACCCAGCTAATTTTGTATTTTTAGTAGGGACTGGGTTTCTCCGTGTTGGTCAGGCTGGTCTCAAACTCCAGACCTCAGGTGATCTGCCTGCCTCGGCCTCCCAAAGTGCTGGGATTACAGGCGTAAACCACCATGCCTGGCCCATCAAATATTTTTAAGAGCTCACTGTGCGCTAGACAGTAACAAGTTTCATTAAAAAAGCACTTTAAAAGTATGGTTTTTGTTTGTTTGCTTGTTTTGAGAGGGAGTCTCGCTCTGTTGCCCATGCTGGAGTGCAGTGGACTGATCTCGGCTCACTGCAAGCTCCGCCTCCCGGGTTCTCACCATTCTGTTGCCTCAGCCTCCCGAGTAGCTGCGACTACAGGCGCCCGCCACCACGTCCAGCTAATTTTTTGTATTTTCAGTAGAGACGGGGTTTCACTGTGTTAGCCAGGCCATCCTCGATCTCCTGACCTCGTGATCCGCCTGACTCGGCTTCCCAAAGTGCTGCAATTATAGGCGTGAGCCACCCTGCCCGGCCAAAGTATTTATTTTTTTTAAATCTTCTTTCAAAGTTGTACAAACTATTGAATGGTTGGCATAATTCTAAGATTTGTCACTGCTACGAAAACACTAAAAATAGTAAAAGCATAAAAATTCCAATTCAAGAAAGAACAATTTTGCTTAGCATAATGTAAAGAACATTCTCCATGTTCCTCTTTTGAAGAAAACACAATTGAGTTTTTTCTCCTTTGGCTTGCATGCTAGGTCTGGCATTTAATTAATTTTGCAGATCCAACAGTTTATATCAAAATTTCCCATAATATGTTTCAGAACACTAAACTCAATGAAATGTTCTTTGAAGGGAGAGGGAGACTTCCAAAAGCAAACAAATTTTAAAATACTACATGCCCAAACTCTAAAATATTCAACATACACATGTGCATACTAAAGGTCGCAAGAAGTCATGAACTCTATCTGTTCAAATAACATCTATCAATTTTTCAGAACCAATGTTCCCCAGAATACACCTGGAAGATCTCCGTTTTCTAATTATTTACTAATTTAGAGCCTCTGATAACTTCTTCCTTATGTGACATTGAAATAAGGCCTACATATCAGTATGACTTTTTTTGGCCCACTGTGAATGTTTTACTTGCATTTTTAAAGAAAATTAAACTTTTAAAGTCATACAACTTGTCTTATATTCACAATGTAGTATACAGTGATTTGGGGTTTCTTATCCAAGCCCATAGAATAGGCAGGCAGGCACAAGCTCTCTCTGTAGTCTCAACTGGCAGCCACAAATGCCTCCTAGGCAGGTATCATAAATAATAAACGCCTCCGAAATCAGGCCTCTAGTAAAGAAGGAGGTGCAGAACACTTCAAAGTAAAGGACATGAGAAGATTCAGGGATACTCTAAAGATCATTTAGAGTTCTCCAGTCCCTCATTTCGTACATAAGAAAATTAAGGCCACAGCCACAGCAAGAGCAAGACTCCCAGTCTTCTGATTCCAGGTCTCAGTTCTGTCCTCTAAGTCATGCTGCCTCCTGTGGCCAAAAATACAGTGGTCATGTGGCTGCTAAGGAAAAGCTATAAATTTAAGACTAAATAGCATTATCAAACACCAGCTTCAGCCTTAGAAAGTTAAAGAAAATTAAGAAAAAGTTAATTTTTTCTCATTAATCTAATCATTATATGATAGGCTCATTTCTTGATTTTTTTTTTTTTTTTTTTTTGAGACAGGGTCTCACTGTGTCACCCAGGCGGGAGTATAGTAGCATGATCTCAGCTCACTGCAATCTCCGCCTCCCGAGTTCAAGTGATCCTCCCACCTTAGTCTCCCAAGTAGCTGGAACTACAGGCTTACACCACCACGCCTACCTAATTTTTGTATTTTCAGTAGAGATGGGGTTTCACCATGTTGCCCAGGCTGGTCTTGAACTCCTGGGCTCAAAGAATCCTCCCAACTCAACCTCCCAAAGTGCTAAGATTACAAACACGTGGCACCATGCCCAGTGGTATTTTTTTTTAAATATATTTTTTAGTGTGTTTTAGGTCAAATCACTTAATATTTGAGGTCATGTGGCTCATATATCCTATACCTCAGTGTTGGAAACAGGATGTAAGTAACTCAAACAGGTGATTAAAGATTAAACATTTTTTAATTCCCTGAGTTTTCATTCTGTTTCCATATTCATGACACATTCTGATAGCTATTTATATATGTAGCTATCTGATATTCTGTTTATCAAAATTTAGGTACCGTAACTCCCAATTCTGTGATGCCAGCTGATCATTTCCTAATCAATTCCTAGAGAAATTTCAGATTTTACAGAGGCTCCTTTCCTTAAGCTAATCAGTCATTTCCGCTGTGGTCATTATTTTCCAGGGCTAAAATCCTAAGACTCCTAATATCTACTGTGCATACTAGGAACTACTAAGAAAAAAATATATTCCTTTTTTTTTTTTAATTTATTTATTTTCGAGACAAGAGTCTTGCTCTGGCTGTCACTCAGGCTGGAGTGCAGTGGTCCTATCTCGGCTCATTGCAACCTCTGCCTCCTGGGTTCAAGTGATTCTCTTGCCTCAGCCTCCCTAGTAGCTGGGATTACAGGCACGCACCACTACACTTTGCTAATTTTTGTATTTTTAGTAGAGATGGGGTTTCACCATGTTGGCCAGGCTGGTCTCAAACTCCTGACCTCAAGTGATCTGCCCACCTCGGCCTCCCAAAGTGCTGCGATTACAGGCATGAGCTACTGCACCCAGCCAAAAGAAAAAAAAATTCTTTTAAATTGTAGTAATTTTTTTTAAATACCAAATTAAAAAGTACATTAGATAAAGTAGATCATAAATATTTTTAAAATGCAAATATACAAACCTGCGTTAAGAAATATGTGTAAAATATTTTAAAATGCAAATATACAAACTTGTGTAAGCCCCTAATCTTTAGGGGCTTCTTCCCAAACTCCTATAAATAAGAATCAAATGAACATAGATGAATAGACTAAAATGAATGTTGTTAGGCTTACTGTAAAAGTGTGCAAAAAGACCGGGCACGGTGGCTCACGCCTGTAATCCCAGCACTTTGGGAGGCCGAGACAGGCAGATCACGAGGTCAGGAGATCGAGACCATCCTGGCTAACACGGTGAAACCCCGTCTCTACTAAAAATACATTTAAAAAAATGAGCCAGGCGTGGTGGCAGGCGCCTGTAGTCCCAGCTACACGGGAGGCTGAGGCAGGAGAATGGTGTGAACCCAGGAAGCGGAGCTTGCAGTGAGTGGAGATCCTGCCACTGCACTCCAGCCTGGGTGACAAAACAAGACTCCGTCTCAAAAAAAAAAAAAAAAAAAAGTGTGCAAAAAATCATTACCACTCCCTTTGTACAGAAAGAATAAGTAAGAACAAATTAAGTCATCATAGTTTTCACACTTTTCTTAGGAGATGGGGGATAGACTGACAATTTTTTTTCATTATCTACAAGATTAAACATTGACTTAACACTAGATACTCTGAGCCAAGAGAAAATGGGAGTTGTTTCCTCCCATTTCTTCTCTTTTAAAGCTTCAGTTGCCCATTTTTCATAATAACTAACAGTTTAGAGACTCAACTTGACACACAAAAAATTTAATTCAAGGAGAAAAGGCACAATTGAAACATTTTGCAACCTTATGCATTTATTTTGCAGATGGATTTTTATGCCGAATTCTTGACTTGAACTAATTTTTTTCAGTGGAGAAGTGTTTTGGTTTGTCCTGGTCTTTTGTTTTTTGTGTGTGTCTGTTCATTCTGAGAGGAGGTAGATAGGAGTTATGAAAGTTCAGAATCAAATAAGTGTTGAGGTGGAATGCAACTACCCACAATCTTTCTATTTTCCCAAGGACTCTAGACACACCCCAGTCTCTGGGTTTCCCCAATCTTCACCAAAGTGTGGATTGGGTTCTCCCCCTCTTCAGCAAAAGCATGGACAGTCTCCACTAAAGTTAAGCAAAGTTAAGCAAAGCCTAAATGGCTGAGTACAACAATTTTATTGCCTTAAAGTGATAAGTCATATGATATCTCTAAATAATCACTTAATGTTAGGCAAAGCATAATCAGTATCATTCTTTTTACTTAAGTACAACAGTTTTTTGTTTATGTTTTGTTGTTTTTTGTTTTGCTTAATGAACTCAAAAGACAAAACACTTTTTGTTTGGAATCTGATATATCTACAGATTATTTTATGGTACCTTTTGTTCTTCTGTGAATTCAGAATTATTGTGTTGAGCTTGGGCCTCTTTTTGGAGATGTCTTGCTAATCTGTAAGAAGAAAACATGTTCTTTAGAATGCAAGAAAAGCAAACTACTGCAACAAAGTGTAACAATTTAAAGCTTTTTAACAATGTGAAGTACAATTATATCTTGTCCTGTTTTTAAAATATAAATCTACACTGAGAATCAAACTCTTCCAAAAAAAAAAAAAAAACCAAACTCTTTATACAATGATGATGAAAGTAAGATACAATACTTTTCATACCATTTCACTGGGACAAACTTCAGCTCTAGGCAGT
This sequence comes from Macaca thibetana thibetana, assembly GCF_024542745.1. Taxonomy (NCBI): domain Eukaryota; kingdom Metazoa; phylum Chordata; class Mammalia; order Primates; family Cercopithecidae; genus Macaca; species Macaca thibetana. The sequence continues at coordinate 140,302,121 of NC_065578.1, read as the reverse complement.
AAAAATGAGCTGGAAAGAATCTCAAAGGGCATCTAATCCAACTTTCTTTAGTATGGGTGACTTTATTCTATAATAAGCCAATAAGTAGTTGTCCAGATTCTGCTTAAACACTTCCAGAGAGCACCAGTGATAATACCAACCAGAGATACTTTATCAGTCTATCATTAATTTGGTAGTAAAATTAGTCCTAATCCAAATTACAGCAATGACAAGTGGTAATAATCCATCCTACTATCAATATATACTTTTGAAAACATGTTTTCATGGAAAATAAAGAAAATTCTCCACCAATCAGCAAGAGAAATCATTGTCTGTCCAATTATCATTACACTTTCAAATAGCAGCTAGGCCTTGCATGAGTTTTTAATGGATGGATCTATATTATTAGTCCAAGCTCAACAATGAGGACCCAAAGCTACTTCTGAGACAGCAAAAAATCCATACAGTTTAGTTTGTAAAAGTCAATCCCCTTACAAACTAAACTAGAAAACTATGGTTTCAACTATACAAAGACCAATTTTGGGCAAAGGATTTGAATAGACAGCTCTCCAAAGAAGATATAAAATGGTCAATAAACACAGGAAAAGATGATTAACATTATTAGTCATTAGGAAAACGCAGATCAAAGTCACAATAAGATATCACTTCATACCCACTAGAATGAGTACAATTTTTTTAAAAATGAAACTGCATCCTTATGGGGGAAAGAGAGAGAAGATAACAGGTACTGACAGGATGTGAAAAACTGGAACCCTCAGATATTGCTGGTGGGAACATAAAATGGTACCAGCCACTGTGGAAAACAATTTGGCCATTCCTCAGAAAGTTAAATACAGAGTTACTGTATGACCCAGCAATTTCAAAATCCTAGGTATATATCCAAAAGAACTGAAAAATATATGTTTACAAAAAAAAATTGAACACAAATGTATAGCCAAAAAGTGAAAATAACCAAAATGTCCATCAACTGATGAATGGATAAACAAAATGTGGTATATCCATTCAATGGAAAATTATTCAGTCAAAAAGAGGAATGAAGTACTACTAACATGTGTAACACAGATGAACTTCAAAAACATTATGCTAAATGAAAAAAGCCAGATGCAAAAGATTATATGTGATATGATTCCATTTATATGAAATGTCCAGACCAGATCAATCCACAGAGACAAAAAGCAGATTAGTGGTGGCCAGGAGATGAGGGAACTGAGAGTAACTGATACCAAGTATGGGGTTTCTTTTGGGAGTGATGGGAATGTTCAGGAATTAGACAGTGGAAATGGTTGCACAACACCGTGAATACACTAAAAACCATGGAATTGTATGCTTTAAACTGGTGAGTTTCATGTGATGTGATATTTATCTCAATTTCTAAAAAATATAGGGGAAAAAACTAGCAAAAGAATTCGAACATTAAACTCCCAAACATACTATGTACTATTCTGTGTGGGCAATAGGAACAGGAATACAAAGGGTAGCAAGTGCTAGATTCTCTACCAAGCCAATTGCAGAAGATAGTTTATGTTTCCAAATAAAATGTACTAGATGGGAGTTCTATGCAATCATGTCTTTAAAGATAAGGCATAAAGTACCTTATTCTTCCTGGCCTCTATCCAATTTATGAAAGGTTTGCATCCTCCTTAACATAAAGCAGAATTAGCCACAAAAAAAAACTTAGTATTTCCAAGATAGCTCCACTGTGTTACTTAGTTGAACTGCTTCCATTCATTTATTTCTTTTCTCCCAAAGCTGGAAGCCTCATATTTTCCCTAAAATGTCATTCATAGACTCACTTTTTGTGTATTCTGTACAGGAAAAGATACAAATAGAAACAACATAGCCATTGTCTTTGTTCTGTACTTGGTTTCTTTTCTAACTCTTACTGGCCTACCACCTGCATGGAGTACTCCCAAGGAATCCATACTCTGTATCCTTAACAACATCTATACATCCCTGAACTCAGGGAAGTTACAGTGTGGAATGAGTTTCTTTCTTTGAGTAATTCTATACATAATTTGCAGTGGTGGCCATCAACCTAAGCAGAATCACTGTCAGAAGGGTGTAATGCTATACTCCTGTTCAAATGCTAATTGGCAATAGGGAAAGGAAGGATGCTCAATTCAAACAGAATCATGCTATTAAAAATTATGCAAGGCTGGGCAGAGTGGCTCACGCCTGTAATCCCAGCACTTTGGGAGGCCAAAGTAGATGGATCACTTGAGGTCAGGAGTTCGAGACCAGCCTAGCCAACATGGTGAAACCCCCGTCTCTACTAAAAATACGAAAATTAGCTGGGCATGGTGGCCGGCGCCTGTAATCCCAGCTACTGGGGAGGCTGAGGCAGGAGAATCGCTCGAACCCGGGAGGCAAAGGGTACAGTGAGCCTAGATCACCCCACTGCACTCCAGCCAGGGTAACAGAGCAAGACTGCGCCTCAAAAAAAAAAAAAAAATCACATACTGCATGATTTAAATTATATAAAATGTCTGGAAAAGACAAATCTATAGAGACAAAACGTAGATTAGTGGTTGTCTGGGGCTACAGTGGGAATATAGAGTGACTGCAAATGAACACTAGGTATCTTGTGGGGGTGATGGAAATTTTCTAAAATCTGTAATGATGGTTGCACATCTTGGTAAATTTCACTAAAAAAATCATTAAATTGTACATGCAAAATAGATGAATTTCATGTATATAAATTATACCTCAATAAAGTTGTTTGTAAAATAACTTTTTTTTTGAGACAGGAAAAAAAAAAAAAACTTGCCCAGGCTGGAGTACAGTGGCATGATCTTGGCTCACTGCAACCTCTGTCTCCGGGGCTCAAGCAATCCTCCTACCTCAGCCTCCTGAGTAGCTGGGACCACAGGTGAGCACCACCATATCAGGTTAATTTTTGTATGTTTTGTAGAGACTGGGTTTTGCCATGTTGCCAAGGCTGGTCTTGAACTCCTGAGCTCAAGTATTCTACCCATCTAGGCCTCCCAAAGTGCTGGGATTACAGGCATGAGCCAGTGCGCCCAGCCTTAAAAAGAACTTTTCAAGCCGACATGAAAAATTAATTTTCTATATCCACAAATGAGTATACCATTTTAAGACAAAGTGACACCTGATTTTGTCCACTGAGGGAAATCTACTGATCTGAATATTAGATGAGCAAATAAAAGTTGACATTCTATTAGGAAAAGTGAAATAAATCTGTCAAATATTCTTCTCTAGAGACTCATCTCACCATACAAAGGTGCCTACAAGTAAAACAGGACTATTCTCAAGGGAGAGTTTTAAACATACCTTAAGCACATACATAAGTAACTCCTGGAAACCCCACAGCATTCCGTGACACAGAAATTCGTGCTTCTCAAACCATCTGTAGCAAAGGATCACTTTTCCACCAAATTTGTTCTAGACTAATACTTACATAAAATACAATTTCAAAAATATCATGAGATGTCAAGTTGCTATAAAGTTTCCACATGTTTACTCTCAATTTCTTTCCTTACCTTACTGCACAGCAGTAACAGTTTGTAGACTATCACCAATTTGGGGACCACACTTTCAGCAGCAGAGACATAAAACACAGCAAAAATGACAAGTAGGGCTGGGCCCAGTGGCTCCTGCCTATAATCCCAGTACTTTGGGAGGCCGAGGCAGGCAGATCACTTGAGATCAGGAGTTTGAGACCAGCCTGGCTAACATGGTGAAACCTCATCTCTACTAAAAATAAAAAAAAAAATTAGCCAGGTGTGGTGGCATGCTCCTGTAGTCCCAGCTACTCGGGAGGCGGAGGCAGAAGAATTGCTTAAACCTGGGAGGTGGAGGTTGCAGTTAGCTGAAATTGCACCACTGCACTCCAGCCTAGGCGACAGAGTGAGACTCTGTCTCAAAAAAAAAAAAAGACAAGTGGCCATTATCCAGTCTTCAGACTCATCGATTCACTTAGCAGATACTTCTTTGTTTTTTTAAGACAGAGTCTTGCTCAGTCACCCAGGCTGGAGTGCAGTGGCACGATCTCCGCTCACTGCAACCTCCACCTCCTGGGTTCGAGCAATGATTGTGTCTCAGTCTCCTGAGCAGCTGGGGCACAGGCACAAACCAGCACGCCCGGCTAATTTTTTTTGTATTTTTAGTACAGAGGGGGTTTCGCCATGTTGGCCAGGCTGGTCTTGAACTCCTGACCTCAACTGATCTGCCCGCCTCAGCTTCCCAAAGTGACAGGCGTGAGCCACCACACCCGACTAGTTAGCAGATATTTACTGAGTATCCATGTGCTAGATAAATACCTCAGGATTGATCCTGTGAAATGCCTGATTCTGAGCAACAGTTTCTGTGCCACTCCATCATAAGTTAGGGGCCACATATCCCCAAATAGCGAAATGCAGTTACTTTTAATTGACCATCTAATACTTTGGATGACTATTTTAGTCTTGACAGAATTAAAGTCTTCCAATTGTAGTTTGGCATCGACTCCTTAATGCTCCCATAGCATACTCCTAAATTCATCCATTCAATAGAATAACTACATAATATCTAAACAAATAATGACATGTGGAGAGCCTATTACTACTCTGGACACTAAGTATACAGTAGAGAACAAAATAGACAGCGTCCCAACACCCTGCAACATATGCCCATACTCTACCCTCCAAGAGCTTACAATCCAGTGGGGAGAGAGACAGTAAACAAAACAAATACGGAAAATATACTTTTGACTGTGGTTGGGCACGGTGGCTCACCCCTGTAATCTCAGCACTCTGGGAGGCCGAGGCGGGTAGATCACAAGGTTAGGAGTTCAAGACCAGCCTGGCCAAGATGGTGAAACCTCGTCTCTACTAAAAATACAAAAACTAGCTGGGCGTGGTGGTGTGCACCTGTAATCCCAGCTACTCAGGAGGCTGAGGCAGGAGAACTGCTTGAACCCGGGAGGCACAGGTTGCAGTGAGCCGAGATCATGCCACTGCACTCCAGCCTGGGTGACAGAGCAAGACTCTGTCTCAGAAAAAACAACAGAAACAACAACAACAAAAGAAAATATATTTTCTATTGTGGTAAGTACCATGGAAAAAAATGAAGCAGGATGGAGAACAGGAGGTGTGAAACTGAGATAGAGGCAGTGGGGGTGGACAAGAGACTTTGCAATTTTAAACAGGGTGTGGCCAGAGAGAACCTCACTGAGGATATTTGAACAAAGACTTGAAGGAGGTGAGGAAGTGACCCAAACAGATAATGGGGGAAAAAGTGTCCCAGAAAAAAAAATACAAGAGCCCTAAGGCAGAACTACGTTTCAGGAAATAGCAAGGAATGTGGGAGCACTTACTCTTTTCATACTTCTATAATTGCAACACCCAGTTACTCCAAAATCTTCCATTGGATTCTCAGTGCTTTGAGGGCAGAAATCAAATTTTATTCATCTTTGTATCCCCAACCCTTACTTGTTGAGTAATGAAATTGTTTAAGCTACAGTATTACTACTGTAGTAATAATACAGATATGTACTATCATACTATCTGAGATAGTATGATAATACAGATATGTACCATCTCTCCCCCTACATCCCTCCCATAAAGCAGCTCCTGTATGTTGTATGGCTATAAAAAGACTGCTGCCTACCCAGTTAGAAATCCCAATTATCCTAGACTCTTCCTCCTTCTACACCCTCGATATCCAGTCAATAACTAAATCCTGTCAATTCTTGTTTACATCATTATAGTGGCCCTCAATTCATGTCTTTTGCTGCAGCCTTTCCTCCCAGGTATTTCAAATGAAAAAGATAATTTGCATTCATTTCTGGATATATTAAGTAATTTTAAACTCTTGACCTCATTTTATATGTAGCCTACATGTTTACAGAATTAAGCCAATCATTACATGTCTTCATTGAAATTTGACCCTGGCAGGTTTTATAATTTGAGGACTGCTAGAATCATGAAGTTCAGTGGTTAGTACCGAGGTCCAACAATGGATTTGCACGTGCCTATCACCCTCACCTTCATGTTCCTAGAAATTCACACTAAACAGCTTGCATTTTCAATTTTCCTTTGTAATTTCAATTGGACATGGTATTCTTCACTTTCCATTGTGAAGTCAGCCGCCCAGTGTCAACAGCTGCTAGGTCTCACATCACAAGTAAGATATGGCTTTCTATTTCAAGCTATGCAATATTAGTTAATATACAGAATGGGTATACACAGGTGCTTACTGTCTAATTGGCTGCAGTATGGAAGGGTGTGTGCTCCGGTAATAAAGAAAATCTTATAATTTGTCTAATTCACTTACAGAATTACTCTCAGTGCATCTTAAGCGCTCTGTAGTAGAAATAGGATTTGGATTTTCTTCTTTAAATCCCAGATTTCAGTGGTATCAGCTTGTGACCTGAGTAATCTGTTTAACCTGAGCTTCAGTTTTCCTCATTTCGTAAAATGAGAATAATTATATTCTCACTGGGTTATTGCAAGAGCAAATGAAATCATGTGAAAGTGCAAAACAAATGCTACTAGTTGTTACACATCACAAAATGGCCCAGGGCACGGGTTTTTGTCGGAGCTTTTTGAAACTACAGGCAATTCAAAGTCAGTACCTACAGATTTAAATTACCTTAATAGATAAAAACAACTATTGTGGGGACAGGCTAAGAGTTTAGATCTTCCAAGTACGAAGCGTTTATTCTTTCCAGAAATCATTGTGTGTCAGGGGCGGAGAGGGGGTGGTGGGGAAGGCCGGGTTATTCTACTCATACATGGTTTAATACTCAGTGAAATCTCAAACAATAACTTGCTTTAAACAAAGAATAATTAATGGCGAGTTTGCAAACAATAGCATTTTGGCAGACAGTTCTTAAGTTCAGAAAAATGTGCAAAAACCTAAGCAAGGTTTTATGTGTATATAAATCTTGTCTTTTATTTTTTAAGACATCCCTGAAGTTTTCTGCGGAAACCAGAAAGGGCAAGAAATTGGTCTTAGGTTGCTCAAGGAAACTGGTACTCACTTGTACCCTGCGGCTATACATTATATACAGGAAAAGGAGGAGGGATCCAAGGAGGGAGTGGTGCTCCAGTGCGTGGTCCATTAATTCACATTTTGCTCTCTTCTGTTCACATCCTGCGCGGACTCCACCCAAGGCAACCGAGCGAGGGGGTGGGTGGGACTCAGAGCCTACCAAATAACAGTCCCAGAAACCGAAACGAAATCGAGGTGGAATTCTGAAAACACGGCTCACCAGAAAGAGGGGTGGAGAAGGAGCGCGAGAGGAGACCCTTCTTTTGGCAGAAGAGGTATCCCTGGCCCTCGCTGCTTCCTGGGGAACCCCCTCCCCTCAATCGCAACCAGTTCCCTCCTTTCCTACACATGGAAGGAGGAAGACACACACAGAGCAAGGCCACTCATTCTTGGAACGTGGGCGGAGAACACACAAGTATTCCTCAGAGAATTTCAAAGGGAAATCGAGGAAGGGCAACCTGGGAGAGGAGGAGGAAAGGAAACTGACTGCCAAGTGGTGGACCCGTGAGACCGTGGAAAGGAACTAAGTAGATAGCCTACTAGGGCCGGCGCCCCAAGAAAGAAGGGCTACCTGTTGAATGGAACTGTCCCTGCGGAGGCGGAGGGGGAAGAAGGCGAGTCACCCCAGAAAGCGGAGCCCTTGTCCCCAGAGCAGCCTCGCTGGGGCTGGTGGCGAGGGATCTCAGCCTCAGTGCCTGCGGGGCCCCACCCTGAGAAGCCTTGGCTGGCAGATACAGTGATGAGAGACACCGACAGAAACAAGGGAGAGGCGCACGACTGGAGCCGGTCTGGCCCGCTCCCGCGGTTAGTCACTCACATCTGATACTCGTCTATCGCCTCCACCAGCTGGCCCCAGGAGTCGAAGTCGGCGCCTCTCCTAAAACTGGCGCCCCAGCGCTGCAGCAGACTCCGGGTCACCTCCGACATGGCCGGTCCCCACCCCGTCCCCTCCCGCCCCTACCCCAGCACGGCCGGGTTCTAGGGCGCCATCCTCCCCGGGCCTGGCCCCGACATTAACAGGGCCAGGAGGAACCGCTACGGCCACCACCGCCACCCGCCGAGGAGCCGCCCAAGCCCATTTGCCGCCACAGCCAAACTTTGCGGCTCCAAAAGCGACCGCCCCGCCGAGACCCCGCCCCCGAGGCCCCGCCCCGCGTTAGGTTGAGGCCGCCCCACTCCGCCGAGGGCCGCCATAGCTATTGCGGCATCCTCCCTCCGCTCCGCAGGCAGGGACAACTCTTCTCTTCCTGTCTGGGATAAAGACCATAGCTCAAAAGGAAAACCGAGGGAGGAGAAGTTAGAAAGAGCTGATGAACGGAGCGTTTTGAGGGGACTGTGACGCCGCGGCAATCCCCGCCCTGGAACTGCGCGCACTACCGCCTCGGTAGCTGTCATGGCCGCCGGGCCACGTGACTCCGACTTGGCGCCGGCCTCGCTTTTCGTCACTCTGGTTTTGTAGGCTCGGTTCTCCGACTCCCTCTTTTTCCTCGCTGTGGACTCCGATATTGCCATTCTTCCCTTAGAAGAACTGCTGTACCGACTCTGAGAAATTTGGTAAGTATGTCAGAGGATGGGTGTTTCTCAGTAATACCCGCTGTTTCTCCGGAGTCTCAAGCAATAGGGTCACCCCCTTTTACATTAGTCTCCATAGACCCCTGGACAGCGGACCGAAAGTCTCCTTCTAATGCCTTGAAACAAACGACAGAAAGAAAATCCATATTGGTTCCCACAAATCAGTAGCATTAACAGCTAGATCCGCTGAATCCCCTTGCCCCGCATCTCCATCGGTCTTTGGAGAGCTTATAATACAAGCTAAACTGGGGTTCGTTCGGCCGTTGTCTGGCCACCTCTCCCGGGTTGACAGTATCGGCTTTCCACAAAAATGCCTGTTTGGAAAGAGGGGAACTCAAGTGTTGGCGCGTGCGCACGGTCGCCGCCCGCCGCCTCGAACGCTACTGGGCAGGGGAGGAAGAGGCTGGGTGGTAAACAGGAAGTGGGCCCTCAGAGCTCGGGGGCGGCGCTCAGGTAGGTTACTCCGGGGACTCGGGGCCTTTGGAGTGGGGATCCCTTGTCAGGAACGGGAGTCCTCTTGTGGAAGTGTGTTAGCTTACAGCTTCGATCCGAATGTTGTATTGGTGGCTCTAAAGTCACCCTTGTCCCTGCGGGTGGGTGTGTCCTTCTTCTATCCCACCCTAGGAACTCCCGAAAACTGAAGAGCGCCGGGTCGCAGAAGGGGAGAAGATGGGGCAGAAACTTACCCTCTTCTCTCCTGAAGTAAAGATACGCAAAACTTCAGACTTTTTCATCCAGGAAGTAGGAGGCCGCATTAAAAGAAGTATTTGTGGAAGATTTCGCAGCATCAAGTGCTGAGTGTGATACTAGCTCAAAGTTTATTTGTAGGCACGTAGATGCTGTATTAGGCTATCGGAATTTATATGGAAGATGTGTAGATGATGGTATTTTCTGAAATAGCTCGTTAAATGTTTCGAGTCCTAAATAAACCTGCTCAGTTTTTCCTTGGGTACACACTGCGTTCTCTATTCGTTAAATATGTGGTGCTCCTCAAAACAGGCTTTGTCATGAATAAATAAATAGCATAAAGGAAGCACTTAATGTAGGCATTTCGTACACTGTGCAGCCAACATTATTTTCTAATAATAGGAAAAGTCGATTGTCAGGCTTGTACAGTGCCTTCAAATTAAGTAAACCTTACCAAAATTTCTTTGTTGCTTCCTGGAAGCTAATTGCCATGTTTAGGTCTTCGCCTTGGCTTTCTCGGTAAAATCTGCTGCACTACCTACTCGAGGACATTTAGACAAGACATGCTGCTTTTTTGTTTTTTTCTTTTTTTTTTTTTTTTTTGAGATGGAGTCTCACTCTGTCGCCCAGGCTGGAGTGCAGTGGCGCGATCTCAGCTCACTGCAAGCTCCGCCTCCTGGGTTCACGCCATTCTCCTGCCTCAGCCTCCTGAGTAGCTGGTACTACAGGCGCCTGCCACCACGCCCGGCAAATTTTTTTTGTACTCTTAGTAGAGATGGGGTTGCACCGTGTTAGCCAGGATGGCCTCGATCTCCTGACCTTGTGTGATCCTCCTGCCTCGGCCTCCCTAAGTGCTGGGATTACAGGCGTGAGCCACCGCTCATTTATTTTTTAAGTAGAGGGTATGGAACTTCAATTTTTTTTTTTGAGTTGGCATCTCACTTAGGTAGTTTTTTTTTTTTTTTAATTTTTCCTTTTTTGAGACAGGATCTTGCCCTGTCGCCCAGGCTAGAGTGCCATGGGGAGATCAGGGCTCACTGCAGCCTACATCTCCTGGACTCAAGGGATCCTCCCCCCTCAGTCTCCCCAGTAGCTGGAACCACAGGCGTGGCTACGATGCCCGGCTGATTTTTGTAGAGACGGGGTCTCAACAAGTTGCCCAGGCTGGTCCCAAATTCCTGAGCTCAAGTGATCCAGCCACCTCGGCCTTCCAAAATGCTGAGATTACAGGCGTGAGCCACCACACCCAGCCCAGTGTTTCCATTTTATAATAGAATTTATTGGTCAAGTATTGTATTACATTTTTATTTTAAGAATATTCTTTAGATATTTTTTGGAAAGTACATTTTATTGTAGAACACATGTTATAACCAATCCACTATTGTCAGCAATATGTCGGAAATACAGCAATTAACTTGAAACTTATTACAAGTAGCCTTAGCAATATAATCAGGGTTACCATTTGAACCCGTTTTGGAAATTACATTCATCTGGTCCTGTGCCCTTTTTACTTGCAGTTGTCCAACCAAAATCTAGTACTTTGCTATTCAGAAGTGTGTGGGGACCAGCAGCATCAGCATTTCAGGTCCTGCCCCAGGTTAATGACTTAGAGCCTGCATTTGACAAAACCACCCACCCCCAGGTGATTTTTATGTATGTTAGAGTTTAAACATTACTGCTCCTATATAGGTATGTTAAGATTGAAGTTATTGTGGGCAGATTTTCAAATGCTGTTCTTTTTTTTATAGGCCTGGTTTGAACATAGACCATCATAAATAGACAAAACATACCTGAGGCCGGGCGCGGTGGCTCACGCCTGTAATCCCAGCACTTTGGGAGGCCGAGGCGGGTGGATCACTTGAGGTCAAGAGTTTCATTCCAGTCTGGCCAATATGGTGAAACCCCGTCTCTACTAAAAATACAAAATTAGCCAGGCTAATTTTTGAATTAGATTTTTATACTGTTGAAATAAATTTTTATACTATTTACCTTGTTTATTAAATATTTTATATTTAATTTTTGTACATTTTTTACTTTTTTGTCTGTAGAAAACATCCGGAGAAAATGACCCATTGGTTTCATAGGAACCCATTAAAAGCCACAGCTCCTGTGTCTTTTAATTACTATGGTGTAGTCACTGGCCCTTCTGCTTCAAAAATATGCAAGTAAGTTTATTGATTAAACCACTCTTAGATGCAAGGTACTTTTTTTGGTTCCATGGGCAATACAAAAATATGTAACACACTGTTTCTAACTTTAAGTTCGTTATAAATTTATAAATGACATGTAAACAGTTAAATCATAGATTATTTAAACTTTGGTAGTCTTCTAGCCCTGGATCCTTAATTTTAGATCAGTAAATGAGTCCCAGAGAGGCTAAAGCAATCATAGTAAAACAGTTAATCTGTGTATTACAACAGTACAAGAGACTACACAAAGTAGTGTTTGAAAATTTTTATTTTTTATTTTTGTTTTTATTTTTTGAGATGGAGTTTCACTCTTTTCATCCAGGCTGGAGTGCAATGGCTTAATCTTGGCTCACTGCAACATCTGCCTCCTGGCAGAGGTTCAAGCAATTCAAGCAATTCTCCTGCCTCAGCCTCCCAAGTAGCTGGGATTAGAGGCACCCGCCACCACGCCCTGCTAATTTTTCTACTTTTAGTAGAGACGGGTTTTCACCATGTTGGCCAGTCTGATCTCAAACTCCTGACCTCAAGTGATCCACCCGCCTCGGCCTCCCAAAGTTCTGGGATTATAGGCGTGAGCCACCATGCCCAGCTGTATAGGGACATTTTAAATTGGCCACATATTAAACTTCTTGACTTCAGAGTAGGGAGAGATCCCTATGACCTGAAATGCCTTCAAAGTGTTCACATAGGAAAAAGTACTTGTGATAGGCCTTAAATGAATTGTATGGCTTAGATCAAGAGTTGACAAACTGTCCTATGGATTTGGATCATTGCTTGTTTTTATTGGAACACAACCAGCCCCACATTTATTGACATACTGTGTATGGTTGCCTCTGGCTGTTTTCCTCTACAACACCAGAATTTAATAGTTCCAATGGATACCTTATTACCAGAAAAGCCTGAAATGTTTACTATTTGGTGCTTTCCAAAAAAATATTTGGGTATTCTTGATTTAGATTGTCAGAGGGGAAAGGAGAAGGTTATTTCTGTCAGGAATACCTTTGTGCTAGTGATAGTGAGTAGAGCAGTTTGGCTGAAATGAAAGTGATAAATGCAAAAGATGTGTTGAAGGATGAGTCAATGGACCTGATTGACTAATTTGCCTTGGGAGGCTGAAAAGGATTCAGTCTATATGAGATACAGAACCTAAATGATTAAGACATTGGTGGTACCAATAAAGGAAAATCTGAAGACTTGCCGCTTTTATGGGAAGAAGTGATTACAACAAAAGATAGGATAATCGGCTTATTAATCTAAACCAATGGTCCTCAAACTTTTTTTGAAAGCTGCATAGTATTTATTTTAGGCCTTGTGGTCCACATGCAGTCACTATTGCATATTATTCTTTGTTCATTTTTACAAGCCTTTTAAAAATGTGAAAACTATTCTTAATTTGAGGACTGAACAAAAATAAGCTGTGGAGTATACAAAAACTGGTTACAGTTTGTAGTTTGTCAACCTCTGACAAACTGACTCCTGGAGGCAAGTCCCAGCTTAGCTGTTTTATCTGTACCATTGGGCAAGTCCCTTAACTTCTTTGGGCCTAATTCCTAAATTAAATATATCTGAGGTACATTTTCTCAAATTCTGTAATTTAAGATGAATCGAACTTTACTAGTTGAGCTGTAGGTGATGATCAAGCATCAATATGGAAATGCTAGCAAACTATTGAGTGCAGAATAGGCTTTAAGGATTCAAATTTCTGCCTAGTCCAGGAATTGAATCACTTTCCAGCTTCTAGAGATATACCTCAAACAATGATTAATTCATAAGATAGCCAGTCACATTTTCAGTCAGCTGTTTGTAATTGGCAATACATACATACACTTCTTGGAATAAGCCTCCTTAGAGTTAGTACCAATGAATAAGTACTACATCTAGACCATTCAGGATTAAGTCTGTGCTCTCTTCTAAACACCACTGCTACCTTAATCTAAATCTCAAAAGAAAATATTTGAAAAGTTAGTATTCTTCCACTCAACAAGTAATTTTGAATATGTGCTTTATCCTAGGCACCTACCCAATTCTGGATATACAGCCTCTACTCTGTTGATGCTTACCATTTAAATTTAGTCTTTCTTTAATGGTTTACACATATTTCAAGGGTCTTTGGTCATATCCATGTATTGTAATTTCGGAAGCCTCACTAAGCTAATTGCCTTCTGAATTCGATTTGGAACTGAAATAGAACCAAGTGAAAGCTAACGATGGAGAGCTAGGAATTGATATAGTTGAAGCTATACTAATCGATGAGATCTCAAAAGAGAGAAAACCAGAAAGCCAAAGACTGAACATTTCTGGAGTTGGGAATGAAAAGGAGACACAGAAAAAAATATAAAAGGAACTTTAAAATGATAAGGGGAACACCTGGAAAATTTGGTGTTATTGGAATCAAAGGAGAAATAATTTCAAGAAGGAAAAAGTGGATCTACAACATTTATTGCTGTAGAGAAGTAAAGGAGAATATAGATTAGGGAGCAGTTTTAAAACAACTAATGGCCACATGTTTTGCATATTCTTGATGTATATATTGAATTATACGTCAAGAATATGTAATTATATATAATGTAATTTTATTTTTTAAATATTTTTATGCAGTGTATTTTCACATTTTTGTGTTTTATGTCAGATTTAGAAACTTTAAGGAGATATTAAAATGATATACAGATAAATTTTCATTTTTCAGGAAACTTATTGTGAACTGCTTAGTTTTTTATTCATTCTTCTTTCCCCACATCTTAAATGCATGCATTTGTTTGTTTTTTAATGAAAACTTGCTATACATTTTTATTATGTAATTGAATTTAGTATTTGCCTCTTTAATTGGTCTGAGTTTATTTTCGTACAACTTTTAAAACAGTTATTAGAAATTTTTTCTCTAGATTTAGTTCTAATTAAATTCATTTCTGTGTATTTGGTAATCCCTTAGAGGAGGTGGGCATGTGCATGCATGTGTGCGTTTTAAAGCTTTTACATTGAAACCTGGTGTGTGTGTGTGTGTGTGTGTGTGTGTGTGTGTGTGTGTGTGTGTGTGTTTTAAAGCTTTTACACTGAAACCTGGAAACCACTTTTATGTGAGATTGATTGCAGTACAGCTAACTTTACTGTCTTTTTCTCTCTCTTATAAGTGACTTGAGGTCATCCAGGGCACGACTCCTTGAACTGTTCACTGATTTGAGCTGTAATCCAGAAATGATGAAGAATGCAGCAGATTCATATTTTTCACTTTTACAAGGTTAGTTATTCATATGAACTTGAGGTTTTTTAAAAAACTGTCTAGAAGTTTACATTTAATTCTTTGACTTTTCAAATTTGATTAGTTTACTCTTCCAGACTATATTCTTTGGAAAAGGGCAAGAAGTTTCATTCAGACACCTGGAAAAGTAATCTGAAAATTTTTCCAAACAGAACACTCAATATTTCTTCTAAAACTAAAATGTCTTGTACTTTCTGTAGGTTTCATAAATTCTTTAGATGAATCTACCCAAGAAAGCAAGTTACGATATATTCAAAATTTCAAGTGGACTGATACATTACAAGGACAGGTTCCAAGGTAAGCAACACTAAGGTAGTACTAAATTGGAGCCAGTTTTTGTAACTGTGTAGCCAGTGGTTAACTCATAGTCTCTGTATTTGGAGAAGAAAAATACAGGTCTGCATTTTCTCTTACCAGGAAATTAATTAAAAGAATTTGAGCTCAATCCTAGTACATAGTAAGTAAAAATATAATTTGTTTCTCCCAAACAAATCTATTTTTGAGGTAATCAATACAAATGTCAACTATAGTTGAACAGCCTTGACCTTTAATAACACACAAAGGATGATTTGAGGATTTGGAACCCAAACTGTATGTGCCTACATTCAAGCTGAGCAGAATTTAAGTTTTTCCCTTACTTTTCTTTTGCTGATGGATACGTCATGTGTCTTGCATTAGTCTTTCTCTGTCTCATTCTTTCTCTCCAACTCTATACTCTTGATTCACAGGATGTGTTTTCTTCCTTGTCTCTCTTCCCTATTTCTACTCTTTTTAAAAACTTCTCTTCAGAGCTTATCACTCACTTGAAACTATTTCTAATAGGTTTAATTATAACAGGAAATAGATCATAAAGATGTTAATTTTTTACTTACCTACTGTTTTTCAACACCATTTTGTTGTTTAAATGCCCATATATTTTAATCTCAATTTGCTTTAGAATTACTATTTTATAAAAACAGAAAGGAAGGAGTGGAGGTTGATGAAAGACTAGAGCAGGCTATACATTACAGTGGAAAGAGTATGAACACTGGGTTTGTACATAGTTAGATGCAAGTCCAGGTTTTCTACTGCATGAACATCTGCTTCTTCAACTGTATCTTGGGGCTACAGATACAGTATTTTGTGAGAAGCAAAATAAGAAAATTTTTGTTAAGTGACTGATAACAGTACTAGGCTTATAAGACATTCATTAAATAAGACATTCATTAAATGTTCATTTCCTTTCTTCCTTCCTTGGGAATATTTTATGTAGAATTCATAATATTCTGGGATACTCAGATTTTCTAAGACCTTGTTTTCTGTTTTTTAATGTGACCCATTTGTTTTTAATCCAAAATTAAGGAATTTTTTTGAATTAAGACTTTTTTAAAGAATCAAACCTCTGTCATTATTCTGACAGATTCTATAATGTGTGCATTTCATGAATTTGGCGCTTTTCCAAGCATGCCACATTTTGCTTCCGTGTAGTAGTGAGCTAAAGTCGAGTACAGTGGCTCATGCCTATAATCCCAACACTTTGGGAGGCCGTGGCAGGCAGATCACTTGAGTTCAGGAGTTCGAGACCAACCTGGCCAACGTGGTAAAACACCGTATCTACTAAAAAATACAAAAACTAGCTGTGCATGGTAGAAGGTGCCTATAATCCCAGCTACTTGGGAGGTTGAGACGGGAGAATCGCTTGAACCCAGGAGGCCAAGGTTGCAGTGAGCTGAGATGACGCCACTGCCACTGCACTCCAGCCTGGGCAACACAGTGAGAGTCCATCTCAAAAAAAAAGAAAGAAAGAAAGAAAGAAAAAAGTGAACTACTATTTAACCTTTTTTCAGTAGCGTTATGAGATCGTGAAGAATTATGTGATGAAGACTTTAATACTAAATATTCTGCACAAGTGAGACTTCTAAATTACTTTATTCTTGATTGCTACTTACTCGGTAGAAATCATGTTGTGAGTTTATCTGTTCTGAAAAATATTTTTTCCATTATAGATGCTATGACTACTACTTTTATGTGGTGTCATAGAAATGGAGTGTTTGGAAACAAGGCATGTTGACATAAATGAAGGATTATAAAGGAAGAGAGTTATTTATGAGACTTCACATAAATTAGCCAAACCGTTATATTATTTAAAGGTAAAGTTATAAATTAGACATGTCCACTAGATCTCCAGATGTAATTCATTTAATAGTTTCCATGCAGAAAAGAATAAACCATTATACTATGTGTTAAATTTTTTTCAGGAGGATAAAACTGTTTTGAGAAGTTTGTTCATAACTGTCATTTTTGGATGTTATAATCTATACTAAACGATAGTTTAGACGTTATATTTTAGTTACTACATATAACACTTTTTTTTTTTTTTTTTCATTTAAAAAGTTGCCATATCTCCATTTCTCTTAAGACAGGGGCAACAAGTAACTAAAAAATAAAAACTAGAGCGATAATTCTGGTTTCTTCTTCTTTTTGGGCAGCTTTTCTGTATCTTAGTATTACATGTGTAAAATAAGAATATTCTGCTTTCTTCATCAGTTGAGATAAATGAGATCATGTGTAAAAAATTTTCAGGTTCTTCTAAGAACAGTAGTGAATATATATTATGAATATCTTATTTGCTTGATATGCTTTTGCCATCTTTATTTCATACTTAGAATCTGAAGCAAACAAACAAGGTATAAAATATACTTGTGTTCAGGACCTTTTTCTGGAATACTGATTGGCTAAGCATTCAGAATCTTACACTGTTTGCCTTCAGCTTTCTTTTTGCCCTTTTCCTTCATTTCTTGTTTACATACCATCTGCTTCAATCAAGCTCATTGGGTCACTTCTATCTGAAAAATTTTTATACTCCTCTTGTGCTTTGATGGCATTGTTTCCTTAGCTGGGATGTCCTTTTGCTTCCCTTCTAGTCGTCTTTCCAGGGACAGTTCAGATTTTATATATACCATTAAACCTTCTTAATTATTCTAGCCTGAAACAATCTTCTGAATTTGATTTTTCTAAAATGTTGTATAAGAGCCACACCTTTGAGAATCGACTGAGTACTTGTTAAAAATACAGATTCTAAGCCCCATCTCAGGCTTTCTGATAAGGCCCAGAAATCTGTATTTTAAAAAGCTACTCTATGTACAGTAAACTTTGGGAACTCCTATTCCCATGCTTATTATTAAGTACATAGTACCTTCTGGACCATTATACTTAGGCATTTGTAGTTAATTACCTGTATGTCTTATCTCCCCATCTGTATGAAACACAGCCATTTTCCTCATACATACCAGTTAGCATATACTTCTTTGTACTTTTGAGTCGTTTGTCCAATAGGCTTCATGGTGTGATGTCTTGATAATTGACAGAACCTAATGATCCGTGTTTATAATTCCAGTGCCCAGCAGGATGCTGTTTTTGAATTAATTTCCATGGGATTTAATGTAGCTTTATGGTATACCAAATATGCTTCAAGACTGGCTGGAAAAGAAAAGTAAGTTAAAAGGAGAGAATTGTGTACATCTGTGTTATTTTTCAAGTATATGGTGCTTCATTATTTTAAAAATCTATTTTAAAAAGTACCACTTTGGACATGTGAAGGATTGCCTTGTAATGTTAGTATTTTGAGTGTCAGAATTATGGCACCTAGTGTTAAGAGGTAAAATAAATTTTAATAGTCTTGTCATATGGAAGGTCTTGCTAAGTAAGACCCCAAATCTAGAAACCATAAAGTAAAAGCATGACTATTTAACTACATCAAAGGACCATAAACAAAGTTAAAAAACAAATGTCAAGATTGGTCAAAAACATTGCAATTCATATGATACATTGTTTTTATAACGTATACTCTTATAAATCAGCAAAGGAAAGACCGTCAAATCAATTGAAAAACAAAGGACATGAACAGGCAATTCACAGAAAACAAATACAGAAGGCTAATAGTATGTGAAAAGATGTTTTGAAGGATTAAAGAATTATAAAAGGTGATACAATTTTTATAATAGCAATAGTTGATACAGCAATAGGAAACTCAATTTATGGTTCATCCATACATGGAAACAATATGCAACCACTTGAAAATGATGTCAAATTGTATGTGCTGTTGTAAAATTATCTCTTAAAGTAAAGTAGGTGATTAAAATAAGAGCAATGATTATAGCTACCATTGTATATCTATGTGTTTCTTAAGCATATATATGTGTTAAGTATGTAATATTTTGTCTTAAAAATTATGTACAAATGTCTGTAAGGAAAAATAAGAAGGCTTTGTCCGGATTTTATTTTGTTTTGTTTTTTTGTAGAGGTTAGGTCTCACTGTGTTTCCTGGGCTGGTCTCAAACTCCTGGCTTCAGGTGATTCTCCTGCCTTGGCTTCCCAAAGTACTGGGATTACAGGCATGATCCACCATGTCTGCCTGCAGATTTTACCCCTAGTTAGCGTCTCTCTTTTTTCATTTGTAGTGTTTTCTTTTTGGAGACATACTGATAGACTTTTGCCATCTTAATGTTACCTTTATGTCGTATACTTGTTTTTCATTTGTAGTGTCTTCATTTTGGAGACATATTGATAGACTTTGCCATCTTAATGTTACCTTTATGTCATATACTTGTTTTCAAGACCTTTTTGTGGAATACTGATTGGCTTGGCATTCAAAATCCTTTACAGTTGTTACGAGTTTTCTATAAATGTACATTTCATGTGTATTTGTTCCTTTTCTAGGTGTCAAAATTAATTTTTTTTTGGTGGGGGGTGGATGGAGTGTTGCTCTGTCACCAGACCAGGCTGGAGTGCAGTGGCACAATCTCGGCTCACTGCAACTGCCGCCTCCTGGGTTCAAGTGATTCTCGTGCCTCAGCCTCCCAAGTAGCTGGGATTATAGGTGCCTGCCACCATACCCAGCTAATTTTGGTATTTTTAGTAGAGACAGGGTTTTGCCATGTTGGCCAGAATGGTCTCAAACTTCTGGCCTCAAGCAGTCTGCCTGTCTCAGCATCCCAAAGTGCTAGGATTACAGGCGTGAGCTACCCTGCCTGGCCTCAAAATCAGATTTTTTTAAAAGGAAGAAAATTAGCAGTGAGAAACATAAATGACTACTTTGGATATATAATAATGTATTGGTTGTTGTGTTTTAATACCAGAAATGGAATTCATCCTCTAACTAATGTAACCCCTATCTTTAAGTATAACAGAAGATGAAGCAAAAGAAGTTCATCGAAGCCTAAAGATTGCAGCTGGGATTTTTAAACATTTAAAGGTAAAACAAACAAACAAAAACCATTATTTGTTCTTAATGCTTTAGTTCTTGAGTAATTTTTCTTTTTGGGGGATATGGGGAAAGAATTGTTTCATTATACTAAAAAAGGTACTATGTGTTCTGTTTACCTTATGTTAAGTATGTTACTGATGAGTGCAGCCAGTTACTAAATATTAAATGTCTCCATTTTTGTTTTAAAATCACCAGTGACTTTTATAATTAGAAAACTAAAGTTTTAGTGCTCTGCTTATTTTTCTGTGTCCTTGAAAACATAGGAGAAAAGAAAGCAGAAGTATTGATGGTTCTTACCTACCTCATTACTCTCCACAGAAGTTACCAGGATTAGTCCTGATTCTGCAAAACTGAACTTCTGATTGTATTCTCTGTATCTCACTAAAAACATTAGAGGGACAATCAGTGCACTCTAATTATATTAAATTGCCAGGAGATGTGATGGGAATTAGGAGAAAGAATATCGTGTTTTTTAAGCAATGTCCCCCCAGTTCATTCTAATTAAATCACTTTATTGAAGGCCTCCTAGAGGCCAGTGTTGAGTTTTTTCATGTTAAAATAAGATGCTTTTTATAGTGATTAGAAAACTCTGATCCTGAGTTAGATGTAGAATTGTAGTGGTTTTTTTTTTTCTCTTTGAGACAGAGTCTTACACTGTTGCCCGGGCTGGAGTGCAGTGACGCGATCTTGGTTCAGTGCAATCTCTGCCTCCTGGTTCAAGCAATTCTCTTGCCTCGGCCTCCTGAGTAGCTGGGATTATAGGTGCCCGCCACCACGCCTAGCTAAGTTTTTGTATTTTTTAGTAGAGACAGGATTTCACCATGTTGGCCATGCTGGTCTCAAACTCCTGACCTTGTGATTCGCCCACCTCAGCCTCCCAAAGTGCTGAGATTACAGGCATGAGCCACCACACCCAGCCTCTTTATATCTTTAATTATTAATGTGAATGAACATTTCAGGCTATCCCGCAAAAGGAATTTTGGTTACTATTTCAGTTAATGTTTTTCAAGATGATAGTGTGACTTGGGTATCTCAGCAATCTATCATGACTTAAATTTTGCTCTTGAATTTCTTGTTCTTATAAAAGCTGTTTTAGTACACAGGAACTTTTATTCTTTATAAGCTCACTGTTGTTAAGTTTTTATAGTTTTTGTTTATACCCCGAATTTCTGCTAAGCATCCAAATTGAATGTCTTGTAACTTTCATTTTCTTCATCTCTAACAACTGGATTAAAATGAAATCTGGCTGCTTTATTTTTTGTCTTTTTTGTCGTTGTTCTCAGGAAAGTCATACCCCAAAACTCATTACACCTGCAGAAAAAGGAAGAGATTTAGAGTCACGACTCATAGAAGCATACGTTATTCAATGTCAGGCTGAAGCTCAAGAAGGTATCCTAAATATTGTAAGATTTTTTTAAATGAAAGTCTATATTGTCATTTAATTCCTCTTTAAAAATCAGACGTTGGGCACTGTGGCTTATGCATGTAGTCCCAGCACTTTGGGAGGTCAAGGTGGGCAGATCACTTGAGCCCAGGAGTTCAAGACCAGCCTGGGCAATGTGGCAAAACCCCAGCTCTACAGAAAATACAAAAATTAGCTGGGCATCGTGGCACATGCATGTAGTCCCAGCTTCGCATGAGGCTGAGATGGGAAGGATGGCTTGAGCCTGGGAGGTCAAAGCTGTAGTAAGGCAAGACCATGCCACTGCACTTCACCCTGGGCAACAGTATGAGACCCTGTTTCAAAAAAATTAATTAATAAATAAAAATCAGAATTAACTAGAATCAGGTTTTAGATTTTGAGAAATTTTTGAATGAGGAATAAGTTTACCTTTAGCATTTGCCTTCACTCTTAGTTAGCAGGAAAAGGCCCTACAGTTTAATGGCTCTTTTTAAGAGGATTTTGATTTCTCGTTATTTCTGACAGTACAACATTAATTCTTTAATTCGTCTTTTCTCTCTCTCCTGTGCTCATTCTTTTTTCTCTTTCACTCTTTGGCTTACCTTAAAGTCTTCACCTTTCAATGGCAAGTAATAATGACACTCAGCGTGAAACAGTTAAGAAACTTTGTAGGCTTTTGTTTTTCTTTATTTCAAACTCTAGTGTTCCTCTGAAGATGGCTGGGCTGGTGGCTCACGCCTGTAATCCCAGCAGTTTGGGAGGCCGAGGCAGGAGAATTGCTTGAGCCCAGGAGTTTGAGACCAGCCTGGGCAGTATGGCAAGACCTCCATCTCTACAAAAAGTTATTTAAAAAATTAGCCAGTTGGCTGGGCGTGGTGGTGGCTCACGCCTGTAATCTCAGTGTTTTGGGTGGCCTAGGCAGGCGGATCACCTGAGGTTGGGAGTTCAAGACCAGCCTGACCAACATGGAGAAACCCTGTCTCTACTAAAAAATACAAAATTAGCTGGGCATGGTGGCGTATGCCTGCAGTCCCAGCTACACGGGAGGCTGAGGCAGGAGAATCGCTTGAACCTGGGGGGTGGAGGTTGCGGTGAGCCGAGATCACGCCATTGCACTCTAGTCTGGTCAACAAGAGTAAAAGTCCATCTCAAAAAAAAAGAAAAAGAAATTAGCCAGGTGCCATGGCATGCACCTGTAATCTCAGCCACTTGGAAGACTGAGGCAGAAGGATCACTTGAGCCCAAGAGTTTGAGGCTGCAGTAAGCCATGATCAAGCCACTGTGCTCCAACTTGGGTGACAGCAAGACCCTGTCTTGAAAAAAAGAATTTGCTGTTAGGTCATGCTGTTTTGTAGTAGTGATTCTCTGTGATTAGCTAGTAATTCACTGATGATTTATTTAAAGAAATAGCATCAGAACCAACAAGCTCAGTGTTTTTTGTTTGTTAATGTTTGCATTTTCTATAACTTTGCATGTTAAAACGTTTAACAAACTGTATTAAAATCCCAGAGAGATTGTCAGACTCTTTTGCTATTATAATTGAATTTAGGATGAATAGAGTGAACTTAATTATAGATTCACTTTATTGTGTTTGGTTACAGTAACAATTGCTCGAGCAATTGAACTAAAACATGCTCCTGGACTAATTGCTGCACTGGCGTATGAAACAGCCAATTTCTATCAAAAAGCTGGTAAGCTTCTAATTCTGTTGTTACATTTTTTAGTCTTTAGCTTTTCAGATTTATTTGATCTTGAATTAATAGGGAACAAAACAAAAGGTTTCTCAGATTCTGTCATTATTTGCAAAACTGGAGTAATACTTTATCGCATTTAAAATAGAGCTGTTCATATTTAGTATGCTGCATAACTTATAATGGAAGGGAAAACCAGTGATGTCTAATAAAATTATACAGCTTTTTTGGCTTAAAAATTTGTTTTGGTCTTTATAACAATCTTATAGTTACTATGCTTTAGACAAGAATCTGAAATCCAGAGAGTTAACATGACCCGTAATTTAACTGCTAGAAAGTGGGAGATTGGGCATAGAACACAGCTACTGTGATAAGCCTATTACTCTTCATTTACTTATTTAGGAAACATGCATGTGTTTTTATTTATGGGATAGTTACTGTTTTTGTTCCTAAGGAGAGGTAAATAGAAAAGATTTGCAGTTTAGGGAAGAAGAACATGTCACCCCATTATTAAATCCTGAAGTAAGACACCACAGCAGTGAATTAGGAACCTTAACAAGCTGGGCATGCTAGAGAAGGACTCTAGAAGAAGATGCTTTAGTCTTATTGTGAAGTGTAAATAAAAATCTTATGTTCCCTAGGAAGCTTTAGAGTTTGGGTGCAGAATTCTATAGTAAGTACAGACATAAGAAAGAACTTAGCACATTCTGGAAACTTCAGACAGTTGCTCTTACCTGAAACACAGGATGAGTGGTAGGAGAAAGTTTGAAAAAGTATGCTTGCTTGGGAATCAAACATTGGTTTGTAAGCCTTTGACCTTTCATTCTGTAGACACTTGGGATCTGTTAGAATACTAAAAGGCTGACTTGATTGGATTTGAATTTAAGGAAGGTCCCTATAGTTGCAGTATTAGAGATAGGCTTGCTCCATGAAGGAGTAATAGGCTAACTTAACTTAGCACTTAAGAAATTCTTCAAGTTTATGAAGGAAATGATGAAAGCTTTGGCAAATACAGCAAAGTAGCAAATAGGAAAAAATAGATTTGAGAGATGTTTGGTAGAAGGATATGTGAGTGAATATGTGTGTGTTTTATATAAAATTCAGTGATGGGGTGGAGAGGAGAGTATCCTATTTCTGACTTGAGTGACTAGTCTACTATTTGCTTTGCTATATTATATACGTTTTTTAAATTAGCTAATATAACGGTATAAACAGTATTCACTTTGAAGTTCTTGG
Source organism: Macaca thibetana thibetana (assembly GCF_024542745.1). NCBI lineage: Eukaryota > Metazoa > Chordata > Mammalia > Primates > Cercopithecidae > Macaca > Macaca thibetana. Next base: position 140,277,850 of record NC_065578.1, on the reverse strand, counting down.
TCACAATCTGTTTTTATCATTATCTTTAACTTAAAGTTGTATTAACCATCAAATCAAAGAGCTGCTATAGTATTTAATCAATCATGTGTAACTGAAAGTATAGATTTGAGAAAATCAAGTGAAGGTGTTTTTTAAAAAAAAAATTAAATTATTGAGTTTTAGACTCGAATGGCATTCTTTCTGCTTTTATCATCAGAACACATGAACTAAAAGTCTTCTAGTGAATCAGGATGAAATTATATTTTGCTTTTTAAAATGTAACTTTAGATCATACTTTATCCAGTTTGGAGCCTGCATATTCTGCCAAATGGAGAAAATATCTTCACTTGAAGATGTGTTTCTACACAGCTTATGTAAGTATTCATAATGCTAAAAACAATGTAAATTATTGTTTCTCCAGTCCTTGGAGTGCCAGGTCTCTCATCTCACCAGAGTCTTTCATTAGCATTTTACAAATAATGGACAGCTAACTCTCAGTAAATGTTCACTGAGAGTCAGTGCAACCATTGTGAACTAAAGTGGGTGGAAAGAGATGATGTAGGATTGTAGAAGTGGATTATAGCAATAGAATTATTGTTTGATTCAAAACCCACTTTCAGCATACTTAATGAAATTCTTTCCATTGTTTCATTCTGTGCGTTGAGAAACATATTTACTAATTCTAATATTAAGGCATACCACACAATATATCACCTAGCTTAGTGAAGAACCATCAATAAACATCATTTTGGAAGTTACATATCAGTCTGTTACACACACCGAACTTAATTGTTTTGTTAATTAGAGTATCATATGAGAGATCATCGAAACCTTTTTCAGGTCTGAGTAGATAATATTTCTTATGCCTCCTTCTTCCTCTGCATTAGCACAGTTTCCTCCTTTATCTACTATTTCCTAATTTTAAATACAGATTTCGGCAGATAACTTTTGCTCAGTACATGGTTAGAAGGCTGTTTTGGCTTAAGACTTGACATATTTCCACCTTTTCTATGAACAAAGGTTGGAGAAGAGCTTACTCAAGTAAAGAAATGTAAGGGATTGCATTGATACTTAAGTGTGTGAAGGTACTAATTTATCTGATAGATACGTAAAACAGTAATAGGGGAAAGCATCTTGAAGGGAGAGAATGAATAAAAATTTGTTTATTTCATCAGGCCTACTGTTACCATGGTGAGACCTTATTGGCTAGTGATAAGTGCGGTGAAGCAATCAGGTCTCTCCAAGAAGCAGAAAAATGTGAGTATTCCTGCCAGAATATTAACTCCCCTTTAAAAAACAAATGACTTTATCACAAAAGGGAATATGTGCTTAAAGAGATTTTGGCTGCGTTCATGAAAGGGAAATGGGAATGGGTGACGTAATTGGAGAAAAGAAAAAATTTTTCAAAAACCTAGAACCGTAGAAAATCCACAGCTTCTACTTACAGTATTATTATTGGTATTGCTATTATATTAGGTAAAGAGCAGTAAATGTCTTACCACCTCCACTTTAAAGCCTTATAGGGATAAATGGGCCATGTTAATTATAATCAAAAGACTTTATATCTCTTTCACATGCAGTGTATGCAAAGGCAGAAGCACTGTGTAAAGAATATGGAGAAACCAAAGGACCTGGACCAACAGTCAAACCTTCGGGACATCTATTCTTTCGGAAACTTGGAAACCTTGTGAAGAACACCTTAGAAAAATGTCAGAGAGAAAATGGATTTATGTGAGTACAGCTTAATATTATTTTGGTAATATTAATATTATTGATATTGATTTATAATTAAAATACTAATATTTTAGTAATACCATTTTTGTTAGTCTCTATTCCCAAAAGTTTTATGCTGAATAGCACTTATGGGCTAGGCGTGGTGGCTCACAACTGTAATCCCAGCACTCTGGGAGGCCAAGGTGGGTGAATCCCTTGAGCCCAGAAGTTTGACACCAGCCTGGGCAACTTGGCAAAACCTGTCTTTACAGAAAATACAAATAAATTAGCTGGGCATGGTGGCACACGTCTGTAATCCAAGCTACTCAGGAGGATGAGGTGGGAGAATCATCTGAGGCTGGGAAGTCAAGGCTGCACTGAGCCATTATTGAGTCATGGCACTCCTGCCTGGGCAAGAGTGAGGCACTGTCTCAAATATATATAGTGTTTACATTTCACATTAATTTTCTCTTTAAATTGGTGATAAAGTTCAATTGTGTAGGGCCTTTTATTCTACTTAGGAGGATAATATATAAAAGCAGACTTTAAAATTAAAACATGAGTTGTTAACATAGAGTTCACTTCATTAGGACACTCACAGTATCCTGATTTTCTCTGAACTCTGTTTCCCTGCCGTTCTTCCTCCATATGTTTTAAATATATCTTCTCAACCTCCTTTGCATATTCATCTCACTGTGGTTTCAGCTACCTATAAAGAAGGAAAATAAATTTTCTCTCCAGTTTTTCTTGTTTTTTTTTTTTTCAAGAGGTTTTCCATTATTAAATCAGTGCTGTTCAAACTGTAGATCACCATCTGTGTAGGTGGGTAGACTCAATCTCATTCCTGCTTTTATCTTCTTACACTCTTCCCCTTATATTCTTCATCTAGTCATACTGAGCTTTTCACTTCCTTAAACATGCCTAGTTCATCTTTAATCACTTCCTTTGGAAGTCACTGAACTTAATTCTGGGTTAATTCCCCTTGTCTGCATTCTCATGGCACTCTACATACATGGTAGCTCCAATTGCATTGCATTGTAATTGACAAAATTTCTTGACTTTTTCGCTTTCCTACATGAGGCAGAAAAACCTCTTATCCATCATTAAATTGTCATTGTCCCAAACAGGACCTTGAACATACTAGGCACTCAAATAATGAACAAATGAATGAATTGCTATTTAAATTACTTTTTGCAGTTACTTTCAAAAAATTCCAACAGAAGCCCCACAGCTGGAACTCAAAGCAAATTATGGTCTCGTAGAGCCTGTACCTTTCGAATTTCCTCCTACAAGCGCTCAGTGGACACCAGAAACATTGGCTGCATTTGATCTCACCAAAAGACCCAAGGATGACAGTGTATGAGATTTTTTTTTTCTCTCTCTCATTCACAGAAGTTTAAAGGAAAATTCAGAGTTCGCATTTTGATATTTTTCTCTAAATAGATACATATCTTTGTCTAAATGTTAAGTTAGCTAGTTATAGTGCTTAGTGTAATCTGTGGTAGAACACTCTCAGAGATAAGACCTCTAAGCCTTAAATGTCTTCTGATTTTCTACATAATGACATTCTTTTCAACACATTATCTTGCCTCTTTACAACTTGTCAGTGCCTCCTTTAAGAAGAATGTGGGAGAAAAGATCATCCATGTTTGTATTGCTGTGGCAATACTCTGTTTTAGCAAATTGCAGAGTGTTTGAAGATTTGGCCTAATTTCAGTATTCTGTGAATCCAGGGGCAAAATAAGAATGCTTTTATTTATTGGTATCTAAGTACATCTTGGTGTTCTAAATCAAATGGTAAATTAAGTGGAAATTTTGAGGTCTAACTACCAAAAGACTAGGGATCTGTGACAAATGAACAGGAATTATTTTACAGCCATTGCTCTTTTCTTGAGATTGAGTTGTATTTATATAATTTCCTTTCCATATTAAAATTTATTCCTTAAAATAACTATATTCTGTTCAGCTATAAAATAATGCCCTAAGAGACAGCCTATTACTGTCATAAGTTATGTCTAAGCTTTAGGGTTCTACATGTATAGATAGTTCACTTAGAAAAGAGCGTGGAGTAGGAGTACCAGTATTTTGATTTTTGCCTACCTAACTAGGTTTTCATCTCTACTGAAATGTTGTTTTCTGATTATATCTTAAAATGAATTGGTCTATAGTTTCTGGAAATAGCTTTGTCAGTATCCGTGTTATATAATTTAATATAGCATCTTTTAAAAGTCTGAAGTGGAAAAGATTTGGTGTTTGTTTTCTCAATCTTAGTTTATGTACTTAAACTGTGGTTTTTTCTCCCTAGACTAAACCCAAACCAGAAGAAGAAGTGAAACCCGTGAAAGAACCAGATATCAAACCTCAAAAGGACACTGGGTGCTACATCTCCTAAAATACTCCTGAAATACAGTTTGCACTTAGAATTTCTCTAACAGGAGATAAGATAAACCACAGAATTTCAGTTCTTATTTCTCAAAATGATTTCTCTGAAGCTTGTAGAATAACTATTACATTCAGAGGGTTATCTGCCTTCAGCTTACTTGTTCTTGATTTTTAATACAGTGGAGATGTTTCTTGCTTTGTTTTCAGCCTCTCCTTTTTAATCAGGACAACATTTGAAAGATTTTATTGTGCCTCTAAAGGGTATATTTGGGGGTTGGGTCTTTTTATTAAACTCTGGATAGTAATAAGTTTCAGGTCAATATAGGCCCAAATCATGTGGTTTCAGGTATGTTTTTCTTTTTCTTTTTTTTTGTTTTTTTGAGGCGGAGTCTCCCTTTGTTGCCCAGGCTGGAGTGCAGGGGCACGATCTTGGCTTACTGCAACCCTCCGCCTCCTGGATTCAAGTGATTCTCCTGCCTCAGCCTCCCTAGTAGCTGGGATTACAGGCACGTACCACCACACCCAGATAATTTTTGTATTTTTAGTAGAGACGTGATTTCACCATGTTGTCCAGGCTAGTCTCGAACTCCTGACCTCAGCTGATCTGCCCACCTTGGCCTCCCAAAGTGCTGGGATTACAGGCGTGAGCCACTGCGCCTGGCCTCAGATATGTTTTTCTATCTACACAAAAAAATTTATTTTCCTTCCTCTTACTTGATATCAGAATAATGACAGGAATCAGTTTTTAACAGAGATAGTTTTTCCATTTCTCCATTGTGTTAATCAGAGCACAGACTTACATCCTCAGTCATTTATCTTTTCTGGTGGGGGATAAAAAGTCACTTAAAGATGAGAAAATTATCACACCAAATCCTTTACATATGTTAGAATCAATAATTTACTAAAAAACCAGTTTTTATAGGTATGTTGGGACCTTATCCAAGAACTTATCCCTGTTCCAGTAGCCCTGTGCTTCATTCAGTATCAGTAACCCTGCAATGATTTTTACAAATATCTTTTCTAGTGGGTTTTTTACTTAGAGGACAGAACTTTGTAATAGCTCTTAATGTTTATATATGAGAAGACAGAATGGAAAATGTTTTTTGAAGTCAAATATTGCATGATGTAAAGAAAAAACTTAAATGAGTAGGTTGTCCTGAATTACACTGGTAACTCTACTTCTTTATTAAAGAAGTTATAGTAAGATGCCTTTGTTACCTGATTTCAGTGTATATTGTTTTTATGTGGTTTTCTGATAATGTCCTATCAGAATTGTATTGGTTTAGGCCAAAGGCCATAGCAAAAACAGAGAACAAATACAGATACAATATGATCTTAAAAATAGATTGTAACATTTTAAACAATTAGTTTAGTAATTTGGGAAATAGTGGATGCATAATACTTTAACAGAAGTCACACATCTGTAGGTTTATCTTTTGATTATTCTCCTGGGTCATTAGATAATTTTTCTATTATAAGTGACAGATTGATTCACTTAATATAAATAATACAAGTAGCATACACTAAAAGCTTACTGTGTGCCAGATACTGTGCTGGACACTTACATAGATAAGCTATTGAATCCACAAAGCAGCCCTGTGAGAAATAAATAAAATCTGCATAAAGTGTTGAAATAGGAATACGCATTTCATTATGAAAAATGAGTAATTATGCCAATCTGAATCAATATAGCATTCAAATAAGTGATGACTTAAATCATATATCATAGTTTACACTCCTTAAAAAAAGGTACATAAATTCAGTGAGGTTTTTTCCTTAACATATAGAAATACTAAATACTGCTTGCAACATAGTATTAATATTTGAAGCTGTAGTTTCCGGATTAAGTGGAGTAATAACTAAACAGGCATTTAATTTTATTTCAGTATCTATGGAAAAAATACTTCATTACATCTCACTCTATTTTATGTTGTCTTTATTACAGAATCACTTGTCTGTTTGTTGTGTGCCACTTACTGACAAAACTTTAAACAGTACTTGATGCCAGCTCTTTACTCTCTGGCTGTGGGACCTATTTCTCTTAGGTACTTGTGCTTATTAATCTACTTACTAAATTGTCACATTGACAATTTTGGGAATGATACTACCATATCTGAAATGGAAAATGTAATATGCTTAGTACTTCTGTAAAATATAGCAATACTGGTATTACTTTACATCAGTAGGCATCTTTGACGTGAGCAGATAAATATTTTGTTGACTCAGCAAAGGTAACACTTTGTGACTAAAATATCCCATTATATATAATGTTTTTTGAAATGTTTGAAATTTGGGGAAATTATCACATATCTAGAAGTTGCATGAAGGTTATAGAGAGATGTAACTATTTGTTAACTATTACATGGATTTCATACTTGGCAGTGACAACTAACGTTACTTCAGCTAAAAGTGTATAATGGGTTATCTTTTTATTTATGAAAATAAAAGTAATTTTACTTACAATTTCATTGAGATCTTTCATTTTCGACAAATATTTTTATACTTACTAAGCCAGTAACAGTTAAAACAGTGCAAAATTATTCTTCACAGTAATGTTCTAAAATGACAGATAACTAGGCATGGTGGCTCACACCTATAATGCCAGCACTTCAGGAGGCTGGGGCAGGAGGATTGCTTGAGCCCAGGAGTTGAGACCAGCCTGGACAACGTGGTGAAACCCTGTCTCTGCAAAAAATAAAAAATTCGCTGAGTGTGGTGGCACGTGCAGTGAACTATAGTCATGCCACTGCACTCCAGCCTGGGCGACAGAGTGAGGCCCTGCCTCAAAAAAAATAAAATGACAGATACATTTGCATCAATTGTTTTATGCTTCATGGGTTCGTTAAATATTCAACACTCCTTGACTTGTTCGGTTTCTACTTATGTTTATTGGTACCTGTCACTTCTTAACCTCAAAGGATTTTGATTGGCCTGTTTATGTCTCATGCTTAGTAAAATCCAACATGATGCAGTATTTGTACTATGGTATGCTAAGCTAAAGAGTTTATCATTGTACAATAATCTGTAGAAAACTTTATTCCTTGCAAACTTGAGGCAGCACTTTTAGCGTTGTATAAATGCATGCAGAAATAAAACCATATGCAGAATTCTTTTAGAATTAGAGTAATCATGCTTTAGAAAATACTGCCTTTCTTATCTCTTAATGTGTGTAAAATAAACTTGGAATGTCACTTTGGGTTACCTTAAGTTTGTATCTAAAGATTTTATTTGACATTTGAATAATTTGTTTAAAATTTAAATTTTTATTTAAGACTGTTGTAATAATAAAGGGATCAAAATAGTTAATCTGGAAGGGGAGTTGACAAATTATAAAACAGAAAACTATATTTGTGCATATTCAAAAAGCCAGAGCTATCATTTCAGCAATTTAATGTATCTAATGCCTGTGATTTTCTTGAGGTTGGTAGAAGCTTATATAGTCACTTTCAGAGCACTCCCCTGAGATGTCAGACTTGAATTTGCTTCTCTAATGCAGAGCTTCTCAAGTGGTTTGTCTCGAGGCCTTCTGGGTGGCTAGCTGGGCAGCACTTAAGGTGGCTGGAGCTCCCAGGCTGGTCACCTCCAGAATTCCAAACAATTTTCTCTATCTGCCATGATGTAAAAAATGTTGGGAAACACTACAATGGGACAGGCATGCAGGCAGTGGGGTGCATGTGTGTGGTTTAATACTGAAAATAAGGATACAAAAATCCTGCCAGGTGATGCTCTGTAATTCTCAAGGAACAGCAGTGATTTCTTATTTCACATTTTTCCTCACTCTGCCCTTGCCCCTGACACACACACTGCAAGTCACTGATTGGAGCAGGCCAGTTCCCTCAGGCGAAGGGGCCTAGAGAAATGTCAGTGAATACTGTGCTGTGAAACGGCATCTGAGGCGCACAGTGGGGCTTTGGCTCTCCTCTCACCAGGGGTTTGACCTTTCAACCACCTCAGGAAGAAGGAAAGGTGGAAGCAGGAAGGGGGACCGGCAGCTCTGGGCAAGCAACGCTCATTAGCTCCAGTGTAATGATGCAACGTCAGTTCTCAGCTGAATGTTAACATAGTCCATTTGAAAACATTTTCTAGATCAATGAAAATGGCCAAGAACTCTAGAAAAATGTTTAAGTGTTATATACTTAAAATAGTATATTTACTTATTGAAACTAAATGCCAAGATGTAGAACTAGTGTGTTATTTTCTTGGTACAGATTACAATGCTGTGTTTCAGTGAAGGAGCTAATTAAAATGAAATGATTCGTAGATAGATGTAATCAGAAAAATCTTAAATGAAGATAGTCATTTCTAAAGCAGGAAAGAAAGACAGTTACAAGTCTGCTCTTATTTTTCCAATCTGTTATATACCTCCTCCCACCCATTAACATTAACTACATGTGTGATTCATTTGTTAAACAAATACTGAGTTCCAGCTATGTGTAAGGCATTGTAGGGGCAGAAGATACAGCAGTGAACATAACAGGTAAAACCCTCCCCTTCTGCCAAGGAGCGGGACAGGGAGGAGAGGGAAGACAGAGACACGTGGAATATGAAGTGTTCAGCGTTGGTAAGTGCTATGGAGAAAAAATGAAACAGGAGGTAAGATGCAGAAGGTGGTGGTGAAGGCAATGGGAGGTTGCCTTGAAAGTGGAACTCAGCATAGTCTCCATTTGAGTTAAAGACTAGAAATGAGCAAGGAAACAGTCTAAGGAAAGAAAGACTAATAGAACAGCCAGCACAGAGCTTTCTGCAGAGAGAGAAGGCGGACCTGTGTGGTCAAGGAATTGCAGTAAGAAGGCCCGTGTGGTTCGAGTGATGTCAGTGGAGGGAGAGTAGTACAAGATGGCATCAGAAAACTCATAAGGGTTAGATATACAGCCTTTTGGGCCATTGTGAGGACTTTGGCTTTCATTCTAGGTGAGACGGGAACCCACTAGAGAGTTTTAAGCAAATAAATGACATGATCTCACTTAGGATTTAACAATTCTGGCTCCTTTTCGAGCATAGACTGGAGGGGGCCAATTAGGAGGCCGCTGCAATAACTAAGTGAGAGACGATAGCAAGGGTGAGAGATGATAGACCGGGGTGGTGGCAGTGGAGTAATGAAAAGTATGATTCCAGAAATATCCAAGAGAATTTCCTGGCAGATTTGATGTGAGGTGTGATTAAAGAAGAGCCAAGAATGACTTTAGTGTAGTTGGCCTAATAAACTGGAAGTTGCCATTTATTGAGATGAGAAGGCTGCCAGAAGAGTAGAGGTAAATGTGTGAGTATGTGCATGTTGGGGGAATGGAGGGAGAGTTGCACTGACAGCGTGAGCAAAGATTTAGACAAATTAGGATTGAGATGTCCATTAGATAACTAAGAAGAGATGTCAAGCAGGTAGTTGGATCTGTGAGATTCAGGGAAAAAGTCTGACCTGGAGAATATAAATGTTATAATCATCTGTGTGTGGATAGTATTGAAAACCATAGGGCCAAAGGAGATCATCAAGAAAGCAGATAGAAAAGAAGTCCAATCATTGAGCCCTGGAGTAATACAATATTTAAAAGGTCAGAGAGATTATATGGCCTGTTAATTACATTACATACTTAGGAACTATCCTTCATAATCTATATTTGGGGTTTTTAAGAAACAAAATGTAGAAGTGCTCCCAAGAATTAAACTGAGCCGGGTGCGGTGGCTCATGCCTGTAATCCCAGCACTTTGGGAGGCTGAGTCAGGAGGATCGAGTCCAGAAGTTCAAGACCAGCCTGGGCAATATAGGAAGACTTCATCTCTACAAAAACTCCAAAAAAAAAAAAAAAAAAGAAAGAAAGGCTGGGCATGTGGCACATGCCTGTGGGAGGTTGAGGTTGCACCACTGCACTCCAGCCTGGGCAAAAGCAAGACTGTGTCTCAAAAAAAAAAAAAAAAAAAATTAAACTGAAGCCAAAAGAAGATCACTTACAAAACATCCACATCTAGGTGTGAAGCTAGCAGTTCTCCCAAGGTTTTTGTAAATAAGTTGAGTTCCAAGCTGTTCACTATTGAGACCCCTCTGTGTGACATGCACTGATTACAAAGATGAATTTTGCATAGCATATTCTAAAATGCCCATTAGGTGGCAGAAAAACATTCAGTAAACCAGCTGTGAGCTAGCTAGTGTTCACTCTTGTGCTCATTCAGTCTCTCTCCACTCCCCTCCAACCTCCCAAAGAGCCCTCTGAACTTAAAGATGTGTATGGCTATTAATGCACAACACCATAATCATGAAGAACGAAGACTGGTATTTTCTTCAGAGAGCCAACAGATATCATCAGTCTGTAAGCTAATAGAGGCGAACCAGGTGTACAGGGGATGAGGGTGTGTGTGTTTCATTTGGTTTGGAAATGTATGAATTTGGACAGTCTTAAGAGGAGTAATTGACTATAATGAGACTCTTAGGCCTTATTTTTAAACGTTTGTTATTTAAGTTTTTTAGCTTGGGGCAGGGTGAAGAAGTGTTCAGAAAGTCAAAAGCAAGAAAGCCTCTTGGAAAAAAAATAGACAAGATGTCTTACAACTAGCCTGATGTTTAAGCTTTCTGTAATACACTGAATCCCTAAATCACAAGTCTCTTTCTGTTTCAGTTTCAAAGTTTCTTCTTTTCTCACTCTCTTTAGGGCACTGGTCCCCAAACTTGCCTGAACATTGGGATGACCTGACAGCTTCAAAAAATACTAGTGCCTGAGTTCCACCCACAGAGATTGTGATTTAAGTGGTCTGAGGTGTGGCCTGTCTTTGAAATTATTTAAAAGACCCCCAGATGATTCTCATAACAAAATAATTTTGAGAACCACTGGGCTTAGCTAATATTGGATGTGTAAATATTGACCTTCCCACAACTCAAACATGTTCCACCCTGTAAGACATGCAAGAGAACACTTCCACGTCAGCATATCCAAACGCACTGTATGGCCTCAGCCTACAGAACCCTTAACTCTTAACTTTATCATCTATTGAACAATTTATAACATTAAAATTTGTACTACTTTCAACATCACTAATTAATGAAAAATACAGAGGAATCATGTAAGTTACTTTTTGAAAATGTTTTATTTTCTTTTGTTTGTTGCAGAATGTGTTTTGTTTCTTATGGCACTGATAGTATTTATTTGTGCAATAGTATTATGCTTAACATATTGTTGATCTTACATACCAAATTAAAATGGGTATTTTTTGCTGCTCTTCAGCATCAGAAGCTAAATGATAATACCTCTTCCTACTTCTTACTGAGGCTTTTCTATGATACACCATCACTAAGTCAGGGGAAACCATGTGTACCATTCAGAGGTCCCCAGACAGGGCAGATATCACATCATCTTGCTGTGGATGACAGATGTAACCTTTGGCAGATCTTTTGCAACTCTGACCTTTGACAAAGGCATTAAACTCAGCATTGTAGCAATAAGATTTGGTGATTTATTTGTACATATATATATAAGAGTATGCATGTATGAATATATATGTGTATGTATTCAATCATGTTTGCATTGCCCGTAAAATATTTTTAAAATTTGATCTGCTAGTCTTCATTTTAATGGATGGCTGACAATCCATTTGCATTTATTAAGATTATTGACTTACTTGGAATTAATGCTAATATTTTATTTAGTGTTTCTTTTAATCATGATTTTCCTTTACTGTTTCTTCTTTCTTGCCTTCTTTCAGAGTGTTTCTTTTCTTTTTTATTTTCTTCTGCTGGCTTTGAAGCTATATATTCTAATTCCATTATTTGTCTATTTACCTTTCAATTGTTAATATGCATACTTAACAACATATCTTATCCAGCCTATCCCAAAACAATACTTAGAAGTCAATTCACATTTTTTGTTATTATCTAATACTTAATACTGTTTTGTCTTTATACTGTCCCCACCAAAATAGCATTTTTGGTTTTTGGTTTTTGTTTTGTTTTTGAGACGGAGTCTCGCTCTGTCACCCAGGCTAGCGTGCAGTGGCACCATCTCGGCTCACTGCAAGCTCTGCCTCCTGGGTTCAAGCGATTCTCCTGCCTCAGCCTCCCGAGTAGCTGGGACAGGCACCCGCCACCACGCCTGGCTAATTTTCTGTATTTTCAGTAGAGATGGGATTTCACCATGTTAGCCAGGATGGTCTCCATCTCCTGGCCTCGTGATCCACCTGCCTCGGCCTCCCAAAGTGCTGGGATTACAGGCGTGAGCCACCGCGCCTGGGTTTGTTATCCTGTTTACTAATTTTTTACTTATATTTATTGCATCTTACTTTTTTTTTTTTTGAGACAGAGTCTTGCTCTGTCACCCAGGCTGGAGTGAAGTGGTGCAATCTCAACTCACTGCAACCTCCGCCTCCTGGGTTCAAGCAATCCTCCCACCTCAGACTCCTGATTATCTGGGACTACAGGCACATGCTCCCAAGTCCAGCTAATATTTTTGTGTTTTTTTTAGTACAGACAGTTTTTCACCATGTTGGCCAGGATGATATTGAACTCCTGGCCCAGCCTTGCCTTCCCAAAGTGCTGGGATGATAGGCATGAGCCACCATGCCTGGGACATCTTACTTTTTCTTACCTCTGGGTTTAGTTTTCTTCTTCTTGACATAGAATTTCCTATTATTAATCTTTCAATAAAGATGCCAGAATGGTTATGCTCAGTTTTTGTAAGTCTGAATATATCATTACGTTACTCCCACTTATTGTTTAGCTGGATATTGAACTCTTTTTTTTTTTTTTGAGATGGTATCTTCTCTGTCTCCCAGGCTAGAGTGCAATGGCACAATCGCTGCTCACTGCAACCTCACCTCACACTCCCAGACTCAAGCAAATCTCTCACCTCAGTCTCCCAAGCAGCTGGAACAACAGGCATGCACCACCTTGCTCAACTCTTTCTCTTTCTTCCCTCCCTCACTCCCCTCCCCTCCTTCCTTCCTTCCTTCCTTCCTTTCTTCCTTCCTTCCTTCCTTCTCCTTCTCTCTCTCTCTCTCTGTCTCTCTCTCTCTCTCTCTCTCTCTCTCTCTTTCTTTCACAGAGACAAGGTCTCACAATGTTGCCCAGACTGGTCTCAAACTCATGGCCTCAAGTGAGTCTCTTGCCTCAACCTCCGAAAGTGCTGGGATTATAAGTGTGAGCCACAGCACCCAGCCTGTATTCACTTCTGAAACTCCTATTAGACGTACTGAACTTTCTCATCTATTCTTTTTATCACCTAACGTTTCTTTCACATTAAATATGTATCTCTTTTTCTCTCACCCCACACTCCAACATAAATTATACTATATTGTGAGAGCTTTTCTCAGATTTTTTCGTATGCTTAATCAATATCCAACTTACCACTATGTGACGATATTTTTTTTCTGCAATTTTTTTCTGCAGTTTTTCTGACTTTTTTCAAGTCAACCTTCTTTTGGGATTTTATATTTTGCCTCTTTTATGTTTTTGAATATATTAGGTTGGTGCAAAAGTAATTGTGGTTTTTCCATGACTTTTAATGGCAAAAAATGGAATTCCTTTTGCACCAACCTAATATTAAGCACACTAATTTTAAAGCTTCCTGTTGTCCTATCATTCCTAATTCTCAGGTGAGGATTTCCAGTTTTCTCATCAGCTGAACCTTCCTCCAGATGCTTAGTTTCCTCATGTAGTTTGTAAGTTTTTACAGTAAGCACATCCTCAGCAGGCATTTGCTGGGGGTTTTGTTTTGTTTTGTTTTTGTTTTTTGATACAGAGTCGCATTCTGTCGCCTAGGCTGGAATGCAATGGCATGATCTCAGCTCACTGCAACCTCCGCCTCCTGGGATCAAGCAATTCTAGTGCCTCAGCCTCCCGATTAGCTGGAATTATAGGCTCCTGCCACCATGCCTGGCTAATTTTTTTTTTTTTGTGGAGGTGGGGTTTCACCATGTTGGCCAGGCTGGTCTGGAACTCATGATCTCATGCGATCCGCCCGCCTTGCCCTCCCAAAGTGCTGGGATTACAGGTGTGAGCCACCTTGCCCAGCCAGGAATTGTTTTTAGTGGAGATTAAGTATACCGTGTCTTGTTGAATTATTCCTCCAAGATGACTTTGTACTTGGCGTCTGACAGAGTTCAGTGGATTACACTGCCTTTAGTTCACTCAGCTTTATCTTAGGTTTTCACAGCATATGAGGACTATGAATTTGGGCCACACACCAGCATGTGGTACTGGCGGGGGTTTCCAATTTTTTTAGGTGACTATTTCTACCCTTGTTGCTAGGAGATAGCAAATACTTTGCTACTTTTGCAAGCCAGGGGATAGATTTTCCTGTCCATATTTTATAGATAAGATAGTATTTTATTATCTTAGTTTTATGCAGGTGGCTTCATTTCAGCTCTCCACACTCATGGGATCTGAGATTTGGACTCTCCTCTCTCTATGGGTATTAAAACTCCAGCCCCAAGGCCTATATCTGGTTCCAAACCCCCCAACAACCATCTTGGCTTCAGCTCATACTTACAGTTTTGTTCTTTCTCTTATTCTGACATCTAGACTGGCTGACTTGCTTTCAACCCCCTGCCCCTCTCTCTCTCATCTCTATCCCTAGGGTTATCTCTTTTTTCTACTTCCTTGGTGTACTTACGATTTAACGTTTTCATTTAATTTCATCCAGCATTTCTGCGTGTTTGGAATAGGAAGAATTATTCTACATCAGTTCAGCCATATTTGTTGATATAATCTTAAAATATCTTAAATATTAATTAAAACAATATGAGGCCAGGCGTAGTGGCTCACGCCTGTAATCCCAGCACTTTAGGAGGCCGAGGAGGGTGGATCACCTGAGGTCAGGAGTTTGAGATCAGCCTGGCCAACCTGGTGAAACCCCGTCTCTACTAAATATACAAAAAATTAGCCAGGGGTGGTGGTGGGTGCCTGTAGTCCCACCTATTCAGGAGGCTGAGGCAGGAGAATCACTTGAACCTGGAAGGCAGAGAGGTTGCAGTGAGCCGAGACCATGCCATTGCACTCCAGCCTGGGCAACAAGAGTGAAACTTCGTTTCAAAAAAAAAAAAAAAAAGCAACAATACATGTGTACATATGCTTACAACACTGGAATACTGCCTGACATATACACTGCTAAGTAAATTATAGGTACTTAATAATAGCCAGCTTTTATTAACCAGTTACCATTTGCTAAGAATTGTTCTAACTTCTTTATTTATCTTTACTCATTTACTCTTCATAACAATTTTATAAGGTTGCACTGTATCATTTCATACTATTATTTTATAGATGAGAAAACCAAGACACTGGGATATTAAATAATGGGATTTTAAATCCAGGAAGTCTGTCTCCAAAGCTTTCCAGCTTTATTAAGATATACCTTAAATACAATAAAATGAACTAATTTTAAGTGTAGAATTTGAATCATTTTGACACATTATACAGTCAAGTAACCAACATTATGATCATGATATCTATTAGAACATTTCCATCACCCCAAAAAGCTCCGTCACTTTATAGTTAATCTTAACCCCCTACCCACTCTCACCTAGCAAACAGTGATCTGTTTTCTACTATAATTTTGCCTTTTCTAAATTTCTACATACATAGAATTATATACTATGCAGTGTCTGGCTTCTTTTGCTTAGCATAATACATTTGAGAGTCACTTACAGTGTTGCAAATATTCATTATTTATTCCTTTTAATTGGTGAAGAGTATTCCATTAAATATATGGACCACATTTTGTTTATCCATCATCAGTTGATGGACATTGAGTTGACTCCAGTTTGGGGCGTTCACAAATAAAACTGCTACGAATATTTCCATACAAATCTTTAGGGAGACATATGTTTTCATTTCTCTTGGATAAATATCTAGATGTGAAATTACAAGATTTTATGTTTAACTTTTAACAGCCCAGGCATAGTGGCTCACATCTGTAATCTCAGCACTTTGGGAGGCCAAGATGGGAGGACCTTTTGAGCTCCGGAGTTCCAGACCAGCCTGGGTAACATAGTGAGACCCCATCTCTATAAAAAAAATATTTTTTTTAATTAGCCAGGCTTGGTGGCACACACCTGTGGTCCCAGCTACTCAAAAGGTTGAGGCAGGAAGATCGCTTAAGCCCGGGAGGTCAACGCTGCAGTAAGCCATGATTGCACCACTGCACTCCAGCCTGGGCGGACAGAGCAAGACTCTGTCTCTGCACCTGCCCCAAAAAAATTTAGGCCAGGCACGGTGGCTCATGCTTGTAATCCCAGCACTTTGGAAGGCCGAGATGGGTGGATTACTTGACATCAGGAGTTTGAGACCGCCTGACCAACATGGTGAAACCCTGTCTCTACCAAAAATACAAAAAATTATCCAGGCATGGTGATGAGTGCCTGTAATCCCAGCTACTCGGGAGGCTGAGGCAGGAGAATCGCTTGAACTCAGGAGGCAGAGGTTGCAGTGAGCCGAGATCACGCCATTGCACTCCAGCCTGGGCAACAAGAACGAAAGTCTGCTTCAAAAAAACAAAAAAAAAAATTAGCCATTATGGTGGGTATGTTATGATATCTCATTATGATTTTAATTTGCATTTCCCAAATGACTAATGACATTCATCGTCTGTATATCTTTATTAAATCTCTACTCAAATATTTTGCCCATATTTTAATTGAGTTATTTGACTTTTACCTATTGAATTGTAATCGTTCTTTACATGTTCTGAAAATAAGTCCTTTACCAAATATATACTTTGCACGTGTTTTCTCCTGTCTGTGTGAAGTCTGTACTCTTAACCATTTCCTACATTGCTTCTCAATATTTATTGAAATAATCAAGAAACTTCTGCAGGGCAGTGACCCCTTCCTTCCAGCAATTATGGGTTTTAACGTTAACAAAAGGTAAGAAAACCCTGTTGACACTTTTGTTTGAAGACTGAAAGTTCACATTTTCACTACTTATCAAATCTCTTCCATTTTGGTACAGAACAGAACAATCCTTTTTTGGATTTGAAGAATTGATGAGGTCACAACTGTGATTACCTCTGAATTCTGTCTTTACTATCCATTGAAAATAACTAGATAACTCTCAGCTCTGGGTAACTTGCCCTAAGGTGCCCTGTTTTTAATTTTCTAGTGGTTTTGTTTCATTATGGAGATAGACGGTTTCCAGCAGTTAGACCTAGAGAAGAGTGTACCTTCCAAAAAGACGACTCCTAAAAGGATTATCCATTTTGTTGACGGAGACATCATGGAAGAATATAGCACAGAGGAGGAGGAGGAAGAGGAAAAAGAGGAACAGAGCACAAATGCAACACTTGACCCTGTAAGCTTAGTATATCAATATTAGGGAACATGGTGAGGGAGGCGGTGAATGAACAAGAGATTGAGCCAGATAAGGTGTATAGAAAGAATAGCTTTAAGCTAAGTCCTTGGTCTCCTTTTTTGCTTTCTAGATCCATGCGTAGGCAACTTATAGTTTTAATCATCTTAGTCTCTTCATCTGTGACAGAGAAAATGGAACATATTACGTACAGCATTTTGAAATCTCTACATTAAAACAAATCTGCAGTCACCATTCCTCTTATTAATTACTTTATCTCGATTTCTCCTTTTTTCAGTCTAAACTTTCCTGGGGACCCTACCTGCGATTTTGGGCAGGACGGATAGCAAGCACCTCATTTTCTAGTAAGTAGTGCTAAGGTTATGTTTTTTCTATCCTAAACAAATATATATATATATCGATAGGCCCTCAGAGTTATGTGGGACTTCCAATTGTGTAAGCCACTCCATCGCGTCCTGAATAAGTGAGATCTGGGCTAAGCTTTCATTCCCAAAGTCACAGAACCTCGCATCCTCAGGCAGACCCTTCATCTTTTACCAACTCTCATCAGGAAATTCTTTTCTCGGCCCAAATGTTATCTACTTCTAAAGTTCCTACTTATCTTTCTTAGAACCATACAAAACTGGTCTAGATGCGTCTTTCATAGGACAAAGGTTCCCATATTTGAGGGCAATAATCAGTCCTCCCTGGGTTGATTCTTCACCTAAATATACTTCCAAGTTAAAAGACAATTATTGTTGTATGACACAGTTCTAAGCTTCTAACTTCCCTAAACATAACTGCTTTATTATAAACATGAACTTTATTGATCCCTTTTAGGGGCATAATGAATGGGCTAAGTGAATATTTATAACAACTAAAATACTAAATCTTATTTTGCTTGACTTTCACCAATTTTTTTAAGACATAGTTGACAACATCTAATTACTCATTTCCTTCTAACTTGCACATCTTGTGAATATGATAGGAAGGCAAACTACTTTAAGAGTCTGAGAAAATAGAAGCTGTATTAATAGCTCTTAGAAACTGATCTTCATTCATTCATTTAAAAAACATTAGTAACTGTCTACTATATGCTCAGCACTGTGCTGGACCCTGGGACACAAAGATGAATGACAGTCTCTGCTTTCAAGGGACTCAATATTCAGTGAATCGTATAGACCAGCAAACATGCTCGCAATTATAATTTGTTGTCACAATTGCCAGGGTAGGAAGTGCATAGGGACTCTGACCTGGAAGACTCGGGCATGCTGACATATGGAGGAGGCACTTTAAGAGAGCTATGGAAGTGTGACTGGCTAAGGCTAGCTTGAGGACCATGAAAGTGACCAGGGAGTCTTTAGATTACAGTAAAAAGTAAAGATGGGGTGATTTAGGCAGATAGTATGAACCTTCAAGAAATAAGTGCTTTTACGCAAGCGCAGAGGGTTAGTGATTTGGAAGTTACATTGAAAATCCCAGTGAATACTAACCCTACCCTGACCATAATACGTTAACAGAAAAAAAAATTGCTGTCTTCCAGAGAGCTCTCTACACTTAGGTTAAGGCAAAAGGGTTTGAAAAGATATGTTTTAGAGGGAGGGAATCAGAGAAGATTAGGCTGGGTAAAAGAAGCAAAACTCAATATGGGATTGAGAGTATGGAGAAGCAGAGTGATTTGCATGTTGGGTTTTGATTTAAGATTGCAGGGATAGGATGCATGGTGAGCCTAGCTTCCTTGTAAGTTCCAAACAGAACTGCAGTGGTAAAATGCTCCTGACTGGAGCTTCAAGATTGTAGTGGAGGCATAAAAATGCTAGCAGTCAGTGCTGTGGTCTCTCTACACAGATATTTTGTCTGAATGGAGCTAGAACCCAGATGACACTGGTAATTAACTTTTTCAATTTAAAATTCTAGTAGGTCATAAACAGGAAAGCTTCCTAAGATTTATTTTAATATTAAAAAAACCCTATCTTCTACACATGTACTAGACACTGCAGCAAATAGACAGGACAAAGAGATAGCATATTAATGAAAAGATAAGACATATTTTAAAATAGCATCATTCTGATGCCCTATATGAGCAATATCCCAAGAGGCAGAATGAGTCAGAGGAATCAGAAAGTCCTATAATTGGGGGGTAAGAGAAGGCTGTCAGAAATCCTGTAATCGTAAAGGAAAACTTTTCTAGGAGACATCTTTAGGAAACCACTCATTATTCATGCTACGCCTTTATCCCTGACTCTAACAATCCCAGTGCTGAGCCTGCAGGCCACCTTGCTACTGAAGGCAGACAAAGAAGGCCTTAAACATCTTCTGAGAAGTCTGTCTGGATGCGTGGAAGAATTACTGATGTGGGTCTTGGTAACACTGGATTGAGTTTGGGTTTAATTTGAAATATACTTGGAGAGGATGTTTAGCTGGTATGCATGGGGATAATGAGCAGTACCTGTTCTGATTGCTCAGGACCCATGCTATACCTGTTGTGAAAATATATTGAAAATCTCTCCTGATATATACATCTGGAAAAAAATAGTTTATATATGATCCCATATAAAGATAGAAGATTTGACAAATTTCCTTTGAATCCTAGAATCTTTGAGAGGCCAAGGCAATTGAAATGTTTTGTCGGCCTTGAAGTTAGGTATAGTAATAGGTCATTTGCAGAGTAGTTTAAACTCTGGGCATCTCAACTGATGCAAAGCTTTAGTTAGTAATTCAGTTTACGCAAGTGCTTGTTCTTTCTTTTAGCATGTGAATTCCTTGGTGGAAGATTTGCTGTCTTCTTCGGTCTTACCCAACCCAAATATCAGTATGTGTTAAATGAGTACTATAGGATACAAAACAAGGTATGTGACACTCTGATGGAGGCAAGGGGCCTGAGATGGGAATATTGATTGCTCCAACTTTAGGCCAGTATAGAAAAGTATTTTTCCCACCTGGTCATCACGCACTACAGTTTCACCAAGCTCCCATAGTCAGACTGACTTATTTTTCTTGTTCTCCTTGCCCCAGGACACTTCTTCATATTTGCCTCACTCCTGCGAAGTTAGGATGCCATGAGCTGTGTTGTAGAAGAAGGTAGTTGGGTGTGAAGCCTGAGATTGCTTAAAGTAGAAGCTTCTTACATGCGCATTATATACAAGAGGGGGAGTTCAGAGGTCTTTGTTTGTACAGTTAAACATTTCCTTATTTCTCTCCAAAACAGAAAAGTGACAACAAAAGTGGAGGGAATGGATCAAAGACCCAGGCAGCTGAGGTTCCTAATGAAAAGTGTCACTTGGAGGCTGGGGACCGAGAGTATGGAACCATACAACAGGACACAGCAGAAGCCACTTCTCAGTGAAGCACCTCATCCAGGGAAGGTCTGGTGGCAGATCCTAGCTCATGATGGCAGCAAAGACTATAGTTTCCCTGGATCTCTGTTCCTTGGCCATTGATTACCATGGCAACAACACCAGAGGTAGCACTTCTGAGCCAGATCTGATCCTAATCTCCGTGTAACTTAGTCTCAAGCATCCAGGAATTACAAGCAATAATGAGAGTAATTTTTGACACTTTCTCAGAATAATTTTTATATGCAAGCCACCCCACCTCAACTCCACCCCAGTGATACAAGTCCAATGAGTACTGACATTTGCATAGTAGCATAAATGCCTTAAGGAACTTTGGGACTGGGAGTTTTTGGCTGAAATCCTCTGTCATGGGATGAGGGTACAGTAAAGAAGCTCTATTCCTCAGAAGAAAATTTGGGCACCACAAAGTCTAAATAAATCCCCTTTCAGGGTTTGACATAGGTGTGTACTTCCAACAACCATCCTGGCTTAGTTGGGGATTGCTTTACAATAAGTAAACATTGCTAATAGCTCTGTTATAAGATCATTATCAAGATCTTTGAGAATCAGGTATATCCCTCCAAATTAAAACAATCAATAAATAATACACGCTCTAGAAAAAATATTTTCAATGGATTATTTTCTTATTCATTTGTCAAGAAATTTTCAAAACCTGGAAAGATCAAACATGGAAATCATTGTTAGATAACACAGGGTGTGTCAGCCAAAGTAACTGTGATACATTAATAGCAAAAAACAAAAAGAAAAAAAGAAAAAAAACACAGGGCCTGCAGTAGTAAGATATGAGTTCCAGTTTCACTTCTCCCATTTACTAGTTGTGTTATTTGAGGTGTCCAGATTTCTGAGCTCCAGTCTCCTTTGTAAAATAGGGGTGACTTGACTTTGCTTGTTATTGTTATACAGAATTATGAGAAATAATAATTTATTGTTGTTTTAAGCTTTGGAGTGGTTTGTTATGCAGCCATATATAACTGAAATTGTAGCTGTAAAAGAAGAGGAAGTTGGAATTTATTTAATATGAAATCAAAGACAAAAGTAGTCCTGGAGCATAAGGGGTTGTTAGTTGAATATAGTAGGATAAGACAGATTATGCTGCACAGACACCTCCAAAATCTCAGTGTCCTAAAATAAGAAAGTTTATTTCTTTCTCTTGAGAAGTCCACTGTCAGTTTAGGTGGCTTCCCAGACAGGTGTTCTCCATGTGATAGCTCAGTGTTGCATGCTTCTTTGATCTTATGTTTCCTCCATACTGTGATGTGCTTTCGGGGTTGCTGGAAAAAGAACAGCATGGAGAGTCAAGCAGTGGCAATCAATATCTCCACTAAGAATGAATCATGTCACCTCTGTGTATGTTTCTTTCACCAAAGCAAGTCACATGACTATAATTAATTTTACGGGAGTCTGAGCCTCCTAAGATAGCTGAGAAAAGGAAACACTCTCTTCTAATGGCATAGGAGCTCAAGGGTTAATATGATATTGATTTAACCTCAGCTCTGCTGCCTCTTTGTAACCCAGTAGCCCTGTGCAAGTTACTCAACTTTTCAACATTCTCAGATATAAAACAGATTTGAGACAGGAAGCAGGAAGCAAATATAATTTGAACCATCTTTGTGCAACAAAAAAGAATTTTGGGGAAAGTACACTGAGTTATCAAATGGATGCCAAGGGGAGATTAGTCTCAATAGGATCTGAACAATGTGACAAGCAAGCACCCAACAGATACTCTCTGTCCCTCTCTCATCTTTCTCGCACATGAGGAAGATGCCCACTCTACAGCTCTTCATAACTCTTCTGTTCAAGTGACTGATATACTAGTCTTTCGTCCCCATTTCAAAGTATAGTGGGAATAGAATCTGTTTCGCTCCTTTTTGTCAAGTATCACTCTCTAATTCAATCAACTGTGGCCAGGGAGATGGAGCCTTGTAGTAGCAACATGGTTATGGGACCTATTTCTGGGTAAGGATGGTTCTCAGGAAAAGGAAATTGAGGTGAGCTAGGTAGGTATCCCATGACTGTTTCATGTTAAAATTAAGGAAAAGCATGTAAAGCTGTGGCTCTAATTAGATGCTTGAGTCATAGTATCAATTATTATTATTAATATTGATGAGGTTAATTCTATATGTCAACTTGATTGGGCCACAGGATGCCCAGATTAAACATTACTTCTGGGTGTATCTGTGAGGGTGTTTCTGGATGACATTAGTATTTGAATTGTTGGACTCAGTAAGTGGGTTGCCTTCCCAATGCAGATGAGCATCACCCAATCCACTGAAGGCTTGAATCAAACAAAAGGCCAAGGAAGGAGGAATTTGCTCCTTTTTTCTGCCTCACTGCCTGAGCTTGGATATCTCATCTCATTTCACCTTCTTCTGCCCCTGGACTGGGATTTACTACATTGGCTTCTCTGGTTCTTACGCCTTTTAACTCACACTGATTTACATCACTGGCTTTCCTGGGTCTCCAGTTGGTGAATGGCAGATTGCGGGACTTCTCAACCACCATAATCGTAATGCATTCAATTCCTCATAGTAAATCTCATTGTATCTATCTATCCAATTATTTGTCTATCTACCTATCTACCTATGTCTCTATAAATCTATCCTATTGGTTCTGTTTCACTGGAGAACCCTGACTAATACAACATTGAATGAGAATCCTGGTTTCATGGATTCTGAATGACTTGTCCCCACTGAAGAGTCAGTCTTAGTTCTTCATCTGACATGTTCCGTTAGCCCAGTGTCAAGGCGAAGTAAATCTGAAGGTTTTATCGTATTGCAGAAGAAGTGACCAAGTCTAGCAGTCAAGCATTTGTTACTTCAGTCAAGGGTCCGGTCATACTAACGATCTATGCCTGTTTACTTACTATTTTGCTTCAGAATCGCCCTAGGAATGGACTGTTTTTGACTTTTCCACTTTCCTTTTTTTTTTTTTTTTTTTTTTTTTTTTTTTTTTTTTTTTTTTGAGACATAGTCTTGCTCTGTCACCCAGGCTGGAGTGCAGTGGCGCAATCTCGGCTCACTGCAAGCCCTGCCTCCCAGGTTCAAGCCATTCTCCTGTCTCAGCCTCCCAAGTAGCTGGGACTACAGGCGCCAGCCACCACGCCTAGCTAATTTTTTGTATTTTTAGTAGAGATGGGGTTCCACCATGTTAGCCAGGATGGTCTCTATCTCGTGATCCACGCGCCTCAGCCTCCCAAAGTGCTGGGATTACAGGTGTGAACCACCGCACCCGGCTGACTTTTCCACTTTTCTGAAGAATTATCCACTTCTTGAATATCCACTTATTGATGATTCTAAGGAACCAGGTGGGCTTTTCCCTTTCAGACACCCCTCTCTCTCATGAGAGAAAGAGGGCTGCTCTCCTTTCTCTTTCTTTTGCCCATTAAACTTCTGCTCCTAAACTCAAAAAAAAAAAAAAAAAAAAAAAGAACTAGGCAAAACAAAGTGTGATATTTGAACTGAAGAAGTGGATTTTTATCTAGCAAATGTTATACTCTCAATTTCATTTTCTTTTTCACTAAAAGAAAAGATTCTCTTATGGTCAGTGACCATATGCAAATCAGTTGAATCTTGAGCAAAATATAATAAAGAGGACAAATGGAACCAAACAACCAGATCTTATCAGACTGTTCCTGCAGGATAAGTCCACAGTTTCTTTAATATTAAAATTAATTCATTATTTAATATTAATTGGACATCTACTGTGTGCCAGTTTTTTCTTTTTGTTTTTTTAAGGTACTATCAACCAAACAGACAAAAATCTCTACTTTCCTGTTGGTCCTTAATTCCCAACAGATAAATTATTAGGACATTCAGTCTTTGTATGGCCAGCCTCTCAGATGGTCCTCAACGATCTCCACTTCCTGCTATTCATACCTCGTGTAGTTCCTTCTCACACTGCACCAGGGTGATTTATGTAACCAAAATAATATGGCAGAATTAATGATATGCCACTCCAGAGATTGCTCTAAAAGATACTATGGCTTCTGTCTTGATCTTTCTCACTACTTTTCTCTTGGATCATTCATTCCGAAGGAAGCCATCTGCCATGTTATGAGGACACTCAGCCAGTGCAGCAGACTGAATATGTTCCCCCACAAATTCATATGTTGAAACCCTAATCCCAGTGTGATGATTTTGGAGGTGGGGCCTTTGGGAGGTAATTAGGTCATGGGGGTGCAGCTGTCATAAATGAGATTAGCACCCTCATAAGAAAGGCCAGAGAGCTAACTGGCTGTCTTTCAGCATGTGAGAATACAAGAAGTCAGCAGTCTGCAACCCAGAAGTGTGCCCTCACCAGAACCTGACGATGCTGACGTCCTCATCTCAGACTTCCAGTCTCCAGAGCCATGAGAAATAAATTTCTGTTGTTTACAAACTACCTAGTCTACAGTATTCTATTATGGCATCCTGAACTGAACTGATTAAGACTTGGAGAGTTCATTGTGCTAAGGAACAACCGGTGCTAAGGATCTCCAGTGAACAACCTTTGAGGAACTCGAGGACTGCCTACAACCACATGAGCGTGCTTGGAAGACCGCCTTCCTCCAGTCTGCAGAGGATTGCAGCTCCAGCCAACAGCTTGCTTGCAACCTCATGAGAGATGCTGAGCCAGAACCTCCCAGCTAAGCCACTCCTGGATTCCTGGCTCATAGAGAATATTAGATAAATGTTTATTGTTTTAAGCTACTAAATTTTATGGTAATTTCTTATAGTGCAATGGATAACTACTGCATTTTTTATTCCTAAATATTTCTAAGGACTTCTAAGGATAAACTCATCCAAGAACTATAATGCACCCAGAAGGAGTGCAGGGATTTTACCTTACTCCCTCAAGGCTAGATGAAACTCACTGAGCTGTATCAGATATGCTTCCTGCCTTACTGCGCTGTGTGGGGGGCTAACTAGGCAACCATTACCTGTAAGTTGAATCTGGCTGTTTTATTTACCATCACTGCCAATTCCCATATTTGCCACCTGCTGATTCACCCAAAGGGGTTTTCAATATACCAGGAAAAACACTTCTCTGAAATATTAGTCATGAACATCCCAAAGCAAAAAGTTTAGGTTCCCAGAAAGTACAGCTTTTTAGCGATAAAATATTTTACTCAGAGAACCATACCATTTTCACCAAACCACAATCATAATGTCAAGTTGACTGAGTAGGAAGGTGTATTAGTTCATTCTCACACTGCTATTAAGAAATACCTGAGACTGGGTAATTTATAAATAAAAGAGGTTTAATTGGCTCATGGTTCCACAGGCTGTACAGAAAGCATGGCAGCATCTGCTTGGCGTCAATCATGTTGGAAGGCAAAGGGAAAACTGGCCCTTCGTATGGCCAGAGCGGGAAGAAGAGACAGGGGGAAGGTGCCACACACTTTTAAACAACCAGATCCCATAAGAACTCTGTCATGAAGATAGCACTAAGGGAATGGTGCTAAACCACCAGAAACCTCCTCCATGATCCCATCACCTCCCACCAGGCCACATCTCCAACGTTGGGGATTACAACTGAACATGAGATTTGGGTGGGGACAACCATATCAGAAGAGGTTCCACCACTGGCCATACTCTATCAGAACCAATGCTCTTCATCAACAATCTGGACACTGGTATAGTACTTGTCAGGGGTCCAGACTCCCCCTCTTTTATAGTAGATTTCCTCTTGAGCTTTTATTATCTTTTCATGCCACCTGGTCTTGGTCAGTGTCATCCCAGCCCATCTTAACTCATTTTTCTCCCCTTGAACCTGAGAGAAGGAGTTGCAGTCCTAGTCCTTTTCCTCCCAGGAGGTATTTCTGCCCCTTGTAAATTTATGGATGCTAAACAAAATGTGGAGAAAACATATTGCCCTGCTCTATCTGGCAGCTTCCAAGATTCAATGATACATTGGAAAAGGAGTGACTCACTTCCCCTTCCAGCAACATGTAAGCCCTAGACTCTTGCCAAGCCAAAAATATCCCCAATTAAACAAATTATGTAGCAGAAAGTCTCTTAATTAATAAACTAAATTTGAATAATTATCTGGTTCTTGATGTTTTTAGTTATTTATTATGACCATACTCCATTGTGCATAATGCAGGTAAATGAAAGTTAATTTTATTATTTCTCTTTCTAGTGATGGAGTCATATAAACCTTAACCTTCAGAGTGACAATTCAGGGAGTCTCAAGTGATCAAAGAAACTCTTTAGCAAATGCACACAGGCAACAACACCCCCCCCCCGCCGATACTCCCTACCCCCCGCTCCACCTTTATCTTCATACATACATATTTCAAATGGCTTTCCCTGAATGGGCAGTCCTGCCAAGATTTGTTTGGGTCTTTCTCATCTTTGTTGGTGAGGTGGTTCTTCAATTATCTGTAAATGTTTCTATCCTCTGCCAAATTACACCACTTCCAACTGCAAGATATAATTATTTCCTCTACCTACAGCAAAGTGAAGCCAAGTACACCTTGAACCGTTTTCATTCTCAGGTACCTTATATAGGTTTGCCAAGAGCTGGGAAACACAGTGGTCAGCTTTTCGGGCAAAAGTGGTGAAAGCTCTTTAGGGAAAATCTTCTCTGTAAGTTTTCATTTAAGTTGGGAACTAGAGGGGAGTGGCATGTTTCTATCAGTCTGAATTTAATCTGGGTGGGAATTATTTTTACTGGGAAAAAGAAAATGAAGGACCCCCAACAAATTACTCAAAAGGAAGTGGATACTATTTTCCTGGAACATTTTCTTAATCTGTCATCTTCAAGCCTGCCCTCAGGCTGGCTGGCTGTATAAATCAGGGCAAAGTGGCAGAAACAAAATTCTCTTCAGAATTGAGTGAATTTCTGTAGAAAATGTGTCCTAAGGTAAGCATTTTATGATGGTCTTTGGGGTCTTGGGGAAAAAAATTTGTTTCAGTGACAGAGCGAGATGACCCCAAGAGTAAGACAGCTCCCAAGAATGTGGTGATGGTGGAAAAACCTACTTCTTTCTCTTCAAATTGTAAGAAGGTAGTTCTCAAAACTTTGTATATAAAATTATTAGTGCCAATTTTAAGGAACTGATCAAAATATCAACTTTTCCTCATTGGCTGATGTAATGGCTAGTTTCATATATCAACTTGGCGAGGTTCTAGTACCCAGTTACTTAATGAAATATTAAGCTAGGTGTTGCTGCAGAGGTATTTCATAGATAACACCTACAATCAGTTGACTTTAAGTAAAGGAGATGATGCTAGATAATATGATTGGGGCCCCATCCAGGTAGTTGAAGGTCTTTAAAAGCAAATCCCTGAAAAGAAAGAAATTCTGCTTCAAGACTATAGCATCAGCCAGGCATGACGGCTCATGCCTGTAATCTCAGTACTTTGGGAGGCCAAGGCAGGAGGATTGGTTGAGCCCAGGAGTTCGAGACTGGCCTGTGCAACATGGTGAGACCCCATCTGTACAGTCAGAAATTAGTCTGGCATGGTGGCATGAACCTGTAGTCCCAGCTACTCGGGAGGCTAAGGTGGGAGGATTACTGGAGCCCAGGATATTCAGGCTGCAGTGAGCCATGATGGTGCCACTGCACTTCAGCCAGGGTGATAGAACGAAATCCTGTCTCAACAAAAAGAAAAACAAACCAAAAAAAAAAAAAAAAAAAACACACCTCTACAACCTCAAGTCTTATATGAGTTTCCAGCCTGCTGGCCTACCCTACAGATTTCAGACTTACCAGCCCCTACAAGTATGTAAGCCAATCCCTTGAAATAAATCTCTTTGATTCTGTTTCTCTAGAGAACTCTGATAAAGCTGTTACACAACATGCATTTAGGACGTTACAACTACCATATTTAGTTAACTATTATGTGGGCCAGTTGGCCAATATTCTCATCATGCAGTGTGCAGGACAGCTGTCTTCTCCGCTTCATCTTAGTTCACACAGTCCAGATTTAAACAGCTTACACTCTCACATTCTTGCACAAAAACCTTTCAAATGACGTTTAACATCTTTATATTTACGAAGAAGTACCTGGGCCTGTGTTCACTCTTTCTACAGATTAATTGCGATCACATAGAACTGCGTAACTGAGAACTAAAACCTTTCCATCCAGCTGGCTGTGGGACAGCGAGTGGATAAAAGACAGGCCCAGCAGTTCCTACCAGAGGTGGAACGTGGATGCCTGGAATCTGAGAAGGGAACTTGGAGATTAAAGGAAAAGCATAGTGAGTATTCAAGAGCCAGGAAACCTAGATTTTAACTCCAGGATCTCTAGTCATTAGCTGGGGGACCATAACACAGGCCAAGTATCAGACTTGTCCTCAAAATGAGGATAATAAAAAGCCAGCATCCCTAAGAAAGGTGAGAATTAATTGAGATCCTGTATGTGAAAGCATTAATCAAAGCTCTATACCAATGGCACATCAGTGTTACCTTATCTCCTTTGGTCTCTTCAACCCCTATCAATAATATCTAGAAATAGAAAACTGGACAATGAGAACATGTGCTAAAGATTATTCCTATGCCCTTCTCTGCATTAATTCCCATAGGAGGTGTGATTTTATGGAAAACAAAATATGTTATATTCACCCCCTCCACCCCATGTTTATACAGTTATAAATGGTTCAATTTAGTCCCTATCTAAGGAGACATGTCATTGTGTGGGAAACATATATAATAATATACTCTTCACCACATAATAAGCTCTTCACCAACCTTAGGGGTTTGAGAGAGCTTCTTGCCTGGGGCGGAAGTGAGGGAAGTGGGCAGGATGGGGCAAATGGCGTCTCAACCCCTTCAGCTGATAGTAGTTTAGGAAAGAGACACCGATCATCATCTTCATAGCAATTAGAAACCTAGAGAGGTGGGAAGAACGCTGGATAATGAGTCATGAAAATTAGATTCTAGTCCTGACTCTGCCACTAAAAAGTTATATGACATTAGAAAAATTTACGATCTATGGGTTTGGTTTTCTAATTTATGAAATGAGGTGGTTTGGACTAAATTGGCTTTACCTAAAGCATGTTCTTCTGAATATTAATAAATTGTTTGTTTTGTTTTGTTTTGTTTTTTGAGACAGGGCCTCGCTTTGTTGCCCAGGCTGGAGGGCAGTGGCACAAAAAAGGCTCACTGCAGCCTCGAGCTCCTAGGCTCAAGCCATCCTCCCACGTCAGCTTTCCAAGTAGTTGGGACTACAGGTGCATGCCACCATGCCCCTCTAATTTTTTTTTTTGGAGACGAGATTTTTCCATGTTGCCCAGGCTGGTCTCGAACTCCTAGGCTCAAGTGATCCACCTGACTTGGCCTCCCAAAGTGCTGGGATTACAGGCGTGAACCACTGCAGCAGCCAAATAAGTTTTATATAAAAAAGGAGGATCTGAGAAACTTAATTTTTTGGAGGAATTTGGTTAAACAAAACAAAAAAGTATCATTGCCACAGAGTTTTTCAGGGTATTAATAAACTAATGGGCCTCATTAAGCTCCAAAAGGCAGATAGTCGCAACCACTTGGGAGGCCAAGGTGGGAAAATCACTTGAGCCCTGGAGTTCCAGGCTTCCGTGAGCCATGTTCCTGCTACTGCACTGCAGCCTGGGCAGCAAAGGGAGGCCCTGTCTTAAAAAAACAAAACAAAACAAAAATACACAGTATACAATATTTCCCAATGTATTTGGTCATAAAATCACTTGTGCACAGAGTATTTCCGGAAGTAGCAGGCTGAGGAACTTACTTTGAGAAACACTAACTTAGAAAATCTATAAAGTGCCTTTTAATTCTAATGTTCTTGTTCTATAAAGCTGGTGTGGTGCCAAGAAAGTGGACATTTGCCAGTT
Source organism: Macaca thibetana thibetana (assembly GCF_024542745.1). NCBI lineage: Eukaryota > Metazoa > Chordata > Mammalia > Primates > Cercopithecidae > Macaca > Macaca thibetana. The sequence continues at coordinate 140,247,367 of NC_065578.1, read as the reverse complement.
GTATGAATGACATGCTAGAGTAGAAAATAGTTTTTATTTTACCAGTGTCTCCTTTAAACTTTCTCCTCTTTTAATGGCGTCACTATTCTTGCTGTCAGCCAAGCTGGATACTTCAGTACTTTAGGGGCCACTTTGACTCTCGGCCATCAATCTGTCCATTGCTAAATCCTGATAATTCATCTGAAACTCATTTCTGCGTCACTAATCCTGTTTCCAGGCTTTACTGATGGACCTGTGTTTTGATTGTTGCTTTTGCTGGCGGAAACCCTGAAAATTTCTCTAGCAAAGACAGGAAAAGTCTCCTTCTCTCTGCCGGTCTATTCTTTACCTTCATGCCAGAGGTTTTTCTTGCAAACCATGAATCTAATCAGGTTACTCCTCTTCTCAAATATTTTCAAAGGTCCTACATTGTCACAGTATAAAATTTTAAATTCTTCAAAGTCAGTCAATGTCCAGGCCTAACTTTCCTTTCTTATCTCTATAAGCCAAGTTCCCTGCTCCTTAAAGATATCTTATTTCACGCTTTTTCATCTCTTTTCACATAACTTTCTGTCCTTGAGATTCCTCCTTTATTAAAACACTTGTCTCCAATAAAACATTTGTATCACTCAAGACCCAGCTCTAATGCAACCTCTTCTTTGAAAGGTTCCCTTGCACACTTATTTAGATGTGAGCTCTCCCCTCTCTGTACTTGGCTAGTACCTCTCTCATCTAATATGCCCCCCCTGGTATTATGATGATCTATAAAGTCATGCTAATCATTCTTCAGATAATACATTTATTGAACACAGGGGTACAGTGAATGACTCAACTAGGCACAAAAACTGCAGCCAGTTCAATCATCTCTGATCTCATTCATTCAGTCAGTCATTCAACAACTATTTATTATGTGCTAGGCACTAGGGAACATAAACATGGTTAAGACCTTACCATCAATTCCTTGGTTGCCCTAGTTCGGTTCCTAGTCCTCTCCTTCAGGAGAGGTCTCATTGCAAGTCCATCCCAAATCTCTCACATTCTTCTTGAGCCAGTTCACAGTTCACAGTTACTCTGTTCAAACAGTAACTGCACAAGCTCCGAATGCCACTGTTGAATGTCCTTTTTGTCCAGGTGGTAAGTGTTCTCTCATTTGAGTTCCTTAATGTTTCTTAAAAACTCAACATTAAAAGACACCTGTCCTTTGATCAAACCTCCAAAGCCTCATTTTCAGATTCATCCTATTAAGGCTCTGGAACAAGCCTGCACTAAACCCTCCACAAATCCTGATGCACTTACTTGAGTATTATTTACTGTAACCTTCATGAATGTGCAATAAACACACAGAAGTTCCCAACGCTGAAGGCTGGAAAGACGTGGCAGGATGATAAATAAGCTTTGATGATGATTTCAATGGATGGTAATTTCTTGCTTCCACAGAGACGCCACAAACACAGCTGTCAGAAGTGCATTGTGTAAATCAGATGCTAATTCAATTAAATTCCCACTGGAATTAAGGCAGCAAAGTATTTTGTCTTGTTTTCTTGCAAACTAGGCCTCTCAATCAAGACAGCTGGAGCACTGGCATTTCAGGTACGTGGAGGCAACAGCTGCAGTGAAGCAAAGCAACTGCTTTCATGATTAAATTGCCATCGGTAAAAGGAAAAGAGATGCCATTTTTGACATTAGTAATGCTAAAAATTCAAACAATTTAGCAGAAGCAGAGCTGGACCAGGAAAGAAGAGGTCTGGGTTCTGATGTAAGTTTTGGCGAAATCATTTTATGACTCTAAGCTTCAGTTCCCAGCTTCTTCTCCCCTTCTTCCTCCCTTTCCTCCTTCTTTCGTTGTTTCTGCTAAATATTTATTGAATGCCAATTACCGCCAGGCATGTACTGGGTCCTGAAGACTCAAATACATAGGACATTTTTGTCCTCTTGGCGTACCTGGTCTTTTTGAAGAACCAGGGGCTGGGACTCTATGATCATGGCACCTTCTGGGAGTTCTATCATTCTAAATATAAATGTTTTGAAAACCAGCATTTAGGTGATATTGACTTCACCCCACTTCTCTGAAGAAGATACATCCCTGACCCTGCCTTTAGTTTTTAGTCTAGTGAGAAACCAAAGCACACGTGACTGGTACAACATTTGATATTCCACAGCCAGAAATAAGTAGACGTAAGAAAATATTGCCTAAATTACGTAGAGAAGGACTGGGAAGCAGAAGCTTGAGTAAATAAGTCATTCAATGAATGCTTTTTTTCTTCATTCAATACTTCATGAAACACTGACTAAATGCTTACTATGTGCCAGGTTCTGTGCTGGGGATACCAAGGAGGCAGTCTCTGCCATTAAGGAGCCTCCAGTTAATTGGACAGGCAAATATATAAAATGGTAATTATGGTAAAATATGGTTACAGCAATGTTAGAAACATTAGAAATCATTACAATAGATGCATGGCACAGGAATAGGTTTACTAGAAAAACAAACTCAAAGCACTACTGAAAGTATTCTATCTCATCTGTTCTTTCAGTTGTCTCTACAGTTCATATTCCACAAATCACTCCTTCTTTATTTATTTATTTATTTACTGAGGCAGGGTCTCACTTTGCCACCCAGGCTGGAGTGCAGTGGTACAAACTCAGCTCACTGCAACCTCCGTTTCCCAGATTCAAGCAATTCTTCTGCCTCAGCCTTCTGAGGAGCTGGGATTATAGGCACGAGCCACCATGCCCAGCTAATTTGTGTATTTTAGTAGAGATGGGGTTTCACCATGTTGGCCAGGCTGGTCTGGAACTCCTGAACTCAAGTGATCTGCCCGCCTCCCCCTATCAAAGTGCTGGGATTACAGGTGTGAGCCACCACACCTGGCCCCATTAATATCTTAAGACTTAAAATCCTAGAGAAAGTAACTGTGTGTTGTGTATTTGCTTTGTACAAGGCGGATCCCAGTACAGGGTAGCAATATCCCTCACAAATACAGTCTGATGCTAATGATTATTTGCTCAAGAATATATGGTGTTATAATAATTAAAAATGGAAGACAAACTGGCATATTCATAAAATGGAATACAACCCAACAATAAAAAGGAATGAGCTACGAATATGTATACATGCCACAAGACAAAATCGTAAAAACTAGGATAGGCAAAACTAATCTATGATTGAAAAAACTTAAAACAGTGATTTCCTGTGGGAAGCAGGAGAGGGGATTGATTGGGTAGTAGCATGAAGGAACTCTCTGGGGTCATGGTAATGTTCTCTCTTGTTAGCAGTTTAAAATACAAAGATCTGTACGTCGGGTTACACAATGCATACTTAAGATTTGTGCATTTTGTTTAATACACATTTTACCGTAAATGAAATTTGTAAGAAGTATTAAACTCCATTTAATAATCTGTATGCTGTCATTCTGATACCAAAGCCTGGCAGACACATAACAAACAAAAGAGAATTTTAGACCAATTTCCCTGATGAATATTGATGCAAAAATGCTCAATAAAATACAGGCAAACCGAATCCAGCAGCACGTCAAAAAGCTTATCCACCATGATCAAGTCAACTTCATCCCTGGGATGCAAGGCTGGCTCAACATATGCAAATCAATAAACGTAATCCATCACATAAACAGAAGCAAAGACAAAAACCACATGATTATCTCAATAGATGCAGAAAAGGCCTTTGACAAAATTCAACAGCCCTTCATGCTAAAAACTCTCAGTAAACTAGGTATTGATAGGACGTATCTGAAAATAATAAGAGCTATTTATCTGAAACCCACAGGCAATATCATACTGAATGGGCAAAAACTGGAAGCATTCCCTCTGAAAACCGGCACAAGACAGGTATGCCCTCTCTCATCACTCCTGTTCAACATAGTCTTGGAAGTTCTGGCCAGGGCAATCAGGCAAGAGAAAGAAATAAAGGGTGTTCAATTAGGAAAAGAGGAAGTCAAATTGTCTCTGTTTGCAGATGACATGATTGTATATTTAGAAAACCCCACTGTCTCAGCCCAAAATCTCCTTAAGCTGATAAGCAACTTCAGCAAAGCCTCAGGATACAAAATCAGTGTGCAAAAGATCACAAGCATTCCTATACACCAATAACAGACAAACAGAGAGCCAAATCATGAGTGAACTCCCATTCACAATTGCTACAAAGAGAATAAAATACCTAGGAATCCAACTTGCAAGGGATGTGAAGGACCTCTTCAAGGAGAGCTACAAACCACTGCTCAACAAAATAAAAGAGGACACAAACAAATGGAAGAACATTCCATGCTCATGGATAGGAAGAATCAATATTGTGAAAATGGCCATGTTGCCCAAGGTAATTTATAGATTGAATGCCATCCCCATCAAGCTACCAATGACTTTCTTCACAGAATTGGAAAAACTACTTTAAAGTTCACATGGAACCAAAAAGCAGCCTGCATTGCCAAGACAATCCTAAGCAAAAAGAACAAAGCTGGAGGCATCATGCTGCCTGACTTCAAACTATACTACAAGGCTACAGTAACCAAAACAGCATGGTACTGGTACCAAAACAGAGAGGCAGACCAATAGAACAGAATACAGGCCTCATAAATAACATCACACATCTACAACCATCTGATCTTTGACAAACTTGACAAAAAAAAAAAAAAAAAAGAAATGGGGGAAGGATTCCCTATTTAATAAATGCTGCTGGGAAAACTGGCTAGCCATATGTAGAAAGCTGAAACTAGATCCCTTCCTTACATCTTATACAAAAATTAATTCAAGATGGATTAAAGACTTAAATGTTAGACCTAAAACTGTAAAAACCCTAGAAGAAAACCTAGGCAATACCATTCAGGACATAGGCACGGGCAAGGACTTCATGACTAAAACACCAAAAGCAATGGCAACAAAAGCCAAAATAGACAAATGGGATCTAATTAAACTAAAGAGCTTCTTCATGACAAAAGAAACTACCATCAGAGTGAACAGTTAACCTACAAAATGGGAGAAAATTTTTGCAATCTACCCATCTGACAAAGGGCTAATATCCAGAATCTACAAAGAACTCAAACAAATTTACAAGAAAAAAACAAACAACCCCATCAAAAAGTGGGCAAAAGATATGAACAGACACTTCTCAAAAGAAGACATTTATGCAGCCAACAGACACATGAAAAAATGCTCATCATTACTGGTCATCAGAGAAATGCAAATCAAAAAACCACAATGAGATACCATCTCACACCAGTTAGAATGACGATCATTAAAAAGTCAGGAAACAACAGGTGCTGGAGAGGATGTGGAGAAATAGGAATGCTTTTACACTGTTGGTGTAAACTAGTTCAACCATTGTGGAAGACAGTGTGGCAATTCCTCAAGGCTCTAGAACTAGAAATACCATTTGACCCAGCAATCCCATTACTGGGTATATACCCAAAGGATTGCAAATCATGCTACTATAAAGACACATGCACACGTATGTTTAATGCAGCACTATTCACAATAGCAAAGACTTGGAACCAACCCAAATATCCATCAATGATAGACTGGATTAAGAAAATGTGACACATATACACCATGGAATACTATGCAGCCATACAAAGGGATGAGTTCATGTCCTTTGCAGGGACATGGATGCAGCTGGAAACCATCATTCTGAGCAAACTATCACATGGACAGGAAAGCAACCACCACATGTTCTCACTCATAGGTGGGAACTGAACAATGAGAACACTTGGACACAGGGCGGGGAATATCACACACCGGGGCCTGTCGTGGTGGGGGGCAGGGGGAGGCATAGAACTAGGAGGAATACCTAATGTAAATGACGAGTTAATGGGTGCAGCAAACCAACGTGACATGCATATACCTATGTAACAAACCTGCACATTGTGCACGTACCCTAGAACTTAAAGTATAATAATAATAATAATAATAATAATAAAACAATCTGTATGCTGAAGTATTTAGAAGGAAATATATTATTGTCTGAAATTTACTTTCAAATGCATCAAAAATAAGATGGACTCATGGATGGATAGGGGGATAAATAGATGGACAGATATATCATAAAGCAAGTATAGTAAAAAAATTAATTTTTTTGAGGCAGAGTCTCATTCTGTTGCCCAGGCTGGAGTGCAGTGGTGTGATCTCAACTGACAGTAAAATATTAATTATAGAATCAAGATGCTATGGATATAAGGGTATTCACTATCGTAGTCTTTGAACTTGGCCGTATTTCATAATAAAATTTGGGGGCGGAAAGGATACACGATGGTCCCAAATTGCTGACACCTGTTGGGTGCTCTCTTACAGAAACTGTGCATCTTTCTAAGTCCTAGTGTAAGAGAGCACCTGGGATCCTGTGTGGCAGCAGTTCCTAATCATAGGTGAATGTAAGAATCTCTAGCTGAATATGGTGTCTCACACCTGTAATCCCAGCACTTTGGGAGACCGAGGCAGGAGGATCACTTGAGCCCAGGAGTTTGCAACCAGCTGGGGCAACATAGTGAGACCTCGTCTCTACCAAAAAAATTTTTTTAAATTAGTGCCCAGCTACTTGAAAGTGGGCGCAGGCTGAGGTGGGAGGATCACTTGATCCCAGGAGGTGGAGGCTGCAGTGAGCTGTGATTGCACCATTGTACTCCAGCATTCCAGCCTGAGCAAGAGAACAAGAGACCTTGTCTAAAAAAAAAAAGAATCTCCTCCATGAGTTTTTACAAATTCACATGTCACAGAGACACCCTTGGAGACCTTGATTTCAAGAGGCTTGGAATGGGAACCTGGATATTTGTGTCTGTAAAAGCACTCCTAGTAAGTTTTATATGAACCCCTAGTATGATATCCTACCACAAGGAATGAAATTCTCTGTCCACCAAATTGGCTCTAAAATAAAAATAAAAATAAACCCTCCAACAATGGGATTGTTCAGCACCCTCCGGGATCCCTCCTTGGTTTGTAAATAAAATGATCTAAGTGATGGTGTGACAGCCTCCTCCAGCAGGGCCATCACAGCAGCTTGGGCACATCGTTTATACCCAGCAAGTGAAAGGGTATTAAAAGCATGACCACATTGTGGTGTATCTTTGATCTCAGGAGCTCTAATACCAGAGGAAAGACAGTGCCTAGGCTGGGGATGGAAAGAGGGTAGGAGAACTTGGGTAGGAAGTGGTTAACCAGGCTCCAGGTTTTTGGCAGCTTATTTCTACTCCCTGGCTTCTAAATGGAAGTAGGATTTGCTCGATTCCCCCTTCTTTCCTTTCATTTTTCCTTTCCCCTGCCCTCTTCTCACATTTCCTGACACCTTTATCACTTTAAAATGAAAATACGAGGACAATACATATATGGCTATGTCTATACCTGCTTTCTGCTCCTTTCCCTCCCACTGAGGCTCTGGAAGGCCATTCTGTTCTGTACATTTGTAGTATCCATAACACCTAGCATAGGACCTATGCATATGGAAGGCACAACAATGAATTTAATTAAAAAGATAAGGTCAAGATTAGAGGTGAAAGGTGGGTGGGGTCTATTTTTCACCTAATCTAAAGAGCAAATGAAAATTTTGACATTTCTCCATGGCCCTGAATGTACTACTGTAAGTCAATTCTTTGTCATCAGTAGCTATCTTTTCCTATGTCACATATTTTTGAAGGCATAACAGTTCAGAAGTTATCCGGTAGTGACATTTAGTGAGCTGACTTTAATTACTATGTGAAGTTGGCAGTTTTTCATACAGTCTTTCTCAGTTTCCAACACAGCTCAAAAAACCATTGTTCTGAGTTGATATTTCTGGAAGAAGAAACTTAAAATTGCCCATATTACTCCAAAGGAAAAAACAACCCACTAATCTGTATATGAAACCTAATGGAGCAAGCCATTTTCAATGGTTAGACCATTACTGCTCTCCCCAGTCCACTTAAAAAGTATGTTATAATGTTTGTCTTTGCCCAGGACTCAACCTACAAAAATATTACACTCCATTACACTGGAAGCTTCTGTAGACTGATTCCTGTGGTGAACATCTGGAAATGTGCCCCAGAGTAGGGGAAAAAAAAAGAAAAAGAAAAAGTAAAAACCTTTCATTTGCCACTGTAGAAACAAAGATTAAAAAACTTCGACTGGGCAGCCATAAATTAGAGAATAAACAATAAGGTAGTGTATAAAGGGACAAAAAAGTAGATTTAAAAAAGGTGAGCAACTTCCAAGAAACAGCCAAATAAGTGGTTTCCAAATTGGTAGATACAACTGCTAACTCAGTATTTCCTATAGTGTGATCCTTAGAATACCAGTACCACAAAATGCTCCATTAAAACACACACACACACACACACACACACACACACACACACCCCACCATGGTCAAATAAAATTGAGAAATGCTACATATCAGAATCCCTTCTTGCAGATTTACAGTATGTTTTTTACCTCTGAGATGTCCTGCAGTAGAGAATCCTATTTCACTTTGCTTAACTCAGAGTGTCTTAAACTTTGACCACCAATTAATAGCTATTCATATCCCATGGAACTAATGTTCTAAGGCAGTGGCTCTTGAACTCTTTGGTCTCAGGACTGCTGTATTAGCTTGGGTCCAAAAAGAAGAGAGAAATCACATGGTAATTTGAACAGGGAATGTTTACTATAAAGAATTATTACTATAACATGGGATTGGCTAGTAAGAAGTACAGAGAACTCTGAAGAATATAAAAATAGCAGATAGAAGCAGCATTCACTAATTTCCCTAGGACTGACATAGAGTATACAAAGGAAGAGCCCTCATAATTCAGGGCTTAGATCCAAACCTTATTGGAGAAGGCAAGGCCCTGGTTCCGTGAGTGGCAGAGAAATTACTATGGTTAATGTTGATGGAACTTGCTGGAAACTTGCTCTCTGAAATTGCTAGAGAATTGCCCTTTAGGGTGCTAGGAAAAGCTGTTCATGGAGAGGTGTCTCAGTGGAGGCAATCTGTTACAAAACCACCTGAGGGAAAACAACAACAACAACAACAACAACAACTACCTGAGGGAAGGGATGTTGGGGACATTGCTGTCTCCTGGGTGCTGCTGGGTGCTGCTGGGTGCACATCAGAGGCCTGGTGCTGGAGAAGCTGCCTGTGCTGCAGGAGCAATGTGGTAGTGAAGCCACGCCTATGCTGCAGGAGCCTCTGGAGAGATCACATCAGAACCAGGAAGGAAAACATCCTCCTTCCTCAATGTCTATCTAGCTCCCTCTACTGACAAAGGCTACTACCAACTAACAAAAGGGAAAAAAATTAAAGGGCCCAGATCCATCTTCACAGAGTGAACAAGGAAGGGTGAATATGGAAATGAGAGGCAATTGATATTTAGCATGGCTGCAACAATTTGAAATTATATATTCATATATTACTTAATAGCTAATGTTCATTGATCATTTTTCATGTGCCAGGCATCATGTTAACTACTTTACGTCAATTGTTTAATCCACACAAGTCTTTAAAGAGTACTATCCTACCACTATTTTTCATATGACACAACCAAGGAATATAAAAATTAAGCTTGTCCAATGTCATACAGCCAGCAAGTGGCAGATCTAAGATTCAAACCCAGGCATGTGAATTCAGTCTCTCTCTCTATCTTACCTGAGATTAGGGAGCAGTTTTGCATTGTGCAATGCTGTGTCTGCTGTGCCGACATAAAGAAAAAATTCCTAAACATTTATTGAGTGTATGGTTCAGTGTTTCTCAACCTTTATACATCATTGTCCCCTAAGGGGCCTTTTCAGACATCTTTTCTGAATTGTCTCCCACCGTGAAATTTTAATACTGTACATATACTTTATATACATATTTATGTACTATATGTATATCTGTATTTTATACATAAAAAGAGCAAGACTCTTGCCCCCAACCTGGAATGAATTTTTGCTTCCCTGGGGGGAATATCACTCCTGTTGAATATGCTTTTTAAAAAAATGACAGCTATACAAGTGGCATGGATTGCATGCTGTGGAGGTTAGGAAAGGTATGTGTGGACTAAGGAATATGAACTTGGGTGAGTCACTTCACCTCTTGGCCCCAATTTCCAGGACTAACAGGGTGTTAGTTCAAATGTCTACATGATCCAAGTTTGTAACATAAATGTGTTAATCAGGCCAGTGTAAAAATACTATGTGGGAGAGACCATGGAAAACTAGAGACACTAAATCTGGTTAGAGCCATTTGCATTAAATTTGTAAATAACGCTGTGCCTGCCAAGCAAAACACTTCAGTAGGATGGGTTTGTCCCCAAAGGCTGCTAGTTTGAAATCTTTGAACTAAAGCCCCATTTTAACTCTAAGATTCTTCATCTTTAATTAAGTAAATAAATGACTCGTGGTACCTCTTTGTCACTATGAAAGTTGGAGAACTCGTGTGGCTTCCAGTTTTTTCTCTTATGAACAGTATTGCCAAAACCATTCTTGTACATGTTTCGTGATGTTCACATGTAAGAATTTCTCTTGGATTGTGTCAGTTGGTCTTAGGAAGCCAACACTAACACAGAGTAAGAAGCCCAAGAGATTTCTTGGGGGTAACATCTGTGAAAGATAAGGGGCATAGGGAGTGGGAAGGCAGGGAGAACCTTCAGACCATGGTGCTCGTCTCACCTGTGAAAGGAGAGGAGGTAGGAAAGAGGTTGGGTAGGAAGAGCCTCAGATATTTCTGCAGTGCAGCTCTGAGAAAGTCTCAGCCAGCCCAATGAGAAGCTCTAGAACAAAGATTGCCCGTGGAAGGGTCCCTTGTTGGCAAAAAGTGACAGTTCTCTTGACCAGTTTTTGGCTGGGGACTGCCCAGGAAGCACATAGCCTCAGCTTGAAAGCTGGGGCAGGCCGGGTGCAGTGGCTCACACCTGTAATCCCAGCACTTTGAGAGGCCAAGGTGGACAGATGGCTTGAGGTCAGGAGTTCGCAACCAGCCTGGCCAACATGGTGAAACCCTGTCTCTACAAAAAACACACAAAAAAATGGGCCAGGAACCGTGGCTCACGCTGTAATCCCAGCACCTTGGAAGGCCAAGGTGGGCGGATCTCCTGAGGTTAGGAGTTCGAGACCAGCCTGACCAACATGGTGAAACCCTGTCTCTAGTAAAAATACAAAAATTAGCTGGGCTTGGTGGCGGGCACCTATAATCCCAGGTACTCAGGAGGCTGAGGCAGGAGAATCGCTTCAACCTGGGAGGTGGAGCTTGCAGTGAGCTGAGATCACACCACTTTACTCCAGCCTGGGTGACAGAGCGAGACTCTGTCTCAAAAAATAAAAAACAAACAAAAATCCCCACAAAAGTTAGCCAATTTTTGTGGTGGTAGGCATGGTGGTGAGTTTAGTGGCCAGTGCCTGTAGTCCCAGCTACTCAGGAGGCTGAAGCAGGAAAATTGCTTGAACCCGGGAGGCGGAGGGTGCAGTGAGCCAAGATCATGCCACTGCACTCCAGCCTGGGTGACAGAGTGAAATCCTGTCTCAAAAAAAAGAAAAGGAAAGAAATAAAAGAACAAAAAAAAGAAAGCTGAGGCAGATCCTAGAGTCACCCACAGCTGAAGGCTATCAGTCGCATTCCCTGTGGCAGCATCTCTCTTAAAAGGAGTTATGGGCAGCACATCTTTGTGGCTGCCATATGGGTGTACGGCTAGGAATGCATTATGTCTTTTTGGTTCTCTTACTATTTTAAAAAACTGCATGTATTATATTGTTTAAAAATCATATAATTTTAAACAGCAACCAAGAAAACAAACATTTAAATATTTTTTTACAGGAGTACAGGAGACTGAATGTAAGGCCCTGATACTGTCCTTCTGCTCACTCCAGCTACCAGCCATCTGTCCTGAGTGGATGATCTCAGAGGGCAGTAGGCAAGTGCATTCTGGAGGATATGAACAAGGCCTGGGGCTTTGCCACAGCAGGGGCATAGAAAACCTTGAAATAACTTTATTCCCCTCTGGATCCTACCAGATGTTGAAGATCTACAGCAGAGCTCTGGGGCAGAGATTAGAGTGTGTGAATTATGGGTTTTCTTAGAGGAAGGGGAGCCACAGCCTTTGTAAGTGCTCTGCGAATTGCGGGGTTGGGGGGATATTCTGGTTTCCCTGGCCCCTAAGTGGGGAGCATGGAGGGAATTGGAGAAGCAGGCTGGGTCCTTCCTACTCCTGAGGCTGGCAGAGCACACCCTATAGCTGAGGAGACTGGAAGTTAAAGGGTTTCTTTCTTGACAAGGAACTGACAACTTGCCAGCTGTATGTGTCTTCTTCTTCTTCTCTCTCTCTCTTTTTTTTCTTTTATTTTAAATTAATTCAGAGTCTCATTCTGTCACCCATGCTGGAGTGCAGCGGTGCACTCTCGGCTCACTGCAATCTCTGCTTCCTGGGCTCAAGAGATTCTCCAGCTTCAGCCTTCTAAGTAGCTGGGATTACAGGCACACGTCACCACACCTGGCTAATTTTTCTATATTAAGACGGGGGGTTCACCATGTTGGCCAGGCTGGTCTCTAACTCCTGACCTCAAGTGATCCACCTGCCTTGGCCTCCCAAAGTGCTGTGACTACAGGCATGAGCCACTGCGCCCAGCCATGTATGTGTCTTCTTGTAGCTCACCGAATGGCTGCTGCTGAAAGCACACTAAGGAAGTAGATCTGGGTCCCAACAGTGAATAAAGCCATGTGAAGGCAAAGTTATATAATGCTGCACTCATGAAGACTAGCAGCCAGTTAGAAACAGCAAGCAGAATACACAGAAAAGGCAACTTCTAGGAAATATAACTGGGACACAAAGTTACAGCAAAGTATTTTCTGGAACTATAAAGAACTCTTACATTCAAAAATTTAGTGGATAAATTGAAGGGAAAAGATACTCACGGTTGAAACACTAATTAGTTCCCCAAAAGCTCAAACAGAAGCAGTATCTCAAAGCACAGGGCAAAAAATACAGAGAAGTAAATGTGGTGCAGAAAACAAAAACAGATGGATTGCCTGAGGCCAGAAGTTCGAGACCAGCCTGGCCAACATGGCAAAACCCTGTCCTATTAAAAATACACAAATTAATCGAGCGTGGTGGTGCACACCTGTCTTCCCAGCTTCTTGGAAGACTGACATGAGAATTGCTTGAACCCAGGAAGCGGAGGTTGTAGTGAGCTGAGATTGCACCTCTGCACTCCAGCCTGGGCAACAGAACAAGACTCTGTCTCAAAAAAAATAGAAAATAAAATAGTAAAAATAAAAGATTGGAATGACAAATCCAAAAGACCTTACATGTGAAAAATAGTAGTGGGAAAGAGGGATGAATGGGGGAACATATAGCATTTTTAGGATGGAAAAACTACCCTGTATGATAGTATAATGGTAGATACATGTCACTATACACTTATCTAAACCCAACGAAAGTACACCAAGAGTGTGTCCTAAAATATGGACTTTGGTCCATAGTGATGTGACCGTGTAGAGACTTCAAGAGAGAAGAAGAAAAGAGATGGAAACAACGATGAGAAATGAGCCTTACAATGTGTACTAAAATTTAAATAGATAATGATTGAGTGGGATTATATAGGTGGAAATCGAATTTTTGAAATAGAAAATATTTTCCACAAGAAAAAATTTACTAAAAAGTTAAAATTACAGGTACCAAATTATCTCAGCAAAACCTAGGGATAGAGGAAAGAGAAAGAAGGGAAGTAAACCAACTCTTGGAAGTAAACCAACTCTTGGGTCTCATCTTATTTTGGGGCAGGAGAACAGATATGGATAATGGGCAATAACATTCTAAGGGTTTCATATTCTTAGGAGGGAGACCAGTGGTAAGTAAAGCACCTGGGTGGGGACAGGTGGCATCTTTTTTGATGAAATAGTCAAGAAATATATTTGGTTATAAATGTCAGAGAAGAGAAGATAACCATCAGGAATGGGAAAATATGGTAAAAATTTCAAGTTAATAGGGAGAAAAGGCTGGGTGCGGCGGCTCATGCCTGTAATCCCAGTACTCTGGGTGGCCAAGGCAAGCAGATTGCTTGAGCCCAGGATTTTGAGAGCAGCCGGGGCAACATGGCAAAACCCAGTCACTACAAAACATACAAAAATTAGCCAGGTGTGGTAGTACATGCCTGTAGTACCAGCTACTCGGGAGGCTGAGGTGGGAGGATCGCTTGAGCCCAGGGGGTTGAAGCTGCAGTGAGCCATGATTGTGCCATTGCACTCCAGCCTGGATGACAGAGTGAGACCCTGTGTCCCAAAAAACCAAAACTAAAACAAAACAAAAACAGAAACAAAAAAACCCACAATAATTATATAGGAATTTTATTACACCACCAAAAACAATGAAAAGGGAAAAGAAAAAAACACAAACAAAGTACCTAATAAAAATAAAAATGAAAGTGATGAAAAGAAGCACATCAGTTATTTTACTATGTATGAACAGGATAATTTTATCCATTTAAGACAGAAACTTTTTGATAGAGTAAAAGGCAAAAATAAGTATATTTGATTATAAATGTCAGATATATCAACATATCATGCTTAAGGTGACAAAGATTAACAATAAAAGGATGGACAAATAACACTAGATACAATGCAAACAAAAAGAAATCAAGAATGGCAACTATAATATCAGACAAGGTGGAATGTAAGTTTAGAAGCTTGAAACAGGATAAAAAAGAATATTATATAATGATAAAAGACACAATCTACAAAGAAGATGTGTAATAATTACGTATATACTAAAGAGCATTGCATTATATATGAAGTCAAAATTAATTAAAATATGAAACCTTGATAAAAAACGTACAGTTACTCTGAGAGATTTTAACTCGTGTCTTTCAGATCAATAGATACAGTAGTAAAAAACGTAAGACATATAAAGACTGAATAAAAGTCCAAAGTTTTATGTCCCGTAAATAGAGAACTATTTTATTGTTTGTGAAGCATTTTCCAAAGCTGGTATTACCTTGACCATAAAGGTTAACAAAAATTTTAAAGTAAATATTTTTTGCAGGCAACATTCTTTAATCAAATACCAATTACATTAAATATAAATAACTAAAGGATGGTAATTGTATTTTTTTCTACTTGAAAATTAAGAAGTGCCTTACTAAATAAATCCTGGATCAAAGAAGAACTAATAAAAAACTATGCTTTTAGTTAGGAAGACAATATAATCTTCCAAATATTAATAGGCAAATAGAATATACTTCAATGAGATTCACTTTTCTATTCTTTTTTCTTCAGAGATGGGGTCATGTTATGTTAGCCAGGTTAGTCTTGAGCTCCTGGCCTGAAGCAATCCTCCTGCCTCAGCCTCGCAAAGTGCTGGGATTCCAGGCAAGAGCCACTGCACCTGGCCACTATTGTATTCTTAATGAGATAAAATTATCTTAAAGCTTTTATAGAAGATTAAATGTTAAAGACTTTTTAAAAATTGTGAAAAAGAAGAATAATGAAAGATACTTGCCTTTCCAGATATTAAACATATGTTAAGATCTAGGTACTAAAATTTTATGGTAGTTGCTCATTATCATTATGATTGACTCTCTTTATCCCTAGTAATATTGCTCACCCAGATGTCTACTTTGTCTATATTAATATAGCCACTCTAGCTTTCTTTCTATCAGGGTTTGCATAAGATGATATTTTTTTTCACTGTTTTACCTTTAGCTTACATGTGTCCATATTTAAAGTGGGTTTGTTGTGGACAACATATAGCTGGGTCTTACTTTTCAACCAGTCTGACAATGTTTGCCTTTCAATTGGGATGTAGAGACCATTTACATTTAACATAATTGTTAATATGGTTGGGGTTCTATTTTTTTATGTGTTTTATCTGGGTTTTTTGTTCTTTTTCCTCTTACCCTTCCTTCTTTTGGATTAAATATGACTTTATCTCCTTTATTGGCCTATTAGCTGTAACTCTTTGTTTTGTTAATTTACTGGTTGCCTTATAGTGTACATCTTTACATAGCACAGTCTACATTCAAGTGATATTATACCACTTCACATGTGATATAATACGCTTACTTCTATCAACAATACATCAAAGAGAATAGTTTTTATCTATTATTGCCTCTAGGTTTGTCTTGGTTAAAAAGTTCTTTTCAAACCCAAGCTTATACATGTATTCTCTTAAAATTGTCCCATAGTTTTTGTTTACATATGGATTTTAAGTTTTTATGGAAATTATTTTTTGTATATGGTGTGAAACAGGGGTCTAACTTTATTTTCCTTCAGGCCAGTTGTGTCCTAACCAGTACAAAATAAACCATTGTTTTCCCATTGACTTCAAATAGCGCTTTTGGCATACAGTCAGATGTTGCTTAACAATGAGGATATGTTCTGAGAAATGCATCATTAGGTGATTTTGTCATTGTGCAAACATCACAGAGTGTGCTTACACAAACCTAAACTGTATAGCCTACTACACACCTAATGCATGGACAATAGAAAAAGTATACTTCTATTTTCTCCTTCTTGGCCTTTGTATTAACCTTATGATATTGGTATCTTAATAGGCAAAAAGAAAAGTAGAAGAGAAAAAAATGTCCAGAAATAGATGTCAGTATATATATGATAACTTAATATATAGTCTGGCACTATAGAACTACATTTTGGTCAACAGTGGACTGCATATATGACAGTGGTCCCATAAAATTATAATACTATATTTTTGCCATACCTTTCCTATGTTTATATACACAAATACCACAGTGTTACCATTGCCCACAATATCAGTACAGTAACAAGCTGTACAGGTTTGTAGGCTAGGAGCAGTGGGCTGTACCATATAGCCTAGATGTGTGGTAGGTTCTATCATCTATGTTTATGTAAGTGCACTCTGTGATGTTTATTCAAAGGCAAAATCACCTAAAGATGCATTTCTCAGAATGTATTCCCATTGTTAAGCAATGCATGGCTGTATGCCAAAAGTGCTATTTCTAGTTAATGGGAAAAACAATGGTTTATTTTAAATTGGTTATGGCACAACTGACCTAAAGGAGAATAAAACTGGGGCCTCTGCTTCACACCATATACAAAAATAAATTTCCAGAAAAACTTAAGCTGTGTATATAAACAAAAACTATAGAACAATTTTAAGAGAATATATGTGTAAGCTAGGGTTTGGAGAGAGAAACCTTTTTAATCAAGACAGGAGCCTAGAGGCAATAAAACATAAAATATATTTATTTGATACATAAAATATAAAATGTTATATGGCGAAATAAAAACAAAATCAGAAGACAAAAAGATTGATAAAAAGTATGTGCCACAAAAATAATTCACACATAAGGAAATGAATATGCATATCAGTCAGAAGGCTCTTGCAAATAGATTATCAACAGAATACAGAAATAGAGACAAATAAATATAAAAAGTCAATTTATAGAAGAGAAATGCAAATGGTCAATAAACCAATAAAAATATTTTCTAATATGGAGAAAATGCAAATTAAAGTAACAATGAGATATCTCAACTTATCTACCAAATTAGCAGACAATAAAAACTTACTATTGATGAAAATGTGAAAAAACTTATTCTCTGCATATTGCCAGTGGAAATTTGGATTGTTACAGCTTTTATGGAAAGCAATCCAGATATATATTTTAAGTTTTACAATTTACAGACTGATGGAGAAATCCTTCTGGAAATCTATTATAAGTGAAATTCCAATATGTAAAAATATAGACACAAAGACATTTATTTACCACAGCATTGTTTTTTTTGTGGCAAAAAATTAGAAACTCAGTAAATGCCTTTCAATATGGTGGAAGAAACTGTGATACCATTAGGCCGTGGAATATAAGTTAATTATTGAAAAGAATGAGTTGCAGTGGGGCATGATGTCTCACTCATGTAATCCCAGCACATTGGAAGGCCAATGCAGTAGGATTGCTTGAGCCCAGGAGTTTGAGACCAGCCTGGACCACATAGGGAGATCCTGTACCTACAAAATTTAAAAATTAGCCAGGTGTGGTTGCTCAGGAGGCTGAGCTAGGAGGATTGCTTGAGCCTAGGAGGTCAAGGCTGCAGTGAGTCGTAATTGCACCACCGCACTCCAGCCTGGGTGACAGGGAAAACCCGTCTCAAAAAAAAAAAAAAAAAAACAAAGAATGAATTGAATGTATACCATTGAGAGAAATTCCATAATGTATCAAGTGGAAAAAAAGTTAAAAAAAACTAGACACACAGCAATAACTATAATATGATCCCATATTTGTAAAACACACATTAATTAGAAAAGAAAAGTTTATTGAATATAGTTTATATGTGATTATACAAATACAAATGAAGCATGAAAGAATAGATAACAGATTGCAAATTTTGGCAGAGAAGAGGAGTGAAAGGAAACAAACAAAAGGAGACTAAAGAATTTTTCTGTTCTTTTATTATTATTATTATTTTTACCATATGATTACTGATTTTTTTTTTTTAAACAGAATCTCACTCTGTTGTCCAGGGTGGAGTGCAGTGGCATGATCTCGGCTCACTGCAACCTCTTCCTCCGGGGTTCAAAAGATTCTTGTGCCTCAGCCTCCTGAGTAGCTGGGACTAGAGGTGCATACCACCATGTTCGGCTAATTTTTGTATTTTTAGTAGAGACAGGGTTACACTATGTTGGCCAGGCTGGTCTCTAACTCCTGACCTCCAGTGATCCATCCACCTCAGCCTCCCAAACTGCTGGGATTATAAGTGTGAGCCACCATGTCAGGCTATGATTTTTTATTTAGTAGGAATGATAAAAAATCTATGAGGATACCAATTTAAATACTGATATATAGTTTTAAAATGAATTATGATTTTTCTTTTCTCTTTTATTTTAAAATATTTATTTGACAAATATTGTATATACTCAAGGTGTACAATGTGATGAAGCATGTGCATATACATTGTGATATGCACAAATTAACCATCTATTATCACCTATGCTATATATTAGATCTTTATTATTTTAAAACCGAAAGTTTGTACTCTTTGACCATCATCTCCCCATTTTCTCCACTCTGAACTCCTAGCAACCACCTTTCTACTTTCTGCCCGAGTTCAACTTTTTGAGATTCCACATACAAGCAAGATCATACAGTATTTGTCTTTCTGTGTCCAGCTTATTTCCTTTAGAATAATATCCTTTAGGTTTATCAATGTTGCCACAAATGACAGGATTTTTTCTTTTTTATGACTGAAGAATCTTTCATTGTATCTAACACATTGTATTTACTCATTCATCTGTCAATGGGCACTTAGGTTGTTTCTGTATCTTGGCCATCGTGAATAATACTGCAACAAATATGGGGATATAGACATCTCTTCAAGGTACTGATTTCATTTCATTTGAATATATATCCAAAAGTGGGATTGCTTGATCATATGGTAGTTCTATTTTTAATTTTTTGAGGAACCTCCATACTGTTTTCCATAATAGTTGTACCAATTGGTATTTCCACCAACAGTGTACAAGGTTCCCTTTTCTTCATGCCCTTGTCAACACTTGTTTTTTTTTTTTCTTTTTGATGATAGCCATCCTAACAGATATGAGGTGATATCTCATTGTGGTTTTTGATTAGCGTTCTCTGGTGATTAGTGATTTTGAGCACTTCTTTATAACCTGTAGGCAATCTGTATGTCATCTTTGGAAAAATGCCTATTTAGATCCTCTGCCCATTTTTTTATTGGGTTACTTGTTTTTTTGCTGTGGAGTTTGTTGTACATTTTGATATTAACCCTTTGTCAGATATATAGTTTGCATATGTTTTCTCCCATTTCATAGGTTGCCTTTTCATTGTGTTGATTGTTTCATTTGCTGTTCCATAGCTTTTCAGTTTTATATAGTCCCATATGTTTATTTTTGCTTTTGTTGCTTGTGCTTTTGTTGACATATCCAAAACAATCAGCAAACAATTAACAAAATGGCAATACTGTGTCCTTATTTATTAATAATTATTCTAAATATAAATGGATTACATTCACTAATCAAAAGACACAGAGATGCTGAATGGATTAATAAACAAGATCCAATAATACACAGACTGCAAGAGATTCATTTTAGTCTCAAGGGCACACAGACTGAAAGTGAAGGGGTGGAAAGAGATACTCCATGCAAATGGAAACCAAAAGAGAGCAGGGGTAGCTACATTTATATTAGACAAACTAGACTTTTAGTCAAAATCTGTCACAAGAGGCCGGGTGCTGTGGCTCGTGCCTTTAATGCTAGCATTTTGGGAGGCTTAGGTGAGAGGTTCACTTGAGCGCACGAGTTCAAGACCAGCCTGAGCAACATGGCAAAACTCCATCTCTACAAAAAATACAAAATTTAGCCAGGTGTGGTGGCGTGTGCCTGTAGTCCCAGCTACTTGAGAGGCTGAGGTGGGAGGATGACTTAAGCCCAGGAAGCAGAGGTTACTGTGAACCAAAGTTGTGCCACTGCACTCCGGCCTGGGCAGCAAGCCAGACATTATCTTGAAAAAAAACAAACAAAATCTGTCACAAAAGACAAAGAAGATCACAATATGACGATAAGAGGTCAATTCATCAGGAGGGTAAAACAATTGAAAATACATATGCACCTAGCATTGGAGCACCTAAATATGTAAAGCAAATATTAACAGAACTAGAAAGAGAAACAGACAGCAGTGCAATAATAATAAGGGACTTCAATACCCCACATTCAACAATGGATAGATCATCTAGAGAGAAGATTAGTAAAGAAATAGCAGATGTGAATAAAACTATAGACAAATCAACCTACCAAACATAGGCAGAACATTCCATTCAACAGAAGCAAACACACATTCTTCTCAAGAGCACACAGTACCTACTCCAGGGTAGATCACATGTTGGGCCAGAAAACCAGTCTTAAATCTAAGAAGATTGAAATCATATCAAGTATCTTTTCTGATCACAATGTTACAAAACTAAAAATTGACAATAGGAAGAATTTTAGAAAATTCACAAATACGTAAAATTAAACAACACACTCCTAAACAACCAATAGATCAAAGAAGAAATCGAAAGAAACTCACAAAGTATCTTGAAACAAATGAAAATGGAACACAACATATCAAAACTTACGAGATGTGGCAAAAGTGGCGCTAAGAGGAAAGTCTATGGTGATAAATGCCTACATTAAGGAAAAAGACAGACACCAAGTAAATAACCTAACTTCACACCTCAAGGAACTAGAAAAACAAACTAAGCTCAAGTCAGCAGAAGGAAGGAAATAAATATTAGAGCAGAAATAAATGAAATAGTCTGGGCGCAGTGGTTCATACCTGTAATCTCAGTACTTTGGGAGGCCGAGATGGGCAGATCACCTGAGGTCAGGAATTCAAGACCAGCCTGGCCAACATGGTGAAACCCCATCTCTACTATAAATACAAAAATCAGCCAGGAGTGGTGGCACGCACCTGTAGTCCCAGCTACTTGAGAGGCTGAGGCATGAGAATCACTTGAACCCAGGAGGCAGAGGTTGCAGTGAGCTGAGATCATACCACTGCACTTCCACCCTGGGTGACGGAGTGAGACTTCTACAAAGAAAAAGAGAAATAAATAAAATAGAGATTAGAAAGAGAATAGAAAATATCGATGAAACTAAGGGTTGGCTTTTTAAAAAGATGTAAAAAATGTGGCAAACCTTTAACTAGACTAACCAAGAAAAAAAAAATACTAAAATAAATGCAATTGTCAATGAAAGAGAAGGTATTATAACTGAAACCACAAAAATACAAAGGATCACAGGAGACCACTATGAACAATTATACATCAACAAATTAGATAACTTAGAAGAAATGAACAAATTCCTGAAAACATGCAGTCTACCATGCCTGAATCATAAAGAAATGGACAATCTGAACTGACCAATAATGAGTAAGGAGATTGAATCGGAAAATCTCCCAACGAAGAAAAGCCGAGGACCAGATGATTTCATGGTTGCCATCTATCAGACACTTAAATAATTTATGCCAATCCTTCTCACATTCTTCAAAAGAACTGAGGAAGAGGGAACACTCTCATTCTTTTGAAAGAGAATAGCTTGAGTGCCTTCAAGCACAATCATAGGAGCATCCACAGATGTTGAACTTAGATGAATGTGTGCACACGTGCTTACTCTGTGTCAGGTATCACTTAGGTGAATGTTGATGGTTACAGTGATTTTGAACATTACACAGTTTTTAATTTTTTTGTCATATAACATTTATAGTTATAATGAGTCATTCAAGAGAGAACTACTAAGGAACATGATGGGGAAATATATTAAAATACTGCAACATATTAAAGTGATTTAATTCTACAAGGTTTTTTGAAAAAAGTGACCAAAACTCAGTCTGACTTGGATAACTCGAGGATCACAGCTCTGGGAGTGATGAGCAGAGACGGTGACAATGCCCAACGGAGGGCAGAATCTTATCTATGCAAAGCACGGTGGAGACCAGCAGTAAGAGTTTCCAGTTCCCTGGAACTGGGATTGGCAACAACAAAGTGGGACAGGAGTCTCTAGCCACAGAGTTTCTTGTTTTCCTTGGGGCCTTCAGTGGTGGGGTTAGCTGGAATAGGGAAGAGATGGTGAAACCTTGGAAATCTAGTGAAGGCGGACTAAGCAATCTGGACTCCTGCTGGAATATGCTTATCTATTTCTCATCTAATTGTGTTGCTGAAGTACCCACAGTGTTGGCATCAGGAGAGAACATTAAGTCTTTGATGCCATTTTGCCTTCTTAGAGGTCTCATGACTGTCTTTCCAGGGTATCAAAAATAGGAGGTTTCAGTGTCCAAATGCCCCATCCAGTGAGGGCTGTTCTTGGGCAGCAATTCTCCATATGTCTCCAGAAGGAAGGGAAATAAGGCAGTAAATTTTAGTGTTATTGGCTAGACGCTAATTTCCAGTGTATCTGTGCAGAATTAAATTGGACTTGGGAATCATAATTCTTTCCTCTCTCTGAAAAGTAAAGAAAGACTTTGTCTTTTGGCTGATAAGCCAATAGATCCTTTTTCATGTTTGAAATCTCAGTTCTAGGATATTTGATTGTGTGAAGAGAAAAAATAGAACGAAACTACTGCCTGTGGTAGTATCTAACACTGACAATGCAGAGGAGAGGCTAAGAAACAAGATATAAAAGAAAAGCAGACTCTCAGGATTTGTGCTCTGAACATCAAGTAGGAAATGCTATTACTGCAGACATTGATTGGCATTTGTTAAGTGCCTATCATGTGCCAGGCAGAATGCACAGTGCTGAGAACTTTCTTTGTTGAATTATCAGACATTAGCTCTTTGTCCAAACCTCTGTGGAGTGAAGAACCTACAATTGTCCTATTCTTTTCCATTTCGGTGTTTTATTTCTCCATCAGAAAGATTTGTCTG
This sequence comes from Macaca thibetana thibetana, assembly GCF_024542745.1. Classification (NCBI taxonomy): domain Eukaryota; kingdom Metazoa; phylum Chordata; class Mammalia; order Primates; family Cercopithecidae; genus Macaca; species Macaca thibetana. The sequence continues at coordinate 140,224,080 of NC_065578.1, read as the reverse complement.
AAGAGGTAGTCCTCTATTTCAGAGTTCCTCACCCTCAAGGTCAGAACCAAAACGTTTTGAAATTGATTAAATAAGCCTCAAACATCAGTTTAAAAAAAAATGAAGTGGAATAAAAAAGAAAGTATCAGAAAGCAGGTAGTAAAATAGTTCCATGAAATTTTTGTTTTGATTTTATAGATGTGTGTGTGTATTAGGTCTCTGTGGAAATGTATTTCTTTCTCTGGGTAAAGGTTAAAAAGTTTGAAGAGCACTGACTGATTGATTTCACTGCACTGAAATGTACAATGGTTTACATCCAGTGGAAATATGGGGAGTGAATTATGTGTGATAACATCTCGTTAGAAAAAGGGGTCATGCTCTGTTTCTTTAGGAATATTGCCAAACATGCTTACAGAACGAATAGATGGTAAAAGATAAGCAGACTGAGAGATTTCTGATCAGATTGAGTTTTCCTGAAAAATCACTTTCCTGAAGATTGCATATCATGTGCCACTTGTTGAAGCTCAGAGCAAACTGTTCAAGCATACAGCTTTCCTTTGCTAATTATACCTATCCTCATGTCATTTATTGCATTCACTAGTTATAAGTCATTTTCTTCTTCTCTCAAAAGAACCCCTTGCTATATTTCTTAAGTCCATGTGCAATCACCTAAAAACAGACTTTATAAATCTCTGGAGTGAAGGATGTAGTGGGAACAGATGATACAGTTGTGCTTGAATTATTTAAAGCAGCACAGATCTTGAGTGCCTAAAATGAGAATTCAATTGGTAGTTTAAAACCAAAATCCCAAGAAAGATATAACGTAAACAATGAAACATTCTTTGAATTTTGTATGTGGTATTTTAAAAATGAATGCTGACTAGGTTGTTTGTGTAAATCCTTTGCCAACACAAAAAGCAACAGAATCTTGCAGAGCATGCAAAACAATTTCTTAGTCTTTTAGCATGTGTGTTTTGATTTTGAGGAAGGACAGAAATTGTATTTTTGCAACTTCAAAACAGATCTTCAAGATCTTATGTACTCTGGAAGCTCCAAAGTGCTGAATTGAGCCTACTGTCAATAAACTAGGTTGAAAATCTTGCACTGCCATCATCTCAGAGAAACGGACAGGAAACTTGAGGTCTGAGAACTGAATTGTGCCAGATGCTTGACAGTCTTTTCTTCTCTTCTTCCCCCAATTTTTTTTTTTCAAAATATCAAACCTACACAAAAGTTGAAAGAATAGCACAGTAAACATCTATAGAGGTACCTTCTATTTCAGTTCACCAATTGTTAACATTTTGTCACATTTGCTTTCATATATATGTATATATGTGTGCATGTATATAGATATATTAATAGATATATGTGTGTATGTGTGTATATATATGGGTGTGTGTGTGTAAGTTGCAGATATCATAACAATTTTCCCCTAAATACTTCAGCAACTATCTCCTAAGGATAAAGGTAATCTTCCACATCACCATAATATTTAACATTGATTCAGTAATGTCTTCTCATGCAGAGCTGAATCTAAATTTTCTTATTGTTTCAGCACCTGGTATTCTTGGTCCTGTGCCAAGACTGCATTCTTCAGCTCTTCCAATTCCTAGACTGAACAATTCTCTTAAACCTGCAATATATCTTCCTTACCCCATGCAAGGGACTGTTTTCTAGCCAGGCCTATATATTAGTATTCTACCCCCAAACCCCCACCGGCACTGAGGGATGGAAGGAACATGACTGACATAACAGAGAGAGGAGATTGCCAGTCTGGAAGTCCTCCTGGGGAAAGCAATGTTCTTCCTTTAACCCTGAGCAGATGAGCCGGGAATCTTCAAGCTGTAGGACACTGGTTCCAAACTTGCTCCTACATAAAAGGTCTATTGTGCTGGAGGGACATTTGCACTTAATGCCAAGGCCAAGTCCACCCCACCTACAGTGGCATACAAGGCCCTTCATGAGCTGGCTTCTGTTTATCTCTCCAACCTTATCTCCCTCCTCTCCTTAGAACCTACTCTCCAGCCTCCCTTAACAAAGTTCTCTTTGACCTCTAGGCTGTCACTCATGTTTCTTTTGCCCAGATGATGATTTCTACCCTTTCACTCCCAGGATTCCCCATGATGCATTCTCTGAGCACCTCTGGCCTTCCAAGCCTAAGCTGCTTCTCCCCTGGCTCCCATCACTCATCCCTTCTCCTTTGTACACTGCCACAATCTATTGTAATTGCCTGTTTATTTGCCTGTAGCCCAGATGGTAGAGACCATGTGGGTAGAGCTATGTCTCCTCAGTCCCTGGCATAGCACCAGCTCATAGTAGGTGCTCAAGCAGTATTTATCAAATGGACATTTATATGGTTCATCAATTCCTGTTGTTGAGGAACTGAGCCCCTCGTAGTTTATGCATTCCTTGACACCCTGTTTCATGTGAGGTGCTCAGTGGCTATGTACTATATGGTGGAATATCCACCCTCCAGGAGTTATGCTCTCAATAGGGAGGCAAGTCTAAAACGCACAAAAGACCAAATACTAGTATAAAAAACTGGGTGAGAGATGGCCAACACACCTGCATCCACAGGTCTGACTGTGCATTGGAATCACCCAAGGGGACTTGCTAAAAATACAAATTCCTGGTCTCCCTCAGAGGTTTTCATCAAGAAGGTCCAGGGATCTCTTGACATAAGTGACTCAGGGAATTCTGATGGACCATGGACTAAACTTTAGGAACCTTTTGCAATTAGGGGCAAAACTTCATCAGATGGAGTGGTCACAGTTAGGGCCCTTCCATTAGACCCTTTGGTGCCTCTGTGTGAATGAGAAAAAGGCACCCCCTCGGAAGGATACCACCAGTGGACACATGGCCTGATTTGTGGAGGCCAGGTGCGCTCTGCTTGCCGTCCTCATCTGGAAGCCCTTGTAGAGGGCACAATGCTTAGATTTTACTCATGGCTTTGTCCTGGATGCCCCTGAAACGGTATCTAAGCACTTTTTTCACATCCCTTCAAAGTGCTCCTTAAATGCACATAAGGAGATAAACAACAGTCATTATAATGTATCTCAACCTCTTCCATGTTAGCTGGTCAAGTGAATCCCAATAAACATAGAAACCACACAAAACAAATGACTTAAACACTATTATTTGCCTTACAGCCTTACGCCTCCCACTTCAAGGCAGCCGAACCCCAGGAGCAAAGGGAGGTTATATTCCAGATGAGAGATCCTCCAGTGAGCTTTGTGAACAGCATATGTTTGTAGCACTGAAAAAGGAATATCTGACTGTACTGATACAGACTCCTACAAAACCCCAAGGGTCAAACACTGGGTCACAGGGTAACCAAATAGCCATTTTCCAAAGAGATGAATCCTGGTGGTGCAAAGCTCCCTAAGTAATCCCTAGATGTTCAAGCCCATCAACATTTATTGGGTACTATAATATACAAGGCACTCTGCTCAGTGCCAGTGGTGGGTGTGTGAAGGTAAAGAAGGCATGATACCTGCCCTCAAGGAGACAAAAATATAGTAAACAGAAACTCCACCTAAGTAAGATGATGTTGTAACACCTCTAAAAATGATTCAGACACAGTGCTATTGGTGAACAGAAAAACGAAGATTTTATGCCACATAGAAGGACTGGCAAAGGTTTAATGGAACAGGTAGAATGTTCACAGAGTGTTAAAAAATAGATAGGGTTTTGACACATAGCACTGGAAGAAGATATTGAGGCTGCTGGAATCTTGGCTGTGAAACTAATTAGCTGTATGACCGTAAGAAAGTCACTTAACCTCTCTGAGTTTTAATTCTCTTGTGATTAAAATTAGGAAAATGATGACACAAGGTGCTATCATCTGAATGTTTCTGTCCCTTGATAAATTTGTATGTTGAAATCCGAACCCCCAAGGTGATAATATTAGGAGGTGGAGCTTTTGGGGGAGGTGATAGGTCACTGGGGCAGAGCCCTCATGAATGGGATTAATGCCCTTACAATAGAGGCCCAAGGGAGCTTCCTTGCTTGCCCCTTTCATCATGGCACAGTCAGGAGGTGCTGTACTATGAACCAGAAAGCAGGTCCTCATCAGACACCAAATGTACCAGCACCTTGATCTTGGACTTCTAGTCTCTGAAACTGCAAGAAATAAATTTGTTTATAAACCACCTAGTTTATGGTATTTGTTATCATAGACCGAACAGTCTAAGACACAAGGTTGAGTAAAATATGAAATGACATGCATGAGAGTACTTACCACGGTGTCCAGCACCTAACAGGTTTACCCAGTCATCTGTTCTGCTGTTCCTATATAGAAGAGGAAATAGGGTGAGCAGGCTGAAGACTTTGTGGGGAGAGTGAGAAGAGGCCTCACTGGAGAGGAAGGTAGGGTAAATGAAGAACATGGCTGGAAAGCTGGTTTGGGGCCAAGTGGGAGTGGCCTAGTGCATGAAAAGCACTTGGAGGATGTGCTGAAGAGCCTGTCCTTGATTTGTCATGTAATAGTGGACACAGTTATCCGAATCCAATCAGAATACTGTTAATTATTCCTCAAATCCAATCATAATATAATCTGAATACTCTGTAACTAAATATTAATTTGTAAAGTTTACCTCCCACAAAATTAATCTCCAACAAAGACTAACCATAACTGTTATTTTAAGAGCAGCAACTTAATACAAATAACTATTAAATAGGTATTAAAGAACTAAAAATAACTAAGGTATCAGAAAGGAAGCAGGTTCAGGGAGAAGCTTTGTTCCCTAGGGCTTAGGAAACTAATAGGAGAATATGGAGTTATTAAAACTTGGAAGTATGGAGCAGTATGGCAGTTTCTCAAAAAAATTATAATAGAATTACCTACAATGTAGCAATTCCACTGCTAGGTATATATTCCAAAGAACGGTAAGCAGGGACTCAGAGACGTTTGTACACATGTTGTATTCTCACAGTACTATGAAGAACTACTTGAGATTGGGTAATTTATGAAGAAAAGAGGTTTAATTGACTCACAGTTCTGCATGGCTGTGGAGGCCTCAGGAAACTTACAATCATGGCAGAAGGCAAAGGGGAACCAAGACAGGTCTTCACATGATGGTAGGGGAGAGAGAGAAAAGAGGGAAGTGCCATACTTTTAAACCATTTTGTGGTTTAAAGTTTTGTGATTTTGTGAGAACACACTCACTCTGATGAGAACAGCAAGGGAGAAATCCACACCCACGATCCAGTAACTTCCCACCAGGCCCTTTTCCTGACAAGTGAATATTTCAATTCAACATGAGATTTGAGTGGGGACACAGAGCCAAACTCTGTCACTCATGTTCATAGAGGCATTATTCACAAGAGCCAAAAGATAGAAGTAACCCAAGTGTCCATCAATGAATGCATGGATAAACAAAATGTTTTAATTACCTACAATGAAATATTATCAACTCCAAAAAGAGAGTAAATTCTGACAAATGCTACAATGTGGATGAACCTTGAGGATATTATGCTAAGTGAAATAAGCCAGGCACAAATAGACAAATATTGTGTGATTCAACTTAGGTGAGGTACTTAGAGTAGTCAAAATCATAGAAACAGAAAACAGAAATGGTGGTTGCCAGGGGCCTGTGGGAGCGATATGGTTTGGCTCTGTGTCCCCATCCAAATCTCATTTCCAACTGTAATCCCCACGTGTGGAGGAGGGACCTAGTGGGAGGTGATTGGATTATGAGGGCAGTTTCCCTCATGCTCCTCTTTTGATAGTGAGTGAGTTATCACAAGATCTGATGTTTTTATAAGTGGCGGTTTTTCCCGCTCTCCTTTTTCACCTGCTGCCGTGTAAGACGTGCCTCCTTCCTCCTCCACCATGATGGTAAGTTTCCTGAAGCCTCCCCAGCCATGCAAAACTGTCGGTAAATTAAACCTCTTTTCTTTATAAATTACCCAGTCTCAAGCAGTTATTTACAGTAGTGCAAAAATGGACTAATACGGGGGGAAGGGGAAATGGGGAGTCATTACTTAATGGGTATGGAGTTTCAATTTTGCAAGATGAAAAGAGTTCTGGATATTGGCTGTACAATCATGTGGATGTACTTAACACCACTGAACTGCACACTAAAAATGGTTAAGGTAGTAAGTTTCATGTTACATATTTATCAATATTTAAACAAAACAAAAACACTTGTAAGTTTGGAAGAAGAACCTTGCAGAGCTAAAACTCAGGCCTTGGAGTGTTGGTGTCTTTGAGCTCAGAGGAAAGGCCCTGTGGGGCTGGGACCTGGACCTCTGGGCATGGTGGGGATGGACTGACTGCTACTGGTGTCTCTGAAGGAGCCACAATGATCAGGCTGCCTCTGTAAGTGTTGGAAAAACTGCAAACTGGAACCAAGTGCTGGTACTGGGACTAAACGAACAGCTGCTGCCTGGTAAGGAAGAATTACTAGGGTGAGACTGACAGGAAGCAGAAAGAAATTCCTTCATTCTTCTCCAGCCTTGCAGTCTCCCTCTACCAACCTCTCTTGGCAGAGTCTAACTTGGAACCAGCTGGTAAACAGAAAAGTGGTTTGCAAAGTCCTGATCCCAGCAGCACCAAGCTGAGTATAGAAGAGGGGTCTGAAAATGAGACAATGGCTGACACAGTGGGCCATTGAACATTTAATTTATGAACAAGGAAATGGCATAATGAGAGTGTTAGAATGCTAACTCTGGTGGCAGTGTGAGAAATAATTGAAAAAAGGGAGACTTAGGAGACTATCAAATCTATCCAGGAAAGATGCAGTGAGAGTCCAGCCTTGGGTTTGCTCCAGTTCTGACATCAAAGTTTCTGTCCTGTTCCTGAATCCTGAGTCATTTTACCCATGTTTTCCTTAGTTCTTGCAAGTGGATACCTTTCCAATTTCCGTTGCTGTGCCTGACTTTTTAGATTACCCAAGACTGCCCATTCACAAGTCGAGGACAGTTGAGAACTCTACACTAGACAGCCTGCCTGGTTCCCCTAATATGAACTGCTTTAAATAGCAGCGTGTTCCAGGAAACTCTTCAGACATCCTGCTATTCCTCTGAAATCTCTGAAGCTAACTGCTTACCTAGTCCTACTACGTGCCATACCTAAGTGTTAGGGTTTCAGAGATGAATGAGATTCTCTACTCAAGGGGCTGGGCATGGTGGCTCATGCCTGTAATCCTAGCACTTTGGGAGGCTGAGGCAGGAGGATCATTTGAGCTCAGGAGTTAGAGGCCACCCTGGCCGACATAGGGAGACCTCATCTCTAAAAAAAAAAGGAGAAAAAGTATTCTATACTCAAGGAAACTGAAGTTCAGGGAAAAAGACATAAAATGTAAACAAATAGAATATGGTGATAGAAAAATAATTGCTAACATTTATTATAGGATAGGCATTTTTAATTAGCTTGAGATATATTAACTCATTTAAACCTCATAACAAACCTAGGAGGTTGGCTCTGTTATTACTCCCATTTTATAGGTGGTGAAACTGAGACACAGAAGATTAAGCGATTTGTTCAAGGTCAGGCAGTAAGGAAATATTGGAACTGGCATTCAAGTCCCAGAGCAGTCAGCCTCTGAATTCAGGATTCAAGGACTGAGAGCAGGGAAATTTAAAAAGGTTGCTGAGGTTCAAATGGAAATCAACAAGAGGGGCTGACAAACTGGATTAAGTTTTCACCTGTAGGTAGAAGGGGAAAGTGTGTGTGTGTGTGTGTGTGTGTGTGTGTGTGTCTGTATGTATGTGTGTGTGCATACATATGTGTGTATGTGTTTGTATTTGCACGTGAGCACGCGCGTGTGTGTGTAACTGCATGGCTCTCCTTAGAGACGCTTCTTTAAATCCCCTTTCTCTTTCCTACCACCGCTTATATCTCACCTTTTCTGCAACAAAAGGCAGAGATGAGGACCTGCGTACACTCTATGATAAATTGTTGGAGTAAAACCTGTTCAGAAATGAAACCTTCCTCTTTGGCTGCCCACCACTGTGCTGGATTCAATCATAACAAGTAGCCCAGACCCCAACTATCTTCTCTACATCAACCTCACCTTTATTCTACAACAATATCCATCGGTTATCAAACGAGATAAAGTATAGGAGAGCATTTTATAAGTTATCAAGTGTCATACAAATATTATTTTCATCGTTACTACCACCTGCAAAACTGGTCAATTTTGATGTTTCCTTTTTTGCATGTCTGAGTTCTATGAAAAACTTCACTAAGAAGCTTATTGAAAAATCCCCATGTTGTTTTTGGGAATGATCACTAGGTGTTGCTATTTGATAACACATTATCAACACCCTGCCCACCCCCAAATGCCTGTATTTTTTTGCAGAGGTACTGAGATTGATTTTTGTCTATTTGATTTTGAGAATTACCTGTTGTGTTTCACATAATTTGCAGTGAAATAATTTGAAGTCAAGTAGGAGTAACTGGCCTTATTCTTGCTTCCTCTCTTTCTCCTCTTTCATGCCCTCAATTTTAACAACCATCTCTCTCACTGCAGTGCCTGCAATGCAGATCACTCCTCAATCCCTATTTCATGTATTCAACAAATATTTATTGAACATTATATATAAGCCAGACATTGACTAGGAGCTGAGCATACAGGAGTGAATAAAACAGACAAAGTTTTGGCCACCATGCAGCTTACTCTTACGGCTCGCTCTTGGACAACAGACCCACATTTTCAACTTTCTATTGCGATAGGAACTAAACTTATCTTTGCATCTCCCACATTGAAAATCTCTCAGGTAGCACCCATGTAGCTGAGCTGCTTCTCAAACTCATCATATTCATCCACAGCACCACCTTTTGACTTGAATGGAAACATCACTTGTTCTCTTAAGTCATCAAGCTCAAAAACCTCAGTTATGCTAAGTGAAATAAGCCAGGCACAGAAAGTCAAATACTGGATGATCTCACTTATATGTGGAATCTAAAAAAGTAAATTTCATGGAGACAGTGAGCAGAAAGATGGTTGTGGTTACCATAGGCTGGTCGGGGGGAGAAGGGTGGGAAAAGGGAAGGAATGTTGATCAAAAGGTTCAAAGCTTCAGTTTAGACTGAAGGAATACGTTTAAGTGATCTATAATAATGTATTGTGTATTTCAAAACTGTTAAAATAATAGATTTTTAACATCTCACAAGAAAAAAAGATAAATTGATGAAGTGAGAGATATGTTAATTAGCTTGATTTAATCTTTCTAAAATGTGTGCTTGGATGAAAACATCACATAGTACCTCATGAATACACATAATTATTTTTGTCAATTAAAAATAAATAAAGTTTAAAAACCTAAACTTTTTTTTTTTTTAACTGCTTTCTCTCCTTTGCTTCCATTCCTAATCAATTGTCACATCCAAGGTTTGGAACAGGTCTTCAGTGCCCCTGGCCTGGGCCACAGTGATAGACTTTCCTGCCTCCTTTTCCTCTTACCTCCAACAAATCCTCTATATTGCTGACAGAGTAATTCTCTTGAAGAGTACTTCTCACCACACAACCCCCACCCCCATTCTTTATTCTAAGCATTTAAACTCCTATTCTTAGCATCTAAGTCTCTCCATCACCTGACTTCAACCTCCATAGTCTGCACTCTACCTCTAAATCAACAAAAAGTGGGTTAAGAAATGTTTATGTATCATGCATTGGACTAAGGCACATGGAGTAGAGATATGAATAAGACCAGAGCCCTTCCCTCATGATAAGCAGAAGGTTACTAAGTAAGTGTTATAGATTGAATTGTGTCCATTCCCAATTCATATGTTGACATCCTACCTGCCAGTACCTTAGAATGTATTAGGAGATACGGCCTTTACAGAGGTAAAGAAGTTAAATGAGGTCATGAGGGTAGGACACTAATTCAGTAGGACGGTGCTCTTGTAAAGGGTGAGAGATACACCATGGACGCACACACACAGAGGAGAGGTGACGTAAGGACACGGAGAGAAAGAAGACAGCCATCTGCAAGTCTGGAAAGAGACCTCAGGAGGAACCAAACCTGCCAACACTTTGATCGTGGACTTCCAGGTGATGACAGTGGAAGGCCATTTTGAGCAACCATTGCCAACATGCCAGCTGCAGCAGGGAGGCACAGTCGGGCTGCATGCTCCATAAAGCTAGCAGGAGCTGGGGAGAGTGGGACCCCCACCCCTTCTGAGTGGGGACAGGAGCTTCCTGGATGCCACAGCTGCAGACCCAGGCATCCCTGTGCTCTTGGGGCCCAGGAGCAGGTGGGCGCTCCAACCTCTGGTGCACAGCTTCAGCTGCCCAAACCGGGGCTGCAGACCCAGGCCTCCCGCTCCATGGAGCAGGCAGGAGTCACCTCCCCTCCTGCCCCTCCTCCACCCCAACAACTGCAGCCTCCCAAACTGTGGCTGCAGACCCAGGCATCTCTACACTCTTAGGGGCCCCGGAAGGCCTCCTCCTACCCTCACAGGCTTGGAAGTGCCTGCTCCTACTGCCTGGCTTCTTCCTGCTGTAGGCACCTGCTTTGATCTTGAAGCAAAGTCAGGCTGAGCCCAGGCACTGTTGGAGCCTGGCCAAGTGTGCATATACTTGGGGCAGCGCTGACATGCCAGCTCCTTGCCATCTCAGCCACTTCTGGACTTTGGGCAACAACAAGCATAGGAAGGAAGCCAAGGAGTGCTGAGGGCAGCTCGATGCTGGCCTGCAAGTGCCCCTTGTCAACTACAGCCTAGATACCATGGACGGCAGCTGGAGGCAGACAGGTTCCTGGGTGGAAGTGGGCAGATCCCTGGTGAGGCTCCACATTCAGGCAAGGGAGGGCCTGAAGACTGTGGGCTGGACTGCCAGTCCTATGGACCAGAGTAGGAACTCATGGTGCCTTTTCCAGGCCCACCCATGGCCACCCGTGGACCAATCGCACACACTTCCTCCCCTCGGAGGCCCATAAAAGTCCTGGGCTCATCCAGAGCGGAGCACACATTGGGATGAACAGCTGCAGAGAGGAGCTACCCACTCCAGGGACTCCTCTCTGCTGAGAGCTGCAGAGACAATGGCATAACTTGTCTGCAGAGAGGAGCTTCCTACTCCAGGATCTCCTCTCTGCTAGGAGTTGAACACTTGCTACTGGGACACCCTGGCTACAGAAAGGAGCTGCCCTCTGTGGGAGAGTGAGCTGTTCTATCCCTCAATAAAGCTCCTCTTCATCTTGCCCACTCTCCACTTGTCTGCATACCTCATTCTTCCTCATCACAGGACAAGAACTCAGGACCCATTGAATGGTGGGGCTAAAAGAGCTATAATGCACAGAGCTGAAACATGCCCCTTGCTTGCCATGTTGCAGGCAAAGCAAAGGAGAGATGAGCTGTGGCCTTTCAAGGAGCCCAGACCTCGGAGCTCCCCGAGCCAGGGCTGTGACTCCCTCTTTAAAGCCCTGCAGTTCCTGGGATCTCCAAGCTTCCAGGTGTCACCATATTCCACAGTGCCAGCCATGGGAGCTACTTGTGTTGCATCTGGTTCAGCTGCAGCTTCTCAGAGAGCTAGCACCCATGCCAGCACCTGGAGCTGCCCACCCCACTGCAGCAGCCAGCATGTCTGTCTGGTTGCAGTGGCCGGACCCCAGACTCATTTACACACCCCTCACCATTCCATGCCTGGCTCATCCTTGACAAGCATGGGGCCCAGGCCAGTAGTGTGAGACAAGTGCAGCCTGCCTATAGCCAAGTGGGAGAAAAGAGCCCAGAAGGCCCGAGCAAAATTTGGGCAAAGTTACCACCAGCTACAGATATTTCCAGCCAGAAAAATGGCACCCCAAAGATCCCATAACACAGTCTTGATTTTGGATTTCCAGAACTATTAGAAAACAAATTCTGTTGTTGAAGCCACACGGCCTGTAGGTATTTTGTTATGGTAGCCCTAGCAGACAAAGACAATAAGTAAATGCAATAAATGTTTGGAGAAATGGTGTTGGACAGAACACTGGGACCACAGGAGGGAGGGGTCAACATATCTCTCTTTTGTATTATTATTATGCATTATTATGTGTTGCATTATTCATTGTTTTCCTAATATGCCAGTCTCCATAGCTTTGCCCTTACTGTTTTCCTCACTGGGCAAATGCAGCTCCCTATCTTCTCTCTACTATCAAAATCGGCCCATCTTTTAAAGCCAATGCCATTACCAAATTCTCTATAAAGACTTTCCTCTGTTCCAAACTTGATTTTGCCAGTCTTTTCTCTTGGTTCCCTTACCACGTTTTGGGTGTGCGCATGCTTTTCTCATAGTCCTCATTTTCTGCAGCTTTAATTTTGATTCTTTGTGTTTTTTTGTTTTGTTTTGTTTTGTTTTTTAAGATGGAGTTTTGCTCTTGTTTCCCAGGCTGGAGTGCAATGGTGCGATCTCGGCTCACTGCACCCTCTGCCTACCGGGTTCAAGCAATTCTCCTGCCTCAGCCTCCCAAGATTACAGGCATATGCCACCACGCCTGGCTAATTTTGTATTTTTAGTAGAGATGATGTTTCACCATGTTGGTCAGGCTGGTCTTGAACTCCCAACCTCAGGTTATCCGCCCACCTTAGCTTCCCAAAGTGCTGGGATTACAGGCATGAGCCACTGTGCCTGTCCAGATTCTTTGTATTTTTAACTCACCTATTCTCCCAATTTTAAGTGCCTCAACGGAAGGAAATGTCTGTCACTCATTTATATGTACTTACTGTACCTATTACTGGGACTTGCACAGAGTAGATGCTCAATAAATATTTATTTAATCTGTACAAGGGGAAACTCCTGCAAGAATAAAGAGAATTATACATTTTTGCTGACATTTTAACAAAAATATATACTTTCTCCTTTTCTGAAAAAGAAATGGTGGGGTTATTTTCCATTCTCTTGCAAATTATGAACTTAAAAGGGGTAACTAAAAGAAACTGACCATCCAAGTTTCTATGTCTTCAAGCGTCAGTGTATCCAAATCTAGAAGTTTGGGTTAAACACACACATTCAGAGTTGATCTCTAGCACACTTCTCTGTAGGTATGAAACCAGTTGGGATTGAAGAGTTACTGGAAATTTAACTTCTAGAGAATGAGAACTCTGACCTAAAAGTTTAACTTCTTCTTTTTTTCCTGTCCCCTACGTTATGTCCTCAGCTTCTGAAGCCCTTTCTTCTATACCCTTTGCTAAATTTTATTAAGATCTAGCATTCACCTTAAAACTTCAGAGGGCTCACAGAATAGCTTCAGAATTCCCCCACTAACTCTCAGTACAAACAAGTACTCTTAACCCTAAATGCTTTCCTCTTCTTTTCTTTCAGTTAAACCTTAATTTTAAAAGTGTAATGAAAATATTTCTGACCTGGTGCAGTGGCTTATGCCTGTAATTCCAACACTTTGGGAGGCCAAGGTGGGTAGATAGCTTGAGCTCAGGAGTTCGAGCCCAGCCTGGCAAACATGGTGAACCTCTGTCTCTACTAAAAATACAAAAACTAGCTGGGTGTGGTGGCATGTGCCTGTAGTCCCAGCTACTTCAGAGGCTGAGGTGGGAGGATCATCTGAGCCCAGGGGAAGGAGGTTGCTGTCACCCTCCAGCCTGGGTGACAGAGTGAGACCATGTCTAAAAAAAAAAAAAAAAAAAAAAAAAGTCTAAAGAACTTCAGTAACTCAAACATGAGTCATGCTGGAATTAAACAGAAAAAATACCTGTCTTGCTCTGTTGAGCTGTTAACACAATAGTCTTCATATAAACCTAAGCTAGGAAATCCTATTCTCATTTGCTCAATGGAATGCTACACAGAAATGAAAGACCATAATGTGGAATGAATGAAGCTACTCAAAAGAATACATACTCTTTCTTTATTACAAAGCTTGAGAATGAGCAAAATTAGTATCTAGTTGTTGTAAGGATTAAATGAGTAGATTCATGCAAAGCCCTTGAATGAATAGATTAATTGAAACTAGTCACTTTTATCACCATGAGGGTTGGTCACTGAAACCCCTCTGAAATAATTGTAGTCATTAAGTGGTCTTTTTTTGACACAGAGTCTCACTCTGTCACCCAGGCTGGAGTGCAGTGCTGCAATCTCGACTCACTGCAACCTCTGCCTCCCAGGTTTAACCAATTCTCCTGCCTCAACCTCCCGACTACAGGTGTGTGCCAAAACGTCCAGCTAATTTTTGTATTTTTAGTAGAGACGAGGTTTCGCCACATTGGCCAGGCTCATCTCGAACTCCTGACTTCAGGTGATCTGCCCACCTCAGCCTCCCAAAGTGTAGGGATTACAGGTGTAAGCCACCGCACCCAGCCGCATTAAGTGGTCTTAATGAAGAATCTTAAGCCGCCCTGATGACATGGTGATGAAACCTCCAGTAAGCTAACTTCACTCAGAAGACTGGTCATCTCCATCAGGACTTGCAGGTAGAGGTGATGCTAGCAGTAAAATAAAGCTCACTGAAGGGCAGGAAGCAGAGAAGGGTATGGCTCAGGCGAGAGATCCAGTGAAGAGTGGCTAGCAAGGTATTTCTGAGAACAGCATGGGGAGGGTGGGAGAAACAGGAAAGCAGGTGTAATAGAAGCTCCGGAGTGGGACTTTAAAGAAACCCCCACACATGATAACTTCCATTACCCTTCCTCAAGCTATCCCAAATAAGTGCAATCCACGGGCAGTACTTTTTATAATGTAAGAGAAAACCATAGGCTCGCTTCGAAAACAGCTTCAGGAGATGTTCCTTAGCCCTGTTCTTAACCAGGACATCCCTCCTTTAACACTGAATCTGGAGCAGCCCCTGGGTCCTTGGTCCCTCATTCCCTAAGACAACAGCCTGTTCATCCTGCCTTAGATGGTCCAATGAGGCAGGTGTGAGGGACAGGAATGCATCCCTTCTCTGGTTGCAGAGTTATGTCCCACAGTGGTATTTTTCATTGTACTCTATCTGGCTATATGTTGAACCTGCAAACATGCTGTTAATGCTCTTTTTAATGTTCTGTAGTAAGAATGTATGCATGCTCAAAAATGTTGAATAGCAGAAATATCACTTTTTAACAACTGCGACCTTTCTATTTATTTCTCTCCTTTTCCATCTACTCTCCTTTTACTCAGGAATTTGCAGATTCAAAGTAACTTAACTAGTGGTTTGGAGATTTATAATAGATTTTATCAAGAAGGCTTTGAAAGTACTTTTAAAAATACTATATTCCTTATATTTCACTCTATAAATGTAAAAGTGTCTCCATAAAGAGCTAAACTGCACTTAAACTGTCATTTTCAAATTCATGGACACTCATAATCCAAAATTAATTATAATCCTCAGTAATTATAATGACACCATTAAGTTCTTCACATCTCAGGATTTGTTCTACATGAGAATGAGAAGAGAATGATCTTAACTCGATTATACTTCAGCAACCTGAGTTGTCACATAATTGCTCTCTGAAACTCACGAATGGTGACACCACAGGTACTTAACAAATGCTGTTGGATTTTCTTATCCTGATCATGTTTCCTTTTTCCTCACCTCTAAAAAAAATGATGTAGGAAAGGTAAAGGCATGGAAAAGGAAATATAAACTGTTCATGACACTTTTCAAATGAAATGATAATTCAAATTATGTTTTGGGTAATAGAAAAATGGAGCCTTAGGCAAAAATTGTAGACTAGTTGGCATTCCTCTAGCTACAATAAGTGAAGACTGAATCTTTGACTCTACATCTTGAAAGTACCCTAAGGGGAGCAGACTTTGGGTTAGTTCTGATAGTGTGGTTTTCTCAAGAAAAGTCCCACAGGCTGGGTGCGATGGTTCACATCTGTAATCCCAGCATTTTGGGAGGGCCTAGGTGGGCAGATCACCTGATGTCAGGAGTTCAAGACCAACCTGGCCAACAAGGCAAAACCCTGTCTCTACTGAAAATACAAAAACTAGCCAGATGTGGTGGCAGGCACCTGTAATCCATCTACTCAGGAGGCTGAAGCATGAGAATCGCTTGAACCTGGGAAGTGGAAATTGCAGTGAGCTGAGATTGTACCACTGTATTCCAGCCTGGGCAACAAAGTGAGACCCTGTCTCAAAAAAAAAAAAAAAAAAAAAAAAGAAGAGTCCCACAAACTTTGTTCCCTAATGAACTGTGCTATGTTGAACCATATGCATTTATAAATGCAGGGTATACTTTGTCTCTAATAGATTGGGTTAACTTTGCCTATGTAATCCATCACAGTTTCCCAAGATGAGGGATCATGGACCTAACAGGATCATCCATGAGCATATTGTATGTAAAATTGTGTGTGGGAGCATGGGCTTTTTCTTGGAAGAATTGGTGTATATTGTGGATCATATTTTCAGAACGGAAATCATTCTCATGATAGAAATAAGGGCAAAAAGCACTGACCTCTAGGTAAGAACCAGAAAAAAACAAAAACAAAAAAACCAAGGAGCCCAAGAGCAAGGTCTAATGCTGGTACAAGACAGCCGGAGGGGTGGGTGGAAGGAATGGCACAGGCAATGGTTCTGAAGCATCAAACTAGAAAATAGCTGTCCAAGAACAGAAAGCCATCCATCCTAGAATGATAGGGTTTATTTATTGCAAATACTCTGAGTTCATTTGCCAGAATTGATTTTTTTGAGGCAGGCTCACACAAATCATTCAGGTCAAAAGACTCTCCAGCCAAGCCCTAATGGACAGAGGAAAGATGTCTGATGTGAACCATAGGTGGGTAACCACTTCAGCAAACACGCAGGAATTTGATGAGGAGGAGGGAATATACTGGCTGAATTCGTGTGCTTAGACCTTAACTGAGGACCAGATAAAGGACTCATCATATAGGTGGTTCCTTTCAGGTCTTTTCAGTTAGTTTATGATTTGGCCAGAGGTCATTTTTCTCCAAAATAGCACATCTGTTTTTATTCATTCACTCTTAGCTAGGAATTCAGGATGTATGGTGACACTGGAGCAGTTAGATGCAGGGACAGGAGGGAGGTGGGAAGGGAGAGACACAAGGGGAAGGGCACATGGACTGAGGGACAGCAGTTCTGCAGAGCTTCACATCTCCCAGGAGGAAGAGTGGAAGGGCCTGGGATCATAGCACTGTTCTGGTAAACTGAGGCCCTCCTGTTCCATATGTCAATCCACTATTAATGCTTCATTTCATTAATTCTTGAAAGCCTTTTTTTTTAAATGAATATTTTCCAAGGAAATATTCATTTAAATATTGGGAGGATCAATGCTTAAGACCTCTTCAGCTTCCACCTCAAATTTTAGTTAATACCATAACAAGGGGTGGGAACACAGAGGAAATATGAGAGAGTGATGATTATGTTCCATAATTTTGCTAAGAAACCTACCTTTTTCAGTGTTCCTGTCCCAGCAGTATTTAAAATCATTATTGGCTTACATGTCAAAGGTTCAGGGATCGAATTTTTGAAATAAAACTTTCCTCCAGTGAACTGACAAGTATAAGTATACTTACATGGATAATAGGATAGGATACCCGAGATTATAATGAGCTTTACCAAAGGTGGCTGACTCCCATTTCACCTATGAGTTACACCCTTCCCAACCTACAATTAGATCTGCTGGCTAGATGCCACATGAAATGTAAAGTAAACTTTTCTTCCCCTTAAAAATTGTAGAAAAATTACTGGTCTAAAGTTTTGGGTAATATTATACTTTTTATTTGGACACTTTGGTTTAAAGACTTTTATTGTTTAAAACTGTATATTTTATTGTCATATGTTTTAGCTGTCAAGAAAAGTTTATTATCAACCATAACAAACTTATTTAAAAAGTCCACAGTAAATAGCTTTTGATGGTTTTAAGAATATCTGAATGCTGGCATTCTGGGAGTGTTTGAGGGAAGTCCAGCTTTTAAGATAAACTGATGCTTAGAATGTATAGAAAGAATGTTATCTACCTTTGTAAACTGAGATCTCTTTGGGCCCTTAAAAAAAGCAAGAGAGTTATCTTTCTCTTTAGACTATGAATACACAGGAAGAGGAAGGTGAAAACTGAGTTGGTTGGGTAATGGACTATTTTAAGTGTTTCATGTTGATTTGGCGAAAACAACTATTTTTCTTGTTTAAAAACTACATTTCACATCAAGATTGAATGATTTTAATACTTTAAACATATATTTGTTTTGTTAAAGTAACTAGAAGTGATTTTATTTTAAGCTTATTCTTTCACCTCTGCTTCTATGAAATGATTCATGTTACACTGAAATGTAAAGTACCCGAGTCTGCAATAGGGAGAAATTTCTTCAATGAAAAGAGATATTTTTCTATCTATGAATGCTGCATATTTGTCAAGGAAAAACTGTTAGTGGTTTTGCTGCTTGACTTTTTCCATTTCATGTATTATTTAAATAAACACATTAATTTTAGATTTGGAACTGTTTAGACAGTTAGCTTTCCTGAGTCATCTAAGACCACTCTCTGTTCACCTTACTGTCAATTATCTTTTTTTTTTCTAGTCTCACAGCAGTTCCTTAACTCTCTCCTTATAGCACCTACCTTTCTTTACCTACCATTTTATCATTCTTCTTTCTCTGTATCTGACTTTGTTTTTGAAAAGAAACAGATTAAATTTGCATTTTTCAAATTGTCCAAGTTGGGGAATGACCCTTTACATATAATACAAGTGAAGATGAGTGAACTTCTGTGAACTTTTCTTTCTTCTGTGAACTTTTGTACCATTCATGAGCCAGAGAACCAATTTTTGGTATATTACATATGCTGTGTGTGTGTGTGTCTGTGTGTATTTAAATATATCTTCTTAGTTAAAAAATTGAACGGTGTAAAATAAAATAATAACATTAAAGTCCAATTTGAATTCATTTATATTAAGCAAAATACACTAACACACATACCAAAGCTTTATTCCAGATTCTCTTGGAATCTTAGAGTCAGAAGTTAGGTCATCTGGCCCAAACTCACCCACTTCTCATTAAAGCAATGGTGGAAGATCATCATTCACATCTGTTTGGAGGTCTCAAATAATGGACAATTCTTTCTGCCTGTTTTAAATAGCTTTTTTTCCCTATTGATTCATGTGTTGATTTGTTTATCTCCTTGTCATTTATCAGACACAAACTATGTCAGTCACTGGAAAGCACAGTCATCTTTTCGGGTATATTTCCTGCTCTGCAGGAATGTAAATTACTGTGGGAAGAGACAGCTATGTAAATGCGTAAATGATAGCATGTAGTACGGTCATTAACACTACACAGATACGAAGCCTTGGATGAGGCCAGAGGACCAGACTCATTACCTCCTCTTGGAGGGCATTGTGAGGCTTCATAGGGTCACATTTGTGATAGTCCTGAAGGTGTAACAGTTGAAGAGGCAGAAGGAAGACATTCCAGGTACAAAGAAAAACACATGCAAAGAAACTCAGTAAGAAGAGACTGGAAAGACAGGGTAGTTGGAGGTCTGTTTCATGGAACCTCTTAAGAGAAAACTAGATTTTATCAGAAGGGGTGAGAAGATAGGTAATTTGGGGGAGAGGTAGCGAGGGAAAAGATAGAGGATGAGTCTGGAATGATAACTGGCGGTTCTGAGTAGGACAACCCACGTCTGTTAAGGAATTGGATTTTATCCCATAAGCAACATGAAGCCAACTAGTGCTTTCAACAGTAATAATAATAGCTATCACTTATATTGCAGTTTCACTGTGGTGGGCATTGTCCTAAGTATTTTAGATACATTAACTTAGACTTTGTACCAACCCTATGAGGTAAGAACTATTATCATCCCCATTTTAAGATGATGAAACTGAGGCACAGAGAGGTTAGGTAAGTTACTTAAGACCACACAGATAGTAGTGGACAAAACTGGGATTTGAACTAAGTAAGGGAGTTTTAGAAAAATAACTGATAGCAATGTGGAGTGTGGCCCAGAGCTAGTGGCAAGAAGACTAGTCCGGAGGCTGTTATAATAATCCAAACAGAAGAGTTTGTATTGAGACAGTGGCCAGGATGGAAAAGTATATCAAAAAAACATACTGTGTCAAAATTTTATCTCTTATATGTTTGCTGTGGGATGAAAAGCACTCTGAGTTCTCTCGAATGATTTCATCATAAATCAGAACTTTGATAAAGAATGGCTATAGAAGAACTTAGCAAATATTTATTGCATGCTCATTCACGCAAGCCCTGGTGCAACTCTGCTCTACTTTCAGGTATCATTTGCTTCGTTTTTATTACAACTAAATTTCCTAGTAGAAATATAATCTAGCATTTAAAATTTGGCATGGTATTTCCTTCATGCACAGGTATTCCCAGAGAGATGTTCTTTCATATTTTCTGACCAAACGAAAATAAGCCACTAGTGTCTTGCTATGAATCCCTGTCAGAAAGTGGCTCATGTTTT
Organism: Macaca thibetana thibetana; assembly: GCF_024542745.1. NCBI lineage: Eukaryota > Metazoa > Chordata > Mammalia > Primates > Cercopithecidae > Macaca > Macaca thibetana. The sequence goes on along the minus strand of NC_065578.1, from coordinate 140,203,813 downwards.
GCCAGAGTTTGGGTGGGCAGTGGGCCAATCTCTAATGATTTGAGTAAATCATTTGAACCCAAACACTCTCTTCTTGTTTTAAAACCTCCACGGACTAATGGTGGTCTGCCTAAGGACGTGGTTGTTCCTGCCTGCATTCTCCATGTGTTCCCTCCTGACTGGCACAGACTCCCTCTGTGTGGTTGATGGGAGTGAGGGGTGGAGGTTGCTGTTCACATTAAGGCCCCGACAAGGCAAGCCAAGGCAATTTTCTGAATACTTAATGGGAAAGTTGGGGTTGGGTGTTAAGTGTCCAGGAATTTGTCTGAATTTACTTCGCCAGTGAACAGATAAGACATTTGCTCACTATTTATTCAACAAATCATTATTGAACTCTATTATATGCTAGGTTTCATGCTAATTGCTTAGAGTCAGAGACAAATAAAACATTGTTTGTGACTTCAGGAAGGTTACCTCCCAGCTCCCCATATCAATAAAAAGAAACCACATTAGTTATTGTAACAGAGTGAATTCAGTATTGGGAATTGGCTAAGTGGGTGATGGACAACTGAAAAGGCAAGAGGGGGCACTGAGGTCATAGAGAGACAGAAGTTGCAGGAAGCAGCTCACATCTCTAGGGCTGGAGGAACAAAGGGAAGAGCAGGGGCTGCAGAAGTGGTGCCTGGGACTTCGAGGAGGGGCCACCTTTCAGTAGCAGATACTCTTGGGGAACTGATGAAGTTGGTTTTGGAAGCAGGATAAAAGCTGGAAACTGGTCCTGACAGCCATTCCCAAGGAGAAGGACCATTCCAGGTGACACTGATAGGAAATAGGAAACACACAGGAAAGAGAATGTCCCTTCTCTGTCTCCTTTCAGTATCCTTCTTTTGCCCCCTATTGGCAAAGTCTACTGGACAGCAACTGGCAAAGAAGAAATGTCCATTGGACTGACTTGTGCAGATGGAAATGCAAGCAGCTCAAGCTTTCTAGCAGGAGGTTCAGTCTAGGCCTAAGCTGGAAGTGAAATATGTTTGAACATGTTGCATTCTAGAGAACTGGATATCCAGAATTTGATTTGTGTGCTCTTGCTTCAGGGTCTTTGCCCTGGTCTTCCTTCCTTGTTCCCTCTCCTCCCCTCCCCTCCCCTTCTGTCCCACCCCTTCCCTTCCCTTCTCACTGAGTCTAGCTCTGTAGCCCAGGCTGGAGTGCAATGGTGCAATCTCAGCTAACTGCAGCCTCCGCCTCCCCAGTTCAAGGGATTCTTGTGCCTCAGCCTCCTGAGTAGCTGGGATTACAGGTGTGCAAGTCATCATATCCCGCTAACTTTTTGTGTTTTTAGTAGAGACAAGGTTTCACCATATTGGTCAGGCTGATCTCAAACTCCTGACCTTAGGTGATCCATCCACCTTGGCCTCCCAAAGTGCTGGGATTGCAGGCGTAGCCACCGCACCCGGTCACTTTTTTTTCACTTTCTTCGAGCCTCTGCTTCAGTGTCACTTCTTGATGACTGCAATTGCTACTCCCACCCCTGCCCTTTTATCGTGCTCTATTTTTTTTCCAAAGTATTTATCATTATGTTAATTAAGCCTGTTAAATTATAATAAATAAATATTTATCATCATGCTAGATACATGAATATATTTAGTTATAACATATTTATTTATTGGTTTATTATTTTCTGTCTCCTCCAACTAGAATGTAAACTCTGCAAGAGTAGGTATATTAGCCCTAATTTTCTAGATAGCCAGAACAAACAGGAGATAGCTAGGTAGCTAGATGAGAAGGGATTTATTAGAGGAACTGGCTTACGTGATTATGAAGGCTGAGAAGTCCCATGATAGACTATCTGCCAGCTGGAGACCCAGGGATGCAGGTAGCATGGCTGGGTACAAATCTGAAACCCTCAGAACCAGTGAAGTCAACGGCCTCTCTGTCTGAGGCCAAAGGCCTGAGAACCCAGGGAGCTGCTGGTGCAAGTCTCAGTGTCTAAAGGCCAGAGAACCTGGAATTCTGATGTTCCAGGGCAGGAGAAGAAGGGTATCCCAGCTTCAGGAGAGACAGTGAATTCACCTTTGCTCTGCCTTTTTGCCTCACTCTAGGCCCTCAGGTGCCTGCCTATGTTGAGGGTGGATCTTCACCACTCAGTATACTAATGGAAACACCCTCACAGACACACCTAAAAATAATGCTTTACCAGATATGTAGGTATTTGTTAATCAAATCGATACCTAAAATTAACCATCACAGCAGAAGTTGTTGTCTTTTGTTTACCAATGCGTCCCCAGCATCTAGAAGTAGACACTCTCTAAATGTTTGTTACATGACCAGATGGATGAGCTGATGCTTAGTTGAGGAAGAATAAGAATGTTCTTTTGGGCAAGAGGCTAATAAAGCTAATAAGGATAATATGGTGTCTGTCTTTGACGTTATCGATCTCTCTCTCATGTAGAGAGGGGCTGCAGGAAGAAACCGAAGGAGGTGTTTCACAAACAGAACTTGTGGAATTGGGTTTCAGCAGTGACCCTTTGTGTTTAGGTAAAAAAGCATGACCTGGGGTGGAGAGAGGACATTTGCAAGGACCTTCACTTTGAGGCCTGAAGGATTGGAAGCATAGAGGACATATGTAGACAAGACTTTGAGTCAGGGCAGCAGTGATGTCTCAGAAACTATACGCAGTTTGGCTCTGCTGGAGTGAATGTTGATGCGGGTGTGGTGAGAAAAGTCAGCAATTTCTGCATGTTTATTTGTAAATATAGTCTCAATGTTCCATTTTCCATAAATGCCACATAAATCCCTCCAACATTATTTGGGTTGTACTCCTTCAATACCAAAATCCTTATTTGACTGCCATGAGAAAAAAATTGATAAAAATAATAAAACGTGACCTTAAAAATCCACAGAAAAGCACTTCAAGAGTAATTACATGAAGATATTGGTAGTTGGATAGCATTTGTCCACTCTAAGAAAGCAACGTCCTAGATTACCATACTAAATAACACCCGATCCATAAATTATTAATCTTATAGCCATATGGATATCAGATCAGTTTCTCTGATTCAGTCTTACACACTTTCTGTTCAATTCCTTTTTTTTTTTTTTTAGATGGAGTCTCATTCTGTCGCCAGGCTGGAGTGCAGTGGCACAATCTCGTCTCACTGCGACCTCCGACTCTCAGGTTCAAGCGATTCTCCTGCCTCAGCCCCCCGCGTAGCTGGGGTTACAGGCACGTGCCACCACACCCAGCTAATTTTTGTATTTTTAGTAGAGATGGTGTTTCACCAGGTTGGTCAGGATGGTCTCCATCTCTTGATCTCGTGATCCTCCTGCTTCAGCCTCCCAAAATGCTGGGATTACAGGCGTGAGCCACCACACCCGGCCCACTTTCTGTTTAATTCTTAATACTCGTCACAGACCTTTGGTCTTGCTTCTGTTTTGTATTACAAAATAATAAAAGTATACAATGCTAGATAGTTATATAGTATATTGACAGTCAAATGTTCTTTTCACACTTTTGGTGGGGTGAGGGGAATTGCATTAATTATATTTAAGGAAACTTTCCTTTAGAAATATTTAAAGAACCTTACTTGTGTGTAAGTAGGGTTTGGCCAGGTTGAGCAAATAAAAATGCAGGACACCCAGTTAAATATAATTTCAGATAAGCAATGAGTAATTTCTTACTATAAGTATATCCTGTGTGATACTGGGGACATACGCTACAAAATAATCTGAAATTCAAATTTAACTGAGTATCTTATATTTTATCTGGCAACTCTATGTGCAGGGCGTTTTTCTGGGTAGTGAGTATTTGCAGTGCGGAGAAGGTCCCTCTCAGGACAAAAATACAGAGGAATCAGAAATAACCTGCTGGCCGGGCATGGTGGCTCAGGCCTATAATCCTAGCACTTTGGGAGGCCAAGGTGGGTGGATCACCTGAGATCAGGAGTTCGACACCACCCTGGCCAACATGGTGAAACCCTGTCTCTACTAAAAATACAAAAATTAGCGGGCGTGGTGGTGGGCACCTATAGTCCCAGCTACTTGGGAGGCTGAGGCAGGAGAATCGCTTGAACCCTGGAGGCGGAGGTTGCAGTGAGCTGAGATCTTGCCACTTCACTCCAGCCTGGGTGACAGAGCAAGACTCCATTTCAAAAAAAGAAAAAAAGAAAAGAAAAGAAATAACCTGCTATGGTTCTACCACGTGTACTCAAGGCAACTATAATCAACCTGTGCTTTATTGTTCGATTTTAAAAGTTTTTTTTTTTTTTTTTTTTTTTTTTTTCTGGAGACGGAGTCTCGCTCTGTCGCCCAGGCTGGAGTGCAGTGGCCGGATCTCAGCTCACTGCAAGCTCTGTCTCCCGGGTTCCCGCCATTCTCCTGCCTCAGCCTCCCGAGTAGCTGGGACTACAGGCGCCCGCCACCTCGCCCGGCTAGTTTTTTGTATTTTTTAGTAGAGACGGGGTTTCACTGTGTTAGCCAGGATGGTCTCGATCTCCTGACCTCGTGATCCGCCCGTCTCGGCCTCCCAAAGTGCTGGGATTACAGGCTTGAGCCACCGCGCCCGGCTTTAAAAGTTTTTAAGAGAATGCTAAAAATAAAAGAAGTGACTTCTCACTAACTAATCAGGATGTAAAGGAGGTGTATCCCCCTTTAAGGCATGAATCCATTGTTTCTACAGGAAAAGTTTTGCCTCAGCATTCCCAGCCTGTAGTTAATTCTGTTTTAGGAAATGTTTCTTATCACTGAGATGCAGAACTGAAAATTCATTCTGTTACTTACCTACCGGTGAGATTTCCAAGTTAGGATTAGAGCTGTGGATCTATTTTAGTTACCAACCATGGAGTGAAATTTTTATTGGAAAACAAAGGCTTGTTTTATTAGTTGCTGTGGAATTTAGCAGGTGAAGCTTTCTCTGGCGGGAGTATCTCTGCTTAGTTTTGATTTTCATGGGAGGAAAACAAAGTGAGGCTTGTGCACCAATCAAACACGTGGAATGCCCATTGCTTTTGCAGAGAAACAAGCAGGATTGGAGTTCAAAAGTATTAACGTGTACAAAAATCCTTAGGAACACATCCACCCAGGTTTTTAGTTAATGAGTATCATGCCAAGTCTCCCTGTTATGTTTCTTTTACACATGGAATTTCCATTGGTTTAGATCTTAAAGAGGTCTGAAGCAGAACGGCATCCCTGTGGAAATCACATGTTTTATTTGGATTCCACAGGAGTAAAGAGCTGAATAAGGCAAAATATTATTTCTATTAGAAATGTATTTACTTCAAGAAGATATGAATCGGTGCTAAAAATATTTTTGCAGGATATACAAACAAAATTAGATCAAAACACTGAGGGGAGAAGGAAATGGGGAATTATTGTTTAATGGATACAAAGTATCATTTTGGGAAGATGAAAAATTTCTGGGCTGGGTGCGGTGGCTCACACCTGTAATCCCAACAATTTGGGAGGCTGAGGCAAGAGGATCGCTTGACCCCAGGAGATCAAGACTAGCCTGGGCAACATAAGGAGACCCTCATCTCTAAAAACAAAAAAAAAACAAAAAAAGAAAAAAAGAAAAAAAAAATTAGCCAAACATGGTGGTGCATGCCTGTAGTCCCAGCTACTCAGGTGGCTGAGGTCGGAGGATGACTTGAGCCCAGGAGATAGAGATTGCAGTGAGCCCAGATCACAGCACTGCACTCCAGCCTGGGCAACAGTGCCAAATTTCTGGAGATGATGATGGTGAGTAATAGTTTCACATCATTAGGAAGGAAATAGCACTTTAAATTTAGTAATTAATTTTTCACTTTATCTAAGAGTTGTTAAGATCTTCATAGAAAATATCTTGCCTTTAATAAGCTGCAGAAGAGTTAGGAATTATTAATTGGAGATCCCTGGCTGATCTTATTTATCACTCAATTCATAATCTGTAATTAATGCAAGTTTACACCAAATGGTTAATATAGCAGAGAGTATGCTGTTGTGATTGCTTCCAAGTGTAGACTAGTTGATTTTGCCACAAATTTCTAAATTACTGGATTTAGTAGTAATTTAGTAAATTGCCACTAAATTACAAAGGGACAAGGATATAGTTTCAGACATAACTGCAAATGATATCGATGTTTATGTTGGTGGTAAAAAAAAAAAAGTAAGGAAATGGCATATACCCATGCATGAACCAAAGAGAATGTAGAATGTGTAAATAAACTTTATGAATAACTAACCTTATTAGCTCTGTTAATTAACCCATCTACCTGTCTGAGCCAGTTGGTGAGTACGGAAAAAAAAAAAAAAAGCAGGAAAATTTTCCTTAAAATTTTCTCTCCTGATTCAGATTCACATGTCCATTATCTATTGTCACCCACAAATAGCTTTTGAATAGCTCTCACAGTTCTGCAGTCAGGCTGATGCCATTATACAGACGTGGGTAAACTCCAAAGATCAGAAGCTGAGTGGGAGGAGACTGAATAGTGCACTTTTAAGGATTTCACAGTAGTTTCCTCAAGTGTTTCACTCTTTCTACATTCAAAGATCAGTTAGTTAACTGGGAAGATCAGGATTGGGAGAGAGGAGATTGTTAACTAGTTCTGTCTCTGGGACTACCGAGCAATTTGGCCTTAGGAAAACCACTATGCCTAGCTGGAAGGGCATTAGTTCCTTCCTCTGTTGACATGCATGGTTTCCAAAGTCTCCTTCCAGCTTTATACTCTGATTGCATGATTCTCCCCACCTGTGTGATTTTAATAGTAAAGTCATCAAACCCATGGTAATTGTGACGGTTTTCCTGAATGGACCAGGCAGCCATGGAGGTGTGCAAATCCTTCTCCTGTTCTTGAGCCTGAGGAGAGAAAGTGGCTCCAGAGCGCTGGTGGATGCTATAGGATGAGCTGACAACCTTGTGTCTTATAAATTGATGTCTTGGGGTTTGATTGCTAAGAGGGGAAACCTACTAAAACGATTCTTAGCCAAATGGGAGATTTACTGGAAGGACATGGAATTTTCATAGAACTTAAGGGCAGAACATTTAGCTGGATCTCATAAGGGACTGGGGAATCAAAAACTGAAAAAAAGGGAACTAAGATGATCACCTCTCAGATAAGTCTTCTCTTTTTCCAACTTTCTCTCCTTATCCTTATTTCCTTCTCATCATTCCTGTTGCTCTCCACCTTTTCCCGTCAGTTTTGAACATCTTACTGATGCCTAACCTAATTATAGGTTTGGACGACATTTCTAATTTAGCTTAGTGGAGCCCTGTATTGTGCATTGCAAAATCCATGACGTGAGACTTTCTAGACCTGTTTGAGTTCAGTGTTCATACCTGGTCTGGTTTGCTGTGGCAATGACTGTGGTGCATTCAGCTCAGTGCCCATTCAGAAGGGACTCTTGGAGCACATTATCTTAAATAAGGATTGGATATGAATACCTCCTTAAGATTGTTTTGGTTGCAAGCAGCAGCAATCTTCTTTGACTAGCCAAAAAAAAAAATGTTTTGGAATTATACAGGGATATCTCCTATAACCAAAGGAAACAGGGCAGGTCCTGGGTCTTTGGTAAAGGGTCTTAATAGATTTTTTTCTCTAGGGAACTGCCATTTGTGACTCAGTTCTACTCAGTAACTATATTCTCTTTGTGTTTCTCTATGCCTCATTTAAAATTTCTGGGGCAAAGAGTCTAAATGGTCTGGTTTAGGATATGACCACCTTTGAATTAATCTGTTATGTAGACAGGGGACATGGTAAGTGCAACCAGTTTGTCTCAGTTTTCCCAAAACTATCACAGTTTAAGCACCGGAAGTCCAGCATCCTGGTATCCCCCTCAGTCTTTTTTTTTTTTTTTTTTTTTTTTTTGAGACGGAGTCTCGCTGTGTCTCCCAGGCTGGAGTGCAGTGGCGTGATCTCCGCTCACTGCAAGCTCCGCCTCCCGGGTTCATGCCATTCTCCCGCCTCAGCCTCCCGAGTAGCTGAGACTACAGGCGCCCGCCACCACGCCCGGCTAGTTTTTTGTATTTTTAGTAGAGACGGGGTTTCACCGTGTTAGCCAGGATAGTCTCGATCTCCTGACCTCGTGATCCACCCGCCTCGGCCTCCCAAAGTGCTGGGATTACAGGCTTGAGCCACCGCGCCCGGCCCCCCCTCAGTCTTTAACAAACACGTAGCTGGTCACACTAGGACATGGTCTCTTGTGCATATGTGGCCCATAAAAGGACTGCCTCTATGTATTTCAGCCATTCCTACAAAAAAAGGAATTGTGGGAAGCTATAAGGAAACATTTCACAGAGCGTCTATTACATTCTACTTCTTGGCACCCAGTGTGGGCGCACACACACACACACACACACACCACACACCACACCACATGCACACTCTCTTTTTCCCTTCCTTTCAAAAACATATTTTGCCGCTATGTGAATCGGTTATTTCACGTACCACCACAAATGGACTACTAACCTTACCAATGGGAGAAAACCCAAAGGTGTAATCTTTTACCTCTTTTAGAGTTAATGCTATGCCGTCTAAGTACAGACTTTCTACATGATATCCATTCCTCATTTTCTTCTACTGTAATCCTATCTCCATATATATTGCAACATATGGCCTTTTGCTGGCAAAAAAGAAAAATTTATGTATTATACCATTCCTTTTTAAAAAGGCAAAGAAAGGGCTTGGTGTGCAAGAGAGTATTTATTAGGAACGAAATGGAGCAAAGAAAACAATAAATGCAACAGTCCTCATTACTGTAGCTGGTATTGAAGCTTCTTTCTTCTGGGCTCATTCCATAGTTCCCTGTGACTTCACTTAGCATCTCATTTGGTTGGGGTGATTTGCTCAATGCAGCAACCTGAGGGGTATGATCCCTTGTGGTCCTGCCTTTATAGGGTTGTGGTAGCCATCTTTTGCCTTTACATCTGGGTATGGCAGTTCGAGAAAGCATCCTCAAGGATAAAACATGCTATTCATGATCTATTTATTTTTCTTTGATGACTAGGACAATCCCCCTAGTCAACCCCATGACTCACTGTTTTGTCTGTTCCCTTAGATGACACCATGGATTCCGTTGCACGGAGTCTCTGAAGTCCAAAATTTTTAAGCATAAGGTACAACGTTCTTCATGATCTGGCCTTGTCTTTTCTCATTATGCTTGCTCTTGCATCCGCCATCTGACACTTTGCTTAACTCCTGGCCAGCTACCGGTACAAGCCAAGCTCTCATTCCATACCATTCTTCTCCTCTGCATGCCCTTCTCCACCTTGACTGTCCTTCAACTCTTATTCATCATTTATTTCAGTCTCAATTGAAGAGTCGTTATTTCTAGAAAGCCTTCTCTGCCCAGCTCCCTACGTCGCACTGTTCCCTACTGCACCACCAGAGTGCCTCTAACACTTGAGGGTTTCATTGCTTATATATTTGTGTTTCTGTGCATAAGCTTCCCCAGGGAGCTGCCGCTGTTTATTCTATAGCTAGTTTTATTTATTTATTTATTCTATAGCTAGTTTTATTCTATAGCTAGATTTATTCTATAGCTAGTTCCTCGCCCTGAGTCTAAGCTCCACCAGAGCTGGGGCTGTTCTCTGTTCACTCTATCCCCAGTCCCTACAGCAGTGGCTGGTTGTTCACAGGCCATATACAGCAGGTGATAATAATGTGAATTATCGCACTGTCTTGCGGAGTGATTTACTTCTGTTTTTACTTATATCAACTTTTAACTAGATTGTGAGGACAGAGGTCAGTGTCTGAGTCATCTTGTGCCTCACTGGGCTTGAGCAGAATAGACGCCTGGTCAACCATTTGCACACTGGTCGATGGATACACTAGAAAGAGCAGGAGCGCGAAAGGGAATTTTTTTGGCGCCTGCCTCGCCCTTTCAAGCCAAGCTCCCCTGCCCTCTGCCCCTTGCCCGCCGCCCGCCGCCTGCCGCCAGCAATCCCTCTCCCGCGGAGCAGTAGTCAAGCGAGGCCAGCCGGCCGGGAGCGGGCGGGGGGGCGGGACTTCCGGTCCCGCTCGCGACGCGGACCGCGCCAGGCGGAAGCCCGGCTCCGGGCCAGGATCTGAGCGCCCGGACTGGAGGTGAGTTCGCAGCCGGAGCGTTGCAGGCACTTGTTTCCTCAGTGGATGCTTTTCGGCGTGCCGCCGCCCGGCGCCGCGGGACTGGGAGACCGGGTAGGGACGGGAGAGGCGGCACCTCCCGCGCCTGTGGAGGGAGAGCCGGGACCCGAGGCGTGCGAGAAGGGCCAGGACTGAGAACGGGGAACCAGGAGAGCCCTAAGGGCAGCCGTGAGGGGCTGGGGAGGGAGGCACCGGGGACCCTGAGGCCAAAGAGGCCCTGAGACTGGAGGTTGAGGATGACATGGGGCAGAGATGCATCCCGGAGGAAAGTAGTCATTCGTGGGGGCGTGTCCCGGGTCCTGGCGGATTGTCTGCGAGGGTGGCATGAGATGGCAAAGGTTGGCTTCTAGGGAGAGGTTAGAGAGGAGGGAGTCAGTCCTTCTCTGCGGGTTGTAGATGAGAAGGGCGTCTTGACCTTACGAACCAGAAAGATGACCAGCCACCTATTGGATGCTGAACTCCTACTGCTTCATTTGCAATTCATGCACTTTTTTAAAAGAAATCTATCCCGCTCCGCGCGTGTGGATTTCGGGAAAATATTGTATATTCCTAGGGACCGCTTGAACTCTTGCTTCACCCACATTCTGCGTTTGTCAAACTGATAGTAGTTAAAAGTTCTCTTCACCCAAGGAAGCCAACCAAAGTTTTCCTTTTGAACTCCTCTCTACCCTGCAGAGTTTAGCTTGTCTTATTTCCTTTGTCATGGGATGAACTAAATGCTTTTAGAATTATGGTGATAATCATATGGAAAGCCAGTGCTGTCAATGTTTGCAGTTGCAACTCATTGTTTTTCTGCCCAACTTTCTAACACATTTTTTCTAAAAGCTATTTTGTTGGGTTTAGTCTTTTAGTTTAACCAGTAAAGGCAATTTTACATCAGGGTGCAGCAAATTACTAGCAGTTCTTAAGATATTACTGTTCCTTTTTATTTCTGCTATAAGGAGAATATATATATATATATATATAAATATTTGCCATTATCAGTGTTTTTAAAAAATGTTGATAACCCAAGATCTGTTGTTACACACACGTTAGCACATTTAGTTTTCCCAGTGGCCAGTGTTTGGTATGTGGGCTCCTTATTATTACCAAAGGTAATTATTTAGTTGTTATTTACCTTGTATTTATGTTTTATTGGATGTGATTAATATGTGCTTCCTAATCTACATAATATGGTATCTCACTCAGTGTAATTAGAAAGGAGTAGATGGTAGTTGAATTGGATTTTGTCACAAAGTGGGAAGAATCATAACACTGTCATTGGTGAAGGGTGAGAGTTGATGATTGCTTTGCGTGTTTCGGGTGTTTCATATTTCAAATGTTAGACGTTTTTGTTTTAAAAATTACTGTATTATTACAGGTAACTTTTAGATCTGATTTGATGGTCTGACTTGAACTAATTCAGGAAAACTAGAACATTTTATATTTATTGGTACTGCGATGTCTTGCTAGCTTGTAAATTCTTGATGGCCTTGAATATCTATGCTTGAGTGAAATACGCAGTTATAATGTCCTTCTGTTTAGGAGGACTGCTGATATTTACAAGTGTAAAGCAAGGCCTAAACATAAACAGTGCCTTGATATGTAAATGAGCATATTGAATAAGTTTTCAAATTACAAAAGGAAGAGATAACACTGATCTCTAAAGTAATTGAATTAACTGTCATGTTAATTTCTGTGTATGTCTCAAGTTAATCTTATTTCTTTAAGTAGACAATATTGTTTATCTGATAAGGCTTGATTTTATTTTTCTTCCGCCTTTTCCCACGGTTTTTGAGAAATAAAGCACTTGAGAAAGCATGCAAGTCTTTAGACATTAGTTCATGGTTGGAGGAAGTGCTCGTTGTTGAAACACAAGAGCACTTGCCCTCTTGGGCAAGTTGGGCTAGCTATATATATGAATGGTATGTTGAGGTTTGATTGCCCTGTATTCTGGAAAATCTTTGGAATTGTATTCTTTCTTCTAATTGTTTAGTAAATTTAGCTTTCTATCTAGGTAAATTATTTTTGTTATTTCATAGGATTTAGATGTATTTTACAGTTTAACCAATAATGGCAGTTTTCAATTAAGTACAGTGAACTGCTGGCTATTTTATAGATTCACTATTTCTTTTTATTTCCGAAATATGTACAGTGTCTGTATTGGAAGAACTATCAAAATAGGTATAACCAAAACACTGTCTTCATATATACATACATTTGTCTTCCTTAATCTTTAGTTTGTAAAATATGAAGTAATGTGCTAAGTTGAGCTCGTTGGTTCTATGCTCTTTGGTTATCAATTTTCTTATATAGTACGTTCTCAATTATCTGCATACCCTAGTTAGAAAGCCATTTCCCGCCACTTGATAGAATCGAGAATATTTGTTACAACGGGGAAGTACGGTTTTTGGACGAGGAGCTACCAAAGAGTGCTGATCTGCTAACTTATGGTCCAGCTGCTGCACTGCCTCTGATGAAAAGTGTGGCCCTTAATGAGGTTAACTCACACAGGGTTGACTGCTTTTAGTATCACCTTCTGTCCTTTTCTTCTGGTGAGTTAGGCCTTTTCTCCGATAGTGACCAAGATGACTTGGGTCTCAGAGTGATTCAAAAGGGGATGAGTCACTGCAGTCCTGTTAGTAGGGCCCTGTCCATTCTGCTGAATGTGATCCCATAAATCTTGGCACATTTTCCGGCCTCTAGGCACGTAGTTATGACTGTGAACCTCTTGTTTAGGTTGTTGTTTTAAAAATACTTTGAACACTAAATCATAATTTGTTGGATTATATAAGTAGACTCAGTTTTGCTTTGAGTGAGGCATCACATGACACTATAGATGAACTTTTCTATAAAGTGATAGGCTGTAACTCACAATGGCAACTATTATAGAAAACACACTGATTGCCCTTAACCTTTGTTGTTATTATTAGTTTTGTTTTTAATTTTGAGAGCCTAAGGAATAGAAGAACTATTGGATAAATGATTTGCATGGGGGGGGGTGGGGGAAGTTGACCACTACCAGTGACATACTAGGGGTCTTGATGGTGGGAGCTGTCTGCTATAGTTGGAAAGAGTATTTTAGCACTGAGGTTTAGAATTGCCAGCTCCTGGTGACAATATAGCAGAAAGACTTTTAGCTGGTTTTATTACAGTTTTTAAATACCACACAGATGATGCACTCCTTGGTTACCTGCAGGTGGCTGGGAGGGGAATCCCTCCCACCACTTGTGTGAATGACCTGGTGGAGCCTCTTGAAGCAAAATAGTACCAGTTTGATTTTCACTGTGTTAGTGTATCATTATGGTTCTCTGGAGAAACAGACCATTATCACATATAAATGTGTATTTGTTAAAGAGATTTATTTTAAGAAATTGGCTCATGTAATTGTGGGTGTTGGCAAGTACAAAATTTGTAGGTCAGACCAGCAGGCTGGAAATTCAGGCAGGAGTTGATTCTGTAGTTTTGAGGCAGATTTCTTTCTTCTTTGGGAAACCTCAGGTTTTGCTCTTAAGGCCTTCAGCTGAGTAGATGAGTCCTACCGACATTATGGAAGGTAATCTCCTTTACTTAAAGTCAACTGATTGTAGACATTAACTACATCTACAAAATATGTTTATAGCAACACCTAAATTGGTGTTTGATTAAATAGCTGGGTGCTATAACCTAACCATGTTGACACATAAGGCTAACCATGACAGCATTTAAAATACTTTTGGTGTATTAAACTAATATGGGCATATAAAATATTGCATAGTCAATAGGAGAATATTGATACGGTTTGGCTCTGTGTCCCCACCCAAATCTCATGTTGAACTGTAATTCTCAGTGTTGGAGGTGGAGTCTGGTGGTAGGTGATTGGATCATGGGGGTGGTTTCTAATGGTTTAGCACTGTCCCTCTAGTGCTGTCTCATGGTAGAGTTCTCACAAGATCTGGTTGTTTAATAGTGTGTAGCATCTCCCCCTGTGCTGGTCCTTTCTCCTGCTCCAGCCATGTAGGACACACCGGTTTTCTCTTTGCCTTCTGCCATGATTGTAAGTTTCCTGAGGCTTCCCCAGCCATGCTTCCTGTACAGCCTGTGGAATCGTGAGCCAATTAAACCTCTTTTCTTTTTAAATTATCCATTCAGGTAATTCTTTATAGCTGTGTGAGACTGGACTAATAAAAGTATCGAAATTCATAGCCCAGTTACTTTTTAAGGGATTTAAAAGCAGTGAAAACCTGGGTTTTCATCATGCCAAAGAATGGAAAATGGACAATTTAATGGCCCCTCCACTCTCTGACATTTAAAAGTTACTCTCTTTTTGCGGTTTTAATATGTTATATATACATATATATATATACACACACACACACATATGCATCTTTGTGGGTTTTTTTTTTTTTTTTTTTTTTTTTTTTGAGACAGTGTCTCGCTGTGTTGCCTAAGCTGGAGTGCAACGGCACAATCTCGGCTCACTGCAACCTCGGCCTCCTGGGTTCAAACAATTCTTCTGCCTCAGCCTCCCGGAGTAGCTGAGATTACAGGTACTGGCTACCATGCCTGACTAATTTTTGTGTGTTTAGCAGGGACGGGGTTTCACCCTGTTGGCCCGGCTGGTCTTGAACTCTTGACCTCAAGTGATCCACCTGTCTCAGCCTCCCAAAGTGCAGGGATTACAGGTGTGAGCCACCGTGCCCAGCTAATACGTTGTGTATATATTTTTACTTTAAGGTGTTTAAAAACATTTTTAAATTTTGTAACTATTTTTTTTAAAGTTTATGCTCTTGCTAATCTTTCTGCTTAAATATTTAGATCTGGGAATTAGTTTTGTGCTTATTTAGCCTGATTCCTCTCATTTATGTTCACCAAAAGGGTCCCAGAAAGATGATTTACCCAGGTACCATACCTAGTAAAAGAACCAGAATTTGAGGCCAGATCTCTTTGTTTCCAATCCAGTGCCCTTTCTGTTACAAAAGTAGTTATAGTTAAGTGAAGCTAATCAAGGGCAAATTTTCTGTAAGGAGGGTGATTTTCAGTCTCTATTTAAGGGAGTATGAATTGATTGTTATGAGAATGGAGGTGATATTCGGGCTATTCAGTTATATTAGGGGAAGGAAGAGCAGAGAGTAGATACATCATAAAATATCTAAGTAGACTACATAACTCCTTGGGGCACATAGTGAAGTGTGATACCCATGGGGCTTGAAGGGATTTGCAAGCTAGCCATTGGGTGATTCACAAGGAGTATTTGAAAAGACCTTAAGGATAGGGAACACATGGAACAAGAGAAGTTACTGAGAGGACTTCCTTTCTGGAGGCAGTTCAAGATAGGAAAGCATGGTGCTTTTGGAGCCCAAGTACTTGGAAACCCTCCAGAAGAGAATTTTAAGGACTCCTTGGGGGATAGAACATTATAGGACATAAATGGATATTCTAGAAGCTTGCCAGGTTTCAGGCATTAATTTGAGCTGAATTATGGTAATAATAATAATTGTCATTTGTTGCTCACTTGCAATCTCAGCACAGTTAAAAGAGACCTTAGGCAAGTTACTGAACTTTATGCTTTACTTGCAAAATATGCATAGTAATACCTACTGTACATAGTCATTATAGGAAATACAAGATAATGTATATAATGTGCTTAGCATACTGCCTGCCACATAGTACTCAAGAAATTGTAGCATTTATTTTACATGGCAGCTGGCTGAGGGTGTTATTAGAAAATATCACTAAAATGAGATCCCTTTTTCCTCCTACAGCTGTACGTTACTCCCACAGGTCTTTTTTATTTTTATTTTTTAAAATTTATTTTATTTTATTTTTTTCTGACTTCAGAAATATGCTTATCCATCCCACGGGTCTTTGGCATGCTTTTGCCTTCAAGTTTATAATTTCTAAGCAGGTGCGTGTGTCTGGCCATATGTAGAGTACTTCTCTACCTCTGTGATCAGTAGGGCTGTTGTTTTTGAATGAACAATGCACCTTTTGGCTGTATTTCATTGCAGGTTCCATCTCTTCAAACTGAAATGATGTTCTTAACTACAGTGCTATCTCCAATTAATTTTATTACTCTTCTTGCTTTTTTTTTTTTTTTTTTTTTTTTTGCTTTGGAATGTAACTATTCAGATGGGGTTGGGAAGAGGAGTGGAAAGCACAAGCATTTGAAGTAACATTTTTCTTTAAAGGGTTCTTCCCTTCAGGTTTTGAGTAAACAACTATTTGAATAAAAATAAACTATTTTGACAGATGCCAGCTCCAAAGATAATTGGTTAAAAAAGACATTTTCTGGGATGATGCATCGTAAGATATGAAAGCACTTAAGGATTTGATATGGTTTGGCTCTGTGTCTCCATTCAAATCTCATCTCGAATTGTAATCCCCATGTATTAAGAGAGGGACCTGGTGGAAGGTGATTGACTCATGGGAGTGGTTTCCCCTATGGTGTTCTCGTGATAGTGAAGTTCTCATGAGATCTGATGGTTTAAAAGTGGCAGTTTTTGGCCAGGTGCAGTGGCTCATGCCTGTAATCACAGCACTTTGGGAGGCTGAGGTGGGCGGATCACTTGAGGTCAGGAGTTCAAGACCAGCCTGGCCAACAGCCTGACTCTGTCTCTGCTAAAAATAATACAAATATTAGCCAGGTGTGGTGGCGGTCACCTGTAATCCCAGCTACTCAGGAGGCTGAGGCAGGAGAATTGCCTTGAACCTGGGAGGTGGAGCCTGCAGTGAGCCAAGCTTGTGCCACTGTACTCCAGCCTGGGTGACAGAGACTCCATCTCAAAAAAAAAAGGAAAAAAAAAAAAAAAAAAAAAAAAGTGACAGTTTTCCCTGAGCTCTCCCTCTTTTCTGCCACCATGTCACCATGTAAAACATGCCTTGGTTCCCCTTCACCTTCCACCATGATTGTAAGTTTCCTGGGGTCTCCCCTGCCATGCAGAACTGTGAGTCAATTAAACCTCTTGTTTACTCTTGTTTATAAATTACGCAGTCTCAGGTAGTATCTTTATAGCAGTGTGAAAATGGACTATACAGGATTGAATGACATATTTGGGCTCAAGATCCAGTAGTGAGATTACTAGGTAGGAGGCATAGAGTATCTGCCTTAACTTTGTAGTGTAATTCTTTCTGAACCAGACCTGGAAACCGTTTCACTTGCGTTCAGAAGGTTGGTAGAATTTGCATTTGAATCAGAGTGACTTGGTATGTTTAGCTATCATTCTCAGGAGCCTTTGCAGTGCTTGAAGATTTATTTATTAGGATTTATTTATTAGCCTTTGCAGTTCTTTCTGGAACCCTTCAAGCTTGACAAGAACCTCTCTATATCATTTTGTATGCTAGGTTTTAAATTTAAGTTGAGAAATTTATGTATTTCTACATTTATAAGCAGAAAGAGTTTAGCAAAGCTTGACAGAGGCTTTTGAGGGAAGAAGTAAGTTTGCATGTTTTTCCTGTAATTCCAACTGTTTTTTAAAGATGTAATTAAATAAACATTGAATTTTCAATGATAATGATTTTCATAAATGATTTAATACAATTTGATCATGAGATAGGACAGCTGCATATATCCAGACCTCAGTGTTTCAAATTATAAGGTTTTCTGTTTCACGGTTCTACAGTTGATAAGTTTTGGTAATCTACAGCAGCATTTCACTTTGAGTGAGACATGCTGGCAAATTATTGCCGCTAAAATATCAGTGAGTGGTATGTTGATCATTATATTTGTTCCATAGCCTTTGGTGCACACCTTCTTAAAATCTCCTCCTTTTCTCTGCTCTGTTACTTTCTCCTTGGTTAATGATGCTTTCTCATCTCCTAAGTGTCCATGCATTAAAATCGTACATTTCTCTTTCTTGTCCCTTAACCTTTCTCCCAAAGGGAATTTGCTTCTCTCCTGTTAGCTAGTCTGAATTATCTGAGTTAATTCAGAATAAATAGTGGAATGACTGATAGACCTAATTCCAAATTACATCAGGATGCAGAGAAAAGGTAACACTTATACACTGTTGGTGGGAATATAAATTAGTACAAACTCTATGGTAGACAATATGGAGATTTCTCAGCGAATTAAAAGTAGAACTACCATTTGATTCAGCAGTTCCACTACTGAGTATGTACTCAAAGGAAAATTAATCATTATATCAAAAAGATACCTGCACTCAGTATGTTTATTGCAGCACTATTGACAATAGCAAAGATACGGAATCAACCTAAACATCCATTATGGATGACTAGATAAAGAAAATGTGATGTACACACAACAAACACACACGAATACTATGCAGCTTAAAAAAGAACGCAGTCATGTCTTTTGCAGCAACATAGATGGAACTGGAGGGCATTATCTTAAGTGAAAGATATCTTAGAAAGGCATTATCTTAGAAAGTAAAATACTACATGTTCTCACTTATAAGTGCTAAATAACACATACACATGGAAGTAGAATGTGGAGTAATAGTCATTGAAGACTGGAAAAGGTGGGAGAGGGTGAGGGATGAGAAATTGCAAATGGGTACAACGTACATTCTTTGGGTGATGGTTACACAAGAGGCCAGATTTCACCATTATCCATGTAACAAAACTGCACTTGGACGCCTTAAATTTATGCAAATAAATAAAAATAAATAAGTAAAAAGCAAAAAAAAGTGTATGTATTTTGAAGTGAAGCTTGTAAAACTGAAAAGTTCTGTTCACCTAAAGAATTAGCAAAGTATTTTAATATATGTAGATTGCTTCCTTGTTTACCTTGTTGCTTCAGATTTCTTTCTTTCTTTCCTTTTTTTTTTTTTGACTCCCAGTATCTGAGAACATATTTCTTCCCTATAGGAGTTGAGAAGAGGAGGAAGAATAATGGGAGGAGACAGGACCTTTTTCAACTTGACAAATAGGTATAGCTACTTCTCATACGTTTTTTCCCTCTCCAGGTCCTCAGAATCTTATTACATTTTTTTGTTTGTTTATTTAAATACTCCCTGATGAAATATTACATGCCTCTTAGTTGCAATTTCCCATCTCCCAACTTGTTATAAGATAAATACTTCTAATTTATATATTAAGTTACATATTAATTTATGGAACTTATTTTACCTTGTTTTTCAGAACAGTAATAAGTTTTATTGACTTGATAAATTTTTTCCACCAAACAGGAAAATTCACCAGTAAATGTGTTGAAAATGCCTCTAATGATATTGGCCTCTATTTATTGATCATATATGCCAGACACTGCACTGCAATGAGAAATGTAACTCATTTCTTACAACAACCCTTATATAAGGTAGATGTTTATATTTGACTTTTGGAGTGATTAATTTGTCTAAGCTTGTGCTACCTGTGAATGGTGGAGCTTATTTTAAAGCCCTTCTGCTTTTGCTTATACACTGTTTTCTTCTACATTTCAAAAGCACCTTAAATGATTTGGTGCTGATACTTAAAGTACTTTTTAGAGAGAGTTAGCAGCATGTTGATTCTACTTTTTTTTTTTGTATGTCTTCATACTCCTAAAAGTGTTTTATTTTCCTTTTGTTCCACTGTAAGCATTTGTTAAATGTAATTCATTTATTTTTTCAAGGATGGTACCATAATTAATGTAGCATCTAGCATAGTTGAAAGTAGCAGATACTTTAAAAATATATGCTGCATTGATTCAAAACAGTAACGAAAGAAGAGGTGGCAGTTAATGGAGGGGGGCTCTTCACATAAAAATTCGTTTCTGTTGGAATGTGAGGCTGGAACCTTTCTCATATTACAGCATGCTGCAGGGCAGGGCTAGAATCCAAGGTTTGATTAAAATCACCCAAACTCTTTTTTCTTTGCTTTACAACCCCAAGTTATTGCCAGCTGAAAAGGATAATGGAGGGTAATGATGAATGTGTTTCCATATGCCGCTGCTGCTGCAAAAAATTTTTAGACAGTTTCATTTTTTTTAAACCTAGATAAAAAGACCACTTTGAAATGAAGAGTAAATTAGTGGCCACTAAATGAGTGGTTATTAGATTGCTGCCCTAGAAGCCTGTTCAGGTGATGCTCATGGTGGTTGCTGCCAGTTAACAGTTCGGTCTCAAATAGTTTCTCCCCAGGGGTGGGGAATGTTGGTGGGGGCGGGAGGTGGTGGTATAAGAATTCAAGCATTCTTCAGAGTCTTTCTTTTTCATTCCCAACTGTAGGTTTTAGACATGGGTGTTACTTTTTCAGAAACTGCCTAGATTTTCAGGCTGTCAAGGTCAAATATATTGATTTAGCCATTTCATAATATATACGTAGATGAAAACATCATGTTGTATACCATAAATATATACAATTTTTATCTGTCAGTTAACAAATTTTAAAAAAGAAAGTCAAATGCAAACTAAACTTTAATAATGTTCTGCAATAGATCCTTTTTTAACCCACTGGAACCTGGGAGAACTAAGCCATTTGGAATAGCCTGTGTCTCTCTCTCTTTTTTTTTTTTGAGATGGAGCCTCACTCTGTCACCCAGGCTGGAGTGCAGTGGCATGATCTCAGCTCACTGCAACCTCTGCCTCCCAGGTTCAAGCAATTCTCGGGCCTCACCCTCTTGAGTAGCTGGGATTACAGGTGCCCACCACCACACCTGGCTAATTTTTTTTGTATATTTGGTAGAGACAGGGTTTCACCATATTGGCCAGGCTGGTCTCGAACTCCTGGCCTCAAGCAATCTGCTGGCCTTGGCCTCCCAAAGTGCTGGGATTACTGGCGTGAGCCACCACTGTGCCCAGCTGAATAGCTTGTATCTCTAATACATTGTTATCCCAGCCTCCTCACCCCCTCAGCAGTTAAACTATGTGCCGGGCAGATTGAATTGCTGTGCTTGCCAAATTGTTTGTTTGTTTTTGATACTGGGTCTTGCTCTGTCACCCAGGCTGGAGTGTAGTGGTGAGATCATAGCCCACTACAGCCTTGACTTCTGGCCTGAGGCAATCTTCCTGACTTACCCTCCCAAGTATCTGGGACTATAGGTGTGCACCACCATGCATGGCTAATTTAAAAACTGTTTTGTAGAGACAGAGGTCTCCTTTCATTGCCTGCGTTGGTCTTGAACTCCTGGGCTCAAGCTGTCCTCCTGTCTTGGTCTCCCAAAGTGTTGGGATTATAGGCTTGGGCCACCAGGCCCATCCTGGGTTTTTCTTCTTAGTATAGTTGATTATTCCTCATGGTTGCCCCTCAAGATGACTTCAGCAGCAGTATAGTATAGTAATATTCCCCTAGTCCTTTAAGACTATAACCTGATTATTAGTAATTAGAGCTCTGGGCTCAATTGCAGATTAGTAGTGTCCTTTACACATTAATACTTTTTTTTTTTTTTTTTTTTTTTTTTTTTTTGGAGACAGGATCTCACTGTATCACCTGGGCTGAAGTCCAGTGGTGTGATTACAGCTCACTGAAGCCTCAACCTCTTGGGCTCAAGTGATCCTCCCGCCTCAGCCTCTTGAGTAGCTGGGACTACAGGTGTGTACCACCATGCTCAGCTATTTTTTTTTGTTTTTTAACTTCTTACAGAGATGGAGTTCTACTGTGTTGCCCAGGCTGGTCTCAGACTCCTAGGTCAAACGAGCCTCCTGCCTCAGCCTCCCAAAGTGCTGGTATTATAGACTTGAGCCACTGCACCTGGCCTACACTTTAAGAATTTTTTAATGATTTGTGGTTGTTTGGTATTGGCCTTTATGTTATTATATATCTGCTGAATGCTGTGTGATGGGTATTAAGATTATCCACTCCTATCAGGGAGCTACTAACTAAAATGTAATTTCTTTAACCATTGAATTTGGACAATCTGACTTCAGAGTTTTAGCTCTTAACTCTTTTACTATAAAGCTGATACCTCCCATTTTATAAATAATATAGCCCCTATTTAAGATTTCTAAATATAACATTCCCCCATGTCATTTTCTATTAGAGTATGTGTATATATGCAAGGTTTTCCATTTCCATTCTAATAAAACTTTCATCTTTAGTTGTAGTGGTTGCCAGTTGGTTTCTTGGAAGACGTTTTCTGCCTTTAGCATTTTTATTTCAGGTAAAAGGATTGTGTCGCCTTGATGACTTCTTGGCATATATGCTCTAAAGTTAGTCTTCTGTACCGGTAGAGACAAACAGTTAAAGCATATACAGTACTTCTTTTGGATTATGTTATAATTTGGGGGACAGATTTGCCATTTGAAGTTTGTCTTAGATACATAATTTTTATTCTGTAAACGTACAGATGGTGGAATTCTGGAAACATCCTGTGTTGAAGAGAAAAATTCCACTCAGAATTTAAAATTGGCCTTGGAGAATTATAAAAAGGGGTAGGGGCATGGATCATCCATATGTGGGTTATTGAATTAAATTTATCACTTTTTTAATTCTTAGAGTCAACTTTTATAATACTGTTACTGGGATTGCTTGACTTACTAAGCTTTTACTGGACACTTTAATTTTGGGAGTACAGTTTCTAAACTCCTGATATAATCTTCATGCAACAAGATGTTATTTTATCAAATTTTGGTATTACATGCTCATTCTTAACTTTGACAAATTTTAATAGGTGAGTTATACATCTTTAAATTTATATAATTAATAATCATTCTTTTTTATTTCTAGAACTGAGGTCAGGGGTAGTTAGCTATCTGAAAAGTAACAGCTGGGTTTTATTTTATATGCATTGTTAATCGTGGCATTTTGCTGTGGAAGGGGCATTTGCCTTCGATTTAACTTAATCTTCCTTGTGAAAATCTAAACATATTTAAGCATAGTTTAGGAATAATAAACTTGAGGTACTACATATAATTTGATTTAGAAGCTTTTTAATCCTGAATAAGGAAGGAGTACATAGAAAGTCAAGGAAAAATTCTATGTAATAGTTGTGATACTCAAGCTGAAAATAGTCTGATCCAGCAGCCTAAAATAATGACCTCCTCACTAGTTGAGCATGCTTCCGTGTCATGAAATGAACAGGACAGGAAAAGGTATCTGTGTACAATCTTTGTGTCAGGACTGTACTAGGTATAGTGTACTTGCATGTTAACTCAAATACTAGGCTAAAAAGTTTGTATTATTATTCCTCTTTTAAAGATGAGGAAACTGAAATTTTAAAAGTAGGTGACTTGTCTGTGGTTAGAAGAAATATATGTAGATTTGTGATTTATGCCCAGAATATCTGACTCCAAGACCTAAATTCTTTCTACCATATCATATACTTTCTTCTCATCTTTTGTTTGTTTTTTTCCCCCCCTTGAACTGTGTTGGAAGTTTTCTATTTCTTCTTTTCTCTATGGTTACCATAGAACTGTTAATATGCATACTTAACAAAGTCTAAATGTAAATGCCATCTTTATCCTTCTCCTGAACCTCCTTCTGACAAGAACTATTTTTATGAGATATTATAGTTTTGGGACTTGATCTTTCAGCCCCAGAAATAACAGTGTTTAGATTTACCCATATGCATTTACTCTTTTTTCCCCTGACCATTCCTTCATGTGTATCGATTGTAAGATTAACTGTTTTTTAATTTACCCCCCTCAGGAGCTTTATGTGAGACGGTCTTTGCTCAGGCTCTCCATTTTGTACAGGCCCTCAAGTTTTGCTGCCTATTACCCTATTTTCTATAGCTCCTGTCCTCCATCAGGTTCGTTCCACCAGGGATATGTTGATTCCCCAGGGCAACATTGGCTTCAGCACTAACTCACCTCTCTAGACTTGTACTTTTTAAAAAATTATTTCTGCCCTTGAGTATTTCTCTTACTTTGTTGTTGGCTCTTCCATACATTAAAACAAAATTTTAAGCACTTAATACAACATTTTTAGATGATCTCCAGCCATGGGGCTGCATTGCCAGAAATAAAAGTCCACGTTGTCATTGTGCTTCATGGGAGTATTTTGTATTGAACCTGTGGGCTGGGGGATGCATAGAGGATTTTTTAAAATTTATTTAAAAATAAATTTCTAGTAACTGATAAAACTCTTTCATTTAGAGTCATAAGAAATGAACTATTTGTTTGATGAAGAAGCAACAGATGACTTCCAAAAAGCACTTTTGAAAACTCCCCTTACTGAAGGTTTATATTAACTGCCCTCTGGAGGAAGAAAAAAAATCTGAGAAAGATCTTTTAATAGTACATTAAGTATGTTTTCCCTTGCATCTTTTTCTAAGATAAACAAGAACCAAGGATTACTTGCTCTGTGCATGGGATGCCATGTTGTAAAGTTTAGGTAGCAGATGCTCTAAGAAAATTTGTAACATTAAGGCTGAAATTACCATGAAAATGCCAAAACATCTTTGTATTGGAATTTTACAAAATTTGTTCTTAGGACTTAACTTCTTATATCAGTTTTCAAAGAGATGGTAACTTACTTCATCAGTTCTCTTTGAATTTTTTTTTTTTTTTTCATGAGATAGAGTCTTACTCTGTTGCCCAGGCTGGAGTGCAGTGGCACGATCTCGGCTTACTGCAACCTTTGCCTTCCCAGGTTCAAGCGATTCTTCTGCCTCCTGAGTAGCTAGGATTACAGGCATGCACCACCACGCCTGGCTAATTTTTTGTATTTTTAGTAGAGATGGAGTCTCACCATGTTGGCCAGCCTGGTCTTGAACTCCTGACCTCAGGTGATCCACCTACCTCAGCCTCCCAAAGTGCTGGGATTATAGGCATTAGCTACTGTGCCTAGCCAAGAAATAGAAAATAACTTTAGAGCAGTATTTTCGATATTCTGTTTTTTTCATATATTCTCATATGATTACCTACATAGGATATATGTGTTGTGTTTTGCTTTGCTTACCTGATAGAACACTGTTAAAAATAATATTTTAATTGAAAAGATGTTTAACTCACATTTTTTAATGGGTTAAGGTTAATGTTTTGAGGTTTTTTTTAGCAGATGGTATTGATTTAGTGTTTTTGGCAATAATTTTGTTAGCACTGGTAGAAAAGATGAGGATTTGAAAGGAAACAATTGCTTGCTTTGTAAGTCATGATGTTCAGTAATGACTAAGTACATTCATTTGCACAGCCAGTATAAACTCCAGATGATTTTTTCGCTGCCTGTTCCTTAAGTGGGTCATGTGATTTAGTGTTTATCACTGACTTGAATATCTTCAAGTTTTACAAACCACATAACTTGACCATGAAATCAAGCAGCTCTTTCAAAGGACTCTTTGAAAGTATATTTTATTTTTATTTTTGGGGTCATTTCAATGAAAATAAGATTGTACAATTTGTGTATGGGTTTTGGAACTTTTCTCCCTTCCTTTCCTTCTTTTTATTTCATCTTTCTTTCCTGCCTTCTTTCTTCCTTCCATCC
This sequence comes from Macaca thibetana thibetana, assembly GCF_024542745.1. Classification (NCBI taxonomy): domain Eukaryota; kingdom Metazoa; phylum Chordata; class Mammalia; order Primates; family Cercopithecidae; genus Macaca; species Macaca thibetana. The sequence goes on along the minus strand of NC_065578.1, from coordinate 140,178,482 downwards.
TTCCTTCAACCTTCCTTTGTTTTTGAGACAGCGTCTCGCTCTGTCACCCAGGTTGGAGTGCAGTGGTGTGATCTCGGCTCTCTGCAATCTCCACCTCCCAGGTTCAAGTGATTCTCCTGCCTCAGCCTCCTGATTAGCTGGGACGATAGGCACGTGTCACCATGCCCGGCTACTTTTTTGTATTTTTAGTAGAGACAAGGTTTAGTCATGTTGGCCAGGCTGGTCTCGAACTCCTGATCTCAAGTGATCCTCCCTCCTCGGCCTCCCAAAGTGCTGGGATTACAGGCGTGAGCCACAGTGCCTGGCTCCTTCCACCCTCTTTAAAACAAATTTCAATGCAGAGATTTCTGTGGTACTTTTTGGTTGGTCTTCCCAACACGGTCTCTGCCATTAGCAGTTAGCTTTTAGCAAGGCTGATAGGCCATTCACTTATTTTATAAAATCAATTTGTGTATATGGTATTTGGTGGCCATCTTTCAGAGATGACAGTGACTCAAGTGTCTGTGTGACTGTAACTGCTGCATTTCATTTAGATCTGGTCCTTTTTGTTCCAGGCATAATGGGAAAGGAGCCTAATCCCTAAAGAATGATATCTAAATTTGTGAAGAACCTGCCTAAATTGTTATGGTGGCACATGTGACTGATGGATCTTTTGGATTTGAATGCCTGTAATGTTTTAAATATATGTTTACTATTAAAATTGTTCCTGGATTCCTTCTTTCTTCTGTAGGATATGTGTATGGATTAGTTGTACAGAACCATTAATATGCTGACCTTTGTGCAAATGTGAAATACTTCTTTAATGGTTCTTTTAAAAACTGGGTTCTGTCAACATTGAGAATTTCAGCATTGTTATCTGATAAGAGTTACTACCCCATTTTAAGTATTGATTAGTTTGACATATGTATGGACACATACACATGTGGAATCATAGATTAGACAATGATATGTAAAAAATGGGGAGATTATTTCAGAGGTAGTAGGTTTATTTTTGAATAATAAGTGTATCTTAAATTCAGTAAATTAAATATATAATAAATGCCTATGGTGTATAGGAACTACGTTTGATGCCAGGTAGATTTATAAATAGCTGTAAGTTCTTATTTCTTATAGAATAAGGAATTGTCCATAAAGACCCTATAGCTTAGAATTGCTGAATTTAATAAGCTCTATAATTTTTGTCATTTTTTGTCACTTTTTGTCAAAAAAAATAAGCTTTTTGTCATTACTTTTAATGGCAAAAACTGCAATTCTTTTGCACCAACCCAATAGTAGTTCACATGAGAGACATCACAAGACAAAGAGATTAGAGAAAACTTTATACATAATGACTTGGGACTGGTACTTGAAGATAGGATTTGTAGAGGCATAGAGGCATAGGGGACAAGTACCCAGTAGAGGAAGCCTGGGACAAGATGGGAAGTTGCAGCATGTGTTTGAGGGACCAGTTTGGTTATAATATATGAGATACATTTTAGAGAGTAAGGGAAGATAAGATTGGGGCTAGGACATATAGGACCTTGAGTACCATCTTGAGAAAACTCTGAAGTTTGTGAAACACTGAGGTGATTGATCATCTATTCATTTTGTAACCAGTTGAGTATCAGTTGTGTGCCAGGTACCAATTAAGCAGAAAAGTAGAGTGGGTAAGAATCACATAGCAGCCGGGCATGGTGGCTCATGGCTGTAATTCTAGCACTTTGGGAGGTCGAGGTGGGTGGATCACTTGAGGTCAGGAGTTAAAAACCAGCCTGGCCAATGTGATGAAACCCCGTCTCTACTAAAAATAAAAAAAAAATGTGGTGGGCACCTGTAATCCCAGCTACTTGGTAGACTGAGGCAGGAGAATCACTTGCATGTGGGAGGCGGAGGTTGCAGTGAGCCGAGATTGCACCACCGCACACCAGCCTGGGCAATAGAGTGAGACTCATCTCACAGGCCCTGGGGCAACTAAACTTCCAAGTTTAAGTCTTGATTTACTCCTTGTTGGCTTAATGACCTTGTGTAAGTTTCTTAACCCTCTCAGACAGGTCTAAGTCTATCTGTGATGATAAATTTGTTAAATCATCAAGTCATTGATTTTTATAAAAATTTCTAATGTTAAGGTCTAAGAAATTGTTATAAGAACTTTCATTTTTGGTTACTGGTCTAAGAGATAGAGAACTATTTTATCATTAATATAAAAAATTTTAGTATTTCACAGAGAAGTTTTTTAGTTGAGACCTTTTAAAATGCAGGATTACTTTAGCTATTTTGACTTCTTTTGGATATTCTTGAATTTAATTTTAAGTCAAATTTAAAATTAAAAGGAAGGCCAGGCAATGGCTCACACCTATAATCCCAGCGCTTTGGGAGGCTGAGGCGGGTGGATCACCTGAGGTCAGGAGTTCGAGACCAGCCTGGCCAACATGGCGAAACCCCGTTTCTACCAAAAATACAAAAAATGAGCCAGGTGTGGTGGCTCGTGCCTGTAGTCCCAGCTACTTGGGAGGCTGAGACACGAGACTCACTTGAACCCGGGAGGCGGAAGTTGCAGTGAGCCGAGGTTGCACTGCTGCACTCCAGCTTTTGTGACAGAGGGAAACTCTGTCTCAAAGAAATAAAAAATGAAAGTAAATGTAAGTTAAATTAGATTACACACATTAAATTTTAATTTAAATAAGTTGAAAATTAAAACCCAAACACACCTTAAATAAATCACAACCCAAATAATCTTGTACCCATCTATCTCTTCAACTGGAGGAAGGAATTGAGGACATGGGGGTTCTGTGTTTGACTTCTGCGAACACAAGGTAGATGTTTATTTGTTGTTGCTGCTGATGTTTAAATCAGAAAAGAAGGTTAGAAACGCATACTGAGTAGGCAGAATTACAACTTCCACCCTCTGTTATAGACAGTTTAGGATAGATATCTGATTGAGAATAGACTTTTAACAAAGTGATAAGAGTTGAGATAAGTCACAAATATAACTTCACTACTGTTCATATTAGTGTAGCAAAAGTGTGGGTATTATTAAGTAGGTTCTTCCGTACACTCTACTTTTTGTTCCAGGACATTTCTATGGGTTCTGATCAGTGGTATTTAGTGGTATTTAATATTTGTATGCCCCATGACCACCCTCTAGTACCCTACATATTTATTACTATAAACTAACTTTTGATCTCTGATACTGTGGAATAGTTCAGTTATATATTCAAACTGTGTGGCAAGACTTGCAGTGGAGAGTATAGGAAATGGGGTTTGGCCTGAGGAGAAGGGAAAGGCTTGGTGCTGTGCCTTGTTCTTTAGAATTTACATCCCTTTAATTGCTTTCCTCCTATGACCATTGCTTTGCCATGACTGTGTAAAACTATGGTATGATGTATGAGTTATGAGGTGTTCATTTCAGATGTTATGCACTGAGCTCTAATTAACTTGACAGAAGCCAGATTCATTTTTATGCAGAGACTTTTAGTATAGTAGATTTGGAGCTAGAAGACCTAGGCTTGAACCTTGGCTCTTTCTCTTATTATTTGTGCCACAAAATGTAGGTGTTCTTAATCTGTTTTCTTATTAGTAAAGAGGGAATAGTCATTACCGTCGTAGGTTGTTGTGAGGTTGTTGCAATAAGGCTTAAATGAGATGCCAAGAAAGCATTTTATAAAATTCTAAAGAGCTGTTTAAATGCCCAGTGTCCTTGGTACATGGTGAGTCTTTGGAGGCATGCAGTGTGTCTTAAGTATCATTTGGAGCAACTACAACACTAAGGCACAAATTTTTAAGTTGTAAGCTCTGTGAGTACAGACTTTGTCTATTTTGTACTGCTGCATCTGCAGCATCTTACAGAATGGTGTTTATTTATTTCTAAGTTTCAAAACTTTAAAACATTTTTCTTCTGCTTACCCCCTTTCCTTAGAAATTTGATGATTCTTTCTTCATCTTCAAAAGAAAAAGAAAAAAAAGATATTAACAGAGCATAGCACCCTATCCTGTAGTTGGATAGATAAGCTAACTCTTTGTGGGCTGGTCCTTAAAAGTAAAGAGGGAGGGTGGTTACAATGGGATTCTCTTTTAGTTCTATTTCTGCCACAAATAAAAAGAAACAAGATAATAGATGGGAACCTGAAATGAAAAATGTTTCAGTAAAACTTAGAGAGATAGGCAGGAATTTAGGAATAGCAGTTGAATGAAGAAGCCAGAATAGGAGTTTGGGTTGGGTCCAGGGAAAGATCTAGACCGTAAAGGCATACACGAGGTCTTACTATTGAAACATTCTGTCACAGCCAGGTAGGGCACACTAAGCTTATACATGGAAATTCAGACTGCTTTAAAAAATGGTACCCTGTTTATATTTTTATGTATGTAAATCAGCATTCCTGTGGTGATAGAGGATAGATAAGATTATATTTTCAGATAGTATCCCTATAATTCTTTTTAGTAGGTTAAATATACCCTTCAAATTAGTTTTCTGAGAGTGAATTATTTGACTCATCCAGGCTGTGTTACACATGAGCTGTGCGATATTGAGCAAGTTATCCAACTTACTTGACTCTGTTTTTCCCATGCCTTAAAGTAGAATAATACTTCCCTTGCAGAGTTGTTGTTAGGATGCAAAACAATGCATGTGAAGTACCTAGTGCAGTACTAAGTGCACAGTAGGGATTCAGTTAATGGTGGGAATTATTATTTTTTGATCTAGGCTTAATGTATAATTATTTGTATATCATTTGACAGTACTATTGATATAGTATGAACATTCCAAATGTTGTTGGTCTTGTGGGTTTCGGTGTTTGTTTTTAGACTAAATATATATTATGTTTTCCTTTCATAGATTTCTGAGAGAGCAGACACCATCTTATTTCTGTTGAATTATATTTAGTAACTCAAAAGGCATATACCAAGCTGTCAGAAGCAGCTTCATTTAAAAGGTAATTTCAAATTTTGAAAGGGTCATTTACTCTTTAATTTTACTTGGATTATATTTGTATACTTGGCATAGATAATTAATGGTTCTCTTACACTAAATTTGATTCATTCAGACTATAGAACATCCCTATTATATCATATTCACTCCGTATTGGAGTTTTTTTCTTTTTTAAAAAAATCTTTGGTAATACAGTTGATTTTCCAGTCTCAATGAGCACTACCATGCTATATGACATGAACAATGTAAAAAATTTGTTTCCTCGCAAATATTTAAAATTTTTTCCCACATGATTTTAAATGTATTTTGTTTAAATGCAAAATACCAGGTGCATTTGGAATTATCTCAGTGGGGAGCTTGTTACTGGAGTAGGAAGGAGAGAAGCTGGAAAGAAGTTGTATGCAATGACAAATTTTTATACTACTTTTAGGCAACCTTGACATCTATTTAAAAATCGAGTGGCCGGACGCGGTGGCTCACGCCTGTAATCCCAGCACTTTGGGAGGCCGAGGCAAGCAGATTACCTGAGATCAGGAGTTTGAGACCAGCCTGGCCAACATGGTGAAACCCTGTCTCTACTAAAAATACAAAAATTAGCCGGTGTGGTGGCACATGCCTTGTAATCCCAGCTACTTGGGAGGCTGAGGCAAGAGAATTGCTTGAACCTGGGAGGCAGAGGAGGTAGCAGTGAGCCGAGATCGTGCCACTGCACTCCAGCCTGGCAGACAGAGTGAGACTCTTGTCTCAAAAAATAAATAAATAAATTTTTAAAAAATTTGAACTTAATTCAGCAGACTTCCTAGATCTCTATTTTGTATTTAAGATAGTAGTAGCAAATAGAGCTTTTAGTGGACTACGAATAATTTTGACTTTTGAGATAGGAGGAATAAGTTGTTTTATTTTCTGAGGGCACACTTGGTACCAGAATCTTTAAGTGACCATGAAATGAAGGTAAACATAATTGGGGGAAAAAACAGGCTTAAATTCTTTTACTCTCATGATGTTTGTAAGTAAGAATGCTAGGTTTTAGAGATACACAGAGAAACTACTGTGACTGTGAAGGTTTCTTCCTGTAGCTTTATGCTAGTCCAAAGACAACATTACTTTATGAATTCTCAGTAAATGTACAGAAGTGGTAATGTGTGACCAAACTTTAATATCTGCTTGGAACTAGTGCTTTCTTATCATTTGGAAGAAAAAAAATTATCATTTTAAACCATTTAACATCTGGGAATGGCTATAATTATGACAGACAAACTTTATTTTCACTAGAAGATAGAATAGGATAGTGAAAAGAGCACTGGAATGAAAATCAGGAACCCAGGGTCTCTACTTGCCCTTTTTTTTCAGTAACTGGCTATGGGACCTTAAACAACTCATTTAATCTCTGAGTTTTAGTTACTGTGTAAAATGAGAGCATTAGAATTAAATATCAAGGTCCTTTCCACCTAAGGGAAGGAAATTTTGTAATAAAACAAATAGTATTAAGGAGGACACCCAAGACTATTTGGTTAGAATCATCCAGTTGAGCAAGAAATTAAAAAGAATATATATATATATATATATGGTTATTTAGCATGATTTAGCAGGGAGATAGTATGGGATCCAGAGACAGAAGAGGAGTTGAATCCTGGCTTAATCATTGCTGGCTATGTGGCCGTAGGCAAATAACTCTGATTTTCAATTTTCTTATCTTTAATAGGGATTATAATACCTACCTATGACAGAGACTGCCAGATATACTCCAGTAGCCATTCTGCGTTTCTTCTTTTCAGAAATAAAATTTCTAGTCCTGCCTGAAGTTTAAGCTAGCCCATGACTACCCAAGTGTTTCCAACTGTGTTTCCCAGGTAGATGCTGGTAGATTGGGCCCAGTAAGTTTGGGCCATTGGGATGTGCAAGGAAGAGATGCGGGCAACTTTTTGGGTCATCTTCTTAAAGAAAAACCCATGTGTCCTGGATGTCCTCTTTTCTTTTTTCTCTTTGGCTGGGAAATGACAAGAATTAAAGCAGCAGTCTTGGATCCAGAGATGGACGCCAATTGATGAAGACGGCAGAACTGACTGGCTAGTCTGGGTTCCCTGGAGCAGAGCTGACTCTCCACCCTAGGTTATCCATTTACTTTTGCACTGTTATGTGAGAGAGAAATAAACTTCTATCTTCTTTAAGCCCTTGGTTTTTTTTGGTATTTCTTTGTTACGGCTGATTAGTCTACCTAGTGGCCTAAACAAAACGCTACCTTACAGGGGGGGGGGGGGGGGGGGGGGGGGGGGGGGGGGGGGGGGGGGGGGGGGGGGGGGGGGGGGGGGGGGGGGGGGGGGGGGGGGGGGGGTACCTAAGAGTTGTGAAGGCTAGAGATTATAAATTGCCTAGTTTAGTGGGTGACACATTATTAGTAGGTGCTCTAGCAGTGTTATCTATCATTTGTTAAATATTTGCTTCCCATCTATTGTGGGTGGGGAGCAATGCTAAATGTAACGATCATGGAAATAGTTTCTATTATCAGTGGATTTAAGAACAATTAAAACAAGGATTCTTAACAATTTAACAGAAGTATATAAAATAACTAGCAATAGCCAGTTAGAGAACAAAATTTTATAGTGTCATTCATAATGGTAACCAAAAATATAATTTATCTAGAATGAAAAAATAAGAAATGGGCAAGAAGACTTTTATGAGAAACAGTTTAATTAAGACCAAAATACCATAAAATTTATGGAGAGCTATTTCTTGTTACTTAATGTTATAAAACATTGTTTCTCACAAAGGTTAGTTTATAGGTTTAATTAATGTTAAAAACTCAAATATGACATAATGCATATAATGAAAAACATTGGTTCCCTGGTCCACCCTTTCTCATCCCTGAATGGTTATCCCCAGAGGCAACTACTTATAATCCTCTCGATATTATGCTGCCATTTAAAATTTTTTGCATTTTAATGATGTATGTTGACTTACTAATAAGGCAAAGGAAGATTTAGCTTTTTTATACTTAAGTTTTTTCCCTTTCCCCCTCAACTTTCTTTCCCTAATGGAGTTATCACTATTTTTGGTTAGTGTCTTCACTGTTAAAATTATGTATTATTCATACTTGAGCTACTCAGTGATTATGATTACATTTACTGTTTTTCTAAAACTTGTTTTCTTGGAGTTTATGGGAAATTATCTTGTATTATATCCCTGATAAATTTTATTCTCATTTTTTCTTTTCTAGAATTTCTTTTGTCTAATATTTGAACTCCTGGATTTTGATTTTCTAATTTTTACTTTTCTAGTGTCTGGGAGATTTTCTAAGCCTTTTCTTCCAATGTTATTGTTATATATTTTTAAATGTTCTGCTCTCATTTAAATTTTTCAGCTGAGCACGATGGCTTATGCCTTTAATCTCAGTACTTTGGGAGCCCCAGGTAGAAGGATCACTTGAGGCCAGAAGTTAAAAGACTAGCCTGGGCAACATAGTGAGACCCCATCTACAAAAAAAAAAAAAATTAGCATGGTGCATTGGTACATGTCTGTAGTCTTATCCACTCAGGAAGCTGAGGCAGGAGGATTGCATGAGCTCAGAGTTAGAGGTTACAGTGAGCTATGATTGTGCCACTGTGCAACAGAGTGAGACCGTGTCTCAAAAATATTATAAGTAAACTTTTCAAAGCCTTTTCTTCTTTTCTGAGCATTCATTTTTATAGTCTATTACTGTTTTGTGGTTATAATTTCACCTCTGTCCAAATAATTTTAGTTTTTAAAAAATAATTTCTTTGTGCATTGTATTTTTGTTTGTTTTTCTGTTTGATTTGGTTTCTTTATTTCATGATAGGAGCATTCCTTGGTTGGTCCTCAAACATTTAGCTAATACTAAAAATCTTGGAAACTCTGTGTGCATGGGTTTCACTGTAGGGCTGTTAGTTGAATATCAGATTTATTTTATTGAGACATTGCTGACTCTTAATATCTATAGCAGGGGTCCCCAACTCCCAGGCTGTAGACTGGTAACAGTCTGTGGCCCATTAGGAACTGGGCCACACAGCAGGTGAGTGGCAGGCCTGAGCTCTGCCTCCTGTCAGATCAGCAGCGGCATTAGATTATCATAGAGTGTGAACTCTGTTGTGAACTGTGCATACAAGGGATCTAGGTTGCAAGCTCCTTATGAGAATCTAATGCCTGATGATCTGAGGTGGAACAGTTTCCTACTGAAACCATTGCCCCCACCCACACTGTCTGTGGAAAAATTGTTTTCCATGAAATCGCTTCCTAGTGCCAAAAAGGTTAGGGACCAGTTATCTATAGCCTTTTCTCTTGGGCTGTTTTCTCTTTCCAAAGAAGAGTCTTTCTCCTGCCTGGGAGGTACAAGTTGCTACTAGTTTCTGACAGTTAAACAAAGGAAGAGAACTGAGAGGTAGAGAGTGATCTCACTGCTTAGTATAGAAATGCTCTTTAATTTACAGTAGCATTATATCCTGATGAACCCATTGGAAGTTGAGAATATCATAAGTCAAAAATGCACTTAGAGGCGGGCACAGTGGCTCATGCCTGTAATCTCAGCATTTTGGGAGGCTGAGGTGGGCGGATCACAAGGTCAAGAGATCAAGACCATCCTGGCCAACATGGTGAAACCCTGTCTCTACTAAAATACAAAAAATTAGCCAGGCGTAGTGGCGGGCGCCTGTAGTCCCAGTTACTCGGGAGGCTGAAGCAGGGGAACTGCTTGAACCCAGGAGCTGGAGGTTGCAGTGAGCTGAGATTGCGCCACTGCACTCTAGCCTGGGTGACAGAGCGAGACTCTGTCTCAAAAAAAAAATATATAAATGCATTTAGTACACCTAACTTAATGAAGCCTAATCTAGCCTATCTTAAATGTGCTCAGAACACTTATAGTAGCCTACAATTTGGCAAAATCATCTAGCAGAAAGCCTATTTTATAATAAAGAGCGAATACTTTATGTAATTTATTGAAAACTGTACTGAAAATAAAAACCAGAATGGTCATACCATACCAAAAGTACAGTTTCTACTGAATGCATATTCTTTTCCCACCATGGTAAAATCGAACTATTATAAATCAGGGACCACTGTATAAATTGAATCTCCCTGTCTTCGGTACAGTATCTGGCTTTTTTTTTTTTTTTTTTTTTTTTTTTTTTTTTTTTTAAAGACCGAGTCTCACTCTGTCACCCAGGCTGGAGTGCAGCGGCATGATCTCGGCTTACTGCAACTTCTGCCTCCAAGGTTCAAGCAATTCTTGTGCCTCAACCTCCCAAGTAGCTGGCATTATAGGCATGCCCACCACCATGCCTGGCTAATTTTTGTATTTTTAGTAGAGATGGAGTTTCACCATGTTGGCCGGACTGGTTCTTGAACTCCTGACCCCAAGTGATCCACACACCTCAGCCTCCCAAAGTACTAGGATTACAGGCGTGAGCCACCGTGCCTGGCCTTCAGTACGGTATCTTATCCTCACACTCAGTTGTGCTTGTAGTCCCAGAGTCTGGTATCTGTCTGATTCAGTTTTTTTTTTTTTTTTTTTTCTAGAGAGTAAACTGCTTTTCTCCTGCCAGAATGCAAGTCACAGAGTTGTAGAGGGACATCTAAAATCTCTTTTTTTTTGAGACAGAGTCTCGCTCTGTTGCCCAGGCTGGAGTGCCGTGGCACAATCACAGCTTACTGCAGCCTTGACCTCCTGGGCTCAAGTGATCCTCCCACCTCATCCTCCTCAGTAGCTGGGACTATGGGCATGCGCCACCAAGCCTGGCTAATTTTTAAAATTTTTTGTAAAGACAGTCTCCATGTTGCCTAGGCTGGTCTTGAACTCCTGGGCTCAAGTGATCGTCTTGCCTTGGCCTTCCAAAGTGCTGGGATTACAGGCATGAGCCACCACACCCAACAGGGCATCTAAAATCTAATTGTTCCTTATGTGGACTTTCTGTCATCCTTCTGATTTTAGCCTTACCCATAACTCTGCCCCATTTCTGGACTCTTTATTGTGAATTATTTTCTTGTTGGTATTCCTTTTTTGTGTGCATGTGGAGATAGTGCCTTGTGCTTTTTCACCCAGGCTGGAATGCAGTGGTGCTATCTTGGCTCACTGCAGCCCTGACCTTGTGGGATTAAGCAGTTCTTCCCATCTCAGCCTCCCAAGTAGCTGGAACTACAGGCATGCACCACCACACCTGGCTAATTTTTGTATTTTTTGTAGAGATTGGGTTTTTCTGTTGCCCAGGCTGGTCTCAAAATCCTGGGCTCAAGCAATCCACCTGCCTTAGCCTCTCGAAGTGCTGGGATTACAGGCATGAGCCACCATGGCTGGCTGGTGTCTCTCTCTTAACTACACGTTATGTTTCAACTTTCTCTGTTCTGCTAAGTCAGAAACTATACTTCTGCTTTGCATCTTCCAAGCTTTTATTAACTTTTTTGTTTTCTTTTATCTCTTCCAGCCATTATCTTCAGTGTTTATAATTTTTAACATTTCTTTACTGTCATGTTAGTGGGGTTTTGGGAGCAAGTGAAGATAAATGCATGTATCCAGTCTTTGATTTTTAATTAGAAATCCTTCGATTTTTAAAAATTGAGACAATTTAAACAAAATAGCATGAAAATAAAAAGACTTAAGAGTTTGGTGCTATATGGATTTCTCCAGAAGCAAACTTCATTTAAGAATGTCCTATTTTCCATTTGGCTGCAGCATCTTTGCCCCTTTCTGCACAATTTGTGTTAGCACATACAGGGCCTGTGATGTTGGGAAAGGTCAGTTTTCCTGGCACCTGGCAAATTACAGTTGTGTGTCTGCTGAAAATCTCCAATGTAAGGCAGAGTCTTGTTTTTCTTCCTAAGCCATTTCTGAAAAACAACATGTATTTATTAACATAATAAATTTCTACTTCATAGCTCAATATTGAGTCTAAATCAGAGGAAATTTTTGTGATCAATCAAATAGAGCTTTAACCTTGTGCCATGTGTATCCAATAGAATGCTTTTAGTTGCAAAATAATAGTAAATATACCTAGCTAAAACAAGAAAGGGGATTTATTAATTAACTGGAAAGTTTAGAGAGAGGTCAGTCTTCAGATATTGTTTGGTCAAGTCTGTGGCTCTGTTGCTCTGCAGTTCTCTCAGCTCTGCTCTAATCTTTGTTTTTAGTCTGACTTCCCTTACAGTTGCAAAATGGCTACAGGAGTTCCAGGTATCATATTTCATATCACATCATTCAGTTGAAGAGAGAGTTTCTTTCCGAGAAATTTCTAGAAAACATGTCTAGACCTACTGGCTTGAATTAAGTCCTTGCTGACCCTTGAACCAGTAAGGTGGAGCATTTGCACTGAGTAACTTGTATCTGAGTCTCATGTCCCATTTCTAGAGCAAGGGTAGTGATATTTCCCCAAAATTTATAGAATGTGTGTCAGGAGTGATACTCAGAAATTAAAATAGGGAACATGGATGTTGGGGAGGTAACCACAATATCCTTTAGTTGTGATTGTTTTTTGCTTTTAACTTTCTTGTTGTTTTTTCTTTATTTGAGACAGGGTCTTGCTCTGTCGCCCAGGTGTGAACAGGGCTCACTGCAGCCTTTGAACTCTTGGGCTCAAGTGGTCCTCTTACCTCACCTCCTGAGTAGCTGGGACTATAGGCTCATACCACCGTGCCTGGCTAATTTTTATTATTTTTATTTTTGTAGAGACAGGTGCTGCCATGTTGTCTACGCTGGTCTCGAACTATTGGGCTCAAGGGATCCTCCTGCTTCCACCTCCCAAAGTTCTGAGATTACAGGTCTGAGCCACTGTGCCCAGCCTTTTTTTCGTTCGTTCTTTTTTTTTTTCTTTGCCTTTAGAGACTTTTTAATTCTACCTTTTGGTAGTCCCTCCTAAAGAAACTTTTCTTCTCCCTTTCTCTTTCATCCTTCCTTACCTCCTTTCTCTTGTCTTAATGAATCCTGAGAAAAAAAATAATTGTATTCCTGGTTGCCTGACAAGATGCCTCTTTCTTAGAGGAAGGGTTCTATGTTTTCTTCCTTCATATGCTGTTTCATCTGATTTCCCTTTTCCACATATGCTTATTGAATGACAATAATACAAGCATAGAGTCTTCTCCTTAATGTGCTATTATTATGTTTGTTTAATTTTTGTTTTTAGTGTACCTTGTAGTTTCTTCATCTTGAGACAGTGTTGTCTGGTCTTTTGAGATATCCTGTTAGTCACTGGTGTTTTGTAATTTCTTTGTGTCTTAGTTGGGATATGTTATGCTGGTGATTCCTCAATCTGATGATTAATGGCTTTCATTTTTGGAAAATTCTCAACTATTATCTGTTCAAACGTTGCTTTTTTTTTCCCTTTGTATTCTTTCTTGATTTGATAGAAGATTTTGCTAGACATTTTCATCCTCTCCTATGTATTTCTTAGTCCCATTTGCTTATTTTCTGTCTCCTTATCTCTGTTCTGCATTCTAAGTAATTTCCTAAACTCTATTTTCCTTTTAAAAACTAATTATTTCTTTATCTGTATCTAATCTGCAGTTTGACCCAGTGTGTATTTTTTTTTATTTCAATGCTCATATAAAATTCTGTTTGTTTTTTCCTTTCCCTCAGATCTGCCTGGTCTTTTGATATTGTCTTTTTTTTTTTTTTTTTTTTTTTTTTTCTGGTCTTTTATTGTCTTTCTTTTTCTCCCATGTTTTATAATGTCTCTTATGTGTTTAATAATTTTAAATATACTTATTTTATAATTTCCATCTGCACTATCAGTTGAAATTTTTTAATGTCTAATCCTACTAATTTTTGTGTCTGCTGTCCCCTTATGGTGAATTATTTCTTCTTGTGCGTTACAGCTTTAGATTATGAGCTTATCTTTAGTGACGCTTTTTTTAAATATGGGAATTCTATGGGTCTGGAATAGTTTTACATTTGCTTCTGCTAGTTATCTCAGGAATATTATCAGCCTGGGATCACCCTTTTTATACATTTCTGAGCCTTGAATTTCTTGGATCATACAGGTGGTATAAACTTGAACTTCAAACCATTGTGAAGGCTGGCCCAGGATTTAAGTTATTGGTGTAGAATTTTTTTGTTCACCTAGAACCTAGACCAAGATAGTTATGTTTACTTGGGGAATTTGGTTTTATGAGGGTCTTTTAGTTCTAACTTTCTGTGTCCCAGGGTTGGTGCTCATTCCAGCCAGTTAATAGGTATTAAGATTCAAATGTCTTGGTTATTGAGGCTGGTAAATCTCCCCTGAGTAACCATAATCAGTTTCTGCTTACTGTTCTGGATTACAGTTCCTGTCTTGTTTTTGGCCTCTGAATGTTTAATTTCTTACTATGCATTTAAAGGAATGTTTGTTTGATTTAATCCAGCATTTTGAGATATTTGAGAATGCCCTAGGTCTGGTTCTGCAGGGAATACACAGATTTGAGGCAGAAATTTGCATGCAGGAGATTTTTTCGGCAGTCCTCTTGGCAACCAACCCCTGTGGGGAAATGAAGGATTGTGAAGCAGATTCAACAGAAGGAGAAGCTAATCCATAGTGCAGCTGCATCCAAGACACCAGTCGATCCTATGGGGAGCTCCAGACCTGGGATTAACCTGCAAAGAAGTCCCAAATCTAGGTACGGGGGCCAGGTCTTTGAACTTCAAGGAGCCCAGCTTCTCATAGTATCTCCTATTATGAGGACAGCCACTACTGAGCTCAGGAATATGGTTGCCCTTTTCATCGGTGTATTGCTTATGCTTTGGGAAATGTAATGCCGTTTGGGCCCTCTCAATAGTCAGTAGGCAGTTTTCAGCCTTCCTTCATATAGACTCTCTAGCATGGCCACTTCTTTGGAACCTTTCATTCCCTAAATTTACTATCTGCCACAGCAGTTCTGCCATTTCTCCTTCACTTACTGTGTGCCTCCACTTTTTCCAAACTTTCAAGAGCCATCTTAATATTGTAGTATCATTTCCAGGGGCCTTGTCAGGGTGTTAAATTCAGTATAATGGGAGAGTGCTCTCAGTTAGGTAAGTCTTCTTTTATCCAACTTCATATTCTATTTCCCTTGGTCCAGTGTCTTCAGAATCCAGCCTTAAGTCTGTTCTTCCAGCTCTTGCTTTACATGTTGACTAAGTTGTGCAGCTCTTTCAGCCATATAGACCTTTTCCTCCTCAGCAGATTCAGCACTTCCCAAACATGGTTATTTGTGATTGGTCTGGAGGTCAAGAACCAGAGGTGGAGGTAGATCTGGGAAGACATAGGTTATCTTGTAAGGAAGAGGCATGTGCTTCATCTTGAGCAAAGGAAAGGCTAATTTCTGCAGGATCTGATAGTTCCTGGGACTCTGTGACTCCAGAGATTCAAGATTTTTAAATGTATCATCCAACTCTCAGGGTTCTGTGCCTTCGTAAGCAGAATGCTGACCCTGGTGTCATACAGTTCAATATTCATGTATGACTGTCCGTTTCTTGATTATTCTTTTATATTCCATAATATTAGTGTTAATTTCTATATTGTGAACAAGGCTTCTGTGTAATGAGTTGGTCATCATTCAAATGATACCTTCATGGAAAACAGTGGGGCTGTGTACCTGCATGCCCTATGGCTCAAGAGCAGTGTTCCTACCAAGTAGAGCAATTGAGGAGCTATAAGGGCCCTACTTAGTGCCACATATTGATACATCTGTCTTTGTGTCTTTAACATTTATTGGGTGTTTATTGGGTACCAGTCTCTGTGCTAGAGGCATTATCTCATTTGATCACAACCTGTGTGATAATGACTTTTGGTATCTTCATTTTCCAGATAAAGTAGCTGAGTCTTTGACAAGTTAAGTTACTTGCCTTATTTTATAACTAAGAAAAGACAGAGCTGGCATTTAAACCCATGCATTCTGTTTCTTGAGTCACATTCTTAAAACACTATGCTATACTGGATCTCTCTCCTTGAATATTGATAATAGTTATTTTTACTTTTCTTTGGTGAACTTGGTCTTTTCTTCCATTCCTATGATGTTTCTACTTGATGACGATTTTATCTTCTTGCCATAGTCTTGTCTTTTTCACTTTTGATGGAATGGCAAATTAATTGTATTTAAATAAGAAAATTGGAAAAGTGTCAAATGCTTAATCAAGCTAGTTAAAACTGTTTATTATAAAGGTTTTCCCATTGCAGAAGTACTATTTGCTATAAACAAAGTAAAAAATACTGTTAAAAACTATTGATACATCAAAAAGTTATAATATTTGACATGTTCTCCATTTTTTTCTGAAATAAGTATTGCATATTTTAGATAGGTAGGGTTTTACAGTACAATCATTAATGAACAATTTGGGAGTATTTATCAAAACCTTTAGTAACTCTTCTCTGAACTCTCTTATGTGCAATATAGAGTATCCTCAATTAAATTTTAGAAGGGCTGATTAGAATTGACTACGTCTTTTTGGTCCTTAAGATATAGAAACAAGAGATTGCAATTTAGTTTATGGAGGGATTGGCTATTCATAATAATACAAAATAATTGTATATCTATGATATTAAAATTTTTAAAATGTTTTATTATTATTTTTCTAAACGAGGAGAAACTCAGGTATTAAAACTTTATGGGAGAACATGATAGAGAAAAAAAGGTCAAAAAAGGACCTTAATCTGGGTGGAATGGCATGGGCCTGCAGTCTCATTTTACTGGGGAGGCTGAGGTGGGAGGATTGCTTGAGCTTAGGAGTTCATGACCAGCCTGAGCAACATAGTGAGACCCTGTCTCAAAAGGCATTTTAGGGAAAAAAGGTGAGAAATGATCTGGAGTATATAGATCCTTGTAGTGTAGTATCTGGTATATAGAGGTAAAAGCGGGACCCACCTGCATAGGATATCTCTTAGTTGGTATATACTATGCATTTTTATATTCTGGATACTAACCTACTTTAAATGGCAAAATATGTGCTCTCATTGAATGAAAGCCCTGCAATTAGATAGTATGTATTGATTTCATTTCCTGAATCTGAATATTAATTGTATGATAATTTAGAGGTTTTTAAAAATGTATTATTATTATTTTTTGTGTGTGTGTATGTGTGTGTGTGTGTGAGACAGGATCTCTCTCTGTCACCCAGGCTGCAGTATAGTGGCATAATCGGCTCACTGCAACCTCTGCCTCCCAGGCTCAAGCCATCCTCCCACTTCAGCCTCCCAAACAGGTGGAACTACAGGCATGTACCACCACGCCTGCCTAATATTTGTATTTTTAGTAGAGACAGAGTTTTGCCATGTTGCCCAGCATGGTCTCGAACTCTGAACTCAAGTGATCCACCCACCTCGACCTCCCAAAGTGCTGGGATTACAGGCGTAAGTCACTGTGCCTGGCCAAGAGTTCTTAACATTAAAAAATTTTATTTCCCATATTATGAGAGAGATATTTCTTATACTTGTCATTGAAAAATATAACTACACTTTTCTTTCATTTTTATTAATCAGTAGACTATTTTTAGACCAGTTTTAGGCTCATAGAAAAATTGAGTGGAAAGTACTGAGCTTTCCTATACCCCCTAATTCTTTCCCTTCCAGTTACCCTCTATTATTAACATCCTCATCAATGTGATATATTTGTTACAATTGATGAATAAACATTGATACATTAACTAAAGGCCATAAGTTTACCTTAAGATTCATTCTTTTATTGTACTATTCTATGGGTTTTGACAAATGTTATCATTTTATGTGTATCCAGCATCACAGTTCATATAGAATAGTTTCACTGCCTTAAAAATCCCCTATGGGGTTTTGAAGCGAAAAGAACAGGTATTTTTCTACTAACCTTCCCATTCGGACCCCTCTGAGAAACTTGAGTGTCTTTTTAGAATTGTCTTGGCAGTTTGGCTTTTTCATGAACAATGAATTTTAGATTTCTTTCCATATAAGTACATGTAGATACTTCATATTTTTTTCCAGTGGCAGCATAGTAAACAATCTTGAAACTTCTTAAAGGAAGGAATTACCAGGTAAATATGAGGACCAATAGTGCATTTATTGTTGAGTAGTGCTCGGAGAAGAATACTATGAGGTAGCATATCTAATGCTATACAATAGCACCAGTTTGGTATGGAAATTAAATGGTATAATTTAAGCTTTTAGGATTATTGAACACAGAATAATAATGTTATTAACTAGAAGATGAAGCAAGTGCTGTGACATATGTATATATGTATTATGTCCATTTCATAAGCACATTTGTCTAATAGAAAAGCTTGGCTTAGTATTGTACAAGACTTAATAATTTCTCATCCTTGATATTTTAAGCCTTTAAGCAGCTTTCATTGATTATGTGATTAAATACTTCTTAAAAACAGATATCTTAGGTTTTCTCTTTGAAATATGGAGCTTGAAAAAATGTGAATTAGTGAAGTTTTAAGGGTGTTTAATGAAAGTGCCAGGCATTGTTTTAAGCTTTCTCATAAAATTGTAAGAGTATTTGCTGGGCTGGGTGCAGTGGCTCACGCCTGTAATCCCAGCACTTTGGAAGGTGGAGGTGGGCGGATCACATGAGACCCAGGAGTTCCAAGACTAGCCTGGGCAACACAGTGAGACCCCATCTCTACAGAAAAATGAATTAGCCAGGCATGGTGGCATACAGCTGTAGTCCCAGCTACTTTGGAGGCTAAAATAGAAGGATTGCTTGAACCTGGGACATCAATGTTGTAGTGAAGTGTGATTGTGCCACCACACTCTAACCTGGGTGACAGAGCAAGACCCTGACTTAAAAAAAAAAAGAGTGTTTTGATATATGTTTATGTTAGAAATAAAAATTAATTACCATTTGGTATGGTTTGAATGTGTTCCCCAAAAGTTTATGTGTTGGAAGTTTAATTGCCAGTATAACAGTATTAAGAGGTGGGAACTTTAAGAGGTGACTCAGTCATAGGGCAGAACCGTCATAAAAGGATTCATGCCATTATATAGAGAATTAGTTCTCTAGGAAGTGAGTTGTCAAGAGAATGTGTTATTATAAAAATGAGCTCAGCTTACTCTTGTGGTCTCTCTCTCTTGCATGCCTACTTGCCCTTGTACCATGTTATGATGCAGCAAGAAGGCCCTCAGCAGAATGGGCCTCTTGACCTTTTACTTGCCAGCCTCAGAATGGTAAGAAGTACATTTCTGACTGGGTGCAGTGGCTCATGCCTGTAATCCCAGCACTTTGGGAGACCGAGGCAGGTGGATCACGAGGTCAGGAGATCGAGACCATCCTGGCTAACACGGTGAAACCCTGTCTCTACTAAAAATACAAAAAATTAGCTGCGCATGGTGGCGGGCGCCTGTAGTCGCAGCTACTCGGGAGGCTGAGGCAGGAGAATGGCGTGAACCCAGGAGGCGGAGCTTGCAGTGAGCAGAGATCACACCACTGCACTCCAGCCTGGGCGACAGAGACTCCGTCTCAAAAAAAAAAATAATAATAAAAATAAATAAGTTTATTTTCTTTATAAATTACTCAGTCTATGTTATTTTGTTATAGTAACACAAAGTGGACTAAGATACCATTTAATTGACTTGATATACTTTTAAACTTAATTGTGAAAGAAATAGAACTTCATGACAATTCAAACAAAAAAATGGACTTTTTGTTATATTCTGTTTTTTTATGTTATTCCATGGAAAGGAACACGCTTTAAAAAAATATATATATGATAGGCCGGGCATGGTGGGCTCACGGCTGTAGTCCCAACACTTTGGGAGGCTGAAGTGGGTGATGACGAGGTCAAGAGATTGAGACCAGTCTGGCCAACATGGTGAAACCTGTCTCTACTAAAAATACAAAAATTCGCTGGGCGTGGTGGCACACACCTGTAATCCCAGTTACTCGAGAGGCTGAGGCAAAGGAATCGCTTGAACCCAGGAGGCTGAGGTTGTAGTGAGCTGAGATTGCGCCACTGCACTCCAGCCTGGGTGACAGAGCAAGACTATGTCTCCAAAAAAAAAAAATTAAAACCATATGATAAATCTATTTTGTATTTATTTTTCTTGCCTTTCATATGTACCATCCAATAATGCTGACAGTATAAACTTTGATGAATCAATTAAAAATCAGTTTATGCTCATATCTGTAGCAGCATTATTCATAATAGCCAAAAGGTGGAAGCAACCCAAGTATTCCTAGATGACTGGATAAACAAAATGTGACATTACATACAATGGAATAGTATTTAACCTTGAAGAGGAAGGAAATTCTGACACATGCTACAACATGGATGAACCTTGAGGACATTGTGCTGTGTGAAATATGCCAGGTACAAAAAGGCAAATACTGTGTGATTTTACCTATATGAGGTACTTGCAGTGGTCATAGTCACAGAAACAAAGTAGAAGGGTGGTTGCCAGTGACTGGGGGAAGGCAGAAATGGAGAGCTGTGTAATGGATATAGAGTTTCAGTTTTGCAAGATGAAAAAGTTCTGGAGACTGTTTGCATGACAATGTGAATGTTGGTCCACTACTGAACTGTACACTTAAATTGCCATTTAAGATGGAAAATTTTATGTTAATATGTATTTTACCACAATTAAAAACTAAGAAAAATCAATTTACTTAAAGATAAACAGAGGCAACTAATTTTCTCTAGTGGAATATTCTAGCAAGGCATGGAGAAATCTGAAAGTTTAAGTGACTATTCTTAAAAATGTATTATCACATTTCCTAAATATTTAAGTTTAGGAATATGCTGCTAATGTCAACTACCAAAAGCATGAAGAGGAAGATAATCATTTTGGTCATTACTGTCTGATCTTAAAAGGACTGTAGACTTAATACTTTTTATATATTTGTAAAAGTTTTCTTTCAAATACCATTTGAACATTTATTTGTATTGATTGAAGTTTTGTGGATATGGTGTATACTTAAGTAATCTAATCTAGAGTTGTAAGATGTAAGTGGCCTAGTTAAAAAGAAGATACCTATGTCATAGCGCTGCAATGCAGGTTGAAAAGTATCAGTCTACCCATAAAAGAAGTTTGAGGATGTGAGGAAAACCACCAATTTGCCTAAGAGGAAAGAAGCAAACTACATGCTTCAAATTACTCTTTGTTTGTTTTTCTCAGAATGAGGAAATTATTTGATAACCAAAAATAGTATTAGTTTAAGATTAGCTACCAAAGCTAGGTTATTATTTCCAACATTCTTTAGCAACTGAGTTCTGAGACAAGAGTTAATAAAAAACGTGATTAGATATGTTTATTCTCCCTCTGTATCACTAGTGGTCAGCTTTTGTTTGTAGTATGTTTAGAAGGGTTCTTAAAAAAATAAAAATAATTACAAAACCCCAATTTTGTGCATAGTTATACCATTTAGTTACATACTATATATATACAACTGTCATCAAATTATTATAATAATAAATGCAAAGGTGAGTAGAGCACCTGATTAATCTTGGACAGAGATTTTATCTTATTTATCATTGTGATTCCATTACATAGCACAGTGCCAGACATATAAAATGCTATTAATATATGTTTGAAAGAATGAATGAATTAATGACTAAATCTGTGTGTGTATGCTAATGAGTGTAGTGGGATACATACCTTTTTCATCTGTAAATTTTTCTTTTGTTAGCATATTTTATTTTCTTTCTGTACATATTTGACTTCTTTTAAAAGCTCATTATACATTATTTTAAGTAGTTTTATTTTTTAGTAGGCTCTCATAACACATAAACAAAGATGTGTTTATCAAACATTTATACATTGTTTACTGTGTACCTAGTGCTGTTCTGTGTACCTAGTGTTTAAATTAAAAACCATTTAATCCTCATAAAAACCCTATAAGGTGGTTACTGCTAATATTCCATTTACAAGAGGAAACTGAGGCACAGAGAAGTTAGGTACTCACTCAAGGTTATCCCGCTAGTAAGTGTCATAGCTGGGACGTGAACTCATGTCTGAGTTCCAAAGTTTATGTGTTTAACCATTACACTAGACAGACTCCTATTTTTAAAAAGTACCAGCTCTTCCCAGCACTTTGGGAGGCTGAGACGGACGGATCACGAGGAGATCAAGACCATCCTGGCTAACACGGTGAAACCCCGTCTCTACTAAAAAATACAAAAAACTAGCCAGGCGAGGTGGCGGGCGCCTGTAGTCCCAGCTACTCGGGAGGCTGAGGCAGGAGAATGGCGTGAACCCAGGAGGCGGAGCTTGCAGTGAGCTGAGATCCGGCCACTGCACTCCAGCCTGGGCGACAAAGCGAGACTCCATCTCAAAATAAAAAAGTACCAGCTCTAAAAATTATTTCCATCTCCAGAAGACTGCCCTTACTAGTGAGGCTTTTGTTGTTATTTACAGTAAATTTTATTAAAATTGAAATTTTCAAATGGTAATATTCACTGTACTTGTCTTTTATCATCAAGCTCTTTAGTGAGTATACTGTTTTATTTTAAAAAGTGATATTTATTATAAACGTATTTGATGTCTGTATGCTAACAATTATATTCATAAAATGTTGATATTGGTAAAATTTGGCATTATTTCAAAATGTGATGGAATATGTATGTGTGACTGTTGGAGTGCTTTTCTTTCTGTTGGTATTGGTAAAGTATTCTTTCTGACTGAAGCATCTCTGAAATATCAGAGGAAAAATGGGAGGTGGAATCCAGAGGAATTGGAATTTTAGACATCTTTCAATTATTTTTGTCATTTGTGATAAGTACCTAATGAATTTTGAACCTGGTAATGCCCATATCTGCTATTTTGGTACCTGAGGAACTGGAGTGTTTCTATTCTTTGCCTTGTTTAGTGGTCTAGGAAAGAGGTCTGAAGATTCAAACTCTAGTCTAGTTTAAGTTTGTGTTTGATAGTTTACAAATCAAGGTGCTTAAATTTACATTTTATTTACTGCTATATGCAGCTCTTTTTAAAAGCCTTTTGCGATATTTTTTGGTATTTTGATTGTTTAAAGCCCTCAGATAGCCTAATTAAAAATGAGATGTCCAAATTCACTGAGGCATCTGTTAAATAAAACCTGTCATTAAAAAAAAAAAAAAAGGAATTGTCTGTTTTATTCTATAGCCACAGCAGAAGGGTTAAATATGGACAGAACACTATTTGTTCTTTTAGGTATTACTGTTTTAGAAGGAGATAATAGCTACACTTTCTTTTTATGCCTTCTCTCTTTCCCTAAATAATTAGTACTTTTATAAATATAGTATCTGGCAGAAATTGATTTCTGTTAAATATCAAAAACAGCAATCAATAGTGACAGTGGTCCATGTATATTAGTATTTTCCAAAGTATGTTCCATGGGAGATGGCTTGCTGTAATATGGTTTTATAATCATAAATAGAGGAACAATTGCATAAATACTGCCCCTCCCAACATACAAACATGCATCTGTTAACACACAGGCTTTGGAGAGTCACAGTATACATAATTTATTAATGGTACTAAGAAGTCCTGTGGTAATAAAAATGGATTTAATTTTGTTTAGCTCAACATTTCCCACATTGTTTGACCTCAGAACCTTTTCTTTCCTAATCTTGTGGTTGTCTAATGCACTTTGTGCTCCACAGACGGCTCTTTGGTATATAATGCTATATTCTGTGACAGTATAACAGTAGATCTGTTATTTTGATGAGGTTTCAGAAAAGTAGCCCATCAAAAATATGCCATTATTAGTTCATTCATAGTTAATAAATGGATTTTAGGAATGGCATTTAAAAGTTATTAGAAATTTGAGGTACAATGCATCTTCCTTGAATTTATATAACATTGGACCTTGCATTTATAGACC
Organism: Macaca thibetana thibetana; assembly: GCF_024542745.1. Lineage (NCBI taxonomy): Eukaryota > Metazoa > Chordata > Mammalia > Primates > Cercopithecidae > Macaca > Macaca thibetana. The sequence continues at coordinate 140,154,862 of NC_065578.1, read as the reverse complement.
TATTACTTACCAAGGACTTTAATCTCTCACTTGATATATAATGAGAGAATGGTAAACCTCATTATTTTTGACTAATCAAGGAAGCTAGGCAAATCCAAGATAGTATTAAAAAAAAAAAACAATAGTTTTTAAAGAAATGCAGTGTTATCACTGCAAATACTGTATCTAAAATTGTACCAACAAAATAGTCCAAAGTAGAAGATTCTGAGTGGAAATCCTTTAAAGAATAAATAACAGTGACTTGTAATTAGTTCAGTTGGAATTATATAGGTACTTCTGAAATAAATGACATTATTTAAAATTTTTTTTCAAAAGGTTTAGCTTTTATTACATGTATCTTATTTACAGTATTTACTTGCTAAACCATTTCTTTATAGAGTAGTCTATTTCAAATTTCTAATGTGGTATGGCTTGTAAAAATTTACTGAGTGATCTGTATCCTAATTGAGAATAGAATGAAACATGGAAATAAGGCAGGGGAGAGATCTTCTCTAATGAAGGAAGGGGAAGAAATTTCTTTTGAGCAGTGATAAAAAGAGCAAACAAGAACAAACATTTGACTATTATTGCTGAAAGGAGTGATTAATAATTAACTAAAAGGAAAAGCATCTGCTTCTTGAGTTCTGTAAAAGTCCAGATTGAGGGCAAACTATTAAATCACAATAGCAATCAAAAGACAAGAAAGAAAAATGAAAACATGGTGGAAGAGAAAGATGAACTTGTAGCAACCAGGATGGTTAGATATCGGGGAGGCCTCAAACAGATAACATTCCACAGAAGAGTCAGCATTAAAAGATGCAAAAGCCCCAGAAAAAGTAGATAAATCATGTCATTCTTGTTTTTACACTGACGATATAGATATATTACACCCCGGTTGAAGTGTGGCGTTGGGGCTAGGAAAGGCACTCGTGGAATTGCGATAGTCTTTAAAGTACTACCTTTTTACATCCCAAATGTTTATCTCTAGAATATATCCAGAGTAGCTCATTCTCCAGTCTTTGTTTTTGCATTTTTAAAACAGCATTTACACATTTGTTTCGTAAAATCTCATCATATCAGTTGTTTTTACCAGGCTTTAATAGACCTGATGTGTTGAGATTCCCTCAATTCCCTTTTTGCTTCCTTTGTTTCTTTTTATTCCTTTGTGATATAAGACAGCATAGTAGCATCACCTCATTTTATAGGAGTGGGGAAATCAGGTTGAAGGTTAAGTGGCTTGTGTACGGAGTGAAAGGAAGGCTTTCAAGTGTAGCTTAGAAAACAGGAGTTTGGTATTTTTATAGGGAAAAAATATGATGGCTAATTTAGCAGGTTTTCTGAATTAAACTTCTTATGCTTGATTGTACGCTTAAGTATTAAATCTTTCAAGTATTCTCTGTGTCAGTACTGACTAATCTGCCTTCAGTTATATAATGGATAGCCGATCCAGCCTTTCCTTTTAAGAAAATCCTTGATGTATTACACCATTAGAACAAATTCTAACATTTGGTGTTCATTAGTGTTGTAACCGAAACAAAAACATTTTAATGGTTAATCCCAGAGTATTTTGAAGTTAGTGTAATTTTGCAGGAAAGGTATTTAAGCCTTAGTATCATTTGCAAATAGGCCACGAGCCAAGTTTCAAAGCTGTTTCTTAGTGAGACATTTGAGTTTTTCTGAATGCAAAAAAAGGATTATGCAGCATTATGCCTTGTAACAAGGAAACAGAATGGAACAATTACAATGAGATTTGTATTGATAATTGTGTTTCTGTGTGAGTCGTTTAAGTTACTGGGAAGCAAAGTGAGATTTAGAATAACTCCCCAGCAGCTTCAACAATTGCTTAAATTTAGTTGTAGACCACGAAAGAGGTATTTTTAGTATAAAAAAGGATGGGAATTGCTGGGCAGCAATTAAAACTTCAAACTCAACATTTAGGGTTTAGCCAACTGAATTTACTAAAAGGGAATGCTTTAACTTTTTGACTCTATATTTCAGGAGAATTGCTAATTGTAGTTTATTAAGGTAAAATGACTTTTTGTGATGTAGTGTTAAAAAGGTCAAATCTCCACTTAAAATATTAGGTTGGTGCAAACGTAATTGCAGTTTTTGCCATTGCTAGCTTTTGGTAGTGCTAAAGAGCTTTGCAAAATGATTTTTCTTTTAAAGAATATTTAATTTACTTTGCTTTTGGTAAATGCCAAAGAAAGGCACAGTGAAGTATTGTAAGTGCATTCAAAATCGATTCTTCAGTTCATTTGTCATCCTAAAGCAAAAAAAAAAAAAGAAGTGGAAGACAATTATTAGATGGATAGTAAATATAATCTAATGATTTATATGTTGTTTTGACATTTAACCATGGATACTGTTGCTTAAAAGGACTCTTTAAAGAAAATCTCAGCATGTTTTTTATTCAAAGTTGTTTTGACTTAGGTATTTTTTCCATGTAAAAGAGAAAAATCCCACAAATATTAAATCTGTTTCAACAAGTGTTTTGGAAACATTATGCAGATTTTTAATGCAATTTACATGAGCACAATACATATTTCTTAATGCTGTGCTTTGTGAGTTTCTGGAGTTTTGAACAATATGTTTAGGTCATTTTGAATTATTTTTGTTATGACTGTGAACTGATTTGTTTATGTGTGTGTATTTGTGTGTTTTGGCTCTATCTGTATCTCAGCAAGACGGTTTAATGTCAGCTCTATCACAAGATAATTTACTTTTTTCTCCCTCTATGATATATAACTTTGGGGGTAGAAATTTGTTTTGGAATGTAATTTTTGGAAATGTATTAGCCACTTGACATGCTTTAATATTCAAAACAATTCGCAGTGAGTCTGGATTTTTAGTGACTAGTCAATGTCCTTGGCAGACATTTTTGTTTTGATTGATGAAGTTCATTTTATCAGTTATTCTTACAAGGCTTGTACTTTTTGTATGCGGTCTAAAAAAATCTTTGCCTAGCCTAAGGTCTTGAAGATTTCTTTCTATTTTTCTTCTAGAAATTTTGTAGTTTTTGGCTTTTTCGTTTAGGTCTATAATCCATTTTGAGTTAATTTTTATGTATGTTGACTATGGATTTTTTTCTGTTTTCAAAATGTTTGTACAGAGAGACAACTTTAGTGACGGTGTGGAGGTTGCAATGAAAAGAGTGAAAAGGCTGGGTGTGGTAGCTCATGCCTGTAATCCCAGCACTTTGGGAGGCCAAGGCGGGTGGATCACCTGAGTTCAGGAGTTCGAGACCAGCCTGGCCAACACGGCAAAACCCTGTCTCTACTAAAAATACAAAATTAGCTGGGTGTGGTGGCACATGCCTGTAATCCCAGCTACTCGGGAGGCTGAGGCAGGAGAATCACTTGAACCTGGGAGGCAGAGGTTGTGGTGAGCCGAGATCATGCCATTGCACTCCAGCCTGGGCAACAAGAGCGAAACTCCGTCTCAAAAAATGAGAGTGAAAAGACAGGGAATATGAGTTCATAATGACTAGAACTAGGATAGCAGTTCTGCATATCAAAAAAGCAGGGAAGAGGAGAGATTTGATGACATTTTAGAGACAGAATGAATTGGATGGGGAGTGAGCATGGAGGTAGAAGTAAAGATGAATCTAAGGCCTATGGTTCCAGAAAGTAGTATGACCTGTGGCAAAAACTGGAATACAGGACAAAGGGAAGTTTTATGATTCTCCATTGTGGTGAATGGAGAAGAATTTTGTTTTCAAACTGTTGAGTTTATGTGATAGCAGGACATTCTGTCCTTGTCCACATGTATACATGTTGAGGAACAGCCAGATTCTTAGTGAAAACATTTTTTCTTTAATTCACTGTGACTAATTTTTTATGTTATTACATAATTTCCATTGTGATAATTTTTGTAGCTTTTCATCAGTATTTAAATTTTGTTGTGAAACTATTATATCTACTATATAAAATAATGATTTAAAAAAATGCCACTAAAGTGGTTTCCACTGTATTTCCCTCCTCTGTTTTCAATACAACTTGACCACTAATAAGGATATTCTGTCAGTATTTGTCTAGATATGCAGACATCTCATATTATTCTTTCCACAGAGGTAAAATTGTATTATCCTTATTTATTTTGATGCTCATATTATCCCAGGCATGGCCAGTGGAAATAACATACATTAAGCTAACTATTGTGTCCTTTTGACATGTCCTCATGGTTATTTGAGAACTTTCTTAAATTCTGTCATAATAAGATATTCTAGGCTCATGTTATACTTTCCCTGGGCTAGCCCTGTATCAGCCATTTCACTCAAGGTTCCTGGTTATTTTTAGTGGAGAAGGGTATTTAGAAACAAAGATCTGAACACTGGGTGTGCTCATTGCTATGAAGACATCATTTCTTTTAGGTTTTGTCAGTGAACAGAGCTTATAAATTGTATTTACACATATAAAAATGTGTATGTGCATATACACACAGGAATATAGATGGTACACATATATCCATATTTATTTTCTATATCAAACCATCTTTAAAAATAACTCTAAGTTTACACCTATACCTCTAATTCCAATCCAGTCCAATATATATATATATTTTTTTCTGGCCTTTTCCTTTTCCATGTTTGCAATTCCCTCCTCTTGCAGTAGAAACCTGGCTCCTATTAAGTCAATATATTTTGCTGTAAGACACACCAACCCCCACCCCCAATAGCCATGTGCAACCCAGGGGGAAGGGAGAAGGATGAAAGGGAAGGAAGAGGGAAGGAAGTTCCTCCGAATGAATTTTTTTTTTAATTAGCCCCATGGTTAAAAAAAATAGAAGAAAGGAAGGAGCCATGTAATTTTAAACTTGCGAATAGTCAGTTTTGTCCATCTTTCTCTTTTTTAATGTCTTTTTTCTGGCTTTTATGTCACGAATAAAGCTTATGAAAATAAACTTCATACTACTTTTTATGCCTTTTTTTTTTCTTGGTTTCTGTGAACCTATTGGGTTTTTTACATTTTAATTTTTAGGACACCTGAGATTTATTTGGGAAATATTTTATATTTTATTTTTCTGAATGGATAGCTAGTTATTTCAACATTAATATTGATTGATTTATCTTTTCTCCATTGATTTGAAATGCCATCTCCATTGTATCCTGTTCTACATTGTTCTGTTACTGTATTCTTCTGTCTTATCTGTTTGTTTTTTAAATTGCATGCCTGATAGTGGGACAGTGTAGTATTTATCGCCTAGAGTGACTCTGAACATTAAATGAGAATGCACATAAAATGGTCAGTATGGTACCAGTTATGTAGTATAAAATGGTCAACACATATTAGCAACCATTAGCATCTCAATATAAAAGGAATAAACTTTACAAACAATATGAGAGTAAATTACAAAAAAAGTAAAAATTAAAGTAAGTAGTGACTTTTTTTAAAAAATAAAAACTTGTAGGATTCTTAATTTTTGTACTTTGTGTATGGAATGGCAAAAGTTCATATTCTTTATATACAGATAAATTATGTTTAAAAATGTGTCCAATATTAGATAAAGTTAAGCTATTTAGACTTACAGATGTCCTGGATTGCAGGCTCTTTGAGGGCAGAGACTATGTCTCATTTCATTTAACGAATACCTATTTAGCACCTCACCGCGTCAGGATCTGAGCATAGAATGGGATATGATATCTACCGTGAGCAGCTCACAGGCTAGTTGGGGAAACAGACATATAAACAAATAAATATAAATAACTTGCAGAGGGCTAATATATGTATAGCAATGTACTTAGTTGTCTTCCATTAATGTGAAAATATTTATATCAGAGCTCTACACATTCACTGAGGCATTTTTCTAAATATGGGGATGGGATGAGAATATTTAAACAGTATTTTTATGCTGACTTCCCATGAACTATGTCCCAAACTGCTTGATTGTACCTCACCAAATCTTTATATAATACTAACCACAAAGAAGGCAAAAAGTCACATATTTGGAGTGTCTTTTGTATTTTCTGCTTTTAATATGTATTCCATGTGTAGTCCTCAATAGTGAATGTGTGTATACCGCATATTAATAAAATGGTAATTTCAGCACTAATATTCTAGTATTATTTTCTCTGAATGCTTCTTTCAGTTATTTGACTACCATCAGGTAATGAATTTGTATTTTTATAAGATCAAATTAATGCATTTTTAATCCAAACATCTGTTCTCTATTTGCTCCACACCTGTGACAAGATTATTTCAAAGACTCACTTATAAAAGAGAAACACATTATCAAGGGGCAACCCCGCTTTGAAGCATACATTCTATTTTTTGCACAAATAACCATGTGAAAAATACCAATTACTGAAACTCTGAGAAGAATGAAGTTACTTCTAGTATTTATACAAAAAAAGGCTGTCTAAATGAAAACCAAACTGAGATGTAATAGACCAAATCTGTGTAACATAAACCTTTCTAGATCAATGTAGCTAAAAAAAATGTATCCGTGATTTGGGAAGGCAGCTTTAACAAAACAGTATTGTACAAAAATAACTAAAACAAAACAGCTGGCCACCAATGTGACAAACATGCACCTTAGCAGGAGGCTGTGAAATTTGAAGCACCTTAGTGAGTATTAGCACATACTAGTAGACTGTTACAGGTCATATTTCTGTGTACACTATTGAAAATATTCTAATGTACATGAAGTATTTTGACAAGTGAAATTATGAAATTTCTAAAAAATTAAAAACCTAAATAAAGGTACCATTTTGGTTGAAATGAAAATCATACCAGTTTTAGGTCTCAGTGAGAGTGTAATTTAGATTCTGGTACTGTACCTATTAAGAAATACAATTTATTCTAGTGTCACCTTCCTTATTAGCAAATTGTCTTCAGAAGGAACACAAACAGGAGAGGTCTAGAGATGCCTTTTAGAGTGTTAGAAAGACAGGTTTTATGTGGATATGGCTAATAAAGATTGAGAGGCTGGCTTTGTTTAAATCCTAACTCTGTCATTTTCTAGGCTATTGAACAGTATTTTAAACATTTCTCTGCCTCAGTTTCTTGAGCTGTAAAATGTATAAGATAGACCCCATAGGGTTTCTGTGGATTTAAATGAGTGACATTAAAAAAATGCTTAGCATGTTGTCAGCACATGAGAAATCCTTAATAAATGCTGGCAGTAAAGTTCAACATGAGTAGACATTTTTTCCTTGTGCATTTTCCCTCCATTTTTCTCTCTTCTGCTAACCCTCTTGATTATGATTATTATTGTTTTTGCCTTTCTCTTTAGTTTTGTAACCATTGCATTTTTTTTTTGTTTCACTAGCTCCCTTGTTCTCTCTTTTTAACCCCTCTGTTTTCTTCACTTTACCCCAGGTTTTTATTATTCTTTAAAAATTTTCCATCCTCCAACTGCTATACTTTTTTTTTCCACTGTATTTTAATTTTTTTTAATTTTAGATTTGGGGGTACATGTGGTTTGTTACATAGGTAAACACGTATCATGGGGGTTTTTTGTACATATTATTTCATCACCCAGTTATTAAGCCCAGTACCCAATAGTGATCTTTTCTGCCCCTCTCCCTCCTCCCACTCTCCCCTGTCAAGTAGACCCCAGTGTCTATTGTTTCCTTCTTTGTGTTCATAGGTTCTCATCATTTAGGTCCCTCTTATAAGTGAGAACGTGCAATGTTTGGTTTTTTGTTCCTGCAATAGTTTGCTAAGGATAATGGCCTCCATGTTCCTGTAAAAGACATGATCTCATTCTTTTTTATGGCTGTATAATAAATGTACATTTACTGTGTACCACATTTTCTTTATCCGATCTGTCATTGATGGGCATTTAGGTTGATTTCATGTTTCTGCTATTGTGAATAGTGCCAACTCCTATTCTTTTATCTGACAGGCCCAATGGCCACTCTTTCCTTCATAGGCCTGTATCTCTGTATTTCTGCCACAGGGGCTGTTAATCTGAGATCTCTGAATGTCCTTCAGATGACCTACGAACTTCTGAAATTATTCAACATTTTATGAATATGCATTTTTATTTATTTATTTATTTGAAACAGAGTTGCTACTCTTGTTGCCCAGGCTGGAGTGCAATGGTGCAATCTCAGCTCACTGCAACCTCCTCTTCCCGGGTTCCAGTGATTCTCTTGCCTCAGTCTCCCAAGTAGCTGGGATCACAGGCATGCGGCACTACACCCAGCTAATTTTGTATTTTTAGTAGAGTTGGGGTTTTGCCATGTTGGCCAGGCTGGTCTTGAACTCCTGACCTCAAGTGATCTACCCGCCTCTGCCTCCCAAAGTGCTAGGATTACAGGCATGAGCCTCTGCACCCAGCCGAATATGCATTTTGTAAAGGAGAGGTTCCATAGTTCTTTACAGGGTTTCAGAGGACTTCACTAATTTTATGAGTTTAAGAACCATTGCTTGATAAGATGTAGCAACCCTTCCCTCCCACCTGATTTGTTGAGCCTCTCTGCCATTTGCCTCATTGATATTAGGGAAACTTTCTATACAGGAAAAAGTGTTACTCAGCGTATGTACTGGATTTGCATCATAGTATTAGAAAGGAACTTCATCCCCAGGTAATTCATTAATTGTGGCATCACTGTGTTATGTTGTAATATTTATAAGCAACAACTTTGTTTTTAAAACTTTTTTTGCATTGTGCATTCCCTAAAAGTTCTTTTTCCCAGTTTCAAATATTCATAACAAATGGTCAGCTCAATTTAAAACAAGGTAAATATTTTTCATTTTATTTTATTTTTCCATTTCTATGTAAAATACCCAAGCCAGCTTTGAACCAAAGCATTCAGCATTTTAGAAGCTAATAGTCCAGCAGAAAAATAATGTTTTAAAATTAGTTATAAATTTGCTAGAGGCCAGGCGTGGTGGCTCATGCCTGTAATCCCAGCACTTGGGAGGCTGAGGCGGGCAAATCACTTGAGGTTGAGAATTCGAGACCAGCCTGACCAACATGGAGAAACCCCATCTCTACTAAAAATACAAAATTAGCCTGGCGTGGTGGCACATGCATGTAATCCCAGCTACTCAGGAGGCTGAGGCAGGAGAATCGCTTAAACCTAGGAGGGAGAGGCTGTGGTGAGCCGAGATCGCACCATTGCACTCCAGCCTCAGAAGCGAAACTCCAACTCAAAAAATAAACAAACAAACAAATAAATAAATAAATTTACTAGAAAAAAATTGCAAATTGACAGCATTTGGGTTTTTTTTAAAAAAAGCCTTCTATAACAAAACAGTCATGTAGGCTTTTAGTACATTTTTTTTCTAGTTGGTCAAATAGCCAAAGTTGTTTTTTGTTTGTTTTTCAGTGGTTTTTTTTTTTTTTTTTTTTTTTGAGTAGAGGCTGATTTTCACCATGTTGCCCAGGCTGGTCTTGAACTGCTGGACTCAAGTGATCCACTCATCTTGGCCTCCCAATGTGCTGGGATTACAGGCATGAGCCACCGTGCCTGGCACCAAAGTTGTTTTCTTAACTAAAATCATCATTCACATGAATCATCATGACAGCCTGAAAAATGTAGAACTCGTCTAAGAAAAGGAGATAACCCAGTAAGTCATTCTTTACACATCTTGTTCATGTTTAAATGTCTAAAGAAGGAAACTATTCCTTTGAAAATAGCACTGCTTTAATCTTTGCACGGATAATTCTGACCTCAAAAATAAAATACCCATTTTTAAGACCTTGGCTCTACTGGGGAATAAGCAAACCAAATGAACAAACACAAACCTTGTGTATCCCCCCTTCCTTTTTTTAACCACTGATGATGAACCTTGGGTTAGCATGTAGAGCATAGATAATACAATGCCAAATACATATTTAACAAAAGTGAACTGAGTGCCTGGCATATGCAGGGCTCTGGGTGTACAATAGTGAGTAGTGAGTATTTGAGAAAAACAAATATATCTGTGTATATATACCAAATGTATTCATATAGAAATAGTAGTAAGTGCAATGAAGAAATGAATAGGGTCTGAGGAGAGAGTAAATCTTGCTTTAGAATACCATTAATTATCTCATAGAAAAATTAGTTATTTCATAGAAAAAAGAGAGTCATTTAGTCTCTGTTAATTTGTTTTCTGTATTTTAAAAATGAAGTTGGTGGCAGGCTGTTCAGAAAAGAACTACCAAGCTCACATTGGAGGTATCATCTCACCGTTAGGATGACTGTTATGAAAAGGATAAAAAATAACAAATGCAGGTAGAGATGTGCATAAAAGGGAACTTATATGTTACTGGAAATGTAAATTAGTACAGCTACTGTGGAGAACAGTATGGAGTTTCCTCAGAAAACTACAAATAGTACTACCATCTGATCCAGTGATTGCACTACTGGGGATTTATCCAAAGGAAAGGAAATAATGTATCAATGAGATATCTGCACCCCCATGTTTACTGCAGCATTATTCACAATAGCCAAAATATGGAATCAACCTAGGTGTCCAACAGCAGATGAATGGATAAATAAAATGTATATATACACCACGGAACACTATTTGGCCATAAAAAACAATGAAATCCTGTCATTCACAGCAACATGGATGGAGCTGGAGGACATTATGTTAAGTGAAATAAGCCAGAAACAATAAATTAAACACTGCATGTTCTCATGCATTTGTGAAAACTAAAAAAGTTGATTTCGTAGAAGTAAAAAGTAGAACAGAGAAGGGTAGGGGAAAGGGAGGGATAGGGAAAGGTTTGTTAAGGGATACAAAATTACAGCTAGATAGGGAAAATAGGGTCTAGTGTTCTATATCACTGCAGATAATTATGGTTAACAAGAATATATTGTGTAGTTTCAAATAGCTAGAAGGAGGATATTGAGCATTCCCAACACAAAGAAATGATAAATGTTAGAGATGATGAATATGCTAACTACCCTCATCTGATCACTATATGTATCAAAACATTACTGTGTGCCCCATGAATATTTACAATTTTTTTGTCAATTAATAAAATAAAAAAAGAAGCTCTCATCGAGATTTTTGTGCCTTGAAACATATAAAATTTGCTCTGGAAAGAAAACACCATGGCAAGATGTTGGCCACAGACTATAAATATAGGGGAAAGAAAACTGAAACAGCTTTATTTTTTATAACTCTGTTTCCTTGATTCGTAGATCTCTTAACAAGAGTGAATCATAGAAGCTAGGCGTATTAGTCTGTTCTCATGCTGCTGTACAGAACTGCCCAAGACTGGGTAATTTATAAACAAAAGAGGTTTAATTGACTCACAGTTCTGCATGGCTGGGGAGGCCTCAGGAAACCTACAATCATGGCAGAAGGCATCTCTTCACAGGGTGGCAGGAGAGGGAATGAGTGCAAGCAGGGGAAATGCCACATGCTTATAAAACCATCAGGTCCTGTGAGACTCACTCTTTATCACGAGAACATCATGGGGGAAACTGCCCCCATGATCCAGTTCTACCTGGTCCCACCCTTGAAATGTGGGGATTATTACAATTCAAGGTGAGATTTGGGTGGGGACACATAGCCAAACCATATCACTAGGACCCTTGAATCACTGTTTTGGAGATAGTTCTGAATTCCGGGCACTAAGGAGTACCATTTGGACACTGATCCTTTTATGTTAAAGATGGTGAACTGGTGGGTTTCAGCGAGCTGGTGGGTTTCAGTGTCCTCCTTTCAGTTGGTTAATTGGGAATCCTATAGTTGAGCCTAAATTCCTCAGTGTTTTGCTTTTTTTTTTTTTTTCCCATCATAAATGGCAAATATTGTGCCTACCTAGAATATGGTGCTTTGAAACCCAAATGTTAAGGAGATAAATGGGTATACCTAACTGCTTGGGATGAACAAGATTTTGGGGAATAGGATAAAAGCTTCTTTAGAGACTTAACAGTTATTTATGTGGCCTGGGGAAGTGGGATAGTTCATTCTGAATCATTTTCAAACTTGTCCAGGGAGCTCTGGGGCTCTTCAGAGGAACCTCAGTACTACTAGTGGGAATAGAGTTGCCAAGAAGGGCCAGGGTCTCATCCCTACAACCTTTAACTAAGGAACTTCTACTAGACATAAAGGAAAACAAATAACTTTGAAGATAATAAATTAGCTTTTGCTTCTTTGTCATAGAATCTTCCTGAGTTACTGTTTGTATACCAACTCTTGAGGCTTTCATCATGTATGACGAGGAGCCACATCAAGACCTTTCACCTGTGTTCTCTTATTCTTTTCTGCCATTTCCTCTACCCTTCTCCTCACACAAACACTTAAGTACCAGGCCTTGGGAACTAGTTAAGATCTGTTAGAAAAGAAAGATTTAAACAATATTTGAAAGCCCTGAAAATTATGTTCCTAAATCTTCTACCTAAATGGAAATATGTGTTATCTTCATTAGGAAGAATATTTATGAAAGTAATCAACACACTGAACTAGTTAGAAAGCAGTGTATTTTAGCCAGTAATGAGCCTTAACCTTTGCAGGGTTAGCACATGGAAATCGTTATTATATACTAGCAGATACAGCTATGCCACCATACTTATTTTGTCAAGGACCAATTCTTCATTATACCAGTGCAGTCTGATTTTCACAGTTAATCTTACTTGGTTGCTAAATGCCTTACATGCCTAATGAAATGAAATTTGAATAATTGACTAGCTTAATTTTGCAGTGTGAAATGGTTCCCTCCTCTTTATTTTAAAACATTTTTTTCTCCCCAAATTTTGAAGATATTTTGACTAATTCAAATTTCACATAATTTTAAGAGTACTATAATTTATAAGCCATAGAGGTATGTGATTTGAATGCTTCCTATCTAATGCAACTGGAATTTTTCTCCAATTATAAGAGAGACAAGACCATCATTCTCCAGTTTCAAAAAAAAAAAAAGAATGCAGCTGCTTGCAAGAGGAGAGCTAAACTAACAGAACGTTTAATATTTTGAAAAATATGTCCTGGGGGAAAAGATTCTTCTGTTTAAAAAGATATTAAACTATTTAGCTTGGCAGCTCCAGGGTGTGAATATTTTGAACTCCATCACTGTCATTTATTTTTTATCGAGTTCAAATGGAAAAATTGAGAACTTTATTTTGACATGTAATCCTTTATGAGATATATAAACCTTTAGCTGCAAGGGACTACATGTTACTGTGAATTACAAAGGCACATTCCACTTTCAGTGGATCAGTGTTTAATTTTCAAAATTCTCAGCAAATAGCACAACTGCAGCCAAAAATCCTGTTCTGAGACTCTTTCCAGCCCAGATGAAACTAATAGTTCCAGGCTGTGTTGCTGTCATTCATTACTAATCCAGGTATGGATGCTTACTGTTTTTAATTTTCCTTTTCTGAACTTGAAGGCAGCATTTGTCTTTTCCCACAAGAAGTTAGAGATAATGTTCTTAGATTCCAGCAACTGGAGATAGCTGACCTTTTCCACACTGACACAACTAGACTTTCTTTTAGGGCTAGTACAGATAGGAGTTTGATGATAAACATAAAACAGTGGGAGACAGGCACATGGTAGGGTATTAAGGAAAAACAAGAATGTATTAGGGATTTGCCCCTAATTTTTGGAAGCTGGTGTCATGGAAAGCATCCGTTCCCTACCATACAATATCTGTTGATGGCACTTGCCATTTGAGCAAGAATATTGAATTAAGGGGATATATGTTTTTATGTTTATTATAATTCTTTTTTTTTTTTTTTTTTTTGAGATGGAGTCTCACTCTGTTGCTCAGGCTGGAGTGCAGTGGCTCAATCTTGGCTCACTGCAACCTCTGCCTCCTGTTTCAAGCAGTCCTCCTGCCTTAGCCTCCTGAGTAGCTGGGATTACAGGTGCATGCCACCATGCCTGGCTACTTTTTGTATTTTAAGTAGAGATGGGATTTCACCATGTTAGACAGGCTGGTCTTGAACTCCTGACCTCATGTGATCCACCTGCCTCAGCCTCCCAAAGTGCTGGGATTACAGGTGTGAGCCACTGTGCCCAGCCTATTATAATTATTATTAGTAATAGAATTTTCAGAAACATTCAAAATGTCATCACCAATTATTCTATTCAAATCAGACCAGAATGGATTCATTTTGCATTTTAAACTGTCTTAATTGACACTTAAAAACAGCGTGACTTTTGGCTAGTCAGGAGGCTGAGGTGGGAGGATACCTTAAGCCTGGAGTTTGAGGCTGTAGTATATCACGATCACATCTGTAAATAGTTACTGCATTGCAGCCTGGGCAACATAGTGAGACTGCATATCTAAAAAAAAGAAAAAGAAAAAAACAGTGTGATATAGAATGAAGAATAGAGATTGCAGACTTTGGAACTGGACAAAAGTTGGAAGCATTCCCCTTGAAATCTGGCACAAGACAAGGATGCTCTCTCTCACCATTCCTATTCAACATAGTATTGGAAGTTCTGGCCAGGACAATCAAGCAAGAGAAAGAAATAAAGCATATTCAAATAGAAAGAGAGGAAATCAAACTGTCTCTGTTTGCAGATGACATGATCCTATATCTAGAAAACCCCATTGTCTCAGCCCAAAAGCTTCTTAAGCTGATAAGCAACTTCAGCAAAGTCTTAAGATACAAAAATCAGTGTGCAAAAATCACAAGCATTTCTACACACCAAGAATAGACAAGCAGAGAGCCCAGTCATGAACTCCCATTCACAATTGCTACAAAGAGAATAAAATACCTAGGAATACAGCTAACAAGGGAAGTAAAGGACCTCTTCAAGGAGAACTACAAACCACTGCTCAGGGAAATCAGAGGACACAAACAAATGGAAAAACATTCCATGCATATGGATAGGAAGAATCAGTATCATGAAAATGGCCATACTGCCTAAAATGATTTATAGATTGAATGCTATTCCCATTAAACAACATTCTTCACAGAATTAGAAGAAACTATTTAAAAATTTGTATGGAACCAAAAAAGAGCTCGTGTAGCCACAACAGACCTAAGCAAAAACAACAAAGCTGGATGCATCTGTTACCAGACTTCAGACTTCAAACTATACTACAAGGCTACAGAAACCAAAACAGCATGGCACTAGTATAAAAACAGACACATAGACCAATGGAACAGAATAGAGAACTCAGAAATAAGACTGCACATCTCCAACCATCTGATCTTTGATAGACCTGACAAAAACAAGCAATGGGGAAAGGATTCCCTATTTAACAAATGGTGCTGGGATTACTATTATGTATAATATCTATACTGGCCCTAAAAGAAAGTCTAGTTGTGTTTCATATACAGAAAATTGGAAGAGGACCCCTTCCTTATATCTTATACAAAAAATTAACTCAAGATGGATTAAAGACTTAAATATAAAACCAAAAACCATAAAAACCCTAGAAGAAAATCTAGGCAATACCATTCAGGACATAGGCACAGGGAAAGATATCATGATGAAATCACCAAAAGTAATTGCAACAAAAGCAAAAATTGACAAATGGGATCTAGTTAAACTTAAGCTACTCTGGGGGCTAAGGAAGGAGAATCACTTGAACCCAGGAGGTGGAGATTGCAGTGAGCCGAGATAATGCCACTGCACCCCAGCCTGGGGGACAGAGCGAGACTCCGTCTCAAAAAAAAAAAGAAAAAGAAAGAAAGAAAGTGATTGCTAGAAAAAAGTGGGGCAGGGGACCACTTTCTTTCCCCATTATATGTCAACAGAGTGAACTGGCAACCTGTAGAGTGGGAAATGTTTTTTTTTTTTTGCAATCTATCCATCTGATAAAGGTCTAATATCCAGAATCTACCAGGAACTTAAACAAATTTACAGGAAAAAAAGAAACAACTCCATTAAAAAGCAGACAAAGGACATGAACAGATACTTCTCAAAAGGTGACATTCATGCAGCCAACAAACTTTTGAAAAAAAGCTTAATATCACTGATCATTAGAGGAATGCAAATCAAAACCACAATGAGATACCATCTCACACCACTCAGAATGGTGATTATTAAAAAGTCCAGAAACAGCAGATGCTGGCGAGGTTGCAGAGAAATAGGAACAGTTTTACACTGTTGGTGGGAATGTAAATTAATTCAACCATTGTGAAAAACGGTGTGGTGATTCCTCAGAGATCTAGAACCAAAATATCATTTCACCCAGTAATCCCATTACTGGGTATATACCCAAAGGAATATAAATTATTCTATTACAAAGTTACATGCACACATATGTTCATTGCAGCACTATTCACAATAGCAAAGACATGGAATCAACCCAAATGTCCACCAATGATAGACTGGATAAAGAAAATGTGATACCTGTACACCATGGAATACTATGCAGCCACAAAAAGGAATGAAATCATGTCTTTTGCAGAGACATGGTTGGAGCTGGAAGCCATTATCCTCAGCAAACTAACACAGGAATAGAAAACCAAACACCGCATGTTCTTACTTTTAAGTGGGAGCTGAACAATGAGAACACACAGACACAGGGAGGGGGACAGCACACACTGGGGCCTGTCGGGAGGTGGGGTCGGGGGAGGGAGAGCATTAGGAAAAATAGCTAATGCATGCTGGGCTTAATACCTAGGTGATGGGTTGATAGGTGCAACAAACCACCATGGCACATGTTTACCTGTGTAACAAACCTGCACGTCCTGTGCATGTACCCCAGAACTTAAAAAAGTGGTAATTAAAATTCTCAGAGATAAGAGAAGATATTGTATCTACAAATGAATAACAGGATAATTTAGATGGGATCATTTAAAGAATAAATAAAGGCTCTTGGGTATTTCAAAAATTGTTAATTCAGTAGAAGGGTTGGGAGATAAATTTGAGACTATCTTCCCAAAAGCAGATTTAAAAAGACTAAGAGATAGAAAATAAAGTGGCGATGTAAGATAAAAGAAAGTACAATTAGAGGAAAACTATGCTCTCCAATGTTTGACTAGTAGAAGGAGTTCCAGATAGAGTTTGGGATGAATTAGTTCACTTAGTTCGTTCTATAACCTAGACTGTAAATTCTGGAATGTTGGGGAATATGTTGTTGGTCTTGTTCACTATTTATTCATTGTCACAGTCTGTGCACCTAGTAGGTCTTCAGATATTTTGACTGAAATTATTCTTGTGTCTTGTTGAGAAGAGGCATAGAAAAACTAAGCAAATTTTTAAAAAGAGGCAGCTAATCAGAAGGAAACTTTTTTTTTCAATAAAGGAAATTCATTTGTTGTTTTGTTTTGTTGAGATGGAGTTTCACTCTTGTTGCCCAGGCTGGAGTGCAATGGTGTGATCTGGGCTCACCACAAACTCTGCCTCCCAGATTCAAGTGATTCTCCTGCCTCAGCCTCCCGAGTACTGGGATTAAGGCATGGGCCACTAGGCCTGGCTAATTTTGTACCTTTAGTAGAGACGGGGTTTCTCCATGTTGGTCAGGCTGGTCTTGAACCAACAGGTGAGCTGCCTGCCTCAGCCTCCCAAAGGGCTGGGATTACAGGCATGAGCCCGGCCCCATTTATTCTTTAAGTGATTCACTTGGGAATAATATTTAGTCATAATAATGTAAAACACTAAATATTGATTTAACCAACAATCGTGGTGTGACAGTATTGAGAAAGCAGGGAAGAGCAATGCTACAGGAGAGCGAAATCTGCATCATCTATAGTAGAAAGCCAATACATAATGCCTGAGATATTAAATTTTAAAAAGCAGTTACGGGCATGTTAGAGATAGCTGAAATAGTTGAAAGTAATTGCTAGGGCCGGGCACGGTCGCTCACGTCTGTAATCCCAGCACTTTGGCAGGCCGAGGCAGGCAGATCATGAGGTCAGGAGTTTGAGACCAGCCTGGCCAATATGGTGAAACCCTGTCTCTACTAAAAATAGAAAAATTAGCCGGGCATGGTGGTGTGAGACTGTAGTCCCAGCTACTCTTGGGGCTGAGGAAGGAGAATCACTTGATCCCAGGAGGTAGAGGTTGCAGTGAGCTGAGATCATGCCACTGCACTCCAGACTGGGGGACAAAGCGAGACTCCGTCTCAAAAAGAAAGAAAGAAAGAAAGAAAGTGATTGCTAGAAAAAAGTGGGGCAGGGGACCACTTTCTGTCCCCATTATATGCCTTGTAGAACTAATTTTAAAACTATCTAAATGAATTGTTTTGATAAAATGGAAATTTAAGATATTTAATGGCACCAGGCCACATCATTTTCCATATTAAGGCCATGCTTATCAATGAACCAGAATATGGCTATCCTAGGGCCAGGGTATCTTCTCTTTGGGATGGTCCTTCTCTTTTTCTCTATTTCCTTTGCCAACTCACCTCTCTTTGGAATTAATGTGTTCTTCAGACATAACCATGTGGCTTGAAATACTTAGCCTGTAAGTTTTCTTGTCTATTTTGTGGTGACTTCCTGTTTTAACTCTGAGTTCCTTTCTATGAGATTTTTAAGTCACTTGTGGTTACAGTTACTTTATTGCAACCTCCACGATAAGGCTATTAATGCTTCAGTGTTGTTCCAGTCAGTTACATATTCTAGACTCTAAATTCTGTGAAGTCAGGGATTGCTGGTTTTGTTCACTATTTATTCAGTGGCTATCTAGTAGTATGTGCATATGATTGAAATTATCCTCATATTTCTTTGAGAAGGAAATTATGTAAATTTAAGAACATGGCTTTTAGGTTAGACAAACCTGGATTTGAATCCCATTGCTATCACTTGCTAGCCATGTCACTTAACCTCTTTTCTGAAACCCTCTTTTCTAAGTATTAACATTTTCTGTTTCAAATTAACACCTAAAGGCCCTCCACCTCACAAACGTTTTCACCATTTATCATTTGTTATTTCTGATTATTAGCATATTTCAAAACACCACAATAAGTGATTAAACTTGCATTTAAAAATAATATGTAACATTAATAAAGCAAGTTATACTTTTTTTTCTGAATTCTCTAGTAATGTAATTACACTATAGGTCATATTAACAACTCATTTTTTAAAGCAAAAACATGTTTCTCAGAGGATAGATTTATTTTTAGGAATGTTTATTATATAACTTCTGGTACAGTGGGGAAAATGTTTACTACTTCATGAGAAATATGTGTTTTTTATAGTACATTTTTCTCATGAAGACATTGGCTGCATTAAGGGAGTAGTAATAAGATAATTTTGCGACCTGTTTTTCTGAAAGGCTGAGCAACCCTTTTAAGACTGGGATGTCATCAAGGGTAGGAATCTGTGTTGTGCTCATCACCTCCTTGTCTATTGTCTGGCATATAGTAAAATCTTAACTGTTGACTGAATGACTGCATGCATGAATGAATTAACTATCGTGTTGCTTTATTTGTTTGTAACTTTTTATTTTGATGTAGTTTAAAACTTAATGAAGACTTACAAGATTAGTACAAGGAAATCCCATATACTGTTAACCCAGATTTATCAATTGTTAACTAAGTTTAAAGTTTTTATATTCATATATTGTTTTTCGGAGTCATTTGAGAATCAGTTGTTGCTATTACACCCTTTTACCCCTAAATACTTTAGTATGTAGTTCCTGAGAACGAGAACATTCTCTTTTATAATAAAACACTGTAAACTTATCAAAATCTAGTAATTTAACATTGATATAATATTTCCTAATCCAGTTTGTTTTCAAATTCATCAATTGTCTCAATAGTTTGTTTTTGTTTTTGTTTTTTAAGATAGGACTTCACTCTGTTGCCCAGGCTGGAGTACAGTGGTGCTATCATGACTCACTGCAGCCTTCACCTCCCAGGCTCAAGTGATCCTCCCACCTCAGCCTCCTACGTAGCTGAGACTACAAGTGTGTGCCACCACGCTTGACTCATTTTTAAATTTTTTGTAGAAATAGAGTCTCCCTATGTTGCCTAGGCTGGTCTTCAACTCATGGGCTCAAGCAGTCCCCCACCTTGGCCTCCCAAAGTGCAGGAATTATAGTGTGAGCCACTGCGCTCAGCGTCAATCGTGTCTTTTGCAGCTATTTTTTCTGAGTCTGGTACCCAATCCAGGGTCACACATTCCATGTAAGTTTCATGTCTCTTTAGCCTTCTTTAATCTGGAACAGTACTCTAGTATTTCTCTTTCTTTCTTGACTTTAACATTTTTTAGAAGAGTTTAAAAAATAATTTTGAAGAATATTCCTAGTTTGGGTTTGTATCATGTATCCTCCTGATTAGATTGAGGTTTTGCAGTTTTGGCTGGAAAACCACAGAAGAGATGCTGTGCTATTCTCAGTACATCATATCTTTAGGCACATGAGGCCACTTTGCACAAATATTAGCAACTCATCTCTTGCTTAAGTTGTATCCACAGGGTATTTCCACTGTAAAGTTGCCATATTTTCCTTGGTGTAATTTGTGGGGAGAGGGCTGAACGCGGTGGCTCATACCTGTAATCTCAGCACTTTGGGAGGCTGAGGTGGGCGGATTGCTTCAGCTCAGGGGTTCAAGAACAGCCTGGCAATATGGTGAAACCTTGTCTCTACAAAAAATATAAAAATTAGCTGGGCATAGTGGCATGTGCCTGTGGTCCCAGCTATTTGGGAGGGGGCTGAGGTGAGAGGACCACCCGAGCCCGGGGGTGGGGTCGGGGAGCTCAAGGCTGCGGTGAGCCATGATTCCACCATTGTACTCCAGCATGGGTGACAGAGTGAGACCCTATCTCAAAAAAAAAAAAAAAAATCTGTGGGGAGATACTTTGAAACTGTAAATATCTCATCCTTCATTTATGAAACTTACACTCAATAAATTTAGCATCCATCATTTGAGTCTTCCACATTTATTAGTTGGCATTTTACTATAAGAAACACCTTCCTTTTATTTTTTATTTATATTAGTTTGAATTCATAGATTCTTATTTTATTCATTTAGTTGTAATCCATTACTGTCATTAATTATTTTGATGCTTAAGGCATTCCAGATTTGGTCCGTGGGAGTCCCTGCAAACTGTTCCTTTGTTGTTTTGCTTTGTCTTCAATGTTCCTTGAGAATTTTTATCTTTTTTGGTGTAATAAGATATGCTAGGTCCTTCCTGTACTTTTCCTTGTCCAAGCCCTGGAGTCAACTTTTTTTCTGAGATGTCCTGGTTCCTTTTAATGGAGAATGGTATTTTAAAACCAAGATCTAGGTGCTGAGTGTGCTCATTGCTACTAATAGCATTGGCTCTAGACTCTCTCAGATCTCTCAGGGACCAAGCTCAGAAATGTATGTACATCTAAATTAAAGTTTTGTAGCTAAACTAAGAGTTCATATTGACTCCTCTAGTTCAAATACAGCACTCCAGGGTTCATTCTAGTTTCTCTCCATATTCGTAATTCCCATTTCCAACAGTGAGAAACCTGGCTCCATGGTATTGTTTTGTATCCCAAGTGTCTTGTTCAAGCCTTGGCATTAAGTAATTGATATATGTTGTAAGCATTTGAATGAATGAGTGAATACATAGTTATGGCATTATCTCAGTATGTATTCTCACTGCTGTGACCCATGCTTGGCATTAGGTATTAATAGATGCTAAATAAAACTTTGTTGAGCAAATAGCTCTCTTCTTGCCAATACATTTATTATATATTTTTGAACCACATGAGAAGCGACTCTGTAGGAGTACTCTCATGTTTTTGCCATTTAAATATGAATCCTTGTAAATTCAGTTAATATGAACAATCAGTCCTTTTTACAATAAGAAAAAGTCATAAGTAACAATCAGATTGATCTATTAAAAATAATTCTTTTTTTTTGTTTAAAAAAACTTTGATATGGGCAACATCATTGAAAAGATTTCAGAATTTCTAGTTATGAAAATTGTGCCTTGCAGAGTTTGGCACATTTTTCACATATGTCAGCTCTAGCAATGTGAAATATGTTCTTCATTTGAATTCTCTTCCTATACCCCCTGCTGTCAGGCAAAAAGAATTTTCACTTCACTGCTGCTTGTTATTAAGCTGCTATAAACAAGAATGCTTGAAGGTAACTTATGAGCAAATGACTAGAAATTTCTGATAACCTTAAGACTCATTCCCAAATTATATTATTAACTCTGTGAGTAATTTGGGGAAAAACAGTAGGGTTTCATTTGCCTGTGCCCTCAGAGGTTATAGAGTTACAATTTAGGACAGCCATTAATGACACTAATTCTTGAGATAGGTTTTTTGTTTGTTTGTTTGTTTTTGTTTTGTTTTTTTTCCTTAAACCTCAGGAAACGTGGTCTATTTTTCTCTCCGATGTAATTAAAACTAACAACTCCTTGCTCATAAACTGACACTTTATTCCTAGAAACTTGCTTAAAAAGGGCCCTATCCTTTTCTATCTTTGCTTTTTCTAGTTACCTAAATTATGTTAAATGTATCATATGCATTATAATTTATGGTATAGAATTCAAAATGTAAAATTTGTCATGAATCATACTACCAGAGAAGTAGGAAAAGTTGGAAAAGTGGTTATTTTTATATTAGTAAGACTTTTTCACAGAACTGGCTGAGAATTGATGACTTTTTGTTTTAAAGAAAATGTTCTCCAAGATAACATCTTTAGCCCTGTGTAGAAACATTTAAGTTGCCCCCCCCATACTTAGAAGAGGGAGTGGGTCTTTTTAAATTAATAGAAAAATCAAAACATTTAAAGCACTTCCATCTTAAAAGCCTTTCCTGTTTAAAGAAAAACTGAAATGCTGCAATTTATACAAATAGTCTTCTTTTCCTAGATTAAATTTTAAAAGCAAAGTTCTGTATATAGAAGCAAAGATATATTCTGTATCTTTTAAGTATAGACATTTAAAGGTAACATCTAAAAATTGTTGTTTAGAAAGTACTTTTCTGTGGGGCAAAGTGGTTTTGTCATATCATAGATTCCCTGTTCCTTATTTCTATAAATAGAATTTATTCCAGCATTAGTCTGGTACTACTGATTTTGTACCTACACACATATACACAGAATAATAACTATAAGAGGTGGGTATGTTTGGCATATTTCCCAAATTGTCTTTGCACTTTTAGCCAGTTATGTTTTTGTTTTCCCCTGGATTTTCCCTTAGGGGCCGGCCCCCTGTTGAGTTTTACAGTCATACAGTATCTTCTCGTAGGAGTACAGACACAATAACCCAGATGAGGTAAAAGTAACTAAGAGAGAGGAAACTGGCCCCCTCAGGTAACTGAGGGTCAGTGTTGACCTCAGTAAGTCGATGTCTAGTTCTCCCTGCTAACTCTTTTCCTCCTTTGAAAAAAATGAATGTCGGGGAGAGGGTGGCAGAGGAACTGTTGGGGTACTCTTTTTCTAGTTCTTTTGGCTGGAGCAAATGCCATTTTCTTTCTGTCACTCCCTTTATCCTCACCCTCAGCCTTTTCTATGGCTTCTTTTTTTTGAGGCAGAGTCTCACTGGGTTGCTCAGGCTGGAGTGCAGTGGCGTGATCTCGGCTCACTGCAACCTCCGCCTCCCAGGTTCAAGCAGTTCTCCTGCCTCAGCCTCCTGAGTAGCACGTTATGGGCACGTGCCACCACTCCTGGCTAAGTGAGACAGTAGAGACAGGGTTTAGTAGAGACAGGGTTTTTAGTAGAGACAGGGTTTCACCATGTTGGTCAGGCTGGTCTCGAACCCCTGATCTCGTGATCTGGCCCCCCCCCACCACCACCCCTTTGACCTCCCAAAGTGCTGGGATTACAGCCGTGAGCCACCGTGTCCAACTCCTGGGATAGTTTTATATTTCCTTCTTCTTTGTATGTTTTTAAGATAAAGATGAAACAAAATAAAATCCAGGTATATTTTAATATCACATACGATCTAAAGGTAGTTATGGATATTAAATAACTTATTGCCACTCCTTTCATATAAATTTGCAGTTTGGCAAGCTTCTTTGCCACTTGAAGTGAAAACTAATATTCCCTTCTGTCTTTAAGAATGCAGCAGAATATTTGCAAAAAAATACATGAACCTTTTAAAAGATGCATAGTAAAATTTAAATTCAATCCAATGAAGAAGAAGGACCAGTTTAGATTGGAAAACCATCTGAAGTGCAGAATGGTTTAGAACTATACCATCCTAGCAATGCGTAGGGTGGTGTTCATGTTTCTTTTTCACAATTGTATCCCTAGTAGAAAGCATCTATTATGTGCAACTGGCGATTTTTAAATGCTTGGTAAAGGTCTATTGAATGAATCAATGAATCTTAGAAGCTTTTGGTTTACTTCTTAATTTTAGAGATGAAGAAACTTAATCTAAAGACTGAATGGCTTAGGCAGAAGCAGAGCCCAACTTACTATTGATGGTCATTGAACATTTACTACATTTTTAAAAGAAATCTTTTTATTATTTTCAAGATATGTAATAATTGGAACTAAGCCAAACATATATAAAAATGAAATTTTTAGACATGCTGCTTCAATGAATTGACCATTATAGTTGTGATTAGCATATTCTTTGTACATAGGTAATTATAATGTTCTTGTGGAGGTACTTAAGTGGCTTGCTTTCTTGAGTTGTTAAAATATTTTTTCTTTTAATATTGTTCATGTGGTTAATTTGTTAGGAAACCCTTTGTGCAGGGTACACAAAGGTTCTTTTAGTAAACTCCCCTCTCTGGGTTGTCATAAAGTCTGCATTTGTTAAACAGTATATTATTGACTTCAGTGTGGAGGGACTTTAGGGAGTATCTAGTTCAAGCAATTTATTGTTTAGAGGAGGAAATGGACCTCCAGTTAAGTAACTTGTCGATGTCACATCAATAGTTAGTGTCAAAGCTAGAAATAGAGCCTGGGTTTTATGGTTCTCTGTCAGGTGTATCTTTGTTGTAAATAATTGACTTCTGACTGCCTTATATGTGAATGTCTTGGTGTAGATTTATATAGGCAATGATACATATTAAAATTTAGGGCTTTGAGGGGCAGCCTTAAATATAAAATTGGTTAAACTAAGCTTTTCTCTACTCCCTAATGCTTAGGCCAATTGGTTGTTGCAGAGGGAGTTAGTGAGAGGAAGTTTTAAAGAAAAAGGGGAATTTTAACAGTGTCAGGTTTGGAGCAAACACATGGAAAGGGTCTGAACCTCTATCAAGAGGAGGGCGAATGATTAGGAGGATACTAAATTATGTTATGTCTATACTGTGTAATTTTTTGCAGGTATTAAGAGAAGACTAGATTAGTCAGGCATGCTAGTGTTTGACTATAGTCCCAGCTACTTGGGAGGCTGAGGCAGGAGAATTGTTTGAGCCCAGGAGTTTGAGTCCAGCCTGGGCAACATAGTGAGACCCTCAACATCTCTTAAAGAAAAAAAAAAAGATTCAAGTAGCTCTGTATTTACTGATTGAAGGCATAGCGATGACAGAAGTGAAAAAGGCAAGTTGCAGAGTAATATGTGTTATCCCATAAAAAAATGAAACAAAACTCCATGTTATATATGTGTGTATATATGTTTATATATGTATATATTTATAGATATGATATTTGTATATATTTCAGTGAGCCTGGAGAAATAACCAGGCTAATAACATTCATTATATCATGAAGTGTTTGGGAGAGGAATTATTCATTATATCATTGAAGAATTTGGGAGAGGAATTATTACTTTTTCTTCATTTATTGTTGTATTATTTAATTTGTTACATGAAACATCTATTTTGTTATGTCTAATAATCTAATAAATCCATTTATAGCTTTTTGTATTTATGACTTTTTAAAATGAACTTACAACAGTGATGTCAGTTAGTAGAGCTTCCCATAGAAGAAAAATACAGATGATCTGGCTGTGAATTGACTCTACTCTGGTATTTCTAATATACTGAAATTCTTCAATAATAACATATGTGCAGAAAGGAACATATTGAAGCTAATGTTTAGAGGTGCTTTCCCTAAGATCAAAAGTTTCAATTGCCTATATTCTTGATTCACATAATGTTAAAGATTTCATTTATTTTATTTTAGAAATCTTTTAAAAGATTCATATATAGATTTTTGCAACTATATCATATTTAGCAGCAAGCTAATTAAAGTTAATATATTCAGTTAAAGATGAATATTGTATCCATGCAAAAACAAAGTTAAGAAATTCTCATAATGCCTTTGATTTAGTTAAGACTTAAACCTTCCTTTTGCCAAGAAATGAATTGCTTTTTGTAATTACAATTTTTATTTAAAAGAGGAAAAAATAAACTCCTGCATTTTGTGAGGTTTTAAGGCTCTTGAGCCTTCAATAACCCCAAATAAGTGTAAATGCTCCTGTAATTTTCCAACATTAGGGATGTCTATGGTCTTAAGAGGCTATTTGTTTGTTTTAGATCAGAGGTACTAATAAAAGAAAAATATTTTTGGATGTAAATATTTACTAGAAGCCTGTTAGTCATAGGTTTCACATAGCACTAACAAAGTTGTTCTTTATATAAAATTTAAATAGCAGTCATTTAAAAACCTGTGAGAAAAATACCAGTAACAATTTGTCTTTGGAATGGAGAAAACAAAATACTAGCCCTTTTCTCAATTTAGGTGTGTGTGTTCTAGTCAGCTGCTCTTGTTATAATTTCTATTTTTTTTCATTATGGCACCACCAAATTAATATCTTTAGTTTGTAACCAAGACTTGATTCAAGCACTACATTTTAACATGGGAATTCTTTCACTCTGAGGAGCTAGCAAAGCTTGGAGAAACCAGGAGCATCTGATCTAAAAGCCGATGATAACTTTAAGGATTAGTTGATGCAGGCTACCAAAGAACAAAATAAATTGTAGATGATAAGATAATTATAAAGAAAAATAGAGGAATTTTATTTTCTTAATATTTTCTAGCTTTTAAAATGAGACCGTTAAAGAATTCATGAAGAATTCTTACTGCCTCTTAATACCTACTATTATTACAACTCTTAGTGAAAATTAGATAATTATTAGGTCAAAGGAAACCATTAGTTTACCATTGTAAATGAATTGGTAAACCATTAGTTTACCAATTTGGGGAAGGAGATGTGTAGAGGATAGAAAATGAGAGAGAATTTGGGGCTTATAACGGGATGGGGTAGGTGAGTCATTTAGCTTGGGCCTTAAATTCATGATGTGCCTTAAATTTAGATTTTTGCCTGTAATCCCAGCTACTCGGGAGGCTAAGGCAGGAGAATTGCTTGAACCCAGGAGGCGGAGGTTGCAGTGAGCCCAAACCGCACCACTGTACTCCAGCCTGGGTAACAGAGTAAGACTCCGTCTCAAAAAAATAATAAAACAAAGATTTTTAAATATCCCCAATTCAGTTTTTATATACACTTGTATTTTTTTTGTATGTGTACTAAAGACATTAAACTATAAAATATACTACAAATTATTGTAACTCTTGTTTTGGCTTTTTTTCCCCCTTTTATATGTAGGAAACCAGAGCCTCTCTTGACCTCTGAAAGGAACAAAGAGAATTTTAGATAGAAAATAGCATCAGAAAGGCCAGGTGCAGTGGCTCATGCCTGTAATCCCAGCACTTTGGGAGGCTGAGGTGGGCGAATCATGAGGTCAGGAGTTTGAGACCAGCCTGCCCAACGTGGTGAAACCCTGTCTCTACTTAAAAAAAAAAAAAAAAAAAAAAAAATTAGCCGGGTGTGGTGGCGCATGCCTGTAATCCCAGCTACTTGGGAGGCTGAGGCAGGAGAATTGCTTGAACCCAGCAGGTGGAGGTTGCAGTGAGCCAAGATTGTGCCATTGCATTGCAGACTGGGCAACAAGAGAGAAACCACATCTCAAAAAAAAAAAAAGAAAAAAAGAAAAAAGAAAAGAATAGAAGAAGAAAATAGCATCAGATGCCTGTTATGAATTAACATTAATTGAGTTTTATCTCTTGCCACTGTTGTATTTAAGATATGTACCTGATTCTAAAGTTTTCCTGAAAAAAAAAAATGTACAAACAGACAAGGAAATTCTGAAAAGGAGAATTGCTGAGGGAAACTTGATCTATCAGAGGACAAAATGCGAGTAATAACAGTATCTGCCTCTTGTCATGAGGCTTAAAAGGTATTATTTATTTAAAATTATTAGGACATCTGCCACAGACAAATGTTTAATGCATTTTTAACTGCTAGTCTTACTTCCCTGATTTGGATATTCATTTTATTTCATAAACATTAATTGTGTGTGGTGAGGTATGGCTGTGGTCAGTCATGGTGGAGGAAAAGGAGAGTAAGATGCAGCTTCTGGAGTATATACTGTGATATCTCTTAAATCTTCAATAAAGATAAATATAAATGAAGCAGAGTGGCAACACTTTGGTGAACAGTTTTGCATTTTCTACTCACATACCCTTCTTCCCAGAAATTTCACTTCTTAGTGAAATACAGGGGAGTCATTCCTACATATGTACAAGGAGACAAAAAGGTTCACTGCAGCACTGTCTATAATTGTAAAATATCAAGACTACCTAAATGTCCATCAAATAAGAAGAGGTAAAGAAATTTTAATGTCTTTATACTGTGGAATAAAATTGCGCAGTTCAGAAGAACAAAGTAGAGCTGTGTATGAACATAAATCTCAAAAACAGCATTGAGCAAAAGAGTTGCAGAACTACAGATATCATCTGACACTATTTGTATAAAGTTGGAAGACATGCAAAAGAATACATGCATTATTTATGGATACACAGGTAGTAATAGTGTAAGACATTCATAGGATGAAAACTGCAAATTTGGGATAATGATAACCTCTTTAGAAGAAAGAAAGGGAATAGGATTCCAGAACATTCCTTGGGGAGATCCATTGTACTTGTAATGTTTTATTTAAAAAGAAAAAAAAAAAAAAACAAATGAGAAAAAATATTAAGATTTTATAAATCTGAAAGGAGAATACATGGGTATTCATATTAGTCTCTTTATCTTATGTTTGAAATATTGCACGCAAATTAAGATAAGTATATGAACATGTTGTGAAAACAGCAAAGAGAGAGAAAGAACCAGGCTTCTGGAGTCAGAGGGGCATGAATTTGTTCTGTCTCTGCTTCTTCCTGATTCTGGCTTTGGGAGAGCTGCTTTACCTCTCTGAGCTTATTACCTCATCTATAAAATGGGGATAATAATGTCTTCATCTCAGTTTCTTGTGAGGAATAAATAGGTTATCCAAAATGCCTTTGTGTTAGTCTGTTTTCACACTGCTGATAAAGATACACCCGAGAGTGGGAAGAAAAAGAGGTTTAATGGATTTACAGTTCTGCATGGCTGGGGAGGTCTCACAATCATGGCGGAAGGCAAAGAGGGGCAAGTCACTCTTACATGTATGGCGGCAGGCAAAGAGAGAGAGATTGTGCAGGAGAACTCCTCTTTATAAAACCGTCAGATCTCATGAGACTTATTCACTATCACAAGAACAGTATGTAGGAAAATGCCCACATGATTCAATTATCTCCCACAGGGTTCCTCCCACATACTTGGGAATTATGGGAGTACAAGTCAAGATGAGATTTGGGTGGGGACGCAGAGCCAAACTATATCAGTCTTTTGTAGTGTTTAGGATCCAGAAGTGCCAAGCACTGGGAATAAAATGTGAGCAACATGGGCATTGTCCTGCCTGTATATAACTTTAGAGTCTAGCAGAGCAGACAGATGATCAACTAATCACCCAAATAAATGTAAATTTTACCTATTATCGTGTCTTGAAGGACAAGTGCTGTGAATCCCTCTACTAAGGAAGTTCATGTTGGTTGGGAAGTCTTGAAATGCTCCTTGAGAAAAGCCTTGAGACTGGTTTTTTAAGGAAAAGAGCAGGAACTTGGTGAAGAAGGGAGGGCAGGATGGTCCAACCAAAGGGAACAGTCTTGAGATGTAGGAAGGAGCACAGCCAATAGAAGCTGAAGAGAGGCCACTGAAATGGAGCAGAGAGTTCCAGTGGGAGAGTGGTGGTGCCAGATAAGGCTGGAGAAGTGGTACGAGTCAGATCCTACAGAACTCTGTAGTCTCCATTGGGTAATTTGGGGTATATGGAAAGAACCATTGGAAGCCACTGACTATTATAGTAAGCTAAAGTTCCCGAATATCAATGAGAACAGAAGCAGTGCTTCAAGGACTGTTTGAAAACAGCTTTAAACAATGAGGTATTGTTATGGAGTCCTTGAAAATGATCTGGTGAACTACTGCAGAGCAATCAGAGCTAATACTGATAGTTTTTCAAAAGAAGATGAGAGTGAAGACGCAGAAACCATATCCACTGGAGTACTGGTCACCCATTGATTCTTTTTTGCCAATAACTGTTCACCCTAATGATTCTTTTAAAAATATGAGATCCTGTTGTAGTACAGATTCTAAGTTTATATGGTTATACACAAAGTTAAAGCCTAAAATGGTGAACGAAGGTGAACTTAGTAATATTGGTTGTACATAATGGAATCTATTTAGAATACTGTTAAATTCCTTTTTTAACAGTATACCCCCCAACTGAAGTACTTAATATGTTAATGTTTTAAGTGTTTTTTGTATATTGATGAATTAAATACTTATTGAGGGTTTACTATCCCCAAGGCCCCATGTTCTGTGTATGGTAAGATCTCCAGGGAATAGGTCTGCTCAGGGATTAGCTTTAAGGTAAATCATAAAATATTCTCAGTATAGGTGCCTATGTGAAAGATAGGCAATAACAATCAACTACAACAATTTATGGATAAAGCATTTTTGCAAACCTAAAGTATTGTAGAAATATGACATGTTTCTAGGTTTTGCAAGTTTACTTTTGAGAGCAGCACCTTCAAATATTCCTTTTAATTCTTAAAAAGATCTTTAAGGGAGCTTCTGTAATCTTAAAAATTAATTTCAGGAAACCAGAGGTCTGCTCTCTAGCAATAGCAATTTTATGTGTAAGGAGATTAAGTGTAAATACTTGCTTTTGGAGGAAGCATTTTAATTAATGTTTCTTTATTTGGCAGCTTGGTTCTTTGTCTGGTTCTTCGTTTCTTCTTTTGAGCAGTTAGAGAGTCTGTCCTATAATAATAATACGTTAGGGGCTTTAACAGTTTTACCTCATACTGAATGAAACTGGCCCTCTTAGGACTTTTGAAGACTATTAGTTTTTAAATTGTGCTTGTTAGTGTAACGTTTGTTTTAAAAACAAGGTTATTTAATATCTTAAGTGACAGTCCATTCCCTGGCAATGAGACACCTGGCTTAGCTCTGTATGAAATATTTTTACTTTTCCGTTTCCTTTGCAACACAAAATATATTGAGTTCTTTAAAGCTAAAGAACATGGTATACCTATTTCTGACTCTTGGGAATGTTTAGCATTGGCTGTTAAAAATGAGGAGTACTGTGGTGTGAAGGAAGGAGGTGGTAATGAGGAAATGAATGAAATATGTCCTGTTCGTTTTTTCAGTAACTTCATGTGATGTTATGTGATGTCATGAAGGATGGCAAAGATATTTTGGAAATTATATAAAGAATATTCATATATCATAGAATTTTCTATTTGAATAAAATGTGATTATGTACATTTCTGTAGGTTATGAAGAATATCTTTTAATCTTTGTCATTTTTAAGACAAAACTTATAAATAAAAAAGATGTAAGGCAAGTTAGTAATACTGTAGTTGGGTTAAGAAAGATAAAGTTAATATTTGTAAATATAAATTGTTAAAAACACGGATTGACAAGAAAAAGACCAAAGTCTTAATGGGCAAAAAGCCAATTCACTCAACAAGACATACATTACTACATTAAAAAGAATTTAATTTCTCTAGTAATCAAAGAAATATAAGTTTAAAATAAAATACTGTTGTTACGATTAACAAAATACACTATACTGTTGTTAAGATTAACACAATACTGTTGTTAAGATTAACAAAATAACACTATATTGTTGAAAAATTGTTGAAAATTGCCTGTGGAATATAGAGGAGCATAATATTAAAGAAAAAACTTTACAATGTGTATGAAAACTCCACTTTGACGACTTTTGAGGAAATAACAAGTATGCACAAAAAAAAAAGTCTTGCATCAACGGTATTACCGTTCATGATAATTCATGACTGAAATACCTTTTTATAATAACAAAAATCAGAAGCAATCAAAATGTTTAATCGTGGGGAGAATGTTTGAATAAATTATGAGATATCTATACTCATTACAATTTACACTTACGGAGATTAAATTAACTTGAGAAAGTGATTGTTATGATATTAGTGGAGAAAAAGCAGGATGTACAACCTCAGTTATATTTTACAAAGAGAAACAGACGGGCATATAAAAAAGTCTGGACACATATACATCAAGATGTTAAGAGGGTATTTTGGGCATTAAGATCATGGGTGATTGTTATTTCATTGTTCATGCTTTTCTGTGTGGTCTAATTTTTCTTCAGTTTGCATGTACTACTTTTGTAATCAGAAAGTATGTGAATGTTATGTAAAATTACTTCTGGAGCTATGATCACGCCGCTAAACTCCAGCCTGTGTGACATATTGAGACCACTTCTCAAAAAATAAAATAATGAAATAAAAATAAAATAAAATCCCTTCTATAATGACCTTTCAATGCTAGGGAGTACAGCCTGCACAGGCCTTTGCAGATTTCTATTCACGGAAAGCTGTTTATCATAGGTAAAAATTTAGGTCTTTCAAAGAGTGGGCAACATTTTCCTTTTTGAATGAATCACCTAAGAATAAAGATGATTCTGGTAGAAAGTGTTGACTTCCTGTGTGGAGAGAGAAGACTACATGTAACTTGGTGGTTAGTCATCTTAAAATAAAATGTCTGGGACAGACATGGTGACTCATGCCTGTAATTCTTGGGAGGCTGAGGCAGGAGGATTACTTGAGGCTAGGAGTTCAAGACCAGTCTGGGCAACATGACAAAACCTTGTCTCTATAAAAAATATAAATATTAGCTGGGTGTGGTGGTGTGAACCTCTGGTCCTAGCTACTCTGGTGGCTGAGGCAGGAGGATCACCTGAGCTCAGGGGTTCATGGCTGCAGTGAGCTGTGATTGCACCACTGTACTCCAGGCTGAGCAACAGAACAAGACCTTGTCTCCAAAAAAAACAAAGGTCTGGAAGAATTTTAGAAAAGTGTTATATATAGGAAAATTAATTTTAATTTGCTTGACTTTGATAGGCCTAGTATATATCTCTAAAGCAGAACTTGTCAGTATCTTTTAGAGTTCTTTTTTTCTTTTTTCTTTTTCTTTTTTTTTTTTTTTGAGACACAGTTTCGCTCTTGTTGCCCAGGCGGGAATGCAGTGGTGCCATCTCGGCTGACTGCAACCTCTGCTTCCCAGGTTCAAGCGATTCTCCTGCCTCAGCCTCCTGAGTAACTGGGATTACAGGCATGTGCCACCACGCCTGGCTAATTTTGTATTTTTAGTAGAGACAAGGTTTCTCCATGTTGGTCAGGCTGGTCTCGAAACCCTGACCTCAGGTGATCCACCCGCTTCGGTCTCCCAAACTGCTGGGATTATAGGCGTGAACCACCGTGGCTGGCCTAGAATTGTTGATAAAGTAGCGCTTTAGTTGCTGACATTAATGGATTTTAAGGAAGTATTAATAACAAGATGTTCAGATGGGGTGTTCTTGTTTTTTCTTCCTTCAGTTCTCTTTACATTGTGAGATAAGAGCCATGCTTGCAGCTTTATAGTGGATTCATTGGCAAGGGCCTACTGGCATCAGGTAGAGTTTGAGATTGTAAAATTAGCAACATAATATTTTCAGTTGTTTCAGTTGCTTGAAGGTTTTTACGGGTCATTTTTGCCTTTAATTCTGGTTTAAAGGAAAAATATTGCCTTGACAATCTTTAATTCTAAATTTGGAAAGGACATAAAGATATTCTTATACTAAAAAGAATGGGCCAGAACAGTTGCTAAGTACCTTCATGTATATTTATGTGTATGTCTGTGTGCGTTTGTGTATTTGACATGTACACATAACTTAATACCATTGCATTGAATCGAAACATTTAAAAAGGCAGTTAACAAGACTGGACCAGCAAAAGGGAAATTCTGAGGTGGAGAGGAGTATGTATTTTAACAATTAAAATTTAGAAAAATAGCAGATATTTTCTTTTCTGTAGAACTGGAACTTTGACAAAGCTTTAAAGCAATACGCCATGAACATACAAGAAATTACCTAATTTCAATATGAAATAGACCTGGAGATGTTTTAGGTTTTCTTAATTTATTTCATTATGGACTGTTTACCATGTGTATTCATGTTGTGAGATAATCAAGAATAAAATAATTGTACACTACAAAGAACAATCATTTTATTTTTCAATGATTTTTTCTCATTTTTTATCATTCATCCTCTCAATTTAATTCCTTCTTGAAGGCGTGAGAATTTTTCTTCACTACTAGAGGGTTATTCCAGCCATCTGCACTACAAAGGAGTGGTTTCTCATTCTATTTTAGTAATCTGGGAATGGCAAATATTTAGAGGAACTCTAATACAATGGCAGAAGGAGAAGGAAATTAAAGTTTGGTGAATTCTTCTCTTCTCTGCATTAGATTTAAAAGTATTTTTGTCTAGAAATATTGCAAATTTGCAGGTTAATTTAAAGGGACATTTTTCTCTTTGTAACTTTACGAATGAATAGAGAAAAATATTCTCTGTATGCTTCCTTTGTTCCAGTTTTAAATTTTCCTTTATTATATGTTTTACTTTTAGGTCATTTCCCATTTTTCTGACTTGGTTTTACATGGAATTTGACAGAACAAAGAAAGCATTTAATGATGGAGTTATATAAATTCTTTATCTTCTGTGACAGGCTAAACTTACTGGAAATAAATGTTGATGACAATTAAGATTATATTAAATATCTGCAGAGTGTATTTGTATAAATGCTTATAAACTAATATACAATGAAAAAATATTAAAAAGTATTAGAGAAGCTAAAAAAGAAATTTTTGCAAAAGAAATTTTTCAGAGAGGATCTTGAGATCTGTTACATGTAAATTATGATTAGATCAACCTTTAGAATATACATAATCTCCATATAGTGAAGAAACTTATGAGATAGTACTAGTCATAAAAGAAATGCCAGTTCAAATAAGGTAGGAAATAATTTCGTGTGTTTTTAACTAACATTTTTTGTATTTAAATATGTTAAGGCCCAGTTAGTCTGGGTGTAGGATTTAGAGGGCAATTTGGTAATACAATTTAAGTATCGTAAAAATGTTCATGTTTAACATTTTAACATGTTAAACCCAGTAACCCAGTAATTCCAAGCATAAAAATTAATCCTAAAAAAAAATTTAGAAGAAGTAACAGTACCACCACCACCACCAATGATGTACATATATACAAAGTTTTAAAAGAAACATTTTTTTTTAATTTCCACATTTTTTCAAAATAAAAATGGCTGGGTACGGTGGCTCACGCCTGTAATTCCAGCACTTTGGGAGGCCGAGGCGGGCTGATCACAAGGTCAGGAGTTCGAGACCAGCCTTTCCAACATGGTAAAACCCCATTTCTAGTAAAAATACAAAAATTAGCTGGGCGTGGTGGCACACACCTGTAGTCCCAGCTACTTGGGAGGCTGAAGCAGAAGAATTGCTTGTACGTGGAAGGCGGAGGTTGCAGCAAGCCAAGATTGTGCCACTGCACTCCAACCTGGCGAAAGAGTGAGACTCTGTCTCAAAATAATAATAAATTAATAAACAAATAAAGATTATACATTGTTTAGAGACAAGCTGTTCAAGAATTTTAAGAAAGAGTTGCACAGGCATAAGCATACACAGGTTTGTTAATTATACACATGGTGGTAAGTGTGCTTGCAAAAAGGTCTGTTAAAATATATACTAGACTCTGGAGGTATACACTGTGTAGTGTTACAATTCTGTACTTAAAACAAGGAAAACTGACAGTATACTGTGTTTGCTCACAAGTAGACAAAATGCAAAATACACCTACCTGTGCGAAAATAGAAGGCATTCAATTTACATTTTATAAGGTGAGAGGGGCTCTGATTGTAAGGAAAGCTACTGGACTGACAGCTCTTTGAAGACCAGGACCCATCTTTTCTTATTCATCTTGGTAGCCTAATAGAGTGCCTGTCCTATAATTGACTCTCAGTAGATAATTACTGTTTGGATCTGTTATTCTCTTTAACCACTGCTGCTGAATAAGGTTCCCAAACTCCTGCCAGATGACTGAATTTGAATCACTTGGGCTCTCTGCCTTGAAATTCTTATCCCTTCACCTGGCCCAGGAACTCTTTTTTTTTTTTTTTTAACTTTTTATTTTGAAATAATTTTAAACTTTCAGAAAACTTACATAGAGTTCCTGGGTTCTCAGCTTTTCTTCATGTTAGTATCTTATATAACCATAGAGCACAATTATTAAAACAAGGAAACTAGCATTATTATAATACTTCTATTAATTTAAATTTTGCCTGTTTTTTCACTTATATCCTTTCTCTGGTCCAGATCCAATCCTGGATCCCACACTGTACTAAATTGTTGTGTCTCCTTAGTCTCTTCCAATCTGTTAGTGTGTGATAGTTCTCCAGTCTGGCTTTATCTTTCATGACCCTGGCAATTTTGAAGAGCACTTTTTAGGTTTCTTTTATAAAATGTTCCTCAGCTTGGGTATAGCTTATGTTTTAGATGGAGGCTATGCAGTTTCGGCTATGCATCCTACAGAAGGGATGCTGTATAAGTCTTAATGCATCATATCAGGGGTATATGGTGTCCATATGCCTTTTTGGTGATGTTAACGTTGGCCACTTGGTTAAGGTGTCTGCCCCGTTTTTACTCTGTAAAGTTACTATTTTTTCCCTTCATGATTAATGAGTATCTTTTGCTCACTGATTTTAGCATCCATTGATGGTTCTTGCCTACAATTATTACTATGGTATTTGTCTAATGACAGCTTTTTATTTTTTATTTATTTATTTTTTATTTTTTTGTGAGACGGAGTCTCGCCCTGTCGCCCAGGCTGGAGTGCAGTGGTGCGATCTCGGCTCACTGCAAGCTCCGCCTCCCGGGTTCACGCCATTCTCCTGCCTCAGCCTCCCGAGTAGCTGGGACTACAGGCGCCCGCCACCACGCCCGGCCAACTTTGTTTTTGTACTTTTAGTAGGGACAGGATTTCACTATGTTAGCCAGGATGGTCTCGATATCCTGACCTCATGATCCGCCCGCCTCGGCCTCCCAAAATGCTAGGATTACAGGTGTGAGCCACCGCGCCCGGCCTGTCTAATGATGACTTTTAAATTTCTACATTTCTTCTACATTCAGTAATTGGAAAGCTACTGTAAGGAAGAACCATTTCTTCTTCCTCATTTATTTATGTAAGTATGGCCTCATGAATATTTATTTCATTCCATGGGTTATAATCCAATACGATTATTAATTTATATTTTTGCTTAAATTGTTCCATCTTTGTCCATTGGAAGTTCCTTTGAATTGGCTTTTGTGTCCGTTCCACATGTTTTTGAGCACTTCCGTACTTTGAAGTGCCACAAGATATTCCAGGCTCATCTTATATTTTCCCTGCACCCACCCTAGAGCTCCAAGGAGCCCTGATTTCTTTTCTTTTTTTCTTTTTCTTTTTTTTTTGAGACAAGATCTCGCTCTGTCACCCAGGCTAGGGTGTAGTGTTGCAATCACAGCTCATTGCAGCCTCCAGCTCCTGGGCTCAAGTGATCCCCCTGCCTCAGCCTCCCCAAGTGTTGTGGTATGCACTACAGCTGCATACCACAATACTTAGCTAATTTCCTAATTTTTGGTAGAGGCAGGGTCTTGATATGTTGCCCGGGCTCCTGATTTCTTTTATTGAAGAATGGTATTTAGAAACCAAGTCTGAGTGCTAGATGTGCTTCCTGCTCCTTGGTGTCATTGCTTCTAGGTCCTTTGAGAGGGCAGAGAGAGGAAATATATGTATATGTGCTAACATGTCCATATGTATATATGCATATATATATATATATTTGTTTTGTGTGTGTGTGTATACATACAATTTCAAAATTGCTAGCCTGTATCCCTGTGAGAAATAAGTTTACTAACTAGAAGATAATACTTGTGTACAGGTTTTTCTTTCTTTCATGTTATAGTATCGTCAAACACTGTTATCTAAAGTTAATTAGGGTTAATTATTTCCTTATCCACCCTCTTCAGTATGGCTGGGTTATTCACTTTTAATACAGTTGGGATCATTTGTTATTGTTTGTATTCAGCTTTGGGTTCATCCTGGTTTTACTTTGTTTATTTTGTGAGTATGTGAAACATCACAGTGTTAAGAGTCAGAGCAGTACAAAAAAAAATTGTATTCAGAAAAGTGGAAAGCTCTTTTTTAAAAGTTTTCCAGATGATTCTGACATTTCACCTGTTTTCAGAACACTGAGAACTACCCATGGGCTTTGGAGTCATTCAGCCCTGAATTTAAATTCAGCCTCTTATCAGGTATATAATGTTGGGTAAGCTACTTTCCCTCTCTGAGCTTCTGATTCCTACCTCTAGGGATTGTTGTGGGGGCGAGAAAAAATATATATGAAATGTCTATCACAATGCCTGCACAAAGCGAAAGCCAAAGTGATAGCTGTATTCTTTCATATACTAGTTTAGCAAATATTAATTGCATTGCTACTATGTACTGAGGCACTGTACTGTTTCCTAATGATTCAAAATAACTAAGACACATTTTGGGGGGCATCTAGCAGTTTTGTAGAAAATACAGTGACCGTTTCTTACATTGAAATGCAACATAAGAGGCTAACATTATAATAAATGATAATTTTTTAAAGCTTTTCTGTAGAAAGCTTAACCAGTACAGACTGTATCTCTGTAGTGAACTATTATGATAAAAATCTAGGGAAAGAAATGTATGTCTCTGATTCTCTCAAATATAAGTCATTTTTGGCTTTTAGAAGTGTCTAGATCTCAGACCATTTGAAATTGAATTTTCTAGTGTATGCCTGTAAACATGCGTTTAGTATTCTTATGTACCAGACACTCAGGTGATTCATATATCCAATATATACAGTCATCCCTAACTATCTGTGTGGGATTGGTTTCAGGACCTCTCTGGGATATTAAAGTCTGCAGATGCTCAAGGCCCTGGTAAGGCATAGTATTTGTATATAACCTATACATATCCTTCTATATACTTTAAATAATCTCTTGATTACTTTTAATACCCAGTGTAATATAAGTGCTATGTAAATAGTTGTTATACTGTCTTGTTTGGGGAATAATGACAAGAAAAAAGTTTGTACACATTCAGTACAGACAAAATTTTTTTTCAATTATTTTTGATCTGAGTTGGTTGAATACATGGCTTTGGAACCCACAGATACAGAGGGAAGCCTGTATATAAATGTCCTAGAATGGTGCTTTTCAATTTTAATGTGCATGTGAATCATCTGGGAATTTTATGAAAAAGCGGATTTGGGGTCAGTAGATCCTGGAAAGGGAACTGAGAATCTGCATTCATAACACTCCCAGCAGGCACAGTGGTTGTGGACCACACTTTAAGTAGTCAGGGTCTTTACTGCACTGACTTTGAAATCATACTTTCTGCCTTTCAATCCCAGTTCTACCGGTTATGAAATATGTGCTCATTATTAATGATTAATTTCACTCAATGTGCATATTGTACCTTGAAGTACTATTGAAGTCACCACTAATAGCAGATGAAACATTTTAAATGAACACTTAGTACGTGAAGACAAACCTCATGACTTAGCAATGCAGCTAAAGATGTGCTGCTTCTGTTTTGGACCTATATGTTATTTGTGAGATTTTTTTTTTTTTCCACCGTGACAACCACTAAAACTAAGTACCTAAATTAACTGAAATTAGAGTCAAACTTGCAAACGATGTCATCATTAAGGGTTAAATCAAGATTTAAAAAGAAGACCAAGAGCAGTGGCTCATGCCTGTAATCCCAGCAGTTGGGGAGGCTGAGGTGGGAGGATCACTTGAGCCAAGGAGTTTGAGATCAGCATAGGCAATATGGCAAAAACTCATCTTTACAGAAAATACAAAAATTAGCTGGGTTTGTTGGCCTGTGCCTGTGTAGTCCCTGCTCCTTGTGGGGCTGAGATGGGAAGATCACGTGAGCCGGGAAGGTCGTGGCTGCAGTGAGCTCTGATCGCACCACTGCACTCCAGCCTGGACAACAGAGTAAGACCCTGTCTCAAAAAACAAAGACAAGAAAAGGAAAACATGTAATAACATTGCTGTCACTATGTTAATATACAATTAATTAACATCATGTTTTATTGAAAGTTTTGGAAACTTTAATAAATTAGAGTATTTTAAAATATTTTTTGCTTCACCCATCTAGCCTTTTAAAGTTTCTAATTTGTGGGCATATTTGAATTTACGTAATTTCTTGATACTGAAATACTTTGTATAACCTATATTGGGGGTGTGTGCTCATGAATACTTTGCTCATGAAGGGAAGAAAACAAAAGTTTAGATTCTACTACTATGTAGCATAGAAATGATGATTTTCTTTCGGAAAAAGTGTTGAGGGCAGATGTTGATAGTTTTGCACCTGGATTAAGTAAAAATATGTTTTTCAGGGTATTTTCCAGGATATCTGATATTTAGAAGCTTTGTGATCTAGCTCGAATTGGAGGCCCTTCATTTGGGATTAGTGTCTATGGCAACAAAAGATCCCCACTTCCCCTCAACAACAGAATGTAAGGGAGCTCAAGTTTTAAGTGATTAATTAGTGTGTTACATTAGGTAAATTGATCTAGTCCCAATTAATGAAAGGTCTGGTCTTTAAAATATATTTTAAAAAATTATTATAGTGACATTGCTCTAAGTATAAGTGATTAACTCACCCAGGCACTGTGGAAATGTGGGCTGCTTAGGTGTCACTCTAGGCCCACATCTAGGAGTCTGATCTATGCCACATCTATGTGGCTTTCCTAGTATTGTCCTTTCAGTCTTATAGTAATTTCAGACTTCCTAAGCCAGTGGTTCTCAAACATTTTTGTCTCTAGAAAGAACTGTTTACACATACTCTTAAAGTTGATTGAGGGCCTCAAAGAGCTTTTGTTTGTGAGTTTTATATATATATATATATCAATATTTATAATAGTAGAAATTAAAATATAATTTTTTCTTTTTTTTTTTTTTTTTTTGAGGCAGGGTTTTGCTCTGTCACCCAGGCTGGAGTGTAGTGGCACAATGAGAGCTCACTGCACCCTCCGCCTCCCGGGCTCAAGTGATCCTCCTACCTCAGCCTCCCAAGTAATTGAGACTACAGGCACATGCCACCACGCCGGGCTAATTTTTTGAATTTTTGGTAGAGATGGGGTTTTGCCATGTTGCCCATGCTGGTCTCAAACTCCTGAGCTTAAGCAGTCTGCCTGCCTCAGCCTTCCAAAGTGCTAGAATTACAGTGTGTGCCATTGCACCTGGCCAAAACAGAATTTTAAAAAAGCATATTCATCAATTCTTAAAACTACAATAAACCTGTTGCACATTAATGTAAATAACATTTGATGAAAAATTACTGTTTTCCAAAATAAAAAAGTTTAGAATAGTGTATTGTTTTACATTGTTTGCAAATCTCTTTAATGTCTGACTTAATAGAAGACAGGTGGATTTTCTTATTTGCTTTTACATTCAATCTGTTGTAGTATCATACATAATGTAGCCTCTGGAAAATCCCAGTGAATGCTTGTGAGAGAATGAGAGTGAAAAAAGGCACATAGTGACTTTATATTGTTATGAAATTTTTTTTTACCTTTACATCCCCTGAAAGGGTCTCTGGGGTGTCTAGGAGAGTTTCTTCCTAAACTAAGGAAAAAAGGTTTCCCATAGCTGTCTATGGCCTCCAAAATGCTTCTCCACAGATGTTTGGCAGGGGTATACTTAGGGGCTGTGTTTGGGGTGCAGCTACCCCTCTCTTTTACTCTTCCTGATTATGTCATAGCTGTGATTGTCAAATTAAGCATCTGTGGCACTGTGGTATCCCATGAGCTGCCTCGGCTGTGTCTCTGCTAATTCTAATAAAGGTAGTTTTTTCCAAGTGGACTGAAAAATAAATTAGATGGATAGAACTTGCTCAATTTTAGTTTTTCTTTTATAAATTGTACATATCTGTTGTTAGTAAACAGCAATAACAAGACAAATAAACAATTAAATTGTATTGTGATTGATAGAAGACCTTGAAATGATCCTATACAATTATAAGGTTATCTTTTGTTGTGATACACAGGCCCTTGGTTACCTTGAATTTTTTTTTTTTTTAGAAAAACAAATATATATACATACACACACACACAGACACTCACATACACATGGAGTAGTGTTTTCTCCTACTGAGATTATTCCTAATTTGTATGACAGAATTAAATATAAAAGCGTCATGATTTTTTGGTGCTTTGCGGTGTGAATAAGTTTGAAAACTACTTCATAGGGCAACTTGGAAGGAGATATATAGGCTTAAACTGATGTATATAATATAGCATTCAGAGTTCCTCCATGTCAATCATGGGGAGACAAGGGGATGACGGAAAAGACCTTTCAGCGACACCTTTCCAAGTCAGATAATGGAGCTCATACACAAATTCCTTTTATACTTCTACATTTTTCTGATGCTGATGGCAAAGAGAGGTAGGCTATAGAAAATCTGAACAGTGAATGTTGAGAGAATGGTAGAGACAGCAAGAGAAGCAACGCTTTGAGGTTTATTAGGCAATAATACCAATGATAGGGGTAGCTACCACACCTGTTAGTTTGCACTTGTTTCATATGCTGTCAGGTTCAGACATTCATGTAGTCATGAAATGTTTATTGAGCATCTATTATGTGCTTAAAAATCACAGTGCAAAAGCCAGCCAAACTTATTTTCAAAGCTCCACTGACTCTGTGAAGATAAAGTTTAGATCTCCCTGGTAATAATACCTACATTTCTTCCTTAAGGAGGATTAACTTGGTATAGAAGAAGACAACTGAGCACAAATGTAGCTGGCTAGGTGCCAGCTCTTTGAAATTCCTTAACTTGCATAGACTAACCCTGTCAATTCTGAA
This sequence comes from Macaca thibetana thibetana, assembly GCF_024542745.1. Classification (NCBI taxonomy): domain Eukaryota; kingdom Metazoa; phylum Chordata; class Mammalia; order Primates; family Cercopithecidae; genus Macaca; species Macaca thibetana. The sequence goes on along the minus strand of NC_065578.1, from coordinate 140,112,078 downwards.
GGTATAGGAAGCCAGATTGTACTTTGATGTCAGAACTGTTTTGAGAGACCATTTATGTTGTATTTCCTTTGAAGAAGACTGATTCAAGGCAATCTTTGCTTACATAGGGCCAATGATTTGACCTAGAAAGCCTACACACAAAAATCCTTTGCCAGAAAAGAGTTGAAAGTAGCTATAAGTGATCTGAAACATCATATTTACTTAAGAGTTTTGAGAGAGATCATTTGGAATTAATCTGGTTTACCTAGAGGCAGAGAATTAGTTGCTCAAAATGATTCCTTATAGGAATTTCTAGTTTGATGTATTGCATCTCTCAGAATTTTTTGGGCACTGGCATGTTTAACTGCAGTCATTTCTGGGTTTGTTTATAGATAAATGCACAACTTTACATAAACACAGAGTATGTGATTGAGACATTTTTTTAAACCAGCTAAAAAAGATTTTGAGTGGGAGAAAAATAATCACAGAAGCTGAAGGTTCAGTTTCAGAGATACCAAGTTATCAGGTTTCTTTCTCAATGTCAGATTAATGGGAAATTGGAAACTGCAAGCTGGCGTATGTTACCCTCTTACACTTTAAAATGTTGCTTGTTAAGGCAGGCACATTTTTAAAATACTTGTTTGAATACCTGAAGTACAAGCCCTTATTTTCCTGCCTGTTTGTCATCCTTCTGATTGGCTGTTCTGATTGTAGCCGGAATATCTGGGCATTTTTCAGGCAGTTGAGATTAAAGAAACTTGTCAGTATTTTCTTCTTCATTACTCTTAAATTCATAGTTCAAAATATTTGTTAGTTTTAAGCATAATAGTTTCCTGAATTAGGTAATTTATAAATGTCACATTGTTTTTGTTTTTAATATTTTTATGTTCAAAATGTTGATGTCTTTGAGAATGGAAATAGATCTTTTGTCCTAATTTGACCAATTGGAACAGGGTGTAGAGGTCACAGTAGCAGAGAAGTGGCACTGCTGAACCATTATAATTCCATTATTTCAGTCACTGATATTAAATCTGGGTTCAGGTTGGGACCCTTTGGGTTCTTGGCTTCAAATCCCTGAAATGTTGACTGTAGAAGTTTCAGTTCACAATTTTGGGTGGATTTTAAAAATTGATCTGCCTGACTGTTTAGGAGCAGGTTGCATTTCATACTAGTTGTTTCATTTAAGAACATTTCTAGGAGATGGTTTAGCTTTATAAAATTACCTGAAATATCACAATACAGTCCTACTTGAGTTTCCTGGGTTCACTGGTAAGTGATCAGTGTGTAATGGAAAGAAAGACTCACTAGTAATTTTTAAATTTAGATGTACCAGCCAATCATAATGAGTATCACATATGAAATATAGGCTGGCTACTTACTGCATGCATGTGAATGAGACAGAGCAAATCTCTACATACATTATTATATTGAACAAACCATCTTTTAAAAAGTTAAAAATTTAAAGCTATTACATAAATTGAAGAAACTAATCTTAAGGAAAATATTTTTTTTTAAGTAAAATTTTCTTTGGTATTTTTATTGGGTGAAAAGGGTAAAAAGTTTTACTTTAAGTAAATTTTTTTCTGGAGCAAGGGAATGCTGAGGGTGGGGTAGTATAAAAATTGTGAAATTAGAATGCCCAAAGTAATGGGAGAGGCTGTATTAAATTTTGAGTTATGTAGTGTGTTTATCAGAATGTATTCTGTTGCACATTGAAGATAAAAGGCAAACCAGAAAGTATTTAGAAAATTCGTATTTTCTCCCACATACTGAGAGAGTAACTACATCTTCTTAAATATCAACAATATTACCTTTTATAGAAAAATTAAAATGCAAGATTTCTTTTTGTTATTTTAGTGACAACTTTATCTTGAGTGACTGGTTATGTTATTTGTGTGTGTGTGTGTGCGCGCGCGCGTGTGTGTGTGTGTGTGTGTGTGTATTTGAATGTCTCCGAAGAGATTTCTTAGTTTATTTAGTTGCTTACTTTTTTCTCTCCCTTCAAAAACTTTTTTAAATGGACAAATAATAATTGTACATATCCATGGATATGTACAATACATAGTGATGTTTCTATACATCTGGTGTACAGTGATCAATCCGAGTACTTGGAATATCCATCACCTCAAACATTTATCATTTTTTTTGTGTTGGGAATGTTACTTTGAAACATTTAAGATAAATGTTTTTTTCCCTTAAGATTCCAACTCTTTAAAAATATACTTTATAATTTGGGTGGAGTATATTTTATATTTTTTATTACAATATATGGCATATTTTGGGAAAAGGTATTGGGATTCTTTTGAGGTCAAGAAGTTTTATGTTAAGAACAGAAGAAAAACCCCTCAAAATCTAAGCAGGCTAGCATTAAATAAATTGATGTTTAATCCTTTGTAAGCCAGGGTTTTGTTTGGTATCTAGTTACCTTGTGTACCTTGTCTGCTGAACTGATTGATGATAGGTGATTCTGTTTTCCTCCAGTAAGTGCTTTTCCTCAATTCCTTAAGACTCCTATTTAAAGGGAACTCTTTCAAGAGATTTTCTGATTAAAGGTGAGAGAATGCAAACAGTAGCACTTGGGATAATCTTTTGGCTTCTGTGATACAGTTTTTCTTCCAAATGTAAATTTTTCATTGGTTTGGTTTATCATTTTCCCCATGCAACTATTTTTTTTTTCACAGAGCCACGTTTTATTATAACTACATGAACTATATATGCCTTGGGCAAAGACTACACAAAACGTAGAAACAGGAAATGCCTGTTAGGTTAAGAGACATGAGATAATGGGCAAAAATATCTTCTAAAAATTACTTAATGTTGTCAGCAGTATTGCAGTAATATATAACATAAAATGAAGACAATTTCTGATTTCATTATCTTGAAAACTTCTTTTAAACTTGTATTTTCCATTTTGTTGTTTCAGAGCAGAAACCTTAAGGAAGTAGTGAAGTTTCGTATTTTTATTCTATGAATTTAAATGATTTTGAAATCAGTCATAGCTTAGAGCTGTGCCTTTCAAGCTGTATTGTTGGCACATGTTTCTAAATATTAAATACCAACTGGAAAGTAGAAGTAAATTGATGTAACTAAAAAAGATTTACTGGCCGGGCGCGGTGGCTCACGCCTGTAATCCCAGCACTTTGGGAGGCCAAGGCAGGCAGATCACAGGGTCAGGAGATCGAGACCACGGTGAAACCCCGTCTCTACTAAAAATACAAAAAATTAGCCAGGCGTGGTGGCGGGCGCCTGTAGTCCCAGCTACTCGGGAGGCTGAGGCAGGAGAATGGCATGATCCCGGGAGGCGGAGCTTGCAGTGGGCCGAGATCACGCCACTGCACCCCAGCCAGGGCAACAGAGCGAGACTCCTCTCAAAAAAAAAAAAAAAAGATTACTTTAGCATATGGAAGGTTATCATCTCTAAACTGTTAATATTTACAAGTGATTTTTTAAAGTGATAAGCTTCCTTATAATGAAATACTTGTCATTATTAAGTAGGCTCATTTATTCAACATGTATAATTGCTTTCTATATGACCAGCTTTCCATATGTTAAGAACTGGATATATAATCATTAGTGAGCAAAACATTGATAGGTTCTTCTATTGGAGTTTATGCATTAGTTCATTTGGTAGATAATTGTTGAACACCAACTATGTGCCAGACACTGTTGTATAATTTAGGGTTATGCTTTGTGGAGGGAGAAATAAGTAATAAATACAGTAAGTACTTAGGTAAATGATTAAGATCATTTCAGATAGGGATCAGTACTTCAAAGGCAGTAATGCAGGGAGAACTAATGAAGTACTTGAGCTGATCTACTTTACAGACTAGTAGAGGAGATAATTTTAGTATAATTAATCATATAGATAAATATGATAAATGCTGTAAAGGAAAAGCAATGAGTGTTTATGAGAGCTCATAAATAAGGGAGATGATGAATAGTTCCTTTTGGGGGAATCAGGGAAGACTTCCTGGAGGAAGTAACTTTTGAGTTTAAATCTGAGCTACAACTAGGTGTTAGTTTTCTAGGGCTGCCATAACAAGTATGACAAACTGGGTGGTTTAAACAACAGCAATTTATTGTCTCTCAGTTCTGGAGGCTAGAAGTCCAAGATCAATGTGTAGGCGGGGTTGCTGGTTCCTTCTGAGGGCTATGAGGGAGAATCTGTTCCATGCCTCTCTCTTATTTTGTGGTGATTTGTTGGACATCTTTGGTGTTACTTGGTTTGTAGACACATTAGCCTGATCTCTGCCTTCACATTCACATTGTGTTCCCCCCTTGTGCTTGTCTGTGTCCAGATTTCCTCTTTTTATGAGGACATCAGTCATACTGCAGTAGGGACCCGCCCTACTCCAGTATGAACTCATTTTAACAAATTATCTCTACAACAGCTTTTATTTCCAAATAAGGTCACGTTCTGAGGTACTGAGGGTTAAAAGTTCAATATATGAATTTGAGGTGGACGTAATCCAACCCATAATACCAGGAGTTAGCTAGGTGAAGAGAAGAGGGGGATGACTTCCTGAAGAGAGAACAGCGTGTGTGAAGGTATTGTGTTGGAAAAGCATGGCTCATTTAAGAAACGAAGTGTAGCTGAAGCATAGAAACTGAGAGGAAGAGTGAAGTGACACAATTCCAGAGACATGTTAAAGGTAGAATAGATAGATGGGGCCTAATGACCAGCTGAACATGGTGTGAAGGAAAGAATAATCAAAGATAATTTCCTACCTATAGCTGTGATGAAAGTATTTTCACCATTTTCGGGTAGAAAGACAAATTTCTGCCTGAAATCAAGGGAAAGGTTGAAGCTGGAAATAAGGATTTGGAAGTAAACTATGTTATTGGTCAAAAGTTAGCTAAAATTATTCAGGAAGAATGCCTTTAGATGAGGGCTGGGACCTAGAACCTTATAAAACATCCATATTTAAAGATGGGACCAGAACAAAAAGCCAACAAAAAAAAAATCAAAAAAGCAGGAAAAGCAATATGCAGTAAGAAAAACTAGATGGATTACTGCTTGGGAAACCAAGCTAGAAGAGAGTTTTGAGAAGGAGGGACTGGTAGATGGCATCAAATGCTACATGAAGGTAAAGTAGGATAAGACCTGGAGAGAGATCTGATTTCATTTGCCAGTTTGAGGTCCTTAGTGAGTACAACAGGTTATAGAATGGTGAAAGTGGAAGCCAGGATTTGTGTGTGTGTGTGTGTGTGTGTGTATTGAGGAGTAAAAGGCCAATGAGGAAGCAGAAAGAGTAAATATGAACGACTATCTTAAGAACTGGCAATGAAGGGAAGGTGATACAGGGAAGCACATACAAATTTTAGAAGATGGTACAGAGTTTAGGAAAAACATGTATGACTGAAAGCCAAGAGCAAGAAAATTAATGGGGGTGGGGAGAGGAGAGGAGGGAGTGATACCTTAGGTAAAGATACCCAAGAGAAGTGTTCCCATTCAAGATTTGCTTCCTGGCATTTCTCAGCAATTTTATGTTTTTCTAGATTCCCAAATGCTGAGAAATTTGGTGGGAAAAGCAGGAACACAGGCAGGGTATTATAATTTTCCTTCAAGTTTAGCAGTCAAGGCAGAGGTTACTGATTAAATTCATTGACACCAAGTCTGCAGCAACAGCAGGAAACATGACACAGAGAGTCAAAGGTTAAGATGGCTATTTCTGGGAAGCTGGAGAGGAACACAGGATGGAAAGCTTTACGTCTTATTGTGGCTTTGCCATGTACTAGTGTGTATTCCTCACCCTGACTACTGCTAATGGTGAATCATTCTTGCAAATAACAAGTATTAATAAGCTTATTCACATAGTATATTTTGTATATGATTCCAGTGAGTTGTATCCCAAGAAATAGTAAGTTTTGACAGCAAAATCTTAAATTGGTCATTTGGACATGTGATTTTTTGTAGTGCTATTAACATTGCTAGGAGATCTGAATGTTACATTACTTGAATACTATACCTAAAAATGTTTGCTGAGGGCTCCCAGTGTTTGGTATCTGCTACAGGCTACAATTATTTGTAAATACTTTTGACAGAATAAATGCAAGAGATGATCACAGTGTGGCTGTGGAACACTCTGATGTGAAATCAGAACATCTGTAATCTGGATTAGCAAAGCAGTATTCATTTTAATGACAAAACCAAAATCAGGGCAAGCATACAAAATATTTTCATTGTTAAAAAAGAAAATGAGCTTAAATGAAGCAAAATGGGTTTGAATGTCCAGCTTGGTGATCACACCAACATCTATGCAACATGATAGAAAGTTTTCTATATCTGGAATGTTTGTCATGAAACCAAAGTCAAGTCTCAAATAAGGCAATTAATGTTTTATGTGTTTTTAATTTTTATTAAAAATTGGTGGCTTTTAAATATCAAATATTTGTGATATCATCTGTAAATTTTTAAATAATTTCTATTTGACATGTGTTAATGTTTACTTGATGTTTTCTGTTATTAGATGGCTATATCAGGTAGAGATCATTTTTATGTTATGAAAATATCGATCTTATCACAATACCACAATATATTGGTTGATAATTATAAACCATGCCTTTATTATTAAATCTTTTGTGTTACAGAAAACTACTAAAACTTTAGTGGTTTTCTACTAAATGGATAATAACCCTATCACAGAAAAATTATTCACTGTATAGAATAATTACTGTCACTCATTATTGTCACAGGATCCTTGGGGTGTTACTTGCCAGCTGGAAACCTCTGTAGCTGGCGGAGCCTTCTTCCTGAGCATTGCTTGTGCCTGCTGGCCTCATTCCGCCCACTCGACCTGGCAGGCTGTGCTTGGCTCATGCTACCGGCCCGGATCCCACACCTGCCAAAGGCAAGCCAGGCCGGAGCGGTGAGGGCTGTGTGGGCGAGTGAGCGTGAGGTCTGGCCACTGTGCACAGCTAGGCACATCAGCTGCTATGGCAGGGCGGGCAGCTCCAGGCGCCAGCACTGACTCCATGGAAGGCTGCGGCTGGACCAGATGTACTGCATCCAGCTTCCACTGCAGGCATTCATGTCTGGAAGCTTGGAGACGCCAGAAACTGCAGAGCCCGAAAGAGAGTGTCACAACCTTGGCTCCGGGAGCCCCTAGGTGTGGGCTCCCTTCTCTCCTTGTGGCCCACAATGTGGCTAATGGAGGGGGGGCATGTTTCAGCCCTGTTTGTGTTACAGCTCTTTCAGTCCTGCCATTCGGCGGGTCCTGAGTTCTTGTCTGGTATCCGGGAATAATGAGGTACATGGACAACTGGAGGGTGAGCAAGGTGGAGAGGAGCTTCATTGAGTGGCAGAACAGTTCTCAGGAGACCCGAAGTGGGTAGCGCCCTCCCGCAGGCAGGTCATCCTGCGGGAGGTGAAGTGAGTAGTTCCTTCTCCCAGCTGGTAGTCCTCATGTCTGTGTGAGTCTGACACACTGGGTGGGTGGTTATGGGTCTCATAATGCAGAAAGTGTGTGCTGGTTGACCCATGGGTGGGCCCAGAAAAAGCTCCCTAAGTTCTCACTCCCAGTGCAGACTTCACCTAGAACTGACAGCCCGGCCCCCAGGCTTCAGGCCGTCCCTGGCTTGAAGGTGGGGCTTCACCACAGACCTATCCCTTTCCACCTAGGAGCCAGTCTGCCTCCTGACACCATAAGTCACTTCAGTCTATCATGCCCAGGCTGTTCCTGCAGAGGGGCACCTGTAGGCCAATGGCTGAGCCACCGTCAGTGCCCCCTCGGGCTCCCTCCTATCCCCGTAGGCACCCAAAATCCAGAGGGGACTGAGACAGCAGGGGGCTGGAGTGTCAGCACTGCCTCAAGTATGCGCACACCCGGCCAGGTTGAGACAGCGCCTGGACTTGGCTTCAACTTTGCTCCGAAATCAGAGCGGGTGCTGGGAGCAGGGAGAGGCCAGGCAGCGGGAGCAGCCTCTTCCAGGCCGGTGGGGACAGGGGGCTTCCCGGGCTCCCAATAGTGCAGAGATGCCTGGGTCTGCACCCATGGCTGGGTAGCTGTCGCTGCGCCTGGGAGCATGGGGCTCCTGCCTTGCAATTCGGAAATGGGTGGGGCTCCCACCTGTTCCCGGCTCCTGCTGGCTCCCTGGAACAGGCACCCCGAGCCCGGCTGTGCCTCCCCTGCTACAGCTGGCGACACTGCAGCGGCTGCCCCAGACGGGCTGCAGCTGCCATCATTATTATTTAAGAACACATAAATAAATCTTTGAAAAATACAGAATAAGTTATGAGGTTGAGAATTCTTGTAGATTCCAATTTATTTCCTAAAGATTTAGAAACACCACCTTTGAGACTGATTTGACCCAAAGGCTGGGATTAAAGACCCACAGGTAGAAAAATAAGCATCTGAGTAGGGACACCCTTTCTTTTTTCCTTTTTCTGAGGGAAGGATTTCAGGATAGGTAGAAATACAGATGAATTTGAAAATCTGGAGAATAGTTTCAGTTTTCTTTCCAAAGAAGGAGTACACTCACACTCCTTAATTGTGATGGACAAAGGGCCGGGTTGGGATACCAGAGGTAGGTTGTTAGGGTTTGGAACAGCTGACCGGGGATGAACCTAAGGAGATACTGTCCAGTTGAAGGCTCAGCTGAAGTGTATCAGGGAAATTCTGAAAGGCTCATTAGGAACCTTTTATAGACCTTGGTGCTTTTTTGCCACTGTACTCCTTCCAAGTAGTTAATCGAATACCAGTCAACTTAGAAAATAAATTCAACACATTTTACTGTTAATTTGGTTTATTTATTAGGAATAACTGATTTTTAAAAAATAATGAAATACAAATTTCTGCCATTTATCTCATCATTTTTTGCAATCTGTGATTTTCTTTTTCTTTGTGAGAGAATGCTGGGAATACATCAGTAGTTGCCCAGTTCTGACTCTTTATAACAAACACAAGAATTAATGTACATTTTATCTCTTTAAAAGAACATGATTGATAAACAGATCAATGGAACAGAATAGAGTCCTGAAAGACCCACACATATATGGCCAATTCATTTTTCAGCAAAGGTGCCAAGGTAATTCAATGAAGAAGGATCAGTCTTTTCCACATATGATGGGTTAACTGCATCTCTTGCAGATGGAGAAGGAAAACTTATGTATCCCACAGCAAATTTTCTAAAAGTAGATTATAGGCCTAAATGCTATAAACCTAAGGCTATGAAACTTTTAGAAGAAAACATAGGGAATCTTTGTGACCTTAGGAAAGGCAAAGATTTCTCAAGATTTTTTTTAAAAAACCTATTCATAAGATTTTTTAAAGTTTTGATAAATTGGACTTTATCATAATTACAAATTTCTGCTTTTCAAAATATACCATTTAAAAAATGAAAAAGCGAGGCGACCAGGTGCAGTGGCTCATGCCTGTAATCCCAGCAGTTTGGGAGGTCGAGGTGGGAGGATAGCTTTACCTCCAGGAATTTGAGACCAGCCTGGGCAACATAGGGAGAGGAGACTCTGTCTCTACAAATGAAAAAAATTAGCTGAGCATGGTGGTGCATGCCTGTGGTTCCAGCTATTGGTAGGCCGAAGTGGGGGGATTTCTTGAGCCTGGGAAGTCAAGGCTGCAGTGAGCCATGATGCTGTCACTGCACTCCAGCCTGGGCGACAGAGCACACTCCTGTCTCAAAAAAAAAAAAGAGGCCGGGCGCGGTGGCTCATGCCTGTAATCCCAGCACTTTGGGAGTCCAAGGCGGGTAGATCACCTGAGGTCAGGAGTTTGAGACCAGCACGACCAAGATGTTGAAGCCCCGTCTCCACTAAAAATACAAAAATTAGCTAGGTGTGGTGGCGGGCGCCTGTAATCCCAGCTACTCCAGAGGCTGAGGCAGGAGAATTGCTTGAACCTAGGAGGTGGAGGTTGCGAGCTGAGACAGCGCCATTGCACTTCAGCCTGGGTGACAGAGTGAGACTCTGTCTCAAAAAAAAGGAAAGAAAAGTAAAAGGAAAAAGCAAGGTACAAAGTAGGAGAAAATATTTGTAATACAATATGTGACAAAGGGCTTGTATCTAGGATGTTGAAAGAACTCTTACATGACAAACAACTTTTAAAAGGTGAGCAAAGACTTGAAAAGACACACAAAGAAGATGTACAGATGGCCAATAAGCACATGAAAAGATGAGCATCATCATTAGTCATCAGGGAAATTATTTAAAACCCACAATGAGATACCATTTATAACTGCCAGAATGGCTAAAATGAAAAAGACCAAAGATTTCAAGTATCAGAGAGAATGAAGAACAAGTGTAAAATGGCATAACCACTTGGAAAGTTTTGGAGTTTCTTAGTCAGCGTGCATGTACCTTATGACCCAGTAATTCCCTACATACATGAAAACATGTGCCCACAAAAAGACTTACTTATGAGTGTCCATGTCAATCTTATTTGTAATAGCCCCAAACTGAAAACAATCTAAGTATCCATGAATAGGGAAGTGGACAAACAAAATTTGATATAATCATTCAGTGGCATACTCCTCAGCAATGAAAAGACAGTGTGGATGAATCTTATAGATATCTGTTGAATAAAAGACTAGGCACAAAAGAGTATATATTATATGTATTATGTAGTTCCATTTAGGAAGTTCTAGAGCAGGCAAAACTATGATGATAGAAATTAGATCAGAGGTTGTCTGGGATGGGATATAGTGGGGAGATTACTACAAAGGGGTACAAGAGAACTTTTGGTGGTGATGAAAATATTTTATAACTTCATTGAGGTTGTGGTTTCATGGATGCATCTATTCATTGTCAAAACTCATTGCACTATATATTTAAAATTTGTACATTTTATTGTATATAAATTATACCTCAAAGTTGTTTAGAAATAAAAACATGAAACTTTAAAAAATAATGAAAAATATTGTTAGCATAGAGTTTTGTATCCTCTTTAAAAGCCTTTGTCAGCTAAATTTATGGAGATTTGTACTGTATTTCTAGGATACTTTATTAAGCTTTCTAGGTGGCAATTCAATGAACCTGTCATTAATAATTTCATTTTGCACCTAATGGTTGTGGTTAAATCTAGAAATAATGAGCTAAGCCTTATTCCCTCAGGGAAACACTTCTTAACATCTATCACTTTCACTTTCACTTGAATGTTTTTATTTTAAAAATACATACCAGTTTTATTATATTTACTTTTCTGTATGTACAGAGGCTAAAGTACTTGGTGTTTTAAACATACCTGTAATGTAAAAACATGTACATGTCCATTTCAGATTTATTTTCAAAAAGATATTCCCCATCGAATCTGAATCATAGGAATATTTAAGTCTTAAATCTTCCCAGTAAGTAGTATATTTTTACTGTAATTTTTTCCCCTGCTTTGTATCTTGATATCCTCCCGATGAACTGGTGACATCTGATATTCACTAGTCATGTTCGTTGAGGAAAAATGTTCGTTGAGGAAAAACATACACTTTCTTATTAAATCTACTTATCTGTAAAGTTTTGGTCAGGGATTTTAGCTTTTAGTATGTGGATTCTGTCTTACAGTATGTGGAAGAAATTTAACTGCAGGGATATAAACATTGTTTTGGGTGGAAAAAGCCTGCACTAGCAGATGTAGTATAAAAGTTGAAGCCAGTATCAAAATGTCTTTTTCAGAAGTGGTAAATAGATTTTTTTTTTTAAACACTGAGATCAGAGAGCCAATTGTTGGGGAGGGAACACAGTGACTGAAGTATCAACTTTGTTTTTGTGTGGCATAGAGTGTTCTTAAAGAGTAAAAGTGATTTTGTTGAAAAACAAATGGAAAATTCTTAATTTGTAACTCTTGAAACTTCCTGCCAAAAATTTTTTGAAGTGTTCCTTCATTTGTTCACATTCAGGAATATATTAATACACGTATCCCTGAAACCATTTTACATATTGAGTACCTATGTGCCATGTACCATTGGTTTTTTTTTTTTGAATTTCAACTTTTATTATAGATTAAAGTGTACACATTCGGGTTTGTTACTTGGGTAAACTGAGGCTTGGGGAATTTAATAATAACAGAATTTTTTTGAATTAAAAGATGCCTAATGGTTTAAAACATTTTCAAATGTGTCACTCACATGACCCACACGACAGTTTACTGCACTTGGCAGGAAGATACTGTTTTCAGTGTTTAATAGGTAAAGTATGAGGCTGCCTTCAGGGTTTGGTTATATTACTTATTTTCATTGCCTTATGTCTACTGTATATCTCAGCTAAACTTCATGACTAGTTTAAATTATCTCTCTAGTTGATATACTTGGGCCCTGATCTGGTTTACTTGTGCACACACCTAACATGAAGTTATTTTAGCCTTGTGACATTTAATCTTTAATGTTTCTGGAGAAAATAATTAAATACCTTTTTACAAAATAAATTATGAATACCTTTTAAGCAGCTTCTATTTGAAATAACACTTTATATAAATATAGGAATATATAACATTCTTATGTAAGAATACTTTGTATGGATATAGTCCTTTATCTTTTTGATTCCTACAGCAAGGCCATGAGAAAACCAAGGCTCACAGAAATTATGTTTAATACAGTCTTTCCATGTCATTGTGCTGCCTCCCCCAAATTTCAGCCTGTTTGAATTTGGGGGAGGGGTTGTGAGGGGAGCAAGAAAATAGTCTCAGGTTCTAACATAGGATATTTAAAACATTTTTAAAAGTTGCTTGTTTTCAGTATCTGCCAGAGAAATAATCAGAACATGTCTTCTTAGTTGATGAATTATCATGGGTGATTTTCAAGTTGGTGAAATGGTTAAGAGTAATTAAATAAATGGTTGAGAGTATTTTGGGCATTAAATGCTAACTTTTATGTGCATCAGGTAGTCAAAATAAAATCTCCATCTTAATTATGTCCTCACTGCAAAGGGTGAGGGTCTTGTTTGATATTGTCTGGCTTACAGGATTGAGATTGTTTAACCTAGAGCAAGAGGAAATTTTTTTTTTTTAAGAGATGAGATCTTGTGCTGTTGTCTAGACTGTAGTGCAGTGGCATGATTATAGTTCACTGCAGCCTCAAATTCCTGGACTCAAGGGATCCTCCTGCCTCAGTCCCCTGAATACTTGGGATTACAGGCGTGAACTACCACACCTACCTCAGCAAGAGCAAATTTTTCTTTTTTTTTTTTTGTTTGACAGGGTCTCACTCTTGCCCAGGCTGGCCTTGAACTCCTGGGCTCAAGCCATCTATCTGCCTTGACCTCCCAGAGTGTTGGGATTACAGGTATGAGCCACCATGCCTGGCCAGCAAGAGGAAGTTTAATGTTAAGTACTATGTAGAGCTGATTGTTCCCTTAATGAAAAATTTCTAAAAAATCATGATTTTGTTTTTAGCAACCCCAAAATGCTTCTGACTTCAAGAGTTCAAATAATTTTACTGTAAAGTTTAATAAAAGGCATAAGATATGCTGTGTAATTATGTAAACTGGTAAGATTAAAACAAGTAAAATACACGTAGTTTAGTTCTTAAAATCATCATATACATTTTCTTATTAACATTAATCAGTAGAATTGAGATTGAATATAGTACAGCAGTTATGAATTTAGGCTCTAGATTCAGACTGTCTAGGTTTGAATGTAAATTCTATCACTTTCTCATTGTATAACTAGGGACAACATTTTTAAGCCTTAGTTTTCTGATTGGTAAAATGAGGATAATCTTAGTGTTTGCCTCTTTTGCTAAGAATGAGGATTAAAATGATATATGTGAAACCATTTATGTCATACATACCCATTCACATGATACAGTTAATTTGGATTGTCTATGTCAGTAGATGAGATACATAAAAAAGAAAATCCAGTTGATGAGTAGTTTTGACATTATTGCATACTTAATTTGTGGATTTTCAGTGCTTCTGTTTTCTTTTTTCTATTGGAGATCCTACTGAGTAATGAATTAATTATGATATGGAAAAGTAATGATCCTCAACACATTTGTAAACTATATACTTGGATAATCGGAAAAACTAAAACTTAACTGTACTTATGCTTTAAATTAAAATAGCAACAACCAAAATACCCAGAACATACTTTTAAGGCAGGATAATAACTCATCTGACAAATTAGAGATAGGAGATCAAGATGAAGGTGGTGAAGTCAATGATGTTTTTAGTTGATTGCAGTATGATCTCCATCAAGTTAACTATTATTTTTACTAATATATGAACAGAGTGATGAGTGGGAGCTAAAGTTAGGTACTTTGTGGGGAAATCTATGCACTATTTCTAAGGAGCTGTAGGACTGAGAAAGGTATTTTACTTGTTTTGTGTTGTTTTTAAAATGAGAAAAAAGCATATTTGTATGCTGTTGGGAATGATCCAACAGAGAGGGAAAATGAGAAAGATGAGAAGTATTTGATGGTCTTGTTGAGTAGATGAGAGGAATTGGAATATAGTACACAAATAGATTATTTTTAGAAGTGAGGACAGATTATCTCTAGAAACATGCAGGATTGCAGAAAACTAACCCACAAACAGATACTGGTGGGTGAATAGCTCTGGTGGTGATAAATTGTGGAAGTTCTCTTCTGATTGCTTGTATATTCTTACTGTATTCTTAGTGAAGTAGGTCATGAGCCAAGCTTGAGGATGAAGGATTCGTGAGAGATTTGAGGAGCCAGGAAAGCATATGAAATAGATATCTGAAAGAAAAGGAGAAAGTATTAACAGTGACTAGAGACAAAAAATAGGTTTTCTACCAAGAATGAAAATGAAGATTGAAAATTAACTTCTAATAGATGACAAAGGCAATGGAATAATACCTTTAAAGTACTAAGGGAAATAATTTAAGGGTAAGAGTGAAAAACAAAGATATTTGGGGACCTGCAGAGGCTGAGGATGTAATACTTATAGATTTTTGTTCGTTTGTTTTTGTTTTTGAGATGGAGTCTCACTCACTCTGTCACCTGGACTAGAGTGCAGTGGCACAATCTCTGCTCAGTGCAACCTCTACCTCCCAGGTTCAAGTGGTTCTCTTGCCTCAGCCTCCTGAGTAGCTGGGATTACAGGCATCACCACCACACCTGGCTAATTTTTGTATTTTCAGTAGAGACGGGGTTTCACCATATTGGCCAGGCTGGTCTGGAACTCCTGACCTCCAGTGATCCACCTGCCTTGGCCTCCCAAAGTGCTGGGATTATAGGTGTGAGCCACTGGCCAATACTCATGGATTTTTGTCGGAAATGCTACAGAAGCATATACTTCACTAAAAGGAAATTGAACCCAGATGGAAAGTGTGAGATATAAGAATCAAAATGAGCAAAGAAATGGGTATTTTGGTATGTCTAAATACATATTATAAAAAGTAAATACTAAATTTATATATGTAAATATATTTACTAGGATATTGGATAACTTGGGATATCTGTTTTAATATAAACAAATTGCTTATTTTTTCTTTCCCTTTGTGATGAGAGGGAAAACAAAGTTCTGCCGACTGTTTTTAAAGAGCTCAGATTTTTTAAGCTGGCTTTGTGATCACTGTTTAAGAACTTTAGATGTAGTGTGACCTTAATCTACACTATGTAAAATTAGATGGTATCATAGATATTTGACATTGCCTTCCAAGTACACTAAAGATTACTAGTCTAAATTCTTTATGAATCAGATACCTAAGCCATTCCTAGGTTCTGAGGTGTCTACTCAGAGGTTAGGGAAGAGAACTACTTCTGTGCATTAGAAGACTTATGTTTGGGTCTTTCCTCAGAAGGAGGCAGTAGAGTGCATAAACATCAAATTTGTGCTTAAATACATTTTATTTTTATTTTAATCTGCTTCAGTGTTTGTGGCAGCCTTACTTAGATCAAATAAAACCTAGCATATGAGCTGTGTACTCCTGCCATTCAAATTCCTTTTATGGAAAAGAAAAATAGTCTTCTTATTCATTTCCCTAATCGGGAAGGATGAAGCTAATAGTTATTGGACAAAAGCTGAAAAAATATTCTCATGTCCACGTAAAGGTTTAGACATCTTTTAAAACCAGTGCCTGCCAATGTGAGGTTTTTAATGTATTTTACATTTCCAAAATTAAAAAGTAATCTCCAAGATTGTCTGAACTACTTGTTAGATAGAAAATATATTTTTGTGAGCTTCTGAAGCCTCTGCGCTTAAGTAGTCATTCAGTCTTCACTATTACATTGTAAGTCATTACTAAGCCTTTTGTTCTGAGCCATACTGAAGATGTTATTTATATAGAAACATACTTACAGATGTTTTCAGTATCATTTAGTACATTAATTAGTATTCATGATGTTAAAAAGAGACTAAAGTTTATTTCTGATAGCTTCTCTCTTAATATGATATGTTATATAAATTTAGAAACGGTAATTTATCTTTAGTTTATTCAGAGACTCTTTTATTTGTTTGTTTGTCTTGAGATGAAGTCTTGCTCTTTCTCCCAGGCTGGAACATAGTAGCGCAATCTTAGCTCACTGCAACCTCTGCCTGGCAGATTCAAGCAATTCTTCTACGTCATTCTCCTGAGTAACTGGGACTACAGGCACACACCACCATGCCTGGCTAATTTTTGTATTTTTAGTAGAGACAGGGTTTCACCATATTGGCTAGGCTGGTCTTGAACTCCTGACCTCATGATCTGCCCGCCTCGGTCTCCCAAAGTGCTGGGATTATAGGCGTGAGCCACTGCCCCGGCCTCATATTTTAACTAATAATTTCTAGTCATTTGATTATATTTTTGGAATATTTTTACTTTCAAAAACTGTATTTGTTACCAGAAAGACATAAAAACTACTCATGCTGCAAATATGCATGCTGGTAAATACAAATCAGATCATTTATTTCGGGACTGATTTTATTGACTTTTTAGGTGAGGATTCTATTATTAATAGATCTTAAATAAGAAAGAAGTAACTATCATAAACCGATTTAAGAACAAGTTGGAGCATAAAAACACTAAAAATAACATGGATTATGATGTATTAAGTGTTCTCCAGTTAAAATATTATTTTATAAACAGTTAAATAATTTAAGAAATATTTCTTCCCTTAAATGTTAGTTCTACATCAGACTAGTCTCAGATGCATATTAATAATGCTCAGAATGGAAAACATACACCTGTGGTAAAAGAATATATCATGGTAAATATGTTTACACAGCTGTGTGGTAATGTTAGTTATTACAGAGTACATTTGCAGAATCATGTAATGAGCCTCATTTTCAAACAACCATTAACTTTGGCTTAGAAATGGCTAATTAAAGAATAACTTCATTTTTCAAATGCAGACTGTACAAACAATATATAGCATCACTGTAGCTGTCTTCTTAACTGAACATATAAATTTGATTGTAAGTATATGTTGGCTAATTTCGAGGAAATTCAAACTTCTTATAAGACTATTTCTTATTTATAATTTATACTTTCATTGCATATAATGCCTACTCTTTTAGTACCAGACTGAGTTTCCATTAAACTTTATTGCACTTACATGGAGTCTTCTGTCAAGCTTCAATAAAATTATAAGATTGACTTAATTGGGTCTATCTGAAAGCTTCCTTTATCATTAATAAACTTTATTTATTCCATGGGGTTATTAGTCTTGGACAACTTGTATGACTTCATTCAAACTTGTTCTAGAATATGAATAAATATTATTTAAAAATTAAGCATGAGTAAAAGCAAATTTTAAAATATTGTCATAGGACTTTGAGGATTTACTCAAGAGTGCATAAAATGTTACCGTGAACTATGTATTGCTGTAGTGCTATCTGTAAAAATATGCTGTCTAAAAAGTTTAACAAGCAGTGGGTGGTTTCATCCATTCGTCTCACTTTGGAGCACCTGCTAGGTAAACTCCAGAAACATCAAGAAGGAAGGCTTGTTTCCTGCCCTCAAGTATTTTAGTTTCCTTCTACCGAGCGTCAACGTTTACTACCAGCAGTTACTTTTTTTTAAAACCTACCGCTTGAGAGGAAGATCCTGCAAGTGTATTCAACATATAAATAGTGGCATCTTTATTAGACCCGTAGCTCTTTTTAGAGCTCTCTAAAATGGATATTAAGTTACAAGAAGACCAGGAAAGAAAATATAACAGATTCGTGGCATATTTATTTCCACTCCTGGAAAAAACAGTTTGATGTGCTTTGGGGGTACTTTTTTCTTGTTTGAACAATTTAACTTCTAAGGTGGATACAAAGTTGTCAGAGGCGTTTGAACCAGAGCAACTCCATCTTAAATAGGGACTGGGTAAAATAAGGCTGGGATCTGCTGGGCTGCATTCCCAGGAGGTTGAGGCATTCTTGGTCACAGGATAAGACAGGAGGTCGGCACAAGATACTGGTCATAAAGACCTTGCTGATAAAACAGTTGCAGGCCGGGCGCGGTGGCCCAAGCCTGTAATCCCAGCACTTTGGGAGGCCGAGACGGGCGGATCACGAGGTCAGGAGATCGAGACCATCCCGGCTAACACGGTGAAACCCCGTCTCTACTAAAAAATACAAAAAACTAGCCGGGCGCGGTGGCGGGCGCCTGTAGTCCCAACTACTGGGGAGGCTGAGGCAGGAGAATGGCGTGAACCCGGGAGGCGGAGCTTGCAGTGAGCTGAGATCCGGCCACTGCACTCCAGCCTGGGTGGCAGAGCGAGACTCCGTCTCAAAAAAAAAAAAAAAAAAAAAAAAAAAAAAAACAAAAACAGTTGCAATAAAGAAGCCGGCCAAAACCTGCCAAAACCAAGACGGTGATGAGAGTGACCTCTGGTCGTCCTCACTGTACACTCCCACCAGCGCCATGACAGTTTACAAATGCCATGGCAACATCAGGAAGTTACCCTATATGGTCTAAAAAGGGGATGCATGAATAATCCACCCCTTGTTTCTCATATAATCAAGAAATAACCATAAAAATGAGCAACCAGTAGCCCTCTGGGCTCCTCTGCCTATGAGAGAAGCCATTCTTTTATTCCTTAATAAACTTGGTTTCTTGATAAACTTGCTTTCACTTTGCTTTGTGGATTTGCCTCTTAATTCTTGCTCAGACCCAAGAACCCTCCCTTAGGGTCTGGATCAGTACCCCGTTGAGTAACAAAGTCATGAGGTGTTTGGAGTTGATTTAAGGTTAGTCATGGAAGATTTTGACCTTGGTCTTTTTTCACACCACTTAGCATGGTGACTAACACAAAGCAAGTACTTCATAAATATTTATTGAATGAATGAATGAGTAAATAAATAAGGATTGATAAAATAGTGGCCATTGATTTGCAGAAAAGGAGAGCCTTCTAGCAGAGGGAGAACTGAGGCAGGATTGTTGTGGAGGCAAGAATTGTGAACCGGTTTGCTATGTTGGTCAAGAGATGAGCTCAGGATAAATGAGGATTCTAATAATCAGAAGGACTTCCATGTTAAACTCAATTCACTTTAGTATGAGAGCCCTGGGTCATGAATGTCTAGTCAAGTAAAATTAGTTTTATTAACTCTACAGGAGTAAAACGGGGAAGAAACTAGAGCAGAGATTCTCCAAGTGTGGTCCCACACCCAGCAGCTTTAGCATTATCTGGGAGCTTGTTAGAAATGCAAATTCTAGGGCCAACCCAGAACTACTAAATGGGAATTTCCCGGTGAGGAGCGAGGAGGAGGGAGACTCAGCAACCTGTGTTTTAGTGGGCCCTTCAAGGGATTCTGATATCCTTAGGCTAACATTTGAGAACCACTGGGCTGGAGGAGGAAAATCAGGTACCAGGTAAAAGCAGTGAGATTAGAGATTATAGAAGAGATCATTACTAAGATTATTTCCAACTGTAAATTGAATGATTTAAAGAGTTGATTATGGCTGGGTGCAGTGGCTCATGCCTGTAATCCCAGCACTTTGGGAGGCCGAGGTGGGTGGATCACGAGGTCAGGAGTTTGAGACCAGCCTGACCAACATGGTGAAACCCCGTCTCTACTAAATATACAAAAATCAGCCAGGTGTGGTGGCACAAGCCTATAATCCCAGCTACCCAGGAGGCTGAGGCAGGAGAATTGCTTGAACCCTGGAGGCGGAGGTTGCAGTGAGCTGAAATTGTGCCATTGCACTCCAGCCTGGGCAACAGAGCAAGATTCCGTCTCAAAATAAATAAAGAAATACATAGAATAAAATAAAGATTTGATTATTTAGTGTGGCTGTGCAGGGATGATTAATCATTGGATGTACAGAGTTTTTTTTTAAAAAAAATAGAGATGTTTGCACTTTGGTGGAGAACCATTAGGCTTTCAGCTTCATGGGTGGAAGAACTCATTTTTACCAGTTACCCAAAAGTAACTGGAAAGTACAATGTCAATTTATTGTGTATAGTAGATTTAAAAAACTGGCTCAAATCAGAACAGTACACTTTCATTTGGTATGTTGATTATCTTAGAAGATAAAGTTATCAATCAAAGAGGTTGTGTGCCGAAGGATCACTTGAACACAAGAGTTTGAAGTTACAATGAGCTATGATCATGCCACTGCACTCTAGCCTGGGTGACAGAATGAGACCCTGTCTGTAAAAAAATTTTTAAAAAAAGGTTGTGTGAGGAACAGATAATTAAATCAGAGGCAGTTGGATCTTTTTTTTTTGAGATGGAGTCTTGCCCTGTCGCCCAAGCTGGAGTGCAGTGGCGCGATCTCGGCTCACTGCAACCTCTGCCTCCCAAATTCTCCTGCCTCGGCCTCCCGAGTATCTGGGATTACAGATGCCTGCCACCATGCCCAGCTAATTTTTGTATTTTTAGTAGAGATGGGATTTCACCATGTTGGCCAGGCTGGTCTTGAATTCCTGACCTCTTGATCTGCCCACCTTGGCCTCCCAAAGTGCTGGGATTACAGGCGTGAGCCACTGTGCTTGGCCTGGATGTTCTTAAACAATATTTTAATTGAAATCAATAACCTAGTGAGTTTATTTTCTTCATAGCATAAATATGTCAGTGTAAAATAAGTAGAAGCCTTTTCCAGATGCAAAGACAATATTTTTCTAATCACTACAGAAGATACCCTGATTAATTTTTAGTTTTTGACTCTTTGCTTTAAAAAAAACCAAGAATTCATGGAGATTATTATTTTTCTCTTTGTGATGTTGATATACTACACTTTGTAAATTTATTGTATCGTGGTGCTGTTTGGGATACGCCTCATTCTTCCTTAGAATACGCACAAAAGACTTGGGATGGGTTACTTCTGAGGATGATGTGGGCTGCATGGGTCAAAACCATTCAAGTTGATTCATGTTCATTTCAGTTTTTGATTCAAGATAAACATCTTTTAGAATTCTATAATTGTATTGAATTATATCCTGAATCATATTAAATTATATTGTATATATAGATACACATTTATATCTATAAATGTATTGAATTCTATAATTCAATAATGTATGTAGAGAACAGAGGAAGTCAGAAAGAGATGTGTCAACACTGTGTATGATTTATACCTATCAGCTCCCTGGTTTTCTTAAAATTGTAACTGAAGCTCATTATGAATAACCCAGGATTATTACATTCATTTGGATAAGATGGACAGTATGGTTGTTATAAATCAAAGCAAGTAAAACCTATATGCCACTAGGATTGTTTATGAATGTGTTATTTCTCTTGTTATTCAGGATCCCATTGACTTGTTTGCATATATGCACATTTACTTGAACTTATGTAAAAATTATCAGCATTTATCAACTCTTCTATAGTCAGCACCATGCTGAGCACCCCAGTGTCAAGGAGGAACAGAGGAGAGTTCCAGTCAGGTGGCTCCATGAAGGTCTTGTTTCAGCACCATATCCCACATGGCAACAAAAGGATATACAAGATAAAACTAAAACGACATACCTAGTCTCAAAATCAAGACAAACATCTCTAAGGACCAGGAGGTGACCAGAAATAGAAAGTGATAAGTAGCCCTGGAACTCTGAGACTGCCAAGCTCCTGGCCAGAAGCAGAAAGTTGCTTAACTACCCCTCAGCCGGTTCTCAGGAGATGGGGGAGCTCTTGCCTGAAGGAAGGGATGGAAGCCAGGAGAATCCTTCCCCCTGCCTGTTTTCCATCATTGACACTAAAATGTTAGCTGCCAACTCTGCCTGGGGCTGTGGTCTTACTGTAAGCTGTGAACTAAGAGGCAAAAGTAGGATAAAAACACAGTTTAGTGACCAGAAACTGAAAAAGTGGTCTGCTGATTCTGTAATATCCCTAAGGCCATCCTTCTAAACTATTATTCAAGGATGAGGCTGGGCGCAGTGGCTCACGCCTGTAATACCAACATATTGGGAGACCAAGGTGGGAGGATTGCTTGAGCTCAGGAGTTCAAGACCAGCCTGAGCAACATGACAAAACCCCGTCTCTATAAAAAAATACAAAAATTAGCAGATATGGTGGTATGGACCTGTAGTCCCAGCTACTCAGGAGGCTGAGGTGGGAGAATCACCTGAGCTGGAGAAGTCGAGGCTACAGTGAGCCATGATCGCACTATGGCACTCCAGCCTGGGGGTCAGAGTAAGACCCTGTTTCCAAAAAACAAACAAAAAGGGATGAGGACAAAATTATGACATTTAAAAATATGTAGCATAAGAGTATAAGAGTATTTACCATTTACATAACCTTTCTAAAAGAAATACTAAATGGTGTACTCGGTAGGAAAAAATGTCCCAGAGGGAAGGTGTGGTGAGCTTAGAAAATAATAGTGAAATTGATTGAGATGTTAGAAGTGTAAGTAGTCATTTCTTGTATTTGAAAATGTGTGAACACGATTTGTTCAATTATAGCATTAATTAAACTACAAAAAATAAGCTCTTAAGATAATGCAAATGTCTAATATGTCCAATAGGACCTTGTTGTTAGGTAAGCAAAAGAGAGAATGACTTCTGAGTCAAAGCAGTCTAAACAGAGAAAAGGAAATTTAGGTATACCTTGAAGAAATATGTAGGATTTACCTTTGTCAATCTCATTGGAGACTGTGCAGTGAATAGGAGCAATGTGACCAAATCGCATTTAGGTAGTGATGTTTATGACTCATTTTGAGGGTAGTTTGGCCAGGGTTTATGGAAGAGAGTGATTGGGGAGGTTATTTTGAACCTTTTGGAGTAGGCACTGGGGTATCTGTATTGAGATCAATGAGATGGTATCCTTTTTAGCTGACTTTTTTCCTAGGCAAGCCCTAGTAATTTGTCTTCTGTAAATGAGCAACATATGTATCTTTAGGAAATTCATAGTAATTGTCTTCAGGGCTTTCTTTTTTTGGTAAAATGCCATATTCTCAAGTTGTGTTTTCTTTTTTTTTTTTTTCCTGATGATTAGCTTAGATAATTTGAAAGGCTGTACCTCTTTGTGTTATATCAGCTTTGGTTAAAAGCTGTTTTTCGCTTTGTTCCTTGGTTAATCCTTAGACTGAATGAAGGCCAATTAGATATAAAGTAAGTGATATCATAGCATCAGAGAGAATCTTCTGTGAACCAGAGCCTGTTGCTGCTTCCAATTTGTATTGTCTAGAGAACAAAGGGTATCTTTGCACCAAAGAGACTGGGAGAAGTTGGGATTTACCTTGCTTCAAGTATAAAACTGTAGAGCAAGGGTTAAGGAACTCTTAAAGGAGGGTGCCTTCTAGTACCCTTCTTTTCCCTCTTTTACAGATGGAAGAGATTTTTTTTTTTAACTTTTTTTTTCTTTTTGAATCAGAGGTTTTTTTTGCTCTTTTGTCCAGGCTGGATTGCAGTGGTGCAGTCATAGCTCATTGCAGCCTCAAACTCTCAGGAATTTCCTGGGATTGCTCAAACAATCCTCCTGCCTCAGCCTCCCAAATAGCTGAGCCTACAAGTGCATGCCACTACATCCAGGTAATTTTTTGTTTGTCTGTGTACTTTTTTGTGGAGACAGGGTCTTGCTATGTTGCCAAGGCTGATTTCCAACTCGTGGCCCCAAGTGATCCTCCCGCCTCAGCCTCCCAGAGCACTAGAATTATTGGCATGAGCCACTGTCCCTGGCCCATTTGTTTTCATATCAGACTGGTATTGTGCCAATATAGTAACCAGGTTTGAGGGAGGCACATCTCACACACCAGCATGAAAACCAAATCATCTTGCTTATGAACTACGAGTGGACTAGGAAGAGATTATTTTAATGAAGGAGTGAGATGGTGGGTGCCAACTTAAAGAATAGCAA
Organism: Macaca thibetana thibetana; assembly: GCF_024542745.1. Taxonomy (NCBI): domain Eukaryota; kingdom Metazoa; phylum Chordata; class Mammalia; order Primates; family Cercopithecidae; genus Macaca; species Macaca thibetana. Next base: position 140,087,993 of record NC_065578.1, on the reverse strand, counting down.
GGAATTAAATAGGTGGTTGCAGCAGCCAGCACTCATGTGATCTTTGACCATGGGCTGGATGAAACTGACTCTTGTCTCTGGAATTCCCAGAAGTATCTTATTTTTCATAAGCTCTTACTAATGTGCTTTTACCAAGTTGCTATGTGTCCAGAATTGTAATGAATCTTTTGAGGTAAAAAGAAAAAAAATAAGTTGGAACTTGAAGAATAATGTTTGCAAGAGGGCTTAATCATATCTTCATATCTCTGCAAGTCATCTGTAGGTTTGCATAGAGTAGCAATTTGTACCATTTATGTATTTTTCTCTCAATAAATTGTTTTAGAAGCCAGATTACTTTGCAGCATAAAGCACCTACTTTTTCTTCTGACTTCCCTGTTTCCAGTGTTGTATTTTGTCCTCTCCCCTCAGTTTCCTCCTTTTCCCTCAGATTGCCTTAGCTTCTGCTTTGCTTATGTTCTTCCCACTATTTGAAGTGTATGTCATACATTTATCACCTTGATACTACTTATGGCTGTTTTCCTTTTCCCACATTTGCTTTACAGTCTGCCTTCTGTTACTTCCTTTCTTCATTCTCTCCTCCTCTATTTCTGTTTGCCTTGGTTTCCTCATTTGTTGAAATCTTTTTCTTAAAGGGGTTTCTTAAAGGTTAATTATCGTGGCTTGACTTATGGATTAATCAAAGTGTTTCTTTTTAACTTTAGTTTATTGTCAGGCCTTATTAGCCAGCAGAAGAATAAAGCCAGTCATAGTATATTCTTAAGTTTGAGTAAACTTTTGTTGAACTTATTTGGTTATTTGAGGTTTCACTAAAGAATGTGAGCTAGAAAAATGACAGAGTGATAGGGGTGTGCTTTCATGTCTGAATATTGACCTGTGATGTAGTGGGAACAAGAATGAAGCATAGTTGCCATATGCAGTGATATGATCTTGGAATATGAGACAATTTGCACTCTCAACCTGCATGACTAGATATTTACAGCAGGAATGCTAAAATGAAAACAAAAACAAGAAATTTGTACTGGAAAAAACTTCTAATTAGACTTTAAAGTTTTGGAATATAGTAAAAAAAATAGTGACTGGAACTTAGTAAATTAGAAAGGTTTGTTTTGATGTGAGAAGTATGGCCAGTACCCCACCTTCTTGGTACTTGGTAGTTGCTTGTATTCTCTTTAAAGATGTACCTATACAATAGTTAGAAGTGAAATATAATATTAAGACCAAATTATTTTATAGAATATTAACAAATTAAGCAAATAAATTAGGTTTTATTTTTATAGATAAAACCGTTCACTTTTATATATCAAAATGCTAGCTTGCACGTATCAATATAGAGATATTACTGTTAAATGATCTAGAATATGAACTTCCAAGTTAGTTTATTTGCAAAAGAAGTTGAATCATAAAATATCTAAATTACTTGAATTATATTTCCCTTGGAATCATTCTTCTATTTGCTTAGCAATAAGATATTATCTGTGATGGGCTTCCTTTTTCTCTTTACTCTCTGCTTTTACTCCTTAACTTTTTGTCTTTAAAAAAAGTTGCAAAGTATTAGCACTAAACATTCAGTAAAGGAGTAGATAAGGCTGGGCACGGTGTCCCACACCTGTAATACCAGCACTTTGGGAGGCCAAGATGGGAGGATCTCTTGAGACTAGGAGTTTGAAATAAGCCTCAGTAACATAACAAGACTACATCTCTACAAAAAAAGAAAAAAAAAAGGAGTAAATAGGAATCTCTAAGTATTATTTATCTTTGAAATAACTTTTATAAAATTTGAGATTCAAACTCCTTGTTTGATACACTCTAAATCCAAGTGGGGGTAACTTGTTTTATTTCCAAATTTGTACTTAAGTGTGGGAATAGTTCATCTTTTTCAAATACATTCTAAATAAAAAAAAATGGGTAGGGTCTGCTTATATAACTCATACTGTTTTATATATATATATATATATGTGTGTGTGTGTGTGTGTGTGTGTGTGTGTGTATGTGTATATATATCGGGGTTTTTTTGTTTTTTGTTTGTTTGTTTGTTTTTACCCAAGCTTACATAGGTTTTCTCTAATGCTAGGTGATCCGAAGGAAATCATTAAAATCTTTGGGTTGTTTGAAATTCCTTGCTTCTGTATTTGAAGTTAGTCTGGATCAAAGGGACCAGGATTTAAGTTTTTAAAGGAAACTTTTTAAAAATAAAAACTATTTTAGGGAGACTTATGTAAATACTCAGTTGAACTTTTCAAATATAGTACTTAAATCCAGAAATAAATGTGTATTACTATATACAAATTTAATTGCCTTCCAAAATATATTACTCCAAAGGGATATTCATTTTATGCTTTGAAGTTGGGTTCAGAAAATTTTTTTTCGTGTGACCTGGTGATGTCTGTACATTGTTATTAATTTGGATTTTAAGTTTTCTTTGGAACAGTTCAAGGAGCTTTGTCTTTAGAAACAAGATGATATGTTACCAGGACCTGACCTCCTTTTTCATTCTCACCTCCCTCTTTCTTTCACTCATCCTCTTGAAAAGGTTATAGTCATTTATCACTGTGAGAATAGGCATTGCAAATACTATTATGAATATGAGACCATTATCCTTCCTTCCCTCCTCCCATCCCCAGAGATATGGTGAGAGATCTTGTAAAACTTAGTTTTCGGCAATGTCAAAAGGTGTGAATAAGTTAACATCATAGGCCAGGTACGGTGGCTCACACCTATAATCCCAGCAATTTGAGACGCCAAGGCAGGAGGATCTCTTGAGCCCAAGAAGTTTGAGACCAGCCTGGGCACCACAGCATGACCTCATCTCTACTAAAAATTAAAATTAAAATAATTAGCCGGGGATGGTGGCCTGCACCTGTAGTCCCAGGTATTCAGAAAGCTGAGGCGGGAGAATTGGTTGAGCCCAGGAGTTTGAGGCTGCAGTGAGCCATGATTGTACCACTGCAGTCCAGCTTGGGTGACACAGCAAGACTCTGTCATTCATTCATTCATTAAAAAGGAAGGAAGGAAAGGGAAAAAAAGATCATAATAACAATGACTGAGCATTTTTCGTATGCTCCTGGCTTTCTAAAATCTGAGTTCAGCTGTGGTTGTCCTGGACACTGTCTCTGAGTAGCTGTTGTCAGTGTATCAGTATCAACAGTAACCATCATTGCAAGTACAATCAGAGATTGGGAAAAGCAATTGTTTCCAAAAGTTATGCTTCTTTGATCTAAATCAATGGTACATTTTAGCTTTATGCAAGATTAGGGATTATTTTAGAGATTTATGACAATTCCATTTTTTCCTGCATAGGGGATCTGAGCTTGATCCTTGATGCTGGATTTGACTAACTCCCTGTAAAGCCAGAAGGGTGTAGGTGTGTATTACCAAGGCCTTACACTTGGCAAAGGAAGGAATGAATACTGCATTGCCTAATATCCCATAGGGATGGGAAGGAGGAGTGCATAACATTCCTTCAGTGTAATTGAGGGCTGTGTTGACTGTGTGAGTAAGACAATGTGACTTGAAGATGTTAAGTAGAGTCCATACTTAGATCATTAGAATTCTTGGTCATTGACCAAGATATCCAGGAAAGCAAATAGTGTTGGGTGATTAACCAGGGCAGATGCCTTAATTTAGGAATGCAACAAAGAACTTACTAGTTTTCATTTCTCCAGCTCCTCAACTTTTTCTTTCATCTTTCATTCTTTTGTAGTATAAGGCATTGTCGGTGACAGATCTTTGCAAGGTCTAACACTGAATATTACTAACAGCATGGTCATAAATGTCTCTTCTGTTTCTCTTTAAGGCACAGGTTATCTTGTTGCTAACATAACTCAGAACTCTGATACCATGACCTGCTACTAAATAAAATACTTCCCTGCTATCAATGATTGTGTATGCTTACTTTTTGTTGTTGTTGATGCTTTGTAACCCAACTATTAGAATGCCCATCTCCTTTGGTGTTTCTTTGCAAATTCAGTGCCTGAACCAACACTTATAACCTATTTGTCATGGCAATTTTCATTATAAAATTAGGTAGTGAGTTGTTGTATAAAAATAGAAATGTTAGAATTCACTTTAAATATTTACCCCCTTCATTTTTTGTCAAAAGTATAATGATCCTGGGTTGAGTACCTGGAACAGGTTAACCTGTGGATTTTTCTTCTCTAAAATATTTGAGGTTAAAGGTGCCTCTGATGACTGCTATGGGTTTTATCTAGCCCCAGTTACAGCATTCTGAGTCTTTTGGTTGTGCCCCAACATAGTAGCATACTTTATGGCACATATCTGGTCGCTTGATATGGGCATTGGGACAGCTGCCTTCTTGTGTTCACACTTCACAACATGAACTGGAGCATTTACTGATCCACACCCAGGAGGCTCATTCTGGCTAACAGCCCACGAAAGTCTACCATTTAGGGATGGTAATGGTCAGCTAGGACTTGCCTAGGCTTTCAGCATTGGAGTTTGCAATAAATGTGCGAAAGATGCCTTGGTCTTGAAGAGCCTGACTGTGGAGCATGCCGATCAGTTGTAATGAGTTTTGTTTCAGTGTTTTTGAAATGGCATTTGCTGAGCTTAGTGACATGCTGCCCTTCAATATGTTAGGATACCCTTTTGCCTTCTATGACTTAATTGTAGTTTCTAATGTATGTCATTTATAAATATATTCTTTCAGCCAGGCCTAAGTTTTGAGCATAACAACACATCTGTATTGATATATTTTCAAGGGTTTTTTAAGAGGCCTAAGTAAAATATTCTAGCATATTTCTCATACTCTTAAATTCTGATATAAATAAATATCCTTACTCCTGCCCATCTGTCATTACCTTATTTCTTATCTTTTCACAACCGTCTTGCAGAATTTTATTGTTGCAGGCTGAAAGAGTGAGGGTCGTGATCAACTCAGTATACCACTGGAGGCTATATGAGTAAACAGCAAACCGTTCTCATAAATGCAGAATATTGGCAAACTGACAAAACTGCGTCTGCCGCCCAGAAGGAATGCTGAGGGCAGCCATGCCCCAAGTGCAGTGTTTCTTGTGATTAGGCACATTTGAAGCCTGTTAGCAATAATGTGAACCTGTGATCAATCAAGTAGCTGACTAATTGTTATCTGCTCCTCCCTGTTCTTTCTACCCAGTAAATATGAAGGGCTGTAGAAGCTCAGGGCTGCTGCGTTTGCTCGCTAGAAGCAAGGAGCCCTCTTCTTCCCCAGACCTCTTATTTAAAACAGTTTCTTTAAAGTTTTCATTTCTGCATTCATCCCCCTTCGTTCAGTCCTGTGGTAACCGTCGTAATTGTGGCAAACTGTGGCAAGTGGCACCCAAATAGGGGCGAACAGGGACAGAGAGAGACTAGCAGAGACTTGCAGGGACAGAGAGGGACAGACAGGGACAGATAGGGTCCTATAGGGACTTGAACGAGGAAGGCCTGCTGGAACAGAGAAAGTAAGACTGACCAGACAGATGAGAAACCCCATTACGAGTCTGCCGACAGCAATATAAGGTCAGTGCCCTAAAGAGGTACAGAGAACGGGAAGTTTTTGAATCAGGGTAACATGAGAAAGAATTTGACTATTTCTTTTCGCTTTTCTGTTTGGAATTTGGTTCATACTGTCCTTTTGTCATTATTTCAAAATTTGAGAGAATTTTTTGCCCCACCCACAGCACCTATCGAGGGTGGTGAACAGAAGAGGGAGGATGAAAATTGCCTTATACCATCTTCTTTTGTGGCTACAGGAAGGCTGACTTTAACTTTGGCTTTTGAGAATGCAAATCTGGATTGTAAATGTACACTGGCACCTGTGAGATGTACAAAAAACTTGGGAGGTTTTCTCAGAGCTTGTCAAGATACGGGAACTGAGCTTCATTGCTCTACAATACTGGTTGAAGCAATGGCCAATTTGGTAGTTGATCTAAGGGGACTAAAGTGGGAAAATGTTGTAAGTGTAGAAAAATTGGACATTTCAAAAAAGAATGCTGTCAGACCTCTGGGCAGAAGGGATCTTATACACAGTTCCCCTCTCAACAGAAAAAATGCCAGGACTTTGCCCTCATTGCAATAAGGGAAATCATTGTGCTAATCAATGCCATTCAAATTGTCATCAAAACGGCACCCCTCTGTCGGGAAATTAGAAGGGGGCCTGGACCCGGGCACCTCAAACAATGAGGACATTCCCTGTCCAGGCCACAATTCCGTTTCAGGGGTGGGCCTCCAGAGGCACATTGATTCCCTCTCCCCAGGAACACCTGGACGCGCAGGATTGGATGTCCCAGTCAGAGAACGGGTTACGTTAATTGGAGGAAACAAACCCACTAAGATTCCCACTGGTATTTGGGGACCTTTGCCAACAGGATACATGGGATTAATTTTGGGCAAAAGTCATCTTAACTTATAGGGCATTACTGTAGTCCCAGGAGTGTTGATTTTGATTGTGAAGGAGAAATTCAGGTAGTGGTAATGGCACAAGATCTTTGGGTTTTTGAACTGGGAAAATATATTGCTCAGCTGTTGCTTATTCCCTGTAAATTGCACCCTTCTCCACAAAAGGAGAAATGAGGGAATCGGATTTGGAAGTACAACTACATGGGAAGTTTATCACAACCCATAGTATCTAGTAGACCCACTTGTGCAGTGCAGATTGAAGAAAAGAAGTTGTGTGGGCTTATGGATATGGGAGCAAGAGACTGGTCTCTCATGGTAATAGATCTTGAGGACTGATTTTTTTTACTGTGCTGTTGCACAAGAAGAATAAGCCTTGATTTGTTTTCTCTGTGCCTTCTGTTAATCAGAAGGAGCCTGTCTCTTGTTATCAATGGAAAGTTTTACCCCGCGGTAATTAACCAAAGAGGCAGAAGCTGAAATACAGCTTGTGAAGCAGATGCTTCAGCAACGGCATGCCTCCTGGCTGCAGCCACAAAAGCCTTTGCTTTTGTTTCAGTTGATTTACTCATGTGGGGATGAGGGTATGCTTGTGTTTTTATAGGAAATGTACAAACCGTGTGGGTGCCCTCAAGATGTGTGCAACCATGGAACAGGAAACTGGAGGGACGCGTGGATCCCAACCACGGTCTTGGTTCCCCCAGTACGAGCCATGAGCCAGTTGAATTTGAATGTGAAGACTGAAGGAACCACCAACCAGCAATTAAGGGCTGCACAGCCTGCAATTGCCTTTCTCGATTAATTAAAAAACAAAGGGAGAGATGTTGCAGGCCGAAAGAGTGGGGATCATGATCAACTCAGTATACCACTGGAGGCTATATGAGTAAACAGCAAACTTTTCTCATAAATGCAGAATGTTGGCGAACTGACAAACTGCATCTGCCGCCCAGAAGGAATGCTGAGGGCAGCCATGCCCCAAGTGCAGTGTTTCTTGTGATTAGGCACATTTGAAGCCTGTTAGCAATAATGTGAACCTGTGATCAATCAAGCAGCTGAGCAATCGTTACCTGCTCCTCCCTGCTCTGCCTACCCAGTAAATATGAAGGGCTGTAGAAGCTCAGGGCTGCTGGCTTTGCTCACTAGAAGCAAGGGGCCCTCTTCTTTAAAACAGTTTCTTTTGTTTTAAGTTTTCATTTCTGCATTCGTCTCCCTTCATTCAGTCCTGTGGTAACCATAGTAACTGTGGCAAACCACAGCACTTTATTTCATATAAACAAATTTCTGAAGCTAGATATAGCATGACATAATTTTGAACTGTTTGAACTTCTGAATAACTAATGCACGTATTTTCAACATATAAAACAACTCCCTCTACATTAATGAAATATCTAACCCTACTAACCCTAATGTTTTCTACATTAGAGCTTGGGTAGCTTAAAGTTCTTTCCTTGCCAAAAATATTACCAGATATTACAGAAAGTATAAATAAAATGGGATTTGAATTTTCATTTCCCTTTTTCCATACAACTTCATTTTATTTTTGGGAATGTGATATGTCATTTTCTTAATGTTGCTATAATCTAAGTTATACTTAATCTAAGCCTTTAGCAATGATGACAGGTATTTGTATGCAGGTGATATTTATAGTCCTACAAAGTCTAACTTTTGGAAAATTAACTTGCATGTATTTTTATTTCATGACATACAGTAAATGTAACCTTCTCTATAAATATTTGATGTCTTACAGAAAATTTCAGTTTATTAGTTATAACGTCTCTTAATATATGCATACCACATTCATGTAGATTCATTTAGAGTTTGGTAACAAAATACAACTGAAACTGTTAAAAAGAATGTTCTGATTAGATCAGAGTCAAGACATAGTGGTCTTCATTCAAGGAGTAGATCTCCTGCCAAGAGTTTCTATCATAAAAGTAAAATATTACATTTTGAAATACTGTATCACAAACCAAAAATATTTTGGAAACTCTCCAGAGCCCATGGATTTATTGTGCTTTGCTTTTAAATCATACTGCAGCACAGATTATATTTTTAGATGATCTACAGTCTACTTATTTTGTTATGGCTGAAGTGATTCGGCTTGTTTTTGATATAAAACTATCAAATATGAGCCTTCTGTCCTCTAAAACATAACACTATACTTTGTGTGGGAGAAAAGGTCTTGTTAAAGACAAAATGTTCCCTTGAATTCCAGTATGAAATCTGTAATAAACTAACCTACTTTAGTTTTCACATTTAAAAAGTTTTCTTAATAGTAATTTTTTGGTTACATTAAGGAGGGTTGGAATTTTTGCCTATTTTTTAGGATTAGTCAGACTTTTTTCTTCACAGAAAAATGAAAAACTACATTTCTCTGAAATTTACTGATCTTTATGGTTTTTGCTTTAAAATATGTACCCCAGTTTCTGATCGCTACCAAAATTTTTGGTAGTATATAAATGAATATTAAGTAAATTTCATTCTAGATGACCAAAATGCTTTCTGTATTAGTGATAAAATGCATATGGTTTTCTAGTCTATAATCAAATGAAGGAAAGATCATAATGAATAAAAACTAAGATTTTCCAGATTCACTTGTTTCCAAGACACTTTATCACAGAAATCATATTTGCTATTATAAGATTAATTGGGCCAGGCACAGTGGCTCACGCCTATAATCCCAACACTTTCGGAGGCCGAGGGGGGCAGATCTCCTGAGCTCAGGAGTTCGAGACCACCCTGGCCAACATGGTGAAATACCCTGTCTCTACTAAAAATACAAAAATTAGCTGGGTGCAGTACATACCTGTAGTCCCAGCTGCTTGGGAGGCTGAGGCACAAGAATCGCTTGAGCCCTGGAGGCAGAGGTTGCAGTGAGCCATGATCATGCCACTGCACTCCAGCTTGGGATAAAGAGTGAGACTCCATCTCAAAAAAAAAAAAAAAAGTAATTGGCAATTAAGCTACAGACTTATAGTTATTGGCTGACTGTAGGTGAAAACTCTTATTTTTTTTTTCCTTGTTTAAAAATATTTCTGTCAATGCCATGGGAAAATTCTACCTTCAAAAACAAAAACTAAAATTATAAAAACTACCCAAGAATATGCTTGCATGTTAGCTTCTGGAGCAACCTCTACTGAGAAAAGGGTGAAAAGCTAATTACTATCATTCCTTATTATTCAGTAGCAGTTTAGTATTCAGAATTTAAAAGCTGAGAATAGTGCAACATATTGTTAGGCCCATATAAATCAGCAGTACAATAGGATTTTGTATGCTGAATATTATTTTGCAGGCTACATTTCAATACTGTATTCTGCTTAATAAAGGATATATGTAGGCCGGGCGCGGTGGCTCAAGCCTGTAATCCCAGCACTTTGGGAGGCTGAGGCAGGTGGATCACGAGGTCAGGAGATCGAGACCATCCAGGCTAACATGGTGAAACCCTGTCTCTACTAAAAATACAAAAAACTAGCCGGGCATGGTGGCGGGCGCCTGTAGTCCCAGCTACTCGGAGGCTGAGGCGGGAGAATGGCCTGAACCCAGGAGGCGGAGCTTTCAGTGAGCCGAGATCGCGCCACTGCACTCCAGCCTGGGCGACACAGCGAGACTCCGTCTCAAAAATAAAAATAAAAATAAAAAAAATAAAGGATATATGTAATAACAAGTTATGTCATTTATTCAATAAATATTTGTCGAGTATAAATATTTGACCTAGTACATGGTACAATATACTTTATCTCCCTTCTTAAGGGGTATAAAAATGATTATAATAGAACCTGTGCCTTTACATATAGATTAAGAGGGTAAAAGAGATATATAAATGACCACGATAAAAAAAAAAAGACGTGCTAAGTACCATAAGATATCTCAGGTCATGTATATAACTTGGAATAGGAAGAGAGAATTTCTGGCTTAGGTAATCAGAGAAGGTTTCATGTTATTTGCTGTGTGTTATGAAGAATGGATGGGATTATGGAAGTTGGAAATGTGAACAAAGGCCATTGCTGGTAGAAAGACTAGCACAAGCACTGAGGGTGTGAGGGTGTGTGTGAAGGCTTGTTTGGAGTAAAGCAAATTCTGTTTGGCAAGGGCAGTGAGTGAGAGGGGAAAGGGCCCAGATAATGGAGAATCTTGTGTGCCAGCTAAGATATTTAAATTAATGGGGGAGCCATGAGTGTTTTTTTGACTGAAGAGCAGCTTGATCAGATCCATTTCTTATATGATGTATCTAGAAGCTCTATGTTGCTTAGATAAGGAAGAAAAGGTAGGAGACCATAGATATGGTCACATCTATTAGGCTGTTGTAGCAATTCAAGGGAAATTTAATCTAAGAAAGTGGCAGAGGAAATGGAAAGGATGGTATATGTGGCAATGGCTGGGACTTGGGAATGAATGAACAAGGGTATACAGGGTGTAAAGGTCAAAGATGACTCCTTCCCTAGCTCAGGATGCGGCACAGATCTGGTGTTCAATAAATAAATATTTAAGTGACAATTTTGGGCTTAAATGACTGAAAGGATGGACAGAAATAGGAAAATCAAGAAGCTGTTTGAGGATGATAAGATCATTTGTATTTTAAATTGAGTTTGAGCTGCTGGCAGGATATATACATTGAAATGTCCTTAGAGAGTAGAAGCTGCAGAAATGGAACTTATTATAGAAATTGAGTGTGACAATATAGGCAGGAAACATAAAGAAGAAAGTTCAAAGGACAAGACCACTGGATATTGCTCAGGATTTAGCATAACAGAATTAAGAGGATCTACCAAGAAAACGGAATAGAGGTTAAAGAGATAGAGAATGTTAGGATAATAGAAACTGAGTAAAGAGAAAAGAATATTTACCAACAAAGTTGGTAAATGAAGAAATGTAAAGAAAATGAATATTGAGAAAGGACCACTGGGTTTCATTTTTGAAGAAACAGTTTTATTAGATGGTAGGTAAGATTGTAGGAAGTGAGGGAACGAGATGGGGTGAGGCTTGAGTATTGTCTGGCAAAGGAAAGGAAAAGGTAGGTGAGTAGCCTGAGGATTAGCAGACCAAGGGAAGGAATTTTTCAGGCTAGGGGAAAACTAAACATTTTTTATGAGTAATTGAATAACAATTTGACAAAGACGGGAAAATGAAGATGGACTTGGGGAGGCAGAGTGAGACACAGTAAAGAAAACTAAACATTTTTTATGAGTAATTGAATAACAATTTGACAAAGACGGGAAAATGAAGATGGACTTGGGGAGGCAGAGTGAGACACGGTAAAGAAACATGGTGGTCAAGATCTAGAGCACCTGTGTCCAGTAAGCCTGTCTGTAGTGATGAAAATCTTCTCTCTTTGCACTGCCCAATTCAGAAGCCGTGAACTGCATATGACTGCTGAGCACCTGAAATGTGGTGCCTTGTGCAGCTGGAACACTGAGATTTTAAAATTTCATTTAATATGAATTCATTTAAAATTAAGTCACCACATGTGGCTTGTGGCTACCTTATTGGGGAGCAAACATACAGTGTATAAATACAGTAATTAATAGCAGGAAAGAGGGTTGGACACTGAGGGATAAGGGACAAGTTCCAGAAAAAGTTTAAAGCACAGGTGGTAGTGTTTAAAGGAACTCATAGTCAAATAGTTTCATTCTTTCCCATAAAATAGGTGGCATCGTTTGCTGAGAAGGTTAAGGTAGGGAGCATGGGAAAGATTTTCGGCCATCCTCGTGGAGATTTCCAGTGGAGAACCTATGATAGATGAATCACAGACGCATTGTAGCCCTCCGGAGTTGAGAGTGTGCATTTGTTTTAGGTCTCTGCTTCCTTGTTGGTGACTTTTTTCAGTAACATTTCTAAACGTAAGAGAGAAAGGAAAAAAAGAAGGGCAGGGAGAGCAAGTTTAGTGGAGCTCTTTGAAAGGCTGGAATGCTGGTGAAGTAAATAAATGCTGACGATGAGCCCTTAACTAAGCACAAAGCAAGTAAAAATAGGAAAGGACATGGATAAAGACTCTAGAGCCACGAGGTCATGATAAGGGTGAAGATGTCAGACTAAGGAAGACGAGCAAGGCCATAAAATTTTCTGTTGTAAAATTGGTAGATTTTAGAGGTAGAATTTTCAACAGGAAATGAGATAAGAAAGAAATGTTCATCGTTGGGTAAGAGGACTATATAAAACAGATGTATATATTTCCAAATTTGTTGGGGAGGAATTTCAGCATCCCTTGATTTTTTTTTTTTCCCTCCAATGTGCTTGCAATATGGTCTTTGCTCCAGACTTGCTAACTGAACTTTGAATGCGTCGTCTTTTCTTAAATAATCCAGATTTGAGTAGTAAAGTTGGGATTTATCTTATCTATTTGCAGTGATATCCAAATTCATAAAAACTGAATTCAGAGCCAGCAGGGACCTATGAGATCATCTCATCTAATGTTTGGCTTTTGTAGATAAGGATACTGTAATCTCTTGATTCAGTGATTAGTTCAAGGTTACATAGCCAGTGAGTGATAGAGCTGAGACTAACTTCAAGTCTTCAGTGATTCCCTGCACTGGGCTATGACTTGGGCAGCATAATGCTCTGGTCTGAAGTTTTCAGTGGGTATGGAACTATTTGTACTCTGGAAACATCAAAATACAATATAGAATATTATCTTCAGAACTTTTGTATGATTAGTTTTTCTGAACCTATACTTCCAAATTACTAAAATATTAATCTGACCATACTGAAAGAAAAATCTTGCTGAAGCAGTATCTACAATATACCACAGTTTACTTATTCATAACTGTTTGACACTTAATGCTAAGAAAAAAGATAAACAGACAAGACTTTTAAATGTTAATAAATGTAACAGAATCCGGAATTGCATTTTTGACTAGGTGCAGCTGGGAAAGAGTTTGTTAATCAGCAGCTGTTTTATCACTTTTTTAAAAGTACCAAGTGTTGTGTGTCTCCTGCCGGCTCTGGTCTCTTTTTCCCTCCCCCATGCCCTTGTCTTCCTAATAATGAAGAAAGATACCTAAATAGTAGGATCTAAGACAAAAAGAATACTGTTTTCAGAAAATATTAGAACATTGTAAGGTCACTAGTACTTTTCTTTTCACTTTGAATAATATATTGAGGGAACATATTGAAGTAATTGGGAATAATATTTATTTATAAAATAATTGTGTCCCATGTGACAATACCAAAAGTGTACTTTAACTTGTCTATTTTTACATGGACCCCAAATGTTTAAATGAAGTGATTAGACATACAAATCTGTAATTTTGATTAAAATGTAAATAAGAATTTACAAGTTCTGAGTTAGAGAATACAGGTCTTTGGTTTTTGTGACACTTTATTTAATTTAAGGGATTTCTTTATAGGATCAACAACTCTAGAACCTTTGTTTGCATTTCTTGAAAGGAAAAGCACAGTGAAATAGGATTAGCTGCTTTAATAAAGTGAACCAAAATACTGTTCAGATGATCAAAGAGTGTTAAAATACCTTCATTTTTATTTTAATTCTTTAATTCCTTTTTGTCATGGGAATTTTTGGTATTACAACATTTGGCATACATATGACATGAAATCAGCATACCCTAAGATTTTAGGGACTGACTCCTTTAATATGTTTCCTCAAGTAAATATTTCACTGTTTTTCCCTGTCCTCTTCCTCCCAAGATTGGCTCTGTTTTAGGTGAATTAGGAGATACAGGGATGAAAGTTACCTTTCCTACCCTCCAGGAGCTCAGACATACAATGGTTCTCAAAATGTGGGTCCCAGAACAGCAGCAGCAGCAACATCCTGAGGACTTACTAGAAAAGCAAATTCTCAAGCCCTACCCCAGACCTTCAGAATCAGAATTTTGGGGGATGGGACTCAGGAATCTGTTTTCAGCAGCCCTCCAGGGAATCCTCCTGCACACTCAAGTTAGGAACCACTGGTCTAACGACCGGAACTTTATACCTTCCTTATTTTTAAAATTGAGATAGAAGTCACATACCAAAAAATTCGCCATTTTAAAGTAGACATTTCAGTGGTTTTTAGTGTTTTCACAAGACTGTGCAAACATCACCTTATCTAATTCTATAACATTTTCACCATCCAAAAATAAACTCCATACCTATTTGCAGTCACTCCACCCCTGTCTCCACCCCTCAGCGCCCAACAACCACTAACCTACATTTTGTCTCTATGGATTTGCCTCTGCTGGATATTTCATATAAATGGAATCATAAAATATGTGGCCTTTTGTTTCTTTCACTTAACACAGTGTTTTCAAGGTTCATCCGTGTTGTAGCATGTATCGGTGCTTCATTATTTTTATGGCTGAATAATATTCTATTGGATAGATGTACACATGTTGTTTATCCACTCATCACTTAATGGATATTTAGGTTGTTTCTACTTTTGGCAGTTATGAATAAGGCACTATGAACATTCATGTACAGGTTTTCGTATGAACATATTTTCTCTTGGGTATATACAGGCAGTTCTCATTATTTGTGGTAGTTTTGTTCATAAAGTCACTGCAAACACTGAATTAGTGAATACTGAATTACTGGTTCTCGGAGAAATACAGGATTAGGTTCTTGTAAGATTCTGGTCACATTTTCATCGATTGATCAATATATAACCTTGTTTTTATGTGTGTTTCTTTTTAAAGACATCTTATATTTATTGCTGATTCATTAACATTGAGTGCATGCCTAACAGCGCCATAACTCATGCCTGAACAAAGCAGCTTACCTAACCAGGTATATTTTCTGTATGTGACAAGGCCTGTCACAGCCTTCTTGCGCTTAGAAAGAGTAGGCAGCACTTCAGCATTACACTTGGGGGCTATTTGAAACAGTGAAATCACCAAAAAAAGCACAAAATATGAAAAACGTGGCACGAAATCAACCGGAAAAGGGAGACTTGTTTACAGTATGAGAGCCAAACACAAGAGGGTAGTCTTGTTTGGGTGACTCACATTTTTTACCACTCTGCCAATTCACATGTCTGAATGACTGTGAAAGCACCATGAGGATTATTTGGGGGTTACAAATAATTTATAGTGAATAATCATATTTGCAAATATAGAATCCACAAATAATGAGGATCAACTGTACTGGGAGTGGAATTGCTGGGTCATATGGTGGTTCTATGTTTAATATTTTGAGGAATTACCAAGCTATTTTTGTTTTTTTTTTGCAGAAGCTAAAGCATGTTATCTAATAAGATACCACTTATAAGTGGTTTTGATTTGTATTTCCCTAAATCACTAATGACGTTGAACATCTTTTCATGTGCATATTGGCCATTTGTATTTCTTCTTTAGAGATGTGTCTATTCAAACACTTTACCTCTTTTAAATTGGATTATTTGTCTTTTTATTGTTGAGTTGTAAGAGCTTTTAAATATATATTCTGAATACTAGACTCTTAGATATATGACTTGCAAATATTTTCTCCCATTCTCTGTTTTCATTTTCTTGATCATGTCTTTTGATCTTCAAAAGTTTATCTTGATGAAGTCCAATTTTATCTATTTTTTCTTTGATTGCTTATGCTTTTGAAATTTTTGAAACTGCTATCCTCATATAGTTACTCAGTACATCCTGCTAAAAGAATTGCATACACATTTTTATTACCGAAGTCATGAAGAGTTAGATTTCACGGTTTCAATAAATTACAACTTACTTGCTAAGGGATGTCATTTGTAAATTTAAACCATTTGTTTGTAGTATTTAAGAGATTTTTATGTTGTGGTTGTGGGATTTTAAATACTGGCATCATGAGGGCCAACATTTATAAAAAGCAGTGTCAAAGTTACTTAACAAACTGCTGTTTTTGTTTGGAAAATGGAAGAAAAATACTTAAAACTGGCTCTAACATTTTAAAAGAAGATTCGCCTCTTTTTAAAACCATGAACTTTCTGTCCTAAAAGTAGGGTCTCAAGCCATTTGTGAAAGAACACAGGAATCCCTGGAACTTGGAAATAAATGCAGATTGGTGTTTATTTATGTTATTTTAAATGTAGTAGCACTGTGTGTTAGAAAACTGAATCTGTAACACTTAAGTCAGGCTAAGCAAGCAAATAATATCAGCTAACATGGCTTTAATCTACTAAGTAACTTAAAATCCAAAAGATCAAAGGAAGTTATAACTAAAAACAGTCCTTCATGCAATTTCCCTGTGGAAGCAGGAAAAGGCTAGAAATTACATGTCACCTTCATATCCTGGCTTGCTGACCTTGTGCTCAGATCAAGCCCCTCTGTATGCCAGCTGTTACCATTATTAAGACCTTGCCCCAAGGGGTTAAGTAGGAGAAAAACTCTCCTGTCCTATTGGAGAGCAAACACTGAAAGTTCCAGCCCCTAACATGCCTAATTCAAAGCAATCTGCATGTGCTTGTCATTCAGTCTGTCCTGCCGCTCTGTGGAGCTGCTCCTGCCAACTCATTGCTTTCTGCTGTGCTGTGATCCTGCAGTCAGTTGCCGCTGTTGCTACTGCAATCATTTGCACCAAACTGAGCCAGAGAAGTTCCCTCTTTTAACATAAAGGTAATACATTTACTCTTGCTGTGTGAATATGTGTGTGAGAAATGCGTGTGAATTTGTTATTTTAGGAGAATTTATTTAAAAACTGAACTTCGTTTCTAGGAGTGTATTTAAAATTCCAGCTGACTGTTTTTTTTTTTCCCAGTGTAAACTTTGAACGGCATTTGGCATTTTAACACATTAAAATCTTGTGAAGTTTATTTAAATTGTAGTCTAACACCGTAAGGTAAGGCCAGCCATTTCATAAGTTTATTAAAATGTCATGTCTTTGTAAAGTTGGAAGGAGACCTAAGCTTTAAAGAAGTTTGTTTTATACTTTGAGATTCTTATTTAACTACTATCTAAATCAGAAAATTTTGAAAATATGTGCTTGCCATTGCTAGATGATAGAAAAATAAAAGTAGCGTTGTAGGAATCACAGTCACTTTTGTGAATTAAATGTTATAATAAAATAGAAAATTATTAGCATCTTCCGTCCTGCAAAGAGAGTAGTTTGGTGAAGATACCCTCTGGTGAACTAAACTTCAACAGCAAGTAATTCTTATCAGAGTTCATTTCAGATACACAGCTTGGTAAAGGCCTTCAAGCTATGTTTTAGTTGTTTAAATGTTTCATGCATTATATGGTAACTACAATAGTGACTACATTATGATTAGATTTACTATATTTAAAGTACAAGTCAAAATATATTTGCTATATTGACTTTTGCTTAAAATGAGAATGGATAATTTATTTGCAACTGGTAGAAAAATTCATATTAGTTTAACGTGAAATATGTTTATGTTTGGTGTAAAATATACATTAAAAATTAAACAGAAATTTAGTGAAAACTGAGTATTTCTTGCACATCACTGATCATAAATGACTTTATTCAATGATAATCCAAGAAATAGAGAAAATACTTTACAATTTGCTAAAAAATTTTACTAATAGGTATTCTTGTGGAACGAAAAAGAATGAAACGTGTCCTTTTTACCCACAAAAGGTTATTTTAGATCATACTATTTATAATTAAGAAAACTACAGTTTGATGGCTGGGAAATCACTAAACTATGTAAATAAGCTCTAAATTTATGAGTGTTTCACTTGCAGGTAGTGGGTTTTCTACTTCCCGTGGTTTTAATATCTGGCGACACATTTCTACTTTCTAAAATGTTAAAACTCTTTTTGCATTATTTCATGTTTTTTTTAGTCTTGCATCTCCAATAGATTATCTTAGATTGCTTTTATTGCCAACATATCAAATATTGGGATATTTTATTGATTTTACTTTATTTGGAACTTTTTGTTTTAGTATTAAAAAGATATTTTTATGTATCTTCTATGCATCATATAGCTCACATCTTAGACCTCAATTTTAGAATTGTTATCATGAACTATTTGCATTGATTATGAAAAAATGTGTAATGTTTTCAGTGTCTGAAATGATTGACCTACAAAGTAGTCTAGAAAATACATGTTTACTTTAATTCAGTCTGGGAAATACGTATTATAAAGTGGATTCATCCAAAATTTAAATCTAATCTCACTTGCTTTGCAGTTTATATTGAAGCGGTTGAGCCTTTTAGGGAAATCTGCTTTTCAGTGTTTGCTATGCATCACTTCTTTACCTTCTGTTCTAACTGCTTTGAGTTCTGGGGCTGGATCTGAGCATTCTTGCTGTATGATTCTTGTAATTCAGTGTGGATGATGGACAGCCTTGACATACAGATGATATGAACATTTCTATTTTTGAAAAAAATGCAATTCCTGATTACATTCTAACACAAGAAGCAAAACCGAGTTGTTTAGGATCAAGACATATGAGCTCCTTAGTCTATCAGCCTTTTGGAAAAAATATAAGACAGAGCAACTAAAATAAATTAGAAAAGCTAGACTCGGAGAAGATGGTGGCTTTTTGTTCCCTCCTTCTTGATTTCTATTGTCTTATTTTAATCACTATTAAACAGGCTTATGTATTACAGGCTCATATTTAGATTCCAAGAAAACTGTATAAGGAACCTAGTAGGTGCTTACCAAAATGATTGCTACGTAAGGACATTTAACTGAAAAATATGATTTAATTATCTTTGTAAGCAAACAAGAATCCCACACAATAGTAAATGTAATTTCAGTTCATCTAATATATACAAGAAAGCAAACAGCAGAACTCATGAGCATTTATAGTAATAATTTAAGGAATAGAGAAAGATTTATAAAAGTTGCACCCAGGCTCTTATTAAGAGTTAATTTACTGATTCAATTCAAGTAAGAATAAAGTCTTTATAAATTTGATGTTTTTCTAAGCTTGAAGCAAATCTCAGAGTTTTCTTTAATTGTGTTTTATACAAATACCTTGAGTGATGTTTCCCAGGTTGCTCAGTAGACTAAAGGATACTCATAAGACATTATTTGCTGGACTCTGCAGGGAAGAACCCATTTGGGGAGCTGCTCTAGGAAATTTGATTTGCTGCTTCTCAAACTTCACAAAACAGCAGGGAGTGGGGTATTAGATACTAAACATTTGTGGGAAAAGTTTAGATTATTCTAAGTGTGGTATTAAAAAACAACACACTACCATCTAAATCAAACAACTTTTAAGTGCTTTATGGTGATTGATCTCAGTTTTTGGCTTTATGAAGGACATTTTTAAAATTCTCTCACATTCTTTTGCCTAACAATGTGTGGGAGTAAAATTTTCTTACTTTGATTTACCTCAGTGATGTTTTTTTCCCCCTTTGGGCTGCTAAGTTTTGAGGTTTTGAGATGTGTGAAGTATTAAACATGCATGGTATCTTTTAGACATGCTTGTGATGTGTTCAACAACATTTGTTAAGCTCAGTAATAGGATCCTGTTTCTACTGGGGAAGAGCTATAGTGATACAGATAGATTGCTCAGTTGTAAAGCTGCCCATTTTGTGAATTTAGTTGAGACAAAATAGTTTCAAATGAAATCTCATGGCCTAAAGACACACCTATCACATCTTAAGGCTCCTGTTTATTAACAAACCATCTTGTAATTTTTATTTGGTGGGTATGTGAGGCTAAATAACAGTCCTGGTATCTGCAGATTGTCTAACCCTAGAATTGGAAAGTTTAAGATGCTTAAAATGCCACCAGAAATCTTTTTTTTTTTTTTTTTTTTTTTTCCTGGCATGGAACTTTAGGGAACATACTCTTTTATTAGAGGATCTTGAGCCTTCATTTTAGAGACTGACCAGACATTGAGGACATACTTTTTCTTGAGTGTTAAATAAACTCATTAGTCAAATTAGCTACTTCCCAGATTTTCTTCAAAAGATTAATAAATAATAAAGGCTTTATGGCAACTTGTTTCACATTTCCACAACATTGTTCCACATAAAGTCTGCACTGTTGTCTTGCTTGAGCTAGTATCTTATTAAGGCTTTCTCCTTGCTGCACCCTTGTCCCCACCCTTCCAGCTTAAGAAGTACTGCAGATGAAATCTCTTTTCATTGTAACAAGAGCAATAAAAAAAAGTAAAAATAGTATAAACTTAGAGTGCCAGGTCCAACTGTTTTCTAATATGCAACAATATTCTGCATTTCAAGCAGTATTTTCGGAATGTTGAATATTTTGAGTGGCAGTTGCTTGCTCTTATAAGTTGATCAGCATTAATTATATAAAGTATAAATCAGTGGCTCTCAGCTCTGACTGCATGTTAAAATCACCCAGGATGCTTTAAAAAATGCTAATGGCCACACTTCGGTACAATATGAATTAAATCAGAACCTCAATCTCTGGGGCCAGGACCCTTTTATCATAATTTTTTTAATATTACTGCAGTGATTCAAATGTGCAGCCAGGGATGAGACTGCTGTGATAGACTTGTAATTTTGTGAATATTCATATTTAATGCATACCTTAAGACTTGTAGCAGAGCCTAGTTAAATGTTTTGGCTAGTTTTAGGGTTAGATAACTGCTTATATAGGAGAACTTTGTAGAATTGTTTTAAAGTGACCATTGTTTGACATCCCTGATTATAGAAAGTTTCTCTAGTTTTATTTTGTATATTTTTGGTTATACAGTTTCACATAATTCTCCAAACTTAGGGTTCAAAAGAAATCAGTGCAGCTTAATGGAATTTAAACTCATCTGAAATAGAAGTGCAAAGCTATAAGAAGTCTCCCCTACCTCTTTCTTTCCAGCATTGATGCTTATGGGCACAGTACTTACAACTGAGTGTGGAGAGAAGTGGTGAATATTACATGGAATGATAATTTTTGTGGATGAACCTGGAAAAGAGATCTCTGAAAAGTGCTTTAATAATTGCAATATTGTGAGAGTGCTCTTGAAATATGTATTTAGGAAGATAAGTGTTTATGCTAAATGGAGAATATCACTGATATCATTTATCTGAGATTGAAAGAGGTAAACTTCATTTTATACCCACATTTCTGTTCCCACATTGACCAAAGGTACATTGGATGTAAAACAAAATGACAAAAATGAAATTGATGTTTCTACAACCCTGAAATTTCTCTCACTCGCCCCTATATATGAAAATTTCTGCTTTTACAACCTAACTCATTTCTAGCAGTAATACTGCTTTCCAAATGTAGGGCTTTCAAATTTGTTATGGCAGATACACTGCAATATCATTAAGGTTATTTTACTTTCATATTTTTTGTTGTAACTCTAGGGGGAAACTTTATCTGGAAACTTTAATTTTTCTTCTGTATCATTAAGCTGTTTGTAAATACCATGAATATTGAAACAAAACATTTACAGTTTATCTATATATCTTAGTGCCTCTATCAATATATATCATGTATGTAATTATATTAATAGAGGTTATCTAAAACCGTTAGGTGTATTTCATTTTCAAAGGTGGTGCTTATCATCAGAAGTTGAAACTACCCATAAATTGAATATTAAGAACAGTATGTTCTCATTGTAAAAGAATGCTAACCTTCATTTTCATATTTCCTGGAACTCAGTTTGCTTTCTCCTAGTGTGGCAGAAAGCTAACTAATACCTAGGAGGCTCTTATGAAATATATATTTAGTGGTATAGATCTTCAAATATATAATGTTGTTTCTTTGGGAAAATGGCCTTCAACTTATTGCAGTTTATGCTTAAGGGGAATACTAGAATTAACACCTTATTTTTGTATAGTCCTCTGCAATATACAAAATGTTTATGAGTGATTTTGTGAAGCTATTTATAAGTATTCTCATGAAGGACAGTTTAACAGTAGAAAGTTTACAACCTTAAAGGAAAATAAGAAAATGTAATTTGTCTCAGAAGGGAAAAAGATTATATTTCTGCATTTAAAACCATCCTTTCTAGTTCCTTACAAATGTCTGTTTCTTTCATTAAAGATACAGATTTTGCTGTAACGTCACAATTACATTATTCTTAAATAGTCAGTATACTACATAACAACAAAGATCAATCCATTGCTTCTTTTTTAAAGTTTGCATAATATGATATATGGATGGATAACACCTTTCCTTAATTTAGTGAAATATGTCTCTGACACTCTTGATTGCTGAATTGTACCTTTTAAAACAATCTTGGGAAATATCGAATTCATAGGCTACTTTTCATGTGGACCTTCAGACAGAATTTTACATCAGTAGCCTCTTGTGGTCCTATAAAAGCTAGTTGGACTTGGCATTGCTCTAGAGGCATCTTGAGGTAGTGGAAAAGCCTTACCTTTAGAGTCATACTGGTCTTGAGATTGAATCATGTGATTTGGATTAGTTACTTTAATATTTTTGATTCTCAGTTTTCTCTGTAATGGGTTTAATAATAAATTCATAGGGGTATTGTGAAAAAAGTGACTTGACATAGTGAGATGATTTTTAAAAATCTTAATAGCCTTTTGAAGGGAAAAGTATTCCTAGAGACAAAACTTGCCTGATTTGGCTTCTACATAGCCCCTCTACAGAAATGCTTACAGTTCTTTATCAATTTCTGTTGGCATTTAGAGCAGCTACTTATTTCTCTGGCCATAACACTAAATGTTAATAGGCCAACATGGTACCAGTAATCAGAAATTAGTCCATCATTTTAGGATAAGCATGAAGCAATTGTAGAGGAACCATTTCATATTAAAACAGGTTTGGTAAATAATGGATACAGGTATCACCAGACTGCCTTTATACCTGATGTAAAGAAAGACTTAAGGTCTCTTTATATATCCATCTTTTAATATCTAGTGCCACTTGAGAGGGAAAAATGTGTGTCTCAGTTAACTGGGCAGGTGCTTCAGTCCATGTATATGAGTTGCACTAAAGAGATCAAAATCCTAACAGCTGTTGTTTGCATGCACGAAAAACAGTTTGGGAGTCATGATACAAGCCATGATTAAACTTGATTATCAATTAGAACCTCCGTTGTTAAATTTGTTACATTTCTCTGCCTTAAATAGAAAAATGGGCCTTTATTTCTGTCAGTTGTTAACATTCCCTACTTATTTTTGTTCGTTCTGATTTAATTGTGCGTATCTTGCCATACCTGAGGTGTAATTCTCTTGTAGTCTCCTCACCTAGTTTGTGGTTTTCTCTTACTATGCAAAATATATTCCAGTTATCAGCAGTATGGACATGTTGTTGGAGACTTGTTGCCCTACCCCTGATGTACTGTATCAAATCTTTATTCTAACTACATCTCTAGGTGATCCTCATATTTGGAAGCTCTGGTTTGGTGTTTTGTATTTATGTAATGAAACTGCTATAGGGAGCATGACTCTTCTGAAAAAGATGGTTGGCTACAACAAGGGATCTTGTTGGTGATCCAGTCTTGGTATTTATTCTTAAGTTTGGTATTAGGAATCTGGTGAAGCAAAGAGTTATTCTAAAATATATCATGTGAGTGTACAGAATACAGTTTATCAGAAAGCTCTCAAAACCTTGGCATTATGCTTCCTAGCTTCACCATTTATCATCAGTGTGTGACTTTGAGCACCTTACTTAGAATCTCTGTGTTGTTTTCTCTTGCAAAATGGAGTGGTAATGCCTGCCCCCCACCCCCGTTTTTCCAGAGGGCTATTAGGAGGATCAACTCAAGTGAGATCATTTGTGAGAAAGTGCTTTGGAAATAGCAAAGAGGTGTACAATGGTAATAGTTGATGGGGATGAAAATGGTGTTCTTTCAGGCTATATGATCCCTGTGTTTGTTAAGGATAGTGATGGCTTTGCTAAGTGGTTACTGTGGTAATTGGAACAGGTCTGTGTATTCTCTTCAACAGTACATTTAGATTTTACCTTGGCAGTTTTCTGGCCACACTAGCAGTTCTGACCGCCAATTCCAAGTAGCTGCTATGAGGTTTTCTTAACGCTATTTGTATTCTGGGAGCCATCTAGTTTGATTGCATCCTTTGTACAAATTGTGTGTCATTAACATATTTTGGTGTATGATGCAGTCATGTGCCACATAAGGACATTTTGGTCAGTGATAGACCACATATACCATGTTGGTCCCATGTTATAATGGAGATGAAAAACTCCTATGGCCTAGCCATGGTAACACTGGAGTGCAGCACATTACCTTTTTATGTTTAGATATGTTTATCATCATTTTTTATTATTTATGTTTAGATATGTGTAGTAGACAAATACCTGCATTACAGTTGTCTACAGTATTTAGTACAGTAACATGCTGTATAGGTTTGTAGCCTAGAAGCAATAGACCACGCCATATAGCCTAACTGTGGCTACAGCATCTAGGTTTATGGAAGTCCACTGTGATGACCACACAATGGTGAAATCACCCGATGACGCATGTCTCAGGACATGTCCCCATCCTTAGGTGATATATGACTGTCTGTTGACAAATGAAATTATCATAATCCTGACAGCATTTTCAATGAGATGCAACTTTTTGTCTGAAGCATTATTATTTCCATTTATTATATATTTGTATATTTCCTGAGTTCCAAACAAGAGTCGATGTCATTATTTTGAACCATCTAATCACATGAACTCTGACACTTTTCTCTTTACATTTCAGTATGATTGAAATGTCTCTCTATGTATACACATATATAGATATATAGATACACATATATAGATATATATACACACATATACACATATATAGATATATATACGCATATATATACGCATATATTATATATATATATATATGTATTTTTAAGATGGAGTCTTGCTTTGTCGCCCAGGCTGGAGTGCAGTGGCATGATCTCAGCTCACTCCAAGCTCCGCCTCCCAGATTCACGCCATTCTCCTGCCTCAGCCTCCCGAGTTGCTGGGACTATAGGCACCCGCCACCACGCCTGGCTAATTTTTTTGTATTTTTAGTAGAGATGGGGTTTCACCGTGTTAGCCAGGATGGTCTCGATCTCCTGACCTCGTGATCCATCCGCCTCAGCCCCCCAAAGTGCTGGGATTACAGGCATGAGCCACCGCGCCCGGCCCCTCTCTATACTTCAATATATCAATTTACTTCTGTTACATATTATACAAGGGTATTACAAGGGTGTGTGTGTGTGTATATATATGTATACATACATAGTGTTATATATACAAGGGTATTAACATTCTTGTGTTATATAGCCCATTATGGTTTTCAAAACATTTCTACCTTCTCACAGTAATCCTATGAAATGTATATTTTAAAATTTAATCAAAAGATGGTTTTTGGCCAAAGACCTTGTAGCCCCAAAACTGCTAAATCATTCTGGACATTAAAATGTTGGCTAAAAAGGTAAAATAGGGGATATGAGATTAGAGGCTTTGAATTTATTAATATTGGCATGTTATATTCATGAACAGCAGGAAATGCACTAAAATATCTTGGTGTGGGCCCATCACATCTCAAGCCAATGCTTCAATAATAGCTTGCTTTTTTTCTTTTTTTGGCATTCTCCTGTGTGTTATGGCCCTGGGAGAACAGGCGATTTCAACAATAGCTGTTTTTTGTGTGTGGGTTTTTTTTTGAGACAGGGTCTGACTCTATCACCCAGGCTAGAGTGCAGTGGTGTGCTCTCAAGCTCAGTGCAACCTTCATCTCTTGGGCTCAAGTGATCCTCCCATTTCAGCCTCCCAAGCAGCTGGGACTACAGGTAAGCAACACCATGCTCAGCTAATTTTTAAATTTTTTTTGAGATAAGGTCTCACTATATTTTCAGGCTTATCTCAAATTCCTGGGCCCACACAGTCCTCCTGCCTCAGCCTCCCAAAATGCTGGGATTACAGGCATGAGCCTCAGTGCCCAGCCTCAACATAGCTGTCTTTTAAAGTTACTCATTATATTTTACCCAAAACCGATTTTAAACTTTCACTATAAATATTACTATCACTGCATTCATAATCATGTACCATTATACTTATCACAATAGTTTGACAAATGTAAAGGTATTAACACTCTCTTTCAGGAACTCCTTATTCCACTCCTTTTTATACTTATGCTTCCTCTATCATGTCTTTCCTATTAGTTCCCTCCATCTTAGGTTCAGACTGGATTTTTTCCTTGTGTATCTCAGTTCTAAAGAAAAAGGAGGCTGAACATGGTGGCTCATCCTGTAATCCTAGCACTTTGGGAGGCTGAGGCAGGAGGATTGCTTGAGCTCAGGGGTTTGAGACCAGCGTGGACAACATAGGAGACCCTATCTCTACAAAAAAATTTAAAATTAGCATGACATGATGGTACATGCCTATGGTCCCAGCTACACAGGAGGCTGAGGCAGGAGGATTGCTTGGGCCTGCAAGGTCTAGGCTGCCAGAGCCATGATCGCACCATTGCACTCCAGCGTGGGCAACAGAGCAAGACCCTGTCTTAAAAAAAAAGCGGGGGAAGGAAAAAAGGGATGAACGGGGGAAGGGATGATCTTTCTCTGTACGGGCCTTAGGGTCAACTCTTGATGTCAGAGTGAAATACTTTCCTATTCTGGCTGGTCATCTGAACACCTACCCAAATGCATCCATTGAACTTAAATAATCTATAGACATTTCATAAAATATTTTTTCTGTTTTTACTTCTAAATTTTTTACCTGTAGTTTTTACTTATTTATGAGGTCAAATTGATTAGTCCCATGTTATGATTAAAGAAATGGAATCAGAGAACACTCATGTGACTTGCTTCAAATACAAGCCAGAGTTCAAATTGTTCTTTACTAGTTCCTACTTCATTACAAGAAGTCTCCCAAGTTACAAAATAGGTTGTGTTCCAAAAATTCAGTTGGAAGTCAGTTATTTGGCATTTGAACTGCATTTTACCATGTGGGAAAAAAATGTTATAAATGATGATTAGGTCCCTGGCTGGCATATAAGAATCTATTTAACTCTTGTGTAACTACAAAATGATACATTTGTAATAAATTTAAAAGAGAATGATAGTTGTGATTCTGGTTACAAAGAAAACTATTTTTTTGTTTTGTTTTGTTTTACTGAGGATAAGCAGATTTAATTAGAAGATAGGGAAACATGAAGATTGAGAAGGGTCTAGGGAGCATTTCAGGGTTCTTTGAAGGGAGTTAGAGGTTGATGGGATTCTGTCTGAAGCCCAATGTATTCAGTTCTTGCACTACCATAAAGAAATACCTGGGCTGAGCACAGTGACTCATGCCTGTAATCCCAGCACTTTGGGAGGTCGAGGTGGGCAGATCACCTGAGGTCAGGAGTTTCAGACCAGCCTGGCCAACATGGTGAAACCCTGTCTCTACCAAAAAATACAAAAATTAGCTGGGTGCGGTGGCACACACCTGTGGTCTCAGCTACTCAGGAGGCTAAGGTGGGAGAATCACTTGAACCCGGGATGCGGAGGTTGCAGTGAGTGAGCCAAGATTACACCACTTCACTACACTCTGGGCAACAGATCCAGACCCTGTCTCCAGAAAAAAAAAAAAAAAAAAAAAAAAAAAAAAAAAAAAAAAAAAAATTAAAAAAGAAAAAAAAAAAAAAAAAAATTTAAAAAGGCCGGGCACGGTGGCTCACGCCTGTAATCCCAGCACTTCCAGAGGCCGAGGCGGGCGGATCACGAGGTCAGGAGATTGAGACCATCCTGGCTAACATGGTGAAACCCTGTCTCTACTAAAAAATAAAAAAAATTAGCTGGGCATGATGGCTGGCGCCTGTAGTCCCAGCTACTTGGGAGACTGAAGCAGGAGAAAGGTATGAACCCAGGAGGCGGTGTTTGGAGTGAGCCGAGATGGCACCACTGCACTCCAGTCTGGGCGACAGAGTAAGACTCTGTCTCAGAAAAGAAAAAGAAAAGAAAAGAAAAAAAATAACCTGAGACTGGGTAATTTATAAAGGAAAGAGGTTTAATTGGCTCACAATTTTGCAGGCTGTACAGGAAATGTGGCAGCACCAGCTGAGCTTCTGGGGAGGCCTTAGGAAACTGACAATCATGGCAGAAGGTAAGGGGAAGCTGGTCAGAGAAGGAGAAAGTTGAGGGGGACGTGTGTACCATACTTTTAAACGACTAGATCTCACAAGAACCCACTCACTATCACGAGAACCACATAAAGAGGGAAATCTAGCCCCATAATCCAATCACCTCCCACTCCACCCCACCTTCAACACTGGGGATTACAGTTCGACATGAGATTTGGGCAGGACACAGATCCAAACCCTATCAGCCAGTTGCACTTTCAAACTTTTAAGTCATTTGTTGTTATTAGATGCTTCTCACTAGCATAACTTACCCAGCGTCTGTGATTAGAATCAGTAGAATTGATTGAATTAAATACCTAGGTAAAAGTAGACTATTTGAAATAATATATTAACTAACCTGGGATGGTAAAAACAAACCAACAAATTAGAAGTATTCCTTCCTTCAACCCTCCTGATAGAAAGGGCAGGAGGAGTTGTTGACTTTCCCAGTTAGCCCAGCAGATCCCATCAGCTGTGATAGCTTTAACTGAGGTACAGGTGGAGGTTGGAGAAAAGCATGAGCCTTCAGTGATTTCTTTGAATGGAGTGCTTGCACAATGAGAGTTTCTAATTCTGGGAAATAATTGCATTGATCTCATCTAGTGATTGTTTCCTACATTATCTAACACACAATTAAACATCTTACATTTCAATTAGCTTTTTAAGAAAAGTCCAGTGCTTCTTTAAATGTCCTTTAATTTATGTTTTGTTATCTTCATAACCTTTGTGTATGGCTTTTTCTTTTGTTAACAACAAAAGGGAGGTTATATTCTTCAGTAAACTGAAGAGTAAATGAGCAGATTTTGCTGAGATGGCACATTCAGAAAACGATGAGATGAGTTCTCACCTCCTGGATCAGATTAGTGCTCTTGCCAGTCAGTATATCTACCCTACCTCCTGCTAGTTTACATAATATATTTAACTACTATTACTGTGCATTGGGTATATGATTTGAATGCTTTACAGTGGATGTTTGTTTAACATTGGATACATTGGAAAGTGATTTAATGAAGGAGAGAGCAACTGTATATACTACAGTTCAGAATCCCTCTCAATGGTCATTATAAAAGGAAGCTTGGGATTGGCAAGCCATTTTCAAAAGTGATGTAAGACTAAATGAGGGAAGTAATATCTAATAGATTTTATATATATATTGATGTTTTTAAATGCTTTGTCTTCCCACTAAGCAATTTATGAAGAAATTCCTACTGCATGATGTTTATTTAACTGAATTTGTGTATGTGGGATAGGGTGTGTTTGAGGAATTTTGTCTGAAAGGTAAATATGCTAAATTTACATCCTAGTATGGGCATGCTCTGCTCACAAACGCCCCTGCTGAGCAGTTTACATACTGGGTGAAAATGTACACAGGAATCCTCATGGGAGATCAAGGTTTGCCAGTGAGATTACGATGTACTCAGACTGAAAAAGAGGATTTCTTCTGGTTACCTGTGTGTCTGCCAGAGGTGGGGAAGGACTGGAGAGAGATCCCTCCACAAGCCGTTTTGTCTACTTAGAGAATGGCATGCTAGAAGGGTTAGTGAGCCAAATTACAGTTTTCTTTTTTGTTGTTGTTGTTGGCTTTCATGTGTATGTTGAATAGACTAATAGCATTTGATGACTTTTTTTTTTTTTTTTTTTACTGTGCATTCCCAGATTTTGTGTGTGTGTTGCTCAGAGGGCAGGTGTAGTGGGCAAAGAGATAGGGAGATTGTCTGTTTTTCTGTTTGTTGATTGGACACACTTGCTGCTGGTAATTTGAGCATCTAAGGATCTTCCTTTATACTGAAGGCCTGAACCCTTTGGTGGAAGGAAAAAAAAGTAAGAAAAAATCATTTGAAGCAAATCCCGCCCATAGTATTATTTTTCTCATGTGCAAGCATTGTTGCCTGTAGTATATTATATAGAATTTTGCATCTGACATTTTGGTTGCTAGAATTCTTAGCTTTCCTGACTGGTTTTAATTTATTATCCTCAGACTTGAATGACTAAGAGGAAAAGTCATATATTCTTGAGATTTTTCTAAGATATAAAACATTCTTAAGATTATTCAAATTATTTTAACCTTGTACAACTAATTACCCTCAGAGTGGCCCTTCATTTTGTCCGTCACTCCTAGATCAGAACATACAAGCCAAGCATGGTACTGTTGAAAAGCTGAAGGATGCTATTTGTATCCTCTCCTCTCTCATATGCAAAATGGTCTCGTTCTTAACTGATTACTTGTGCATCTAGGATGAGGTGAGAAAAAAGGCACTGAAAGAAGAGGTGGGCAGGAGGAAAGTGATCAATGGGAACAGAAGAGGGTTCTTAAGGTGCATAAAATAGCTGGTGGAAAGAAGAGGAGTGCCACTGTGTTGGCTGGTTCCATCACAGATGCTGCTGAATTCCCACCACTGTCTCAAACTCTGCAAGAACCCTCATTTTCAAAGAGCTGTTTTTAAATATCATACTTGTCTTCCCTACATATTTGCCTGCCTGACTATAACTGGGTGATTTTATATGATTTTCTTTCTTAGGGTCAAGAAATTGGAGCATGGCTATGAGCAATGGAAACAATGATTTTGTGGTTCTGAGCAACAGCAGCATCACAACCAGTGCTGCTAACCCGAGTCCCCTTACCCCCTCTGATGGAGACCATGCAGCCCAGCAGCTCACACCCAAAGAAGCAACAAGAACAAAAGTGAGTCCAAATGGATGCCTGCAACTTAATGGCACAGTTAAATCATCCTTTCTGCCTTTAGACAACCAAAGAACGCCTCAGATGTTACCCCAATGCTGCCATCCTTGCCCATACCATCACCCTTTGACTAGCCATAGCAGTCACCAAGAGTGCCATCCTGAGGCTGGCCCTGCAGCACCCTCTGCTTTGGCCTCGTGTTGCATGCAGCCACACTCCGAGTATTCTGCATCTCTTTGTCCAAATCATTCACCTGTGTATCAGACTACGTGCTGTCTTCAGCCCTCTCCATCCTTCTGCCTGCATCATCCGTGGCCTGACCATTTTCAGCATCAGCCTGTGCAACAGCACATAGCCAACATAAGGTAAGTGGTCTGAAAGTTTTGCTTTTAGCATTCAACTAATTCCACATGAACATGACAACTTGTGTTCATTTTCCTGAAAGGGGAGGAGAAAAATGTGGCACAGAAAGAAAACTTATGAAAATGCATATTCTGTGGATTGTGTGAAGCCAAGAAAAACGCAAATAAAATAATACAGTATATCTATTGTATCCACTGACTTCTTAGTCAAATCCTCCCTTCCCCTTTTCCTGTCTGCAAACTGGTTAGGAATTTCTGCTAGACCTTAAGTTATAAAATTCAACAAAAAGTTTTACTGTTAGCAGTTTCTATTATTGTACATGGGAAGCGTATTTATGATGAGACTACCTAAGCAGCCATCCTTTATTTGCTGTTATTGATAGTGGTGAGCATTTATGAAAAAGAAATAAAAAAACTCCTTGCTGGCCAGGTGCAGTGGCTCATGCCTGTAATCCCAGCACTTTGGGAGACCGAGGCAGGCGGATCACCTGAGTTTGGGAGTTTGAGACCAGCCTGACGAACATGGAGAAACCCCATCTCTACTAAAAATACAAAAAATTAGCCGGGCGTGGTGGTGCATGCCTGTAATCTCAGCTACTCGGGAGGTTGAGGCAGGAGAATCACATGAACCTGGCAGGTGGAGACTGTGGTGAGCCGAAATCATGCCATTGCACTCCAGCCTGTGCAACAAGAGTGAAACTCCATCTCCCAGAAAAAACAAAAAAACAAACAAACAAACAAAAAAAAAAAACCTTGCTTCCTTATGCTGCCTTATGACTGTACTCGACAATTTCTATTCATGTGTTTTGGTGACTATGTAGTACGCTGAGATCAGATGAAAGTAGCAATTGCCTTCATAGCAGATGAAACCTGTAAACTGTAGCATGGGACTTTAAAAAATATTTTTTGTAAAGCATTTTTAGATCTGGTAGATTGAAAAGTATTAGAAAAATCAATATCATTGTCCGTGCTTATTTCCACCTCAGCCCATAGTTTCTCATATATATGATTTTCAGCTATTTTTTCCATGGGTAAGTTAAGTTGCATTCAGCATAGGTTAGCGATGATAATATATTTTATAAAATACTAAGTACTTTGTAAAGACCTAGTATTATTTCATATTTTTAAGTAATAAAAAGAGTTTAGCTAGAAAAAGAGCATTCTCTTTAAAATTAGGATATAATTTACACATAGGGAAATGTACAGATATTAATTATTCAGTTTGAACAGTGTTGACAAATGTGTACAAAAGCGTAACCCACATTTTGGTCTGATGTAGAACATTTCTGTCACCCCAGAAGATAAGTTCCTTCGTGCCCCTTCTCAGTTATTACCTCTGTCTTCACCAGAAGCAATCACTGCTGAGTTCTATTACTGTAGATTTGTTTTGCCTGCTCGTAGAACTTCATATAAGCGGAATCGTACAGTATGTACTCTTTCATATTTGGCAATTTTTGCTCAGCATAATGCTTTTGAGTTTCATCTAATTATTGTATGTATTTGTTTTTCCATTTATTGCTGAGTAGTAATCCACTGTATGCATGTAGCAAATTCACTTTTGATTAAAGAGTCAGGTCTGAGTGCTGCAGCTCACGGCTGCAGGGATTACAGAATCGCTGTAAGATTCTGTAAGGTGGGAAAATTGCTTGAGCCCAGGACTTCAGTGCCAGCCTGGGCAACACAGCAAGACTCTGTATCTACAAAAAAAAAAAAAGGGAAAAAAAGTCAGATCCAAAAAGGGATTAAGAGATAAATACTTTTGACCTTTATCAGGTTTTGAACATTGTTGAGATTATCTGGTTACACTCTTTTTAAAGAGAGGAAGGGAAACGTGGTAATAAAGCAGAAAGAAAGAGTGGGGAGGGGAAAAGAGGAGAGTCCTTCACAGCATGTTTCTGCAGTTTCTGAATACACTTTCCATATTGGATTTGAGAGTCTTTTAGTTATAGGCTATGATAAGAACTCACATTTACCAAAGTCATTTCTTAGAAGATTTGTCCTGACAACTTTGTGCTACATGACTAGTTTTAGACTCTTTCCATTTTGAATCAAATTGTGTGAACAGTTGATTTTTAAATTATCATATTGATGTTTCAAATAATAAATTATATGGTTGCAAAGTATGAAATAAGATAGATATTTCTGCATTTTGAAGCTGATACCTCCTTTAAAAAAATCACAACATAATAAAACTGTGGACAAATAACCAATCCTTTCAATATGGAAGGTTGTGCCAAGAGTTTCAGGATTTTTACTTAGCATTTCTCAGTGACCTAATTCAAAAGCAATGAGATCCCTGTGTACACTTTAAATAGAATGGCATTTAAAAACAAACTGATAGGCAGGTGGCTGAGCTTGTCACTACCCTTGGTTGTGGAGTCATTGTTGGAACCGGGGCTTTTGCAATCATGGTGGACTGACTTCAGACTGTGTATGACCACTGGGTCCACAGACTCGTCCGTATAGGATTTGTCTTTGTGTGTTATCTAAAGAGAAAGAATGATGGAAAAGCTAACTGCCTTCTGGAAAAAAAAGTATGTTATTTAAAAGGGAATTGAGACCCATGGAGAAGTTGCTTGGAAGTAAAGGCTGTGACTGAACTATATAATATTTACATTTTAAAAGTTATGAGAGAAATAAAAACACTCTCATACTTAATTTGAAAAACGCTGACTTAAAAATTGCCACAATTGTCCGTCAAAAAAAGTTGTAGAAGAAAGATTAGTATGAGGGAAATTTTTTATATTTAGAATTGTATCTCAAGAATTTGAGCTTTCGGTTATCTGTTTGTAATAGACATAAAATATTTTAAAGATGCCTGCAGAGGAATAGTATATGTCCATTTGTGTGTATTACATACTTTATTGTGCCTCAATTATTACTTTGCTATTTTCTACATTAGTTATATAATCTGCAATGTGGCACCGAGGATGTAATTCCAAACAAGTTGAGACATTCTTTAGTAGGAAGGGAGACAGTAAAGCAAATAGGCAGCTACAGTATTATGGTAAGCACTATCAAGAAGGAATACACAGGGCTGAAGATGAAGAAAAGTTACAGATGGAGAGAGAACTGAAGAGGCTTGTCTTTTAGGTAGAGGGAACAGTTTATGCAAATACTTTTACAAGGTGGTGTGCGCTCAGCTCCAGCATAGGTCAATATGGCTGGACCCTAGTGGAAGAGAGAATGGTAGCAAGAGGAGAGGTATACTAGGACTAAATCCTGAAGGGCATTGTAAACCACATTAAGGCAATCTCCAGACTTCATCCTGAGGCTAAGGAGGCCCCATTGTAGATTTGTGTGTGTTTGTGATTTTTTTATTGTGGTGAGATATACATAACATAAAATTTAATATTTTAATCATTTTTAAGTATACAGTTTAGTGACATTAAGTACATTCACATTGTTGTACACCCATCACTACTACCTTTGTGCAGAACTATTTCATCTTCCCAAACTGAAATTCCATACTCACTAAATTATAAATCCACCTGCCCCTGGCAACCACCATTCTACTTTTTGTCTCCATGAATTTGACTTCTCTAGATACCTCAAATTAGTCGAATCCTACAGTACTTGCCTTTTTCTGTTGGGCTTATTTTACTCCGCATAATGTCTTCAAGTTTCATTCATGTTGTAGCATGCGTCATGATTTCCTTTCTTTTTAAGGCTGAATAATATTCCATTGCATATTTGTATATTACATTATAGCATTTTATCAATTACATATTACATTGTATCAGTTCATTGATGGACAATTCCATCTTTTGGGTGTCGTGGCTATTGTGAATAATGCTACTATGAACTTGGGTTCTGTTCAAGTCCCTGCTTTCAGTTCTTTGGGGTATATGCTCAGACCAGAAGTGGAATTGCTGGAGCATATGGTAATTCTGTTTTTAGCTTTTTGAGAAACTGTTTTCCATAGTGGCTGCACCATTTTACACCAGCAGTGCAAAAAGTTCCAGTGTTTCCAGATCCTTGCCAACATTTGTTATTTTATCCGTTTTTTTTTTTTAAAGTAGGCATCCTAACTGATGTGAGATTATAAATTTTAAAGCAAAAAAAAAAAACAAAACAAAACAAAAAAAAACACACACACACAGTAAGAAACATTTTAGAAAACTTCATCATTTGCATTGTGGAGAGCAAATTGCCTTGGTCAGGACCGTTGTAGATAGGAAGAACACTAGAAGGCTTGCTGCAGTAGTTCAAGTGAGAAATGTGATAACTTGAACCATGATTTATAAATAAATTCATTCTAGAGAGATTTAGGAGGTGGAATCTACTAGATTTGGTGGATAATTGTATATCGGAGGGGCAAAGGGAGGAAGATTCACAACTGATTTTCAGTGTCCTGGCTTGAGCAACTGGTTGGGTAGATGGTAATTCCATTCACTAAAATGGGGAAGACAGAAGAAGGGAACTAAGTAAACAGAGCTGAGACATTGAGCTTCCAGAGAGGACTACAGAGTAACAGTAACAGTGAAAGAGTGATGTCCCCTGAGCTTCTTTGAAAGAATGAGGTTGCTGGGTAATACATGACAGTGCACTGAGGGCAATACTGGTGGGGTTTATCTTAGAATGAACACTGAAGCACTTTGACTCAGGCCAGCAGGTATTATATTTGCAGAATTGTGCTATGGGCAAGGCACTGAGTGAGGTGCTGTCTCGTCCTTTCCCCAACCAATAAAATATCCACAGAAGCAAATGTGTTCTTGGATAGAGCTGCTATGTATGGGAGAACAGGGCAGTTTGGGAAAGTCTGCACAGGATATCCTTGGTATGGAATTCTGAAAATGAGGATGCTGTACAATGCTTTACTGCCTTTCATTATTCTCACAACTCTTTCAGGAACTTACTGTAACAAAGGTTCTAGAGGTTGATCTCTACCAGAAACTTCAAGTCTTTTTAGTTTTCTTTATTGTGGTTTATTGCTATGTAATTTTCAAGTTCTTTCTAAATTGATAACATCAAGTAAGTACTTAATGAAATATTATTCAATTAATGTTTAAGATGTATTTATGACTTCACATTACTTTAAAGGATATCTTAAACATTGACCGCCTTAGAGTAAAATTGTATGGTGATGGAAGATCCTAAGTGCTATCAATTTTTATTGCTATTTGCACCTAGACCACAAATGGGCCCACCTGTTTGTATTTGAAAGTGTTTTTTGAAGTTTTTTTTGTTGTTGTTTATAAAGCACTTAAGCCATAGATAATGTTTTAAAGACTCAATCAGATAGAAAATATAATTTTAGTCTAGACCATTTACTGCTTACCGCCTTTTATATAGTAGACTCTCTTTCATCCCCTTTTGATTCTTTAAACTCCAATAAATCTTTCTAAAAGATTCATTATATCAACCATCTGTGGTTTTTTTTTTTTTAATTCGTTTTTAGTCTTCTGATTAATAAAATTAAGGCCAGGTGTGGTGGCTCAAGCTTATAATACCAGCACTTTGGGAGACTGAGGCAGGCCAATCACTTGAGGTCAGGAGTTCGAGACCAGCCTGGCCAGGAATGGTGAAACCCCGTCTCTGCTAAAACTACAAAAATTAGCCCAGGGTGGTGGCAAGCACCTGTAGTCCCAGTTACTTAGGAGGCTGAGGCAGGAGAATTACTTGAACCCGGGAGGTGGAGGTTGCAGTGAGCCAGGATCACACCACTACACTCCAGCCTAGGTGACAGAGGAAGACTCTCAAAAAAAATAAAAATAAAATAAAATAAAGATTATTGCAAGGATCACATTTAATATATCTGTTTTAATTATTGCCAAATATTAAGTAGCTTAAATAGATTTTATTTTAAAGCTTTAGATTTCATTTTAAAGCTTCAGGCTTTTACATTTGTAGATTCCTGTCCTCATACACATTACTCAGCCATTAATTAACATGTCTAATTGAGAACAATAGGGAATTTTATTTTATCTTATTTTATTTATTTGTTTATTTTTGAGACAGAGTCTTGCTCCATTGCCCAGGCTGGAGTACAGTGGCATGATCTCGGCTCACTGCAACCTCCACCTCCTGGGTTCAACCGATTATCCTGCCTCGGCCTCCTGAGCAGCTGGGATTACAGGCGCACACCAACATGCCCAGCTAATTTTTGTATTTTTAGTAGAGACGGAGTTTCACCATGTTGGCCAGGCTGGTCTTGAACTCCCGGCCTCAAGTGATCCGCCCGCCTTAGCCTCCCAAAGTACTGAGACTACAGGTGTGAGTCACATCGCCCAGCCACAGTAAGGAATTTTAAAAGGCAGAAAATAGTGTCTCCCCACCATGAGGAAAGACTTATACCAACAAGTCCTATACCTAGCTGATTGTCTTTGGAGTCACCTGGGGAGTTAAAAAATAAAATAAGTAGAATAAGAAGAAGAAGACATTTCTTTTGCAGTAGAAACAATAAATAACTCTAAGAGTTGAGAGGTGGGAAGGATCCCCTGGAAGGATCCCTGTAGGTTATTGAGGTTAGGGACAGTCTGACTAAGAAGAGCAGAACATGAATGGCCCTTGAAAGATGACTAGAAATTAATGAAGGGACTTGAGGAGGCAAAACATGGAGAGTGGAGGAAAGTTGTGAAGGGAAAGCTTTCAAAAGCAAAAGCTTTTATATATATATATATATATTTATTTATTTATTTATTTATTGAGACAGAGTCTCGCTCTGTCACCCAGGCTGGAGTCCAGTGGCCTGATCTTGGCTCACTGCAAGCTCTGCCTCCCGGTTCATGCCATTCTCCTGCCTCAGCCTCCTGAGTAGCTGGGACTAAAACATGTAAGAAAGGTAAAGAGAACAAGATTGTGGGAGCGGAGGGTCATTGTGGGTGTCCCCAGTCTACCTCCTGAACAGTCCATTTGATGATCTGCTCTTTATCCTCCAGAGAGCTGGAAAATGCCTCTCAAAAGCCAGTTACATTCCACACATTCCAGTGTGCTGGTTGAAGCAAGTTTTGAGTTATTCATTTGGGATCTTCTTATTGCTGTATTAAAGCGAAAGAGTAATGGTATTATTGCACAATTAATAAGGGGTTCTGCATCCAAAAATAGCACACTAGAGTTCTAATCTAAACTATACTTACCTTTTAATTTGGTGTTGCAAAGAAATATTCTTGATTGTAACAGAGGACTCCATGAATGATACTTGGCAATGCCACAGACTCATTATCATGATAGGGAACCTGTGATATTTTTGGATACCTGCCAAATGCATTTTTATTTACCTAAGGTGATTTCATAGACAGATGGCCATTTTGAATGTTTCAAGTGACTCACTAGAGGAATTAGAGCTATATAGAGTTAAGAATGCTTGGCATAGAGGGGACTGAGGAACCCTGGGACTAGCTTAGCCCCTTAAGGTTAACTAAATATTGTCCCTGCCACCCCCATATGTTATGACTGTATAATTTTTGTAACTTACATTTCCCTTCTTCTTCATTTCTTTAATAATTTTCTAATTTCTGACTCACTTTTCTCAGAGGTTTTCTTTTTGTTTCCCTTTAGGACATTTGTTATTTTCTGTGAAGGGGCCTCTTTTAAAATGAAAAAAAAGTAAGAAATGAGAATTCTCTTGTTATATTAAAAAGACAAGTATTCTACCACCAGAATTCTTGTTTCTTGGCATGTGCTGTATCATGACATCCAGGGGTAAAACTACAGCTCTGAGCATCATTTCCCAAAGTGTCTTACTTCACCGCACATGGCCTATGGTGACCCACCCTTTCCCCTTTCCTTAGCCCTGGTGATTGTATTATTTTGTTAGTCAGAAAAATTGAGGCAGAAATCACTTTGAACACTTCATCAACATTGTAGCATGAACCTGCCCATTGACACAGATCCCACAGTCTCTGCTTTACCCACATCACCCAGAGTGCATTCAAATGCTTCTCTAAGATGTTGCAGCAATGAGTGGAGAAATTCAGAGTTAGTTATTCACTTATTCAACAAGTGCTTAATGAGTATTTAATAAGCCTTAGGTGCTGGAGACAGGTGGAAAAGGCAAAGTCTGGTTCCTGACTTCAAAGATGTAGAATTGGACAAGATAAGACACTTAGATCCATAGGTAGATTGTCATCTTTGGTTGGTGTTTACAGAATAGCTGTTGTATTCTCTGGACCACAGAAGTTAAATACCAGTGCTTTTACAGAGGCACAGGCAAGTTTTATTATATATTAATACAAAAAGAGAACTAGACTATACAGTTTTACAAATTCATATTCCCCTCTTTTCCTCTCTTACCATTGAAAGATTACTAATAGTGAAACAATCATTTGTCTTTATTTTTTATATAAATTATTACCTCTCTGGAACTGCTGGACAAGTGTCTTTTGCAAGAAGGAATAGCTAAACTGCATTCTTTAGACATTTGCTTTTCAATAAACCATTGGGTTTTCAATAAAGCCAATAAAATTGAAAATTTGGCACTGGTCACATTTTCAGTACTCAGTAGCCACATGTGGCTAGTAGCTAACATTTTGGACAGCACAGATGGAGAATATTACCATAATTGCAGAGAGTTTTATTGAACAGGACTACCTTCCTTGGCTCTGTTAAAACAGCTGAGATCCCTTTTCAAAGTCCACGGCAGCAAATGAAACTTATATGATATAGAATAACAGCAATATTTGACAGTGAATACTTTGTTGTTGTTGACATAATTCTACTTAGTATTTGCTTGTGTTTTGTTTACTAAATAACAAAGAAATGACAAAAAAAAAAAAAAAATCCCTTCAAAAACCTGAAGGACAGCTAGGCGCAGTGGCTCAAGTCTGTAATCCCAGTACCTTGGGAGGCCGAGGCGGGCGGATTACAAGGTCAAGAGATTGAGACCATCCTGGCCAACATGGTGAAACCCCATCTCTACTAAAAATACAAAAATTAGCTGGGCGTAGTGGCCCGTGTCTGTAATCCTAGCTACTCGGGAGGGCAGGAGAATCACTTGAACCTGGGCAGTGGTTGCAGTGAGCAGGTATCGCGCCACTGCACTCCAGCCTAGTGACACAGCGAGACTCCGTCAAAAAAAAAAAAAAAAAAAAAAAAATCTGAAGGATTAAAAGTCCTATATTAGCAAAAATTGTGTAACAAGTAGGCAATATCCTTCAGAATCTTCTAGAGGCCACAGTTACATTCCACAAAAGTCACTGCATATCTTTGAGTCAAAAACTATCATCTTATTTAGTTTATAGTTGCCGGGCTTTTTGTAAGTAGATCTAAAATATAAATGTAAAAATGCAGTTTTTCTCCAGGATAGAGAAGTATAGCTAGTCTCTAGAAGTAATCATTGTTGCTACATTATAATTTATTTTTCTTTTCTGAATTCTTTCCTCATTGTACAACATTAAGTAGTAAGAGCATCTCTGTAAAATGGGAGTAACAGTAGCTATCTTGCACTTAACACAGTGTCTGGTACCAAATTATAATCTCCCTTCTGTTCTCCATTTTTGTTCCTTTCACTTTCTCTTAAGTTTTGTTGTATTGTTTCATGCCTGTGCTTAATCCTGTTGGTATTGTTTTAGAAATGAAGATATTACTGAATCCTGGTTTAAATAAAGACATGATGTGTTCCTTTTCATTCTTCTTTATAAATGACACACCTCACACCATCAACCTATAGGAAAAGATGGTCACTCATTTGCCTTCTGGAGGAGGAAAAGGGGTCATGAAGAATAAATGGGTCTCTTTAGCCCCCCAAACTCAGAGCCTTCACACTTTATACTGATTACATAATCTGATTATGATATTTGATTTTAGAAGAAGTCTGGTAAGATTTAATTTTGATTTCACTGAAACCAGGATTTATTTTGACATTCCTTAAAGCAGTCAAATTAACTTTTTAAAAGGGATAATATTTATAAAATTGAAAATGTTCCAGGCTTGCTTGCCAAAGTAAGTCAGCTTGGCAGTCAGACGGAGTGAAGGCCTATTTTTTAGAAAGACTTCTTTGAGAGAGTTCTTCTTTTATTATAAATGAACAGATTTTAGAGTGTGCTATGCCTCAAGGAATACATTGTACATTCTGTAATACATTTTAGAATATGAGCCTTGGTCATCTTTTACTTTAATAATGAATGTCAGAAAACAATGCTTTCTTTATTTCGTAAAATTAATTAATATAACATTTTGGAATGAAGCAAATATATGCTTTATCCCCTTTCCATATTAGTGCTAGTTGTTTAGCAGATACTGGAGAGTAAAGGGGAAAAAAAGAAATGCTTTAGGTTTTTTCTTTTTGGTAAAAAAAAAAATTCAAAAGGTTGTAAAATATTTGGCAAACAGTGAGACTTAAAAAAAAAAAACATTGTTATGGATCGGTTACACATCTAATTCCAGGGAAAAGGCACTTGTGATCTATTGCATCTTCTTTTCAAACTTAAATGGATTGTTAGGTGTAATTTAAAAGAATTTATAGAACTTAACATTTAAAGGACAATTTTGATTGCTGTAATATTTTGTGTTCTTTTCAATAAATTGACTCTACAAAATTGTCTCCTTTTTTTAAACACAAACCAGATATTCAACTGATTACTTGGTATTTTGGAGTTTGAAATAGAGCCTAAGGCCTGGGACCCATTCATGGTTCAGTAAATACTTGTTGAATCAATGAATGATTACCAAAAAAAATTCTCAAAATACATCTTTTTCTGTAAAAAGTTAACAAAACTTAACAACAGCAAAAGCCTCATGAAGTTAGGTTGGTCACTGCCGTCAAACAGCTTATAGTCTAGAAGGAGAAGGATGATTTCAGCAAAAATAACCCAACTCTCTGAATGCCAAAATCAGGGTTTAGAGGGTTATGTGAGTCCTAAAGAAGGAGATGGAATCATAGGAGAGCTAAGAGAAAGTGTCATAGGAGAGGTGAGGGGCTTTTCAAAAATGAACAAGAGGCCAGGCCAGGCTGGCTCACACCTGTCATCCCAGCACTTGAAGAGGCCAAGGGAGGAGGATCACTTGAGCCTAGGAGTTCAAGACTAGGCCTGGACAACGTAGTGAGACCCTGTTTATACTAAAAATAAAAAAATAAAATAAATGAACAAGAGTGCAACTGCCTGAAATACGGAAACAGGAGGCCTGGAAGCACCAAGAACATGGCAATAAGTGGTGGGGTGGGGTATGGGGCTGGGGAATGCAAGCAGTCCCCTTTGTCTGGAGAAGGGCCAGAGAAGGCATCACGATACACTCTAGCTAGTTCAAGAAGATTGCGCCCGTAAAATGAATTCTGAATGCTGTGTAATCATTGTAAAGCTTTTTTTTTTTTTTTTTATTTTTGGAAACAGTCTCGCTCTGTTGCCCAGGCTGGAGTGCAGTGGCGCAATCTCGGCTCACTGCAACCTCTGCCTCCCAGGTTCATGAAATTCTCCTGCCTCAGCCTCTCGAGTAGCTGGAACTACAGATGCATGCCACCATGCTCAGCTAATTTTTGTATTTTAGTAGGACAGGATTTCACCGTGTTGGCCAGGCTGGTCTCGAACTCCTGA
This sequence comes from Macaca thibetana thibetana, assembly GCF_024542745.1. Taxonomy (NCBI): domain Eukaryota; kingdom Metazoa; phylum Chordata; class Mammalia; order Primates; family Cercopithecidae; genus Macaca; species Macaca thibetana. The sequence continues at coordinate 140,045,256 of NC_065578.1, read as the reverse complement.
CCACAAGTGATCTACCCGCCTCGACCTCCCAAATTGTTGGGATTATAGGTGTGAGCCATAGCACGCAGCCTGAAGCATTTATTCAATACAGATAGTCTGCAACTTAGGGTTTGAGTTATGATTTTTTGCCATTACAGTGCTACAGAGGCAATATGCATTTGGTAGAAACTGTACTTCCAATTTTGAATTTTGATCTTTTCCTGGGCCCAGGCCCAGTGTGCTTTCAGCTGTGTGTGTTGATGGTGTGTACCTATATAACCATTCTGTTTTTCACTTTCAGTACAGTATTTAATAAATTACGGGAGATATTCCATACTTTAGGGGAAGATGGAGAGGGACCAGGAGACTGTGCCCCAGGGAGAGTCAGTCAGGGAATAACCTTTCTGTTTGCTCAACTCTGACCACCTTCAGGACATTTACCAATCTAGTGGAAGTAACCGTAAAGGAGTCAGTAGCTTATAAAACTGGTGGATGAACCCTCAGTTCCTAAATAAGACTTTTGTCTTTTCTTTGTTCATATGTATTTTTCTGAATCTAGAAAGCAGAATAAAATGAAAGACTTCAAGGCCAAATTTGATACCTTTATTCTATGTGAATTTGCTGAGTTAATTTAGTGAAATCAGTTTCTTTTCCCCATTTGAATGGTACAGAGTTCTAATAGTTACCAAATACTTTGAGATTCAAGCCTAATGCTTTCTACAGGAATGTAAGCAATTTACTGTTTCCAAGCACTATTTTGTTGTGCTAGTAAGAAGCAAGGATGGACAGTTAGTACATTCATTCCTTCGGACCCTATTTGTGTGTCTGTGGTCACTCGGGCCTGCCCACCTCCTCTTTCCTAAAACACTGCTTTCATTATGTCACTCCTCTGCTCAGAAATCTTCCAGTTTCCCCAAATTCCTTGACCTGGCATTGCAAGTTTCCCTTTGAGGAATGGAGTGTGTTGTGGGTGAGGAAAGGGTACTTCATGGAGGAAGAGTCCCCTAGCCCTGGACAGGAAGGAACAAGGTGACAGATCTCAGTGCATGTTACTGTGGCGGATTTTCTCCCCAGCACTTTAGAAGTTTAGAAAGAAGTCAGATTAATGACTCTGTCTTTGTTTCCACTTATACATAATGAGGATCTAACAAGGTTATATATTCTGGGTCTTTGTTTTTTAGGTGGTATTCTAGAACTTTGTTTTGTTTTGGTTGGTTGGTTTTTTTCATTATAAAGTAATCCCTAGTAAAGATTTATTTATGAAGTATTGTTTGATTGTTAAAATGCTTCTCCCTAATGCATAGGGTAAAACTCTACACAGAGCTCCAAATTGTTTTTTTTTTTTTTTTTAACCTTTTTACCCCTGACCTCCTTCTCCCACAGCTTAAAATTCTCACTGAGCAACATCAGTGTTTGGTGAGTGTTTTGGCTTGAGGATTGTAGACTTCATTCCAGTATTCCATGCTCTTAAGTTAGTTAAGTTTAATAAGATTTTTCTGGCTTTCTTATGGGCTTTTCTTGGATCTCATATTAATGATTATTATTCACATCTTATTAAGAAAACTATATATTATACTCTTATTAAGCATGTTTTGTACAGGGCTCACAGCAACAGTCTGGCATGAAAAGGCTTGAGTTTAAGGGTAAGTACTTTATAATTTAGTGTAACTTTAAGATGTAACACATGGGACTGTGCTTTATAACCTCCAACTAAACCATGCAATTGTAACTTCATAGGCTAAGGAAGAATGTTTCCTTTTAAGCAAAGCTACTTTTCAGTCATTTAAAAATACTTTGAATTAACCTATCGTCCTTTTCAGATTTCTAATTGCTCTATTTTCTTTACTACTGTTTAAAAAAAGAAAAAAAAAAGCATTCCTAGATTCCTCTTTTAGGGTGTGCATTGTATGGGAGGACCAGAGCCACGTTATATTTTGACCTTTAGTACTGCCCTTTTCTTCTCCCCCTGATAAGTGGCAGAGAAAAATGTGTTTAAAAATGAATTTCCCAGGCCTGGCGCAGTGGCTCATGCCTGTAATCCCAGCTCTTTGGGAGGCCGAGGTGGGTGGATCACTTGAGGTCAGGAGTTCGAGATCAGCCTGACCAACATGGTAAAATACCATCTCTACTAAAAATACAAATATTAGCCAGGCATGGTAGTGGACACCTGTATATTCCAGCTACTCGGGAGGCTGAGGCAGGAGAATTGCTTGAACCCAGGAGGTGGAGGTTGCAGTGAGCCGAGATTATGCCACTGCACTCCAGTGTGGGTGACAGAATGAGACTCTGTCTCAATAAAAAAATAAAAAAGAAAATAAAGGGATTTCCCATACCCTGCTTCCTTCACCTTTCTAAAGGGCACCTAGCTGCCCTTTAACTAGTGATCAGCTAGGCCTTGGAACTCATCGTAAGAATAAATAATTGATTAATAAGAGGATATGACACCTTAAGATCTCTCCCCCATTCCTGCCCAGTCTTAGAAAACACAATTCCTTTCTTGTTTACTGAAATAACAAATAGTATCATTTCTGGCTTTCTACTTAGGACCAGGCTATAGTAAGAGAAAAGTTTCTTTCTAACCTAAGTTGGAACTGAAGCTGTTACATGAAAGTCTGATTTGTTCCAGCTTAGATTTGTTCCAGTTTATAGGATTTTGAGTTCATAGGGAATCTGCAGAGACCATGTACATTATGCAGAAAACCTATTTTTGAAGGTAACATCAGGTAGAAATGCCTTCTTCAGTTTCTAATTGAGATGGCTGTTAAGCAGATCCAATGAGTGTGCATTTTTGCTCTGTGGCATTTCCATCAGATTGACATACTTAATTATCAGATATCTTTCTTTTACCAAAAAGTTTCAGTTGAGTTGGCACTGGGGTTTATAAATACATGCACACAGCACATTTCTGTCATTGTTCACTGCAGTCTTTTAACACATCTTCTCAGCAATATTCTTTTTTTTTTTTTTTTTTTTTTTTTTTTGAGACGGAGTCTCGCTCTGCCGCCCAGGCTGGAGTGCAGTGGCCGGATCTCAGCTCACTGCAAGCTCCGCCTCCCGGGTTCACGCCATTCTCCTGCCTCAGCCTCCGGAGTAGCTGGGACTACAGGCGCCCGCCACCGCGCCTGGCTAGTTTTTTTTTTTTTTTTTTTTTTTTTTTTTTTTGTATTTTTTAGTAGAGACGGGGTTTCACCATGTTAGCCAGGATGGTCTCGATCTCCTGACCTCGTGATCCGCCCATCTCGGCCTCCCAAAGTGCTGGGATTACAGGCTTGAGCCACCGCGCCCGGCCCTCAGCAATATTCTTAATGTTTCCGGGGGGAAATTGTAAATTACCTAACCACTGAATTAGAGGTGTGTTGTTTTTTAGCTAATCAATAGCTATTGAATGCTTAAATTGACTTTAGACAAAAGTAAAAGACAGCAAAGAAAATTAATCAGTAGGATTGCCCATAATCCATAGACATTTGAGCAGCTCCTTTAGTCATTTTGAAACACATGCTTTATGTTTTCCCTTGGACTGGCATATTCCTGTCATTTATAAAAAGAATATACGTTTGTAAATTTAAGGTGTGGACATTCATTATTGAAGGTAGAAATGGTTATAATCATCAGTGTCTAGATATATCTGAAGAGAGGTAAATTCAACATGGTTTTAAATACAATTTTGTATTGCATAGTTTAGAAATTATATATTTGTGGTCTTTAGTTAAACTAAGAGATTCTGTTTAAAAATCATGATTTAAAAGAAAAGCAATTCTTCATCATTGTGAATTAAGTCTTTAAAATTTAGATTATATTATAGAATATGCTTAACCAGAACATAATAAGTGTCCCATAAAGGTTTCAAAATGGGAAAAGATGAACATTTTGAAGTCATATATTTCCTTTTATCTCACCTGCAGATATATAGGCTTTGCGTGAGCATGTAACCAGCTATAGATGGCTTCCACATTAATGATGTCCTTGACTATATCAGGTCATATAAACAATTAAGAATGTTTAGTTTTTTATCAACCTTACAATTTAGATTGCATAATATTTAAATTATTTCTAATTCTCATCACATTATTATCTCCTTTTAGTAATTTGTGATTTTTATAACAAAATGACCTTTCTAAGAATTTTAATAAATTTTATCATTACTATAAATATTCCAAAATATTTTGTAATTATGAACACTTTTCCCTGAGTATAAAGAATTTTTTAAAATTATGACACAGAACTTGATTGTGAACTGAACTTGTGTCATTAGTGAAGTAAGTGGACTTTAATGGCATAAAATTGCAATTAAAATTTATAACAATAGTATTAATTATTTTATTGAACCCTTACTATATGCCAGGCATTGTGCTATATTTTACATGCATTCTCTGATTTAATACTGAAAACAACCCAAGGAATTCAGTGCTATTACTGTCATTTTCATTTTATAGATGAAGAAACTAAGCTTTGAAAAATTACTGTTGGCCGGGCACAGTGGCTCACACCTATAATCCCAGCACTTTGGGAGGCCAAGGCAGGTGGATCACCTGATGTCAGGAGTTTGAGACCAGCCTGACCAACATGAAGAAACCCCATCTCTACTGAAAATACAAAATTAGCCAGGCATGGTGGCAGATGCCTGTAATCTCAGCTACTCGGGAGGCTGAGGCAGGAGAATCACTTGAACCCGGGAGGGAGAGGTTGCAGTGAACCGAGATTGTGCCATTGCACTCCAGCCTAGGCAACAAGAGCGAAACTCTGTCTCAAAAAAAAAAAAAAAAGAAAAGAAAAAAGAAAAAGTACTGTTATAGACTCAAAATAAAGGGATGGAGGAAAATTTACCAAGCAAATGGGGGAAAAAAGAAAACAGCAGAGCTGCAATCCTAGTCGCTGACAAAACAGACTTTAAACCAACATAGATCAAAAAAGACAAGGACATTACATAATGGTAAAGGGAACAATTTAACAAGAAGAGCTAACTATTCTAAATATATATGCACCCAATACAGGAGTACCCAGATTCATAAAACAAGTTCTTAGAGACTTACAAAGAGACTTAGGCTCCCAGACAATAATAGTGGGGGACTTTAACACCCCACTGTCAATATTAGATCAATGAGATAGAAAATTAACAAGGATATTCAGGACTTGAACTCAGCTCTGGATCAAGTGAACCTATAGACATCTACAGAACTCTCTACCCCAAATCAACAGAATATACATTCTTTTCTGTGCCACATGGCATTTATTCTAAAATCGACCACATAGTTGGAAGTAAAACGCTCCTCAGCAAATGCAAAAGAACTGAAATCGTAACAGTCTCTCAGACCACAATGCAATCAAATTAGAACTCAGGATTAAGAAACTCACTTAAAAACCACACAATTACATGGAAATTGAATAACCTGCTCCTGATTGACTCCTGGGTAAATAATGAAGTTAAGGCAGAAATCAAAAAGTTCTTTGAAACCAATGAGAACAAAGAGACAACATGCCAGAATATCTGGGACACAGATAAAGCAGTGTTAAGAGGGAAATTTATAGCACTAAATGCCCACATCAAGAAGCTAGAAAGATCTCAAATTGATACCCTAACATCACAATTAAAAGAGCTGGAGAAGCAAGTGCAAAGTAATCCAAAAACTAACAGAAGACAAGAAATGACTAAGATCAGAGCAGAACTGAAAAAGACAGAGACACAAAAAACCCTGCAAAAATTCAATGAATCCAGGAGCTGGTTTTTTGAAAAAATTAACAAAATAGACCACCAGCTATACTAATAAGAAAAGAGAGAAGAATCAAGAATCAAATCGACACAATAAGAAATGATAAAGGGGATATCAACACTGACTCCACAGAAATACAAACAACCCTGAGAGAATACTATAAACACCTCTACACAAATAAACTAGAAAATCTAGAAGAAATTGATGAACTCCTGGACACGTACATCCTCCCAAGACTAAACCAGGAAGAAGTTGAATCCTTGAATAGACCAATAAGTTTTGAAACTGAGGCTGTAATTAGTAGTCTGCCAACCAAAACAAAAGCCCAGGACCACACTGATTCACAGCCAAATTTTACCAGAGGTACAAAGAGGAGCTGGTACCATTCCTTCTGAAACTATTCCAAACAACAGAAAAAGAGGGATTCCTCCCTAACTCATTTTATGAAGCCAGCATCATCCTGACACCAAAACCAGGAAGAGACATAACAAAAAAAAGAGAACTTCAAGCCAATATCCCTGATGAACATCGTTGCAAAAATCCTTAATAAAGTACTGGCAAATCAAATCCAGCAGCACATCAAAAAGCTTATCCACCACAATCAAGTCAGCTTCATTCCCAGGATGCAAGGCTGGTTCAACATTCGCAAATCAAAAAACATAATCCATCACATAAACAGAACCAAAGACAAAAACCACATGATTATCTCAATAGATGCAGAAAAGGCCTTTGATAAAATTCAACATCTCTTCATGTTAAAAACTCTCAATAAACTAGGTATTGATGGAACGTATCTCAAAATAATAGCTATTCATGACAAACTCACAGCCAATATCATATTGAATGGGCAAAAGCTGGAAGCATTCCCTTTGAGAACCGGCACAAGACAAGGATGCCCTCTCTCAACACTCCTATTCAATATAGTATTGGAAGTTCTGGCCAGGGCAAGCAGGCAAGAGAAAGAAAGAAAGCGTATTCAAATAGGAAGAGAGGAAGTCAAATTGTATCTGTTTGCAGACGATATGATTTTATATTGATAAAACCCCATCATCACCAGGTGCGGTGGCTCATGCGTGTAATTCCAGCATTTTGGGAGGCCGAGGCGGGTGGATCACAAGGTCAAGAGACAGAGACCATCCTGGCCAACATGGTGAAACCCCATCTCTACTAAAAATACAAAAATTAGCTGGGTGTGGTGGTGTGCGCTTATAGTCCCAGCTACTCAGGAGGCTAAGGCAGGAGAATCGCTTGAACCCAGGAGGCAGAGGTTGCATTGAGCTGAGATCACGCCACTGCACTCCAGTCTGGTGACTGAGCAAGACTCTGTCTCAAAAAAAAGAAAAAAAAAAAGAAGAAGAAAACCCCATCATCTCAGTCCAAAAACTCCGTAAACTGATAAGCAACTTCAGCAAAGCCTCAGGATACAAAATCAACTTGCAGAAATCACAAGCATTCCTTTACACCAACAATAGACAAGCAGAGAACCAAATCATGAGTGAACTCCCATTCACAGTTGCTACAAAGAGAATAAAATACCTTGGAATACAGCTAACAGGGATGTGAAGGAACTCTTGAAGGAGAACTACAAACCACTGCTCAAGGAAATAAGAGAGGACACAAACAAATGGAAAAGCATTCCATGCTCATGGATAGGAAGAATCGATATTGTGAAAATGGCCATACTACCAAAGTAATTTATAGATTCAATCCTATTCCCATCAAACTACCATTGACATTCCTCACAAAATTAGAAAAAACTACTTCAATTTTCATATGGAATAAAAAAACACCCTGTATAGCCAAGACAGTCCTATGCAAAAAGAACAAAACTGGAGGCATCACATGACCTGACTTCAAACTTTACCACAAGGCTACAGTAACCAAAACAGCATGGTACTGGTACCAAAACAGACATATAGACCACTGCAACAGAACAGAAACCCCATAAATAACACCACATTTGTACAACCATCTGATCTTCAACTAATCTGACAAAAACAAGCAATGGGGAAAGGATCTCCTATTCAATATATGGTGCTGGGAAAACTGGCTGGCCATATGCAGAAAACTGAAAGTAGACCCCTTCCTTCCTCCTTATACAAAAGGTAACTCAAAGTGGATTAAAGACTTAAATGTAAAAGCCAAAACCATAAAAACCCTAGAAGAAAACCTAGGCAATACTATTCAGGACATAGGCATGGACAAAGACTTCATGATGAAAATGCCAAAAGCGATTGCAACAAAAGCCAAAATTGACAAATGGGATCTAATTAAACTAAAGAGCTTCTGCACAGCCAAAGAAACTATCATCAGAGTGAACAGGCACCCTACAGAATGGGAGAAAATTTTTGCAATCTACCCATCTGACAAAAGTCTAATTTATCCAGAATCTACAAATAACTTAAACAAATTTATAAGGAAAAAAACCTATCACAATTGGGCAAAGGATATGAACAGCCACTTCTCAAAAGAAGACATTTATGTGGCCAAGAAACATGAAAAAAAGCTCAACATCACTGATTATTAGAGAAATGCAAATCAAAACCAAAATGAGATACTGTCTCACACCAGTCAGAATGGAGATTATTAAAAAGTCATGAAACAATAGATGCTGGAGAGGCTGTGGAGAAATAGGAACACTTTTACACTGTTGGTGGGAATGTAAATTAGTTCAACCATTGTGGAAGACAGTATGGCGATTCCTCAAGGATCTAAAACCAGAAATACCATTTGACCCAGCAATCCCATTACTGGGTATATACCTAAAGGATTATAAATCATTCAAGACACATGCTCACGTATGTTTATTGCAGTACGGTTTACAATAGCACAGTCATGGAACCAACCCAAATGCCCATCAATGATAGACTGGATAAAGAAAATGTGGTCCATATACACCATGGAATACTATGCAGCAATAATAAGGAAAAAGATCATGTCCTTTGCAGAGACATGGATGGAGGTGGAAGCCATTATCCTCAGCAAACTAACACAGGAACATAAAACCAAACATCACATGTTCTCACTCATAAATGGGAGTTGAACAATGAGAACACATGGACACCAGGAGGCAAACAACACACACCAGGGCCTGTTGGGGGGTGGGGGGTGAGAGAAGGGAACTTAGAAGATGGGTCAATAGGTGCAGCAAACCACCATGACACATGTATACCTATGTAACAAATCTGCACATTCTGCACATGTATCCTGGAACTTAAATTTTAAAGAAGAGAAAAAAATAATTTTAAGTTTTATAAAACTCAGAAGAATTCTTAGAATCTCATTTACAAGTTAATTTGGGGATTATCTCTTTCAGGTCCTCTACCTAAATAAATTATCTTGATCCTTAATTTAAAAAAAAAAACAAAAAAAAAAGCTGGGCGCAGTGACTCATGCCTATAATCCCAGCACTTTGGGAGGCTGAGGCGGGTGAATCACAAGGTCAGGAGTTCGAGACCATCCTGGCCAATATGGTGAAACCCTGTCTCTACTAAAAATATACAAATTAGCCAGGCATGGTGGCGGGCGCCTGTAGTTCCCGCTACTCGGGAGCCTGAGGCAGGAGAATTGCTTGAACCTGGGAGGCGGAGGTTGCAGCAAACCAAGATTGCAACCACTGCACTCCAGCCTGGCAGCAGAGAGAGACTCCATCTCCAAAAAAAAAAAAAAAAAAAAAAAAACACACAAAAGTGTTTGGAAGATTAATTAGAAAGTTAGTAATAAGTGGTAGAATCTGGAATGAAGTTTAAGTGTGTCTGATTCGAGGCCTTCCTTTTAATCACCACTCTATGCTGTGCAAACACAAGAGAATGAAATATGTTTTGTTTTCTTGCTATAACTTTTTTTTTTTTTCGTTTCAGTAATAGCTTAAGAAACAGTTAAGTGCTTGCTATGTAGTAGGTGCTGTACAGGTTCAGTCTTGAGATCGTAGAACTGAAATCACACAAATAATCATGAGGGTATAGGTGATGTGTCGTAGGCTGCCCTGGTCGTTTTTAGGTCATAGAAACAGCATATTCACAATGCTACCTTGCACAGACCCTGAAGAAGAATTCCACCTAATTTCTTTAGCCTGTTTATATCATGTTGTACTTTAACACCTTACCTGGTGCAGGATACGCAGTGGGTTTTTCAGTGGGTTTTTGGAAATGCTAGTAGTAATTGGAGAAATTATCTGAACTGAATTTTCTAGTTTAAATGTTAAAGCTCTGTGTTGTCATCTTCAGGAATTTTGATGCCTTTGCTCCAGCTCCCAGGCTAACAAACGCTGCTTGCTGGAAGAAAATGGAAACAGTGCAGACTTTACCCATTCTGGTTTCATGCTTCTGTCACAAGTTAGTTCTAATGGCTAACTCCCAAGCACACTTCCTTCAGTTTTTGTTTGTTTGTTTGTTTGTTTGTTTCAAGTATTCTTCTATCCCTTGTTAACTCAAATCATAGTTTACTCTCTCAGCACCCATACATGGGCAGCAGCACCTTCTACTTTATGAAAACAATAGAAATTTTTTGCTGCAGTATAGCCTAGTGGTTAAGAATGTAGGCTCCAGAGTAGGCTGCCTGGGTTTGAATCCTGCCTCTTTATCTATGTGGCTTTGGGTGACTTCTTTAACCTCTCTGTGCCTTAGTTCTCCATCTATAAAATCTATGCCTGCCTTATAGGATTATTTTAAGAATTTTAGAATATTGTAATATATGTCAAGTGCGTAGGGCAGTGTTTGGCACATAGTAAAATCTGTAAATGTCGACTGTTGTTATTTTAAATGTATTATTATACTTAATACCTTGACTTCATATGGTCTTTTTTCTTCCTAGTGCCTTGGAGTCTAACTTCTGTCACCATTACTTTCCTGGCAATGCCAGGTCAGTGACTCCTTTGACAAACTCATTTGATTTCTTCTCCTGTTTAGTTCTATAGTATGCAATCTCTGTTTACCACCTCTTCTTAAAGTTTTCTTTTTTTGCATTCCATGATCTTATGCTTTTCTTTCTTTTTATTTTGTGCACTGTGACCATTTCTGCCCTCTTTCACAATTCACAGAGCCTCCTCTTCCACCCTTTCACGTGACTGTCATTTCCATAATGTCTCACTCAGCATTTTTCTTACCCCCATCAAGTTTTTAAAATTTCATATCTTTATTTCCTATCTATATTTATCACTGTTATGGTTAGTTTTATATTCACATTAGCCTGCAGGACAGCTTTATTTAAATATTCTGTCCAGCCAGGACAACATAGTGAGACCCGTCTCTTAAAAAAAAAAAAAATTAGATGGGCATGGTAGTACATGCCTGTGGTGCCAGCTACTTGGGAGACTGAGGAGGGAGGATCACTTGAGCCCAAGAGGTCAAGGATGCAGTGAGCCATGATTGGGCCACTGCACTCCTGGGGAACAGAGCAAGATCCTGTCTCTAAATAAATGGATGGATGGATGGATGGATGGATGGATGGATGGATGGATGGATGGATGGATAGATATATTCTGTCAAACCAAAGTATCAGAGTTAAAGATTATACTTTGTAATTTTTACACTGAAGCATTTCTTTGTTTATTACAATAAGTATATGCACTTATTGTAACTAGATATTGTAGATTCAGGCGAGAACTCAAACTTGGAAAGAAACTAAAATGTAGGGAGGCAGAATAGTATGGATTTAAAAAGTAATAATCTAGTAAAAATAATGTAATGACAAATAACAGTACCAGTAGTAGTTTTGTTGTAGATCATTGAAGTTTTGTTGCTCGTCAGAAGCCTTCTATAGGTTATATAAGATCTGTACCTTATAAGTCATTGGAAAAGGTATTTCTAAAACGTCAAGAGAAAAAAATCAATTAAATCTCATTTGGAGTCATTACTAAGACTAAAACATTACTAGGACTTCATTTTTATGTATTTTCATAAACTTGAATTAACCTGAATTTTAATTATGTGAGGTTTTGCTTAAACTTTTATTTTTGGCTGTCTTTAAATGCTGATCCTTTAGGCAAAACTAATCTGTGGTGATAGAAGCCCGAATGTTGATTGCCTCTGGGGACAGGGTATGATTATCGATTGGGAAGAGGCACAAGTGAGCCTTTGGGGTGCTGGGGAAAGTTGTATCTCGTGATCTGGGTAGTGGTTACATAGATGTGTACACAGGTAAAAATGCATCAAACTCTACACTTTAACTTAGTGCCTTTCACTGAAGACTTGAGTGAAATCAGAATGGTTTAAAAGAATGACATGAGGGATTTAAGAACTCTCCCCACCACCAGTCTTAAAATTTCCTTCTCCCTCTTGACTAGTCTGTGTATACCTGGACAGCAGGGACAATACTCTATTAATTTTCGTATTCCTGGTATGGAGTGGGAGGGAGGATCTATGCAGTTGGAGGAAGAGGGAGATGATTTCCCTTCAGGTCTGCTCTACTAGAGTTTCTTAATAAACCCAATTCCACTCTGAGTTGCCACCTCGCCATCTTCAAAATGTCACCATCTTCAAATCAAGGGGGAATAGATATATATGTAGAAATATTCCCCCTTGATTTGAAGATGGCAACATTAAGCAGCATTTTGATTTCAGAATCCGAGAAGTGGAGGACTTTGTGATGTGATCACATTCTTGCACCTGTCTTCCCTTATTTGCTTTCTTATTTGCATCTCTGTTAGCCTCTCATCTTCCTAGTTTGGTACTTAAGAGTAGAAATTGTATCTTTTATTTCTTAGTGTTCCATTTTAGGGTGGAGAAGAGATGACAAAAGGAATGATTTAATAATGCTGAGAAAATAAAGGGCTGTCCTTAGGCAACCCTTCTTAGGAAAGGTAGTAACACATCTTTTCTATCTCTCTGTCAAAGATGGTATCTAGAAGCAAGCCAAGATTATAGAAAGATTTAAGTTTTCCATACGAAAGAGCCAGATTTAAGTCCAGAAGAAGGAATAGAAAGGGTGATTTGAACATTTATGACAACAGAGAGCCCTTGGATTCTACATATATTAAGCCTTTTTCCTCCAAAATACTTCAACCTATGATGTAAGTCAGGTTCTGGGAAAACTGAGTAAGCTCAGTTGACTTGGCATTGAATGTGAGTTTGCTTTGTAAGAAAGATCTGTATGCACAAGGAAAGCATATGGGAGTCTTGGTGTTCATGCATTTGTCGTGTTATGAAGTTGCTCTGAATGAACTGAAAGCCCCTTCAGGATCTTTGTTCTAGACTATAATTTAGTATGTGCATACCGTAGAGAATTATAGTTCTTATATTTGGTTTGGGGCCCATTTAATCCTCCAGTCTTTCACTGACTAGAATTGTTTTCAAGCTACAGATGCAAGAATAACACTGTAAACCCATTCTCAAAAAGGGAATTAGGATTTTTTAAATGTATTCTGCCCTGGGACTTGCCCATGTTGAAGCCAAAATAAAACAATGTGATTCTGCGAAAGGAACTGGTAGACACATCAATGGATACTCCAGGAAAAATGAAATAGACTGCACAGGACATATAAAACTTCCATAAAGTCAAACCCCTTGATAACTCAGTGGGCTCCTGACTTCCACTTAGTTCCCATTCTCAAATGAGGTCAGACTAAAATTCCTTTCTTCTTACAAGCCAAGAAACCATATGCAACTCCCCTTCAGGAAATGAGGAAACAGAAAATAGATCCCCATTTTCCCACTATTCTCATAGCCCAGTTTCCCAAAACCTGGCTAACAAAATGGGCACCAATTAACTGAGAGATTTCTGTTACCACTATTGTAGTTCTAGAAGGACCCATTCGACTCAGAATCTACGTTCATCCCCACTGTTAATTAAACCTCAGTGAACAACTGTTACTAGATTGCATGAAACTATAGCCCATTGGACAGTTCAGCCAATTTGGACAGTTCAGCCAGACTCTGGAAATTCAATCCCATAACTGCACAAGTGTGCCATGATTAGCTACTATTCTCACAACATTGGGTGCTGTACATTTTGTGAAAATTAATTTTTAGATTATTTTTTCCCCTTAAAACAGAGTTTTGGCTGGGCGTGGTGGCTCATGCATGTAATCCTAGCACTTTGGGAGCCAGAGGCAGGTGGATCACCTAAGGTCAGGAGTTCGAGACCAGCCTGGCCAACATAATGATACCCTGTCTCTACTAAAAATACAGAATTAGCCAGGCATGGTGGCGCATGCCTGTAATCCCAGCTACTTGGGAGGCTGAGACAGGAGAATCGCTTGAACCCGGGAGGCAGAGAGTGCAGTGAGCCGAGAATGTACCATTGCACTCCAGCCTGGGCAACAAGAGCGAAACTCCATCTCAAAAAAAAAAAAAAAAAAGAGTTTTACCAAAGATGATAATTGAAGCATCAGAAAGTAATAGAGCTGACCTAGATTATTAAGTAAGTGGAATTGAGAAAAACTAACATCTGGATCAAGGATGACTCTTTAATTGTGAAAACAGTCATAGAAATTACTAAGAAATTGCTGGGCACGGTGGCTCAGGCCTATAATCCCAGCACTTTGGGAGGCTGAGGTAGGCGGATCAACTGAGGTCGGGCGTTCGAGACCAGCCTGGCCAACACAGTGAAACCCCATCTCTAGTAAAAATACAAAATTAGCCAGGCGTGGTGGTGCGTGCCTATAATCCCAGCTACTCAGGAGGCTGAGACAGAAGAATCACTTGAATCTGGGAGGTGGAGGTTGCAGTGATCCGAGATCATGCCATTGCACTCCAGCCTGGGCAAAAAGAGTGAAACTCGGTTTACAAAAAAAAAAAAAAACTACAAAGAAAAATTACAAGTTTTGAAAAAAAAATTTAATGCCTATCCGAAAACCATCTTAAAAAATACCACAAACAAGGAAAACCGTTTGACACAATTGGGGATGTTATGTTTCCTAGCTTTAATTCAAGATTCTTATAAATAAATGAGAAACAAGTTGAGATCTAACATAACATAGTAGTATGGTTACAATCGTGTGATATATAAGTAATGGCAAATATTATGGAATATATGGCTACTAAAATTCATGTTTTCAGAAGATTTTAATTACATGGAAAATGCTAATCCAAAGTGATAATACTTTATGCATCTAGTATGATCCTAATTTTGTTTATATTTAATTTCTATATTTAGGCAAAAAGGAAAAAATATTCAGAGAAAATACATCAAAAAGAGCTACAATGTTTTATCTGTGTAGTGAGAATATGGGTGATTGTGAAATTTTCTGCATTTTCTTAGGTTTCAAGAAAATGAATGTGTTAGTTTTATAATCAGAAAACAAAACCAACATTAAAACAGAAAATATATTCCTCATTAAAGCTTTCCTTTTCCTTTAAAAATTAAAGTTTACATTCTAGAATAGACAAAACATTAAGTGAAAAAGTCTACTAAAGGAAAATTTTTAGAATGAAAAAAGAGGGGTGTATATTGCCTTTCTGAGATAGTAAATGAGAAACTCAGGAAAAGTACTTTGGGAAATTTTTAAATACCCCTTTTAATTTGAGCACTCTTTCATATTTGCTCTTCTGATAAAACTCACTCAGTTGGTAAACTGGATGATTCCTGAGCAATCTCAAATGACCGTCTTTAGTAACCTGGCATTAATTCCTACAGTGTGACGTGCACCAACACGGATGTGTTACTGGTGTCACCCGCTCATCAATCTCCACCTTCATCTAAAGCAGACAGATGGGGAATTCTGCCCTGTCTTCCTAACAAGCATTTTTGAACACTTTTTTTTTTTTTATTAAGCCATGTATCTAGTCATTTTAAAAGTCTGTCTCTAGCCGTTCACATAAAGAGCCAGCATTATTTTTCAAAGCATTTTAAAATACTAGTTCTTGCCTACCTTATGGAGGGATCATTTTTATTGCCTATTCACGTGAAATATTTTACCGTCAAATTTTGATTACAGGAACCTGGCTCACCAGCTTTAGCCATGCCAGAGTGTTGAAATACTTTAGGAGACTAAAATATGTGGTGATTTGAATTATCTAAAATTCCACAGGAAAATACAATAGAATCTCACAGCAGGAAAGGACCTTAGAAATAATTTAATCCAACTCTCCTTATTCTACAGATGAAATTGAAGCCAAAGAGGTTAAAACCCAAGATTAACACCCAGTTTGAAACTGGTCCTCTGATTTCTCATTGCCGTCTATTAAAAAATACATTATACTTTAGAATTCGTTTCTAAAAGTTGTCACATAGTATTTGGGTGTCACTGGCATATATAATAGATTCTGGAGTTGCAAACAGAATCTATGCCGTGACAAATTGAATACAATGAATTTAAAGTTTTCCCTGGTTGCCCTAGTGCCAAAATGTGACAAGGACATTACTACAGTTTGAGATCATGCAGCCCCAGCATGTTGGGGCTTTCCCTATTTTTCTTCAGAAAAGTCTCATTGTTTCCTCAGTTTAATTATTTTAAGTTTAGTTGATTTTTTTTTCTTTTCTAATCTCAGATTTTGAGAAGAAAACCTTTTTCTAAATCAATATTATTTTTATTAACGATGATTGTTAGAGTTTTGCTTTGTCCCTTATTAAAGCTTTTGACAATGATTTGAGTTACAAAAATTTTAAGTTAGAGATTAAGCATGAGAACGTTTAGATCAGGAAGAAAAATCAATTTCACCATATATTTTTGTCCTTAGAAGCATAACTAAAGAATTTCTATACAAGTTTGAGGGAAATGTCTCTCCTCCCAGCCTGTAAAATGAAGATATCACAACAGCTGCAAGGTGTTGGTTACACTGTTGGAATTCATTTTGATACAGTGGATTTTTTATTATTTTTTAACCCCCACCCCCCATGTTTTTGTTTTTTGTTTTTTGGGTTTTTTTGATAGCAGGTGTGACTTTTACACTTCCAAACTCAACCTTGTACAATACTGAGTAATTTTGTAGGGACAAAATGATCCAAGATATGTGGGAAATGAACTTAAGAAAGATTAATAATGTTTCTGTAATTTTGAGCTCAAGTAACAGTTTTTACATTGAACACAGTGTAGACAAACTAAAAATTGAAACTAAGCAAATGTTGGAGGAAAAGAGAATTCACACATTTATGAATTATGATTGTATTTATACTTTTGATGTATGGTCTCATTGATAAAGGCCTTGTCCTGTTAATAAATGAGCAAATTTGAGATGGAATCTTAGATATAAAATACATAATTTGAACTTACTTTAAGAAATGGAAACATACCTTCACTGAGTTATAATTAACACACAAGCTCTTTATGCAATTTGTATAGTTTATAGTGAAAATGCAGAAAGGTTTTAGTATTTTATGTAAGATCCATAAAATTTTGAAAGTGAGAAATGTGTGTGTACCTTATCTTAATGAAGGTAATAAAATATATTTGAATTAGGCTTAATGTAAGTCCCAAAATATGCTTATACAACCATACCCTCAATCTGTAGACTAATCTTTTGAACAACTTATTTGTGTTGTAACTCAAATTATCATTAACTTCACTTCAGTAGGCACTGATATTATTTTCAATTATAGTTTGAGGCACTTCTAATTGTACTTACATAATTATATAAAATATTAAATAATAGTGAATATAGAAATATGTTGTTATAACATGCATAGGATACATAAACTTTGGTTTATCCAAAATGTCACCAGAATTATTTTCTTGTAATACCATATATATTTATGACAATAGATGCTTATAATTTTGATTCACATATTGATAAGATTGTCAGAGGCTTTCTGAATTATTAAAAGATTATTTTCCTTTTTTTCTCTCTATTTATCCTAGATCGCTGCAGTAGCTCCTAACCTGCTTCTCCTTCCCATTAGCGTTTCCTCTGGCTAATTCATCCTGCACATCACTACCAAATCAGTCCTCCGAAAATAGTGGTTTTATCCTATCAGTTGTTACTCAAGAAACTTTAGCCGCTTCCTATTTCTGTTATCTACTTCAGTCTCTTGCTTCCCCTCAAACAACCCCCAATCCAGTAAGTTGTCATCCTCACTGTTCCTTCACAGTAAATCCTCACTGACTTTGCTTATAGGTGTTGTTGACACAAGGTTTGTTTCCTTTCCCTCTGCTTTCTGTTTCTCTATCTGAAACCTACTTCTGTCAAACCTTAATTCAAATTCTGTTTCTTAGGTCAAGTTTCAGGGGCTATTCTTTGGACTACTCTGGTCCAATATTATCTTCCTATTTCCCATTCACTTAATGTCTGTACTATACCTATATGTTATAATTACTATCTTGTATTATTCTCTAATTGTTTCTTGTCTGGAGGTCATATTTTCCTGGCAGATTGTCCAAGACAGTGGTTCAAGCTCTGACTGTGTAGTCTCTATTTCAAGACCTACTGAACCAGATCCCTGGGGAGGGGGTTGGCAATCTCTAGTTTTAGTTAGCTACCCAGGTGATTCCAGTGGTCATCAAATTACTTGGTGTCACTTAAACTGGCAGTGAATTAACTATAGATTGTATTAAATGTATTTTAAGTTTTTGGAAATGTATAATCTATGTTACTTCTTTTCATCTAAATTAGAGTTAGCCAGGATACCCCATTCTCCTCAAATTATGTAGAAGTGAGAAATTTTCAAATAAAATGTTTCTATCACATGTACATAAATGAATACATAAGCAGTTACCCTTTACAAAAATTCAGTTCACTTTTTAATTATACGACTAATTTATGAACATATGCTCATGAGGAATTCAAAAATACAAAATGAAAGTCATTCTTGATTCTTTTCCTAATCCTTTTCTTTCCTCTCTGGTAAACAGGCCTATTGATTTGCCAAGTTCCCTTCTGAGCTTCTAAAATACATTTACGAATTTTGTATTTAGTTTTCTTTTTTCTAAAACAGTACATTTTTTGTTTTACGAATTTTGTATTTTCGTAGTTTTTCTTTTTTTACATATGAATACAGTATGAGAAAGAAATCAAGGGTATTCAGAGTTTGTTTTGAAACTTATTATTTTGTTTTAAAATTCTTTCCATATCAGTGCATATGTAACAGACAAACAGTATCAGGAATGTATACAATGTTCGTATATGAATGTGTATTCACATTGGAAGAACATACCATGTAGTGCAATATCATGAAAATGGCCATACCAAGGTAATTTATAGATTCAATGCCCATTACACCAATGGTTTCTTCACAGAATTGGAAAAAACTGCTTTAAAGTGTCTCCAAGACAATCCTACAAAAGAACAAAGCTGGAGGCATCACGCTACCTGACTTCAAACTATACTACAAGGCTACAGTAACCAAAACAGCATGGTACTGGTACCAAAACAGAGATAAATACCACAATCTTCAGCCATTTGATCTTTGACAAACCTTGGGGAAAGGATTCCCTATTAATAAATGTGACCTATTAAGGTTATTTTCCTTAAGAATCTTCTTCTTAATAAGTGAACATTAAGGTTGCTCTCACTTATTTTCCTTATTGTAAGCCACACTTCAGTGGACATCGTTGCATATGCCCTCTTGTGCACAAGTGCCATTTGCTTTTGGTTAGGAAGCTCTTCCCATTTCTGTGTTCCTTTTCATTTTTAAGCTAGTTCAGTTCGATTCCTCACTAGAACTAGATGCAATACCTCATAGCCTGCATCAGTGTGCATCAGTGTGCAGGTTTTCCTTTTCAGTGTGTGGCCAATAAAGCACAGGTTCAAGTCAAGATGTTTGGATTCTAGACCTGGCTCTGCCATTGACTTGCTCTATGATCTTAGACCCTTTTCTCCTTTGTTTCATAAAGGTATTAAGTGGGATGACTTTTAGGTTTCTTACAGTTCTGACAGTCTCTTATTCTAATTAGGCTTATGGGTGTGACATCGATTTTTATGTTACATTCAGCTAGTAGCAAGAATCAGTTGATCTTGTTAAGTAAATCATAAAAGTGTACAGTGCTGACGAATAAAGGGACCTTATGCTTTACTCTAAATGAGTCCTTTGCATTACTCCTAACTGATGTTTGAATGCCATTTTTGGATGAAAAAATAATAGTGTGGTAGTAGTACCTGTTTTCTCTTGGATAATTCTCAACAGTTTGTAGAAAACTGTTACACACACCAGCTTATTTTAAAGTATTATCTCATTCTCACAAATCCTGAGTAATTAAAGGAATTGTTCAAGATCATCAAGATCATTCAACTAATAAGTTTCAGGGTCCAGACTTTAACTTCACATCTTTTGATTTCTAAGTTCACTGTTCTCTTAAAGAGAAAAAAGTATTTTTCTGATACTCAAAATGGTTATTCAATATATACTACATTTCTTTTTTTAATATTTATAAAGTGCATAGTATTTATAAGGCACTCTTTAAATGTTAGTCTCGCCATTCCCAACCTTTGTCACATGCCTCCTAGTTTTTATATAGAAGCTGGCACTTTGTTCAGTTTTAACAATTCTAGACATCAAGATGACCAACACTTTTGAGTCAGCATCTCGTAAGCATTTAGAAATGCATCACACAAGTAGTTGTGGTTTTTGTTATCCTTAAAATCACTTGACACAGACCATAAACATTTAGCTCTGGTGCATGAAAAATGGGTTAGAGGCCAAGCTTAGCTTGTCTGCAGGGTATCTGTTTCATCTTCATGATAGAACACAAGTGTGCCAGTGATGTTTCATGGAAATACTTAATATGAAGAATGGCTTTGTTTTTGTTGGGAATCTTTTAAAGAATACGCATTGAAGTGTGGATTTTTTTTATTTTCAAATACTTTCTTCCTAACCTACCAGTGCTGAACTGAAGTTACTACTTGCAGAATAGCCTCTCACAGAAAGAGAATATAGCACAATCCAATGTGACTTTTGAGGTTAAACTGTGCTACTTACAGCACTTTTTGCTTAAAAATTTTGTTACTACCATAAAGCTGAAAGTATGTTTTCTTCATGGTGCAATCTTGCCTCGCAGCAGCACTGACCTCCTGGGCTCAAGCAATCCTCCCTCCTCAGCCTCCTGAGTAGCTGGGACTACAGGTGCATGCCACCACACCAGCTAATTTTTTTTTTTATTATTTTTTATAGAGATAGGGTCTCACTATCAGGCCTAGGCTGGTCTTGAACTCCTCAAGCAGTCCTCCTCCTGGCCTCCCAAAGTACTGACATTTGCAGGCGTGAGCTACCGCACCCGCCTGAGACTGTCCCTTTGTAAGTTGTGGTATTAATTCTGCAGTTATGTCTAGAAAGAATTCTCTAGACTGATGGGAAAGTTTTTGTATTTCAGTATTCTCATTTCCTTTACAAGCTCCCCTTCTCTTTCCAAAAATTATTAAAAGAAGGAAAAGTTGAGCAAAACAAAGAAATAGACGATTAGGAGCTTTTCCACTTTTTTTCTGTTTCTTAACTTTACCCCTTTCACACTCCTTTTTTTCTATTACCTTTTTAAAAAATTTCCGTTGCCTCTATATCTACCCCTATTATCTTGATTACTCCGCTTGGTACCTCCCACTCTCCCTCCTTCTGAGAACTTTATAGTCTCATTAGTTGTCCTCTTGACCGATATATGTACACATACCGCAGTTCACTGGTCATCAGAGTACTATAGCCAAGGTTCTCAACTGCTGTTACAGTTCTCAAGTGTGAAGTGCCAAGGGCAATTTATTACTAATTATGAGTACCCCAGTTTGTACATGCTTTGCTTTTTAAAAAACAGATGTGAGCTTAGCCCTAAAATAATGTCACTGTCACTCACTTGCATACAGAAATGCTTTCTTGAGTGGGAGAGAAAGAATGACACTGCAGCTGATGGACTCTCTGGGGACCGAAGCTTACCTACACCACAGCCTGTGGGAGTGTGTGGTGGGACACGCAAATGTCATCTTTCCTTGGGCCTATTCCCTTCAGAAAAAAAAAGGCTAAAACCTAATCAAAGAAGAGGAAAATGTTCCCACTGAAGATTATTGTTGCTTATTTGGGTTTGTTTTTATTAAAAGGTGAATGTTGGAAAAAGATAGTTTCTCTCTCCGAGGTTAGATTTGTTTGTTTTTACTAGTTATTTATCAACACAAGACTGAAGTTAGGGTGAAAGTCATCCGCAGGTTTTATTAGGTAGATATTAAAAATAGCAAATCCAAAGGATTTTACAAATGGAGGAAGACTGCTTTTGATCTATGAAAGTATGTGGTAGACTCCCTTGCTAGCCTCCTTTCACAGGTGTTTCTGGTAAGAGACTGCGAAAGCAGAATTAAAGAAGGCAACACTGTGAATCAAACAGGTTTCATGTTTTACCTGTAGTGTGGTTTCGGTGTTTCCATCATCTGTTTGTCCTGTCCATTAGTATAGAAACTTCAGAGAGACCTAATGTTTTCCCAGGAGGTTTCTTTGTGGTAACCTCAATTTTTCTTTTCCAACTGATGTTGACAATCTCTACTTACTGTCTCAAATTTAACATAAAGTGAAATCTTTACTCAAGCAGAAAGACTATGATGATCTTTAGTTGTTTCTCTCTAGGGAATAAATTAATCATAGATACATATATTTCTATTTAGTTAAAAGAAAAAGTTAGTGGCAAAGAGAGGGTTTACATTTGTTACAACCCAAATGTCTATAGCAAAATACCATTTCTTTGCTCAGTACATGTTCCAGACTTATGGCTGTGAGGATAATTTTAGTTCTAAAGATAGCAAAATCTCGTAATTTCTCTTGGAAATTCAAGATGTACTTTTAAGGATGCATAAGTGAAACACGGGGAGTGAAAAATTAAGATTTTTGTAGACAAGTGATTTGCTTCCTTGTCCAGGGCCTTACTCTCTGGAAAAATACATTTGCTTTCATAGCTCATTAATAGTTTCATCACTGATGTTCAGATAGCATATTCTTTTTATTTATTTATTTATTTTTTGAGACAGAGTTTCGCTCTTGTTGCCCAGGCTGGAGTGCAATGGTGCGATCTCAGCTCACCGCAACCTCCACCTCCCAGGTTCGACTGATTCTCCTGCCTCAGCCTCCCAAGTAGTTGGGATTACATGTGTGTACCACCATGCCTGGCTAATTTTGTATTTTTAGTAGAGACAGGGTTTCTCCATGTTGGTCAGGCTGATCTTGAACTCCCAATCTCAGGTGATCTGCCCGCCCTGGCCTCCCAAAGTGCTGGGATTACAGGCGTGAGCCACCGTGCCCAGTCAGCATATTATTTTAAAATCAATGTATAAGCCAGGCACAGTGGCTCATGCCTGTAATCCCAGCATTTTGGGAGCCTGGGCGAGAGGGTCACTTGAGCCCAGGAGTTTAAGACCAGCCTAGGCAGCATAGAGAGACCCCACATCTACAAATAAAAAATCTAAAAAATTAACTGGGTGTGGTGGCGCACAGCTGTGGTCCCAACTACTCAGGAGGTTGAGGTAGGAGGATTACTTGAGCCCAGGAAATGGAGACTGTAGTGAGCTGGCCCACTGCACTCCAGCCTGGGTGATAGAGCAAGACCTTGTCTCAAAAGAAAAGAATTTAAATTAAAAATTTTTTAAATAAAATCAACATACAGTTATAGTGATGGTCGCATAACTCATGAAAGTACTAAAAACCATGGAATTGTACACTTTAATTGGGTGAATTATATGGTATATGAATTATATCCCTATAAAACTCATATTGAAAAATCAATATGTAATTGTATTTGAAAATACAGGTTTTGGGGGTTTTTGGTCTTTTGTAGATTCACCAGAAAACTAAGCGTGCTTCGTGGCTTCTTCAGATGTGAACGTGTTCACTGAAAGCCCAGTCTGTGTAAAGCTGCTGAGCCCTCACCAGCTCACTGGAGTGGCCCTGCGCTCCGTTCCTCTCTGCACACTTGGATGGCCCTGGCCAGCTGAGTGCTGCAGGTCAGGAGGCTGCTCTCCTACAGCCACACACTTCTGCTCCCGGCATTTGACAAGTGTGCTTACCAAACCCATGCATGCCAGTTGGCTTGTTTTGGTAATTATGTCATCTGATTAAATTTTTTAGTTCACTTATATATAGATGCTAAAAGAAAAAGTTGTTTTCATGAAAAGAAAATTGTAGCCTTAGGAAAAAAAGGTTAATTGCTACAAAAAAATGTATACTGTTGAATTAGGCACGGGAGAAAAAATTGTAAAAGATTTGGGAAAAAATCATCAAAATTTAGATGTATATTGTAGTCAGTATACCCAGGATACTCACAAGTATCCGAAGTCCTCAAAAACTCAGTCATAGACAATGTAGCAGTTCTATGGTTTATGTAAGAACAGATTGACATTTATGTTTAAGTTACTATTAGATATTTAAGGAATGTATGTAGAACTTCAAAAAATGTTTCTCTTTAATTAACCTTTCTGATTAACCAACAAACTAATGGTTCCTGCAGCATTGAACAGAGAGCCTATACTATAGGATACAGAGGCACAAAGAGAAACTTACAAAGTTTAGTAAAATGTTGAAAGAGTTTAGGATTGACAGATAGGAATGGGCTGATGTAACAAAGTGTGCATGTGTGTGTGTTTAAGAGAAAAAAAGAAACAAAATAAAATTTACCTCTGTTAATATTTATGTCCCTAGCTTCTTGCTTTTTTAATTCGTTGTCTACTGATTTCAAAGCTGTTGAGTATGAGAAAAGTAATGAAATATCCCCATTCATTAATCCAACACACACTGATCTGACATCCACTAAGGTCCATACATTATACTAGTTATGGAGATATGAATGCAAATAAGATATGGTTCCTTTTTATGTATCTAATGTATCTTTTTAGATTTTTAAAAATGAATTATCTTTACTGTATATATATAAAAAGAATCCATTTTTTGTGTCCTTTATAATGCTGTAAATATTCAGTCTCATCTTTTTTCTTAAAGTAACAAGTTCTCGGCCAGGCATAGTGGCTCAGGCCTGCAATCCCAGGACTTTGGGAGGCCCAGGCAGGTGGATCACCTGAGGCCAGGAGTTCGAGGCCAGCCTGGCCAACATGGTGAAACACCAGCTCTACTAAAAATGCAAAAATTAGCCGGGCATGGTGGCATGCGCCTGTAGTCTCAACTACCTAGGTGACTGAGGCAGGAGGATCACTGGAACCCGAGGGGAGATTGGAACCCGCAGAGAAGACTGGAACCCGCAGAGATTGCGCCACTGCACTCCAGCCTGGGCGACAGAGCAAGACTCTGTCTCAAAAACAAAACAAAACAAAACAAAAAAACGAGTTATCTTATGCTGTTCTTAGTGGAAACTCAGACTTTAAGTTCCACATCTGCCAAAAGAAAAGACAATTATTTTCTGTATAAGAGATTAATACTTTCTCTTTTCCCTATGGGCTTTTCTTGCTTGGTTTTACAGACAAATACTCACAGTACAGAGAACAGCAAATTAGGCATCAAGAGACTTGAGTTCTCACTACAGCTCCATTATTCAGACGCTGAGAGACCAAAGGCAAACTGAGGCCCATCTCTGAAAATGAGGCTACAGTGGAATTGGAATATATATTCCCTAAAATTATTTTCAGTGCTTGCAACTTCTGAGATTGTTCCATCTCCTTGGTTTTAATATTTTAATGGGCGTAGAATCCATAATGAGGGCATGTAAATGAAGCTTGAAATTTAGAACACATGCCTCTTTTGTTCAACAGTTTAATACAAAGTGCGTTCTAGAATGTTAGCTCTGTGTAGTTGGGAACCCTGTTTGTCTTGTTCATGGATATACTAGGAATTAGATAAATGTTTCTTTGTAAGAGTGCATACATGTATCTGAGTGAGAAACGTAAACAGAGAGAGAAAATAGGAAAGAGAACTTTAGATCTTCAAGAAATTCCAAGGTAGGGTTCCAACTACTGGAAGAGTAATAGCTTAAAATAGAAAGTTTGGAGGACAGGTTTTTACATTTTGTTTTGTTCCCTCCAAGTATGGTACAGTCTGGTGAAAGATTTCATTTTCAGAAAGAGTATGTGGCTAGGCAATTCAATTATTCAGTCAGCAAATATTTATATATCCTCAATAAATTAGTGTAGTGGTTCTTAAACTTTGGGTCACACAACCCCTTTCAGTTTCAAAAATTGTTGAGAATCTTCAAAGAGCTTTTGTTTATGTCTTATAGCTGTATGTACCATATCAGAATTGGAACTGACAAATATTAAATTATGAAACTCATTAAAATTAATAAGCCCATTACATGTTAACATAAATAACACTTTTTGTGAATAATAATTACATTTTTCAAAACAAAGAAGTTTAGCAAAGTAAGTATCATTGTTTTACATTTTTGCAAATCTTTTTGACACGTGGCTTACTAGAAGATAGCAGGATTCTCATATTTGTTCTGTAATCTATGGCAATATGCCATTTGGTTGAAATATATGAAGTATATGAAGAAAATCTGACTTTACACAGATCTATAGTTGGAAAAGGGAGGTCTCACAAACCCCGTGAAAGGGTCTCAGGAACTCCCATGTGTCTTTAGACCATGATGTGATAACCAGTGTACTTTTGTTTGTTCAACAAATTATTAAATGCTTTCCAGTAAATAGGAAAAAAATAATCTGATAGGAATACAGAGTTTGGAGGTTGAGACTGAATTTGGAGTTTCTTTAGCAAGCTCATCCTATATCTGGGAGGCAAGGTATAAAGGGTAAGTGGGAATAATAAAACAGAGTATGGGAAAGAGCTGATTGGAAACACAAGCCCATATCTGTTGAAGTGGATTGCGAAGTTAGATATTAAGAAATTGAAAAATGGAGAAGCAACTGGTATCTTGAAGAGGGAATAGAATACCTAATATCCTATTTTTTTAAGTGTTAGGATCTTTGCTATGTAAGGAAGCAGCTTAGATTGGAGGCTTAGGGATGTGGATTCCTGTTATGAGAGAGAAGACTGAATCTGGTAGCTGTAGATCTCAGAGAAGAATATTATACAGTGTGACTATGATTCCATCAGGAGACGGTAATACGGAGTCTGGGAAGGTTCTGCCTCCTGAGTAGCCACTTGAGCTGTCTCTACTGGTATGTAAAGTAGCCAACATTCATCGTTTAAAATCTCTCAAATAGATTGCCTTTTTTTTTTTTTTAATGCTTCCAGGATTCTTTGTAATAGAGATAACAAGTAAAATGTTCAATACATATGTAAAGCCTTTGTTTATGTTATGATGCTTTGTTTTTGATCATTTTTCCTTTGTTTTTTTTTTTTTTTCCAGACCATCCAGACCTTTCAAGTTGCCAAAAAGGTAAAGTAATCTGGGTAATCTTATTAAATAATAAACTTACCTGCATACTTTTTCCAGTCTAGTATTTTCTCCATATTTTGCTGTTCTTTTCACTTTCCTCATTCATATTTTTATGAAAGAAAAAGAAATTCCCATGAGTTGGCTGCTTGAGGAATTCCATATCTCCAAAAGTGGTTTTAGTGTTAAGGTAGATTTCTAACTGTATTAAATTCTGTTTGTGTCTAGGGCTAGGTGCAGTGGCTCATGCTTGTAATCCCAGCACTTTGGGAAGCCAAGGTGGGTGGATCACCTGAGGTCAGGAGTTTGAGACCATCCTGGCCAACATGGCAAAACCCCATCTCTACCAGAAACACAAAAATTAGCCAAGCATGGTGGCACGTGCCTTTAGTTCCAGCTACTCAGGAGGCTGAGGCAGGAGAATCGCTTGAACCTGGGAGGTGGCAGTTGCAGTGAGCCAAGATTATGCCACTGTACTCCAGCCTGGGGGACAGAGTGAGACTCTGTCTCAAAAAAAAAATTATATTTGTGTGTAAACATTTATATTTGTTTATTTTGCATTCCTTCCTTCTATGGATTGGCTTCTCAGTGGCTTACTTAGTGAGGAAAGAGATACTGTTCTGCCAACTACCAGGACTTGAATTCATGGCAATTTATTTCAGAGGGGTTGTCTTTCTTTTTAAAAATCTTGTTACCAATGGAAGTATTCCTTTATGTGGAAATGTTTAAGGCTTATCTTTCAACAGAGAAAATGTTAACAAGATAAGAGTTCCTTAAAAAAGCATTTTCTCATCAGATGTTCTTACACATTGTAATTCCAGATACAATGTCATTACACTTAAGAAATTCTAAGCGATCTTTGAAATTCAGTTGCCAAAGAAGCTCAGATGCTGATAACACTGATGCCTGCCTCAAGGGAGTTATCCTCTCTTTGAAGTGAAATTACTACATAAATATTAATTAGTAAACTATCCTTCTATTTTAAAAAAATATATTTTTTAAATTGTGGTAAAATATACATAATAGGCCAGGCGCAGTGGCTCACGCCTATAATCCCAGCACTTTGGGAGGCTGAGGCAGGTGGATCACTTGAGGTCAGGAGTTTAAGACCAGCCAAGGCAGCATGGGGACACCTGTGTCTACAAAAAATTACAAAAAGTTAGCCAAGTATGATGGTTTGCACCTGTAGTCCCAGCTACTCAGAAGGCTGTGGTCAGAGGATCTCTTGAGCCTAGGAAGCAGAGTTTTTACTTAGCTGAAATATACCACTGCACTCAAGCCTGGGTGACAGAGCCAGACCCTGTCTCGGAAAAAAAAAAAAATATATATATATATATATATATATAGAGAGAGAGAGAGAGAGAGAGAGAGAGAGAGAGCGCACGCACATTCATATATATGTTATATATAACATAGGTTTATGTGTTATATTCAACAGGTTTATATGTTATATATAACAGGTTTATATGATAGTTAAAACATATTGACATACTTTAAATGTTATAACATGTTTATATGTTATATGTGTTGTATATATAACATGTTTATATTTGTTGTATATATAACATATATGTTGTCTTTTAACCATTTGTAAGAGTACAGTTCTTTGGCATTATGTAATTCATATTGTTGTATAACCATCACCACCATCCATTTCCAGAACTTTTTTTCTCTTGTAAAACTGAAATTCTATATCCATTATACATGAACTCCCCATTTTCTCCTACCCCCGGGCCCTAGCAACCATCATTCTGCTTTCTGTCTCTATGGGTTTGACTGCTCTAAGTACCTCGTATGAGTCGAATCCTACAGTATTTGTCCTTTTGTGACTGGCTTATTTCACTTAGTATGATGTCTTCCAGGTTCATTCATGTTGTAGCATGTATTAGAATCTCCTTTTTTTAAGGCTGGAATAATATTCCATTGTATGTATATACCACATTTTGTTTAACAATTCGCTTTTCATTTTTGCAAAAAAACAAGAGAGAAAGAAAGAATAAGGGAAAGAGGTATGCAAGTAAATATGGCATATTAAGAAAACGAATTTCTACTTTTCTATAAATAGGGTTTTTCAAATGACTAAAAATTTTACTTTGAAAAAATTCATTTCTTTCTCTGTTATTAAATTGGTATTATTAAAACAAAGTTATAATTTCTTTTAAGTATATATGCATATAACTATAACTTCTCCAACAAAGCCTTTCCTGATTCCCCTTTCCCACCTTGGCTGGAACTTATTGCTTCCCTTATTGAATTCACAAAACATTTCATCTGTACGCCTCTAAAAAACACATATTTTTGGACAGGCACAGTGGCTTATGCCTATAATCCCACCACTTTGGGAGGCCGAGGTGGGCAGATCACGAGGTCAGGAGTTCGAGACCAACCTGGCCAACATGGTGAAACCCCCATCTCTGCTAAAAATACAAAAATTAGCTGGGTGTGGTGGTGGGTGCCTGGAATCCCAGCTACTCAGAGGCTGAGGTGGGAGAATTGCTTGAACCCGGGAGGTGGAACTTGCAGTGAGCCAATATCATGCCACTGCACTCTAGCCTGGGTGACAGAGCAAGACTCCATCTCAGGGGGGAAAGAAAAAAACAAAAAACACACACACATATATATTTTTTTAACCTGTCTTGTAGATATTCATGTGCCTGTCTTATTTTCTGTATTAGGCTGTAAATTCCCTGAGGGCAAGATCCAAGTCTGCCGTTTTTGTATTTCCAGAATGCCTTGCATCCTTACTGTTTAATGCTAAATGTTGGATGAATTTGGTACTTCACAAGAAAAAAAGAGTTGTATATTCTTTTTTTTTTTTTAATTTTCTCAAACTTCAATCACTCTTCCCACTAAGTTGATAGTTGATGCCACTGGAAAAGTTATGACTTAATAACATTTTGAAATGTCTATCTTTAAGGGACAAGAGGAATAAGAAAGAGCTATTAAGGGAAACAGAAAGGAATAAACCAAAAGGGAAAGGATTTTTAGGAAGAAAGAGGTAGCTAACAGTGTTAAATTCTGCTCAGGTCAAGGAAGATCAAAACCAATAACAGTTAGTTGACTTGGGCAGTTCAGAAGAGTCATGAGAGCAAAAGCCAGGCTGTAAGGGGTTAAAGATCCGGTGGTTGGTGATGAAAAGGAAGCCTCTGGTGTGGGGACTGACTTACACCATCTGAAACATGGCTTTCTGCTCAGAGGAAAGAGAAGAAAGAAGAGTGTTTTGAGAAAGGCAGCAAAGAGCAAGGAAAAAAAAAAAAATCTTTGTAAGCTAAGAGGAAAATTTATTATGGGGGAATGTTATAATATAAATGACCCACTTAAAATTGGCCCCTATTTTAATGTCACTTGAGCATAAGTTGGCTCTATAAGATACTTCGTTTATTTGTTTTAACAGTTATTTCTGATCTGTTTCCAGAGTAAACCCAATAATAAGGTGACTGAAAATCTCTGACTATGTTTGAGGGGCTTCCACTGAGTAGCAGTGAAAACTCCAGCATGGCCATAACACCCTGGACCAGAATGCCAGGCAGCCTGCCTGCTAACTCAGATCCACGGTTCACCTACGAACATGTTTCATTACCTCTGCTGCCTCTGTTTCTTCTTCTGTAAAAGGAGAACGAGCCCTTCAGATCTGTCTCCTATTTGAGACTTAACCTATTGAGAAGATGATGTGAACTTGCATACCGCAGTGCCCTGTAAAGAGCTGTGGGCCCTAACCTCAGCAGCTAGTGCAGCAGTAGGGCCTCCGGGAAAACGGTCTTTCACTGGAAAATGACTACCTGCTGTAAGCCAGGTGTTACAGAGGTGGGCCGCATTTACAGTTATATTGTGGTGTCTAAAGATTTTCAATATTAGAGCAGGTGGATGAAAGACAAGTATTATTTGATATGCAGAAGAATACATGATAGTTAAAAGAATGGTTCCTTTGAAAATTCTTCCACTGCACATGTGGTCCACTTTTCAAAGAGAATAATGCACAGGATATGGAGATATATATATGTGTGTGTGTGTGTGTATATATATGTAAAACATCATCAAATATATATATATTTGTGAGATTTATAGGCCATTTTTAATTTCCTTTACTTCTCCAATTTTCCTACTTTATTGGATTTTTATCTTCATATTACAACCATTGTCTGGATTTCATATTGCGCATGCAACTCTGTTTCCCATGTGGTACCCACAGCTATACTGTATCTTTGCACAGATAGCAGGAGGAGTAGAATTAGCCTCAGCAATTTTGTGGTGTTGAGGAGAAATACTTGTTTGAGTAAAATTTACTCAGAATGATTGGGCTTTCCCCCGTGGTGTGTTACATACTCAGGATGGTGATCCCATTACTTAAATGTGAAGTTGTCTCTAGGAAAGGTTAGCGTGGGAAACATCGGGCGTGTAAGGAAGTGGAATTATAGTAAGCAAGGTTAAACGTGTTTGGAAGAAATGTGCTGAAATCACTAATGCCATAAAGTTTCCATATGTAGTCAGTGCACGTATATGGTATGTAGCAGTGCTGTAAAATCAAAACCAAATGTTTTCAAAGGGAAGAAAAGCAATTATTGAATGGGGCTTTTAAGGTTGTTATACATGTGTGTGCAGATTTTCAAGAACACAAAATAAAAAATCATTATATGGGTAAATTAAACCACAGTATGAATACTAAGCAATTTGGGGCCTATTGCCCTCTATTGATAACATTAGTAGGTAAAAATGCATAACTTCTGATTCATTTGAGAGAAAATGAATCCATTTAAAATAAAGTGTAATGAATAATTGTATAAGCCTGGGGCCATTTTCATTTCACAGGGCTGATATTTTAATGGTCTAAAATGTAAAGGACTCTTTTTAAGTCTAAAGCAATGAATGTAGTCTCAAATGTGCTATTGAGACAGAGGACTTTATGGCTTCAAAACTAGTTACTTTCATCTTAGTTTGCATTTGGTGGAGGAGGAAATAAAGTAAGGAGAATGTTTTTGCACAGGGTGTGTCCTAGAAGTGTGAAAGCTTCTAGCCACTTGGTGTTTACATTTGAACAACCACAATCAGCTTATTGTCACTTATATGTTTTTATTATATTCAGAATTATTCTAAAAGGTTATTCTGTCTTATCTAGCATCACTTTTCCTGAATGAGTTTTTAAATCCAAAATTTGCAGTCTAGTGAATAATGTTCAAACTTAGAACCCATATGACTTTGCATAGAGAAATTAACTATAAGTAGGGCTAGGAATGTTTAATTGTAAGTTTTGGGAAGCATTTGTGCCAAGTGTAGTTATTTGTAATGTTCCTAGTTACTCTTGTGTCTGAAGAAAGAAATGACAGCCCAGAGATTAAAAGGCCTGACACTAGAACCAGACTATCTAGGTTCCTAGTTTTGTGACATTGAGTAAGTTCTATAACTTGTCTGTGCCTTAGTTTCATCTCCAAGGGTTGTTGTGAGAATTGAACAAGATGATAATTTATGTAAAGCATAAGAGCAACTGGTATTCTGAATAAGGGCGAGCTTGTATTTATTTATTTATTTTTATAAGATTTCTCCTTTCCTTTCTTTCTTTCATTTTCCTTCCTTCCTTTATTGCTTTCTTTCTTTCTTTCTTTCTTTTTTTTTTTTTTTTTTTTGACAGAGTGTTGCTCACTCAGGCTGGAGTGCACTGATGTGATCTCTGCTCACTGCAGCCTCCGCCTCCTGGGTTCAAGTAATTCTCCTGCCTTAGCTTCCCAAGTAGCTGGGACTACAGGCGTGTGCCACCACGCCTGTATTTTTTGTATTTTTTTTTTTTTTTTTTTGTATTTTTGTAGAGCCAGGATTTCACCATGTTGGCCAGGCTGGTCTCAAACTCCTGATCTCAGGTGATCTGACTGCCTCAGCCTCCCAAAGTTGGGATTGCAGGCCACATATAAAGCCACTGCGTCTGGCCTTATAAGATTACTTTAAAAGAGCAGCAGTGAAAAGTGCCTGTGCACATGCTCCCTTAAAGCATAATTACGCTGTATTTTAATAACCTTACTAGAATTATAATTTGAAGCAAATATCCCCACAAAGCCAGATCAATAAAGACATCAGATTATAAAAATTGGCAGTCTATTCTTAGAGACATATAGTAGCTTTTTTTTTCAGACTGACATTTAGAGCCACCAGAATTATTTGTAACTACTAGCATGATTTTGAAGAAATAACTCAAAAATATATGAGTAAGAATCCTATTTCAAATGAGCCAGAAATAGCCATTGTAGCAGCCAAATGAGCTAACATTGCTGAGAATTTGAGAGTAGTGGTCCACAAGTTAAATATTTTGTCTTGCTTTTCTTCTAATAAAGATTCAAGAAACCAGAAGTTTGCAGGATGCATTTTGAATTTTAGAAAAAGTTCAGTTTAGTCAGCTGCTATTGGGTACTTAGCTCATATCAAGACTTGGAAGTGTCAAAATAATAACGTGTGATCCAGGACCTCATGGAAGGAATACAGAAACAGATCTTTCAATTTGAGGTAACAAATGCGGGTGTGGGAAGCACATCTGGAAGAAAGGGCCCGGTGGTAGGATTTGGTAATAGAGACAGTTCCCCACATGTGGGAAGAGACTAAAGCCAGATTGTAGTAGCTGGAGAGTACAAGCACCAGGTGTTTGTTCATTTAGTCAGTAGATACTGATCACCTTCCACCGATAGTACACTAAATGAATCCGACAAGAATTTCTGCCCTCATGGAACTCACATATCTAGTCGATATGTTCACTGTAGTTTTAGCTAGAAGGAAAGTTACAGGTTTGTGGGAAATGTTTAGTTTGTTTTTGTTTGTTCATTTGTTTGTTTGTTTGTTTTTTGAGACAGAATCTCACTCTGTCACCCAGGCTGGAGTGCAGTGGCACGATCTCGGCTCACTGCAAACTCCGCCTCCTGGGTTCAAACGATTCTCGTGCCTCAGCCTCCCGAGTAGCTAGGACTACAGGTGTGCGCCACCATGCCCGGCTAATTGTTTGTATTTTTAGTAGAGACAGGGTTTCACAATGTTAGTCAGAATGGTCTCGAACTCCTGACCTTGTGATCCGCCTGCCTCGGCCTCCCAAAGTGCTGGGATTACAGGTGTGAGCCATCGCGCCCAGCCCTCAATTTGGTTATTTTTAAGATTAGAACTATATGAACCTGTTTATAGATTGAGTTCTTCTTTAAGAACTGTGAGAGTAAAGGTGTGGAGAAAGGGAATAACTAGAGCAACAAAAGTTCTGGAAGACACTGCATAGAGAATGGATCCTCTGTTAAAATTTATTTTCTTTCCACTAATGAAGTGTGTATTTTATATCTTTTACAGGCATAGATGTAGATATAAAATGTTATTTGTCATATACGAACATTATTCTGACTCTCAGTAGCCTGTGGCATAAAGTGCTACTTGATCACAAAAATGAGGGGAGAATGATCTTGTAACTTTCTACTACAATTACATACAAATACTTATAACCCCATTAGATATTGTATTGATAAATACCTGTATTTGGTCTACAATATGAGGATTTAATAAATTGCTCTCTTAGGTACCAAAAATATTTCTGCAAAGGGCCTTCTTTGTGCCTTCTTTGTGTTTTTGTAGTTATGCAGCCCTGATAGCTGACACTTCTTTGTGTTTTGTAGTTATGCAGCCCTGATAGCTGACACTTCTTTGTGTTTTGTAGTTATGCAGCCCTGATAGCTGACTGGCCAGTGGTGGTCTTGGGCATGTGCACCATGTTCATCGTGGTCTGTGCCTTGGTTGGAGTATTAGTGCCAGAGCTTCCTGACTTCTCCGATCCATTGCTGGTGAGTAGCATTTATGTTTTCTTTAGCCTAAAGTCATCTTCAAATATTGTGTATTTTAATACATGTTGCCTTATGTTATTTAGTAACCCATTTCTTTAAAAACCTTCTCAAGCAACAATTCTCTTTCTGAAAAGTAAAGACATTACTTTATCTGTATTATCAGGTTGTTAAAAGATCAAGGAACTTGCTTACCCTCAAAAATCTGGAAGGTTTGCTTCTTGGTCCCCATGTTTAAGCTAAAAAGCAATAAATTAGAGAATCTGCCTTCTATAAAATTATTCTCATAAAGTCTTTAACACTGTCTCTGTTTTCTCCCAAAGAAGTTAAAGGAATTTCAGTATTACTAACAGATAGCGGAGTCTGTTTTTAAGTAAATGTTTCTCTGGAGTGGAATTATGAGGAAAATATGATCAAGGATAATGAAACACTCTTGTAAAAATACTAACGATGTGTAACATGATTTAATTTTATCATAATTTTTATAAGATAAAAATAAGTATTTACTAAATGCTTAGGCATGAGTTGAAAAGATAAACTTTCCTTAGACATGTATCATACCAAAGAATCAAACTGTTTTGTCACAGCAAATAGGTGATGATTATCATGTCAAGGCATCTTGTTTTAATGCAGTCACCTCTGGAGCAGCTGTGAGGAGCTATATTTTCTGTCGAAAGCTATACATTACTTTGACATTGCTTTCCCAAGCTTTCATTGTAACTATACTTAGCCTGAAATGAAATACACTAACGAGCACTTGTAATTTTGCCTTAGGGTTTTGAACCAAGAGGAACAGCAATAGGCCAGAGACTGGTCACATGGAATAATATGGTGAAAAATACAGGATACAAAGCAACATTAGCAAATTATCCCTTTAAATATGCAGATGAACAAGCCAAAAGGTAATCAATTATTTATTTTTATATAACTTTTAGATAAAACATTGCTTAATGAATTCCTCTTAAAATACTGCCTGAACAAAAAATTTAAATGTAAAATGTGTGGCTCAAAATCTTTGCCACTGAATTTGTTTAGCTTGTCATTGTGTTTGAAGATTTTGTTGTAGTAGGATGAAAAGGTGAGATTTTCTTTTTTTTTTTTTTTTTTTTTAGAAGTGAGAAAATTAATGTTGATTGCTTCTTTTAATCCTTTCAACTTAATATCAAGAACTAAGCAGGTCATGGCTTTGAGGAAGTACTGTTTCCAGTATGCTTATCAGCCTTGAAATAGCGAGAACTTTATTGAAGATCAAATTGTCATTCCATTTCAGCCATCGGGATGATAGATGGTCAGATGATCATTATGAAAGAGAGAAAAGAGAAGTTGACTGGAACTTCCACAAGGACAGCTTTTTCTGCGACGTTCCAAGTGAGTGGCATCGTAGATGAACACACGCTCAGCGGTTTGCTGGCATTTAAAATTGAACATGATCACAGTCTAGACTGATAGTCGTGTGTGGCTAGTCACACAGCTTCACTGTTGCTGTTGAACCTAAAGAAATTTTGGCTAATTAACTTTTTCTTTTATTTCTCTAGTCAACTACTAGTCTGAGTTTATTATATTATTAAAATTAATGAAAAAAGTAATGATTGAGTTTTCTTATTTTAAGGAAGATATAAATCTAATGAAATTCTCGACCTCGCCCAACATTTGAAGTCTTTTTAAACATTCCTTGTACTGTTTATTTCTAGATCAAATACAGGTACATAATTTTGGATTGAACCTTGAAATAATCTGTTGAATTATTTAAAAATCAGTTAAAGTTTTGATTCATTCTAAAATGAATCAGAAAATGACTTAAAGTTCTGATTCATTCAAAAAGCAGTACTGTATTAAGAGCCGTCAGTGTGCTGCCTTATCACTAGGCAGTAGAGGTAGAGAGGTGAAAACAATAAAGTCTAGAGGTTCAAAGTTTGAATACTTCGGGCCTGTCATATAATACAAGTGAATAAAGCTAGCTAGGTATGACAAGAGAAGTGATGGTGATTGTGGAACACTAAGGAACATCTGCCCTGTCTAAAGAAATCAGCTGCTACTTAGCTGCGACAAAAGATGGGGTTCTAGAAATGAGGACCCAAATGTTGCAAGAACTTGCCAGAGGTCAAAAATCCAGATTTTTTTTTTTTTTTTTTTTTTTTTTTTTTTTTGAGATGGAGTTTTGCTCTTGTTGCCCAGGCTGGAGTACAATGGCGTGATCTCAGCTCACCGCAACCTCTGCCTCCCAGGTTCAAGTGATTCTCCTGCCTCAGCCTTACCAAGTAGCTGGGATAACAGGCATGTGCCGCCATGCCTGGCTAATTTTATATTTTTAGTAGAGATGGGGTTTCTCCTTGTTGGTTAGGCTGCTCTCAAACTCCCGAACTCAGGTGATCCTGCTGCCTCGACTTCCCAAAGTGCTGGGATTGCAGGCATGAGCCACCGCACCTGGCCAAAAATCCAGATTTGAATGTGGAATCATCAGATCTCTAAATGTTGGCAACAAATTCACTACCCAAAATTTGCTGTAACATGGAGTCAGCCTGATCACTCTGCAGCTGCCAGGGAAGAAGGAAGGCACAGCCTAGAGGACATGAATATAAGTATGTAAGCCATTGATTAGCCATAGTGATTAGGATTGAGGAACTGTGGATAGTGTAATTTCTAATTAAGTAAATATTAACATTAAAGCTCTTTTGATTTCAGCTTTTGCTGTTGTTATTGAAAATCCCTCTTAAATGTATGTTTTCCTGTCTTATTAGAACACTTAATAGAACACTAGATGACTTGATTGGATCATTGATGTTTCTGGGGCTTACCAAGTCTCAGGATCTTTATTTTGATCTCTTACTCTGTATAGTAATAGATAGTGGGAGATTAGGCAGAATCTTATACTGATCCCAGGAAGCAATACATGTTTCCTTTTCTGTCTCTTCTCTTAAAAAACGTTAGGAAGTTGAACTCTGGTTACTTGCATGTTCTGGCTGGTTTATTTCTCTCAATCAAAGTGTTACTATATATTATTGCTTAACCAACATCTGTTAGTTATGATCTTAACCAGGAAAAACATTACATGTCAATAGTCAATGCTAAATATTGTCTCATAAGTAGATTCTGCCTTGACTAAAGCCATTACCAACTCTGTGTAAATGAAATGTTTCAGTTTCCACCAGGCTGATTTTGCTCTCCAAAATTAGTCAACATAAGATAATAGCCAAAACGTCATGATCATAGATAAAACCTTTTCTAATAAAGCTTTACTCATAAATTTACCAGCTGATTTGTTAGCACAATTAGGCATTTTAACTAACATAAAATTAATCTTCTTTGTTTTATGTGGTTCATATTTTTTAATATGTGGTTCATGTTGTTTCTGTTCTAAGAATACAGAAACAATATTGTTGGGCATCTGTTATCATCTCATTTAATTCTCACAGCTATTTGAGATAGATATTGCTGTCTGCATTTTACAAATGAGGAACCAAGGCTCAGAGAAGTTGTTAGTTGCCTAAGGTCACATAGCTAGTAAATGACAGGACCTGGTTATATCCTAATCTGACTTTAAAGACCATGCATGCTCTTTCTGGTATATCATACAACCTCCCTTATTCAGAAACATATTTTTTGTTAATCTGATTGTCAAAATATTTTTTCTAGATTCTAGTATACCAGAGAGACCATGTACTCAACCGGAATATGGCCAGCATTCTGTACTTAGTTGACTCTTTTTAGTGATTTTAAATAGATCACCCACCATCTTTCCTCTCTAGTTAGCTGCCAGGGAGAACATCCCTATAATCCATTCTTGGTATTCCCTAGTGCATCTTTTTTTATTATGGTGATGTGTTGTGAAATTAAAAGGGATATATTCAATTAGTTTCCTATTGTAAATTCCTATGGATTTTTCTTCCTATAGTCTGACCAAAAATAGATTTGCTATATATTTCATACAATTTTAAGATGTAGTGAGTAGACAAAGGCTTTGCGCTAAGACAATATTATGGCATTGCTTTTTTTGTTTGTTTCTTTTAACATTTTCTCCTGGAATTTATCAAAGGAAAGAATTTCCTGCTGCTAATGAATTGTCCATGTGGTTTCCCAGTTTGAGTTATTTCCGAATCCTGAGTCTTATGAAATAAATGAATAATTTATAAACCTTTTTCTTTCCTTTTTTTTTTTCATATCACCAGGTGACCGATATTCCAGAGTGGTATTTACTTCATCTGGAGGGGAGACATTATGGAATTTACCTGCAATTAAATCGATGTGCAATGTAGATAATTCCAGGGTATGTAAAATAAAACTAAAATCACCTTAGCATAAATAAGGTTGTATTATTGAAACTCCTTTTACTGCTGACCCTGGTGTCTGATCAGATGAAAGTACTTAAGAGGCTTACCTACTGAGGAGTAAACTCCAGCAGGCCAGCTTTGCATTCTCTCAGATCCCAGGATCAAAGTGTCCGTGTTTCCTTCTCTAACTTTAAAACATACCATCTTCCTTTTTCTTTCCCATTCATGGTCTCTGGCTGTTGATGGTGTTTTCTGTTATTTCACAGAATATTTCTTTTCAGTATAATATTTAAGACTGTTTTTCTTCTTTTGTTGTATTTTTGATTTCCTAACCTAGTTTCATCGGTCCCTATTTCCTGCCCTGAGGCAATTGTCGGCATCTTAATTGTGCAATGAAATGTCTGCCTCTCTGGCAATCACTGGGTCATTTGGGCCAGTGACCTCAAAGGGAAATTTAGGGAGCAGGCTGGGAAAGGGGACATCAAAGAGCATAAATACAGTATCTATGTAAATGGCCAGAGTAATCCAATCCAGACTGCCCTGAATGCTAAACACCTTGTTGCTTTGGGAGACACCAGAATGCAAGACGACAGGCGCTTTGTCTCTCAGTCTTCTCTAGAGCCAAAAACATGTCGGCCTCAGAAAATGTAGTGAGCTTCTGGGTTTGGAAGAGCTGTCAATTTCATATGTTCAGAGAGAGTTTCTCTAAATAGCAACTGCTATCTGATGTCACTAATGAACTTGTCCAAGCAAAGCAACTGGCATAAAAGGAACACTTTGTGTTCCCACATAACTCTAAAATGTAAAATAACTGGTTAGTTAAAAATCGAATCATGTGCCCTGCTGAGAGCTAGCCTGACAACCTGATGCAATCACCTGTTCTATCAACAGGGAAATGTCTTAATGAAATAGGCAGTAGAAAGGAAAGAAGAGATCACCCAAACCAGCAGTCTCATTGTGCTAATATGAGTACCTTCTAAGAAATACATATCTTAACCAGGTAACCTAGTTAGTTGGTCCCAGATCTCCCAGATTTACCCCATCCTTCATTCTAAGAGGCTGTACATTTTGAAAATGACTTTCCAATCGACTGAGGTATTGGGATTTTCTGTCAGTGCCATCTTCCTTTCACATAGACAAAACCACAAAAGATCTATAAACAGACCGAAGTTTCTTAATTGGTGATCAATCTTTGTGATATTTTCTTCTACAGCTATCAGTTCCTTATTTGAAGGCTATGAACCTATTTCTCCTTGTCATGCATTAGGATACTTCTTATACAGAAAGTTAACTCTAAAGTTGTAAATGTGTAGTGATATTTACTATGTGCAAGATTTTATGCTGGGTACTTGTACATCATTCACAATGGATCTATGACCTTGGAATTTATAATGTGTTTTACACGGATGATAAATTAAGCTTAGAGAAGCTAAGCCAGTCTGGTTACTTTATAATCACACCTTGGATGAGTGCAGTTCATTAACTTCTATCCCTTCTTGTCCTCATTCTTCTACCTTTGGTTGATCTTCAGACCTTCCCTTTCCTGAAGACTCTGAAGTGACTGAATTCACTCAGTTAATTAATAGCTGATATTTAGTGCGTATTTATCATGTGCCAGGAAGTGTTCTAAATACTTTAACACATTATTTCATTTAATCCCGATGGCAGTGTTATGAATTAAATACTAAATAGCCCATTTTTTAGTTGAGGAAAGTTCACATCTGTGGTCGGGCACTTCCAGGATTGGAACCCAGCCAAGTTGAACTCCAGAGTCTGCCTTTACCCACCCTGCTTTATGCTTCTAGTGAGGAAGATATCTCCCCCATTTTGTTTCCTTATACAGTGCCATTTCCCACAGAAATGAAGCTTAAAAAGTCACTGTGGTCCGGAATAAGTATCCTTTTTTTTCTTAAAGAATTTATTCTAGCAATTTATTCCATGAGTGCATGTTAGACTCTGAGACTCAAAAGCCAGTAAGCAATAGTATGCCATGATGGGTTTCATAAATAAAAGTAGTATATTATTTCATCTCTCTCTCTCTCTCTCTCTCTCTATATATATATATATGTATATGTATATATGTATATATTTGTATATATATATTTGTAACTACCTCAACATGATTTATGTAGATCGATGGATGATAAAAATCGTCATGTTGAGGTAGTTTACAGAAAAGCATATGCAAAGGACAGGATACATAAGTTGAATGAATTACATGAAGGAAAAACAATGGGAGGAAAATAATAAAGCTAAGATGAGATTTATAATAATGCACACCCCACAATCTTGTACATTTGCTCATGGGAGCTGCAAACTTATCTCTAACTTCCCAGCAGCCAGAGCAAAAAGAATTTCACAATCAGTAACAAAAGTCATAAAAATAGGGTAACAAATTTGTTTTTTAGAAGCCCAGCTTTTCCTCCTGCTAAGACAGGAGGAGACAGTTCCCCTATAGTCTTCATAAAAGAAGTGTGATGCTGTATACAAAATTGTTAACAGCATGCTTAGAAGAGATACAATATTAAAGTTCAGCTGATTTGCAAAACATAGGTAGGCTGGTAGCAAGAAAACATTATATAGCGAAAGCATTTCTGTAAGAGATCAAAGCAATGGAGTCTAAGTATGTGGCTTTCTAATGGTTTAGCTTGTTGCATTTGCATAATTTAGACTATCTAAAGAATAGATGTACTCTGCTTGTCTAAGTCTGTCTTTCTACCGAGTTGATGATAAGGATTGGACAGCTGTGAGTTTAAGTTTGTAATCCCTGGCAAGAACAGGACAACTACATGTTTTTAGTACATACTTTGTAAGTCACCAACTAAGAGCATTATCTATATGCTTTGGCAGTTAATTAGGAAGAGAGTAGTATTGTGGTCCATTATCTATATGCTTTGGCAGTTAATTAGGAAGAGAGTAGTATTGTGGTCCTCTTGTGAGAATTTGAAAACCAGACTCAAGACACATGTCAAAATGAATGGTTGGTATGGCCAATTATAAATCCATACCAACAAATGAATAAGTAGGTGATCAGAGCCCCAAAAGTCTACCTTAGAGAGTATGGTTATCATTTTAACTTGTTAAATACTATTTTTACCAATTATAAACACCTTTGTATTCTAGTCTCAAACTCTATGAACCTGTAATAAACCTTCCTCATAGAGATGATATATTCATCTGCTATCTTAAATAATAACTATTGGTTAACAGTTCGGCTTTCAGATTATTACTGTACCTTTTTTTAGTCTCCCAGTTCAAGACACTGTTAGGATTTTTATTTGTTACAGTGGTTTGAGCCGAGTTGTCCTAAGACTACTTGGCAGTTGTTCCTCTCCCCCAGCCCCCAGATCCTGGTTGTTATATGGAAGCACTTGATTATTAACAACTCTGAAGTTAAATGGGGCACAACCAAGTGATAGCAAGCAGAAGACCTTAATTGTTGGAGGGTTGACTCCAGAAAACGTCTGGTAATTAGTATAACATCCCAGTGAGACCAGATGTTTCAACTGTCGCCTGCCTGTGTTTACAGCACATTTAGTTCAAACTCTAGATTTTCTTTAAATTACATGCCATTTATACTCATAATTCAGACAGCATTGGTTTCCAAAGTGAAGTGCTTCTGTTTCTGATCCTGTTTTCTACCTCCTAACAGAAATGCTTGTTTTCTTACACACTTTCAAAAGGAGCTTCAGTTGATTCCCCTACTCTTCTTCATTGCCTCTTT
The DNA here is from genome assembly GCF_024542745.1 of Macaca thibetana thibetana. NCBI lineage: Eukaryota > Metazoa > Chordata > Mammalia > Primates > Cercopithecidae > Macaca > Macaca thibetana. The sequence goes on along the minus strand of NC_065578.1, from coordinate 140,002,681 downwards.
CTACCCTTTGACATCCTAAAGGACACACTCGTGTCATTAGTAACCAGAAGTGAGTCTCTGTAATTTTGACTGCTGGAAACCATTTACTTGTTCTGTAGTCTTTGTACAATGTAGAAGTTGGAGCTCTGAGGACTCAGCTTGTAAAGGGATTTGAAATTTGGTGTCAGAGACTGTTTACTAGGGTGACTTTTGTGAAGAGCTGGAAAACCCCTGAAGCTTAGAAGATTCCAGAAACATGTTTTCCTATTCTTGTTTTAAAGAGGGCTACAGAGCCCTTGCTTTTTCTTTTCTCCCTAGGCTCCCCTTAAATGTTTAATACATAGGGAGCTTTGTTACGCAGGGAGGAGGGTCCAGCAATCAATTGAACCTGGTATTAAGGGCTTAATTTTCCTCCCTTTTGTTCTTTTCTCAGCTTCTTAAAATATCTTCAACTTAGCCAATAGTTTTAAAAGTTAAGGTATCATTTAAAACTCTCTGCTGGTTTCTTCTTTTTCTCTCTTCTCTTCCTTTACCCTCTATTTTAAGTCAACTCCACCCCTGCCACTATCTAACTAGGGAAGTGCACAAAGACATGTTATAACCACATAAGCACAATGGTTCCCCTAAGCACCCATCTTGTGAATAACTAGAATTAGAAGGGCTATATTCCTCATGAGAGTTATAAGAAGTTGCTTCCACTAACTCCATTTTTATTTTTATAAACTTCAAAGATTTTGAAATTATTCATATGAATCCCTCTTCCAAAAATATGGCAAAAACATATCTGTTCTGTGTGAAGACATGCCTGCTTTCCAGTCTCTTCAAGCCCCATAATATAATACATGCTTCTGTGTTTCTATATCTCAGTCACATGTGACTAAGGTAGTGCCATTGTCACATCACACTTCCAGACTTGGGTACTTGCTCTGTAGGTCACCATAAGCCCTTACATATAATACCATACTTCTCGCTTTGAATTACAGTTATTTATGTTTGTGTCTGATTTCCCTGCCACACCGTGAACCATTTGAGAGGAAGGACAACTGTGTCTTACTCATCTTGTGTAGATGCTCAGTAAATTTGCTTTTGAATGGATGAATAGATCAAGAACATATGACCGTACTCCCTAAAAGTATAGACAATTCCTTGAACTCCATTCCTTTAAATTCAGTGCTGGCATCCAACTCAGGGTAGAGAAAACCAGTCATGATGTCTTTTCTCTGTCCTTGTTTCTTACCCCGTATGCGTTCTCGAAAACTGGTTTCCCAAAGGTTGAACATCAATCAGTACCATCTTTCAATTGGAGAATTGGCTCCCCAGTGACTTACTAGCACTTGTTTTTAATAGCAGCCATCAAAATAGTATTTAGTCTGTGTTTATAATGTCTAACTTCTTAATCTTTGGTCAACTACACACATCTAAAAATGTGCTATTATTTGAAAAGATTATTCAAGGACAGAATTCTATGCTTTCTCTCCCAGTTTTACTTGGCAACTCCATGTCCTTTATCTTTGACATTTGATTATTTCAGCATCTACAGGTCATTTTCCTTCTAGCTGATAATGGATTTTCACAATGGATACAGTTCATTTTCTTCCATCTGAAAACTGTCAGACATTGGGGTTGCATTACCTTTCATTCAGTTCATCAAGCTGACCCTAGTGGTTTGTATGTTACTTCTTTGTAAGGTAAAACTGGTAATCTGCCATGAAAACCAGTGAGATGCCATTCCAGGGTTTCCTGTTGTTAGGTGGTTCATTTTTCCCTAAGTTAGCATATGTGAATGTTTTTACCTGGAAACAGTCAAGTATGAATTATCCTAGTTTATGGGACATCTACGATTGTTCCTCAGAAATGAGCTTTAAAATGAAGCCTTTGTTAAAGTAAATATTATTTTAGTACATTTGAACAATAACCTTTTGGGTTCATTTTTCACAATAGCGTTATCTTTAGAAAAACAAACAACTTTTTATTATGTAAATCCTCCAGCATATACAAAAGTAGATAAATAGTGTAATGGACTGTCGAAATAGGTCACCCAACTTCCACAGTTCTCAACACGTGGCTAGTCCTGTTTCATCTACACCCCACCCCCACAGGATTAATCCCAGGAAAGTATCCTGGTAAACAGAGTTCAGGGATCATAGGTAACTTGGTTCTTGGGTAAGTCCAAGTTCTAAAGAGGTGATTCATGCCAGCTGCTGCTCTACTTTGAGAAGACATTTCAATATATGATTGATAAAGCCTAGTTTAATCAAGGTAAAGAGTGTTTTTAATCCTACTAGAAAAAAAAAATACTCACTTCCTCTTTGAACTTTGGAGTTTCTTGCCTGTAACAGCCTTTGGTAAATAGAGATGAGGGAAACTGATAGGACCAGGTCATCTTTAGTTCTAGTTCTCCTAAAGAGAACTCTCTGGTCAGGCTCAGGAGAAGAGGAATATTTCTTATTCTCACCTCAGAGAAGAGGGGCTACTCATCTAATTTACAGAATGGAATGGTACAGACTTTACCATAATCTAGCAAACCAGTGATGGAACAATTTTTCAATTTTTTATAACAATAGCCGTAAGATGGAAAGCCTTCTCCTGGAACAGTGTTTTAAATGAAATACTTTCCACACCAAATCCAGAATTATCATACTTGCTAATATGCAGCAGGCCCTCATTTACCAAAAGAGAAAGTTCTCCAAAAAAGGATTTTTGCCAATTTGAATAAACTTTATGGAAGAAATAATTAAATTCTTCAGCATTTATTTTACTGTATATACCAATTTAAAAATCAGATATAAATCATATTTTAATCTAGAAACATTGCCCTTTTCTACTCATACTTCAGGAAACAATTTTATTCTAGACTTTTATGCTTCTTTTTTGGAGATGGAGTCTCACTCTGTTGCCTAGGCTGGAGTGCGGTGGCACAATCCCAGCTCACTGCAACTTCCGCCTCCTGGCTTCAAGCGATTCTTCTGCGTCAGCCTCCCATGTAGCTGGCATTACAGGCATGCGCCCACCACGCCCAGCTAATTTTGTATATTTAGTAGAGACGAGGTTTCACCATGTTCGCCAGGCTGATCTCGAACTCCCGACCTCAGGTGATCCACCCGCCTCGGTCTCCCAAAGTGCTGGGATTATAGGCGTGAGCCACCGTGCCTGGCCGATGCTTCTTGACATCAGCACTTTTGATATTACTGGGGTCACTTTTTGATTCACCAAGCAGTTTTTGTCTTAATCTGTTTGGGCTTCTGTGGCAAAATACCTCCGACTGGGTAATTTATAAACAACAAAAATTTATTTCTTATAGTTCTAGAGGCTGAGAAGTTCAAGATCAAGGAATTAGCAGATTTAGTCTGGTGAGGACCTGTTCCTCATAGATGGGGCGTTCTATGTGTCCTCATGGACTCTTATAAAAGCACTACTCCCATTCATGAGGGCTCCTCCCTTGTAATTTAGTCACCTCCAAAAAAGCCACACCCCCTAACACACTGGGGATTAGGTTTCAACTTGAATTTGGGAGAAGCACAAACATTCAGGCCAAAGCAGTTCTCTAGGGAATATCATCTTTGCTTCTAACTGTTGATTGAAATATAGTACTTTAGTCACCAACAATTTCATGCTGATAACCAGAATTTCAGGCAAAACCACAAATTTGTATCAATTGTACAGTTGTTTTCTTCATCCTATACAGGTACATACCTAAGCTGCACAACCTGTCCACTTCATTGCTTTTTAAAGTGACTTTTAAAAGTCTTGTTGACTAAGTAGGTGTTAATTTGATCTCCTTTTGTAAACAAAACTAGCATTGGTTGAAGTTGTTTCACACTTGCATGTCATCCCCAAACAGTAGTTTTTAATTCAAAATAAAGTAACCTAAAGGGCATCCTGTAACATGAAGCCATTTAGGGGGAAATTTCACCCTGTTTTCAAACTGATTCCTAATTTAAGAGGATAATGATTTAGCTTTTGTAACTTTCCCTGTCCCTCAAGGTCACCTTAGTGCAGACCTTTCCAGTTGTGAACGATTGTGAACCAATTTAAACTGTAGTCCTTCTGCTTGTCTCTATCTCTGCAGATCAGATCTCACCCCCAGTTTGGTGATCTCTGCCAGAGGACCACTGCTGCCTCCTGCTGCCCCAGCTGGACACTGGGAAACTACATCGCCATTCTGAACAATAGATCGTCCTGTCAGAAGATAGTCGAGCGAGACGTCTCTCATACCTTGAAGCTGCTTCGGACTTGTGCCAAACACTACCAAAATGGCACTCTCGGGCCAGACTGCTGGGACATGGCAGCCAGAAGAAAGGACCAGCTCAAGTGCACCAATGTGCCACGCAAATGTACCAAGTACAATGCCGTGTACCAGATCCTCCATTACTTGGTGGACAAAGACTTTATGACTCCAAAGACGGCTGACTATGCCACGCCAGCTTTAAAATACAGCATGCTCTTCTCTCCCACAGAGAAAGGGGAGAGCATGATGAACATTTACTTGGACAACTTTGAAAACTGGAACTCTTCTGACGGCGTGACTACCATCACCGGGATTGAGTTTGGTATCAAACACAGTTTGTTTCAGGATTATCTTCTAATGGATACTGTGTATCCTGCCATAGCCATTGTGATTGTCCTTTTAGTCATGTGTGTCTACACCAAGTCCATGTTTATCACTCTGATGACAATGTTTGCAATAATCAGTTCTTTGATTGTTTCCTATTTTCTCTATCGTGTAGTATTTCACTTCGAATTTTTTCCTTTTATGAACCTCACTGCCCTTATTATTTTGGTTGGAATTGGAGCAGATGATGCTTTTGTCCTGTGTGATGTTTGGAACTACACAAAATTTGATAAGCCTCATGCTGAAACCTCAGAAACTGTAAGCATCACCTTGCAGCACGCTGCCCTCTCCATGTTCGTCACCAGTTTTACCACTGCTGCTGCCTTTTATGCTAACTATGTTAGCAACATTACAGCAATCCGATGCTTTGGAGTTTATGCAGGGACAGCTATTTTGGTGAATTATGTTTTGATGGTCACATGGCTTCCAGCAGTTGTTGTGCTGCATGAACGGTATCTTCTTAATATATTCACTTGCTTCAAAAAGCCCCAGCCCCAAATATATGATAACAAAAGCTGCTGGACAGTGGCTTGCCAGAAGTGCCACAAAGTACTCTTTGCCATTTCAGAAGCATCTCGAATTTTTTTTGAAAAAGTATTGCCATGCATCGTCATTAAGTTTCGCTACCTTTGGCTGTTTGGGTTCCTTGCCTTAACTGTAGGTGGGGCCTACATTGTATGTATAAATCCAAAGATGAAACTGCCGTCACTGGAGTTATCCGAGTTCCAGGTGTTCAGGTCGTCTCATCCTTTTGAGCGTTATGATGCTGAATACAAAAAGCTTTTCATGTTTGAACGTGTTCACCATGGTGAGGAGCTCCACATGCCCATCACAGTAATCTGGGGCGTGTCCCCAGAAGACAATGGCAATCCACTAAATCCCAAGAGTAAAGGGAAGTTGACGTTAGATAGCAGTTTTAACATCGCCAGCCCAGCTTCCCAGGCATGGATTTTGCACTTCTGTCAAAAACTGAGAAACCAAACGTTCTTTTACCAGACTGATGAACAGGACTTCACCAGCTGCTTCATTGAGACGTTCAAACAGTGGATGGAGAACCAGGACTGTGATGAGCCTGCCCTGTACCCATGCTGCAGCCACTGGAGCTTCCCCTACAAGCAAGAGATTTTTGAACTGTGCATCAAGAGAGCTATCATGGAGCTGGAAAGGAGTACAGGGTACCATTTGGATAGCAAAACCCCAGGGCCGAGGTTTGATATTAATGATACTATCAGGGCAGTGGTGTTAGAGTTCCAGAGTACCTACCTCTTCACACTGGCTTATGAAAAGATGCATCAGTTTTATAAAGAGGTGGACTCATGGATATCCAATGAGCTGAGTTCGGCCCCTGAAGGCCTCAGCAATGGTTGGTTTGTCAGCAATCTGGAGTTCTATGACCTCCAGGATAGCCTCTCCGATGGCACCCTCATTGCCATGGGGCTTTCAGTTGCTGTTGCATTTAGTGTGATGCTGCTGACAACTTGGAACATCATCATAAGCCTTTATGCCATCATTTCAATTGCTGGAACGATATTTGTCACTGTTGGTTCTCTCGTCCTGCTGGGTTGGGAGCTAAATGTGTTGGAATCTGTCACCATTTCCGTTGCCGTTGGCTTGTCTGTAGACTTTGCCGTCCATTATGGGGTTGCCTACCGCTTGGCTCCAGATCCCGACCGAGAAGGCAAGGTGATCTTCTCTCTGAGTCGCATGGGCTCTGCGATTGCCATGGCTGCCCTGACCACCTTCGTGGCAGGGGCCATGATGATGCCCTCCACAGTTCTAGCGTACACCCAGCTGGGCACCTTCATGATGCTCATCATGTGTATCAGCTGGGCTTTCGCCACCTTCTTTTTCCAGTGCATGTGCCGGTGCCTTGGACCACAGGGGACCTGTGGTCAGATTCCCTTACCTAAAAAACTACAGTGCAGTGCCTTTTCCCATGCCTTGTCTACAAGTCCTAGTGACAAGGGACAAAGCAAAACACATACCGTAAATGCTTATTTAGATCCCAGGGGCCCCAAATCTGAACTGGAGCATGAGTTTTATGAATTAGAACCTCTGGCTTCCCACAGCTGCACTGCCTCTGAGAAGACCACTTATGAAGAGACCCACATCTGCTCTGAATTTTTCAACAGCCAAGCAAAGAATTTAGGGATGCCTGTGCATGCAGCTTACAACAGTGAACTCAGCAAAAGCACTAAAAATGACACTAGCTCTGCCTTGTTACAGCCCTCTCTTGAACAGCACACCATGTGTCACTTCTTCTCTCTGAATCAGAGATGTGGCTGCCCAAATGCCTACAAACGCTTGAAATACGGCCCGCACTCTTGCCAGCAGATGGGGGACTGCGTGTGCCACCAGTGCACTCCTACCGCTAGCAGCTTTGTCCAGATCCAAAACGGCGTGGCACCTCTGAAGGCCACACACCAAGCTGCCGAGGGCTTTGTGCACCCCATCACACACATCCACCACTGTCCCTGCCTGCAGGGCAGAGTAAAGCCAGCTGGAATGCAGAATTCTCTGCCTAGGAATTGTTTCCTCCAGCCAGTGCAGCACATTCAGGCCCAAGAAAAAACTGGCCACACCAATGTACACAGTCTTCAGAGGAGCATAGAAGAGCATCTTCCAAAGATGGCAGAGCCATCATCATTTGTCTGCAGAAGCACTGGATCATTTCTCAAAACGTGTTGCGACCCCGAGAATAAACAAAGGGAACTCTGTAAAAATAGAGACATGAGCAATATGGAGAGCAGTGGAGGGACTGAAAACAAGGCAGGAGGGAAAGTGGAGCTGAGCTTGTCACAGATGGATGCAAGTGTGAACTCAGAACATTTCAATCAGAATGAACCAAAAATCATATTTAATCATTTAATGGGGGAGGCTGGTTGTAGGTCCTGCCCAAATAATTCACAAAGCTGTGGCGGAATTGTGCGAGTGAAGTGCAATTCTGTGGACTGTCAAATGCCAAACATGGAAGCCAATGTGCCTGCTGTATTAATACACTCGGAACTTTCTGGTGAAAGTTTGTTAATAAAAACACTATAATAAATACAGCATTCAATTCAGAACCAGAGTGCCACCCAGGCTCAGTTCCGCCTCCCGGGTTCATGCCATTCTTTTAACATGGAAGTAAAATCCAGAAGCTTAGAAAAGAAGCCCAAAAATACAGCAACAAGTGTGTTTTGAGCATTAAACATGGAAGTTATAGAATATTTTTAACATATAGAATATTTTTATATTCCATAGGAACAATAAACTTACAAATCTGCTGAGTGTGTTAGGTTATTAGATTGGATGATTGGCTAATTGTTGTTTTTTGCATTTATGCCCAGCTTGAAATATAGAAATATATAAATATTTATATATTTATATCTCTTTCTACACTCCCACTGCAGTGAACTGGAGGTTTAAAGTTTGAATTAAAGTTTCTGTTCTCCTGGGCCATCATATTCACCTGGTATCCTCATTCTAGTGTATTTTGTGGGCAGTGATCAGGACTTCCGATCGCTCAACACGAATACTAGGAATTGCTCTAATTTTAATTGAGCCACTTCATTTGGGATCCAAAAACTAAACAACATTAAAATTTACATTTTTGGTGAGGCTTCATGTAAAAAATCAATTGCCAAGCACCTTAATAATGCATCCCACATGTCTGCTTCAGTAGACTTTACATGAAGCCAAGAACACACTTATATCCACACCAGTGTCTTTTCCACTTTAACCAAAATGTACAGTTGTTCAGTTATTTTAGCTGTTAACCCAGGAGCCATGAGCATCATCTGTGTCAGGCCACAATTATGTTAGAGGCACAGAAGGAAGGGCATGAATGAAGAGATGTGATCACACAAAACAGTGCTGCACTTCCCAGGATACATTGCCTGATGCCAGAGACAGATCCAGGTCAGGTGAGCATTCAGAGCAAGGGAACTTGGATGAAGTCTTGCTTCCAACTCTGCCCCTGAGGGGCCATGTTTAGAAGGCTTCTTTCTCCTTTGTTAAAGAGTGTCTGAAGACACGTAAGGATTATTTTCTTGTGCAGCTAACACCTGGAAATACTGAGCCTTCAGGCAGCATCTTAAATGACACTTGTGTATCTCATGTTAGATCAGTCGACAGTAATTGAGCTGTTGGAGCCTGCTTTCTGGATAAGGCTTCAGATGACAGCCGTCATCATAGGGTGTCATCTGATCCTTTGTGCATTCCAGCCCCATCCTGGAAGTGTTCCTCTGCATTCTGCTTCCCTCTGGAGTTTTACCTCCAATTTGGTCCTCCGAAGAAAACAGTGGAAATATTTGTAAATACAATGTTCCCTCCTAACGTTATATTGGTTATTTTCTAAGAATAGTTTTCCAAATTAGATCTGCATGTTATTCCAGGGCCTGAAAAAAAAGCTGTCAGGAGCAGGAAGGGATCTTATGGGTCATTGACTCCAGCCCACATCCACTAAACCACAGATTTGTTAAGTAACTTTCCAGCTTTTGCTTGAACACTCCGGTGACCAGTAGCTCACTACATGTCTACCTTGGTTGAACCGGAATCTGTTGTCCTGTAGTTTTTCTACCAGTTTGTCCTCATTCTGTTCTCTGAAGTGAAAGCAAACATCCCTCCTGCTAACATTCGCAGTTCACTGAGTTCATCCCGTGAACACAGATTGAGCATCTCCACACTGTGTAGCTGAAATACACAGACTCTGATTACACTGCAAGGAGGAGGACCAGCCCCCAGGAGCATGGATGGCACTCCCGCTAGTTCACACAGGGATGGAAATAACTTTTGCTCAAGTATTACAGCCAACTTTCAGGCAGCGTACAGGGAACTAGACCCTCTAGGTATCTCACATGTTCTGTTGCTAAGCTGCCTCTCCAAACCAGTTAGATTTTTTAACACTGACATTCAGGAATTTATGTCCATTCCCATCGCACTTAATTCTGTTAGATAAATACGAGATATATGGAGGAGAAGCAACACTTGAAAACAGGACTCACAAACCCAACACTAGAGTCTTTGATTTCCCTCTGAAATGTGTAACCACAAAGTTATGTGAAAATTTAGTGGCCCAAAAGCACTTTTTTCTTGGGCACACACACAGATTGAATTTAAAGGCATTTAAAAAAAAAAACCAATTTGTTTACGGATGACCTAACCTGTAAGACTTTCAGGTAAGCTAAGTGTCATTTGATTTGAAAATGAAGACTAGAGGGAGGAGGGGGAACATCCTATGTCTTCTCCCTGGGTTCCATCAGGGAGGCATGGTTACGGTGCACCTTGCCTGCTCTGGCTCCAGGGGGCTGGAGGGGCCTCCCCCATCCCCCAACCCCCATCCCCCATCTCTGATTAATTACCCTGAACTTTGAATGCAACAGTGAACCCTTTTCACATTTATTTCATCTCCAGATTTGGGACTTTGAATTGACTATGTTTTTCGCAAATGGATTTCTTTTTTAAAAAAAAGTATTTATTTGCTGGGGCTAGAAAGTTTTAAGATTTTTTTTTTTTTTAATTCATTACTGGGCAGCAGAGGATCACTGTTTCTAGTAATGTTTCACAAAAAATTTCATCCAATCTTCCAGATAATTTTCAAAACAGATAAGAGGTTAAATTATACATAGGGAAAAGATCCCTTTCCTCTGTCTGTGAAATACTTGTAACTTGGAAGGTATTTGGTTATGGAAAGAATTTGCAGACTCACTACAACAGAGAACATCTCTGAGGTTTGAGTCCATGTTATCAAATTTGTTCCTGACTTCCCTGCAAGGTCATTTTTTAAACCCCTATTTTATTGAAAAGTGGAAGAGGCCAAGAGCAAGGATTTTTTCACAGAGACAAGCTGTGTTTGAAATAACCACACCGCTTCATCTGTGTGTATTCATTTCTTGTGTGTAATTGCTGTAAAATGCACATCTTCCTAGAATAATATTCTTTAAAGGTAGGCTAAGCTGCTATTAAATGTTATTGTAATAATCTATGCCTGAGCTTCAATCATTCTAAATTTTTAAACTTTTGCATGGGGGTGATGTGAAGAGTAGTTTACAAATGTGATCTTCCAGGAGATTAGGAAATGTTCCCGGTTCCCATTGTCTCACATGGAAACCATCTTTCCACCAGCAGTTAGGATAGTTTCTGAATGAAATAGCAGCAAACAGTATCTTTGAAAACAGCTGCATCTTTTCACTTTAATGAGGAGAGTCATTTTAGAAGAAAAATTAAACCTATGGTTTAAAAAAATCCAGACTCAATTGAGATTTTTTCATAAGGTTCAAACATAATCACAAAAATAGAAATGTGTTGAAATCACAAGCGGATTGTTTTTTATGCAGAAGAAACTATCACGTCCAAATACGCTGGATGCCATAGTGGAGCTTCTTGAAATTTTTGCTGGCATTTAGTTTATCTCTAATTATTGTTACATTAACCTACTTTTTTTGTTAGACATTTTCATTAATGTTTGGTTTTGTACACTAAGGTTTCATATCTTTGCATTAAATATAAAAGAAAAAAGTAACGAATATGGAAGGTTGATTAGTGGTATCTTGTGCCCTTTGTTCTTAACAGTGTTTTAATTGCCTTAATTTTGGATTTGCGTGTGTGTGTGTGTGTGTGTAAAGAAATGATGTCACTTCTCGTTTTGTTAGCTTTGTAAACCAAAGGGTGCTCGCACAAAAACAACTAAGTAATCAGGATCAACAAAAGTTTCCATCAGATCCCCTAAACCATCAGTTAGAACATGAAGTTGACAATACAGGGGACAACTAGGACACAGTTCAGTAACTCAGTGGAGCCTGATGGGTATTTGTTGCATATAAGTATGCTTTCCTGAGATTCTGGGGCCGTGAGTGCTGTTTTAAGTTTTAGGGAGGGGGACATGAAATACAGCAATGATGGTCTGCATTCAGAAGTCAGTCCAAGAAGGAGCTCTTTCTAGCTTGCCTATTCTTACGGTTTTAGGTAACCTTGAGAACCATATACTTTTTTTTTGAATAAGAAGATAAATCAGTGGCCCAAATTATTCAGAATGATGCTGCAGAAAACAGGTTCCCTTCTTAAGGGATTTAAGCCAACATTTGAAATAACAGTCAACACCTCTGCTGCTCCCATCTGACCCATACAATGACTACACTTCTTGACTTTGTACTTCCTTTAGTGACTGTGATATTCACGACCCTGGGACAATCACAGTGAAATAGTTCAATTCCATGTTCTTAAATCAACTGCAATAACTAAACTTCAACATTTACATTTTCAAATCTCTTTTTTTTTTTTTAACATAACTTTCTGTAATGTAATCTACACTTTCCTAAAAAATTAAGGGCAGATTATTTTTAGCAAGAAATATTTTTCTTTGGGGCCGGGCACGGTGGCTCACACCTGTAATCTCAACACTTTGGGAGGTCGAGGCAGGCAGATCACTTGAGGTCAGGAGTTTGAGACTGGCCTGGCCAACATGGTGAAACCCTGTCTCTACTAAAAATACAAAAATTAGCCAGGCTGATGGTGCCTGTAATCCCAGCTACTCAGGAGGCTGAGGCAGGAGAATCGCTTGAACATGGAAGGAGGAGGTTGGGGTGAGCTAAGATCGTGCCACTGCACTCCAGCCTGGGTAACAGAGTGAGACTCCATCTCCAAAAAAAAGGAAAAGAAAAATATTTTTCTTTGGAACCCAATAAGGTTCTTATAAGAGCCGGTTTTAATTTGAGGCAAAGTAACAAAGTAAAATTGGCTCAATCTCTATCCACTAATTGGCCATTTTCGATCAATGCATTGGACTTTTAACTTTCCACTATTTAAAGGGGAAACGATTTGCTAAATAAACCAATAATCTAAACAGGATTACAAAGAGCCTGTTTAGCCTGCCTAAGAAAACAACTTCTAGAGTTTAAAAAAGTGTTGTGTTACTGTCTTTGCAACATAACATGATCATTACAAATCTTATTAATTTTTAAAAGGGTCCTGTGGGATAATCTCTAGGCAAAACTTTACCAGATGTTTTAAATAGTAGGTGAGAATGGGAAAATAGCATGTGTTTTCAGATGGTCCTCAATGTGGTCTTTCTGAGATTCTCCCCACTCCCACCAGCTGCATTATTCTATCTTGGGAAACTCTCTCACCCACAGAGTGACTTCTATTTCTCTCTTTTGTGGCAGCAATCAAGAGCTTAATTCACTGGAGCTTTAAACCATGGGGTGTGTGAAGCCGCAAGCATTCCTCTCCCTCCAGTAAAATTTCTGTTTGTAAAGAGATCTGAGGAAAGGCTTTGTGAAACAAGCAAATCTCTGACAATATCCTCACTCAGATTGAAGTTCACCGGTGTTTGTTCTTTTCTAGAGCTTGATCTCTTCTCTTTACTTTTTTTTTTTTTTTTTTTTTTTTTTTTTTTGGAGACTGAGTCTGGCTCTGTTGCCCAGGCTGGAGTGCAGTGGCCGGATCTCAGCTCACTGCAAGCTCCGCCTCTCGGGTTTACGCCATTCTCCTGCCTCAGCCTCCCGAGTAGCTGGGACCACAGGCGCCCGCCACTTCGCCCGGCTAGTTTTTTGTATTTTTTTAGTAGAGATGGGGTTTCACCGTGTTAGCCAGGATGGTCTCGATCTCCTGACCTCGTGATCCGCCCGTCTCGGCCTCCCAAAGTGCTGGGATTACAGGCTTGAGCCACCGCGCCCGGCCTTCTCTTTACTTTTAGTTTCCTGAACAGTGCATGTGTTATTCGTCATATATGTGGGATGGGAGTAGATATATACCGAATAATCTTGAATTGCTGAATAATTCTGTCACAGATCCCAATTTGAATTTCTTTGCCTTGCCCTGCCTGGAAAAGGACCCTGGGCTCAGGCAGATAAAGGGGAATTCCCTTCAGTGAATGGCTTCCCTGCCAATCATGACAAATTACACAGCTGTCTAGTAAATATCTGCACGATGCCAACCGAGAGGAAGCAGAGGTCAGAAAAGCCAATTTTGAGACAAAACTTCAATCCTTCCTCTAAGTCACTGTGATTCAGAAAACATTTAGGCACATCTCCTATCCTGGAAACAAAGACTGATTTTTCTCATCTGTGGGTTGATCATTACAAACCACATGGGAGTGGAAGTATTTACCTTCAGCCCCACAGAGCTGGAGGGACAGTTTTCTATTCTCTGTGTTTTGATGTCATATTTGGGTCTTGGGTGAATTGGGTTGATGAGTCTTTTTTTAGAGCAGTTTGGGCCATCCTGAAGGAAACTACAGGTAACCTCACCTGCTTGCACTCCAAACTCCTTTAGAGAAGGGAGCAGATAAACTATCTAGGCCTTTGCTCCGACACCAGGTTTCACCATCAGCATCTATTGCCCCGTATGATAATTGTCCGATGATTGATCCGTCTCCCTCACTAGACTAACTCCTGGAGAGCAGGCATTCTCGTCAGCACCTTGTTGCACTGAAGTGACAAAATTCAACTGAAAGTCCATTGCATTCAGGGCACTTTGTGCCTCCCTTTGCAGGGCCTCTGATGACCAAGAGCCTCTGCCTTCAAGAAAGCTACTGACCTGAAAAAGCTAAATCAAAGACCTCCAAAAAGAAAGGATTTGCAAAGCACATATTGCACAAGTAAGACTTTTTTTTTTTTTTTTTTTTTTTTTTTTTTTTTTGAGACGGAGTCTCACTCTGTCGCCCAGGCTGGAGTGCAGTGGCCGGATCTCAGCTCACTGCAAGCTCTGCTCCCCGGGTTTACACCATTCTCCTGCCTCAGTCTCCCGAGTAGCTGGGACTACAGGCGCCCGCCACCTTGCCCGGCTAGTTTTTTGTATTTTTTAGTAGAGGCGGGGTTTCACTGTGTTAGCCAGGATGGTCTCGATCTCCTGACCTTGTGATCCGCCCGTCTCGGCCTCCCAAAGTGCTGGGATTACAGGCTTGAGCCACCGCGCCCGGCCACAAGTAAGACTTTTTAAAAATAAGAGGCAAATATGTTGAAACTAGGATTCATGGCCGGGTGCTGTGGCTCATGCCTATAATCTCAGCATTTTAGGAGGCTGAGGCAGAAGGATTGCTCGAAGCTTGGAGTTTGAGACCAACTTGGGCAGCAAAATGAGACCCTCATAAACAACAATAAAATTTAAAAAACAAAAACGAAACTAGGATTCAGATAGTCCTGAGCATTTTATGTCACTCCTGTTTGCAACTCCAAGGTCTTTAAAAAAATTGAGGGCTTTTTTTTTTAATCCCTTTGTTTTTGACAACAAAGACCTGGGTTGAAGAGCAAGACCAGCCACTTTCTAGTACCTCAGCTCTCTCATCCGTAAAATGTATGAGACCCACCTTACAGGGTTGCAAAGGTTAAATGAGATGCGACGCATTAAAGAGGCTGTGGTGTAACTATTACTATCCAATAGCTTTTATGCTCGTCGTCATGTCATTCGATTCTACTCATTAAAGCTCATCCGGCAAACATTCGAGCAGGCCATCCTTTGTCAGCTGATTCCCTGTCATACAGATGCTACATATATATTTGCCTATATTGCAAACATTGCATATATTATATATAGTATGTAAATGTATGTACATACATATATTCAATGTATAGATTTGCTGCAAATACTTCAGTATAATAAAAACTGTATTCTACTCTAGTCTGTCTCACTGTGACCTCTGCTGTGTTTTAAATAAGGTGTTTTTATTTATGTTCCAAAAGGTGTATCAGTGTATCCATTCACTACATTTTTGGGGTACCATAGAGGCATTTTCTACTCTGACTTCATAAGCTAAATAATGTTAAGGATATCCTTCATATTCTGGCTGTAGCATTTTTTTTTTATAATTTACAAGTCCCTTTTCCATGCACACTTATCTAAATTAAATCAGTCTTCGGATGGGCGCTGTGGCTCACGCCTGTAATCCCAGCACTTTGGGAGGCCAAGGCAGGCAGATCACCTGAGCTCAGGAGTTCAAGACCACCCTGGGCAACATGGTGAAACCCTGTCTTTACTAAAATAAAAAAAAAATTAGCCGAGCGTGGTGGTTCCTGCCTGTAGTCCCAGCTACCCAGGAGACTAAGGCATGAGAATCTCTTCAGCCCAGGAGGCAGAGGTTGCAGTGAGCCGAGATTACTCCACTGACTCCAGCTTGGGCTACAGAGTGAGACTCTGTCTCAAAAATAAATGAATAAATTAATTAAGTCGGTCTTCACTATAAGTTGTCTGCCAAAAAATTTTGAAGGAATGAATGAGTAAATGGATGAAAGGATAGACAGACTGTTGAAGTAGCCGGGGCAAATAGTTTTCCCTTGTTTACAGATGAACTTGAGGTGAAGGAACTTGACCATTTGCCTGACAAGTTTTAAGGTAGGAGTCCAGAGGTTTTTCCACAATATAATCCTACCATGATGAAGTCATTAAAAAAATGATTCATGATTCCCTGATATCATTTTAGTTTTAACCATCCCATGACCCCTCTTCTGATAGAATGATTCACTAGTCTATGACCCCTCTTCTGATAGAATGATTCACCCAGGCTGGAGTCTGGCCGGATTTCAGCTCACTGACTTAGTTCTCCTGCCTCAGCCTCCCGAGTAGCTGGGACTTATTCAAGGTTTTTTGTATTTTTTAGATACAGGATATTTTTCTCCGCCCTTCTCGGCCTCCCAAAGTTTTTTATTTGAGCTAGATACTTGTGCTTATGGGTTTTGTCACATAATATTAGTTTCATGTTCATTTTGAGGGTCTTATAATACTCAGAAATTGAAAAGCGAAACCCAAGATCTGCAGTGGTTTCTGCTACAATAAGCTGAACTTTAGATGAAACTTTGAGAAAATGGATAGACACAATTGACATTTTCCAGAATACACGTTTTATTTTTAAAATCTCCTAACTCGGTGCTTTTACTAATGCACACTGAAGTTCCCTTGATTCGTCTGCCATCCATGTATAGATTTACTCATCAATCCAACAGACACTGCCGAGAGCCTGCAATAAGCCAGCTACTGTCTCAGTTACTAGAGCCTGAATAAGACACGGCCCCTCCCTTCCAAGAGTGCAGTGTAGTAAACAAACCATTACAAGATAAATGACTGCTTGGAAGAAAAATCAATTTTACAACAGCCCTCACAAACAAAGGATTAATATCTCTATCATGCAATGTAAAAGAAAAGAGAACCAGTGGAAAAGTGGGCAAATAGCCAGGCACTCGACAGGAGGGATACAAATGGACAACCTATTCACTAGTTGACTTACCTTTTTAACTTACACGGTTGTCCAGAATTTTAGATAGATGGCTTCCAGTGTTGGAAACAATGTGGGCGAAAGAGGTACTGTTTGGATGGCTGAAAATCAACACAGTATTTTGAAAGGGTAGTTTCTGACAACACTGTGGATGTTTACAGTCTGTGATAGAAGAGTCTCATTTCTAGAAATCTCCCCTCCAGAAATGATGGCATATGTGTGTGCCGTGTGTATGTATGGGAGTGCTCATCACAAGAATTCAAAACAAATGCTGTCCACCAGAAGAGCCCTGGTTAAAGAAAGCTATAGAATACGTGGTAGCCCTTTAAAAGAATGATGTAGATTTGTATGAACTCACCTGTAAAGATATTCATGGTACATCGTTAAGGAAAAAAAATAAGTTGCAAATAAAATAGAATGATACAACAAAACTTTTAGCAAGGTTTCCTCTGGCGAATAGAGCCAGATATAAGACTACCTGCAAATGACGGAGTAATTTAACATTATTTCATAATTTGTTTAATGTGCTTGGAACATAGGTGATTTTAGCTTTCCTTTATGTGTTTTTCAATATTGTATTTTGTGTATTTTTTAACATTGCAAGAAAGCAACGGGCCACACAGCAGAGAAGGGGCTGTCTATGCGATATTTTAAAAATAGGTGAACGTCCAAATGGCACAGTTTAGTGTAAGTATTGTAACCCAGGAGTGTACAAAACGTCATAAGAAAGGAGAAGAAGGGACAGAATCCTGTGTGTTTACTATTTATGTGGTCTCTTTTCGTCTATTATCCATTTAATCCCTGGACAATCTAGGAAGTCAGTAGTATTACCCCTATTTTACAGATGCATAAACTGAGGATAAGAAAAATTAGGTAACACTTCGAAGGTCACACAGCTGTGTAGCAGCAGAGATAGATTTTAGCCCAGGCCTGTTTAGCAAGCTCCCACCTGAATATTTGGGCCAGGTATTATAGATGCGACCAGAGGCCAGAGCTGCAATCCAGGCAGAGGAAACTGCAGATAAGAGTTAGAGACTTCAAAGAATTTAGCCCATCACAGGAGCATTTCTAACAACAGGGAGAAGTTGTAAAAATTTCTCATACCTGATAACGAGAAGACTATAAAAGAGTCTTCAAGTCACAACCAAAATTAAAATCTTTTTTCTACAGCTTTCTTTATTTGCTCTAGAACTAAGGGCTTGAACAGGGGCTTCTAGAAAGAAGGCAGATCTGAATCTAGACTTCCCGTCTCACACAGTGATTTGTGGAAAGGGGAATTCTGTGTGTGTGGTGGACTGTGATCATTCCTGGGTATCCATATTTTAACAGCCTCTCCATATTTCAAAAGCTTCCCTCATGTTGTGGATCTACCTTCCCAGCATGGCAGCCAGACACGATTCCCAGCCTCGCTTGCCATAAGGCTGCCCACACGTGACTTAGTTTCCACCAATCAGATGGACTTTAGTTTGAAAGTGATGAAACACGCCGGGCGCGGTGGCTCACGCCTATAATCCCAGCACTTTGGGAGGCCAAGGCAGGCGATCATGAGGTCAAGAGATCGAGACCATCTTGGCCAACATGGTGAAACCCTGTCTCTACTAAAAATATAAAAATTAGCTGGATGCGGTGGCGCACATCTGTAATCCCAGCTATTCAGGAAGCTGAGGCAGGAGAATCGCTTGAACCGGGAGGCAGAGGTTTCAGTGAGCCAAGATCGCGCCACTGCACTCCAGCCCAGTCAACAGAACGAGACTCTGGTTCAAAAAAAAAAAAAAAAAAAAAGTGATGAAACAAGCAGGGACCAGGGCTCAGACTTGCAAATGCATGTGATTTGGGTGTTGTCAATGTCAGTAGCTCCCTTACCAGGACCATTCTTCAGTGCAGTGCTGGAAGTTGTTCTAGAAGCTTGGGTGCCTCCAGTCCTTGCAACATTTCAGTGAGTTTTCTAATGTCCTTAATAAATGCTCTGATGAAAACCGGCTAGAATAGATTCTATTGTCTGCAACTCAGGACCATGACCAACATAACAGGGACTCTAAGGGGAGAGGAATAGCCATCCTATCACCCTACTGGTCTTGTCTTCAAACAAGGAATGGAGAAAGCTATGAAATAAAGTGTGCTGGCCTCTTTGTTAACACTTTGTCTTCACTTCCTTAAGGTTAATGAGTTCTAATCATGTTCAGAATTTCCCTTAGCGTTTTAAATTCTGCCCCAAGGCAATTACATCTTTTATTTGTTTATAAATACTCTAGTAGTAATGTCTTGACCTCATAGCCTCTGAAACATTTACTTCCCCAGCAAATGCTAACCATAGAGACAACTCAGCCAAAATGCATAACTGATAGAAGAGAGGCAGGGGCTATGCCTAACTCCCTCAGGGAGTTCCCTAGGATGCCCACCTGTCTGAAAAGAAGACTGAGAACCGAGGAGGGGAGGCAGACAGGTGAGAAGACAGCTTTCAAGTCCTTTGATTTTTTTTTTTTTTTTTTAGACAGAGTCTCATTCTGTTGCCCAGGCTGGAGTAGAGTGGGGCCATCTCTGCTTACTGCAACCTCCGTTCCCAGGTTCAAGCAGTTCTCCTGCCTCAGCCTCCAGAGTAGCTGAAATTACAGGGGCATGCCACCACACCTGGAAAATTTTTGTATTTTTCGTAGAGACAGGGTTTCACCATGTTGGCCAGGCTGGTCTTGATCTCCTGACCTCAAGTGATCTACCTGCCTCAGCCTCCCAAAGTGCTGGGATTATAGGCGTGAACCACTACACTCAGCCCTGAATGATGGACTTTCATGAAATAGAAGCTAGCTTCGGCTATTTTAAGTAGAGTGAAAAGATTTTTGTGAGAAGAATTGGGGTGCCTCATGGAACCCACGGGCAGGCTTCCCATGAGGTTGGAAGGCAGGAGATCTCTCCCCTGGTCTCTGTCTCTGCAGTCTCTCTCTATCTCTGTGTCAACAGGCACGAGCCACTGTGCCCAGCGGCAAAACAAACTTTCTAAAATGACTAGGACCTTTGATTTCTTAAGAGAAGATGATCTGTTGATGCAGGCGCCGGGGAAGGACATCACTGAGAAGTATGGCTGGAGTGCACGCAGCCTGCTGGGCTGGTCCTAGGCTCTTTGCCCACTCTAATAATGGGACGTGGATTCAGAGGACTAAACATACAAAGAGGTTCTCGTGCAGGTTGTTGTGCATTAGAGGAGTCATATGTTTTTTTGGTTTTTTTTTTGTTGTTTTTTTTTTTTTTGAGACGGAGTCTCGCTCTGTCACCCAGGCTGGAGTGCAGTGGCCGGATCTCAGCTCACTGCAAGCTCCGCCTCCCGGGTTCACGCCATTCTCCTGCCTCAGCCTCCCGAGTAGCTGGGACTACAGGTGCCTGCCACCTCGCCCAGCTAGTTTTTTGTATTTTTTAGTAGAGACGGGGTTTCACCGTGTTAGCCAGGATGGTCTCGATCTCCTGACCTCGTGATCCGCCCA
The DNA here is from genome assembly GCF_024542745.1 of Macaca thibetana thibetana. Classification (NCBI taxonomy): domain Eukaryota; kingdom Metazoa; phylum Chordata; class Mammalia; order Primates; family Cercopithecidae; genus Macaca; species Macaca thibetana. Next base: position 139,982,433 of record NC_065578.1, on the reverse strand, counting down.
TCTCGGCCTCCCAAAGTGCTGGGATTACAGGATTGAGCCACCGCACCCGGCCAGGAGTCATATCTTAAGGAAAAAGGCCTGGGAGAGCTTCCCATCTGCCCAGGGGAATTTAGGAGAACCAGGCCTTCCTGCTGAGACGCTAGCGTGGGAGTTAGTTGGGGAGCCTGGAGTTGGGATTTGCTCACTGAGGCCATGTGAGGCCAGTCTGTAGTTATAATGATTTCCTAGCTCTCTGTCATCTTTGGAGGTAGAGGAAGAATTATTCTTCCTCGTGTAGTAAGCAGAGCTTTATGAAAACAGAAATAAAGACTAAAAGACCAACAAGTGGATGTTGGGTAGGGAAGTTTTACTGCCCGACAGGGACCTGCACCTATCCGGGAGATGAGGTTGGAGGAAGAGAAATGGGGCAAGCTTTTCAAGCCAACAAGGTGCGCCCCGTCTCTTTGGAAGCAAGGCTTCTGAGATGATTAGTGGCTGTCTGGTGACATCGGGCTTGCTGAGAAGGCAGGCTCCAGGCTGGCTGGAGGTTTGTTGTTGGTGTGCAGTCCCTGCGGTGCCCACTGCTGGATCTTGGTGCATCCAGGGGGAGCCAGCCCTGCAGATCTGCCCAGTACTGGCCGGCCAGGTGGTCAGTGGGGTCAGTCTGCTTCTTGTGTGGCTCTGCCTCTGGCTTTCCATCAGGTGCAGGGGCAAAGGGATCATGGCTGGAGAAAAGCGGTCAGTCTTCTGTGAAAAGCCAAGGGACTTTCTGTGTGTGCTAGAGGGCAGGGCCCACGGGCCATGCAGAGCCCACCACAGGCAGGCTGGGGCCCCTTCTCGCCACCTCCCCACCTGCTGGTATTTCTCTAGAGCTCCCTCTCTCCTACTTTCTCACAAGCTGAAGAGCCTGTGGCCTCCACCCCCAGGCCCTGGGAAAAAGCCTGGCTAGGAAGCAGTTGCCTGGAGTCCGGCAGGAAACCTGCACTGGTGTAACGGAGAGAATGGGTGGCTCTTCCTTATCTGCCGGGACGAAGCAGGCCGAGGGGTAAACAGGAGGCTGTCGCAGCACTGGGAATTCCTGGATGAGGTGTTCCTCTTTAACTGGAAGGAAGGGATATCCTGTGTATTAATCCGTTTTCATGCTGCTGATAAAGACATACCTGAGACTGGGAAGAAAAAGAGGTTTAATTGGACTTATAGTTCCACATGGCTGGGGAGGCCTCAGAATCATGGTGGAAGGTAAAAGGAACTTCTTACATGGTGGTGGTGAGAGAAAAATAAGGAAGAAGCAAAAGCGGAAATCCCATCAGATCTTATGAGACTTATTCGTGAGAATAGCACGGGAAAGACCAGCCCCCATGAGTCAATGACTGCACCTGGGTCCCACCTACAACATGTGGGAATTCTGCGAGATATAATTCAAGTTGCAATTTTGGTGGGGACACAGCCAAACTATATTATCTTAACATTGATTACCAAGATGATCTCAGTCAGGAATCCTTCCAGACCCACAGTAGGAAGGGGTGAGATGCACGTTTGATTTTGGGGACCGATGGCCAGGATGCTCTCAGGATTGGGGCCAGGACCCAAGGCCCCTCGAGGCCAGGCTTTGGGAGACAAAGCAGAGAGAAATCAGGATCATAGGAGCACTGTCTGAGGATCAGCTAGGCCCGGATTCAAATCCAGACCCACCCCTCACCACTGTGAGCTAAGCCCGCACCTTAGCCTCTCTGAGTCTCATCTGTGGACGGGGGTCGCACTGCTTGCCTCCCTGGGCTGCCTGTGACAGTGTGCACACCCTCCACACACCACATTCAGGCCCCAGGTGGGCATTTGCTAGGAAACTGCACAGCCTGGTTCCACTTGGTCATTCTGAAGCCACAGCTTGTCTGTGTGGGTGGGGACAAGAATAAGAGAAGACCTTGCCCAAGTTGCTCAGTCTTCAACACTGGCCCCTCCTCTGCAGAGACCTTGCAGGACAGGGCCTAAGAAGATGTTGTGGCCACTCGATGACCTACCCTCTCTGTAGGGGATCAGGAACCACAGGTCTGGGTTGGGGCTGGGGTGGAGCTGGGGATACAGTTGGGAGTCTGACCCATATCACTGTTAGACGCATGGAAGACTCCCGCCAAATCCATAGTCACCAGGCCTGCGGGAACCCTCCGAGGATGCAGAGAGAACTGCCTGACTAAGGATGGGGCAGTCATCCCTTCCTGTGTCAGGCACCTGGAGAGAGCCGGGAATCAACACCGCACATGGATAGCGGGGCCCGATAGCCCCGGCTGCATGAGCCTATTGAGCACTTAATATAGGGCTCAGGTGAGGGGGGAAGTGAATCTTTAATTTTAGCTTATTCCCATTTAAATGGCCACACTGCCGGGCGCGGTGGCTCAAGCCTGTAATCCCAGCACTTTGGGAGGCCGAGGCGGGCGGATCACAAGGTCAGGAGATCGAGACCACAGTGAAACCCCGTCTCTACTAAAAATACAAAAAATTAGCCGGGCGCGGTGGCGGGCGCCTGTAGTCCCAGCTACTCAGGAGGCTGAGGCAGGAGAATGGCGGGAACCCGGGAGGCGGAGCTTGCAGTGAGCCGAGATCGCGCCACTGCACTCCAGCCTGGGCAACAGCGTGAGACTCCGTCTCAAAAAAAAAAAAAAAAAAAAAAAAAAAAAAAAAAAAAAAAAGGCCACACTTAGTGGCTGCTGCCTTGGCTAGCCCAGGCTAGGCTGCAGTGGTTCCCAAACTTTCATGAGTATAAGAATCACCCAAGGAGCTTGTTGAAAAGCAGACTCAGAGATCTGGGTTCAGCCGGTCAGGGGAGACGTCAGGGGAGAGGCTTTGGAGTCCCACCTTAATAGGCAGTCCACACTCTGATTTAGGGGCCCCCTGGCCATCTGTTCCCTCCTCCTCCTCCTTTCTTTCTTCCCAGCCCAGCTTTCTCTTTTACTCTCTTCTCATTCTGAGCCTTGGCCTTTATCATTTTATTTCCATTCCATTCCATCTACCTACAATTCTGTGTCACTTAACAACACAGGTATGTTCTAAGAAGTGTGCCATTAGGTAATTTTGATATTGTTGTAAACCAAAAATAGAATTGTAAGGCCCCACCAACCATCTGAATGGACTCCTGCTCTCAGCCAAGGGCCTTCCAAAGTTAACCTGAAAAACTAGTTCAGGCCTTGACGGGAAGTGGGAACTGGACATACCTCATCATTCCCTCCTCCCTTTTGGAATTAGTGACAGAACAGACTCTTTAAGTCTGATAAGAAACACTTACAATCTGGTCTCCTTGAAGCCTGCTACCTGAAAGCTTCGTCTGAATGATCAAACCTTGGCATCCACAACCCCTTATCTTAACCCAGACATTGCCTTCTATTGATAATAACAGCCAATTGCCAATCCAAAAATCTTTAAATCTATTTATAACTTGGAAGCCCTTGTTTTGAGTTATCCTGCCTTTCTGGACCAAACCAATGTACCTGTTACATGTATTGATTGATGTCTCATGTCTCCCTAAAATGGATAAAACCAAGCTCTACCCCACAGCCTTGGTGAAATGTTGTCAGGACTTCCTGAGGCTGTGTCACAGGCGTGGCCTCAGCCTTGGCAAAATAAACTTTCTTTCTTTTTCTTTTCTTTTCTTTTTTTTTTTTGACGGGGTCTCGCTCTGTCACCCAGGCTGGAGTGTAGTGGCGCAATCTCGGTGCAAGCTCCACCTCCCAGGTTCACACCATTCTCCTGCCTCAGCCTCCTGAGTAGCTAGGACTACAGGTGCCTGTCACCATGCCCAGCTAATTTTTTTTTTTTTTTTTGTATTTTTAGTAGAGACGGGGTTTCACCGTGGTCTCGATCTCCTGACCTCGTGATCCACCCTCCTCGGTGCTGGGATTGCAGGTGTGAGCCACCACGCCCGGCTGCAAAATAAACTTTCTAAATTGAGACCTGTCTCAGATTGCCATTGGGTTTACATTGTGCAAACATCATTGTGTGTACTTACATAATCTAAATGGTGTCACCTACTAAACACGTAGGCTATAGGGTACAGCCTATTGCCCCGAGGCTACAAACCTGTACAGCACGCTACTGTATTGAATACTGCAGGTGATTGGAACACAGTGGTAAGTATTGTGCATCTAAACGTAGAAAAGGTAATGGGTTGTGCTGTGGCATCCCTAGGTGGCAGGGATTTTTTTGGTTCCATTGTAATCTCATGGGACCACCGTCATATAAGTGGCCAGTCATTGACAGAAATGCTGCTATGCACATGACTGTATGTAAATCTTATTAAATGGCTTAATGAGTGCTGCCAAACTTCAATGGGAGGCTGATGGTGAGGGGTGAGGTGGGGAGGCCAGACCCGGGTATGTCTGCCTACGGTGGTAGAGTAGGACACACCCGTGAGCATAGACATATTACTCAATTCTTTAAGCCTCAGTGTCCTCATCTGAAAGGGAATGCAGTAATGCTTTATAAGAAGACTTCAAGGATTAAATGGAATTTTGTAGGAATCCAATAAAGGTGAGTTCCTGTCTGCATTCTTCAATCCCTCACGCTCTCCTTTTCCCTTCCAGTAAACCAGCACCTAGAGACGAGGCCTGCAAGTAACCCACCTCCCCTCATCTCTGTGATGGGACCACAGATCCACCACCAGCATCCTCTTTTCCCTCCTTATAAACACGACTTCTGTTTGTCCCTCAACGTCTTTGAATTCTGAACTTTTGGAGTTCTCCCAGGAAAGTAGTTGGCCGGTAAACGGAGGTTTGGGCTGGGAAAATCCTGACCAGGGCTTTCCCCAGGAGATGGGGTTGAGGAGAAGGTGCCCCCATCATGGTGGACTAAAACAGCCAGAAATAGCCCAAAGGCCTTTGGGAAGCCCAGTGGCTCAGGCACTTAACATGGGTATCACAGGGGAATCTGGGATGACAAAGATCCTCAGAACCCCCGAGCAGCCATCTGGAACTCCAGGACCTCAGAAACAACCGCTGAGGCTTAGGATCTGTCCCTGGAGCCAGTCTCCATCCGGCCTGGTGGGAGCAGAAACTTGTGAAGTCGTGCAGCCCTCCATCCCTGCCTACGGCTCAGACCCATGCTCCCTCAGTGAGAGAGGGTCACTCTGCCAGGGGGAGGTCACTCTTTCATCTCGGCACCTTCCCCACCCCCTGGGGACAACAGGAGAGGGCTGGTGCTTCCTGTCTCCAAGCTCTTCTCCATAAACTACAGGCTTCTCCGTTTTCTGTGACTGATCTGATTACCTCTGGCATGTTTCAGGTTCAAATAATGTTGTCCACCTTTCCCAGAAACTGGATATTGGGCTATTGCCTGGCCAATTGCTCCTTGATATCAGGAAGGAGCTGGGGTGGGGGTAGCATGTCTCATCGCCCAAAATCTCCTCTGATGGCCAGGAGCAGTGCTGGGGGCTCATGGGCTGGACGAAGTCATAGATTCCTGAAGGAAGAGGCAGCTTGTAGTCCTCACAGGATCCACATATGCCCCCACCCACATCAGGACCAAAGTCAAGGCCAATCTGTGATCTCTGTGCTCCCCTCAGCTCCCAGGACTCCTTGGAGACAGACGAAGCACCATCCAGGCCGGACATCCCTGGTTCTGACCTGGCCTCTGGGCTCAGCACTGTCCTGCGGCCTGGCCTTAGCTACCTCCATGGATGAACTTTATTTGAATGACGGACATTTTATTTTTTGAGACAGAGTCTTGGTCTCTCTCCCAGGTTGGAGTGCAGTGGCACGACCTCGGTTCACTGCAATTTCTGCCTCCAAGGTTCACGTGATTCTCCTGCCTCAGCCTCCCATGTGCTGAGATTACAGGTGCATGCCACCACACCCGGCTAATTTTTGTATTTTTCCTAGAGATGGGGTTTCACTGTGTTGGCCAGGCTGGTCTTGATCTCCTGACCTCAAGTTATCTGACTTTCTAGGCCTCCCAAAGGGCTGAGATTACAGGTGTGAACCACTACACTCGGCCCTGAATGATGCGCTTTTATGGAACGGAAACTAGCTTGGTCTATTTTAAGCAGAGTAAAAGATTTTTGTGAGAAGAATTGGGTGGCTCATGGAACCCACAGGCAGGCTTCCCAAGGGGCTGAAAGCAAGAAATCTCTCCCCGTCTCTGTTTCTGCTGTCTCTCTCTGTCTCTGTGTCTGTTTCCCTCTTTCTCTCTCTCTCTTTCTCCTCCCTCTCTCTGGATTGGCTTCCTTTGCTCAGTTTGCACTTGGCTTGTCGGGGCTACTCCAAAATGGTGCCTTCAACCCTGGGTCCGCATCACCCAGCTCCAGCAGCAAACTGACCCAGGCTCTTAGAGTCCGAGTTGCAAATTTCAAGAGCGACAATCTGATTGGGCCAGTCTGGCCTCTGGGTCAGTTCCCTGGGGTCAGGTCTCTGCAGGATGATGTTCAACCATCACAGCCAAGGAGGAGCAGAGCCATGAGAACATCACGCTGGCTTCTCCCCGGGCAGCCGAAGGAAGGTGGAGAAGATACCTCCGAAAGGCATCTGTCGCAGGTCAAGACCAACATCCCCGTCAGCTCTGAGGCTGAACAGTGCGTCCCTACATTTACCTGTCAGTGCACTGGCAGGGCTTGAGGTGTGATAAATGAAAATATAAGGTGGCTGGGTCCTGTCTCTCCTTACAGGCAGCAGGAAACTCTTGCCCCAGCCTGCTGCTCCCTCAGTCCCTCCCAGGCCCCTATTCAAGGAGCGAATTCCAGAGAAGGTAACAGGAGCCCCAGCCTCCGCACGGTGCCACAGTTAGACACCGGTGCCAGCAGGCACTTCCCCAACACCTCCAGCCCCAGGCGCTTCCTCCGAGAGAGCAATTCCATCTGGGTTAATGGCCCAGCCCATCTAATGTGCCCGGTAATCCCTCTGAAGCCTCCTTTGTTTGTCTCCTCTGGCTAATCCAGCCCCAGCAACTGAGATGCCCCCAGCTGAGTCCTAGGCCTGTGGCTTAGGCCTGGCTGGGGTTTGTCTCTGTTTGACTCCCCCAGGGTTGCAGCTTCCGAGGGAGGCAGCTGCTCCTGCCCATCCCCTGCCCATCCCCTGCCTGCCTGGTTTGCATCCCGGAGGCCCCAAGACACTCACACAGGCAGGAAGGCAGAACCAGTTGTCTCCAGGGGCAGAAATGGGGGCTGTTCACCCAGAGCCACGGTGGCAGCTGGACTAGAGAGACTGGCCAGGTTCCCCACGGGTGTCCCCGCAGGCTGTGGTGTCTCCCCACCGCTTTGCAGGGATTAGTCCCCAGCCTTGCAGCCTCTCACTGCTGCGTCCTCAGCATGGGGGCTTCTCTCTGTGACAGGCTGGAACTGGGGCTTGATATGAAAAACAGCTGGAGCCTGAGGCATTCACACTTGCTCAGATTTCACACTGTTGTGATTTAGGATTAGCAGGAAGGAGAGGCAGATCAGATGTTACCATCATTAGAAGCCCTGGGGCCAGCCCTCCTGCCCTGCCCTTTCCTCCTCCCCTAGTCTAACCTTCCGCTCTTCTCTCCTCTCCCATCTGGGCTGGGCCCACCCTTCCTTAGGAAGCTTCAGGCAGCCTCCACTGGTTTCTATTTCAGTCCAGGATGTACCTATCTGGCTTCTGAGTCTCTAAGCTCCTGTCCTTAGGTGGTCAGCAGCTCAGGCATCAACCAGGTGGGCTCTGGGCTGTCCCAAGGAGAGAATACTGGGTGCAGTCCACAAGCAATAGGCACTTGGGTCTGTTTTGGCGGGGGACATTTAACAGACCATGTTTTGGGGGCATTTTGAAATCCATTCTATTCATTTAATCACTTCATGCACGCATGCAACAATGGAACGCTACCCTGTGCTATCAACCCCCGGATACAGTGGGGAGCCAGAGAGTATCCTTGCCCTCAGTCTAGTGAGAGGTTAATCAAGCAACCACAAAACGTGTGAGAGGGCCAAGATGGGGTGATACGCAGGGCAGTTCTAAAAAGTTTCAAGTAATCTAGTGTCTTGCCACTCAAAGTGAGGCCTGTGGGGCCAGCAGCAGGCCCCCAACCTGGGCGCTTGTTCGCAATGCAGAATCACAATCTTCCCTTCAATACGATCTGTGTGGGGTTTACATACAAAGTAATGTTGGAGCAGTGTGACCGCTCAACAGGTTCTTCCTGCCTGCTGCACAAATAAAGACTGCGGCATTGCAGTGCGAACCCCGAATATCTGAGACAGGTCCCAGTCAATTTAGAACTTTTATTTTGCCACGGTTAAGGATGTGCGCCCATGACACAGCCTCAGGAGGTCCTGACGACATGTGCCCCAGGTGGTTAGGGTACAGCTTGGTTTTGTACATTTTAGGGAGACATGAGATATCAACCAATATATGTAAGATGAACATCAGTTGGGCAAGGAAAGGTGGGACAACTGGAAGTAAAGGAAGTGAAGAGGGAGCCTCCAGGTTATAGGTAGGTGAGAGACAAATGGTTGAGTTCCTTTGAGTTTTGAGTTAGCCTTTCCAAAAGAGGCAATCAGATACATATCTGTCTCAGTGAGTAGAGGGATGACTCAATAGAGTGGAAGGCAGGTTTGCCCTAAGCAGCTCCCAGCTTGACTTTTCCCTTTAGCTTAGTGACTTGGGGGTCCCAAGGTTTATTTTCCTGTCACAGCAGTAAAGAGGAGTTTAATAGACAAGAGGCTGGCCACACAACATGGGAGATGGAGTTACTACTCAAATCAATCTCGTCCAAAACTTGTAGGTCAGGGTTTTTTAAAGGCAGTGTGGGGAAGAGGTGGGGGTGGCTAGGCTTGCTACTGACTGGTTGAGACAGATAAAATCACAGCAGGTAGAAGCTGTCCTCCTGAGCGGAATCACTCCTGGGTGGGGTTACGGGAGCAGTGTGGCAGGTTCAGGTGCAATCATCAGTGTCAGACATGCAAAACGCTTGAAAAGAGATCTCAAAGGCTAATCTGCAGTAGTGGTGTTATCTGCAGGAATGGCTGGCAATTTATGTCTGCATCTCAGCAGGATCAGGCTGCTTTCTGCCCCCCAGACTGACGGTCTTTCATTACCTTTACAAAGCTGGTTGAATTTGGGGGAAGAGCTATTATCATTTAAACTATAACCTAAAAGTCTTCCAATGTTAGCTCAGCCCAAAAGCTCAGGAATAATTAAGGGAAAGGCAAGATGGGGAGTGGGTTAGCTCAGCTCACTGTTACAATTTTTCTCACTGATATGCTTTTTGCAAAGGTGGTTTCAGAAGCAGGGCCCGTGTGCTGCTTTTCAGCTTCGGCTGCGGAGCTTGAAACATACAGGTGTCTGGGTCCCTCCCCATGGATATAGATGTAATTGGTTAGGACGCTCCCATGCATCAGGGTTTTTGAAAGTTCGGGGGTGATTCTAACATGCAGGCAAGGAAAGAACCGTTGGTCTAGACGAGGAAATGACACCCAAGCTCATTGGCTCACACATGCCCTCTCTCACTCTTTCATGTAAACACCACCATTGATTAAGCTTTTAGAGGAGGCAGAGAGAGCGGAACACTTCAACCCTTTACTTCTCATGCATATTCAACAAGCGTAACAAAAACAACTAGAGAATAGAAGCAACCGACAGATGTTATAGCACAATTCACAGAAATAGTAAAGCCCCCAAGGCAATGCAGTGGTCTCTGTGGGTTGATGGTGGTCAGAGGGGAGGTAAGGGGAGACTCTGCCTTGAAGCAAAAAGAGAAGCAGTAGATTTGGGAGCTGGGAAGCTGCAGGCTGCTTAGGGTAGATCGATAACCGCTCCTTCTAGGCTGTGGTGAATGGGAAATGGGCACTGGAGTGAAACTCCCCATGGGAAATGCCTTGAGACCTGGCTGGCCTGGAGTAAGTGGAGCAATGGGATCTCGGTCTAGGCAGAGTTCCGGGCTGGAAGCCCTAGGGCTCCCTTCTCTGCCTCTGGGCACAGTTGGACAAAAAGTGTCCTTTCCACACCAAAGATGTTCAATTTTATTGGTACCACGGTGAAACCCCGTCTCTACTAAAAATACAAAAAATTAGCCGGGCGTGGTGGCGGGCGCCTGTAGTCCCAGCTACTCGGGAGACTGAGGCAGGAGAATGGCGTGAACCCGGGAGGCGGAGCTTGCAGTGAGCCAAGATCGCGCCACTGCACTCCAGCCTGGGTGACAGAGCGAGACTCCGTCTCGAAAAAAAAAAAAAAAAAAAAAAAAAAAAAGCAGAGAAGGGTGTGGAAGTATCCTCAGCTTGGACAGCCTCCTCTGGCCCAAGTCCTCCCTGGCATTGACTTCCACTCCTGGGGCTGACGATGGCGTCCGCGTGGGTTGGTTTGTTTCCCTCATCAGTTCTGGGTGGAGGTGCGGGCCTCCAGTGATTGGGAGTGAGTCACTCGCAGCAGTCATCTCTTGGATCCTCAGGCAGCCTGGCTTCTGAGGCACATGTTTAGGAAGTCATCAAATCCACTGATGGCCCTGGGGAATGAATAAGCCCCACCCTGCAGCAGTTGCTGAAAAAATCCAAGTGGCCAACAGGGTCTGATCACCTCTTTTCCTGTAACTTCCTTGCATCTTTCTTTCTCCCTAGGAACTGGGGCAAAGTCCTTGTATTCCTAAACCTCACATCCCGACCCTTCCTTCCTGGAAGCAAATGCTCTCACCCTATTGTGGAAAGTGAAAGTCAAGATCAGCACCCCTCCAGGCCTCCTGGTCCAGGCATTGCTCAGGCTCTCGCCTCTTAATCCTCCTGGGTTGTGGATTCTAGTGCAGATTCTGTGGACAGACAGCCTGACTCATACCCAGCTCATCCACTTACAAGCTATGTGACTTTGCCTCAGTTCCTTAACCTCTCTGGGCCTCAGTTTCCTCATCTGTAAAGTGGGAATAATAATAGTGCCCACCTCACAGACTTGCTGAGAGGATTGGATGAGACACTTAACCTTGTGCTTAGGCCTCAGCTTCTGGTCTGCCACAGTGCCTAGATCCAGGGGGTCTATAAAATCCCGTAGAAAGGCCAGTGTGTCCTGACAAGGGACATTATAAGCCTCACTGCATTATTGCTTTTGTCAGAGGCGTTTGAACCAGAGCCAGAGCAACTCCATCTTGAATAAGGGCTGGGTAAAATGAGGCTGAGACCTACTGGGCTGCATTCCCCGACAGTTAAGGCATTCTAAGTCACAGGATGAGATAGGAGGTCAGCACAAGACACAGGTCATAAAGACCTTGCCGATAAAACAGGTTGCATTAAAGAAGCCGGTCAAAACCCACCAAAACCAAGATGACAACAAGAGTGACCTCTGGTGGTCCTCACTGCTACACTCCCACCAACGCCATGACAGTTTACAAATGCCATGGCAATGTCATGAAGTTACCTGGTATGGTCTAAAAAGGGAAGATATGACTAACCCACCCCTTGTTTAGCATATAATCAAGAAATAACCATAAAAATGGACAACCAGCAGCCCTTGGGGCTGCTCTGTCTATGGAGTAGCCATTCTTTTATTCCTCTACTTTCTTAATAAACTTGCTTTCACTTTATGGCCTTGCCCTGGACTCTTTCTTGTGCGAGATCCAAGAATCCTCTTTTAGGCTCTGGATGAGGACCCCTTTCCTGTAACACTTTTAAGGGTACATGTCATAGGCCTTATAAACAGAGTATTTCAAAGCACTGACTTAAGTTGTGCTATCATCAGGAATTAACTATTCAAGTGCAATTGGTTTATCTGATTATAAGACAGTATTTCTGAGTTTGGGCATTTTGATGGGCTGTCTGAAGTACCTACCAATGAGAAAAAATGAAATATCTAAAGCATGTGCATTATATTGGTCACCAGAGAGAATTAACATATTTAAGGCCAGGCATAGTGGCTCACACCTATAACCCCAGAAATTTGGGAGACCAAGGTGGGAAGACAGCTTGAAGCCAGGAGTTTGAGACCAGCCTGGCAATATAGCAAGACCCCATCTCTACAAAAACCAAAAAACTTAGCCAGGTATAGTGGTTTGTGCTCGTAGTTCTAGCTACTTAGGAGACTGAGGTGGGAGGATTGCTTGAGGCCAAGAGTTTGAGGCTTCAGTGAGCTATGAGTCTAACTGCCCAGTGGGTTCATCTTGCCTGCTGCCTAGATAGAGCAGATTTATCAAGACAGGGAATTGCAACAGAAAAAGCATTAAATACACACAGAGCTAGCCAAACGTGAGATGAATTTTATTATTACTCAAATCAACCTCCCCAACAATTCAGAGGCTAGGGTTTTTGAAGTGTAGTTTGGCAGGCACGGGGCGAAGGAAGGGGAAGGCTGACTCATTGAGGATGGAATCAGGGGTGTGGAAAACCGCCCTTGTGAGCACTGAACCACTTCTGGGCGGAAGCCACAGAGGACGGTCTGGTCCAGGTGAGGCGATCGGCAAAAGCTTGAAAAGACATCTCAAAAGGTCAATCTTAGGTTCTACAATAGTGATGTTATCTGCAGGAGTAATTGGGGAAGATACAAATGCTGTGACTTCTGGAATAATGGTTGGTAATTATTTAACTACATCTGTATCTTAGCAGAATTCAAGCCCCTCTCATCCTCCTAACCTGGTGATCTTTTATTAGTTTTATAAAGACGAATTAATTTTGGACAGGGCTATTATCACTTAAACTATAAACTAAATTTCTCAACAAGTTAACTTGGCTTATGCCCAGGAATGACCAAGGGCAGTTTGAAGATTAAAGGCAAGATGGAATTGGTTAGATGAGATCTCATTCACTGTCATAATTTTCTCACTGTTATGATTTTTGCAAAAGTGGTTTCATGATTATGCCACTGCCGTCCAGCCTGGGTGACAGAGTGGGCCCTGTCTCTAAAAAAAATTAACACAAAATAAGTAAAAGTGATTGGTTCACTCTGTAGCACCTGGTGCAATCTCTTTCCCTAAGAGAGAAAGAGTCTCAGTTACCTTGCAGCCCACGACAGCTGTTTGTCCCCAGCAAAACTAGGCAATCACTGTGGCAAAGCCTTGGGTTCTGGCCTCTGTGGCAGGTACTGGCAGTGGTGTGCTAGTTAGTGGCCCTCTGGAATACAGACAGGACCTATTCATAGCATCTGCCAGTTTCCATGGTGTAAATATTCCCACCAAAGCGATTTCAGGTCACCAGAGTGACAACACTGACCTAGGTTGGAACAGAATACTCACATTCTGCTCTCACAAGCCTGTACCAGCGAAAGATGCCAGCCTGGGAATCACATCTCTGTCTGTGGGAATTTGGTGGGTCCCTGCACTGCTCTTCTTGCCCATACAGGAGGCCAGCCCAGGTTGTCCTAGGGTCCTAGTGAAGTGGTGTCATTGTCTGGGGTAAATACCCAAGATTCATTATCTCACAGCCATAGAAAACTAGGACACAGACACACAAGGAGCGAGCTTCAGAGTGGAAGTTTCATAGGCGAAAGAAAAAGAAAAGCTCTTTCCTGCAGAGAGAGGGGTCCTGAGCGGGTTTTCTGGTCTGTGGCAAAATGCAAGGGATTTTATAGATGAGCTTGAGGAGGTGGTGTCTGATTTACATAGCGCATGAAAGATTTGTTGGACCAAGTGTGCCATTTGCATAAGGCACAAAAAACTGGTTAGGACTCGGTGTGCCATTTGCATAGGGCATGAAAAAGTTGGCCGCCCTACCCTGATGTTTTATTATGCAGATGTGTTCTCTACCTGGCAGGAGCCACGTTACCTGCTTCTTTACTATACATGTGGTGACAAAGAAAAGGGAAGATGGAGCCTCCGAACTGAACACGCCTGGCTTCCGGGTCGCCCTTTTGCCACAGCTGCCGGCATTCGCTTGTGCAAGCTTCCAGCTTGCTTATCTATGTCTGCAGTTCGATTTTTCAGGCTGCTTTTTGTTAGAAAATAAATTATTTGGGGGCTGCTTTTTGTTAAAAGGGAAATTCTGCCAAGGACTCTTACCCTCACTATCTGCCTAAATAATTTCTTTCTAGCTCCTCTACCACTAGGGCCCAATGCTGGGTATCTAAACAAACAGGAATGAAAGGATTGGTAAGTGGCGCTGCAGTGAGAAGTTGCTCTAGTCCATGCTTCGGTTAGATTTTCTCCCACTCAGCCATGAGGTGGAAGGCCAGAGAAAGCCACTTGTGCACAGAAGCTGGGACAGAACATCTAATTCCCTGGAGAACATCAAAACCAGCCCAGGCTGGTTGGGAGTCTTAGGGACATGAGGTAGGTGACATGTTCATGAGAGCATTGTTCTCATCAAAAGAAGGCTTGTTACATGGGGAGAAAGTGGAAGGGGTGTGTGTGTGTGCGTGCACAGGACTCACTGACGTCCCCGAGTAGGAATAGTGAAATTGAGGGTGCAAGACAAGGAGGAGATGGGAATTGTGTTCAGAGCCAGAGGGTGACGTTTTGGTTTTGGAGAAGTCATTGGTGGTCTTGGTGAGTCATGACATGACCTGGGGCTTGTTCAGGGGACAGTGTGACCAAGATGGAATGGGACTGTCATAAGTAAGGAGGAAGTCAAAAGGCTGAGAGAGAAGCGGAGGGTTATGGGTCATTCCAAGGACAAGTGACTCAAGGCATGACATGATATAACCAGGAGACCTAGAATTTTTTTTAAAACGAGATTTTTGAATGAAGGTAAAGGTAATGTTCTGGAAAAACAAGTAAAGCAGTAAAGGACTAATCCTGCTTCAAGCACTGTGGCTTGGCGGGCTTTGGGGGCGAGAGTGGCTTTGTGCTGTCAGAGAAACAGGGAAAATCATGAGTCAGAAGCAGCAGAAGTGAGGGCAGAGGTGCCCTTTAGCCCCACGCCATGCTTGCCACCCTAACAGCCTTTCAGGCAAGTCAGCGTGCCCTTGGTTTCCTAGCAGGCGCGCTCTCCCAGGTGGAGTCCTGGGGCTGAACACATCCCCTGGACCCATGTGGACTTTCCAGGATCTGAGTTCATGGCACTAATTGCTGGTTTATCCTTTTCTCCTCTGGGGAAATTCTTATGGCTGGGAAGATTCCCTCTGATATTTTAGAAGAACATAATAATTAAGCATTTTAAGGGGAGGAGGCTTGTAGAAGTTCAAATTAGATGCTATATGGGGAAATTATAGCTGCTGCCGCCAAGAAGCAGCAGCAAGAAAGGCTGTCAGCAAGAAGTTGGGTGCAACGGAGACAGGAATGGGCCCGCTTTGGACCAGCAAGGCCAGGTGTGCTTCCCAACCTTCCTGCACCTCTGCCCATTCCATCTCAGGTCCAGGCACCGCCCAGGGCCCAACAGACCAGAGAGCAGCTGGGTTCTCATCTCCCAAAACCACACAAGAAGTCCTGACCTTCTCAGATGGTTGGCATGAAGCCCCACTCCACGGACCACCTTCCTCCTGTGTCTACCCCACCAGCAAATCATGGGCAAGGAGGGCCATGGGGCTGCTGGTGAAATGGGACAGTTCCCTGACTCCCCTCGCAGGACATGGGGCCGCTGGTGAAATGGGACAGTTCTCTGATTCCCCTTGCAGGGCATGCGACAGGGGTGTTGCCTGTTTGGTCACCAGGGAGCATGCAGACAGGCAGGTACAAAGGCCGGGGCGCGTGCTTTTGGGGTCCCACCCCAGGCAGCATCTGGGGCGGATGTCTGAGCCTCCCGAAGCCCAAGTGAGCATGTGTTACAGGCTTTTTCAGGTTTGCCATCTGCAGATGGCTTGTGTGTTAATCAGCTCAATGGACAAAGTGTGACAGCTTTCTCTATCTGGAGCTCTTGCCTAGCGTGCTGGAAAAATCGGATCGCGCACCGTCTCGAAGGATGCATGCAAGGTTTCACTGAGTGGTGGAGGTGCCTCACAGCAAGATGGATGGAGAGCTGGGAGGAGGCATGGAGTGGGAAGGTGGTGTTCCCCTGCAGTCCAGCTGTTCTCGGCCCATTCCGTCCTTCTCTGCCGTGCTGCCCCACTGCTTTTTGTTGCTCTATTCCTCTGCTTCTCTCTGTGTTCAGCCTGTGTGTCTGAGCCTGCTAAGGTCTGGGGTTTATATGGGCACAGGATGGGGGGCATGACAGGCCAGAGTGGTCTTGGAAAACGCAACATTTGGGCGCGAAAACAGGAGTGCTTGTTCTCACTTAGGTCCGCAGGCACAGGCCTGAGGGTGGAGACCTGGCAAGGGACCCCGCCCTTCTCTAGCCAGCACTTCCCTGCCCCTGTGTCTGCACCACTGGGTCTATCCCCTGAGCTGTCCAGGCTGTTTTCAGGAGCCAGTGGTGAGGAATCCCAAGATGGGAAGACAGTGCCTCCTCCCTCCTCCCAGGCCTCCAGGAGGCCATCCTCCAGGACAGAGGACAGAGGAGGGGAGATTCCTGCTGGTGCTCTCTGCTGCAGTGTAGGCTCTGAGGTAGGCCCAGGAATTCATGCCATCCAAAGGAGGAGGATCCAGGAGTTCTGTTGGCCTCACAGCTTCTGTCCAGAGCGGCAGTTCTGGGGACAGAGAAGTGCCGGGGTATGGGGCTCCCGAGGCTGTGTGTCTACATCTCATCACTTCTGGACTGTCGAGATTGACCATTGGTGACTTTACCTCCTGTCTGCACTGTGCCGGCAAAGGTGAAGCCCACACCCTGGGGCAGAACAGTTCTTGCTCAGGGAGGGCCCGCTGTGGCCGTGGTGGGCTCCGGGTGTGGTTGGGCCTGGGGCATGGTTGGGCTCTGCGCCTGAGTCTCCCTACAGCTCCCATGTGTGCGCCTCCTCCTCGCTGAGACAGAGTCCCTGCAGTGTTAAAAGGCGGGGATCACATGTTTTGCTCAGTGGCTTTGGGGACTGGGTGTTTCTGCTCTCAAACAAAATTGGGAACCTTCTGGGCCTTTGGCCCCGCCTGCCTCTGCATGGGTGTTTATGGGATTCCTGTAACCAGGCAGACCCATTTCCAGATTCGTAGAGGATGGCAGCCCGCCTGTGTAAATGCTATGGTTGCCTGACATGGATTGGGACTCCGGCTGGCCCAAGGCCCCAGGGCCCTGCTTGGCATCGGCTGCCCCTGAGCTGCTCACTTTATTTGGCATTCGCAGAGGGGCCTTTGTACGGTCAGCAGCCTGCACAGAGCTCTCTAGGCCATGATCATGATGGAGTCAGGTCGGAGCAGGGACCCAAAAGCAGCTGCAAGGCCGGATCCCTGGGGCACAGAGGAATGTGTGGAGTCTGGCAAGGGGCTGTCAAGTCCAGGTTGCTTAGTACAGACCACGCTGGGGACACAGGAATCCAGATGGCAAGATCTCAGGGTCAGATGAAGCAGCAGGTGGTGGGGAAATTGGACCGGAAAGGCCAAGTCAGTGTCCACCATCCCATCAGACAAGGGGTCCTGGAGAGTCTCAGCCCAGCAGGTAGGAGACTGTGCTCACAGGACCCCTGGGAAGAATGTCTCAGGCCTGACATATTTTGTGATCGGGCCAAGATTAGGATGAGGCGAGTGAGGAGCAAGGATGTCAACTCTAAGGAGGCACCACTCCCAGGACCAGCCTGCCCTTGCATGGCCCTGAGACCTAGGAGAGAAGCTTCCTTCAATTCTGCACCTTGTCACCTCCCTCACCTCCCCTCAACCCTAGCCCTGCAGGTTATGCCTTTGCTAACCCAGACGGCTGCCCCTTTGGTTCCACATAACAGCACCGACAGACTGAGTTCACAGATTCTGGGGGTGGTTGGGATCTCTACCTGGGTTTAGGCACCCTTCCTGGTGGGTTCTCTCAACACGTTCTCAACAACTACTTCATTTATCCAGCTGCCCAAAACAGATCCTTGGGACTCAGTTCCTCCTCTTCTTTCCTTCCCACTGAGACAGCTGGGCCAGGTTCCTAACTGGTCTCCCTCTCTCCAGTCCTGCCCCTCGAATCCATTCCTGGCCTTCCTAAAACTCAGATCTAATGTCATCTCCCCCATGAGTCTTGGAGAGGACATGACCCAGTCTATAAAGGGGTGCCACACAGTTCTTTATTGAACATTGCTTAGTTTTCTGACTCTAAAATTAATAATTAAGGAAACACAAGGAAAGACAGAAAAATAGAAAGAGGTGGATTACTCATTTTGGCCCTATGAAACCAGATGCAGCCACAAGACTTGCTTGGCCAGTGAACATTCAGTGGAGGTGATGTGTGTCACCCCACTGGACAGAAACTTCCAGAGCCAGTGTGTGATTTTCCATGTGCTCTTTTCCCGCTCTGAGAGTATGTCTGTGTCTGATGTAAGCAAGACCTCTTGCCCCTGAAACTTCTCTGCATGGAGGAGACTCAGGCACAACCCCTGATGAGCCTCCTGGCTGGGCCAGTTAACTTTGTACAACAGGTGCAAAGCTCACTCCAGCAGAGACGCTGATCCTGGTCAGCAGCAAGAGGATGTGGATGGCTTCAATCATGCCGTTTCCACTTCTGGAAAGAGAACTCATTCACTGGCAACATTTCCATTGTGTTACCGGGCAGCATCCCAGCTGTTGAGGACACGAAGTGGACAAAACAGGCAAGCAGTGAGGGTCCTGCTCTTTTGGAGCCTACCTCCTTGGGGGACCCAGACACGCAAGCAAATAAAATAATGTGTTAATTGCAGATGGCGCGGAGTGCTTTGATGAAAATAGAACTGAGCAGTGCACATGGAGGGGTGACAGGAGACCAGAGGGGTGTCAAGGGCCTCTCCTGAGCTGAGAATGGAATGAGGATAAGGAGTCAGCCAGGTGAGGAGGGAGAAGAACACCCCAGGGCTGAGACACATTTGGCATGCTGAGGGACAGAGAGGGGTCCTGTGTGTTGCTGCAGAGTCATGGGCAAGGGGCAGGGGGAGGAGAAGGTTGGAGGGAGCAGCAAGGGAAGATCATGGGGACCACGTACACAGCTGGGATAGCTTCTAAGTGCTGTTGGGAAGTTCTTTTTTTTTTTTTTTTTTTTTTTGAGACAGAGTCTCACTGTGTCACCTAGGCTGGAGTGCAGTGGTGCAGTCTCGGCTCACTGCAACCTCCACCTTCCGAGTTCAAGCGATTCTCCCACCTCTGCCTCCTGAGTAGCTGGGATGACAAGCATGCACCACCATGCCTGGCTACTTTTTGCATTTTTAGTAGAGGTGGGGTTTCGCCATGTTGTCAAGGCTGGTCTCAAACTCCTGATCTCAAGGGATCTGCTTGCCTCGGCCTCCCAAAGTGCTGGGATTACAGGCATGAGCCACCGCGCCCGGCCATGTTGGCAAGTTCGTAGAGGGCTTGTAGCACAGCAGTGACCTCCTCTGATTACCCATTGGCTATTGGTAGAATTGGCTATAGGACTGAAAGAGAGAGAGTGATGGCTTTGACTGGGAATGTGACAGTGAAAGGGAGAGAAGTAAACACATTTGGGAAGTACTTTGGATGTAGCATCTGATGAGGTTTGAAAAGAATTGTTTGTGGAAGGTGACGCCAGAGCAATCAAGAATAACTCCTGTGCTTTCACCTTGAGAAAGTCCAAATGTCATGAAAAGCCAGACAGCAGTGGAATCTCTAAATGGAAATAGCAAGAGATTTTGTTCCCTCTCAGTTTTCCTAAGAGGTCTTTCTTCATGAAGTTGGGTAGGACACCGGGCCCCTGAGGCTCTTGTCCCTCCTCACCATTCTTTTTTCTTTTGACTGGAGAAGTGTCCGCATGAGTCTGTGGGAGGCAAGGGTTGGGGGTTGGGAGGAGGAGGAGAAGGAGAGCTCACCTGTCTGCTTCCCACCGCATGCCCAGAGGCTGTGGTTTGTGACTGTTGGTTTTGACAGTCTTTACTGGCATCTGATCAAGCTGGAGAAGATCAGGAGGTTAATTTTGCCCTGAAGGCAGGCATCATGCCTGGCATCTATGCAATAATTTAGAGCATGTTGAGTGCTCTCTGATGTCCAGTTTTGAGTGGAAGGGCTCCTAAGGCTACACTGGAAATAGGACTTGCCTTGGCCTCAAAGTCATTGGACATTCCACAGGCTGACCAACAGAAGTAAAGGGGGCTCTTAGAAGTTCCTAAAGCCCCCAGTGAGGTATTTGTCTGGGCAGAGCTTTGAGGAGCACAGCAGCTGTGCCTGGCTTGCTCCCTAAGGATTTAGGGCTAACCCTAGGTTCAGGTTCCTCTTTGCCAAGAGGGAGAATACCTGTTCTTACTCCTGTTCTCAAGACCTTGTGGGGAGAATGATTAGAGAACTAATAAAATGATGGGTAAAGACGCTGGGGTGGGGAGAGGCAGGCTTGGGTAGAAGTATGGGTAAGAGGTATTCTGCCAAGATGTATTAAAATTGTTCCTAGGCCGGGCGCGGTGGCTCAAGCCTGTAATCCCAGCACTTTGGGAGGCCGAGACGGGTGGATCACGAGGTCAGGAGATCGAGACCATCCTGGCTAACACTATGAAACCCCGTCTCTACTAAAAAAATACAAAAAACTAGCCAGGCGAGGTGGCGGGCGCCTGTAGTCCCAGCTACTCAGGAGGCTGAGGCAGGAGAATGGCGTGAACCCGGGAGGCGGAGCTTGCAGTGAGCTGAGATCGGGCCACTGCACTCCAGCCTGGGCGACAGAGCGAGACTGCGTCTCAAAAAAAAAAAAAAAAAAAAAAAAAAAAAAAATTGTTCCTTTGGGCCAGGCGCGGTGGCTCATGTCTGTAATCCCAGCACTCTGGGAGGCTGAGGCAGGTGGATCACCAGATCAGGAGGTCAACACCATCCTGGCCAGCATGGTGAAACCCCCTCTCTACTAAAATACAAAAAATTAGCCAGGCGTGGTGGTACCACCTGTAGTCCCAGCTACTCGGGGGGCTGAGGCAGGGGCATCACTTCAACCCAGGAAGCAGAGGTTGCAGTGAGCCAAGATCACGCCATTGCACTCCAGCCTGGCAACAGGTAAGATTCTGTTTAAAAAAAAAAAAAAAATTGTTCCTTCGATACCAGTTCCTATGTTTGGCTGTTGGCTTTGAATGTGGGAATGAAGCAACAATACATGACGTAGTTACAATACAGAAAACTGGTCTTTTTTATGTTTCTCCTCTTACCTTGTCATGTTTAAACAAACAAACAAAATGCACAAAAACCCCTAGGTTAAACAATATAATTCTCATTTTAAAAATTCAAACAGTTCAATGTCCCACAACTATTTGGTCTCATTACCCAGAGTTAACTACCAGTGACAAAAACATTCATCTAGACATTTTTGATGGATAAACAATCATAGTTGTCAGGCACGGTGGCTCACGCCTGTAATCCCAGCACTTTGGGAGGCTGAGGCAGGAGGATCACTTGAGGCCAGGAATTCGAGACTAGCTTGGACTACTCGGTAAAACCTTGTCTCTACTAAAAACATAAAAATCAGCCAGGTGTGGTGGCACATGCCTGTAATCCCAGCTACTTTGGAGACTGAGGCACAAGGATTGCTTGAACCCAGGAGGTAGAGGTTGCAGTGAGCCAAGATCATACCACTGCCCTCCAGCCTGGGCTACAAGAGCAAGACCCTGTCTCAAAAAAAAAAAAAATCATAGTTTATACATAATTAAATATACACATAGATATATATATAAAATAAGTATTTTAAAATGAATATGCCAGCAAATTGTAAGGCTCTTTTGCATCTTCTTCTTTTTTTACATAACTTTTTAGAATGTTTTATATCAACATACATAAATCACCTTTCTTTTCAGTGACTGACAAGTACTCCATCTAATGGATGTACTATTATTTTCTTATCTAGTTCCCTACAATGGATAGTTAGGTTATTTCTAGTTCTTTGATGCTGCAAGAATCAAATCAATGAACACACACAAAACCACACATAAAGTATTAAAAAGTAAAACGGACTGGGCACAGTGGCTCACCCCTGTGATCCCAGCACTTTGGCAGGCCGAGGTGGGCAGATCACTTGAGGTCAGGAGTTCGAGACTAGCCTGGCCAACATGGTGAAACCCCATCTCTACTAAAATTATCAAAATTATCTGGGACTGGTGGGCACTTGTAATCCCAGCTACTCTGGAGGCTGAGGCAGGAGGATCACTTGAACCTAGGAGGTGGAGGTTGTGGTGAGCTGAGATTGTACCACTGCACTCTAGCCTGGGTGACAGAGTGAGACTCAGTCTTAGAAAAAATAAAAAATAAAAATAAAAAATGAAAAGTAAAATGAACAAAGACTGTTTCACTCATTAGTAAATAAGAGGTGGCCTTCTAACCTCTAAGAACGAAAACTAAAAGATGAACAGTGGTTGGCAATGCTCTTGGGGTGCCTGACAGAAACAGACTTATATCTCTTCTGACAGGTGATGATTTTACTCCAGGCCAGGAGTCCTCTCATAAGCCTATAAATATGAACTCACCGGCCTGAGCAACATGGTGAAACCCAGTCTCTACCAAAAATACAAAAGATTAGCTGAGCATGCTGGTGTGTGCCTGTGGTCCCAGCTACTTGGGAGACTGAGGCAGGAGAACCACTTGAGCCCAGGAGGCAGAGGTTGCAGTGAGCCGAGATCACACCACTGCACTCCAGCCTGGGAAACCACAGTGAGACCTCGTGTCAAAAAATATATATATGAGCTCAAAATTTCAAATGAAAAATAAGCTACCAAGAACAAGAACCAGCAAAACCAACAACTAAGAATTAAATTCCCAAGAAAATAAAATATTCACATTATCAAATGTAGATTATAAAATAAATATGCCTAAACTTACTACAGAAACTTAAAAGTAAAGTTGAAAATACGAGAAAAAGGCCAGGCGTGGTGGCTTATGCCTGTAATCCCAGCACACTGGGAGGCCGAGGCAGGCAAATCACCAGGTCAGAAGTTCGAGAACAGCCTGGCCAACATGATGAAACCCTGTCTCTACTAAAAATTTAAAAAAATAGCTGGGTGTAGTGGCAGGCGCCTGTAATCCCAGCTACTTGAGAGGCTGAGGCAGGAGAATCGCTTGAAGCAGGAGGCAGAGGTTGCAGTGAGCCAAGATTGCACCACTGCACTTCAGCCCAGGTGACAGAGTGAGACTCCGTTTCACAAAAAAAAAAAAAAAAAAAAAAAAAAAAAAAACAAACAAACAAAACAAAAAAACACGAGAAAAGGATAAGCTTACTCTCTATATAAAAATATACCAGGTCAATTGAAGAATAAAATACTTCTAAAAATTAAGAAAAGTAGCCAGAGGAATTTAAAAACACAACAGAAAGAGTAAATAACAGAAGAGACAATTAATTACCTGGAAGACAGATCTGAAAAAATTACTCAAAACTTGGTGCAAAGAAGAAAGATGATGGTGGCTGGTGCAGTGGCTGTGCCTATAATCCCAGCACTTTGAGAGGCTGAGGTGAGTGGATCACTTGAGCCCAGGAGTTTTAGACCAGCCTGGGCAACATAGCAAAACCCTGTCTCTACCAAAAAAAAAAAAAACACAAAACACAAAAAACAAAAATTAGTTGGGCATAGTGTCATGTGCCCGTAGTTCCTGGGTCCCTTCTCATGTATTGTAGGAGGGACCCAGTAGGAGGTCAATGAATCTCTGGGATGGGTTTTTCCCATGCTGTTCTCGTGATAGTGAACAAGTCTCACAAGATCTGATAGTTTTATAAAAGGGAGTTCCCCTGCACAGGCTGTCTTGCCTGCCTCCATGTAGGACATGCCTTTGCTCCTCCTTGGGAGGATCACTTGAGACCAGACCAGGAAATCAAGGCTGTCGTGAGCCATGATCATGCCACTGCACTGCAGCCTGGACAAGAGAGTAAGATCCTGTCTCAAAAAAAAAAAAAAAAAAAAAAAAAGCAAACAAAAGAAGAAGAAAAGGGAGATGGAAAATATGAAAAAGAAATGAATAACATGGAGGATATTATAAAATGATCAAACATACATATAACTAGAATGCCAGAAAGAGACAATAGAGATTGGGAGAGGGACAATGTTCAATGATATTTTTGCTTTTTCTGAGAATGCTCCCAAATTGATGAAAGACATGAATTCTGAGATTCAGGAAATAATGAATCATCAGCAGGATAAATATAAATAAATGTATATCAAGATGCACTGGAGGGAGCACTATGGAGATCTGCCAAATGCCAGCCAAGGACCCCTCCACCTTACTCATGTCCTTTTAAATTCTTGTGCTAAATTCAGTAACAGCAGCAACAATAAGGATACCTTATTTTCATTTAGCATTTTATGTTGTATGAAGTCTTTTATAGTGTATAAATATGTCAAAGGTAAGACCTTTGACAGATGAGGAGATGCATGTCAAAGATTAGGAGACCTAGTTCAAGGCCAGCTCACTTGGCAGCAGATGAAAGGCAGCAGATGCTTGGTCAGCTAACTGGGACCCTTCCCACTTTGTGCTCCCATGAAAAAGTTTCTGAGTTCCTTGGAAGCTGCTTCCAATGACAGAGACAGTTGCACATTAGGGGCTATTAAGTAGGGTCTGGGAAAGAGACAATTTCCTGATATGGAGAGGGTCCCAGGTTACAAGGCGGATTGCATCAGAATTTGCCCTCAGTTTCAGGAAACTAGAGAAGCCTCTTGTCTTGGATAGAAAGAGCTGTTGAGTTGGGGAAGGACTCTGGGCTGTGGGAGAACCTATTTAGCTTAAGGAAGAACTCAGCCAGTGAATCAGTTTTAAGGCTCTTTTGCTCTTACTTTCCTTTCTCTGAGAGATGTTGGTGTGGCTGTGGTGTGTTATGAAAGAACAGTGGGCAAAAACAGAAGTTATGGGTCAGGTTCTGGTTTTGTCCTTTGGACTCATACTGGGCTTTGTTTACTTAAGAGGGAGGTTGCTTCTAACAGGAGCAGTGTGTGTCCTTGGAAGCCGGGGGGTTATTATAGTTTACAAAAGTGATCTAGAAGACTTCCAACTTACTATTGAGGTTGTCATTGAATCTCTTAACATTTCTCTAAAAAAATGAAAAGAAGGTGTGAGCTTTTCTGATTGTCAAAATGGGACATGAATGAGAAAAGGTTAAAAAACACAGAACAGGAAGCTCTTGTTGATGGGTGTGTTAGTTTGTTCTCACGCTGCTAATAAAGACATACCTGAGGCTGGATAATTTATAAAGAAAAAGAGGTTTAATGGACTCACAGTTCCACATGACTGGGGAGGCCTCACAATCATGGCAGAAGGCAAAGGAGGAGCAAAGGCATGTCCTACATGGAGGCAGGCAAGAGAACCTGTGCAGGGGAACTCCTTTTTATAAAACTGTCAGATTTCATGAGACTTATTCACTATCATGAGAACAGCAAGGGAAAAACCTGTCCCTGTGATTCAATTACCTTCCACTGGGTCCCTCCCACAACACAAGGGAATTATGGGAGCTACAATTCAAGATGAGATTTAGGTGGGGACACAGCCAAACCATATTAGTGAGTCAAAATGATATATGGAAGTTCTAACCCTCAGCATCTTGAAATGTGATCTTTTGGGAAATAGAATCATGGCAGATGTAATTAGTTATATTAAGATGAAGTCATACCAGAGTAGGGTGGACCCCTACTCCATGTGACTGGTGTCCTTACAAGAAGACAGGGACACGGGGAGAACCATCTCTAAAGACTGAAGATTGGAGTGATGCAGGTACAAGCCAAGGGATGTCAAAGATTGCCAGTAAACCACCTGAAACTAGGAAGAGGAAAGGAAGACTTGCCCTATAGGTATCAGAGGGATTGTGGCCCTGCTGACACCTTAACTTTGTACTTAAGAATTGTGAGATGATAAATTTCTTTGGTTTTGGTTTTATGTACCCAGTTTGTGGTACCTAGTTATGGCAGTCTTCAGAAATGAGTACAGTGGGCATGTGTGACTTTGAATCTCTTAACATTTCTCTAAAAAAATGAGAAGAAGGTGTGAGCTTTTCTGATTGTCAAAATGGGACATGGAATTGTCCCATGGGACATAGGATATATGTATATACGAAAGGGAGTTTATCAGGAAGAATTGGCTCACATGATCACTAGGCAAAGTCCCGTGGCAGGCTGTCTGGAAGCTGGGGAAGAAAGAAGCCACTGATGGCTCAGTATGAGTCCAAAAGCCTCAAAAGCAGAGAAGCTAATAGTGCAGACCTCAGTCTGTGGCCAAAGGCCCAAGAACCTCCGGCAAAGTCCAAGAATCCCAAAGCCGAAGAACCTGGAGGCTGATGTTCAAGCGCAGGAGGAGCAGGAGGAATCATCCAGCATGGGGGAAAGAAAGCAGCCAGAAGACCCAGCAAGCCAGCCTATCCCACCTTCTTCTGCCTGCTTTGTTTCAGTTGCACTAGCAGCCGTTTGGATGGTGCCCATCCTCACTGAGGGTGGGTCTGCCTCTCCCAGTTCACTGACTCAAATGTCAGTCTCCTCTGGCAACACCTTCAACACCCTCACAGACACACCCAGAAACAATACTTTACCAGCTGTCTAGGCATCCTTCAGGCCATTCAAGTTGACCCCAATAGTAAGCATCACAGGACTAGATATTCTTTTCCCAACTCCAGGCAGCTTGACTATGAGGATGTCCCCTAAACACAGCCAGTTGGACATTCCTGCCACTATTTCTGAATTTGGAGGAAGTAAACCAAGCCTCCAGGTTAGTTAGAGACTTTTTAA
Organism: Macaca thibetana thibetana; assembly: GCF_024542745.1. NCBI lineage: Eukaryota > Metazoa > Chordata > Mammalia > Primates > Cercopithecidae > Macaca > Macaca thibetana. Next base: position 139,955,992 of record NC_065578.1, on the reverse strand, counting down.
AACAGTGACTGTGGCCAAGTGGACGGTCTGATGGCTCAGCAGCTGGTGCCCGGCGGTGTCACCAGGACAGTTAGCATGGTCCTGCTGGCTGCTGTAGCAACATTCCAGCTGACACCATTCCCCGGCTCCCAACTATTTCCTGCCTGGGCATGTTTTCTGGCCTTCCCATGATTCTATGAGCTACTGACCCTTCTCTACTATGTTAACCAGAGCCAATTTCTGTTCTTTGGAACAGAACACTGACTAGTGCTTTACAATCTGTAAAGGATAGTCTCCATGCTTTTTATTTTTATTTATTTTATTTTATTTATTTATTTATTTATTTATTTATTTATTTATTTGAGACAGAGTCTCGCTCTGTCACCAGGCTGGAGTGCAGTGGCTCAATCTTGGCTTACCACAACCTCTGCCTCCCAGGTTCAAGAGATTCTCCTGCCTCAGCCTCCCGAGTAGCTGGGACTATAGGTGTGTGCCACCATGCCTGGCTAATTTTTGTATTTTTAGTAGAGACAAGGTTTCACCCTTTTAGTCAGACTGGTCTCGAACTTTTAACCTAGTGATCTGCCAGCTTCGGCCTCCCAAAGTGCTGGGATTACAGGAGTGAGCCACCGCGCCTGGCCTGCTTTTTATTTTTAAGTATCAGCTAACATTTGACTTAGAATCCACAGAGTGCCAATTCCTAATCAAGGGGGCAGTAAGCTCAAAGGAAGGCTATGGGTTGATTCTCCTGGGGTGGGAAGGGGAGGGGAGATGCATGCAGTAGGCAGAGGAACCAGATTTTCAGCATGACAGGTGAGCCTTGGGGGCACGGTCACATGGGCTAGAAGAAAATTCAGAAATCGTCTCATCCAATCCCTTCCCTTCCGTCAGAAATTGTGAAAGACTGATGACATGTGCAAAAAAAGATGACTGAGTATCCTGTGTAGTGTACTTTCCAAGGAATCTGCCTTTCATTATCTCAGAGCTATTTTACAACTCTAAGTTGTAGAAAATTGCCAATAATGCAAATGGTTTTTTGCCTGCAAAGAAGCAAATTAGTTGTGCACAGTGGAATGCAACTGATTATTGACCTGTTTTGGATCTCTCTGTAAATTCATTTCAGCGTTCTTTATATATGTATGTATATAAAATATAAATATATAATTGTGTGTGTATATACATACAGACACAACATCATACTGGTTTCCTCATTAATTAGTGAGTTAAATAAATGTTTGACAGATATTTATTGCATTCATTGTATTAATATGAGAGTCATGATTAAATCTCTTTTATGTAACAAATGAGGGATGTGGATCCTGAGGGTGCAGCACACATTGACCTACTTACCCAAGGTCAGTGTGCTAGTCTGGGTCCTCCAAGAAGCAGAGACCAAGATGGGATTAAACCTGCATAGATTTTATTGGGGGAAATACCTGTGAGAGAAAATGGGAAGGGGAAAGAGAAGAGAAGAGGAGAATCATCAGACCACAATGTGAGTCTGACCCTGAAAGAAGGAAAGTGTGAAGGAACCTCTAATAGAAGCCTTCCAGACCTTCGTGCATCTAAGAAAGACTCTTCAAGACCATCCAGAGCCCTGGGCAAATCAGCCATCAGAGGGGCTTTATGTTTCCTGACTCTTTCTGGAATTCCTCAACACTGCTCTTTTTTTTTTTTTTTTTTTTTTTTTTTTTTGAGACAGAATGTTGCCCTCTGGCCCAATCTGGAGTGCAGTGGCGTGATCTCAGCTCACCACAAACTCAGCCTCCTGGGTTCAAGTGATTGTCCTGCCTCAGCCTCCCAAGTAGCTGGGACTACAGGTGTGCACCACCATGCCCGGCTAATTTTTGTATTTTTAGTAGAGACAAGATTTCACTATGTTGGCCAGGCTGGTCTCAAACTCCTGACCTCGTGATCCACCTGCCTCAGCCTCCCAAAGTGCTGGGATTACAGGTGTGAGCCACCGAGCCTGGCCAGCACTGCTCTCTTTCATTTTTGTGCATTCCTACCTGTTTCATGCATCTCCACAATGGGACTTGAATATCTGAGGTCTCCACCCTGTGGAAGAGGGGGTTCTGGGAATGGTCACAAGGCTGTGGATGTGGAACATGCTTTCTGACCATAATATGGCACTGTCTCAGGTTAAGCCTAACAGATCTTGCCCCCCTTCCACACTAGAGAGTCTGTTTCTGAGGCCACAGGAGTGCGGCTGTGGTCTGGGTAAAACATGCTGGGAGAGACTAGCAAGACCAGTTCTATGCATCCAAAAGACCTGGGGTCTTGTTGTACTCCTCAGCGTGGAGGATCCATGATGGACTCCAGGCATAGTCAGCTTGCATCAATCAATGGAGATCCTTTTGGTGCTTATAAGTCCCCTGGATAGATCCCAAGAACATTCCAGAACCCCCAACATCTCGACTAGGCAGCTTCCTGTGCATTAGGAACAGAATCTTTCTTCCCTGAGGAATTTTAGTTCCCAAATGCTATGAGAGGAAGGACATTGCCCACAGGGTGGGTCAGAGACCTCCACGATTACGTGTCTGTTCCCTTATCAAGCAGGCCCTCAGCCTAGCAGTGCAGAGAGGACATGGATCTTCCCGAGATGCCCACTGTCTATGAGAGAGAAAGACCAAGAAATCGCTGGAGGACTGGGTGAGCAGTGCTATGAACCTGAGAGGGGTGTCCGACTCAGGAAAGACACTCTGAAGGAGGTGACATTTCAACTGGCTCAGGAAGGACAAATAGGAAGTGGCCTGTGAAGAAGCAGGAGTGAAGGGTCAAAATGTGGGACCGTGGGAGGAAGAGGGGACAGGAAAGTTGTGGGAAACATTGGGTGGGTGTAGGTAGAAAGTGAGGGATAAATTTGAGGAGACAAGGAGGATGGAAAGGGTCCTGAATGCCACACCAAAGCATGTCATCTGGAAGCCAGGGACATTGAAGGGTTTTAAGTACATGATGACACCATCAGATTTGCATCTGCTCTGGTCACACGCTAATCTGCTTTCTCTTAGTCTGACTTTGAGTGAGTTCGTGGAGTAACCAATGCAAAGGGGTGGCCTGAGAAGGACTCTGTGCTTCTATAGTTGAGTCCTTGTGGACAAACTGTAACCTAATAGGTAGACAAGATTGAGAACCTAACTTAGGAGTATGCACCTGTAACAACTGCTGAGTCTTGGCCAATCCCAGCAGCCATACTTCAGTCACTCATACATTGCTGAGTGTTCAAACTGTGTTCAAATAAGGCAAACGCCAACCTGTAACCAACCCAGCTGTTTCTGTAGCTCACCGCCAATTTCTGTACGTCACTTCCCTTTTGTTGTCTATAAATTTGTTCTGACTAGGGGGCATCCCTGGAGTCTGTGTGAATCTGCTGTGATTCTGGGGGCTGCCCGATTCACGAATTGTTCATTGCTCAACTAAACTCCTTTAAATTTAATTCGGCTGAAGTTTTTCTTTTAACAGAGGGTTGCGCCAACTCTCCAGAAAGAGCCCTTCTTTGACTCATTGCTAGCAGACTTGCTCTCCCCTGTGGGATTCAGGGCAAGGGCTCACAGAGGGGCCCCCATACCATATGTCTAAATATTTAAAAGTTATAAGAAGCCAACAAACCATTACATACAATGTGTTCTAGTCTCCATCCTTCACAAATATACTTAAAAAAAAAGAAACAGGGTCTTGCTCTGTCACCCAGGCTGGAGTTCAGTGGTGCAATCACGGCTTACTGCAGCCTCGACCTCCTGAGCTCATGTGATCCTCCCACCTCAGCCTCCCAAGTAGCTGGAACTATAGGAGTGTGCCATTACATCAGGTAATTTTTAAATTTTACTTTCGTAGAGATGGGGTCTCGCTATGTTGCCCAAGCTGTCTTGAAACCCTGGCCTCAATCCTCTGGTTTTGGCCTCCCAAATCTCTGGGATTACACACGTGAGACACTGCACGTAGCTCAAATATGCTTTTTCTTTTGAGATGGAGTCTTGTCCTGTTGCCCAGGCTGGAGTGCAGTGGCACAATCTCAGCTCACTGCAGCCTCTGCCTCCAGGATTCAAGCGATTCTCCCATCTCAGCCTCCCTAATAGCTGGGATTACCAGCACCCACCATCATGCCTGGCTAATTTTTGTATTTTTCTTGGAATGGGTTTTCACCATGTTGGCCAGGCTGGTCTTGAACTCCTGACCTCAGGTGATCTGCCTGCCTCAGCCTCCCAAAGTGCTGGGATTACAGGTGTGAGTCACCATGCCCGGCTTCAACTATGCTTTTGTAACAACCTGGAAAGCCAGATTGGAGGTTAGACTTGTCGATTCTCTGGAGTTCTGTGTCAGAAGCCAGAGGCGCGAAAAGCACTGGCCACAGCCCCCCTTTATCTTCCCAGCCTCTCTTTCCAGCACCCTGGGCCCACATGTCTCAGCTCTGCTCACATCTGCACAAATACTGCTTTTTGGCCATCACTTGGGAGAGACAGGCCTGGAGAAGAGTCTTATGCAGGGCCTGGAAGCTGACTTGGGGCCCTTTGGATAGATAATTTGGGGGTCCTGGTCCTGGGTCCACCAAACATGGTCTAGGTTCTAGAAAACAGAGCCTGGGTTTTAGCAGTAACATCCTGTTGGTCCTATGGACTCTTCTCCTAGTGAGAAGGACTGTGGCCTGAGGAGGATGAAGGGGGGCCTTGTAAAGCTTGGGTCTCAGGCAGAAACCCCCTCTTGTGTAAGGGTGGAAGGGAAGGCCCCCTAGGCCTCTCGTAGCACAAAGAGAAGGTGGGAGTGACCCCTGTGGGCAGTGGCTTAGGGTCTCTGCAGTTTTTCCACTGGAAGCAGTGCAGAGCCCCCTAGTTGGGGTCCCATGCCACTCACAAAATTCTTCCACTTTCACTTCTACCTCAAGCCGCCTGGCTGACAGTACTCCTCTTTCCACCTCTTTCGTGCGCTGTCAGGACTGTGTTTGGTGCTGCCTGGGCCCTGCGAGAGGGGGACCCGGAGCGGAAGGGAGTAACCGTGCAGCAGCCACCTTCCCAGGGCCGCCTGTTCTCTCTCACGTTTCTCTTTAAAATTTGTTTATGTGCGTTTCTGCATTTGTCCTCTTCCTTCCACAGGCCTGGCAGGTTCTATTTTTGAAGGTCTGGGCAGGGACCAAGGCCTGGCAAGTGTAGCCAAATCACACAGCTTCATCTGCCTTCCCTGGCCCTGGTCACTGCCGGCCTTCCTGCTCCCTCCTCCTCTCCCTCCTGGAAGAATAGGTCCTGTCTTCAGGCCCTGGACATCGAGAGAGAGAGAGAGAGAGAGAGAGAGAAATAGAGAGAGAAATAGAGAGAGAGAGAGAGAGAGAGGCTGAGAGCAAGAAGAACTCTGTTGGGCCTTGGAAACAGAGTTTTATTCCATCTCTCCTAAATTTGAAATATTTTTCCTGGGTTCTCTCCTTGGGAACGGTTATGTGTAGGATTTTAATTTATGACTAAATCCCAAATGAAAACAGTCCCTAAGCCCAACACCCAATAAAGTCCCCATTGAGTTTCTTCTCACACTTCCTCCCCACCTGGCAGACAAGGCCGCTGGCTCAGGTGTGTATTCTGAGCTCGCTGCAGGCCGGCCCCTCTCTGGGGCACCACTTCTGTCTTGTGCCTGGCTGTGTCCACAGCACAGGCCCCAACATCAGCCCCAGTGTCCTGTCTTGTTCACAAATGCTTGTTTGCCTTCTGTTCCTAATTTATAAACTGGTTTTCAAACTTGGTGGCTGTGGGCTTTGATCCTGGGGCTGTGAGTCCCAAGCGGCCAGGCACCAGGCATTCACTGAAGCAGGCTGTGTCCACAGCACCCAAACAGGCTGGTCCTGGGACTCACTGGCTTGGAAGATCAGAGCTGAAAAGACCTCAGAAATCACCGCACTTTACAGAAGGGGAAACTGAGAGAAGTAAGTTGTCCATTATCACACTTAAAACAAGGTTTTAATACTGGATTTCTGCTGTTTTTATGCCAGTCAACCTCAGAGGCATTGGGCAATGGAATCTTCTCTAGCTGACTCTATCCTTGTGTGAGAGGGATTTGGTGAGAACGGACACGGACTTGAGTCAGGCTCCTGACCCACGCTCCCGGGAGCAGCAGCCTATGGCTCAAAGCCACAAGGGAAGTGATATGGTTTGGCTCTGCCCCACCCAAAATCTCATCTTGAATTTAGTCCCCATAATCCCTATGTGTCAAGGGAGAGACCAGGTGGAGGTAATTGAACCATGGGGTGGTTTCCTCCATGCCATTCTCGTGGTAGTGAGTGAGTTCTCATGAGATCTGATGGTTTTATAAGGGGCTCTTCCCACCTTTGCTCAACACTTCTCCTTCTTGCCGCCTTGTGAAGTAGGTGCCTTGCTTCCCCTTCCCCTTCCACCATGACTGTAAGTTTCCTGAGGCCCGCCCACCCAGCCATGCTGAACTGTGAGTCAATTAAGCCTCTTTCCTTTATAAATTACCCAGTCTCAGGTATTTCTTTATAGCAATGTGAGAATGGACGGATATAGGAGGATTGCCTGGCATTCTCCCAGGCATGGGGGGAATGGAGGGAAGAGCTGCAGGAATGGGGGTGGTGTGGGAAGTGGAGCCTGGTGGGGTTGGGGAAGGTCTGCAAACTGGGGCAGGGGCTTGGGGGTCCTCCCAGGGTCACTGAGAATATCTTGTTGCTTCCCAGGCCAGATTCTGGGAGTGGAGCAGGACTTCAGAGGACAGTGGCTCCCAGGACATCCCTCAGCCCAGGACTCTTGTCCCCATAAAGCACTGTACAATCCCTTATCTGACTCCATCTCCCACACTTTCAACACTGTGCCTTCTGGGAATCACCATCCAGCATTCCCCAAATCCCAGATGTTCTTCTCTGAGCAGTCCCTTTGTCTCCTTGCTCTGATGGAAACCTGTTCTCCCCCGAGATCACCGGTTCCCTAAAACTCCCTCATATGGTGAATCTTTTCTACTCAATGGGATTGTCCTGCTAAACCTAGAGGAGAGGTGGGGTCTTCTTTTCTCCACTCTACTGCTGCTTCTCCCTAAAACACCTAGAAGTTAATCTTGTGTCATTAGAGAGACTTTCTGAGATGCCCCCAACAGTCATTTATAGATGCCCTGAGCTTTCCCCTTTCATTCCTTGATGTTTAATGCCTAGATTGCCATCAATCTCAACACCTCTCCTGATTGAGCACTGGGAGGATTTTTCTTAGACTGTGACCTTTCCTTCCTTGAACTTCTCTCCTTACTCATGTTGGCCTCCACTGAGCTTCAGTCCCACGCTCCAGTGGGCATATCCTAGACCCTGCCATTTATTACCAATTAAAGCACCCCCTCCATAATCTCAATTGTGTCTCAACTGAAAGTTGTATCTCTCTCCAACCACTTTCCTGATCACTCCGTCTAGTACCTACTGTTTGTGGCTGTACTGGGATGATAGTCCATTCCTTCTACCATCTTTTCACGGCTGTCACCCACCTTTGTGTTCAGTTACCTCCTTTTGCAGCTGAGGTTCCATGGCCTATCAGTAGAATTCCCTCCTTTCCAAACACCTAGAACTTCCTTGCTCCCTTGTGTGTTAGTCACCTGGTGAAAGCCAAATCCCAGCCTACTCTGTGCAGCAACTGCACAGGGCTAAAGAAGGAACCCACCATGCAGAGCAGTCTCATCTCAGGTTTATGCCCATTAACCTCAGGTGGACCCTGAGTGCTGCCTGGCAAGCCCAGTCCGTTCACTTTCCCACTCTCCAGAGCATTATGTCGCACCTCTGCTTCTCTCATTCCTTCACACCTCCTTCACCATGCTCATTCTCAGTGGACAGCTTAGTAACAAATGAGAAATGAGAAACAATCAGAAGAGGATGCCACATGCTGTCACCATCCTGTCTAGACCCCTCCTTCATTTATGCCCTACTTCTCAGCCTTCCTTCTGTTGTTATGGAGGAACTGCCTATCAAAGACCAAGAGCTGCATTTCTCTACTAGACTCCCTGCTCAGCAATTATACCACTCTATTCTTCATAATCAGTACCCGCTGTCTTCTGAAACATTCCAGTTGCACAGAAACGTGCTGGAATAGCTCCCATGTTCATCAACTTTCCCTTGATCTTACATCTGCCTCCAGCCACTGACCCATTTCTTTGCTCCCTCTTACAGCAAAACTCTTCAAGAGAGCCTTTACTTGCCACCTCCCATTCATCTCCTCCCCTTCTCTTTCATTTTTCTTTTTCTGTTTTTTTGTTTGTTTTGTTTTGTTTTTTGTTTGTTTGCTTGTTTTTGGTAGTCACATACATACAGTAAAGTGCATGAATCCTAAGTGTACAGCTCAATGTCATTTTACAGATGTATATGCCCACGTGGTCATCGCCCAGATCAAAACATCCAACAATGCCAGCTCTCCGGAAGGCTCCCATCTGCCCCTTCTGGTCAATACCTGCTCATCACCACCCTGAGAGGCAACTACTCTCCTGGACCTTAGACAAACACTTCAGGGGAGTCAGCAGGTGTCCCTGCAGATGCAGAAGGTGACCACCCATCCACAGATGAGAAATCATGTGGCCCAGTGCCCCTGGCGGGATCTCAGCCTGGTCAGATGTGTGCATGGGTGGACCTCATGTACCCTGAAGACACCCTGAAGGAAAGACGTCCAAATGAGAACACTGACTATTTATAGGTGGTGGAATTCATGGAGACTTTAGTTTATTTAGTGCCTTCCAGCCATGGCTATATTTTCCTATTTCTTGTGCCAGCAAAGGAACACTTGTAGTTTATTGGGTTTTCCTTAAAACGCAGTTTTTCCAGAATGTACATTTGGGAGCCTACCTTGGATTAATCCTTGAACTCTAATAAGCAAACCATATTGTTTGGGGAGTATATTAGGTAATTTGGTGTTGAAATGAAAATCACATGGTCTTGGATTCATGGTCCATTCGTTCTACATTTAACAGAATAAATTCTTCTAAACATTTCACACCCTTGCCTCTGTAATTAAGGAAATTCTACTCAGCCTGCTGAGTTACCATTCCAAATGCTCTATTTATTTGTCTATAATTTATGTATTTCCTTATTTTTCTATCATTCTTGTTCTTTCTTTATGCTTCTTTTAAGGGTTCTTTCTTACCAGGTACATTAGACATTCTAATACTATTTTTATAGCTAGCCATGCCTACCCATACTTTCTTATCTTTACTATATGCCATTTCTTTATCCATTTTTTATTTACTTTTCTATAAATTGAAAGATATACTCTATTTGCTCTTAGAAATTTTACTTTTCCAGTGAAAAACTTTTTGAGTCCTTATTTGTCTAAAGTTTTTATTTTGCATAAGAATGGTCTTTTAGGCCAAGCAAGGTGGCTCACGCCTATAATCCCAGCACTTTGGGAAGCTGAGGTGGGCGGATCACCTGAGGTTGGGAGTTCAAGACCAGCCTGACCAACATGGAGAAACCCCATCTCTACTAAAAATACAAAATTAACCAGGTGTGGTGGCACATGCCTGTAATCCAAGCTACTCGAGAGGCTGAGGCTGGACCTTGAACCCGGAGGCGGAGGTTGCAGTGAGCTAAGATCATGCCATTGCACTCCAGTGTGGGCAACGACAGCGAAACTTGGTCTCCAAAAAAGAAAAAAAGAAAAAGAAAAAGAAAAAAAAAAGAATGGTCTTTTGCCAAGTGCTGAATTCTGGGGACTATATTACTGTCCCATCTTAGAGACAGGAAGTCTTGTGCCAGTAAGTTTCTGGTTTCTTTGTGGTGAACTTCTTGTTTATTTTTGTTCTCTTCCTGAAAACCCCCCAGGGATTTTTCTCTTTCAGTGGTGTCCTGAAATGTGTTAAAAGAAAAACCTCAGCTGAATTAAGTTTAAAAGAGTTTAATTGAGCAATGAACGATTCAGCAGTCGGGCAGCCTTCAGAATCACAGCAGATTCACACAGACTCCGAGGATGCCTCAAGGTCAGCATAAATCTATAGACAAAAAAAGGGAAGTGACATACAGAAATCAGAGGTGAGGTACAGAGACAGTTGGGTTGTTTACAGATCGATGTTTGCCTTATTTGAACACAGTTTGAATACTCAGCAGCGTATGAGTGACTGAAGTATGGCTGCTGGGATTGGCCAAGACTCAGCAGTTGTTACAGGAGCATACTCTAAATCCTAAATTAGGGTTTCAATCCTGTCTGCCTATTAGGCTGAAGTTCATTCACGGGGACTGAAATTTAGAAGTAGGCAGTCCTTCTCAAGCCATATTTAGTTTGCTTTGACAATTCCCCCATTTTGGTCATTTTCTCAATTTTGAGAGATTGACCAAAACTTCTATCCTTGATGTTACTATCACCATCGTAAATGTACTTGTTTGGCCTTGAAACTCACTAGGAAACAGTAGAACAGTGAGTTTTGCAAAGATAGGAACAAGGATTGAGTAGAGAGTACCTCCTTGTGTTGGAATGTCTTGTATACAGGAGAAAAACAAAACCTGGTCTGTTCTGGCCTAGGATCTATGTTTCCTTAAAGTCTTAGTTTGATTATGTCATTTTTATTATGAGTGACTCCAGTTTTGTTTGGTTTAGTCTATGGAGGTCTAGCGCATGAGTTCAGTCCAAAACAATGGCCTCCCATAATTTTATTTTTAAAAATTCCCCCTTTTTGGCCAGGTTCTCACTTAGGTGAGAGTGCGACCAAAACTTAGGGCTTTAGCGCCACTCTCGGTTACCACCATTTTGGGTTTCCCGTCTCAGCATGTCATTCATAGCTTACAGTGTCCTCCTGGTCACACATGTCTTTCAGCTTTTGTCATTCCAGTTGAATAGAGACCATTTAACATTCTAGAGATGGCTGCACGCAAACATTAAAACCTTTGAGAGAACACAGAGCACCAGAGAGACTGTTATTATGACTGTCTGGAGGATAATACCAAGAGTTTGGAATATGCTTCTTACCCAGGCTTCCCAAAAACCAAACCACCTAAAATCAAATAGATCAAAGAATGAGCTAGATTAAGAGTCTACTCACTTAACTAAGTGGTCTTTTTGTTAATTTCCTACAACTGAATCTCTGTAATACCTGATATATTTCTCCTTAGCCAGAAGTGCCAGCAGAAACATAGACACTTTTCTGTCTAGCTAGTTCTATTATTTACCTTAACTTTCACAAGAGAATTGAAAGTCTTCTAACTATAGCCTTTACAGTAAAATCTGCTACAGAGCCTATCATAAGGGATACATCTCTGATCATTGCCTCTTTTATTCCAAAACATGGAAAAAAGACCTAACAAATGATGCCCTTCTAGAAGAGTGAAGGCATCCTGGCAATGTTCTCTTTAATCCATGATGTAGGTTAAGAAGAGTGAACCAATATACTGTTTCTGGCTGACTATGAGGCAATGTATGTACCATTAACATTTCTTACGTACATCGGGCCTTCATCTTTTGTCTCTCAAAGTATAAGGTTATCCATGTATAAGGCTGTCTGCAAAATCCTTCACAAATAAAAGTACACCCCATAAGTGCATGCAGCAGACCCCCTCTTCATTTCTATTGTTCATAGAGGCATAAGCAAAGGAAAAAATATTCAAAGATAAGAGTCTCATGACAGGAGAAGTCTTCATCCACAATCTTAGGAAAAGTTGTTCACATCAAGGATGTCATATTCGTCTGGGGAGAGACTTCCTTGGTTAGCTTTACCTTCAGGGTTCCAGTGGGTGTAGAGTTCCAAGAGCGTGGAGGGACCCTTCTCAGTTGTGTGATTATGAACCAAAGTTTCAAGATCTTAAAGTTTTGTTGCAGTGTGGATGGCAAGGACAGTCTTTCTCTGATATTTTCGGAAGATCCAGTTTTCAGGTTCTAGATTATGAAGGGGTTGACTGTCCTCAGTGAATCATAAAAATTCACTTTACTGGTGAATCTCATAAATTCATAAAAATTTTCACTTTACCTGGTGAAAATACACTGTAGCATAATAATCTATTACATCTTATTATTATAATTACATATTATTATTATATATTATTACACATATGTACATATCATTACATACATGTAGCATAATAATATACTAAATAATATCAGCACTCTTGCATGGAAGAGCTTTTATACAACCGGAAAACATGCACTGAAAATAACAATTGAAAGAAATCCTTTGATAAAATGTTTTATAAAATGTTTAAATGGCCCATCCTAACCAAATTTACCTGAAGCTTTGATTGTTTTTCCCAGGAATATGGATTTGACAAACCAAACATTGGTTATAAACTATTTTAGCAATTTATAAGTTACTAGACCAATATATTTAATTTGGATTATTTTATCTTTCCCATGATGAATCATGGAATGCAGAACTTTTAATAACAAAAGCTTTAAGGACTCAGGAAGAACAACGTGGCTGTCCTGGTTCGCCATGAGTCCATGCTTAATTAACGTTAGACCTATGTCCTCTTCAATACCAGTTGTTTCTCCAAATTCGTGCATAACGCTGATAATTGATGGGTTATCATAGGTAATTTGACTTAGACCATGGATTTCTTCAAATTTCATCAGAAAGAGGATGGAACTCAGAGGTGAGAGGGTGGACTCTAGATGCTTCCTTTGGAAAGCCGCAGACAGTCAGTGGCCCTATGTGTATGTGTGGGGGAGACTGGAGACTGTGCAGGGCTTGGAGAACCCATGAGGCTCCCATGGACTTACTTACTCCCAGCTGTGATATCAGGAAGCCACTGTTGACCCAGACCCCATGTGGCCAGCTGCCCTGCTATTTAAGTCCTCCTTGTGGCTAGGCGCAGTGGCTCACACTTGTAATCCTAGTACTTTGGAGGCCAAGGCGGGTGGATCACAAGTTCAGGCATTCGAGACCAGCCTGGCCAACATAGTTAAACCCCATCTCTACTAAAAATACAAAAATTAGCTGGGCGTGGTGGTGGGTGCCTGTAATCCCAACTACTCGGGAGGCTGAGGCAGGAGAATCAGTTGAACCTGGGAGGCACAGATGGCAGTGAGCTGAGACTGCTGAGACTGCGCCACTGCACTCCAGCCCGGGCAACAGTGTGAGACTTTGTCTCAAAAAAAAAAAAAAAAAAAAAAAAAAAAAAAGTCCTCTTTGCTTAGTTTTGTATTTGTAGGAGGGCTTGTGGGTGCCGAAGGGTCTGTAGGAAAGATGGACTTTATCAAATTAATGTGAAATTTACAGGATATACCCTAGCTAATAGTAAGGAAATCCTTTACTCAATATGGTTACTCACAAAATGGATTAGAAAACGAAAACAAATGCTACAGTAAACCACCAAATCATGCCTTGCTCCCATGTCTCTTCTTGTATCTCTTCCTGTATTTTTCACTGCTCCTTGTAAGAGGCTCATGTAATGCTTTCTTTTTTTTTTTTTTTTTTTTTTTTTTTTTTTTGAGACGGAGTCTCGCTCTGTCGCCCAGGCTGGAGTGCAGTGGCCCGATCTCGGCTCACTGCAAGCTCCGCCTCCCAGGTTCACGCCATTCTCCTGCCTCAGCCTCCTGAGTAGCTGGGACTACAGGCGCCCGCCACCGCGCCCGGCTAATTTTTTGTATTTTTAGTAGAGACGGGGTTTCACAGTGGTCTCGATCTCCTGACCTTGTGATCCGCCCGCCTCGGCCTCCCAAAGTGCTGGGATTACAGGCGTGAGCCACCGCGCCCGGCATAATGCTTTCTTTGTAGAATTTCATAGTGGGAAATTTCATCTTTCAAGAAGAGCTTGTAGGCTTCCTGCAACAACCATGGAAATGTGTCCACTGGATCTCCCTCCAAGAAGGAACTTGCCAATCAGCCATGAGAAGTGCAGTGAGCTGTCATTCCCCCAGGTGCAGTGTTTACCTGAGGCCAGGTTCTTCCCAGGAAGACCCCAGCCAAGGATAGAACAGGGTAGGGGTCTTAGGGCCTGGCTCTTTCTGTCCAACTTGGGACTCCACTAAGGGCAGTTTTTTGTTGGAGTACCCCCTTGGACTGGCCAAGGCTTTCTTGGGGCTGCATCCGAGTCTGAGGCTTTTCCTACTCAATCCTCCTTTCTTCTCCGTCTCCTCCCTCCGTCACAATCTGTACCTTTTGCAGGCATTACCCCAGTGAATCGTTTGCATTTCTAACTTCCTCTTAGAGTCTGCCTCCCAGAGGGATCCAACTGACACACTAACAAAATGATGATTCCCTTGATTTCTTGAAACCTGAGTTATACTGGTAATCAGAGTATCTCACATCGCCATCTCCAAAACCGTGTTTTGCAGAACAACTGTGTTACACATGCTCTAAGAGGCCAGATACCATCAGGAAGCTTTGCCTACTCTCCTCCTTTCCTATGATCACTTACAAAAATACTAATGTAAAAAAGCTCTAAGAAGTCTTGCAATAAAAAATATGTATCTTTGTCGATCCCAGTTTTCCCCCTAACTTATTTAAACATGGACCTCCTTTTACTTGATGTGCCTAATAACTTCCCATGCAACGTGAGTATGCCTTAAAACGCTGTGTGGGAAGGCTCATTCAGCCTACAAAAAAAAGGTAGGGTTTTTTTTTGACATTTATTCTATTATTACTTGCTTTTTCTTGAGGCAGAATGTGTTTTATTGAGGTATAGTGTATATACAATAAAGTATAGACAATGCACAAGTCCTAAGTGTACAGCCCAAGTGTTTGAATGTGTTCATTTCAGTGTAGCTACTGCCCAGATCAAGATTTAGAGCACTTCCATCACCTTAGAAGAATGTCCCCTTCCCATTGTCAGTAAATGTTCTCCCTCCTGCATTAAAACTCCTTTTTAAATGAACGTGCTTGCCTTTTTAGTATTGAGTTTTAGTCATTCTTCCTATCTTTTGGATATAAATGTTTTATCAATTATTTATATTGCAAATATCTTCTCCCAGTCTGTGGTTTGCATTTTCATGCTCCTAGTGGTACATTTGATGAGAAGTTCTTAATTCTATTTAATTAATTCATTTATTTATTTTTGAGACAGAGCCTTGCTCTGTCACCAAGGCTGGAGTGCAGTGGCATGATCATGGCTCACTGCAGCCTCAACCTCCCGGGTTCAAGCAATCTTCCCACCTCAGCCTCCGAAGTAGTTGGGACTACAGCTATATGCCACTGAACGCAGCTAATTTTTTAAATTTTTTGCAGAGGTGAGTTCTTACTATGTTGCCCAGGCTGGTCTCAAACTCCTGGGCTCAGGCAATTCACCTGCGTCATCCTCCCAAAGTACTGGGATTACAACTGTGAGCCACTGTATCTGGTCTCAGAAGTTTTGTTTTGTTTTGTTTTTGTTTTTGTTTATGTTTTTGTTTGAGACGGAGTCTCGCTCATTTGCCCAGGCTGGAGTGCAGTGGCATGATCTCAGCTCACTGTAACCTCCACCTCCCAGGCTCAAGTGATTCTCATGCCTCAGCCACCCTAGTAGCTAGGATTACAGGTGCATGCCACCATGACTGGCTAATTTTTGTGTTTTTAGTAAAGACAGGATTTCACCATGTTGGCCAGGCTGGTCTCAAACTCCTGACCTCAAGTGACCCTCCCACCTTGGCCTCCCAAAGTGCTGGAATTATAGGCATGAGCCACCGCGACCCGCCAGAATTCTAAATTTTAATGAAGTTTAATTTATTAAGCACTCTTTTGTGATTAAGCATTTTGTGTTTGATTGAAGAAAACTTTGCCATTGGCATCCACGATTTTAATTTCTTTCTTCAGGGCTGGGTGCGGTGGCTCATACCTATAATCCCAGCAGTTTGGGATGCCGAGGCGGGCGGATCACAAAGTCAAGAGAGCAAGACCATCCTGGCCAACATGGTGAAACCCCATTTCTACTAAAGACACAAAAATTAGCTGGGCGTGGTGGTGCGCACCTGTAGTCCCAGCTCCTCGGGAGACTGAGGAAGGAGAATCGCTTGAACTTGGGAAGCGGAGGTTGTAGTGAGTCGAGCCGAGATCGCCCACTTCACTCCAGCCTGGCGGCAGAGCGAGACTCTATCAAAAAAAATAAAAAAAGAAATTATTTCTTCTCTTTTTGAGCATCGTATAAATGGAAACATCTACTATATACCTTTTTGTGTCTGGATTTTGCTCAAGATAATATCTCTGGTATTCATCCATGTCATGTATATCAGTAGTTTGTTCTTTTTAATTGCTGAGTCGTATTCCATTGTGTGAACATACCATATATTTTTTATCCATTCACCTGTTGATGGACATCTGGATTGTTTCCAATTTTTAGGTACTATGAATAAGGCTGTTATGAATATTCCTTTTTTTTTTTTTTTTTGAGATGGAGTTTCACTCTGTCACCCAGGCTGGAGTGCAGTGGTGCTATCTTGGCTCACTGCAACCTCTGCCTCCCGGGTTCAAGCAGTTCTCCTGCCTCAGCCTTCTGAGGAGCTGGGACTACAGGCACACACCACCATGCCCAGCTAATTTTTGTATTTTTAGTAGAGATGGGGGTTCACTATGTTGGTCAGGCTGATCTCGAACTCCTGACCTCGTGATCTGCCTGCCTTGGCCTCCCAAAGTGTCGGGATTATAGGCATGAACCACAGTACCTGGCATCAATATTCTTATACTTTCTTCTTTGGTGGTCATATGCATGTGTTTCTTTTGGTTATATACCTAGGAGTCACATTGCCATGTCATAGTGCACATGTATGTTTAACTTTATTTGATATTGATAGGCAGTTTTCCAAAAAGATTGCATCTACTAATTTACACTTTCATTAGCAATGGAAATGTAGTCCCTGTTGCTCCACATTCCTTGCAAACTGTTAATACTGTCAATCCTTTTACTTTTAGCCATTCTGGCTGGGATGTGGTGATACTTTACTGTGGTTTTAGTTTGCATTTCCCTAATGAGTAAAGATATTGGGCACTTTTCATATTGTCATTGACTCTGGATATTTTGTAAAATGTGTATTCAAGTGACTTGCTCATCTTTTAAATGACTTTGTCTTTTTATTGGTATTGATATTGATTTTTAGGAGTACTTTGTATATTTCGGATATGAGTGCATTATCAGTTGCATGTATTGAGACTATCCCCAGTCTGTGGTGCGTTTTTTCATTCTTTCAGTAGAATTTTGATGAGCAGGAGTTCTTGACTTTAAAGAAGTCCAATTTACAAATTGATCTTTCTTCACAATTAATCTTTTTGTGTCTAATTTGAGAAATCTTTGCCTACTCAAGGGCATAAAGATATACATCCATATTTTCTTCTAGAAGTTTTGTTTGTTTCTTTGACATTGGGTCTATGATTAATCTTAAATTGTTTTTTGTATGTAGTGTGAAGTAGAGGTTAAGCTTCATGTGTTTTCTTGCGGATATCCAATTGCCCTGTCACTATTTATTGGAAAGACCATCCGTTTCCCCTACTGAATTGCAGTCATCAAACAAGAGACCATATATGTTTTTGGGTTCTGCCTTCTGTTCCACTGGTCTATATGTCTACCCTTACACCAATACCATACTCTCTTAAACTATTATAGCTTTGAAATTAATTACTGTACTTTGAAATTTAGTAATTCATGCTTTCCAAATTTGTTCCTCTTCAAAACGTTCTTGGTTAATCCTTTGTGGTTCCATATAAATTTTAAAATCAGCTTCTTAAAGTTCTCAAAAAATCTGTTAGAATCTTTTTATGGTTGTACTGGTTCTATAGATCTATTTAGGGAGCATTAACATCTTAAAAGTATTATGTCTTTCAATTCACAAACATGGTATGTATCTCTATTTAGGTCTTTAATTTTTTTTTCAGTAATGTTTTGCAGATTTTTAGCATAGAGGTCTTGTACATCTTTTTTGGACTTATTCCTAGATATTTGATGAGCTTTTTTGATGTTATTGTGAATGACTTTAAATACTTTTTAATTTTCAAATTCTTTGTTGCTAGTGTAGAGATAAAATTAATTCTTATATTGACCTTCTTTCCAATGACTTGTTAAATTCACTTATTAATTTTAATAGTTTGTGGATTTTCTTGACTTTCTACATATATAATCATGTCATCTGCTTTTTTTTTTTTTTGAGACAGAGTCTTGCTCTGTCATCCAGGCTGGAGTGTGGTGGCGCAATCTTGGCTCACTGCAAGCTCCGCCTCCCAGGTTCACGCGGTTCTCCTGCCTCAGCCTCCTGAGTAGCTGGCATTACAGGTGCGTGTCACCACATCCAGCTCATTTTTGTATTTTTAGTAGAGGTGGGGTTTCACCATGTTGGCCAGGCTGGTCTCGAACTCCTGACCTAGTGATCTGCCCACCTCGGCCTCCCAAAGTGCTGGGATTACAGGTGTGAGTCACCGTGCCCGACTGGCATCTGCTTATAGAAACTGTTTTACTTTTCCTATGTCTTCTAGTATAATGTTAAATAGATGTAATGACAGTGGGCATTCTTGCCTTTTTGTCAATAATAATGGTTAGAAAGTGCTTTGAAAATGAAAGTGCTTCTCTTGTGCAAGGCAAAGTAATTGCATCTGACCCTATGCAGTCCTGTCTTTCCTGTATTGAGACAGCAATTGACTCATCATTGTTAGATCCCTGCCAAACATTGCAATGGTGTCTTGGGTATAGCTGGGACCTTTGTCTCCCAGCAAGGGAGGAAAGGGAAGATATTGTTACTACTATTATAGATGGAGAAACTGGGTCACAGCATTAAATCAAAACAGACCTAGGACCAGAATCTAAATATCTTGCCTGCTGACCTGCTGCCCATTCCCCTGGCCCAGGCTGTCCTGAGACCACATATGGGTAGGACTGGGCTGGGTTTTTTGCTTCGATTCAGTCCTAATCTGCAAACAGAACTTTTGAGTTGAAGTGGTCTGCTTTTTGTGACAGTCACCATTTCAGAGTCTCTCAAAAGTTCTCTTCACAGAGAATTGTCTTCAGCATCCCTAGGAGGAATGTAGAGATGACTTGGGCTCTCTGACTGCATTGCAGGATGAGAACATCAATTTTTAGCCTGGGTCCTTTGTAGTAATTTTTGCTGTCAGATCCACAGGTGGGCTTCTAGCTGGTTCTTGACTGAACTCAGGGAGTAAATTTATTTGCAATATGATGGTACCCTACCTTTGTTTCTGCTGTGATTTAATAGATTGGTTATGAAATTGAATAAAAATCAGACATTTCATCACTGATGTCCTTTCAGAGCATCACCGTTGGCCCCGCTCATGATAATAGGGGCTGATTTTGCACTAGCAAGCAGAACTGAGTCAAGAGACTGACTGCTTTTATGTCTTCCATCCCTTTCTAGACAACATGAAAAGCAAGTCTGAAAGTCATTCATTTTGTCATTTGTTGGCTCTACCTTTAACCCAAGTGGCAGCCTCTTCATCTCTCTCCTGGATTCCTATAATGGCTTTCCAGCTTCTGCTATCATTTCCCCTCCACACACAGCCAGCATGAGTGACTGCAAAATCAAAGTCCTGAGCTGGTCTCCCAACTCACTCAAAGGCCCTGCAGGAGAGTGTCCCCCTGTGATGCCATAGCCATGCTGGCCTCCTGACTGTTCCTCAGATATCCCATGCTGCTGCCACCTTGAGCACTTGCTGGTTTACCTGCCTGATTCAATGCTCCTCTCCCAACATTTATCCACATGGCCCCATCTACAAAGTTCTCAAGTTTCTGCTCAGAGTCACCTCATCAGGTTGGTGACAACCTTATTTAAAATAGCTCCTCTTCTCCATATCTCCTTGGCTGACTTCATTTTTATCACAGCAATTGTATTGATTTGTTTTGTTGTTTATTGTGTGTCTCCCTATTCTAGAATGTAAGCTCCTTGAGGACAGGGACTTGTCCGCTTGACTTGTTTCTACCAGGGTGTCAGGACAGGGCATATGACAGGTGCTTAATAAATATGTGTGGGTGAATGGACGATGATTCATGGATGATATCCAGAGGGTAGTGGTGATTGCCAGTCATGGGAATATGGCATTTTGTTTTACAATATTTTTATACATATGGGATGTTGTTGTTGTTATTATTATTATTATTATTTTTTTTGAGACAGAGTCTCACTCTGTCACCCAGGCCAGAGTGCAGTGGCATGATCTTGGCTGACTGCAGCTTTGAAATTCCAGTCTCACACAATCCTCCCACCTCAACCTCCCAAGTAGCTGGGACTATAGGCATGCACCACCATGCCTGGCTAATTTTTAAATTTTTGGTAGGGCTAGGGCTTCACTAGGTTTCCCAGGCAGGTCTCAAACTCCTATGCTTAAGTGACCTTCCTACCTCAGCCTTCCAAAGTGCTGGGATTACAGGCATGAGCCACCAGGCCCTGCCAATACTATTATTTTTGAATTGGCTTTTTGTTGTTTCACGATACGTTTTAGAGATCTTTTATGTTAGTTAAATGGAAAACTGTCTCGTTCTTTTTGACTGCTACATACCATTCCTCAGTATGGGTGTACTGTGATGTAACCATTCCCTCCTTAGTAGTCCTTGTTTGCAGCTTTTCTATTTTATTTCACTGCAAATACAGCTTTGGGGAATACCTTTGCACATATGGTTTTGCAGACGTGCATTATCATTTCTTTCAGGTTGAACAGCTTCAAGTGAAATTTCCAGGTATAAGGCAGAGTTGCCCAGTAGCTTTCTGCAATGATGAAAGTGTTCTGTTCTGCACTGCTCAATGTGGTAGCTACTAGCCACATATGACTATTGAGTATTTGAAATGTAGCTAGTGCAACTGAAGAACTGAAATTTGAATTTTGTTTTAAATCTAATTAATTTGTATTTAAATAGCCACACATGGTTACCAGCTACTATGTTGAATAGCACAGGTCTAAATGAACACATACTTTAAATTTTAATAAACACAGCTAAAATATGGCTGGGTGTGGTGGCTCATGCTTATAATCCCAGCACTTTGGGAGGCTGAGGTGGGAGGATCTCTTGAGGCCAGGAGTTTGAGACCAGCCTGGGCAATATAGTGAGACCCCATCTCTACAAAGAAATTTAAAAATCAGCCAGAGGGGTGGTGCTCCTCTATAGTCCTGCCTATCTGAAAGACCGAGGTAGGAGGATCACTTGAGCCCAGGAGTTTGGGATTGCAGTAAGCCATGATTGTGCCACTGCACACCAGCCTGGGCAACAGAGCAAGACCTTGTCCGTTAAAAAAAAAAATACAACTAAAATCTACTTCAAAACGTCTGTATTAGCATGCATTCTCACAAACAGTACCTGCTTTCCCACATTCTCACCAACACCTTCTGATTTTTGCCAACGGATTTATAATAATAATTGTTCTTTTTTGTGTGCGTGTACTGCAAAAGTTGAGCACATTTTCGTGTATTCATTAGCCATTTGTTTTTCCTCTTCTGTGATTTGCTTATCATACCCTTTTTTTTTTTTTTTTTTTTTTTTGAGACAGGGTCTCACTCTGTTGCCAGGCTGGGGTGCAATGGCACTATCTCAGCTCACTGCAACCTCCGCCTCCCGGATTCAAGTGATTCTCCTGCCTCAGCCTCCCCAGTAGCAAGGACTACAGGCACATGCCACCACGCCCAGCGAATTTTTGTATTTTTAGTAGAGACAGGTTTCACCATGTTGGCCAGCATGGTCTCAATCTCTTGACCTCGTGATTGCCCACCTCAGCCTCCCAAAGTGCTGGGATTACAGGTGTGAGCCACCGCGCCCAGGCGCATCCTTTGTTTTTTGTTTTTTGTTTTTTTTGAGATGTAGTTTCACTCTTGTTGCCCAGGCTGAAGTGCAGTGGCATGATCTCAGCTCACCACAACCTCTGCCTCACAGGTTCAAGTGATTTTCCTGCTTCAGCCTCCCGAGTAGCTGGGATTACAGGCATGTGCCACCACATCTGGCTAATTTTGTATTTTTAGTAGAGACGAGATTTCTCCATGTTGGGGTCAGGCTGGTCTGGAACTCCTGACCTCAGGTGATCCACCCACCTTGGCCTCCCAAAGCACATCCTTTGTTTTTTACTCCATGGGATTAGCTTTCTTTTGTTGATTTCTTTTCTTTTCTTTTTTTTTTTTTTTTTTTTTTTTTTGAGACAGTCTTGCTCTGTCATCCAGGCTGGAGTGCAGTGGTGCCATCTCAGCTCACTGCAACCTCTGCCTCCCAGGTTCAAGCAATTCTCCTATCTCAGCCTCCTAAGTAGCTGAGATTACAGGCACACACCATCACGACTGGCTACTTTTTGTATTTTTAGTAGAGACGGGGTTTCACCATGTTGGCCAGGTTGGTTTCAAACTCCTGACCTCAAGCAATCTGCCTGCCTTGACCTCCCAAAGTGCTGGGATTACAGGCGTGAGACACTGCACCTGGCCTCTTGCTGATTTCTTGGAGTGCTTTCCATCTTGTGGGTATGTATGCGATCCTGCTATACGTGATGCAGACATGTCCTCCATCTGTCACAGGAGCCGGCACACCCCTCGTGCCTCATTCACACAGAGACCAGGCAGTGGGCACTACTGATTTGGAAGCAAACCAGCACTGGACAAGCACTGTATCATCAGTGCTATCCCAAAGTGTGTGTGCTGCTTTGGTGGGCAACTCTACCCGTACTAGAATGCTTAAGTGATGCCTCTCAGCTCAGGCCCCAGGAGATTCCTGCTGGGTGGGATGGCTTAGGTGGCCTCAAAAGACCTTTCTAATTCCAACACCAAATCCACATCCTTCCTTGCTTTGTCTCAGAAGAATGCTGGGGTGACCAGTAAACTTGGATTTGTCTCCCGGTAAGAACTGCATGATCTTGGAAAGTTCTCTGAGTCTGATTTTCCTTATTGGTAATATGGGCTTACAAATATACGCGTGATTGTAACCCTCCTAGGGTTGTTGTTGTGAGGTGTGTATGATACTGGAAAGGCCCTAGCAAACCCCAAGGTGCTGTCCTGAGGTCTGAGGGCCATCTGTCCCTACGCCTGGCTCATATGCCAGGAATCTGGCTCTGTCTCCGTGTAGAATTAGAACAACTGGAGGCTCACCTTACAGTTGGGCCATTTTATTCCTATTTTCACAAGAGGTTTCCAAGAACTAACGTGCTCCCTTTTTTTTTTTTTTTTTTTTTTTTTTTTTTTAGCTCCTCAGCTGCTCACTAGAGATGGCTGTTCCCCCTTTCACAAAGTGGGGAGCAACTGAGTGTGTGACCTGGAGCCTCTCCCATCCCCACTCCAGCCATTTCCAGGTATGTAGGTTTCTCCCATGAAGGTAAATGACGATTCTGTAACTTTCAGTTGGATCATAAATGAGCCATCCCTTGGCAGTTTGGGGGCCTGGAGATAAGGTGAAGCTCTCCTTGTCATGCTATTTTAATGCTGTATCCAGACATTTCTCAGATCAGGGGAATGACTGTTTTCATAAATTCTCAGACTCTCCTCTCAAAAGACACATTCGCTGTAACTTTCCCTGTTACTTCCCTAGACAGCCTGGTTCCTTATCCCTTTGCTCAGAGTTGGAGATAAGATTCCTTTGTGGAGTAAGCCCTGATTTTAATGTCACATATATTTGGTTTAAAAAGCCAAGGTCTGCCACTTTCCACTGGGAGGACCCAGGCAAGTTGCTTATCCTCTTTGACCCTTAATTTTCTCGTCTTTGAAATGGAGCCGTTGATTCTCACGGACTATGATTGTCCATAGAAGTAAATGTGATCATTCATGCAAACACCCAGCAAAGTGCCTGACACTTGGGGAGTTGTCATCTCTTTCTTGTTAATGTAATTATTATTGCACAACAAAGGTTTATTGAGTGGCTGATGTGAAGATGAATAAAACATGTCCTCTGCTGTTCAGAGGCTCATAATCTTGTTGGAGAAGAAACACCAGCATTGACAATTTGAATATGAACACACGAGAAACAGGTTCTTTCTGGTTTTCCAGGCAGCAGGGCAGCTGTGGTAAAAGGTCCTCATCCCGGCCGCTGCTGTGTCTTGTGTCCTAACAGGCCCAGCTGCAGGGCAACTTCTGGCAGGCGCAGTGCCCATCCTGCTCATCTGCCCATAAAGTACCCATAAAGGGCCCGGAGGTCCCCCTAGACTTCCAGTCCCTCTCCTGATGTGCCTCTAGCTCATCCTCCTGAGCTGACCGGCTGGGTTAAGACTCCATGCTGGATTGGGTGTTTTACCCCTCCGCTAGATCCTTCAAAGCTGAAACTAGATCTCCGGTTGGTTCTCAGGTCCTCCACCATAAGCTTCTGCCCCAGCTCCCTGAGTCATCACCAAAGGTTAGCCTGGCCCCATCTGAACCTTGGTTCAGGCAGGAACAGCAGCCCCGCTTGCCTGGGAAGGGAGTCTACAGATGAATGGCCAATTGCTGGAGCACAGTGCTGCACTCATGGTACACAGAAGCATCTCCTAGGTTTCCACGCCATCTCCTAGGAGGCATAAAAGATTGTGGCAGGTTGTAGATGGATGAATTCCTTAGCTTAATCTTTGTTATGCAGATGTGGGTTGTTCAGTCTTGCCACTATACAATATACCATTATGAAAATAAGTGGGCCAGGAGCAGTGGCTCATGCCTATAATTCTAGCACTTTGGGAGGCCAGGCAATCGCTTGTGCTCAGAAATTTGAGACCAGCCTGGGCAACGTGGCAAAATTCCATATCTACAAAAAAATACAAAAATTAGCTGGGCAAGGTGTTGTTTGCCTGTAGTCCCAGCTACTTGGGAGACTGAGGTGGGAGGATTGCTTGACCTGGGGAGGTTGAGGCTTCTGTGAGCTGTGATCACACCACTGCACTCCCAGCCTGGGTGACAGAGAAAGATCTTGTCTCTGTTTTTTTTTTTTTTTTTTTTTTTTTTTAAGAAAAAGATAAAGAAAAATAGAAAATAAGCAGCATTTTCAAGTGACCAGATGGTTCCAGGATTCAGTCTCACCTCCTCTCTGGCATCATTTACCTCTTGAAAGAGGAGAATCTGTGATGTGGGCTTAAGTTGGACCTGGGCTGAGAGGAGAGGCAGTGGGAGGGTGGAGCTCCAAGGAAATGGGGAAGGCCTTAGAAGAAGCACTGATTTTGTATAAGAAATGGAATTTCCATAAAAGGGTGATTTTTAAAAATCACTTAAACCTAGATTCTGGCTAAGGTCCAAGCACTGGCTAAGATCAACATTAGCCCATTAATGAGTAGACTCGGAGAAACAGACAGAACATTGTGATGATCTTGAGACTGAATTAGCATCACTGGATCTCGGCACATTGTGTGTGGATGAGCCATCTCTAAGCATAGCTGCATGGAAACTCCGTACCTTCTCCTGTACCTCCTCACACTTTTTTTTTGGCTCAGTATTTGTCTGATATTTTATTATTTAGAATAAGTTAATTATTGTAAAACTCTCTTTCTATTGAGATAATAGAGAAGTAGAAGTAATTGAATTAAAACACTTTGTTGAGTACAAAAACAGTGAGGCTGATTAATTTAATTGTCTTGCACTCACTGTTTTCAAGTCATTGAAAGCACGTTCTTTTAATTAACCTTCTGGGTTTTTTTTAAAGCTCTAAATCAGGCATTTATCAGTGCTTTACTCATGAACAAACATCTATTGAGCACCTTCAGGGTTGAGGCCAGGGCCAAGCAGGTCCAATCCATCAGCGTGTGAAGGCTCTGAGGTCTGTCCATGCATATTAATGAGCATGCCCCACATGACCGTGTGTTTCCTCAGTCATGAGACCACTGCGATCAGTTTGTGGAGGTACAAAGTGAAGAGGAGGGATGAGTTCAGGAAAGGTCCACAGGGGCCTCTTCTCAATGAATTTGATAATCCCACTTTGTACCTCTCAGCCTCATATACCAAGAAACTTACTGTTAGCACACCAAGAATATCTCTGTCTCTTGAGGCAGACTCACATTATCCAAGCTCACAGAGGTTGATGTATAGACCAGAATGAAACCCTTAAGGATTGAAGAGTCTGAAGAGTTCTCTCTCTATAGTCATGACAGAGGCACTTGAATGAGAGCAACTCCATCTTGAATAGGGGCTGGGTAAAATAAGGCTAAGACCTGCTGCGCTCCACTCCTAGCCACTTAGGCCTCCTAAGTCACAGGATGAGACAGGAGGTAGGCACAAGATGCAGGCCATAAAGACCTTGCTGATAACACAGGTTGCAGTAAAAAAGCCAGATAAATCCCACCAAAACCAAGATGGCAAGAGAGTGACCGCTGGTCATCCTCACTGCTACACTCCCACCAGCACCATGACAGTTTACAAATGTCAAGGCAATGTCAGGAAGTTACCCTATATGGTCTGAAAGGGGGAAGCATGAATACTCCACCCTTTGTTTAGCATCTAATCAAGAAATGGGCAACCAGCAGTTCTTGGGTCTGCTCTGTCTATGGAGTAGCCATTGTATATTCCTTTACTTTTCGAATAAATTTGCTTTCACTTTATGGACTTGCCCTTAATTCTTTCTTGTGTGAGATCCAAGAACCCTCTCTTAGGGTCTGTATTGGGACCCCTTTCCGGTAACAGTCAGGCTGCTTAGGAATCTGAGTGGTCACTAGAAGACAGTCATTAAGCCTGGAAGCAGAGCCAGAGGGTGAACATGTGATGGCTTAATGGCGTCAAGCCAGAGCTGAAAGAGGGAAAAAGCTTTGATTATAAATAATGCTCAGCAGGTCTCCAGAAAGCTAAAGCCATTTGATTTATTTATTCTTCATTTCCATGGCTTTGTATATAGTAGGTGCTCAGTGAATGTTTGTTAAATCAATGAATATGTGCCAAGAAGGTGATCAGATCCTAAGGGCTAAGAAGGGAATAACCAGGCA
The DNA here is from genome assembly GCF_024542745.1 of Macaca thibetana thibetana. Taxonomy (NCBI): domain Eukaryota; kingdom Metazoa; phylum Chordata; class Mammalia; order Primates; family Cercopithecidae; genus Macaca; species Macaca thibetana. The sequence continues at coordinate 139,929,347 of NC_065578.1, read as the reverse complement.
CTCTGGGAGTGGTTAAAGTATGGAAGACAGGTTACCCCATACCCTCGTATGGTACCAGTGGTCATTGGTTTGAAATGAGGTGGTGTGACTGAGGGAAGAGGATATGAGCTCAGTTCTGAGTGACAAACATTGAATCAGCAGACACTCATTGAGAACCAGGCAATGGGAGCATTGTGGGGACAAAATCTCTGTTTATGGCAGCCCATAGTCTCATGAGGTATTGTTCTATCTGCATTGAGAAAAATCTCCCACATCTGCTGATGCCAGACCACGTGGCTCTCAATAGACCAGAAACCAAGACTGCTTGGTTTGCCAACCCTGGGCTGTCCAGACTTCATTCAGCAGAAATCTAGTTTTTATGTGTGCAATTTGATATAGGAGTTTTCTGACTGGCAAAAATGAATGTGTCTTTCTTGATTATGAAAATATTTTCTTTATCCAGTAACTGGGCACTCTGAGATTGAGCCTCAATATTTCTGTATGCTTGAAAGCAGAAAGAAAAGGGTTATTCTAAAAGAAATCCAGGTCGGGCGCGGTGGCTCATGCCTTTAATCCCAGCACTTTGGGAGGCCGAAGGAGGCAGATTATTTGAGGTCAGGAGTCCGAGACCAGCCTGGCCACATGGTGAAACCCCATCTCTACAAAAAATACAAAAATTAGCTGTGGTGGTGCACGCCGGTAATCCCAGCAAGAGAATCATTGAACCCAGGAAGCAGAGCTTGCAGTGAGCCAAGATGGAACCACTGCACTCCAGCCTGGGCCACAGAGTGAGACTATATCTCAAAAAAAAAAAAAAAAATAGTAATCCAAATGTTCTTCATTTGGTTCTGAAAGTAGAAGCAGGTGGCAGCTTTGGGGCCAATTCATTCCTTGCTCAGCCAGGGGGATAACTTTGTGAGTCCTTTTGTCACACCAGTGTACATTGGGTACCTGTTCATTCTTGGGACAAGTACTGGTGAAATAGACAAGGACAAAATACAAAAATTAGCCGGGTGTGGTGGCACGTGCCTGTAGTCCCAGCTTCTCAGGAGGCTGAAATAGACAAAGACAAGCCTAGATCATTATTTTTCTGTTTAATAGCGTAAAAGGCTGTACATTCCAACCGACAGATTTTTACAGTAAAGAAATTGGCCAAACATTGGCTTTTGGGTGCCTCTGGAATAGAAGAGAGAAAATTGGAGAAGGGGCTCTTTTGAGGATAGGATTGCCAGGATTGGTGGTTTATTTCCCCAAAACAAGGGCATGCCACTGAGTGACTTATTCACAAGTCTTCTTGCTTAGAATTATACACTCAGAAATTGCTTTGGAGCTCATTTTAGGTGCAGGAAACTTGTCATCTGGGAGAGCTGCTGCAGCTCTGTGTCAGGCCTGACAGTCACCTCCATCTGGTGCATTGACAGTTACGGTCCCCTAAGCAAGATCATCTGAGATCCAAAATGCCCTCTCTGAGTTGTGTTTTCCCAGTGGCCTACTATATTAAGTTAAGGTAGCTGCTGTAACAGACACACCCTGAAATCCCAGGGCCTTAGCACGATGAAAATTTATTTCTTGTGTACTTCACAGTCCCAAGAGGATGTTCCTGGTCAGTCAGCCTTCCACATGGTCATTCAGGGATCCAAGCTCCTTCCATCGTGAGGCTGTGCCTTCTGTAAGTCCTTGGCGTTCTCTGCATTCTGCCAGTGGGTAGAGGGAGGCACCATGGGGAAGAGACATCTCCATGTTACCTTTGGGCTGAAGGTGCCAGTTGTTACTTCCATGCATCTGCCACAGCTGAGAACCCTCGCATGGCCCTACTGAGGTGCAAGGGAAGCTGGGAAATGCAGTTCCTGTGAGTGCCCTGGCAACACCTCTACATGATGGGAAAGAAACAGAAATATTTGCCACACCTCGAAACACTTGTCATGGGGTAGAAAAATAGGAAAGGTTCTCAATAAAACAGGGAAGGGGGCAATCTCAGGAGGGTGTGTTGAGAAAAGACAATTCTTCTAAGAATTACTATTCTGGAGTCCAGGTTTAGTCTAACTGAAGCAACACCTCTGAGACCCCGAACAAAGTGATACATGGGCCTAGAGCTGGTTTGATTCACTCTTCAACCCACTCCTGTAATCCCAAGTGAGGGACAGTCCTCAGGGGAATGATGGCGTCTCCATTAAGGGGAAAGCCGTCTGTCTTTCTCATCTTACCCCAACCATCCATAAAGCAGGAGAAATGTCCTCATCCTATTTCCTGAGAACAAACAATGCAGGTCTGGTGAGTGCACTGTTGCATTCATCCAGACAACAGACGTTTCTCTAACATCTACCACGTCCTAGGTACTATCACACAAAGGAGAGGTGCTTTTTCTGGCCCCCTGAATTCTGGTCCTGGGCTACTTACTATGGCATTTGGCAACTCATTCCATCTCTCCAGACCTCCCTTTCCCCATCTGTAAAGTAAAGTTATTTAAATTCTCTCTAACTCAGTGGTTTTTAACCGGGGGCAGTTTTATTCCCCTGGAAGACATTTAGTGATGTCTGGAGACATTTTTTGGTTGTCACAACTGAGGGAGGAGGGTGCTTCTGGCATCTAGTAGGTAGAGGCTAGATACGCTGTTAAACATGCTGCAATACTTAGGATGCCCTCAACATCAAAGAATGATCTAGCCCCAATGTCAATAGTGCTGAAGGTGAAAAACCTTATTCTTAGCTCTAAATTTCTATGATTCTTGCCAAGCAGAGAAGAAGTCAGTCTGAATCTGGGATGCTGGAAATACGTGATTTCTATAAACTTGGTTAGTGGTGCTTCTCCTAACACAAAGATTCTGCCATTAGACGTCCCTGAGGTTCTTGTAGGGCCCCGTCAGTGGTAAACGTGTGTCACCCACATAGCAGCCATGTTAGAGGAGTGACCATAAATTCTTCTAAATGTCTAGCTCAAGTCTCTCTCGATTCAATTCATCCTGCCTTGACACGGTTTATGGAACTAAAGCAAGCATGTGAAGATGGTGTGCTCGGGGTTTTGGTCAGTAGGAGCTAGACTTTTACCCCTTAAGTCTTGGTAGAGGGGGTGCTTTGCATAGATCCATTCCCATTCTTTTCCTTTGTGTCCTGTATCTGAGGACATACAGTTGTGAAATGGAGTAATAGGAGTGCTCTATGTCCACCCATGTCTTCATCCATCCATTCATTCACTCAACATTTATTGAGCACCCACTATGAACTTAATCCACAGTCCAGGTACTGTGTTCCTTCTGCTGGCCACAGAGCGGTGAGTTAGACAAACATCCCAGGGCCAGTGGAAACCACACACTAGTTGGGGAGTAGGTAATAAACAAGTAATCATGGTACGATTTATTTCCTTTTTTTTTTTCCCCCTTTTTTTCAGAGACCGAGTCTTGCTCTGTTGCCAAGGCTGGAGTGCAGTGGCGCGATCTCGGCCATAATTTTTTGTATTTTTAGTAGAGACGAGGTTTCACCCTGTTACCCAAGATGGTCTCGATCTCCTGACCTTGTGATCCGCTCGCCTCGGCCTCCCAAAATGTGGGGATTACAGGATGAGCCACCGCGCCCGGCCAGTACAGTTTATTTCTACAGCCAAGAGCCTGTCTCTATGGAATGTAGTTTATTTATTTATTTATTATGTTTTTGAGACAAAGTCTTGTTCTGTTGCCCAGGTTGGAGTGCAGTGGCACGATCTCAGCTCACTGCAACCTCTGCCTCCTGGGTTCACGTGATTCTTCTGCCTCAGCCTCCAGACTGGCTGGGATGGCAGGCGCCTGCCACCATGCCTGGCTAATTTTTCTATTTTTAGTAGAGACGAGGTTTCACCATGTTGGCCAGGGTAGTCTCGAACTCCTGACCTCAAGTGATCTACCTGCCTCAGCCTCCTAAAGCGTTGGGATTACAGGCATGAGCCACCACTCCCGGTCAAGAAGGCAGTGTATTTTGCCCTCGTATTGGCTAAGGAAATCTTCCCAGATATTCTAGTTGAGGAGATTACAGACCTTACACTTTTGCTGCAGAAAATCACAAACTTTTTAGATTCTCCCTGGAAAGCTTAGGGCTGCGGCCTTGCTCCTCCCGCCTGTCCCCTTTCTGCAGCCCGCCTGCTGCCCAAGGGTGCTGTGCATTCTGTCCTGGGGATCTGGAGGAAAAGGGGCTTTGTCGGGAGAGGAGGCAGGGATAAAGGAAAGTGCTAAGGCCCAGCCAATTCCTCCCAGGCTTGTAAAATTCCAGGGCTGAGTCCAAGTTCCCAAAATAGAAGTGAAGGGAGAGCAAACTTCCTGGCTTTGGTGGAGCCCCTGGTGTGCTGAATGACGCTGTTGGTTTGCAGGGTCTGGCAGGGTGTGTGTGGGAGATGCGGGGGTCAGGGGGTGGTGGTGGTTGGGAGGGGCCTGAGTCACCAGAGGTGACCGAGTTCCTGGGGGACAGACAGCACCTGGAGTGGTGACCACAGTTGCAGGAGTGGCAAGACTCCAACACCCCATGCTTGGCGGTCACTTCTTTCTTTAGAAAGAGATATTTTGCTTTCTGTGGGCTTGAGAAGGCAGCAAATGACAGCGCAGTCATGGGCTGTGCAGGGCCATTGTGACATGTTTGTCCTATGGGGGCCGCGAGTATTTGTGGATGTGGGTGGGGGTGTGGATGCTTCGTGTCCCCTGGCAGCCTGCAAATGAGGAGCGTGCGCCTGGGTGAATGTCTGCTCTAAACTCCACTGCTTGTTTATTCAATGTCCTTGTTAAAAAGGCTGTTGGTTCATCAGCAGTGTGTTAAAAATTTATAGTTCAACAATGAGCTTTTTGTTTAGATACATTGTTTCGCAGTTTCTTAGGTTCAGTAAACACATTTTTACGTCTTAATTGTCTCATGAAGATATCAGACACAGTTAAATAAAAACAAGTGTTAGATTAAAAAGCCATGTAACTGCCCAACACGTTCACCTTACCCATTGCCTAAACAGAGCCGATTAATCAAGACAGGGGAATTGCAATCGAGAAAGAGTAATTTATACAGAGCCGGCTGTGCAGGAGAACGGAACTTTATTATGACTCAAATCGGTCTCCCCAGAAACTTGGGGATCAGAGTTTTTAAGGATAATTTGGTGGGTAGGGGGCCAGTGAATTGGGAGTATTGATTGGTTGGCTCTGAAATGAAATGACAGAGCGACGAAGCTGTTCTCTTCTGCTGAGTCAGTTCCCGGGTGGGGGCCACAGAACTGGTTGGCAGGTCCAGGTGGGGTCATCCAGTTGTTAGAAATGCACCTGAAAACTCATCCCAAAAGGCCAATCTTAGGTTCACAATAGTGATGTTACCTCCGAAAGTAATTGGGGAAGTTGCAAATCTTATGACCTCCGGAATAATGGTTGGGAATATTTAGAATTCCAGCCCTCCTCTTCCTGACTTGGTGGCTGGTGGTCTTTCATTTGTTTTATAAGAACAGTTTAGCTTTTTTGGAAGGGCTATTATTTAAACTATAAACTAAATTCCTTCCCAAAGCTGGTTCAGACTATGTCCAGGAATGAACAAGGACCGTTTAGAGGTTGGAAGCAACATGGGGTCAGTTAGGTCTGATATCTTTCACTGCCTAATCTTCTCAGTTGTGATTTTTGCAAAGGTGGTTTCAGTCAAGGCAACCCTGCAGAATGAACGAACAGGAGATATTCACCTGAATTAGCTGGACATTGACAAGCTCTCTAGGTTCACTCTCGGATTTGCAAATCACTTGCTATGTCAATTTGGGGCAGTCTTCCTCCCAGTGTGCTTCAGTTTCCTTCTTTATTGGTTCATTCTATAAACATGATTTCAGTTGAAACATGCTAAAAGAATTGAAAAAAAAAATAAAAAAGACTGTCTGCGCACAATCCTAACACTTAGGGAGTGCCTTCTGGTACTTAACTAGAAGTCCCTTGGGGGTACTGTTAGCTGAAATGCTAGTGAAATGACCACTCTCCACAGATAAGGAATAGCTGATACCTTGTTCCTCCCAGCCAGCGCTGGATTCCCTGGAGCCATTCACATTCTCTTTTCCCCCTTCCTTTGGAATATACAGACATATGCCTAGCATGCTGCCCGGTATGGAGCCAGCTCTCAGCCAACACGTCTGAGAACCTGCATTGGGCACACACACGCGTGGGGCGGTGTGAGGCTGGCACTGCAGGCCACCCCAGGCAGATGCCTTCCTGCTGGCACTGACTGAAGGCCTGAGGGATTCTCTGGGCAAAGCCAGGGAATCAAGTGGCCCCTATATGAGATGTTTTCTCCCATTGGAAACTAAGTCGTTTTGACACTTGTCCCAACCTTCCTCTTCTCGGTTTTAAATACGGCTTGTGCCTTTGGCTTATGTATTTCTTTACATTGGCTCGGTATGGCTCATAAACGTCCAAGGGTAGGGTCATATGTGTCAGGCATGCTGCTAGTTTCTCATCCCACAAAGCTCCAATGTGAGCTTGGTATGACCTGCCTCTTGGTATCAAGGAGGCTGAAACAGAGAAGTCGAGCAGCTAGTTCAAAGTGAAACAGCTGTCAGGAGCTGGGGTTGTGATTTGAACCTGCACAGAGAGCAAAGCCCACACTCCTTCTGCTAGTTCATGCTACTTTCTCCTTCTGTCTGAAGTCAAGCTCCCCTGACCCTGAAGGTTACCCCAGGCGTGTGTGTCCCTAGTCAAGCCTTCCAAATTCCACAGCTCCTCCTCTGACCACAGCAGCCCACTGTCAGGTTGTGTGCCCTGGTGTGCCTGGCAGGCCCTTTGCAAACAGAACCATTTTTGATACTAGTGATGTTAACATATCATAGGTTTATGTAATTATTATTGTTACTTTGGTCTTCATTTCCTCTTGCCAGACACGATGTCTAAACAGGAAAGACCAGCTTTCCTGTTGGGAGATCAGTGACTTCCAGGAGTCGGCTTAGGGAATTTCTCCCCACGCCCCCTCCCCTTCTTGTGGTTTTCAAATATTCCTTTTCATTCTTGAAGATGAGTGGGAAATACCAATAATAGCCCCTGGGAAAGGAAGGAACCCCACAGCAGGCCAGTTCAGGGGATGCCTCTGCAGCAAGTGATGGGCTCTGCTCCAGGAACCCTTCCCTTCCATCCTTCTGTGCGGGCCACTCCACGTCCACAGGGAGAGAGGTGGCCCGCCCAGCCCTGAGTGTGCAACCTGAGGGCAGCTGGGGATGAGTGTCGCCCCTCGTGGCCATCTGTCGGTACCTGTGCCTCCCACAGGGTCTGTGGCTGAAGCTATGAATGGCGGGGCTGGGTGTGGCAAGGCCTCTGGCCTGGAGTCTAACTTCTGGGTTCTAGGCAAGCTTAAGGTCCTTCCCCATCACTCCACGCTACGAAGCTCTAATTCTTTCATTTAACTTCTCACTCATTGAACAAGTATTATATAAAAGGCATTGCCTGCAGTAGAGGCTCTGAGACACCAAAATGAATCCAGCAGTCCTCCTTGGAGGCTACAGAGGTAGACAGGGAGAGCCCCACAGACACACAGCTAGGCCGGACACGAAGGCCAGGCTGCAGGGGAACAGAAGTGAGGCCAGCAGATCTCCGGGCCCAGGACCCTTGCCCTGGCCATGAGGTGGAGGGTGCAGCAGGCCTCAGCCCCAGAGGGCCACCTCACACCCCTGAGAGGCAGGGGCTGGCTAGGGCTCCAGGGGACCCTTTCTCTGGAGCCATATGTGGGGATGGGTTCTACTCTGTCCTGTGATCACCCTTGGGCTGCCTGCTCTGCCTTGCCAGGCTCTGCTTGCCTTCCTGGCGCCACACGGGGCTGGGTGTGGGGAGCAGGGGAAGAAGAGCCACTTTCCCCTCCTGTGCCAGAGACTCTTAGAGAGATGAGGTAATGTCTGTAGCTGCTCTGGGAAAGGGATGGGACATGCACAGGGAGGCGCCCATCCGACTCTCACTCCATGCTGCATAGGGGCCCTGCACTCCAGGCAGCGATGCATTCTGTTACCCTCGTTTCTTCCTCCAGAAGCCCCCACAACATGCTAATCCTTCAGCAGAGCTGCAAGGGACAGGTAGGGAATGGAATAAATATTTATGAGGCCTTCAGGCCCGGCATGGTGGCTCACACCTGTAATCCCAGCACTTTGGGAGGCTGAGGGTGGATCACCTGAAGAGGTGAGGCCAGAGGGAGGAGGGAGGCCCCCAGCCAGGTTCCAGCTTGGGCAGTGCAGCTGGCAGAGGGGCTTAGGAGCAGCAGGCAGTGGAGTCCTGAGCAGAAGCAGGATTGTTGCAGGGCTGTGCTGGCGCCAACCGTGGTACAACCAGGACATGGATGATTGAAGATCGTCAGGGAGAGGAGAGTTGAAGCTTCTATCCCACGTGAGTGCTCACTGTTCAGGAGACTCATCAGCGCTGCTTTACGGTGTGGTCGCTGGCTTTCCCCACGAGAAAGAAGAAACTGCCAAGACGGCTAAAGACTGAGCCCAGGACTGCTGCTCCTTCTATGGCTCGAGGCAGGGGCAAGGGGGACAGCTTTGCCTCTTGCTGGACCCGATCACGGGGGACGAGGGGTCCAAGGCCGCCACTGGAGACCATGCATGCTATGTGAGGGCCACAGGCCCCTGATGTCTGCCTTTCCGCATGGGGAGGGGTGCACAGCAGCTGTGAACCTCTCCTCTGCAGTCCCAGGCTTTTGGATCCTGACAATGCACAGACTCTGACAGGCTCAAACATCTGCCCTCCAACCTGGGCCATGTGCTCTGGTGATTTCCCAGGAATGAGTGTGGCAGGTCGCCTTGATCCAAGTAGCTGCCAGCTCACCCTTGCCCTCTTAAACAGCCCCTTTGCAGACAGCGGTCAGTAACGGAGACATGGGTGACCTGCTGAGTGGGAGGGGAAGGCTCCTCTCTGGAGGTTCAGAGGTGGAATTCAGATCCGCAGGCCAAAGTCTCAGAAGGCAGACTTTACACCCACGCAGCAGTGAAGAATAAACTCTTTAACACTGGAGTGGGCTGATTTCCAAAAGGGGGTGCCCTGTCCCTAGAAGTGTTCACACAGAGGCCAGATCATCCCTGCCTGGAGAATGAGAATGAATTCCTACACTCGCGGAGAGGCCGGACTCTTTAAACTCCCAAGATTCCTCACACTTTTAATCATCTTCCATTCTAATTATCCAGACCCTATTTGGTGACAATTATCATTTGCAAGTCCCAGCAATCCTCATTTTAGGGGCCAATCCCTAGTTGCTTGTGTAAGTAAGCACTGTTGACAAACAGGGTCCAACAGCTTGAATCCAGGAAGGCCCTACCTACCTAGGCACCATGTTAATGCCCGGCTAGTCAGTTGGGTCCAGGTGGCTTTGAGTATTTCTATTTTAATATAACCGCATGAAATTCGTGCACCCAGGAAAGAGCTCGTGTGGGGTCACTGGGCACCTTCTTTTCTTGGACCTGAGGCTGGGCTAGGGGTGGAAAGGACCCTCAGTTCAGAGCCCTCCGTGAGGCCCCCAGCATCTGCTGCATCGCAGACTGGACTGTCCCCAGCCACAGGACAGGGCTCAGGCCTCCCAGTTCTCCAGGGAGCACACTCCCTGGGGTTGGCCCGCAGGACTGAGCTTCTCTGTCCACATTTTCTCTTGGATTCGTGCACCACCTTGGCTGTACTGAGCAGCAGTGGTGTCAGCAACCAGGCTTGAAGGCCACGGGCTCTGACCCCAATGCCCAATGCTCCATGGGGACTCTCTGGGGTCTCCTGCCCCTCAGGCTCCAATGCTGGCCCCAGCCTCACTCTGCCAGGGCCGTGGATCCTGCCCTCACAGCCCTGGGAGGGGAGGACCAGTGCCCAGGCAAAGCTCCATGCCTGCCTCAGACAGGCTCACAGGGGAGGGAGGAAAAGTCTCCCTCGTGAGTAGCCAGGGCCAAGGTCTAATGAGGGTCCTTAACATGTAAAAGATGTAGCTTGACCTCAGTCAGCTTTAACCCTGTCTTTCCATTACCTCATAAAGTAGCATGGAACTCTTGACAAAAGTAGCAAAGCTCTGAGGAGACGTGCGCTTACTGGTTTTCTAGCATATTCCAAAGTTCTCTCTGCCTCCAGGTGTGTTGCTGCTGCTGGGCTGCAGGTAAGCATGGGCCGGGCTGCATCTTGGGGCTCTTCCTGGGGGCCTGGGACTCTCCCTGGGAAGAGTGGCCGTGCAGCTGTTTCCAGATCAGCGAGGATTTCACCACGGGGTCCCATTCTGTGATCATGCTTCCAGGCTGACCTGTGGCATGTGTGTTCACGGTGTGGTGCATGTGTATTGTGTGTGTGGTGGGTGTCCACTGTGTGGTGTGTGTCCACTGTGTGTTTTGGTGTATGTGTATTGTGTGTGGTGGGTATGTATTGCATGGTGTGTGGTATGTAGATATGCGGGTGTGGCACGAGGTGTTGGTGTGTATGTGGGTGTGTTGTGCGTGGTGGGTAGACACTGTGCAGTGGGTGAGTGTGGTGTGAGGTGTGAGTGGATGTGGTGTGTAGTGACAGGGTGGTGGGTACGGTGTGGTGTTGAGGTATGTGGGTTTGGCATGGGTGTGAGTATGTGGGATGTGGTGTGAATGTGGTGGGTATGTACTGTGTGGTGTGTGTGAGGGGTATATATGGTGGGTATATATTGTGTGGTGTGTGGCATGCAGATGTGTAAGTGTGGCATGGGTAGTTGTGTATGTGTGGTATAGTGTGTGGTCTGTGGTGTGTGTGGTGGGTACATATTGTATGATGTGTGGTGTGTAGATGTGTGGGTGTGTATATGGGGTGTGCTGTGTGGTGTGTGTGTGGTATGTAGACGTGTGTGTGTTGTGTGTGTGTTGTGATGTATGTGGTGTATATGTGGTGTCTGTAGTGGGTATACTGTGTGGTATTGGTATGTAGACACATATGTGTGACGTATGTGTGGACTGTGTGTGGTGTGATGTATGTGGTGTGTATATGGTGTGTGTGGTGGGTATGCATTGTGGTGTGGGTGTTGTGTAGATGTGTGGGTGTAGCGTGTGGGTATGTCATATGTATGTGGGTGTGTGTGGTGTGTGTAGTGAGTATATTGTGTAGTATGTGGTGTGTAGATGTGTGTGTATGGTGTGTAGGTGTGTGGGTGTGGTGTGCATGTAGGCAGTGTGTGTAGTGGTTATATTGTGTGGTATATGGTGTGTAGATGTGTGGTGTGTGTGGTTTGTGTGTATGTGGGCTGTGTATAGTGTGTGTAGTTGGTATACTGTACGGTATGTGGTGTGTAGACCTGTGTGTGGTGTGTGTGTGTGGTGGGTATACAGTGTGGTGTGTTTGCTGTATGTGTTGTGTGTGTGTGTGTGTGTTGTATGGGGTGTGTGTGGTGGGTATACAGTGTGGTGTGTTTGCTGTATGTGGTGTGTGTGTTGTGTGTGTGTGTGTTGTATGGGGTGTGTGGTGGGTATACAGTGTGGTGTGTGTGCTGTGTGTGGGAGGTGTACATGGTGTGGCGTGTGTGGTGTGTAGACGTGTGTGTGCTGCATGTGTGGGAGGTGTGGTGGGTATATAGTGTGGTGTGTGTGCTGTGTGTGGGGTGTGTATGTGTGGTGGGTATATAGTGTGGCGTGTGTGCTGTGTTGTGTGTGTTGTGTGTGCTGTGGCGTGTGTGCTGGGTGTGTGTGCGTGTGTGTGTGTGGGTATACAGTGTGCTGTGTGTGGTGTGTGTGGTGTGTGTGTGGTGTGTGTGCTGTGGCATGTGTGCTGTGAGTGACGTGTGTGAGGTGCGTGTGTGGTAGGTATACAGTGTGGTGTGTGTGTTCTGTGTGGGGTGTGTGTGGTGGGTATACAGTGTGATTTGCTGTGTGTAGTTGGGTGTGTGTATGTGCTGTGTGTGTGGTGTGTGTGTGGTGGGTATACAGTGTGGTGTGTGTGCTGTGTATGTGTGCTGTGTGTGCTGTGTGTGGTGTGTGTACTGTGTGTGGTGGGTATATAGTGTGGTGTGTGTGTTGTGTGTGTGGTAGGTATACAGTGTGATGTTCGTGCTATGTATGTGTGCTGTGTGTGCTCTGTGTGTGGTGTATGTGCTGTGTGCGTGTGTGGTGTGTGGTGGGTATACAGTGTGGTGTGTGCTGTGTATGTGTAGTGTGTGTGTTGTGTGCTGGACGTGTGTGCGTGTGCAGTGGGTATACAGTGTGGTGTGTGCTGTGTATGTGTGGTGTGTGTGTTGTGTGCTGGGTGTGTGTGCGTGTGTGTGGTGGGTATACAGTGTGCTGTGTGTGGTGTGTGTGCTGTGGCGTGTGTGTGGTGGGTATACAGTGTGCTGTGTGTGGTGTGTGTGCTGTGGCGTGTGTGGGGTGTGTGTGGGTCCCCTGAGTGGTGTGGGGGAACAGGGACGGACCGCAGGTGCAGATGCTGGCGGTGGTTGTGTCACCAGCCAGATGGCTCCATCTATGAAGACTGTTTTTGTGGTTTCTGTTGGCGTTTTGTTTGTTGTGTTTTGTGAGCTTGCGCCTCACAGGGGTTTCTCCCCTGAGGCCAGCGCCTCTGGGTGTGGTGTTGGCGCTGTGTCTAGGGTTTCTAGAAGGGGGGAGGAATGAGGGAAAGAGGCCCCTCCGGGCGCTGGGACAGGCTCAAGGGAAATAGCCCCGAGCTGAGTGTTGGCTGAGTGTGAATTCCAGCAGCCAGGCTCACAGACCCGTGTCACCTCTGACGTCAAGTGTCAGGGACACGCTAAAAGCCTTTGAGTCTATTGATTGAGAAGGCTCCAGAAGGTTTTGGAGCGCTGGAAGAAGGCCAGGCCTGGAATTTACGCGTCTGCCTCTTGGTGCCTCCTCCCGCTGGAGGGAGTAAATCCAGGCAGGTCTGGAGCGGCCGGGCGGGAACCTGGGGCGGAGGAGCCTCGAGGCTGTGGTCCTGCAGCGCCATCTGGGGGCGGTGAGAAGAGTGGCTGCAGAGGCTCGGGAGGACGCCCCCTCGGGTCGAGCCGCAGCCAGCGCTCCTGGGAGGCGGCCAGGGGTCATCTCTCCTGCGCCGGCCCCAGAGTAGACTGTCCAGTTCCCTGGGAGATACTGCGAATCTGCTTCATGTTTCCATTCGTACATAGGGAAAAAAAAAAAAAAAAAAAAAAGCCCGCCCCAAAAGCCTGAGCTTCGATTGGGATTACCTTGCCTGGGATCCCAGAGTGACCATAATACACCATTTCCCACCCTCCCTGCCCCATTGGTTTGTTGGAATACCGCTTCCTCTAAGAGGTACCCATCGTTTAAGATTCCTAGAATATTCAACCTAAAAGACCTGAATATTCTCATATTCATGTGTAGCCTTAGAATGAATATCCAGCCTGAAATGAGATGGTTAAGTATGCCTGCCTCATAGGGAAACTGAGGCTCAGCAAGGCTCCGTGGAAGAGAGGAAGCTTTACCCTCTGAGTGCTCCATAATGGAGTCTATGGAATAAGCTGGCAGCAGGCAGATTAGCGGGAGGAAGGGTGACCACATTTATTAGGCACATGGATGCATCATGAGAAAGAAAAGTGAATATCCCCACACCAATGAGAGACCTAGAAGCTTATGCGCCTTACTCACTGCGGAGGCGGGAAAGGGGATGGAGGTGCCATGGGAAGAATGAACGATTTGGGGAAAGATGAATGGGACCTTGGGGGAATGTGGGTAGCCTATGACAAAGCCTGGGCATGTCATCGACCTCCAGTCCCCTCTGCTGTGATGCGAGTCTCCCCTGGCTCATGAATTTCCCGGGGAGGGGATTCACAACAATTGAGGTCCCTTTGGAGGATCTGTCTTTAGGCAGACGAAGGCAGCCCAGAGCAAACCTCCGCTTGCCTCCCGTGCTGCCCAGTGCCTTCAGTTCAAGTTCAAATACCGTGTTTGGGTGGCACTTCCCAAACTCCTTCAGCCCAGTCCCTTGACTCTAAGCCCAGTGCTCTTTCCACTGCTGTCCACGGTGTGTGGCCCTCCCCCCATGCAGAGTGTGTGACTGGGCAACCGCAGAGGGACACCAGGCCACAGGGAAAACAGAGAGAGGCAGACCCAGACAATGCCAAGATGTGCACAGAGCTGAGTGCTGCGGAGGGAGCCATAGGCATGGGGTGGAGGATATGACACCAAGAGGTACCACCCACAGGACACATTTGCTGTGAAGACACTCAGACTGAAGTCTGGGCCCCAGAGAAATGACTCTTTATAGCACCTGGAAAGGCTAACCTGCTGCCTGCAATCTCTGTGGAACAAAGAAGAAATGAATATTGCAATACATGTCACACCTAAATTCAGCATCTAGCCCTGTTTGTACTTGACCTGGCCTGGCCACCTTGCTATCATATGCTCCTCATCACAAACTCCTCTCCAGAGCCAGGCTGCTGGCCTCCCTGAATATCCTGCTTTCGTGCCTTTGCTTTGCCGTTTCCCCTTCCTGGAGCACCTGCCATGCCCCCCTCACACTTTAGCATGTGAGTTGAAGCTTCCTGCACACAGCCAGAGTCTCCTGGAGGGGTGCATTAGCTTCCTACAGCAGCTGTAACAAAGTCTCACAGACTGGGAGGCTTACACAGCGGAAACCCATGGCCTCCCAATTCTGGAGGCTGCAAGCCCAAGATCTAGATGTTGGCAGTTTGATTCCTTTTGCAGGCTATGAGGGAGAATCTGTTGCAGGCCCCTCTCCTTGGCTGGTAGTCGACCGTTTTCATGTGTCTTCATGCGGCGCTCTGTGTGTGTGGCTCTCTCCACGTTTCTCTTTTTTATAAGGACACCATTCATTTTAGATTAGTAATGGCCTCATTTTAACTTGATTACCTTTCTAAAGCCTTATCTTCAAATGAGGTCCCATTCTGAGGAACATGGGACTTCAGCAAATGACTTTTGTAGTGGACACAATTCCACCCACCATAGCTGGTTCTGGCCTGGCCAGCCACTGCTGAACCGACTGAAAGCTAAAGGGAATGGGATTCTGAAATGAAAGATGGCTTGGAAGTTTGGAGAACGCAAGGAGGAGGTCTTGGGGGTGTCGGGGGTGGATGAGACCACTGCTACGGGAGCAGAGAGGTCAGAGCTGTATAGTGGAAAGGGGTTTGGGGGAAGCTTTTGCTGTTTCAGTAGTGAGAAAAACTTCCTTCCATCTCCTTGGGAAAACGTTGGCAACGATTACATTACTAATCCTTAGACTGGAGTGAGATCTGTGTTGGGTCAGGGGCAATGTAAGGATGCCCCGGCACTATGGAGGCGCCCAGGGGGAGCCCCGGTGGATCTAAAGCGTTCTTACCCTTCCAGGACTAACTCACGTCCTTCTTCCTGGCACGTCTGAACTTGTGTTATTCTGGCAAAAACCAAACTAAATTACAGTAAATATATCACACACATTATTTCCAGTGCCACTTCATTAGCCGGTGCTGTTTTGTAGGGCTAATTAACTGTGGCGCATATGTTTGTCTTCTCCAGTTGATGCTGGTGCACGTGTACGGTCTGAGTTTTGTTTTTCCCCAGCCCCACCCCCACAGTGCCTAATATACCACACTGTGCACGGCAGGCGCTAGGCGCACGCCTGTAAACTGAAGGCTGCTTGGGAGCCCATCGCGTTCCCTTATGCCAGCCTTAGCACAGTGTTGGGGTCGCCCACAGCCAAGGCTCCCCATGTACCTGTGGAGGGGCTAGAATGGAAATGAAAGGCATGCCCCACACCTTGTACTTTCTCAGTTTTGGAGAGGCTCGCCCTAAGGTCCTCTGCAGATATTGCCATTCTCAACAACGTTGGCCACACCCCTGGAGGTTTTGGAAGTTACTTGAAGGGCCCGAGTTTGACAAGGCCGGCTGCTGCTCTCTCTGATCTCAGGCCCTCAGGAAAGAAGGCGGAGGCATTTGGCACTGTAGTGGATGGAAACCAGGCTGCCCCGAGTGACTGTTTTCTTTCCACACCAAAGAAATGGAATTTGCCTGAGAGTCTCGGAGCGTCTCTTCCCACTTAATAAATTCTGTTTGAAATGGATGATAATGGCTTCAGGGACAATGTGTTCGAGACGGATTGTAACGAGAGATTAGGGAACAACGGGTTCACAACCCCCAGACCTGACGCCGCAGGCTTTGAGTCAGGGCCCTCCTGGGAGGACAAGCAGCTGGTCTAGGTGGAGGGAGAATTTGGAAAGAACCCAGGGCTGGAGCAGGGCCACATAATGAACTGAGGATGCGGAGGAGATCTGAGGCCAGAAGATGTTTCCAAGGTAGGGAAGGGCAGTGAGGAGAGTGCTGGGGAGGGGCCCTCTTTGAGGCTGTTCCAGGAGATCAGCTCTTGCCAGGAGCTGGACTTTGAACGTGGTTCCTGTGATTACAAACTCCAGTGGGCCAGTAACCAATGATAACGATTATGTCCCCTTGCTACCTTGGGATTTGGTGCTGCTGAATGCTCTGGCCTCAGAGGGCCCCGTGACTTTGGGGTGCTGTCAAAGAAAAAATTACTCATGATACTTGTTACAGATGGTAAGGCAGACTCTATTGACTGGGGGATCACAGTAGCCCTCGGGACCACTGCAGTGGGGTCTTGCAGTGGGGACAGAGACTGACTCAACCGAGTCCAACAGGGACAAGTGAGGATTCATAGCCCAGGAGCAGAGTGGGTGTCCGCGGATGGAAAATTACTAAGAGGAGGCATTTTTGCTAGACTGACCACAGAATTCTCGCTGCAGGCAGGCCAGGCTGAGAAGATACCCAGGGTGATTGGATTCCAAGGGTGGGGAGTTGTTGCTAAACTGACAATAGGATTCTTGCTCACACTGGATTCTACAAAGACAGAGTGAAGCCCAAAGTCATACCTAGTTGAGTAGAGGACTCAGAGGAGCCTAAAGGCTTGCACTGAGCAAAGAGTCTTTGTCAGTGCCCATATTCAAACCAGGTCAGGGGGAGCCCTGCTGTTGGCATACTGGGAGAGAGAACCAGCCCCCGACACACTCACATCATTGGAAATGTGTAAATACTTATGCAATGTGGATTAATATGTATTTTACACATTACATATTCATGTGGCATATAATGGAAGCTCCCCCAAGAACCAGCAGACAATGCATGGGAGCACACAGGAGTGTGCTTTAGATAGAGTAGCTGTCATCATTGTCGCCATCATCATCACCCCCATTTCACAGATGAGGAAATTGAGGCCCAAAGAAGCTGGGGTTGCCTGAAACACAAGAAATAAATGGCAGAGGCAGACCCTGTGGCTCAGGTGCCTCTACTACTATTATTTTTACATGCAGGAATTGCTTATTGGACACATACTTGTGCCAGGTCTCACCACAGCCCTGCAAAGAAGAACCTGAAACTGGAAGAAGTAACTTGCAATAGCAACAATTTTCAGAGCTGGATGTTGAACTTGGGTCCTGTGATTCCAAATCCCATGCTCTGTTGACTTCCTGGCCTTTTGTCTCCTCAGGGTGTGTAGCTCACTCCAAACCCTATGCATATGGGGAAGTCTCCTCTAGCCCCACAGCTGGCATGGACCGAGCACATCCCTTATAGATAAGCCAGGTCAAGTCTAACTTTTTCTTGTGAGGTTGTGGGCATCACAGTTTGTCCTTGGGGATAGCTGAGCCTTGTTTTTAGAGCTTTCCTTTGACAGGCCCGCTCTGTCGCCCAGGCTGAAGTGCAGTGGCGCGATCTTGGCTCACTGCAACCTCTGCCTCCCAGGTTCAAGTGATTCTTGCGCCTCAGCCTCCTGAGTAACTGGACTACAGGTACGTGCCACCACACCTGGCTAATTTTTGTATTATTATTATTTTTTGAGATAGAGTCTCACTCTGTGACCAGGTTGGAGTGCAGTGGTGTGATCTCGGCTCACGGCAACCTCTGCCTCCTGGGTTCAAGCAATTTTCCCGCCTCAGCCTCCTGAGTAGCTGGGACTACAGGTGCCTGCCACCAGGCTCGGCTAATTTTTGTATTTTTAATACAGACGGGGTTTCACCATGTTGGCCAGCATGGTCTCGATCTCTTGACCTTGTGATCCAACTGCTAAGGCCTCCCAAAGTGCTGGGATTACAGGCGTGAGCCACCACGCCCGGCCTAATTTTTGTATGTTTAGTGGAGATGAGGTTGGCCAGCCTGGTCTCGAACTCTTGGCCTCAAGTGATCCACCCACCTCAGCCTCCCAAAGTGCTAGGTTTACAGGTGTGAGCCACTGCACCTGGCAAACTGAGCTATTTTTTAATAGGAGATCTGTTGTGTTTGAATTTTAAGGTGCACTGTGGGGAATACGATCTTCTGTTCTCCTTACTCCTCTCACAGGCTTGATATTCAGCTCCCCAGTGCCTGAAATTGTATTATCTCTGTCTTCAAATGCGGATTTAAATACCCACATCAATCCTGAAAAACTCTGGCAATTGTCTCTGGAGTCAGTGAAGGTGTCTGCGGGAGCTTAGGTCTTTGAAGTTCAGGCTTAGGAGTTTGCTAATTTCTCATTGTGCTGCTGGGTGATAAATGTTGCTTTGCTTTCTGTTTCTTTCTTTTTTTTTTTTTTTTTTTCCAGCCTTGTTTTAAATGAAAAGAAATGGCAGTTGGCAATATCCCTGAAGCTTTTTAGTGCGGCTGCTATAATGAGGTTTGCTGAAATTCTGGATAGGAAATATTTCCCTCTGTAGGCTCAGATGCAGGATTTTAAACTTTTGTGATGTCTGTGGTCTTTTTCTTTTGAGCTGGCTGGGTTTGCCTCTTCAAAGATGTCAGCCCCAGCCTTGCCAAGTTTGGAGTTTACAGCTCCACTGCTAGTGACTTGCGTGAGTGTAAAAATAGGTCAGTGGTTTTTTTCCTCCCTCTCTTTTAAAGAAGAGAGAAAAATGTGTGTGTGTGTGTCTGTGTTTTCCAACATCCCATCAGTCAAAAACAGTTAAAGCAATTTTAGCTCACTTTTTCCCCAAAAGATTCACTCCAAGTATGACTCAGATCATGGAACACTTCAAGGAAAATTTTTTCCATGAAAGTTAAGTGCAATTAATGAGGAGAGATCTGGTGGGAGAAAGAATTCCTCAGTGTTCGCTGTAATGTCAATTACGCGCTGCCTGACAAACACACATAAAACGTGTAACAGATCCACTGCCTGCTCCTGTGCCACATCAGATTATTATGAGAGTGAGCATTTCTTTCCATTACGAATCTGTATGGCTTAATTTTCCCAGCTGAAACTTTAAACAAGATGAAATTGCATGCACCCATATGCGTGCGCGCGCACACACACACACACACTCAACTATATTCTTTGAAAATACCACTGAAGAAAGTTTCCTAAAAACACATAAAACAAGGAAGCAGTTCAGCCGTGAATACGTTTTCTATATGCTAATAGGGGGTGGGTTAGAGTCTAGATGCAAAACAGCTTAAACGGTTCTTGCTGCAACAAGGTTGCTGCCAGCTCTGTAAAGACTTGGAGTTTTATCCTATTCAGAATTGGCTTCTATTTCTTCCAAGTGCAGATGCATCCTTATGGCCTTGCCTATAAACACAGCCACTGGTATTTGCGTAGAGGTTTGGGAGTCCCCGCCTCACGCTTCTCCTCCTTCCCCCGCTCCACACTCATTTGCTCCCATAGGGTCTCTGTAGTGTTCTGGAGGCTCCCTTGTCCGTGTCTGTTTTCTTACCCACCCCCAATCAGGGACCTCCTCTTTTCCCCAAGTCCTCAGCTTTTTCCTCTCTCCTTTCCATGAGCACTTCAAGTCCTCAAGCCTCTCGCACCTTGGAACAGAAACCTGTCAACCCCATGTCTCCCTCCTAAACACCCTATAGCTCCTCTGCCCTTCACAGCCAAATTGCTTGCTGCAGCTGTCTACACTTGCTGCCTCCACCTTCCTATCCATGCATTCCCCCAAAACAACTGCCTGATGCCTTCCTGACATCCTTGGGAGTTCATCAGTGACCTCCTCATAGCGAAAGCCAAGGTCATGTTTCTCAGGCCTTCTCTCATGGGATTTTCAAGCAGCACTTGACGATGACCATCCACCCACTCACCCACTGCTTCGCCACATGGTTATCTGAGGGGCCCTTACTTTTGGAGTCGGCCTCCTGGCTTCTGTGCTGCTGCTCTTTTTGCCTCTAACCCCACCTCTCCTTTGCCCACACTTCTAGCATCTCTTCTTCTACTCTCCCCTTAAATGCATTTTTTTCCAGGGCTCCGTCCTTAACCTCAGGTTTCTCACTCTGCAAGCTCTGCACCCTATCCCACCTCTCCCTTTGTGTTGATGGTTCTCAAACCTGCACCTGCCACTTGGGCCTCTTTCCTAAGCTCCAGAGGCCTGCTGACTTCTCATGAATGAGGGCTTTGATCTAAGTTGCCGTGTTACCTGCAGCCCACTCATGACTCTGTGTTCAGGAATGTCTCTGGAATCCTGGGGCCATCCTTGACTCCTCCCTCTCCTTCTAGTCAACTTCAGATCTCTCCCGTTCAGGCAGAGCAGTCTGATTCCCTTACCAGCTCCCCCATGCCTCTAGACGAGGGATCCCAGCACCACATACCAGAAGTCAGGGCGTTACCCAGCTCCACCTCCAACCCACCTGCCCTGACCTGCTCTGCTTCCTACTGACCCCAACTACAGCCTCTTCTCTTTTAAATAATAACAGCAGTTAACATGTATATAGTGCCTGTTGTGTGCCAGCTGCTGAGATAAACGCCTCATCGCTTTTAGACTCTGTGAGCTCAGTACCCATATTATCCCATTTTATGGATGGGTAAATTGAGGTCCAGGGTAGGTTTTGTTGGGTCCTTCCTGTGAACGCCTCTTGGGCTTACCAGCCTGCTGTGGTCGCTTCACAGCTTTTGGCTGCCCCGTGCGCTTCATGTCGCAACCCCAGAGCAGCCGGCACCCCCATTCCTGTGCTCAGGCCTGGCCTCAAAACGCAGCCGGATCAGAGCCCTGGGGTCCCACTTGCTCGGGCCTCATTTCCTCTGCCCTCACCCCTTGCTCCTGAATTTCTAAATGAAAAAAAAAAAAGTCTACTAACTAATATTCTCTGCTCTCAGGTAATATATTTGCAACCCAACCTCCTCACTGTAGCAGGATTATTTCTTCAAAATTGCAATCCAGTCATGTCCCTTCCAGCTTAAAACACTTCCACGACATCTCATTGTTGTCCTTAGGACAAAGTTTAAACTCTCAGCTTGGAACTGATCATGGCAGTCACTCTACCGTCCGCTCTCCCGACTCCTTGGGTAGCCCCAGGGGCACAGCAGGCAGTCCAGCCTTCCTTGCTTCCTTTTCCCTCTCCTTTACAAACATTCCTGGGATGTGCCAGACAAGCGCTGTGCTGATCACCGAGAATGTGCAGATGAAACAGACAAGCTAGCAGACAAAGAGCAGGGTTCCTGCAGGCGTGTGGGGAGGGTCAGCTCTCCAGAACAATCTTAGACGAGCACCACAAGTATTACGACGCAGGTGCACGGCTCCCCCGGTTCCAGGTCGATGGACTCCGGATGACTCCTTTGGCTCCGATAACCTCCCCTCATCTGGCTCTCCAGCTCCTAGTGAGTTCTAAACCCGGAAAGCTCAGCGGAGCATCTCCTCTGCTCCAGGATGCCTCCCAGGCTCCCCCTGCTGGAGGCTGGACACAGCTCAGGAACAGCCCTAGAACATGCTGTTTTAAGATAAATGAGCCGGCGCGGTGGCTCACGCCTGTAATCCCAGCACTTTGGGAGGCCGAGGCGGGCGGATCACGAGGTCAGGAGATCGAGACCATCCTGGCTAACACGGTGAAACATCGTCTGTACTAAAAATACAAAAAAAAAAAAATTAGCCAGGCGTGGTGGCGGGCACCTGTGGTCCCAGCTACTCGGGAGGCTGAGGCAGGAGAATGGTGTGAACCCGGGAGGCGGAGCTTGCAGTGAGCCGAGATCGAGCCACTGCGCTCCAGCCTGGGTGAGAGCGAGACTCCGTCTCAAAAAAATAAATAAATAAATAAATTCTGCATTTTATCCTAAAAGCAGTAAGGTCCAATTTAAAGATTGCGTGTGTGAGGTCCAATTTAAAGATTGTGTGTGTGTGTGTGTGTGTGTGTGTGTGTGTGTGTGTGTGTGTATGTGTGTGTGACAGGGTATCACTCTGTCACTCAGGCTGGAGTGCAGTGGTGCAATCATAGCCTTGACCTCCATACTCAAGTGATTCTCCCACCCCAGCCTCCCAAGTAGCTGGGACCACAGGTGTGTGCCACTACATCTGGCTAATTTTTAAATTACTTTTTAGAGATGGGGTCTCACTATATTGCCCAGGCTGGTCTTGAATTCCTGAGCTCAAGTGATTCTCCTGCCTTGGCCTCCCAAAGTGCTGGGATTATGGGCATGAGCCACAGCGCCTGACCTCATTTAAACCACCCAGGACAGGATGACCGTGCTGCCATCTGCTCTGGAGCTGGGTCTCAGTGCAGAGGGACAGTGACTGTGGATCGTTGCAGTCTCTGGTGGGAGGTGAGGATAGAAGTGATAAAGAGCTAAGAGGAGCTTCTGGGAGCCTTGGGGGAGGTCAGTCTTGCAGTGATGAAGCCAGATAGCAGGAGATGGAGCAGGGCCGTGAGAGGAGGAGATTCTGAGGAGGATGCAGGGGAAATCTTGTCTGTTAATGAAATAGGAGTGGGGTGGGGTTTGGGGTGGGGTGGTCATTGCCGTTTGAGCTGCTGATTCTCATGAGTCGCCTTCAAAACTCTCATGTAGGGTTGACAATGTGGGGGGTGGGGGATCTAGCTTATTCTTTTATTTTCAAGTCCATTCTTGGGGCTGGTAGGGAGGCAGGAGAATACCCCTCCCTCAGCCCTTAGCATGTGCCGAGCTTGCTTTGTGATGTTGGCAGGGGAAGGGGGACCTGGGTGGTGACTGAGTTCCCTTTATCAAACCCTTCAGTGGGCACAAAATTGAGTGCTTGATTTTAGGTTTTATTTTTTTATGAATGTCCAAATCTGTGTTTCACCCTGCCCTCCCAGACTGTGTGGCCTGTTGAAAGTGTCTAGTTTGTGTTCATCTCTCCCTCATTTCTGGAGCAGGGCCCGAGACCCTGCCACATCTCCTATGCTCTGCATCCACGCCTCTTTTGGACATTAAAGGTTGATTGATGCAAAAAAAAAAAAAAAAAAGATTTTAGCTGGAGGGTGACATGGGTGACATGGCTGGATTTGTTCTTGGAATGCTCCCTCTGGCTGCCACATGGAAAAGGAATAAGAAGACTGGAGTAGTTCTCAGAGCACTGATGCAAAATCCCGAGGTATACTGGAGTCTCCAGGCAGTTTATAGAACCCCCAGGCCTGGGTCCCACCCTACAGATCCTATGCAATTGTTCTGGGGTATGACCTAGGCCATGGGAAGGCCACAGGATTTTTAAAAGCTCCTCATTAGAACAACGATCCTTAATCTGTTTTGCATGAGAACCACCTGGGGTAAACCTTAAACAATGCCCAGGTCCTACCTCCGGGGATCCTGATATAATTTGTATGGAGTGGGGCCTGGGTGTGGAGAGTTTTGAAAGGCTCCCCAGGTGATTCTGATGTGGACCTATGGCTGAGAACCACTGAGTAAGAGGCTATCACAGTAATCCAGATGAGTGAGCCAGACCCTGGGGATGGCAGGAAGTAGAGTTAGAAACACTTAGGAGGTAGAACTGGCCGAGCTTGGTGATGGACTGCGTGGGAAGGTCTAATGCAGGAGAAGAAGAAGGCCTACACAGTTCTTACTTTCCTGACTTGGTCAAGGGGGCAAATGGCGGCCGCTGCAGGCTGGGGTCAACTGTCTCCACCTTTGCCCTCATCCTACATCTGCTGTTGCTGCCTGCAGTCCTGGCAATTGAGAAACACTCTACTTCAGTCTTGGATAATGACAATATTCCAGGTGTGCTCTGCTTTTAAGAAAATCAAGTGCCAATGTCTCTTGATAAGACCCAGTGAAACTCTGAAAGTGCTGCCCCAAGGGACGCCATCTCCCAGGGGGAGAGCTAGGCTGTGGAAAGCAACCTGAGGCCCCACAAGGAAGGGATTGGACCAAAACCATAGGATGTGAGAGCAGAAAGGGACTTTAGAGACCTTCCGTGTCACATCAGAAGGTGGAAGGGTTGGTGCGGGGTGGAGAGGGAAACTGAGGCCCAGGGAGATCAAATGCCTCATACACAGAGAGTAGTTTTTGCTACTGCATCTCATAATTCTAAAGCACATTTTTTCATATTTAACATTGAACAAGGAGATGTGTTATGCAATTGTCATTGTTTAAATGTCAGTGTTTTTATTTATTAGTGGTACATCAAATAAAGGAGCATCTTACAATCAATGACATCTTACATATAATGGCATTATTTTACTTTAATTTTACAACCAACTTGGAGATCCATTGAACAAGATGTTCCATTGGCCAAGTATATTGTCATGTGGCTTCACTGAGATAACACAATCATCCATCAGCTGAGCGCTTCCTCTGTGAGCTGAGGCTGGGCTTACCCATTTCTGATACCCTGTGACTTCAGCTCTGTTCTGACCCTCGGCAGGAGCCTGAGAACTACAATTGGGGACATGACCCTGAAGATCAGGGTTCTGGGGATGCTCATGCAGCTCTTGCTGCTTTCCCGTTTACGGCTGTGGGAACTCATATTATTTTCATGACAACTAAGGACTTGAGCTGGTTTGGTCAGTAGTGTGTGGACTTCACTGGGCAGCTGCTAGGGCTCGTCCATATTAACCATCGTGGTGGTACAGAATGTGATACCATTGAAGGAGGCCAGGCAAATAGGTCCTGCATGCTATCTGCTAGGTATTTGCATAGGGGTATGTGCTATAAATGGGTTATAAACAACTTATAAACAGGTTATAAATGGATTGTATGAACGAGTTCAAGACAGCCCCCTGTGTATTGGCCCCCATGCTGTTTACTTCTGCACCACAGCCCAGGACCGTTAACTCAAGACTGCCAGCACCAAACTCAAATTCTGGCACACCCAATTGCTTTAAATGTGGCCCAAATATTATTTGCCCATTTAGAGCCTGCCTGCGTTGATAATTTGCAAAACCACAGCCAGCACCCTCTCACCACAGGTAAGAGCTACAAAAGACCCCAAATGGCTGCTGTTCTTTGGAGCTCTCTGACCCAGAGACTCCTCACCATGATGCTCCCCACCATGAACCCTCTTGGGTTCAAACAATCCTCCAGCCTCAGTCCCCCCCCCACGTAGATGAGACTTCAGGTACGTGCCACCATGCCTGGTTAATTTTTAAATCTTTTTTTTTAGGCATGGGGTTTCGCCATGCTTGCCTAGGCTGGTCTCAAACTCCTGAGCTCAGCAATCTGCCCGCCTGGGCCTCTCAAAGTGCTGGGATTACAGGTGTGAGCCACTGCACCTGGCCCCTTTTCTTTTCCTCTAGACCTGTGACATCTGCTAGACCTGTAACCTCCTCTCTGATACTCCTCTCCCCTGGGAATGTCCTTGCCCTTTTCTTCTGGTGGCCCTGCCACTGCCTCTGGAAGGCCTCCTGCCATGAGGGACTTCCCCTTCCGTGCAGTCTGTCCGAGCCTCATCCAAATAAAGCTCTTGTGTGCTACTGCCATCTCATGGTCTGGTCTTTTCCTTGATCCTTCCCCAACATTCAAACTCATGAGAGTATAATTGTGTACATAAGCAGATAAATCTAATTTTAGACAATACCTACCAAGGGGCTTCACTGACATCTGTAATGTGAGAGTTAAGCAGCTTGGCTGGTAACACTACTGAAACGCCACTGTTTTTACTGAAAGATACAATATATGCAGGGGTCATTCATCACAGATACAGAACGTCCTAAAAAGAAAAAAAAGTAGCATCAAACACATTTTAAATTACAGACCAGGAGAGTAAACAGACTTGGCTTGTTGGTTTTGTTGCTGCCTCGTTGGGCTAAGGGCCGGACCCAAGGGGGCAGTTCAGTTACCATTCTTAGGAAGAGGATACAACTCTCTGCAGCTCTTCCCAACACCAAACACAGAGTAACTATGCACATCTCAGGAATGCAGATGGAGCAAGAGAAAAACTAGCAATAACAGCTAGGGTTAGTTGCACTTCTAGTAGGTGCTAAACAACATGCAAGGTGTTGTGCACGCATTATCTCAGGTATTACTCACAAAATCCTATTATTAGTCCAAAGCTCAGAAGAGTTCATCAATTTGCCCAAAGTTGCAAATCTAATCCATGGTAGAATTGGGATTCAAAGCCTGGTCAATGAGACTCTAGGAAGGACAGGATTTAACTGCCTTGCCCTGTTGCAGAAATTCAACTGGCCTGAGCATTTTGCAATGTGTCATCACTTCTGATAATGGGTTGAATAAAGGATGGCAGCAACATAGGTAGGAATTGTGTCTTCTGCTGTCTCTCTCAAAGTTACAGGCCAGGGGAGGGTGGGACAGGTGTCAGCAGACAGACTCCATGGACACGCTACATCCTGGTGTCAGATTTGGGGTACTGACCTCCACTGGGGTGTGTGTGGTGGAACAGGGTTCTGCCTACTCACAGCCCAGTTCCATCAGCTCAGGAACCCCGTCATCCTCCCAGGCTCCTTCCTGGCCACCTGCAACAGCTGGGCCCAGGGCTGCTTCCATATTCAAGAAAGAGAGACGTCGAAGTGACAGGGAAGGAACAGGATGCTGAGCGATCAAGGGGAAGTTTCTAGTTATTTTCCCATCCACACCTAAGCTCTCTTGTTCTCCGTTGTCAGCACAGTCAGGAACATCTCATCACTCACCCCACCTCCATAGGAACCGACCCACTGTGGATGGTTTTCCACGGCAGCCATAACTGTGTGCACAAATGGAATGGCTTGAACCAAAGAAATGTCTTGTTTCACAGTCCTGGAAACTGAAAGTCCAAGATCAAGGTGTCAGCAGGGTTGGTTCCTTCTGAGGGCTGTGGGGAGGGTCTGTTCCTGGCCTCTCCCTTGGCTTCTGGTGGTTTTCGGGTGATCCTTGGCTTGTAGAAGCATCACTATGATTGCTGCCTTCATCTTCATCTGACACTTCTGTGTGAGTGTCTACCTCTAAATTTCCCATTTTTACTTATTTTTTATTTTAAATTTTAAAAAAACTTTTAATAGTAGAAAATTTTGGACATATACAAAAAAAGAATAGTATAATGAGCCCCCATGTACCCATTACATAGCGTCGACAATGACCAGTGTATAGCCAATCTTACCTCATTTGTTCCTCCTCCCTGCACCTATCTCTACAGAAATATTTTAAAGCAAATTCTAATTATCATTATTTTATTTACATAAATGTCAGTCACATGTCTTCTAAATGATAACTTTTTTTTTTTTTTTGGACACAGAGTCTCACTCTGTCACACAGGCTAGAGTGCAGTGGTGATATCTTGGCTCACTGCAACCTCCACCTCCTGGGTTCAAGCAATTCTCATGCCTCAATCTCCTGAGTAACTGGGATAACAGGCACATGCCACCATGCCCAGCTAATTTTGTGTGTGTTTAGTAGAGACAGGGTTTTGCCATATTGGCCAGGCTGGTCTTGAACTCCTGATCTCAAGTGATCCACCTGCCTTGGCCTCCTGAAGTGCTGGGATTACAGACATGAGCCACACTGCACCCAGTCAATAACTCTTAAATACATAATCTTGATACAATTATCTCACTATTAACTAAACAAAACAGTATTACCTGGCCAGTCATGGTGGCTGACATCTGTAATCCCAGCACTTTGGGAGGCTGAGGCAGGTAGATCACTTGAGGTCAGGAATTTGCGACCAGCCTGGCCAATATAGCGAGACCTCGTCTCTACTACAAAAATTAGCCAGGTGTGGTGGTGTGCGCCTATAATCCCAGCTACTCAGGAGGCTGAGGCAGGAGAATCACTTGAACCTGAGAAGCAGAGGTTGCAGTGAGCCAAGATCTCACCACTATACTCCAGCCTGAGAGACAGAGTGAGACTCTGTCTCAAAAAACAAAACCAAAACCGAAAAACCCAGTATTACCAGATAGATACTCAGTGTTCACATTTCCCCAAAAGCCTTATTTACAGTCAATTTATTCAAGTCAAGATCTCAACAAGGTCTATGTACACATTGTGTTTGGTTGATATGTCTTAAATTTCTTAAAATCTATAGTAGTTTCCTCTTCTCTCTTTTTTTCTTGTCATTTATTTGTTGGAAAAAATTAGTTCTTTTACCTTGTAGCATTTCACACATTTTGAATTTGGCTGATTATATCCTTTTCTTTTCTTTTCTTGTCTTTTCTTCTTTTTCTTTTCTTTTCTTTCTTGTTTTGTTTTGTTTTGTTTAGAGACAAGGTCTTGCTCTGTCAACCAGGCCAGAGTGCAGTGGCACAAACACGACTCACTGCAATCTCCACCTCCTGGGTTCAAGAGATTCTCTGGCCTCAGCCCCCCAAGTAGTTGGGACTTCAGGTACATGCCACCATGCCTGGCTAATTTTTGTATTTTTTGTAGAGACGGGGTTTCGCCATGTTGCCTAGGCTGGTCTTGAACTCCTGAGCTTAGCAATCCACCCACGTGGGTGTCCTAAAGTGCTGGGATTATACAGGTGTGAGCCACCATGCCCAGCCCCTTTTCTTTTCTTTTTTAAAAAAACTTTTAGGTTCAGGGTACAAGGGCAGTTTTGTTATATAGGTAAACTCTTGACACTGGGGTTTGTTGTGCAGATTATTTTATCACCCAGGTACTAAGCCTAGTACCCAACAGTTTTTTCTGATACTCTCCTTCCTCCCACCTTCTACCCTCAAGTAGGCCCCAGTGTGTGCTGTTCCCCTCTATGTGTCCATGTGTTCTCATAATTTACCTTCCACTTATAAGTGAGAACATGTGGCATTTGGTTTTCTGTTCCTGCATTAGTTTGCTAAGGATGATGGCCTCTACCTCCATTCATGTTTCTGCAAAGGACATAATCTTCTCCTATTTTATAGCTGTGAAGTATTCCATAGTGTATACGTACCACATTTCCTTTATCCAATCTGCCCTTGATGAATTTCCCATTTTTTAAGGACACTAGTCATATTGGATTAACCCCTTCCTACTATAGTATAACCTAGTCTTACCTGATTCCACCTGCAATGATCCTGTGTTAGTCTGTTCTTGCACTGCTATAAAGAAATACCTGAGGGTGGGTAACTTATCAAGGAAAGAGGTTTAATTGGCTCATGGTTCTCCGGGCTGTACAGGAAGCATGGCTATGGCATCTACTCAGCTTCTGGGGAGGCCTCA
The DNA here is from genome assembly GCF_024542745.1 of Macaca thibetana thibetana. Classification (NCBI taxonomy): domain Eukaryota; kingdom Metazoa; phylum Chordata; class Mammalia; order Primates; family Cercopithecidae; genus Macaca; species Macaca thibetana. The sequence goes on along the minus strand of NC_065578.1, from coordinate 139,900,252 downwards.
GGGAGCTTTTACTCAGGGCAGAAGGCAAGCGGAGCAGGCAGGTTTCATGGTCAAAGCAGGAGCAAGAGAGGGAGGAGGGGCCACACACTTTCAGCCCACCTGATCTCACGAGAACTCACTCACTGTCATGAGGACAGCACCATGAGGATGGGGCTGAACCAGTCATGAGAAATCCTCCTCCACGAGCCAGTCACCTCCCACCAGGCCCCACCTTCCACACTGGGGACTACATTTCAACATGAGATTTGGGGGGACAAATATCTAAACTCTATCAGACCCTATCTCCAAGTAAAGGAACATTCTGAGACACTAGGGGTAGGACTTCAACAAATAAATTTTGGGGGTCCACAACTCAGCCCACAGCACTCCATAATTCACAAAGCCTTTTCTTTCCTGCAATTGTTTTGCTTGAGTCAATTGGCTGTTGTACCTGTAAGTCCCCTCATGTCTCACACTCACAAAGCAGCTCACTATCTTCCCTGGCTGTGCAGGGAGCACAGGTTTCCACCACCCGTGTGAGATTGAGTGTATTCCCTCCCAGGTCGCAGACTCCCTGATCACAGGGCACAGCTCTCTGCAGAGCACACAGGCTCCCATCAGGGGCCGTGGGAGCGGGCCCAGGCCAGCACGGGTCCTCGAGCTGTCGTGTTCTCAGAAGTGCTGAGTATTCTCTCCTTAAGAGCCTGGTTCCCAAGCCATCCATCCTGTCCTGACCTGGTCTCCATGTCACAGCGCTTACTTCTCTCACTTCGGCCTTTGCTTTGCCCTTCAGATGAGCTGCCCTCCATTGTCTTGTTGACTAAGGCGTTGGCTCTTGCTCATGGTTGCCTTGGCCACCTTGGGGAATGTCTCTAAGGTTTGGGCTGACCCTGAATCATCCTGCCCCTGCCACTCTCCTGGGGGGACACTCCCACTCCAAGCCCCAGCTTCCTGGGAGAGGCTGAAAATGCTATTCACAGGGTGCTGACTCCCCTCAAGGGGCTGGAGCCATCCTCAGAGAGAGTGCTGGATTGTCCCAGGTAAACTTGGCATTACCACCAACCCCTGGCCCTCCCTCAGAGCCAAAGTCCCTTCTGCAGAGAGAAGCAAAGCCAGGAATACTTCCCCGAACTCTGTCCCTGTCTGGTTCCTGGTTCGAGTTTGCAAATGAGAAGCACCCTTGAGATTAGGACAGAGGCAGGGGAAAGGTCTTTGTTCTTCAGGGGTAGTTACAGCCAGATCTGTAAGGAGTTGAGATTTGGGAACAAACATGCTTGCTGCTGCCAACAATCGTGGGATGTGTACATCTCTTTGAGTGTTTTGGGATGAGGTCTTTAGTGTCAACTTTCCTGACCTCCCCTTCCCCAGGTCTTGCAATATTTCAGTATACCCTTACTTCTCTAAATTAAAACTTTGAACACCTGGAGTACATACAGTGGCTTCTGTTTTCTTGATTGAATCCTGTCTGAGATAGGGAGAAGGAGCAAACCTCCAATGAGAGGCAATGTCTTATGGATCCTGTGATGTTTTGTTAGGACGCAGTGACAGTGCTTCAGCAGTGAGGAGAGAACAAGGTAAATTCCAGCAAACAGAGCAGCCTCTCCGGGAGAGCCACCCTGAGGAGAAGAAAAGGGGCATTTCGGGGGTGGAGGAAGGTTAAGCAAAGAATCAGCAAAACTCAGATTGGAATCACTAGCTAGGCAAGTTGCTTCATCTTTTAAGTTGGAGTCTCAGTTTCCTGATCTGTGAAATGGGGAAGTGACCACTCTTTACATTATCTAGTTATGTGAATTCAATGAGACGATTTAGGTAAATTCTCTAGAATGGAGCCTGGAAGCAGAAGGTGCCCAATTAATGCTTCTTTTTTTCTTCCTTCTTGGCAGAGACAATCCATTTGCTTAACAAAGATGCTGCCGTCAGCTATCACAGAGGGCTAGGGTACTCCTTTGCTTTCAGCTGGAGGGAACAGCTTCTTACTCTTTCTTCCCATTAAGGAAGAAGAGGGATGAGGGAGGGCAGAGAACAATATTTTCAGTGCTGTGAGTTCCTTTCTGCTGGTGTATAGTCTAAGGCTGGAACAGCTCCTTAAGGCCATACATTTAGTTTCCCTCAATTTAAACATAAAGAGCTAAAACTAGAAATCCTCTAGAAGAAAACATCTTTATGATCTTGGTGTAGGCAAATGTTCCCTAGACAGGATACAAGAACACAAACCATAAAATAAATAGATAAATTGGACTTCATCAAAATTTAAAAGCTTTACTGATTGTTAATAAAATGAAAAGGCAAACCACAGAGTGTGAGAAAATAATAGTGATACATATATCTGATAAAGACTTGTATCTGAATACATAAAACATGCCTACAAATAAATACTAAAAGACAAGCAACTCAGTTAAAATGAGCACAAATCTTGACCAGGCACTCCATAAAAGAAGATACATGAATGGCTAATAAGCATGTGAACAGGTACTCAGCATGTTAGTCATTAGGGAAATGCAAATGAAACTACTATGAGCTACTACTTCACACCCAATAGGATGGCTAAAATGAAAAACACTGACCATATCAAGTGTTGACAAGGATATGGAGCAACTGGAACCTCATACGTAGCTGGGAGAAGTATAAAATGTTGCCATTATTTTAGAAAACAGCTTGGTGGTTTCTTTTACAGGTGATATGGTTTGGCTGTGTCCCCATCTAAATCTCATCTTGAATTCCCATGTGTTGTGGGAGGCACCCAGTGAAAGGTAATTGAATCATGGGGGCGGTTCTTTCCCATGCTGTTCTCACAATAGCAAATGAGTCTCATGAGATCTGATGGTATTATAAGGGGGAGTTTCCCTGAAAAGCTCTTTTCTCTTGTCTGCCACCATCTAAGATGTGGCTTTCACCTTCTGCCATGATTGTGAGGCCTCCCCAGCCATGTGGAACTGTGAGTCCAATAAACCTTTCTTTTGTAAATTGCCCAGTCTGGGTATGTCTTTATCAGCAGTGTGAAAATGGACTAATACAGTAAATTAATATCAGTAGACTGGGGTGCTACTGAACAGATACCCAAAAATGTGGAAGCAACTTTGGAACTGGGTAACAGGCAGGCGTTGGAAGAGTTTGGAGGGCTCAGAAGAAGACAGGAAAATGTACAAAAGTTTGGAACTTCCTAGAGACTTGTTGAATGGCTTTGCCCAAAATGCTAATAGCGATATGGACAATTAAGTCCAGGCTGAAGTGGTCCCAGATGGAAATGAGAAACTTGTTGGGAACTGGAGCAAAGGTGACTCTTTTTATGTTTTAGTGAAGAGACTGGTGGCATTTTGTCCCTTCCCTAGAGATATGTGGAACTTTGAACTTGAGAAAGATGATTTAGGGTATCTGGCAGAAGAAATTTCTAACCAGCAAAGCATTCAAGAGGTGATTTGGATGCTGTTAAAGGCATTCAGTTTTATAAGGGAAGCAGAGCATATAAGTTCAGAAAATTTGCAGCTTGATAATGAGATAGAAAAGAAAATCCCATTTTCTGAGGAGAAATTCAAGCTGGCTGCAGAAATTTACATAAGTAATGAGAAACCAAATGTTAATCCCCAAGACAATGGGAAAAATGCCTCCAGGACATGTCAAAGGGCTTCACAGCAGCCCCTCCCATCACAGACTTAGAGGCCTAGAAGGAAAAAGTGGTTTCATGGGCCAGACCCAGGTTCCCCATGCTGTGTGCAGCCTAGGGACTTGGTCCCAGCTGCTCCAGCTGTAGCTGAAAGGGGCCAACGTAGAGCTCAGGCTGTGGTTTCAGAAGGTGCAAGCCTCAAGCCTTGGCAGCTTCCACATGGTGTTGAGCCTGCGAGTGCACTGAAGTCAAGAATTGAGGTTTTGGGAACCTCTGCCTAGATTTCAGAGGATGTGTGGAAACACCTGGACGTCCAGGCAGAAGTTTGCTGCAGGGGCAGGGCTCTCAGGGGGAACCTCTGCTAGGGCAGTGCAGAAGGGAAATGCGGGGTCAGAGTCCCCACAGAGAGTCCCTACTGAGGTACTACCTAGTGAAGCTGTGAGAAGAGGGCCACTGTCTTCCAGACCCCAGAATGGTAGATCCACTGACAGCTTGCACTGTGTGTCTGGAAAAGCTGCAGACACTCAATGCCAGCCCATGAAAGCAGCTGGGAGAGAGGCTATACACTGCAAAGCCACAGGGGTGGAGCTGCCCAACACCATGGGAACCTACCTATTGCATCAGCATGATCTGGATGTGAGACATGGAATCAAAGGACATAATTTGGGAGCTTTAAGATTTGACTGCCCTGCTGGATTTCAGACTTGCATGGGTCCTGTAACCCCTTCATTTTGGCCAATTTCTCCCATTTGGAATGGCTGTATTTACCCAAGGCCTGTACCCCCACTGTATCTAGGAAGTAACTAACTTGCTTTTGATTTTACAGGCTCATAGGCAGAAGGGACTTGCCTGGTCTCAGATGAGACATTGCACTGTGGACTTTTGAGTTAATGCTAAAATGAGTTAAGACTCTGGGGGACTATTGGGAAGGCATGATTGTCTTTGAAATGTGAGGACATGAAATTTGGGAGGGAATAGGGGCAGAATGATATGGTTTGGCTGTGTCCCCACCCAAATGTCACCTTGAATTCCCATATGTTGTGGGAGGGACCTAGTGAAAGGTAATTGAATCATGGGGGCACGTCTTTCCTGTGCTATTCTCATGATAGCAAATGAGTCTCATGAGATCTGATGGTGTAGTAAGGGGGAGTTTCCCTCTACAAGCTCTCTTCTTTTGTCTGCTGCCATGTGAGATGTGCCTTTCACCTTCCACCATGATTGTGAGGCTTCTCCAGCCACATGGAACTGTAAGTCCAATAAACCTCTTTCTTTTTTTTTTTTTTTTTTGAGATGAAGTCTTGCTCTGTTGCCCAGGCTGGAGTGCAGTGACACAATGTCGGCTCACTGCAACCTCTGCCTCCTGGGTTCAAGTAGTCCTCCTGCCTCAGCCCCCCTAGTAGATGGGATTACAGGCACATGCCACCATGCCTGGCTAATTTTTGTATTTTTAGTAGAGACGGGGTTTTGCCACGTTGGCCAGGCTGGTCTCAAACTCCTGACCTCAGGTGATCCACATGCCTCAGCCTCCCAAAGTGCTGGATTACAGGTTGGAACCACTGTACCCAGGCTATAAACCTCTTTCTTTTGTAAACTGCCCGGTCTTGGGTATGCCTTTATCAACAGCATGAAAACAGACTAATACAACAGGAGAACATACACCTACCTTATGACCTGGCAATTTCACTCCTACATGTTTATCCAAGAGAAAGGAAAACATGTCCACAAAAATATTTGTAAATGAATGGACATAGTAGCTTTATTTCTAATAGCTAAAAACTGGAAACAATCCAGGTGTCCCTCAATAGGAGACCGGATAAATAAATTGTAACGTATCCACACTGCAATAAAAAGGAAGCTCACTGATATTATAATATCCTGGAAAGCATCTCAAAAAATTATGTTACATAAAGGAAGACAGATGCAAAGGTTGATCGAATGATTCAATCAATGAAGTTCTAGAGCAGCCAAAATCAGTCTATGTTGATAGATTACAACAGTGGTTGTCTGAGTTGGGGCAGGGGTAAGGATTGGCAGGAAAGGGAAGGAGGGAACTTTCTGGAGCAAAGGAAACATTCTATATGCTGATGGAGGTAATGGTTACATGGGTGTAGACACTGAAATATACATTTGGACTTTATCCATTTTATTGTATGTTTAAGAAAAACCCAGTTTACTGATTTTCTTCTCAGATTTCCAGAGGTATTGCCTTGACCTCCAAAGAGATTAGATTCACCCCAGGGACAAGGAACTGTGTCCAGACCAGTGGAACTAGAAGCAGACCTGTGGAACCCAGAGAAACCTATATGGTCAACTTTTCCACAACATAGTTTCTGTCTCTGCACTACCAGGTGTTAATGTGCATTTATTTTGTGCTAGGAACTGTGCTAATTAGTTCCGTATACCTTTTAATCCTGGGGGAAACAACAACAACAAACCAAACCCTGAAGCTCCAAGGGGTGAAACAACACACAGCTAAGACTGCAACTCCGCATTCTCATTCCAAGCCCAGAAGAAGCCGGCTGGGGAACTCCTCACCCGAGGCTCACGTTGGGGTTGTCCCTTGCCAGCCAGGAACTCCCCACACCAGCTTCTCCTTTATTTCACACCTAAGCCTGAGTGTCTTCCATAAATAACCAGTGGTGATCCCTAGTTCACACTCCAAAAAGCTTCTTTTGTTTTCACAGGGACCAGTGCATGGAAACTACTGGTGACTTACTTTTGCAAATCCTTCCAGGCTTGGCACAACCTGCAGGCTTGGAAGATCCTGGCACTATAACACAGCTGCAGCTAGGGAAAGCCCTGGGACCTCATTAATGGCCAAGGTCACTGGAAAAACCATGAAGGTGACCTCAAGTGTTAGGCCCCTAGGGCTAGGGCTAACGGCAGACGCAGGCCAGCGCAGCAGAAAAATGCCCCAGTCTCCACTCCGCCAAAGCACCTGCTTCCTGAAGGGTGGCTGGGGCCCGATGAGACATGATGTCATTGATTTTTATCGCAACCTTCCTGGGGAGGAGACAGGAAAACAGGGGCCTGAGGAGGTGAATAGCCTGAGCTGGGAAAAGAAACACAATTTCCAGTTCGTTGGATCAGACCCCTGAGTTTCAGGAATAAAGCCACCTTGTCAGACTCTCCTGGACTGTGGTGTCTAAGAGGACCATGGAAGCCTTAGTGAGTTCTTTCCATGGAATTTTCTGTGAAATAAAAATATTTAATTTCTTTTTTTTTTTTTTTGAGACGGAGTCTGGCTCTGTCGCCCGGGCTGGAGTGCAGTGGCCGGATCTCAGCTCACTGCAAGCTCCGCCCCCCGGGTTTACGCCATTCTCCTGCCTCAGTCTCCCGAGTAGCTGGGACTACAGGCGCCCGCCGCCTCGCCCGGCTAGTTTTTTTGTATTTTTTTAGTAGAAACGGGGTTTCACCGTGTTCGCCAGGATGGTCTCGATCTCCTGACCTCGTGATCCGCCCGTCTCGGCCTCCCAAAGTGCTGGGATTACAGGCTTGAGCCACCGCGCCCGGCCAAAATGTTTAATTTCTTAAAGGTCTATCTAAATGGAAGTTATTGTGGCCATGAAGAAATCAAATATTTAATTGCTAAGTAAAAGAGATTAAAAGTGCCTTTAATCTTAAGAAAAATAAAATTGGGCAAAACATTATACATAAAATATATTATATATGTGTGTGTATATCATTTGTATGCATATTCACCTGTTGAAATAATTTTTTTTGTTGGTGGCTTAATTTTAGAATTTTGGCTAATTATTTCTAGATTCTCCGTCTTCTGCGAAGGGCAGGAGTTACTGTCTTAATTTTATGTAAGTACATATTTATTTTTGTTTTTGTCTGTTTTAAGTATTATTAATGAAATGCATGCACAGAGTTAAACTTTAAATAATATCAAATACTCGTAATAAAAGCTTGCTGACTCCTCCAATCTCCCTAAGCCCTCCAGGATAATCACTTGTGTTTTTCATTTGGTGGGAGTAGAGCATGGAAACACATTTAGATCAGACGCCATCCCTGACAAAAATAAGGTATCTTGGGAAGAATGTCCCAGAAGCTCTACATGAATTAGTCTGCTACATGTTTCTATTCCTTTAACCAACAAATCTGCCTAATTCATATCCCAGCACTCTGCAAGGCTGAGGTGGGTGGATCACCTGAGGTCAGGAGTTCAAGACCAGCTTGGCCAACATGGTGAAACCCTGTTTCTACTAAAAATACAAAAATTATCTGGGCCTGGTGGCACACATCTGTAATCCTAGCTACTTGGGAGGCTGAGGCAGGGGAACTGCTCCAACCCAGGAGGCAGAGGTTGCAGTGAGCCAAGATGTGACACTGCACTCCAGCCTGGGTGACAGAGTGAGACTCCATCTCAAAAAAAAAAAAAAAAAGGAAAAAATTGTTTTTTAAATGGAAATCTAGTATCTCACAGAAAAGTAAACAAATTCATCAGTGCAGATAAGATGTATTATCAAAAGTCTTGCTGTCACCCAGGTCAGGCCATAAAACATATCTAGCATCCTCGAAGCCCCCTCCAGCGCTACCTGCTCCTCCCCAGAGGTGACTACTGTCCTCATTATCACCACAGATGAGTTCTGCCTTGTTAAAATTTCTCAAATTGCAACTACTTGGTGTCTTATCATTATGCCTTGCTTCTTTGACTTAACATTTTTTTCAAGATTCACTTATGTTGTTACATGTAGCTATAATTGGCTAATTGTCATTTCTGCAAGGCTTTCAATTACCAGAATTTATTGATCTATTTTGTGGTTGACGGACATATGGATTGTTTCCAATGTTGGCTACTACAAATAATGCTACTACCAACATTTTTGTGCGTGTGTTTTGGTGCATAAGTGCATGGATTTCTAGTGTGTATATACTTATGAGTAGAATTTCAGCATCACAGGGCATGTGTGGTTCAACTTTAGTAGACGACTAACTGTTCTTTAAAGTAGCAGTCTCCGACTGGGCACAGCTCACACCTGTAATCCCAGCACTTTGGGAGCCCAGGCAGGCAGATCACTTGAGGTCAGGAGTTCAAGACCAGTCTGGCCTACATGGCGAAACCCCATCTCTACTAAAAAGACAAAAAAATTAGCTGAGTGTGGTGGCACGCACCTGTAATCCCAGCTAGTTGGGAGGCTGAGGCAGGAGAATTGCTTAAACCTGGGAGGCGGATGTTACAGTGAGCTGAGATTGTACCACTGCACTCAAGGCTGTGTGACAGACTGAGACTTCTGCTCAAAAAAAAAATAATAAAATAAAAAATAAAAGTAGCAGTCGTCAACCTTTTTGGCACCAGGGACCAGTTTCATAGAACACAATTTTTCCACCAACTGGTGGGGGATAAGGGTGGGTTGGTTTCAGAATGATTCAAGCCCATTACATTTATTGTGTACTATATTTCTATTATTGTTACATTGTAATATATAATGAAATAATTATACAGCTCACCACAATGTAGAATCAGTGGGAGCCCTGAGCTTGTTCTCCTGCAACTAGATGGTCCCATCTAGGGGTGATGGAAGACAATGACGACCATCAGGCATTAGATTCTCATAAGGGTCAAACCACCTAGATCCCTCGTACACGAAGTTCAAGCTCCTATGAGAATCTAATGCCGTGGCTGATCTGACAGGAGGCGGAACTCAGGCAGTAATGCAAGCGATGAGGAGTGGCTGCAAACACAGACGAAGTTTCACTCGCTTGCCTGCTACTCATCTCCAGCTATATGACCCGCTTCCTATCAGGCCGCTATAGGCCACTATAGGTCTGTGGCCCTGGGGGTTGGGGAACCCTGCTTTATAGTGTGCCAATTTACATTCTCACCAATCACGCAGGGAAGTTTCAATTGCTTCACAGCCTTGCCAATACTTGGTACTGTCAGTCTTCTTAATGTTAGCCATTCTGGTGGGTGGGTAGTGGGATTGCGATGTGGTTTCAGTTTGTACGTCTCTAATGACTAAAGGAGGCTGAATATCTTTTCATTTCCTTATTGGACATTGGATATCCTTTTGTGAAATTCTTAAGTGTCATGTCCATTTTTCTTTTCTGTGGTCTTTTTCTTACTGATTTGTAGAAGTTCTTTTAGATTTTGGCTTGAGTCCTTTCTGGATACGTGTATTACATATATCTCTCTCCATGCTAAAGTTTCCCTTTTCATTCACTGATAGTCTTTCTTTGGTGAATAGATGGTCTTAATTGCAATGTAGTCATCTTTCTTGATTTCCTTCTTCTCTTGCCTCTTGGCTCCATTTACTACCTTGTAGCTTTCCAGTGTCTTTAAATAGATTCTAAAAAATAGTTTCTCCAGCTTTTCTAGATGCTCCAAATGGAATAATTGGGCAGAACTTCCTCAGGCAATCATCATTAATTTGTCTAGTTCTTTCTTCTGGCATTTTCATACTTCGAAATACATATATTTGGAATATTTCTTGATTTAATATTGTAGACTTTTTAAAATCAATTTTATATTGTGGTACATGAGCATTTAACTGTCTTTAACTTTTACTCCACAGTCTCTTGTTCTCTTAATGTGGTTCTTTCATGATTTAAAACTTCAAACCACATTTGCTCTACATAATATCAAGACTCTCTAAAACATTCTTCACTGCAAGTGCATGTGGTTGGCAAGGGATTTTCAGAGTCAGTTGTATTTGGCATGAGTGGGATTCTCTTTGAAGTTTTCAGCAGCCCTATTCAATATTCTAGATCTTTCCAGAATAGTCACAGTTTCAACTACAGAAAGCTCTAGCCATTCTGAGATTGAACTGTGGTAGTTTCTCACTATTTTTTGGAGTGACCCCAGAGGTCCATGCTATGTGGAATTTATCTATTTCCTGAGGCATGGCTTTGAATCACTGCCCCGTGGAAGACAGGGCAGTCACTTAGCAACCAGCATCTCAGCAGACTCCCCAGGGCCCACTTCCCAATGTGGCTCCCTCTGTTGGGCCTTCCTTTTGTCAGGTACGCAGCAAGTCTTGTGACGTGATAAATACTTGGGAAAATAGCCTCAAAAAGAATTCCAACTGCTGGGCCTGACCATGGAAAAGAAGACAAATTAAAATAATTTTAGTAAGTTTTGGATCTTTGCCAGAAAAGGGAAGTTTTGAAATAGAGTGGTATGTTGAATCCAACAGTGGCTAGGATGTAGAAGTGAACAGGTCCCCCATACACTCTATACAAAGACCACAAAAGGTGCCTTTTAAATGTGTTTCATTAGGAAAATTACTTGTAATTTGTGTTTTTAAATAAGAAGATTAGAAAAGGCTGTGGGATAGACTTCTTTCCTATGTTGAGAGTTATCTGTGTTTCAGCTTGTTCTTCCTGTAAATACACCTGCACTTGTCATTTTACATGTCCCAGGTTTGGTTTGGAAAATAGAATCATAGCGATGGTCACCCAAACCAAGGGAGGTCCCTGTTGTAGCACTACCTCCAACCCCTAGCCAGACTGGGAAACCCCTTTCCCTAGGAGTTTCTTACAAGGTGTTCTGACCAGGAGATTTCTTCAGTGTCCTGGGTGCCCCTTTCGCACTCCCTAGAGCTGGGGGAAAACCATGGCTGAGTGGCAGGTGGGACAGGAGAGCATGAACCGAGGCAGAGTGGTCTTTCCAGTCTTCCTGATTTGCAGTTATACCTGTTACTGGCACAGTATACTTTTGTTTGGTTTTACTGTATTTCTTTCTTTCTTTTTCTTTTTCTTTTCCTTTTTTTTTTTTTTTTTTTTTGAGTTAGGATCACTCTGTCACCCAGGAGTGCAATAGTGCCATCTTGGCTCACTGCAATCTCCACCTCTTGGGTTCGAGGAATTCTCCTGCCTCAGCCTCCCGAGTAGCTGGGATTACAGGCGTGCACCACCACGCCCAGCTAATTTTTGTATTTTTACTAGAGATGGGTTTTCACCATGTTGGGCAGGCTGGTCTCAAACTCCTGACCTCAAGTGATTGGCCCACCTTGGCCTCCCAAAGTGCTGGGATTACAGGCATGAGCCACCAGTGCCTGGCCCTGTTTTACTGTATTTCTTAGCACAAGGTTCCAGGAGACCTTATTCACTGCAAATTCATGTGGGTTCTGTTTTCCTCCCCACCCCTTCAGCTCTCCATTCTAGCCCCACTCACAGCTGCTTATCCAGGCTACCACTGTCCCACTACCCAGGAGCCCTGTGCCACACCTGGCCATTTGAAATGGTGTTTAGGGGTGTCTGACAGCCTGTGGTCTCCTGCCCTCTTCAGCTCACCACTCAGCACCTCCATGGATATCTTGCTTTTTCAGGCCCTCATCCTCCCTGTGCCTCCTGTGGAAAGTCTAATAACAGCAGGTGTTGACATGAGGAAGGCTGGGCTTCCCAATATACTTCATTCATCCACAAGACATTTATTAAGCACATACTGTGGGCCAGGCACCATAATGGGCCTGTGTACACAGATGAACAAGACAAGGTCCTGACTGCAGTGTCTCACAAACTTAAGCCATTCACACACATACACAAACACACTGGCACAACACAACACAATGTCATGTATCTGTGACAGAAAATCTGTCACTGGGGTCATGAGGGATGGGCAGTCGTGCTAGTCAAGGAAATTCACCAGGCAGACAAGTGGTAGGATGGGAAGAAGAAATTCCATGGGGAGGAAGAAGCATGGGCAGATGTGTAGGTGGGAAACCCATGAATGGTCCCAAAACCATAAGTGATCTGCTATAGTCAGTGAGGGCAGGACACAGAAGACAAGGTCTGTCCTCAGGGAACTTATCCTCTAGAGGGGCGGGCGGCCAGGCAGGCTCAGAACAAAGCAGACAGGAAGTGATAGTAAGAGCTACTTTTAAAAGACCAGATAAAGTGTCAAGAGTTTTCACAAAAGGGAGACAGGACTTTGGGTTGGAGGGATCCCAGGGAGCTTCATGGGCTGGATTTTGAGCATGTAGGATGGATGTGCAGAGATGGGAGAAGAATCCAGAGGAAAGAGGAAGAGTGGGGCCTGCATGATGTGCATGAAAATAATGCCATCACTGGATGCAGGGCAAGCTCGGTCTCATTGATTATAAGTGGCCGAAAGAAGTTGGGATGAGAAGTGTGTGTGTGTGTATTGTAGGAGTCAGAATTGAGGGGCCCAGTGAGGGGAAGAAGGTGACAGTCTGGAGAGCTGAGGAGGTGACCTGGAGTTATGCTGGACTTGGAGGAGGCAGTGTGTGAAGCTATGGGGTAATTTTGGCACAGTTTCCTTGCTTTAAGTGTTCTTAATCCTTTTGCAAAAACACATTTCTATATTAATAAACACGAAAAAAAGGAACAGAATGGAAAATACACTTAGATTTCATTGAAGATAAAAAAGTACAACTTCATTGAAATTGCGACTGCCCCCAGAAGGCCTTCAGTGTGTGTGTGCTCTTGTGGTCATTAGGGCAACAAAGGAAAAGATCTGAGAGGCCCTGACATCCTTGGCCAATTTAATTTTCACAGGAATTCTATGACATAGATGCTGTTATGTGAGAAAATGTAGGCCCAGCAAGGGCATACCATGGCCAAGGTTACACAGCTAATACACAGCTGACTCAGAACTCAACCCAGGATCTGTGTGCAAAGTCCGTGTTTTTCATGCAACAGCCTGAGCGGCTGATCAATGAGGTGTGCTAGGAAATAAAGCTGAAAAGGTAGGTTGGTGATAAATCACGGAAGGTCTTGAAGGCCAGGCTGAAATAAAGGCAGCATGTAAAAGAAAGTTCTTGGCTCACTGGGCAAGACCTGGAGAAGCTGAAGGTAAGAACATGAAGTGCGGTACAGCCACAAGAGAGGGAGTGACTCTCATTCATCCCAGCTTCTTTGGGGCCACCTCTTATCTACAAGACAAAGCGTGACTTGCACTCAACAGTGGCATTGTTTCTGTGGCAAAAGAAGGAAATGTGCCTCTGCTTCTGTTTGTTTTCCACTTAATGTTGTTTTGCAGAACACAGAGAACCCAGAATCATGGACCATCTCATTTTTGACTGAATGCTAGAGAAAGCACGTCAGCCATCTGCAGCTTCTCCCAAGGTGTCCTTCCCATGATTAGGGATACATTCCATAATCAACACAGCAGGACAGAACAGTATTATTGGATCTGAAAGAAAACCAATGGAGACTGGGAATCTCTAAGGGCAGCTGCAATTTTCTAGATCTATTATTTTCTATTTAGAGGTTAGTGAGACAGAACACGGTGTTGATATGAAAATCGAGAGATTTATGTTGTTTTCATAGTAGCAAAAAGAAAAGAAATCTCCGGAGAGGACCCCAAAATGGTAACTTGGTGTAAATACAAAGTGAAGAGTTATTTGTGGCTTGAGATAGGTTGGAAATTGCTCCTTTTATTAGGAGATGGTTGCTGCAGTTCGCAACGGAATGTTACTGTCTTTCTTCTTTTCTTTTTCTTTCTTTAGTATCTGTTGAGAGAGTTTATGAAGAAACCAGCCAACATCCTGGAGATCCTCAGGCCACCTCAAGTACGGCTGTTTCTGTACAAAGCCTCTAATGGATTGATGTTTCATCAACTGGTACTGGGACAAGGACCCAACCACCACCATGATGAGAGCACTGTTAAGATCAGATAAGCACCTGCCCTGGGCATAACTGAAGGCTTCAAGGCACCAACCATCTCTAAGGAAGTGTCTGCTCACAAGACAAACAATCTTTCTACTGTTCCAGATGGCGTCCTGGATATTGGCAATGTGGTTTTCTCCCGGGACAAAGTCTCTTTCTTCAAAGCACAGGTTAAATCTGTTTTGGTCACTGTATTGAGTGTCCAGGTGTTTGAGCAAAGCATTCTGCACCCATGCGAAGTCTTTGCTGCTGAAGCACAAATAGGCATCATATTTGTACGTATCAGGTTCTGTGCCCTGGGGATGGTACTTGAACACCAGTCTCTGGGCTGTCTTATAACAGATAAAACAGAAGCCCCGGAACTTCGTGACTATGAGGATGGTCATGAGGAACAGAGTCAGAGTGACAGTGCATACAATGAAAAGGGAGAACTTTAGGGACTTTAAGACTTCCTCTTCATCACAAGCTTCCGTGGAAAGAGAGAAGAGGGAAACCCCGGAGAGCGAGTCAGGGTACACGCAATGTATGTCTGCAGGAGGCCCAGCTATAGTGACATTGGTGTGATTAAGCCAATGGATAAAAGTGCTAAGTGTACATTCACAAATGAACTTGTTATGAGTTATATCCAAGACACTAAGTGATACAAATAAATCAGGATCGGGAGCTAGGAGCTGATTCCCAGATATGTCCAGGATCTCTAAATTAGCAGGTAAATCATTGTGAGAAAGAACTGTCAGCCTGTTGGAGTTGAGGCTTAGTCTCTTTAATGCAGTCAGATGGCTAAATACTCCTGGTGGAAGGGAATTAAGATAGTTATTATTCAAATACAGAACTTGAAGATTAGAAAGTCCCTCAAAAACATCCCAACAGAGTTGAGTTTCCCAGGCAAGTTGCAACATATTTCCTCCAAGGAAAAGCTGTTCTAAGCTGGGATTCTCTGAAGGGGTTTGAGCTCCACTACAAGAGGATAAGCGATTTTGATTTAAAATGAGAATCTGGAGATGAGGTACCCGTAGGAGAAAGTAGAGAATATCTAGATTTTCTAGCCTGTTTTCTGATAAGTGGATGAAGTTGGCTGTAAGGTTGATCTCTGACAAAGTCACTAGTTTATTGCCACTCAAGAAGATATCAGGTATGCTTGGAATAAAATGAATGGTTGTAAGAGCATTGTCTCGGAGATCCAAGGTCTGTAAGTTTTCCAGGAATTTGAATGTTTGGTCTTGAATTATTCCAATATGATTCTTTTGCAAATCAATGTAGGCTACCTTAGGTAGTCCATAGAAATTCGAACTGTAAAGTTCCCCCAGAAGGTTATACGACAAATTGAGAACTTGGAGGTTGTCAAGTCTGTAAAATGCTTCAACCGCAATCTTATTTATCTTGTTGTAGGCAAGGTTCAGAACCTGCAAATCCTGGAGTGTCTCAAAGACTCGGGAGTTCAGGGAGAAGATAAACCCATGTGAAAGGTCCAGGTGTCTCACTGAACTTCTGGCCAGGCCAGCAAATGTGTTCTGGTCAGGATCTTTGATGTTATGGAAGCCAAACCCGGCACCCATGATGTGGTGGGCAAGAATCAAAGAGAAGGCCTGGCTTTTGCTGATGGCATTGCTAAAGTTTCCTGTGATATCCACTGTCCAGCCATTTCCAGAAACATCTAGTGTCTCCAGCACCATGTTTCTGAACGGGTTCATACATTTTCCCCAGTCCACTGAGACTCTGCTATACAAGTTATTAGCTGCGAGGCTGAAAAAGGAGAGCATTTTCCCTTGGAGGGGCTCGAGCTCATGTTCACATACAAGAAATATTTGGTTGGAGGAAAAATCTATGGACTTCAAGGAATTCAGCTTCCCAAATGAAGGATGAAGGTAAAGGCTACGAATCTGATTTTTGGATAGATCCAAGCGAGTTAAAGACTTTAAATTTCTGAAATAACCATTTTTCAATACAGCATCGGAGAGACCACAGAAATACAGTCTAAGTTCAAACAGATGGAACAGTCCCTGAAAAGCATCTGGATGCAAGAAGTATATCTGACTACTTCCCAGGTCCAAGATTCTAAGGTTGGGCAGGTTTCTGAAGGCCTCCTTGTCAATAGTCAAGGGGGTATACTGGTTCCCGAGCTCCAGCAGCTGCAGCTGTTCCAGAAAGGGGAAGGATGAAACAGTGACTGTCCGGATATAGTTGAAGCTCAACAGGAGCCTCTCAGTGGTGTTGAGGACCTGGGGGACCTGGGTGAGGTTGCAGAAACGATAAAAGGCTATTCGGCCATCAAAGGAGCAGGAAGGAAATCCAAACACAGGACTGGCCACAAGCACCACTCCTAGGAGAAGGTCCAGGTGGTCTCCCATGATCCTATGGAGAAGGGAGAATGAAAACACAGGCATTTAAGCTCGAGGTATTGCGCTGGGGTCTTCAGATCCTGGGGGTATTCTCTATGATGTTCCTGTTCCCTTTGATCCCTTCATTCCTCTGACTCCACAAACGTGGCTGCTGGCAGATACAGACAAAGCTATTCTTACTCTCTTTCTGTTTTTTTGAGACAGGGTCTTGCTCTGTCGCCCAGGCTGGAGGGCAGTGGTACCATCACAGCTCACTGCCACCTCCGCCTCCCAGGTTTAAACTATCCTCCCATCTCAGCCACCTGATTAGCTGGAACTACAGGCATGTGCCACTGTACCTGGCTAATTTTTGTATTTTTAGTAGAAATGGGGTTTCACCACATTGCCCAGGCTGGTCTCCAACTTGTGGGCTCAAGTGACCTGCCCACCTCAACCTCCTGAAGTGCTGGGATTACAGGTATGAGTCACCACACCTGGCCTATTTTTGCTCTCTTTCTATCAAACACTTATGTTGAATTCTCTATATACTAGGCACTATTCTAGGTACTTAAAAAACATTTCGCTTAATCTTTTAAAAAATTTATTTATTATTCTAAATCAAAATTTAAAAATTGAGATGGGGGTATCGCTTTGTTGCCCAGGCTGGTCTTGAACTCCTGAGCTGAAGTGATCCTCCCACCTCGGCCTCCCAACGTGCTGCGATTACAGGCATGAGCCACTGCACCCTGCCTGCACTTAATCCTTATAATAATTCTACGTTTGTTCATTCATTCGTTTTTTCATTCATGATTTGCTGAGGGGAGTTGGAGAAAACAGCAGGAAGAGACACAGTGTTGCTTCATTTTAGCCAGGCACCCCGTTCCTAGCCCACAGAAAGCTCGGCTGATGAGTGGAAAATAAATTCATTGTTTTTCTCCCTTAACTTGTCTAGGCTACTGGCCCATCTCCGTTTGTCTGACCTTACTCCACCCACAGTCCATCCCATCATGCAGAAATCGGGCACTTTCTGGCATCCCTACAAAGAGTCAGATGTGATGGGCTTAATAAAAATGTGATAAGTGCCTAGTGCTCGCCTGACAGCTGTGTGAGTGTGTGAGTGTATGACAATAAACAGAGACCGGCCCACTTGCTTAAGTCCTGTGGGGGAGCTGACTGTCTGTCTGGGTGGGTTGAGTGTTTTCTTCACGGGTGCAGCAGAAATGGTGCTCAATAAATGTGTCTGGCTTATGTTCCAAGTATTGTGCTGGGTGCTGTGAAGAGAAAACACACAAGAACCCCACCCACAGAGAGCTTGGTGTCTGTTATTTGCATAGCACCTCCATCTTTGGTGCCTGCTATGCATTCCATTTGCTCTAAATGTAACGAAA
This sequence comes from Macaca thibetana thibetana, assembly GCF_024542745.1. Lineage (NCBI taxonomy): Eukaryota > Metazoa > Chordata > Mammalia > Primates > Cercopithecidae > Macaca > Macaca thibetana. The sequence goes on along the minus strand of NC_065578.1, from coordinate 139,882,391 downwards.
GGCCTCTGTTGGAAGGTAAAGGAAAAGTTACATAGCTCAGAGGGCAGGTGAATGAGAGGAAAAATAAATGAAAGAAACAGGAAGAAGGCAATGGTTTATAAAGAGCATGAATCCCATGATCCCATGAGACAACATCACTGGCAAAGGTGTCAACACCAGGAGAGATTAAGCCTGGAGCAGTCACGGTGCTGGAGGTAGCCTATCTCTAACGAGGCTGTGCTTTGTGTTGGGGCTGATGTATGGTGGGGTTTCCACAGAAACTGTGAGGCCGTGGCACACAAGCTACAGCAAATCAGAAGTAGGCATCGATGCCTGGGTTGACTCAAAGTATCAAACTCAGGCATCTGATAATTGTTAGGAAAAACTTGGTGAGAATGTTTATCACCACTCTGAATTTCTCCCTCATCTTAGTAAATGGCTTCACCATATCCATCCAGAGACTCAGGGTGACAACATAGCAGAGTCACCCTCATTCTTTTAAACATCACCCCCATATCTAATCCATCGGCAAGTCCTGTTGGTGCCACCTCCCAAGCCTATCCACTGCCCTACTGTAAGCCACCGCCATCTCTTTGTGTGGGTCAGACTGGAGACTCCTCACTGGCTCTCTTATTTCTGGTCTTGCTTTCATTTTCCAGCCAGCAGCCAGCATGATCTTTTAAAACCGTAATCTAGTTGATATCATTCCTCTTTGTACAGGGCCCTTCCCTTCCCTCCCGCTGTACTTGGAATAAAATCCTACGAGGACTTACATGATTCAGCTCTTGACTGTCTTGTCAACATTATCTTGAATAGTTTTTCTCCTCAATAACTCACTAAAAAAAATTTGCTGAGTACCTATTATGTGTCAGGCACTGTTTTATTTATCATTTATTTATTTGAGACAGGGTCTCACTCTGTCACCCAGGCTGGAGTGCAGTGGTGCTATCTCAGCTCACTGCAACCTCTGCCTCCCGGGTTCAAGTGATCCTCCCACCTCAGCCTCCTGAATAGCTTGGATTAGAAGTGTGTGCCACCATGCCCAGCTAATTTTTGTATTTTCAGTAGAGATGGGGTTTCAGCATGTTGGCCAGGCTGTTCTTCAACTCCTGACCTCAAGTGATCCGCCAGCCTCAGCCTCCCAAAGTGCTGGGATTACAGGCATGAGCCAGCACACCAAGCCTCAGGCATTGTTTTAGGAGCTGGCGATACAGCTGTGAACAAAATGGACCAAGCCTGCCCTCATGGAGCTTACATTCTGGTGGATGGAAGAGGTGATAGACAACAAAAGGAAGAGGAAATAGGTACTGACAGGTGGAGGTAAATGCAATGGAGGAAAGTAAAGTGGGAAAAAGGAGATGGGGGTGCCAGGGCTGGGGTGGTGGCTGCTGTTTATAGAGAGGAGACAGGAAAGGTGTCTCTGATGTAATGAGATTAGGGCAGGGGTCTGAAGGAAGTAAGGAAAAATGTGGGGAGGCCCAGTGTTTGAGGGAGAGGAGTGGCCAGCACCAAGGTCCTAAGGTGGAAGCTCCAGCCATCCTGGAATACACACATGGTCCGTCATTCCAAACTCTTTCCAGTCTCGGGATCTTGGTACGTGCTGCCTCCTCCACGTGAACCCTCTTCTCTCTGCTCTTACTGCGACTGGATCTCACACCAGTGTTTCCTCAGAGCCTTCTCCTGCACACACTATTTGAAATAACTCCCCCGCCCTGTTAATCTTTCAAAAACCATCTTATTTCCATCAAAGCAATGATCACAGCCCTTAATTGTCTTGTCTATTTGGTTGCTTATTTATCATACTTAACATCTCTGTCCCCTGGTAGACTATATTCTCCACACAGCAAACAGTTAGAAAGAAGCATGGTGCTCACACAAAAAAAGGAAAGAGTATGTTGAATATGTTGAATGAACAACACTGCCATCAACAGAAAGATAAAGGGATTGGATCTGTTCAAGGACCTTTGCCTCAGTGCATTTTATCTGTAACACTCTCTAAAAGCAGTGGCTCTTGATGGGGACAGCTGCCTTCTAGGAAGCTGTAAATTTGCAGGCTTGCTTTTTGGTTGTTGCAGTGACAGGAGTGGGTATCCCCCCTGTAATCAGAATGGCATAATAATGTATGTCAATGAAAAGAGCCAAACTGTAAAACATTTGACGAAATTTATTCTGAGTCAAATACGAGGGCCATGGCCCATGACACAGCCTTCAGGAGACCCTGAGAATGTGTGCCCAAGGTGGTCAGGATGCAGCTTGGTTTTATATATTTTTGGGAGACATGAGACATCAGTCAAATACATTTAAGATACACATTGGTCTGGTCCAGAAGCACGAGACAACTTGAGGGGCGGGGGGCAGCTTCCAATTTATAGGTAGATTTAAAATTTTTCTAATTGGCAATTGGTTGAAAGAGTTATCAATAGAGGCCAGGCGTGGTGGCTCACGCCTGTAATCCCAGCACTTTGGGAGGCTGAGGCAGGCAGATCGCTTGAGGTCAGGGTTGGAGACCAGCCTGGCCAACATGGCGAAACCCCATCTCTACTAAAAATACAAAAATTAGCCAGGCATGGTGGTGTGTGCCTGAAATCCTAGCTACTCAGGAGGCTGAGGCAGGAGAGTTGCTTGAACCCAGGAGGCAGAGGTTGCAGTGAGCTAAGCTTGTGCCATTGCACTCCAGCCTGGGTGACACAGTAAGACTCCATTTCAAAAAAAAAAAAAAAAAAAAAAAAAAAAAAAAAGAGTTCTCAAAAGGAGAGAATGTCTGGGTTGGGATAAGAGGTTGTGGAGTCCAAAGTCTGATCATGCAGATGAAGCCTCCAGGTAGCCAGCTACACAGAACAGAATGTAAATGCCTCTCATCAGACCTAAGGTCTGTGTTGATGTTAATGTTGGCAGGTATAATGAGGCATTTTCAGCCCCCACTTCCATCATGGCCTAAACCAGACTTTTAGGTTAAATTTTTCAGTGCTCTGACCTAGAAGGAAGTCCATTCAGATGGGCCGGGCACAGTGGCTCTCTCCTGTAATCCCAGCACTTTGGGAGGCTGAGGCAGGCGGATCACCTGAAGTCAGGGGTTTGAGACCAGGAGGCAGAGGTTGCAGTGAGCTGAGCTTGTGCCATTGCACTCCAGCCTGGGTGACACAGAGAGACTCCATCTCAAAAAAAAAAAAAAGAAAGAAAGAAAGAAAAAAGAAAGTCCATTCAGATGGTTGTGGGGCCTTTGAATTTAATTTTTGGTTTACATCTGCATGACAGTCCTGTACCATGCAGAATCGGCCAGCATCCACACAGCTGTAGGATGTCCTGCGCAAAGTCCCTAAGGGTCAAAAGCTTGCTCAAAATTACCTCAGAACCTAACTTTGTGTTATATGCTAAAAAAATAGTTTTTGCACTGTTTTAATATATACTGAACTTTTCAGGAATGCAACTACTGTGTCAATCTAGGTAATTGTCAATCTAGGAAAGACTGTACCTTGTTTAGTTTGGACCTTTATAAAGTGTTATAAACCAAAAATAAAATTCTAAGCTCCCCAACTGACTGATGGACCCCTCTCTTGGCCAAGAAAAGGGGCCTGAAAAACTAGTTCAGGCCATGATGAGAAAGGTGAGGGGGTCAGGCACGCCTCATTATACCCTCCTCCCTTTGGAATTCAGGAACAACTGACCAGTATTAACATTAAAACAGAGATCTTCAGACTGATAGAACAGACTCTTTGCAGCAATAAGATACCAACACAATAGGCCTGGCACAGTGGTTCATACCTGTAATCCCAGCACTTTGGGAGGTCAAGGTGGGCAGATCAGCTGAGGTCAGGAGTTCAGGACCAGCTTGGCTGACATGGTGGAACCCCGTCTCTACTAAAAATACAAAAAATTAGCCGGGCAGGGTGGTGGCATCTGTATTTGGGAGGTTGAAGCATGAGAATCACTTGAACCCAGGAGGTAGAGGTTGCAGAGATCATGCCACTGCACTCCAGCCTGGGCAACAGAGTGAGACTGTCTCAAAAATAAAATAAAATAAAAAAATAAAATAAAATAAAATAAAATAAAATAAAATAAATAAAATAAAATACACAACAGATAGCAGGACCTAAAATAAATTTAAGTATTTTACCCCAAAATAGAATATTTCTTTGACATATTTTGAAAGGGCCCTGCACAGCTGTCTCTTGTGGGAAAATCTACATCTGTAGAGAATCCCCTTCCCTTTCCAGGTCTTTTCCTGATCCAGGAGAGATTTAATTAAGAATCTGGCACCTTTTTAGTTCTCATGAAAGAGACATTTACCATCTATTCTCTCTCAAGCCTGCTACCTGGAGGCTTCCTCTGCATAAGAACCTTTCTTCATAACCCCTTGATTCCAGGACTTTAGATAAAAACTTAATTCTTTCAGCAAATTGCCAACCAGAAAGTCTTTTAATCCATCTATGACCCGGAAACCCCAGGCTTTGAGTTGTCCTGCCTTTCAGACCAAACCAATGCATACCCCACATAGACTGACTGATGTCTCGTGTCTCTCTACAATATATAAAACCAAGTTGTAGCCCCAACACCTTAGACACATGTCCTCAGGACTTCCTGGGGCTGTCACAGGTTGTAGTCCTCACATTTGGCTTGGAATAAACCTCTTGAAATATTTTACAGAATCTGACTCTTTTTTGTTGACAGTGTTATTCAGCATTTCAGAAAATCACTTCATGGTGGCCAGTGCCTCTGTGGAGAGTCAAACAACGTCACACACTGTACCCGTCTGTACCATATGGTGACAGCATTTATGTGTGAGCAAATTTACTTAGTCCTCATTTCAAAATGTCAAGTGTAATACAAAAGTTTGAGAAGAGGCAGGGTGTGGAGGTTCACTCCAGTGATCCCAGCAATTGGGGAGGCCAAGGTGGGTAGATCACTTGATCCCAGAAGTTTAAGACCAGCCTGGGCAACATGGCAAAAACCCATATCTACAAAAAAATGCAAAAATTAGCTGGGCATGGTGGTGCATACCTGTAGTCCCAGCTACTCGGGAGGCTGAGGTGAGAGGATAGCTGAGGCCTGGGAGTTTGAGGCTGCAGTAAGCTGTGTTTGTGCCACTGTAGTCCAGCCTGGGCAACAGAGTAAGACCCTGCCTTGGAAAAAAAGTGTTTAAGAAGTGTCAGTTGAATATTATCTTACTTCTCTTAAATCCAAGCATCTTCTTTATAAGTAGGTGTGAGTGTTTAACTCATTTCATCTTCTAGTTGCACACAAGCATTCACACACTGAGACATGTACCAATTCATTATAAATTACTCCCCCTTTTATTTCTTTTTTATATCCCAGTTAGGACAGTATATTGATTTCTATAAAATTATGCATGTAGGTGGATTATGTTACATCTATGAATATCATTTCAAAATAATAAAGAGGTCATTTCAAATATTTGTTATAAAACAGAGGCCTGGGTCTGACAGTGCTGCAGTGCCAAGAGGTAAAGCTTGCAGGTCTTTTTCCACATTCCTTACAGGCACTCTGATGATGAAACCCAGGAATTCTGTGAATCCTTTGTATTCTTTCCACCTACACAGTCTGTGATTGTTTTGTTTGAGACAGGGTCTCACTCTGCTGTCCAGGCTGGAGTGCAGTGGTGCAATTACAGCTCACTGCAGCCTCAATTTCCTGGGCTTAAGTGATCCTCCCACCTCAGCCTCCTGAGTAGCTGGGACCACAGGTACATATCACCATGCCAGCTAATGTTTGCACTTTTTTTGTAGAGACAGGGTTTTGCCATATTGTCCAGACAGGTCTCGAACTCCTGGGCTCAAGCAATCAGCCCACCTCCGCCTCCCAAAGTGCTGGGATTACAGACACGTGCCTGGCCAGTGTTTGTTTCTTTTGTAGGTGATGAGATTGAGTAATGCAAATGAAGTAGCCACTTTCTGTCTCAGTGAATTTCTTGTGGCTTCAAATGGGCCTCAGAGCTAATGACCTTGTATTTATAGATGAGACACATAGGTGGGAGGCTGCATTTTGGAAAATGGGATAAAAGTTCAAAGTGATCTCAATAGATAAGATGAAGAATTATTGAAAGAAAATAGAAACCAATCAGGGCAGACAAGGGTGTTACAGTTCAGAAGAAACTCCTAAAGGCAAACACCACCCCTCCTGCCTCCAAGGTTTGGGACAGGCTTTCTCAGGTGCCATGTGAGGTGCTCTGCTCTGTCCCTGCCACCCTCAATTACACATTTATCATTGACACTCCATAGTGTCCAATAATATCAAATATGCATCGAGATGATAAACCAACCTAAAAAGGCAGAAGAGAATCTACAAATAGAGGGACAGATGTCACAAGGGACGAGATGAGAGGCAGTTATTGCAATGGGCTCTAAATCCAGCTCCAGGGTTCCTGGCGTGCAATTGGAAGGCTATGATTCTAGAAACTGATATAATCCTGGGAGGCAGAGATAAGGGTGTGGGTAGGAAGCATGAGCCCTTACTCAGTGGTACCTGGGGTGAAGATTCTGAAGATGTACTTCAGATGAGACAAGAATAGTGGGGGAGAACAGGCCTTGCCACCCAAGGAGGAAAATACATGGTAATGGAAAGACCACATTTGTATTGGGTTCCACATAACCTTTTCCACATCTTATAGTATGAAGTAGATTCTGAAGTGCCCTACAAGGCATGTAAGCATGTTGGCCTCATTGCTCACGCCTAGGATGTTATGGTGGGCTCTCATGCTCAGTCACACTGCCCATCAGTAGACAATATGTTTTTAAACCTTTTGAAGTCTTGGACCCCTTTGAGACTCTGATGATAGCTTTGATTCTTTTTCCTACAAAAATGTACATTTGCGTCACAAACCAAATTTTGAACCCAGTTTCAGAGGATTCGCTGACATCCTGAGGCCTGTCCACCTCCATGTCACACTGAGGAGCCTTAGTTTCTGTTAAACAATCACACTTTAGGTTCTAGAACAGGGGATGGAAAACGTTTTCGCTACAGGGCCAGAGGGTAAATATTTTAGGTTTTGCCGTCCAAACACAGACTGTAGTTTGCTGATCTCTATTGTAGAAGAAAAGAGAACAGAAAATTTGATTTCAGAAATGAGGGTTTTAAGTGACTGTAAGATATAAATATGTTCCAATGCTGAACTACCAGTATTTGCAGGAAAGAACAAACTTGAACCCCAAGTTGCTGACAGTTTTGCAGCTGCTATTTTATCCAAACATGAGAAGGAAATTATCATCGGAGAAATCCCTGCGGATATGGGAGTGAGAATGCCAGCTCCGAAGAACAGTTACAGTTTTTAGTTTAAATTATTTGTTTTTATGGATGACTCAACTGCTGGTTCCCAAACACGCCACGAAACTAGATGACCTTGAATTTGTGGTAAAGATGAGTGAAAGACAGCCCTAAACGAAATATGTTCCAGGATACTGAATTTTCAAGTACATAATAGGGAAGCTAAAATGAAAGTAAGTAAGTAAGGTGGATAAAGCCAGCTGAACAAATGGATGTGAAAGAACATTATCTGGGCTTATGTTGTATTACAAAGATACCACGCAGACCGATTTCTTTATGAAGTACAGAAAGGCATGAAACAACGACATTTGTGTCTCTGAAGTAGATCTCTGTGGGTTAAACGGCAGGACAGGTGAGCAGAGGAACCAGATGAGCAGGTGAGCAGAGGTGTGCAGCGAGGCAGCTCCTGCAGACAGCCTGGGAGGAAGTACCATCCAAAAAGGAGCCAGAGCTAAAATGGGTGGAAGTAAATCTTGAATGAGCACTGGGATTGGGGAAATCCAATCTAAAGAGGAGAACCAGGCTGTGAAGTTGTTCCAGACCCGATCAAACCTCAGTGAGACGAGAGTTCAAGAACGGCGTCCACGCGGACCAGGTTGCCGCTGCAAAGGCACCGAGAACAGCGCCCGACCCCAGCGGAGGAGTGCGCCATCTAGTGGCCATAGAGGGAGGAAAGGGAGGGACAGGAACTAAAATTCTCAAGGGGGCAGTGAGCTTCTCAACCACTGTTAAAAGGATGCTAAAAAGCAATGTGTATAATTACTTCTACAGTTAGTTCTTCTATCAGGTGACATACACATTCCTTTTTACAAGTCATTACACTATTCAATATCACACAATAAAAACCACAGGGCTCATGGGAAAAATGGAGCTAGGGTGTTTCACACTTGAAAACTTATCAGTGGCACGCATATAAAGAAAGAATTGGGCCGGGCGCGGTGGCTCACGCCTGTAATCCCAGCACTTTGGAAGACTGAGGCGGGTGGATCACCTGAGGTCAGGAGTTCGAGACCAGTCTGGACAACATGGTGAAACCCATCTCTACTAAAAATTCAAAAATTAACTGTGTGCGGTGGCGGGCGCCTGTAATTCCAGCTACTTGGGAGGCTGAAGCAGGAGAAGCCCTTGAACTCAGGTGATGGAGGTTGTAGTGAGCCAAGATCATGCCATTGCAGTCCAGCCTGGGCGACAAAACCAAGACTCTGTCTAAAAAAAAAAAAAAAAAAACGAAAGAAAAAGAAAGGACTGGAACCCCCCTTATGGTAGCACAGTTTTAGCCAAGTTAAATGCTTAAAAATGCATAATAAATACAGCACTTGGCTTTGAAAATGACCTGCAGTTTGCTTGTGGAAGTGGGCATTTGAAGGGTTGCAGCTTGTGAGTTATCTTATTTTTATTTTTTGAGATGAAGTCTCGATCTGTCACCTAGGCTGGAATGCAATCCAGCTTACTGCAGCCTCCGCCTCCCAGGCTCAAGTGATTCTCCTGTCTCAGCCTCCTGAGTAGCTGGGATTACAGGTATGCACCACTATGCCCAGCTAATTTTTGTATTTTTAGTAGAGATGCGTTTCACCATGTTGCCCAGGGTGGTCTCCATCTTCTGACCTCAGGTGATCCACCCACTGTCATGCGCGTCCGTGTGAAGAGACCACCAATCAGCCTTTGTGTGAGCAACATGGCTGTTTATTTCACCTGGGTGCAGGCGGGCTGAGTCCAAAAAGAGAGTCCAAAAAGAGATAAGGGTGGGGCCGTTTTATAGGATTTGGGTAGGTAAAGGAAAATTACAGTCAAAGGGGGTTGTTCTCTGGCGGGCAGGAGTGGGGGTTACAAGGTGCTCAGTGGGGGAGCTTTTGAGCCAGGATGAGCCGGGAAAAGGAATTTCACAAGATAATATCATCGCTTAAGGCAAGGACCAGCCATTTCACTTCTTTTGTGGTGGAATGTCATCGGTTAAGGTGAGGCAGGGCATTTGCACTTCTGTTGTGATTCTTCAGTTACTTCAGGCCATCTGGGCATATACGTGCAAGTCACAGGGGATGCGATGGCTTGGCTTGGGCTCAGAGGCCTGACATCCACCTCGGCCTTCCAAATTGCTGGGATTACAGGCGTGAGCCACCGCACCCAGCCAGTGAGTTATTGTGAATGGGGGAAGAAGGGTTATTTGATATCAGAGGGGAAGTTACAGCAACAGATGTGGGTGCATGTGGCTCAAATCACACATGGAAAATGAGGTAGCTGACTAATATTGGAGGTATATTTTGCATATTCTTTTGTGTTTTGGCACAGCTGGGTACAGTTTTCTGCTTTTACATGCAAGAAATTACACATAAGCAAATGTGAAATTCACATTCTTGAATATGTTAATATTATTCTCTAGCATATCAATAATCTTCCCAACACATTAATATTGCTCCCTAATACATCAATCATGTTAGAAACAAGTTTACATTCCAAAACAAGCCTTATAGCAGCACTGACTATACTCTAATTCAAGGATTACAGTTCAAATTAAGAGTAGAAAAGATGCAGGTTCTATATATGATTCTACCCCCTGCACCTGCGAGGCAGAGTATGGAGAACCTGTGGGACTGTCTTGAAAATCAGCCCTGGGAATGAGTGCAGACTCAGACCCTAACAAGCTCAGGGACTTGGGCAGAGCGCGTCACTCCTCACAGTCTCAGTGTTCTCATGTTTCATTGAAAGACTGAACAAGATTAGTAGCTCTCAGCGTTGGCTACACATTAGAATCACCTGGGAAGTCTTCAGACCCGGGAAGCCCAGACTGACCACAGATGCATTAAATGAGCCTCTTTGGGGTTGTTGTTGTTGTTGTGGTGGTGGTGGTGGTGGTGGTGGTGGTGGTGGTGGTGGTGGTGGGCGGGGGGAGGGGGTGGTGTGCTCTCTCAGGAATCTGTATCCTTAGCCATTGTGTGAATTTTATACACACTCAAATTTGAGGATCACTGATGGAAACCAATGGTTCTCAAAGTTGACTACACACTGGAATCACCAGGGGACTTTAAAAAAATGCAAGTGTGTGGGTCCCATCTGAGAAAGGCTGATTTAGTTGGTGTGGAGTGTGGTTTGGGCATCTGGGGTTGTTCAGAGTCTTCAGATGATTCCACCAGCAGAGTCTGATCACCTGGTCTTCTGGTTGCAACCCTGACTGCACCTTAGAACCACGTGGGCTGCTTAAAAACAGTACTGACTCAAAAAATAAAACACAGAACTAATCGCTGCATGACCCAGCAATTCCACTTCTGGGTGTACACCCAAAAGAATTGGAAGCAGAAGCTTAACAGATATTTGCACACCAATATTCATAGCAGTATCACTCACAATAGCCAAACGGTGGAAACAACCCAAATGTCCACCAATGAATGAATAAATGAACAAAATCTGTTGTCTATATAATGGGATATTTTTTCAGCCTTAAAAAGGAATGGAATTCTGACACATGGTATAAGATGGATGAACTTTGAAGACATTACGCTGAGTAAAATAAGCCAGTCACAAAAGAACAAATATTGCAAGAATCCACTTATAAGAGATATCTACCCTAGAACTGAAAGTATAAAAAAAAAAAAAAGATATCTAGAACAGATAAATTCAAAGAGACAGAAAGCAGAGCAGAAGTTACCAGGGGCTGGGAGGAGGGGAGGATGGGGAGTTAGTGTTTAATGGGCAGAGTTTCAATCTGAGATGATGAAAACGTTCTGGAGATGAACAGAGGTGAATGTACTTAATGTCACTGAACTGTCTGCTTAAAAATTACTAAAATGGACATTTTTTATGAAACGAAAATTATATGTTGATTTTTCCACAATTTAAAAAATTAAATTAAACCCAAAAAACCCACTACAAATACCCAAACCTGACTTCCCAATATTCCAGTTCCACAGCCCTCTGAGGCCTGGAAAGTGCATTTTATATCCGTATCCCAGTTACTTTGATGTTAGTGGTCTCAGGCCATGCTTTGAGAAGTGTTGGTCTAACGGATCGCCTCCAACTCAGAAACCAGGTGATTCTCTTAGATGAAGGAGGGCTGGTAAGAAAATCTGAGGGCTGTTGAGTATTGGGTTTTTATTATTAAGGCTGATTTAACTTGTATCTAGGGCTTTGAGGGGGAAAAACAGAAACAGAACAATCAATGCAGGCTTCAATACCCCTGCCAAGCACTGTTACTTAAGATAATGAGACCAGAGGGAGAAGGGTCAGTATCCCTTTCATTTGAGCTGAATTCATTTAGCTTTAATCCCAGCCATTAGCTGGGCTGGTTCCCTTTCTTGACTTAATTGCCTGGACAGCAGAGCTGCTCACCTACGCCTGGGGAGTTACGGGCCATGGTGTCTCTGCAGCAAACACACAGCCTGCATTTCAGGGGTGCCTCTGCTCCTGGGGCACCACAGCATGCGGATGCCTCCAGCTGCGCCAGGGCTGCTCCTATGCCAAGTTAATGCTTGATCCCTAACAGATAATTCCAGTCACAGGCTCGCTGGCAGACCTGGGGTTCTGAGCGGGGCTTGGATTGGCTGTGGTCAGGTGGAAGCTACAGAGGGAATGCTTCTCCTGGTAGGTGCTGGGCCCAAACCTGGAGGGCCATTGGAACAGCAAGCATGGAGGACTCACTGTCTGAGAAAAACACTAATTCATTTCCAAATGGGTGTCTGAGAGAGTTTCTCCAAATTGACACACGTATAAAATTCCTGGACCAATTCCAAATGTGGGTACAGAATGTGGGTTTAGCCTTGGGTAAAGGCTCGAGGGCAGTGGACAAAGTGAACTCTTCCAGGACAAATACATTCTTTAGATGCATAATATAGCATCCCACTGGAATCATGCCCACCAAATGGGCATTGTCAAGTCCAAAACATTGCTAGGGCCATAGTCCCACCAGGCCAGCATTCTGCTTCTGACAACAGTTCCAATAAAACAGACGGGGGATTGCACGGCCATTAACCTCAGCACTTGCTCCCCAGGTGCAACTCTAACTTCCTTCATAAACCACCATGACTTTAAAGCTTTGCTGGAGTGATCGCTTTTTCATTCAGCACTACCTCTTCTTGCACTGTATCTGGAATTTTTGTTTGTCCTAGAGTTACTCCCACTATGTGCCCGTCTCTTCTCAACAGGAGTCCCTGCTGGGGCTCTACAGACTCCAGAGCAGTGGTGCCCACAGTGCAGTCTCGGAACCACCACCAGTAGCAGCAGCAGCACCTGGGCTTAGCGAGCAATGCAAATTACTGGGCCTTATCCCAGCCCCACTGAATCAGAAGCTCTGGGGCTCGGACCTGGCAGTGTTTTTAATGCATCTGGGTCATTCTGATGCATACCCATGTCTGAGAACCACGAGGCTAGAGTCTGGAGGGAGAACAGAAATAGACACAAATCCCTATAATACCATATGGTGGGTTACCCTCGCCTGTACGCTCCTCCCCACACAGCTGGGAGCTCCCTCCCTTCCCTCATCTTCCCAGTCTTTTGTAGGTACTATTACTGGGTACCATTACTGTAGGTACCATTTTACGGATGAGGAAACTGAAGCCCTGAGAAGTTAAGTAACTTAAGGTCAAGCAGCTCTGTCTACTGCATGTTAGCCTCTAAACCTAGCATCTCTGGGCATGGCTGCATGTGTTGTTCAGGACCGGACCACGGTCCCGCTCCAGTACATCTCTCAGCCATCATCTGCTGATCTGTGGTCACTTTCCCTCAATCATAAAGGGCTTTGGCCCTGGGTCCCAGTGGCAGGTTAGCCTCTCAGCCTCTCCTCCCCTTCTACCTTCATCTTCATCTGGAGGTCTACCTTACCCCCCGAGTCGTTTATTCCTGACAATGGAACAATGTGGGAGTGAGGCAGAATAGGGTCTGGAAGCAGGGAACCTAAGGCTGTTTCACGCTGACTTCCTAGAACTAAACTGAAAGGAAAACCCAAACTTTCCACGCCTAAGTAACAAAAGGACCAGACGCTACTCCCTTTGTCCTTTTCTGCACAGCAGATGGGAAATTGGCTGTCTGCAACCAATCAGACTGATTGCAGGTGAGTTTTCATTTGCAACTTTGTAACTTCACTCCAGCCTCTGAATGGCTGCTGTCCACAACCAATCAGACTGATTCCCTGCCGAGTCTTCATTTGCATAGAAGAATAACTGTAACTTCTTCCTAGCCACTGATTGGTTGCTTTTTGCAACCAATCAGGTATTTTGCACAGGAGCCTGGCCTTTGTAAATTCACTTCAGCCTCTGGTCAGCTGCTTTCTGCAACCAATCAGCCTGATTGCAGGCCACCACTTCATTTACATAAGGTGAGCATGAAGTGGCCAATGAGCAACCTCTAGCAGGTATTTGGACCCAAGAAGATTCTGCATCCAGGCCCCTGAGCCGCCCGTTGCTTGGCTCTGCTCCCACACTATGGAGTGTACTTTGGTTTTCAATAAATCCCTGCTTTTGTTCTTTTGTTGCTTCACTCTTTCTTTGCTTTGCTAGGCGTTTTGTCCAATTCTTTGTTCAAAACCCCAAGAACCTGGACACCTTGCAGTCACGACCCTCTACCGGTGAAAGGAGGGCCTTCTCTCCGACCCTCCTCACAACCGCCCCCTCCAGCTGTTGTGCGCGCTCACTTCTCCACACCATTCCCTGATGGCCTTGAAAGTGCCCTTGAGCCGTCCCTGCCTTTCACGGTGTCAGCCTCCTCATGCCTCCTCACCATTCCAGGCACTCCGGGCTTTCTCTTCAAACCCTCTTTCGACACCTCCAACTGCTGTGCCTCCTTGCTCTTCTAACCCATCTGCCAGCCTCCTGCATGTCTACACCTGACGGCTGGGCTCCGGTCGCGTGCACACGCCAGGCACGTTGGGGCCCACATAAATGTGCAGTGTTCAACACGCCAATGTGGTCAGCACCACTTCTCCACGTCTCCTCTTTCTCTTCCTCCTGCAGTGATCCCACTCCTTCACCAGGTTGCCCTTGCCCCTAGCCCATCAGGCCCCGTCCCTCAGCAGCGGACCTACTGCGAGTCTGAAAAGGAAGGCCCTGCTCAGGACCCGGAGCGCGCTGCTGCCCTCTACCGGTCATCCGTGCGGCCGGACACCATGTCAGGAGCGGCGCCCGCGAGGAGGGCTCTGCCGCAGTCCCGGGGAGCAGCACCCAGCAGCGCCACGGGGAGGGAAAGCTGGGGTCAGGCAGGTGCCCTAGGCAGCTCACACTCAGGCTAACGAGGTGAAGGAGGGAGGGCAGCTCACTCGTGCAAAATGCACTCCACGGCCAGGAACAGGCAATCCGCTCATGTGAGCAAAATGGAAAGCGAGCTCCTACCTAGGTTTCTCCTCAGACCCATCACACGCCTGAGCAGCAACAGTCATTAGCATCAGGGATTAACACAGCGGGGTATAAGACTGTCGACTGACTACTGTTATCTAAAGAGGACTCAGAGAATCAGCATACGAGGCTTCTGTGCACTGCAGAATGGTTGATTTATTTACTGATGCCGGGTGGTCTCATTAGGGTCTGTTTGCCTCTCTAGGTCTTTATGATTCCGTAATGCAAAGCACATCTATTAAGTGTAGCCTAAATTTCCCTTTCATGTGCACTTTTATGTGCAGCCTTTGTTCCATTAGCAATGGGTGGGGGTTGGGGGGTACCCCGAGAGACTGTCAATGCCCTGCCAAATTCCTAGAGTTGCTAGAAAAGGGTAACCCTGTCAGGATGGAAACAAGCTGAGTTCTCTGTGACTCACCATTCAGAAACACAGGCTGACATACAGGGATCCCCACACCATTCCACAGAGCTGCAGACCACCTACCAAACCTCCTAGAAATTTGTCCACAGTTGCTGTCAAGCTCACTGGTTTGTGGTTTAAAAGCCCACCTGTGTCCCATTTTGTGAATCAGAATTTTGTTCCGGAGGCCAGGTATTGTTCGGTTCTCTTTGGCTCACCGTGTTGCCAGCACCTAGAATGTAGTATGTTGGCAAATATCTGCTGAATGAATGAATTTGCTCACATCCTGCCTGGTGCCTCCTTCCCTCTTCGTGGCCCTGCAGAAAAGGCTGCTAGGTGCAGAGAGCTCCTCTGCCAATTCTCTGGGTTCCTTGGATGGGCTGGTCTGAGAAGGACTTGGGCAGATTCAGAACAGCCACACGTCACTTGCTTGCTTCTTTCTCTCCCACATGGGCCATCACTTCTCTCCTGTCAGGGAGTGGTTATCTGCTAGTATTACACCATTGCACCATCTGCTTCTGACAGTGAGCTTGTTGCTTCTTCCTTATCTGAACAGAGCTTGAAAAATCATTTTGCATATTTGTAGCATTTCCCCCAAATTCAGAGCATTTAGGGCTATGGCCTTTCTGAGACCCTTCTCACTGGTCAGACACTGCCTCATATTCATCTTTGCTCATGGATCCTCATTTCTATCTTTAGTGTATATATCCTTAAAATCTAACCAGGAGGGTGAGGTCATTCTGGTTTCCTTAATTCCCAGCTGGAGGAAGCCTCAAGCAGGGCATCAATGCTGTTGGCAGCCAGTTCTGTGAATTTCATATCAGGATGCCTCCAGCATCCATTCCCCTTCTTCCAATTCTACAGCCACTGCCCGGCTGCAAGGCTCCACTGCCTCCTCTCTAGATATGGGAGACACCACCTTGCTAGGCTCCCAGAGTAAGCCTGACCCTGATCCTGACACACACACCCCTTGCTATCTGAGGGGGCTTCCTAGGGCATGACTCTGATTAGAAGTCTTCACTGATTCCTCATGCCCATTATCACTCAGACTCTTCAGGATGACCTCAGGGTCCCCACCACAGACTCTAAGCAAATTCTAGAATGGTTGACAGGAGAGGCCCTCGGTGCTTGAACCCTTTCATTTCACAGAGGGGGAAACTCCAGCCACCCTGCCTTCCTGGCTGTATCTACACTGGCGTCCCATCACTGCCTTGTGCTCAACGTCTAACTTGCCATTCTCAGAGTCTGCCCTCCACCTGATCTCTCAGCTTAGGCTGGTCCCAGGGCTTAGAATGCTCGTGCACATCTCATCTGCTCATCCCATTCCAACTGCCCCATTGAAGGCCACCTCAGAGGCCACCTCTGCCATGAGACTTCTACGTGCACTTCTCACACTTCTACGTGCACTAGTTTCTTTTGTTTTGAGGCAAGGTCTCGCTCTGTTACCCAGGCTGGAGTACAGTGGTGCAATCAGGGCTTACTGCAGCCACAACCCCCTGGGCTCAAGTGATGCTTCCACCTCAGCTTCCCAAGTAGTTGGGACTACAGGCTTGCACCACCATGCCCAGCTAATTTTGTTGTTGTTGTTGTTTTTGCTTTGTAGAGACAGGGTTCCACCATGTTGCCCAGGCTGGTCTCGAACTCCTGGGATCCAGCGATCCACCTGCCTCAGCCTCCCAAGTGTTGGGATTACAGGCATGAGCCACCACGCCCGGCCTACATACACTCTTCATCTCCCTCCCCTGGTATTCTGGGTACATCTCCATCATGGCATGTTTATTACATTATGCCTTCTCCACTAGATTGTAAGTCTTGAGGGGCAGGCACTCAGTTTTATTCACACAGGATCCCCCTGTAGTACTTGGCACAACTTAAGTACCCCAGCAATATTTTTCCCCATTAATATTTTGAAGATAGAACTGGGCATGGTGACTCACGCCTGTAATTCCAGCACTTTGGGAGGTCAAGATGGGAAGATTGCTTGAGCCCAGGAGTTCCATACCACCCTGGGCCACACAGTGAGACCTTGTCTCTACAAAAAATAGAAAAATTAGCCAGGCATGCTGGTGTGCACCTGTGGTCTGAGCTCTTTGGGAGGCTGAGGCAGGAGGATCCGCTGAACCTAAGAGTTTGAGGCTGCAGTGAACTATGATCACACTGCTGTATTCCAGCCTGGTCAACAGAGAGACCCTATCTCAAATATACATACATACGTAAGTATATAAATGTACAAATATGTATAAATTTGTATATGTATCTCACACACACACACACACAGATACACACACGATACATTTTTACCAGAAGCACTTACCTCCTTGTCCTAGCAGAAGGGACTTCTAATGTGTTCTTATTCTAGGGGCAGAGGGTCCCCTGGTTGTTTAAAGACTTCAGTTCCTGAGACTATAGGAATCTCATCACAGTGATGGCAGTCAGTATTTTATATTTTGGTGAATCAGGAGAAAGGGCTTTTTGTTTTCCTAAGGAAGAATAGGAAAGCTAATTAAGAAGAAGAAACCAAAAAAATTACGTAGATATTTTTCTATGCCATACAGCAGTTTTCTTGTGGAAGAATTGCAAACTTTCTGTGTATCTCTACTAAATGGAATTTTAACTGGAAAAGATCAAGACCACTTTGCAAATCAAGGTGTACAGAACACCAAGTTTGAAGGGATCTTGAGAAATCTCTGGCCCAGCTTCTGTTCAGAAGGTGGATGCCTAAGTCATTCAGTTCCTCTGGGACCTAAAAATCTCTTCCATGACATTTCTGGGGTCATTTGGTTTCTAAAGACTCAAGAACAAGGATGAGGACAATTCCACCGTCCCTATTGTCCAGTGAGCAGAGAACCTCCAGACAAAACGGTCTGGTGGCTCTCCAGGGACAAATAGAACTAAGGTCACCATCAGAGTGAGACTTCTAAGCAGTACATCTAGGTAAATTATGGCTGTGCTAGAAGACAGCGCACAGTTATTGGATTTCGGGTTTCGGGTGAACGATGTCCTGAAAGTTGAAGAGTTGACTTATACTGCTTTTCATTATTTTATAGATGATTAACGCAGAGAGCTTAAGCACTTGTCTAAGATCTCATATTTATTACATTGTGGAGCTCGGATTTGAATCCAGCTGCAAACTTAGTTGTCACTGTGACCTTTAAACAGAATCAAAATTCAATATGCTGCAAAACATCCACAGGGTCTCAAAGCGAGCTCGGAACCTGAAACGGCCCGGGACCTCCTTGAAACGGTGATTCTGATTCATCAGGGCTGTGGCTGCGGGACCTGAGAGTCTGCATTTCTAACGAGCTCCCAGGTGATGCTGCTGCCGGTCCACTGACCACACTGTTAGCGGTGAGAACCTAAGAGCCTGTGATTCACCTCCCTGCTCATTATTCCCATGCCCATGTGAGCTGCCTCATTCTTCCAGGATGAGGCATGACTAAGATGCTGCACGACTGGTTTTGAGAATGGGCTATACTAATACATTCACTCCCCCCTCCCCATTTTTCTCAGCGCTGAAGAGTGAAGCATCAGAGAGTGCCTCAAAGAAGATTCATGTGAGGCTTTGAGGAGGAGGGGATGGATGGGTCATATCGCTTTACTAGGAGCTAAGGAAACAGGACAGCTTGGGTGCTACGTCTCTGGTTTCAGGAGAGGCGCTTTCCCTGGAGACCAGCAGAGGGCGCACAAGGGGCAGGGACCGAGGGGGAGGAGCCCGCGGAGCTGCGGGGGAGAGTCGAGCGGGGCGGGGAGGAGCTGCAAGCGGTCCTGAGCTGAGCTCCGCTGGGAAGTTCCTATCGCTTGCGCAACAGAGTGCATTTAGACATTTCAATGACAACTAAGTTTGTAGCTAGATTCAAATCCTAACTCCACAGTTTGGTAGGTACGTGAGCTTGGGCAAGTGCTGAACCTCTCTGAGCATCAGTTTACTGCCTATAAAATCACAGCAATAATAGTTTCTACCTCCCACTCCCGCCGCCCCCTACCCCGGCAGCAACAGCCTGCTTCCGGCTTGCAAGGATCCTCCAGTGCCCAAACCAGAGGATCCAGTTACACATGCTTAATACTCCCAACAGTTCTTGCTTGCTGAAGTAGGCAGCCATCATTTACGCAACTACCCCTCACCAGAAACGCCTTCCCTTTAGAACACCACTGAAGTGGAAAGTGAGAGAGGGAAAGGAAATTTCTCAAGGCACTGCGGTGATTTTGTGTTTCTTTAGCATGAGTGGGAAATTACCGGAAAGCTTCCTCTGTTTTCTTTACTATCTTTAGGTGGTAATTCCCAGCATCAGAAAGCAACAAAAACAGCAGCAAGCAAAGGCGCTGATATTCTGAAAATAGTTATGTTGAAAACCCACATGGTTTAGGTACAGAATGGCTTCCCTGTTGTCAGCACATTATAACTCTTTATCACACAATTTTAAAGCATCTGATTGAAAGACATCATTTTGTCTGAGTGATATTAAAAACGAACAACTAGCATAACATTTAAAATCGTCGGGAAAAGGTAGCTCGTCTACAAAGTGAACATCCCTATCTGTCTCCAGGTTCAGACAGCGCCAATATTCTCAATTAGAAAATTAACATCTGAGGCTCCGACATCCTCCCTGGATGCTACTCAGCTAAATCCTGTGTATTGATGAGCAAAGTCAATTGCCAGGAAAGCTGGGCAACTGTAAGATCAGGGAGCTGGAGCAGATGAGAGTAGGGAAGTCCAATATAGCATCCCTGAAAGTAATGACACAGACAATCTGCTAAGCGCTGCAAAAATCATTTGGATTGTGATGTAAATTGGAAACAGTTGTGGTGGGGATGGTGACCGGGGACTTAGGAACCCTATTAAACTGATCGGTTAGACACGGAATAGGAATGTGAAGAGAGAGTATCAAACACTTGAGAACTGTTCTGAGAGGGATGTGTAGTCTGTGCTGGGCTAGCAAAGGCATCAAGAGAAAGTTTCCCAGGCAGATAAAATCCAATGCACCATGCAGCTGCTGGAGACACCCCCTGATGCAAGGTGAACCCTTAAGAGGCTGAGAGGGAAAGGTGGGGGGCACTCAGGCCAGGATGAAGACGCCCTGAGAGGAAGCGATTTCACTGGTGTTGCCTGAGGGACTGTAAGCAGGGACAGGTGAGGCTGGGGAGCGTACCCCTGCTGGAAGCACAGGTCCCCACCCTGTGCCCAGTGTCCTGGGACCCAAAGGAGGTTTATTGCATGTGGAATCTGCCTGGGCAGGCTGCCCAGGGTGGCTGTGCTCCATTCTGAGTCAGGGCAGGGAGTCAGCTAGTTGATTGGGTTCCAACTTGCTAGTGGTGGTTACTTCCAAGATAAATGAGACCATGGCAAAAGTGCTGGGCTGGGAAAGGGTAAATCTCAGTTCTAATCCTCCTTCAGCTACAGTCTGGGTATCCTAGACAAGTCTAACTTTCATTGTCCTCAGTTTCTGCGTATGTATAACGGTAAGTCTGAAATGGAAGCATTTTTACATCCTTGTTAACTCTAAAGTTATCTAAGGAAACTTGCTCAGTATCATCATGACAGCAATCACAGACCAGAGCCAATCCTCCCTGGAGCAGAACATTCCTTCTTCATTCTGGCAAATTTACAAGCCTGTTACACCAGATCTTGAAGACACATAGTGGAAAATGATGTTATTAATGTACCAATGAAAAAAATGCATCCACATATATCCTAGCTTTAAATAGCAACTTTTTCCCCCCTCAAGAAATTACCCTCAGAGGATCTTGTGTCTGTGGCTAGATATTTTGAGATTAGACAACTTTTTTTTCCCCTCTCCTTGTATTTCTACTTTCCTAGGCTCACCTCCACCTCTGTAGCCAGCTCCCTAGTCATTGGCCCAGGGCAGGTACATGTCAGAACCCTTCCAGGAATAGCTTGCAGGTTCTTCTGGCTTCGATTTCCCAAACAGGGCCTTAGGTTGGGACACAAGGCTTTGCCAAGTTGGGGGAAGAGAGGTGGGGGGTGCTGATGGGTAGAAGCAGAGAGGCATGCTTCTAGAAACAGGAAGACAGGAAGGGAAAAGAGGCCTGTGGGTCCCAGGAAGACAGGACTCTGGCAGGACCCCAGTGTTAGCTATGTGGTCTGGAAGCAGTGGGGACTTGCTAGGCAAGACAGGCACAAGAGTGCATTCAGTGGTAACCCGAGTGGACCAGATGGGGGAGCAGGAGACACCTGCACCCATGCCCCTGGGATCTTGGCAATGCATAAAAGATCTGAAATTGTGACACAGTGACACAACCTGGGGTGGTTTCTATGGTTGCCAGCCAGATGAGATGAAGGCTCTAAACCAATATTAATATCTAGAAAATAGAGGAGAGGTAGTATTTTTTGCACATCTGTGCATACTAGAGATTCATACTCACTACCCTTTTGGTTCACAGGTTGGGAAAGAAAATAAAAGGTAGTCTTGAAACTATCCGAACCTAGTTATATCGCTGACCAAGATGAGGAGGAATCTCAGACCCCAGAAACTCAGGACTAAAAGTGGCTTTCGATTTTGCCTTTATTATGGTCTTCTGAGTTCAAATCCAGACAGTTTCCCTGACTATAAAATGGGATGGTTATGAAGAGTAAATGAGATGGGACACATAGCTTATATTTTTTGGTCCCTTGCAATACTTTGCATGTGGCAGATTACTTGTTGACTATCAAATTATTTACTATTTTTTAATTTCTTTCTTTCTTTTTTTTTTTTTTTTGAGACAGAGTCTCACTCTGTCACCCAAGTTAGAGTGCAGTGGTGTGATCATGGTGCAGCCTCGAACTCCCCCGGGTCAGGTGATCCTCCCACCTCAGCTTCCCAAGTAGCTGGGGCTACAGGCACATGCTACCATGCCCAGCTAATTTTTCTATTTTCTGTAGAAGCAGGTCTCGCCATGTTGCCCAGGCTGGTCTCGAACTCCTGGGATCAAGAGATTTGCCCGTCTCAGCATCCCAAAGTGCTGGGATTACAGGCGTGTGCCACTGTCCCTGGCCTTATTGACTATTAAAGCTAGTTCAACCCACAGTGAACCTGGGTCCAGAGAGATGCCTGGTTTGGTGACTGTGGACAAGCCACGTCGTCAGTAGCATCAGGACTATGAATGTTGTAGTAGTGTCAGGAACATGAACATCAATCTATGGTAAAATACAAACTTATTTATCTTGAATTTAGCATAGTGCTTTAAGTGCATGGACCCTGAAGACAGATATGTTGAGCTTGAATACTGGTTCACCATTTACTCCTCATAGGTACTCAGAATAGTCTCTAGCTCAGAGTTAAGTGCTATCTATGCATTTGCTGTTATTGCTGGTGTTATTAATTTGTGCACAGTAAAACAGAAAATGCCTGACTAGCACTATTAGGAAGCAAAGTTGTTTGGAGGTGTTTGAGAGAAGCTTATTACAGGCCAGTGAGGTGAGAACAAATCATTTCAGTGTTGCAACACCCTGTCACTGGATTTAGCAATACCATGACTTTGGCAATTCCCCAGAAAGAAAGTTCTATGGGACACTTGCAGGGGAGGGGAAAGCAGGATAGGAAGGTTTAAATGAAATATAACCAATGTGAACAATATAAATATTTATCCATATTCCTTTAGCATAAATGAGCTCCTTCCCTAGTGTGATCAAAGGCAGGCAGATCTCTCTTACCATAAAACAAACAGAACGTCTTCTCTTGAGCAGATCATTCCTTCCTTCTTTCTTTTACGGCCAAATTCCTCAGACAAGAAGTCTAAAAACTCCACCCAACATTTCCACTGCCCAGTAACTCAGTAACTAGCCTCTCTTTAACCTCCTCAGGTCTTTTTTTTTTTTTTTTTTTAGACCAGGTCTCATTGCATCACCCAGACTGGAGTGAAGTGGTACGATCGGAGCTCACTGCAGCCTTGAACTCCTGGGTTCAAGTGATCCTCCCACCTCAGCTTCTGGAATAGCTGGGGCTATAGGCATGCACCACCATGCTCAGATAATTTTTGTGTGTGTGTAGGGGGCTGTCTCACTATGCTGCCCAGACTGGTCTTGAACTCTTGGTTTCAAACAATCCTCCTGCCTTGGCCTCCCAAGGTATTACAGGCATGAACCACTGTACCTAGCCTCTTTTCTTTTTTGAATCTCCTAGTGGTGTGTGTGTGTGTGGTTTGGTGTTTTGTTTTTTGCTTTTTTAGCATTGGGCAGTTTTGGCCACATATTTCTTCTTGAAATATCTCTTCCTTTGGCTTCCTTGATTTTTTCTCTATCTTTCTGTCATTCTATTTTCCAACAGATCCTTTTCTTTTTCCAACTCCCATGGCTTCCAGGTTTCCCCAAGACTTTGTTCTCTGCTTTAGGCTTCTTCCCTCAGTGACCACATTTGCTTTCACAAGTTAAACTGTCACCACTAAGCTCCCAAAATCTTTCTCTAGGCCCGACCTCACCTGTACTCAAAGGTGTGTTTCAGTTGACTCTAGAACATTTCCATTTTGTCATCAGACTCAACATGTCTCAAAGTGACTTAATATTTTTTGAAAATCCTCCAGGAAACAAAAACATTTTTGCATAGTACTCAGAGACATATAAGCAGACCTCTCCCCAGGCCAGGGAATCCTACCCCTGTAGGACACCATCTCCACCTGCCTCATAGGTTTTAAGGAACCTTGTCCCTTACTCTTTGATATGGTTTGGCTGTGTCCCCACCCAAATCTCATCTTGAATTGTAGCTCCCATAATTCCCACGTGTTGTGGGAGGAACTCAGTGCGAGGTAATTGAATCATGGGGGCAAGTCTTTCCCGTGCTGTTCTTGTGATAATGAATAAGTCTCAAGAGATTTGATGGTTTTATAAATGGGAGTTCCCCTGCACATGCTGTCTTGGCTGCTGCCATGTAAGATGTGACTTTGCTCCTCCTTGCCTTCCACAATGATTGTGAGGCCTCCCCAACCATGTGGAACTGTGAGTCAATTAAACTTCTTTCCTTTATTAATCATTCAGACTCAGGTATATCTTTATTAGCAGTCTAAGGACAGACTAATACACTCTTTTTATATAACTAATCACCAAATTCTAGTTTTCCCCTTCCAGATGTCTCTAGATTTGTCCTTCTTTTGATATTTTTACCACCCTGTTTCAGCCTGCCATCCAGTGCACACTTATTGGACACCATCTCCTAGGAACAACATTAGCCGATGGGGGATATATCAAGGATTAACCCAATCCCTGCCTTCAGGGAGCTAACCAGCAGGGAGATGGTCAAGTAAACAGCAGCCAGAAGAGGGTGTGGTAAATGCTGTTAGAGGCTGTGCAGGGTGCTACGGAGCACAGAGAACTTGAAAACCCAGCCTGAGGGGCCTCTGCACATAGAGGATTCAGATCTGGAGTCTTAATGATCAGGAATTAGCTGGGGAGAGCAGTAGGCATTCCTGGTCAAGGCTGCCAAACAGCATGGACAAAGGAGAAGAGACAGCCCAGGCCTGGGGAGCTACCTGGGGCTGGAGTGGCTCAGAAGGTAGATTTGTGGGTTCAAGGTGGGAGCTGGGGGAAGATGAGGCTAAAGAGGATATGCTGGGGGCAGAATTCTACAGTGAAGGCAATAGGGGGTGCTATGAGTTTTGAGCACCACCACTGCATTGCACTCAGACTCCTCAAGGCCTCTGGGAATTGGCTCCATGTAATTTATCTAATCTGAGACTCTCTATAACACATAACCCATGCCGTCTACTCCAAGTTGGTAGGGCACTTCACCGTTACCTATAAGGACTTGAATTTCAATCAAGAATCATTTATCAAATGCCTCTTATGTGCCAGACACCAAATTTGGCTCAGGGGAGCCCTAGGTAAGTGAGACACAGATCTGCTTCAATGAGTGGGTCAAAGACCCCTTAACTCCTATGGACAATACAGAGCTTCAAAGAGGTCTATGCAAGGACTAATGGAGGACAAAGGAAAAACCCTCCAATTCTGCTCAAAAACTCGGATAGGGGCCTGCCAGGGAAGTCTTCACTGGAGAAGGTGTCATTTGAGCTGCTTCTTAAAAACTGTAGAGGATTGCTCAGCAGAGCATTTTGAGCATAGGAGAGTAGGCATAAAGTGAAGGAGGCACACAAAAAACGCATGGTCAGGCCGGGCGCGGTGGCTCATGCCTGTAATCCCAGCACTTTGGGAGGCCAAGGCAGAGGGATCACCTGAGGTCAGGAGTTCAAGACCAGACTGGCCAACATAGTGAAATCCCGTCTCCACTAAAAATACAAAAATTAGCTGGGCATGGTGGTACGTGACTGTAGTCCCAGCTACTCGGGAGGCTGAGGCAGGAGAATTACTTGAACCCAGGAGGCGGAGGTTGCAGTGAGCCAAGATCACACGAATGCACTCCAGCCTGGGTGACAGAGTGAGACTCTATCTCAGAAAAAAAGAAAAAAAAAGAAAAAAAAAAGCCATGGTTAGAATGCTATAAGAAGGGCAGTATGACTGGGTGCAGGAAGAGAGTGGCAGGACCCACAGCCAGAATTCCTGGAAGGCAGGAATTTGGATTGGCTCTGGGCAGCAAGTGCCTTTGGTTATTGTGAGTTTCATATATCCTCATGCTTCCTTTCCTGGGCCTGGCCCAGCCCTTGATGGTCATTCTTAAGTCAACCTGAACACCAGCTGGCTCTGTGAAGCTCTCTCTTCCTTTCCCAGTCAGTCCACACTAGCTGTCTTCTTTGAGCTAGCAGATGCTGCCACATACTTTCGCACTTAATTGCTCTCTAATTGTTTCACAGGTGCTGGTTTTGTCGTCCCACTTAGACCTAGGAACTTCTGGACAGCAGGGACTGTGCCTCAGACTTGGGTTTGTCCCAGAGACACTATACGCTGAAGACACTATACGCTGTGGCTCACACATTAAAGGACCAAGGCTGGGAATCACTCAAGCTTCGGGAAATCTGATGGAAGCTTTGGATCTGCCTTCTGCATTCTTTCCCACAATGTTAGGAGTGAAACAAACACATCTGGGTGCAGTAACTGGACACTGCAGTGCTGTCTGCTGTCTGAGTCTGTCAGCATACAGAAACAAACAAACAGGAGAGTTTTGCTTTCAACACTCAGCAGAGCCAAACTTCCTGATGCACAGGAATGAACAACGGAGGCACTGTTCTGGAAACACCTTCCTCCAGAGAGGTGCTTCCTCCTCAGGAACAACATCAAAAACCTGGCAGGGCTGATTTTACATTCAGACAATGGCACCTACATGCTTTTTGCTTTGCTCAGAGCTGTAAATGTCCAAAGAGGTGATCCTCTGCCATCATTTTGGAAGGAAGAATCAGTCAGACTGATAATTAGGCCCATATGCACAGACATGGTCATACTGACTGTTGAAATTTAGATTATTTTTGGCCCAGTGCAGTGGCTCACACCTGTAATCCCAGCACTTTGGGATGCTAAGGCAGGCGGATCACCTGAGGTCAGCAGTTGGAGATCAGCCTGACCAACATGGTGAAACCCCGTTTCTACTAAAAATACAAAAATTAGCCAGGCATGGTGGTAGGCATCTGTAATCCCAGCTACTTGGGAGGCTGAGGCAAGAGAATCGCTTGAACCTGGGAGGCAGTGGTTTCTGTGAGCTGAGATCGCGCCACTGCACTCCAGCCTGGGCGGCAGAGCGAGACTCTGTCTCAAAAAAAGAAAAAAAAGTGCGTGTATATATATATATAATTTTTGTACTGCTTGGTAATTAGCTTTAGCCCGGTCCCTCCTCTGGGACCTCCCCTGGAATTTCCTCACAATCCAGTAACTGAATAATTAGCATCTAGCTCCACAGAACTTTTCCCAGGGCTCTGCTCCAGGGCTTCCCTTCTGACTGGCTGTGCATGACACACTGGGAATTGTTTTCTGCCCACAGGAACAAGGATGAAGTGAGTCAAGGAGTCCAAGAGATCTTGGACACACTTTTCAGAATTCAGAGGGGATGGGTAAATGCAGGAGAAAACTGATGAAACCACACAGGCCCTGCAAGAGCCTGACTGCTCCGGCAGGGTAGCTACCCCTAGCATTAGCGGGGAGTCACCAACGCCTCTTTCAGGCACTGAGCAAGAGGGCGGCATTACAGAGGTACCTGCCGTCCAAACAGAGCATCTCATTGATTAGGTCACTGCTCAGCAACAGTATCTGAAGGACACTGGAGTTACTCTGCTTGTTGGCAATTCACGGTGCTGGACGGACGTGCTCCTAACACTAGGTAACAACACCGCTCTCCCTCCTCCCGGAGAAAGTCGCAGCCATTGATTCCCACCCAACAGGGCCTCAGCGCCTTCCCGGGGCAGCACCCTCACTCCCGCGACCATCAATCACCCAAGCCACAGCATGGTCCCAGTCCCACCCTCGCCCCTTAGGACATGGTTTTCCAATTGTGTTTTCACAGGAGCATGGCCACTGGGCGATGATCTTCACGGGCAGGCTTTTTTTTTTCCCCCTCTCAACATAAAGGCGGCAATATTTACCACGGAGTCTTGGCCAGGGTGCACTGCCTGGTGCTGTGGGGTGGGGTGTTTAGGGCCTTTTGTTGAGCAGCTCAGTGACTTTCTGGGATTTCTACAGCCCTGCTGGAGGTGGCCCTCTGTCTCCCTTCTCCAAGGAAGAAAGTGGGGACAAGCCACCTGCCTCTTCCACAGGGTAGAGGCGAGAGTGACAGTGAGACAGCACAAGAGGGACCCGCTCTGTTTCAAGGAGAGGATGTGGGTGACTTCGTCACTGCCGAGATCTCCTCGTCTCCAATCTGTCAGGCACAGGGCACCCACATGACACCCTCACGCCGTCCCCGGGCCGACAGACCCCACGTCTCGCGGGTGCCGCAGGGCAGAGAGCGCCGCCTAGTGAGGCGGCGCGAGTTGGACATAGATTGTAAAATAGACCGGGACAGACGGGGGGAGGGCGGAGAGGCGTCCGACCGCCGCAGGCAGCCGCGTCCCCGCCCCGCGCCGCCTACGACTTAGGGCCCCCGGCCCGTCCCCTGCCGCTGCAGGGCGCTCACCTCTGGGACGCCTCCCCGCGCCGCCCGCGCCTCGTCTGGCTACTCCCGGCCGCAGAAGCTGCGCCCTTGCTCGGGCTCCACAAAGCCCCGCGGCCCCGCCCACAGAAGGGCCCGCCCACCGGCGAGGCCACGCCCCCGTCTCGGCCACGCCCCAGCACGGGGAAGGATTTTCTCCCAGGGCTGTGAGAGGCGAGGCCCGAGGAGAAGACGCGGAGGTTTTGCTTCGGTCTCTGCAGACTCCCACAATGTCCATCGAGATCACACAGGCCAGCATTGCCCCTTCCCATTCTCTCCTCATCGTGCAGAGAAGGAAACTCAGGCCGAAAACCTGAAGTGTTGTCCGAAAGCACAGCCAGGCCAAAGAGAAGCACCATCCCATGTTCTCCGACTGCCAATCCGGTGCTTCTTCAGCTAGGCTAAACTTCAGGCTAAAATGTGAAGATCACAGTGACACATTCTTGCCAGCAGAATCTACTGCATATGTTTGGGAGCTGGGGTGTTTGGAAGCTCCGATTTTGTGTGGAGGACCCAAGAGAGAAGACAGACCCTTCCTGTCCTATAAGAACAGTGGTTTTTTTGCCCTAACTTATCTTTTCCTTTTTCACACCCCCTCTGCCTTTGAGGTTTGCTGAAACTTTCAGGAAAAGGAACGTGTCAAAAGAAAGAAATGGACACCCCAGAGGCCCTGCAACCATAGGGTTAAAAGAAGGTAGCCTTATGAGAAAGCGGTGGAGTGACTTTCTGGGGTGAAATCTAGTTCAAGGACAGAAATACACTGTCTTGAGTTAAGACTAGTGGTGGGGGAAGCCTGGGGGTGGGGTGCAGACTGCAGGCGGAGGAGCTCCCTGCCACCTGCCACATAGGGTGTAATCACAGAGCTGCTGACACTCCCCACTCACTGCCTGGAGGAGCTTGGCGGTGGAATCGGGCAAGGCGGGAAAGATAGGTGTAAAACAAAGCCAGGCACTTAATTACAGCACAAAGATCTCATTATAGAGTCTTCTCAGCTCCCCTCCTCGGCTGGCAGCTTGAAGCCTGAGTGACAAATTGCCTAAGTAGGTCTCCAAGGGCTGCATATAGAGGGATGAAACCACTTCCCCGCCCACCCGAACCCCACTGCGGGGGCTGTGGAGAGGGAGGAGGTGTTCACACTCTGGCATATGCAGGGGGCAGCGGGAAGGTCTGTAAGGGCACCTTGAAAGCAGTAAGAGCTGAAAGCCACGGTGGCCCTAGCTTAACATAAATAACACCTTGCTGGGGCAAGCCCAGCAAGGTTCCCTCTTTTGGTAGTGGAACCGAGGGCAAGGTTGGAGACAGCTTGACGGGTGGCACTGTTTATTCTGCATCATAGGTGGACGCTTAGCAGGGGTCTGGCTTATCATGGAGCTTTGCGAATATGTGGGAGACAGGAGCCTTCCAGGCGGTGTTATGGCCTCCCAGGGGCTTCCAAAGCCCCCCTTCCCATGGTGGCATCTGGCTTTGGACACTGTTTTCTGTCACTGACCTCCAGGGACTCATGTCACACCTGGAAGAACTTTTAGATTCTGTCTGCCTGGCCATGTCTTCCAACAGCCGAAATCATTGAGGAAGATGACAACTTCTACCTGAACAGCCAGGACAGCTTAGGATCTTCTCACATGCGGCCCTTGAAATGCACTTGCATTATTTTTCTCCAGTATATTCAGGGGAAGGGGCTGGTGATCAAAGCTTTTACTGAGCAGGGACAGAAGGGTTGTCACTTGCTTTTTTCTCCACTGAAACCTAGAGTAGCGCACACATCCTCAGAGTGCTATGTGGTGCTCACAGGCAGAGCCCTGCCAGAGGTTCCTGTCATTCCCATATGTTCAACCTTCAATGTCTTCCCTATGAACTACAAACGAAATTTATATTCTAGATCAAAACCCCATTGTCTAGCCCCCGACAACTTCTCTAGGTTTGTCTGCTCCCAGTCCCCAACTCCCAGGCCCCAGCCTCAGCAGCTGCCTTCCGCTTGCCTAAGGTCTTCACGCATGCTGTTTCTTCTGCCTGGAATGCCCTTTCTCCATGACTCTGTGTGGCTCACTCCTACCCACCTTTTAGTGTTCCCTCTAATGTAACTTCTTCAAAGAGAACTTCCATAAGTCTTCTATCTAAATTAGGTCCCTCCCATTATTCTTTCTCTTTATAACCTGTTTTTTTCCTTCACAACTCTCATTTCAATTTATGATTTTACATGGACCTGTTTATTGGTTCAAGGTCAGTCTGTCCTTCATCCTTAATAGATTTAAAGACTGTAAGCCTCATGAGGGTAGGGGCCATATCTGATTTGTTCACTTCAAATCAGTATCTGACAAATGTCTCCTGATAAATATTTATTGATGAATGAATGAATGAATTATATTAGCAATTTTTATCTTAAAGGATAAAATTAGAACCCAATAAACTTGTAAACATAAGCAGTAGTGACTATTTCTATTAAGAAAGGTAGCAACCAAAACAAGTATTTAAGGAAATACAAATACCAAGGTTTATTAGGTACTTCTTAAAATTAACCATCCATTCAGCAAATTGATATTAAGCTTCCATAGCCCTTGTGCTTCTTGCCAGAAATACAAATCTAAATATGATCTGGCTCTCAGGAGCTTGCAGCCTGGGGGAGTGGGGGTGGACATGTAAATAAATGGTTACAGTGTAATTTGATAAATGCTGCAATAATAAATGTATCTAACTCTGCCTGGAAGTGCCTACATCTGGGACTTGGCAAAAAAGAAAAAGATGACTTTGTCACCTGGACAGGACAGAGGGAGGGCATTCTGGGCAGGAGAGGAATAAAGGAATGCGACTCATTTGGGGAACTGCCAGTGGTTTGGTAAATGGAGTGCAGGTTGTGTGAAGGATGAAGGTGGGTAAAGAGATAGGCAATTGCCAGATCACATGTTCATGCACATGTGTTCTATTGAGGAGTTTGGACTATGCCCTGGCTCCCCATGGGGCTTGGGGATCCACTGCATGGTGTTAAGCAATAGAGTGGCACCACACCTTCATGTTTATATACAAGAAGTTATAACCTTAATGGTAGTGTGTAGAATGAATGGAAAAGGGAATGGGATGGTTAGCAGAAAGTAAGCCCAGTTAGGAGGCTACTGCAATTGTCTAAGCAAAGATAATAAGAGTCTAAATTAGAGGAGTGGCATTCATTCATTTCTGTTGATATATATTATTTGATACTTAGTTGTTTGATGATAAATATTTTTTGATGCTTAAAATATATTTTGATGCTTAATATTATACCCTACCCCATGCTAGGTGGTAGGGTATAATATTAATAGTCAATATTTATTGAGTGCTTACCATGTGCCCTGTTCTTTTCTAAGTACTATACATGCATGAACTGATTCAACCCTTACCACAACCCTATGAATCAGTACTATCATCATCCTCCATTTTACCAATGGGGAAACTGAGGGAGAAGAGGTCATGTAACTTCCACTTCCTTAGATAGCTAATAATTGATGGAGTCAGGATTTGAATCAGGTAATTGGGCTCCAAAATTCATGCTGTTAAGCACTATCCCCTACTGATATTGTGGTAATGAACAAGCTGGACAAGGTCCCTGGTCTCATGGAACTTACATTCTGACACTGGAGATGTAGAGGAGGAGACAGAATGGGGCAAGGTTTAG
The DNA here is from genome assembly GCF_024542745.1 of Macaca thibetana thibetana. NCBI lineage: Eukaryota > Metazoa > Chordata > Mammalia > Primates > Cercopithecidae > Macaca > Macaca thibetana. Next base: position 139,850,780 of record NC_065578.1, on the reverse strand, counting down.
ATCGTAGAATCAGAAACACGGGATCCTTATAAGAGAAAGAGCAGTCAGGGCAAATTCACAAGACACTGGCTTTGTGATTGGTGGATAGTTGTGTCAGTCATGGAGTTAGGAAATACAAGTTACAGGTGGTAGCGTGGCGGAAGGTGAACGTGGAGGGATGAGTTCAGTTTGGGGTAAATTGGTGTTGGACTGACTGTGGGATATGGAGGTGGAGCCATCAAGTGAGCAGTTGAAGTCATGTGTCCAGAGCATAGAAAAGATGTTTATATGGAGACAATAGTGGGGGATCAAGAGGGGTGGACAGCTGGAGACATAGGTGGAAAACAATAGCCAGAAGACAGGCTTAGTCCAAGAGTTCATAAAGGAAAAGATTGATAAATTCAACTGCCTTAAAATGAAGATCTTGTGTTCATCAAAAGACATATTTAAAAGAATAAAAAGATAGGAAACAAAACCGGAGAAGATGCTTGCAACACATGTAACTGCCACAGCCCAAGCATCCAGATTATCTTCAGAACTCATACAAATCAGAAAGAAAAGTCAAGAGAAAAATGGACAAAAGATTCAAGCAGATACTTCATAAAAGAGGAAATACAAGATGACCTATGAATAAATGAAAAAGTGCCAAACCTCACTAGTAATCTTAGAAATGCAAATTAAATCTATAATACATCACATATTACATAAATCATACTGCCAAAAATAAAATGTCTGATAATAAAAAGTGTTGGTGATGATATGGAGCAAACAGAATTCTCACTTGTTGCTAGTAGGAATGTGAATTTGTGTAACCACTTGGGAAAAGTTTGGCATTGTCATGGAAAGTTGAGGATTCACATGCCCTAAGATCTAGAAACTCCATGCCTAGGTGCAAAACCTGATATGCATATATCACAATATACATACAGAAATCTGTAAGGCAGCATTGTTTGTTATATCCTTTGTACCAGACAGCTTCTATGATGGCTCCCTAAGATTTCTGCTTCCTGGTATTCATGCCTTTCTGTAATCTTCTCTCCTTAAGTGTGAACTGGACCTAGGGACTTCTTCTAACAAATAGTGCATGACAAAATTGATGGGATATCACTTCTGAGATTAGATTACAAAAGGATGTGACTTCTGCCTTGCTCACACTCTCTCTCTGGCCCTCTTGCTTGCTTGCTGTCATGAAGCTGGCTGCCACATTGTCAGCTGCCCTATGGAAGGACCCATATGGCAAGGACTCAAGGGAGGCCTCCTGCCAACAACTGGTGTGGGACTGAAGCCATCAGTCTAACAGCCTGTGAGAAAATGGTTCTGGCCAACAACCACTCAATCACTTGAGTGAATTTAGCATTGAATCACCCCCCGCTCAAGCCTTAAGATGAGACCATAGCCCCAGCTAACACCTTGATTACAGTCTTGTGAGAGACCAGAGCCAGAGGACCCAGCCAGGCCATGCCTGGAGTCTCAGTCTACAGAAACTGTCACATAATACATGGTGTTTTAATCCATTATGTTTTGGCATGATTTGCCACACAGCAATAGATAACTAATACAAATCACCAAACTAGAGATCCCTCAAATGTCCATCAAAAGTAGAATGGATAAGCTGGGTTGGGCTCAGTGTCACAGGCGTGAGCCCAGGAGTTCAAGATTGTAGTGTGCAATGATCACACCTAGGAATAGCCACTTCACTCCAGCCTGGGCAGCATAGTGAGAGCCAAACTCTACAAAATAAAAAATTAAAATTAAAAATAAAAAAATTTCAAGTAGAATGGATAAATAAATTGCTGATCAATAATGGTCATATAATGGAGCATTAGACATTGGAAAGGCTATCCAGCAACATGGATGAAACATACAAACATATGTTCAGCAAAAGAATGAAGACTCAAAAGAATAGGTAAATGTTACTTCATTTATATAAAATTCAGAAACAGGTGAAGCTAAATTATATTGTTTAGGCACACATAAGTAGGTGATGAAACAATTTTAAAAGATCAAGAAATTGATTATTGCAGAAGTCAGGGTGGCCAAAGGAAGGAAGCATTATGGGGAAAAAGGCCCAGGGGTCTTTTCAGGGCGGGGGAATGTTCTGTTTCTTGGCCTAGGGAATGGTTACATAAGGGTTTGCTTTATGATTGTTCATGACAATGTGCAGTTATATTTGATGCACTTTTATATATGTGTAATATATTTCACATTTGAAAAATTACAAAACAGAGAAAAAAAGAACCAAAGAATGTAGAAAGAAAAAAACAGGAGAAATATCAAAAGAGAGGAACTGGAGTCATTGAATGAATTTCAAGGTGGGAGTGGTCAACGGTGCCAACTCTTCTAGAGTCAAATACCAAAAGGAGTGAAGTTTCCCCATTGGATGCGACAAGTTGCTGGTTTGCAGACATGATTCTGAGATGGCCCTCGAGATTCCCGTCTTTGGCACCCCTCTCCATTTTTATGGGGGGATCTGTGACTATAATGGGATCATTACTCCCTTGATTAGGTGCTGTTATGTAAGACTCCATTCGAGCAGGCTGTCTAGCAATTCACGGCTGGCCTCAAAGAAGCAAATGGCCATGTTATGAACTATTTACTTCAGGTCCTGGCCATGTGGCCCCCTTCAAAGGCTAAGAGTGACTCTCACCAAGCAGCAGTGATCAAATAGGATGTCATTTCTACAGCTGCAAGGAACTGGTTTCTGCCAACAATCCCAAGCTCCACAAGAAATTCAGCCCAGCAAACACCCTGATTTCAACCTGTAAGACTCTGAGCAGAGACCCCAGCTACACTATGCCTGGATTCCTGACCCCTTGTAACTGTGAGATAATAAATGGCTATTGTTTTATGTCAATAAATTTCTTGTATTTTTTTATGCAATAGGAGAAAATAAATATAGCAGGTCATCAATGACCTAAGGGTAGAGTGGGTAACAGAGATCGTGTGAAGCCTTTAAAATAGGATTATGACATACCTTCCCTAACCCGTTGTCCTTCTGCCTGGATTTAATAAAGCCTCCTTCACTTTGTTACCTGGCACATGTGGCTCAAATCAATCTCGACTTCCACCCTGTGCTGCCGTAGCACCTCATTCATGTCATTGGCTATGCTTTTCACCTTGAATCTAAATTCGATCCTGTTCACTGTCCCTGCCAGGCTGTGAGCTCCAAGAAAGCAGGACTCTTTCCAGAGTTTTCTTTTCTTTCCTTCCTTCCTTCCTTCCTTCCTTCCTTCCTTCCTTCCTTCCTTCCTTCCTTCCTTTCCTTTCCTTCCTTCTTTCTTTCTTTCTTTCTTTCTTTCTTTCTTTCTTTCTTTCTTTCTTTCTTTCTTTCTTTCTTTCTTTCTTTCTTCTCTTTCTTTCTTCTCTCTTTCTCTCTTTCTTTCTTTTTCTTTCTTTTTCTTTCTTTCTTTCTTTCTTTCTTTCCTTCCCCCTGGCTCTGGGTATGACACATGATGAATGCTCAATAAGTGTTGACCAAAGGAGAGACCAAAAGAAGGGCGAAGACTCCTGGCTCTTCATCATGCCCATGGGAACCATGCTTTGGGGATGTCAGGAGTGGACATTCTTTGTGGCAGCTTCAGGCTTCTGGGGTTCTGTGGTGCCACTGATAAGTCATGTAATTTGAAAGCCCTGGAAGAACCTGTGGGTGACTGTGGTTGTCCCCCCTACAGGCCCAGTTGGCTGTACTCCATGGAAAAGGAGCCCACAGAGAGGACAGCTGGGATGGCCTTGTCTACCGCTGGCCTCAGATCTGAAGAGTGAATGTTTCTAATAGCCTCTTGGCACGGTTATTTTAGAGTTCCTCAGTACTGTCAATTACTTGAGAGTGTGAAACAGTTGGAGGACTCAGGTATATGACAAAAGCAGTGTAATTCTGGTTTTTTAACTGAATCTCAGAAGAATCCTTTGGCCAATACTCTAGGTTAGGAAAGAAAATAGCTGCTTGGCTTTGCTCACACTCCGCTTAGGTGAATTGATGTCCATTTTGTTTTGGGCTAGATTTCAACCTTCTGTTATGTGGAAATATCCGCTGTTGGATGTCAGTTGCTTCCTTCTTCTCTTCCTTCTCTTTTCCCATCCTCCACACCTTTTTTCTCTCCTTTTAAAAAAATTTCCTTTCTTTTTTTACCAAAGCAAAGATTTTCACTTCCTGGAAACTGATCTGGTTGCTTCTTTCTGGTGGAGATATATGTGTATATATATAAGATACATATATATTTATATATATATATATAAAAGATAAGGGCCGGGCGCGGTGGCTCAAGCCTGTATATCACGAGGTAGGAATCGAGATAAGGTCTAAATGGTGAAACCCCGTCCTACTAAAAATACAAAAAACTAGCCGGGCGTGGTGGCACTCAGCTACTTGGGAGGCTGAGGCCCAAGAAGCGTGAACCCGGAGGCAGAGCTGCAGTGAGCAAGCACTGCACTCCATGGGAGACACAGCGAGACTCCGTCTCAAAAAAAAAAAAAAAAAAAAAAAAAGATAAGGTCTCAAGCCATCCTCACTCTTCACTAAGCCTCCCAAGTAGCTGGGACTGCAGGCAAGCACTACCATGCTCAGCTAATTTTTTTTAATTTTTAGTAGAGACGAGGTCTCGCTATGTTGCCCAGGCTGCTCTTGAACTCCTGAACGCAAGCAATCCCCCTGCGTCAGCCTCCCCAAATACTGGGATTATAGGCTAGGTATGAGCCACTGTTTGCCCTTCCTGGACATTTTTGTTTCCACTCTCCCTACCTCTCCTCCTCCGTAGCCCCCGTCAAGGTGGAGTGCCTTTTACATTGTTCATGAGTGCCCAGCTGTTGAAGCGATGCAAGTCCACCTCTCTGTGAGCCACGTATCTGAAATCACAGTTGCAGGCATAGCTGCAGCACTGCCAAGATACAATTATAGAGTTGTGCATTCTTCAGACTTTCTAGTGGGCCAGGAGCTCTGGTCCCAAGGGAGGCGTGTGATGGCAGAGGGTACAGGCACTTTTCTACTAGCAATGCTTCATTGTGCTGCCTGGCAACTCCAATAATCAGAAAGTGAGTGATTCTCTTTTTCGCTTTTTCTCCACTTATGCGACGAGCATGAATTGTTTTCTTCTCTCTCCATTTTCATCTTCTGTCAAGTTGTTGCTGCATTTGAGTGAGGGAACATGTCTCTGAAAAATCATGAAGGGGGCCTGGTGAGACCTATATGTCACACATTTTCTACCAACCCTCATGCTCTCCCCATGGGGTGCTTATAAGGTTAAAACATAGCTCCCTGCAGGGCAATGTCCAAGAACAGAAAACCATATAATTGGAGTGCAGTTATGTTCTGGTGGCGTGTTGGAGAGAGGCTCCCCTATTAGATGAGTTACCATCTGTCTCAGGAGCCTTCAGGTGCCTGGGTCTTGGGGGAAATCTGCCTCATGGTTTTGTGCCATCTCCTCCCTGTGGCTGTCAGGAGGAGGGCAGATGGGGTAGAAATGGGCTCCATGACCTCACTTCACTCAGACTTGATGCCCTTTTAAGTAATCAAGTTGCAAAATAACCTCAGGTGGTATTGCGATTTGGGTTCCTCAGAAACCACACTGTAATAAAAAACGTTTTTGTTTTTAATCCACTTGACCTGGAAAGAGTTTGACCAAGTGGATGGCCATCTCCTCTAAGCTGTCTTCTCCCTTTTTTCCTGACCTTTTTTATCACAGCTCTTCAGGAGATCCAGAAATATAATTTTCTCTCTGAAATTAGCTCCCCCGCCCACTTCCATGACCTGGAGGTCCCTGTGTGCTTCCAGTCTTAAGGTGGGGCCATGTTGAGGCTGTCTTGAATGACTGCTCACCGCCCACAGTTAATAGATACAAAGGTTTATTCAGACTTTCCTTTGAGCTTTCTCTTGTAGCGGTTCTTTATTTCTAGTCTCATCCACCATGCCCTAGTCCAGGTCCTTATCTCTTCATTTGTTCACTTAACACCTGTTTATGGATGCCCTGCTCAATAGTGACCTGAGCTTGAGAGCCTGCTAGACCTGCATTCAAAGCCCATGCTCTTTTACTTACTATCTGTGTGACATTGATGAATTTTTCATTGTCTCTAAACCTCAGTTTTTGATCTGTAAAATGGAAAGAATAATACTCATATGGTTTGGAAATTTGTCTCCACCCAAATCTCATGCTGAATTGTAATCCACAAATCTGGAGGTGGGGCCTGGTGAAAGATGTTTGGGTCATGGGGGCTGATCTCTCACGGCGCGTTGCTGTCCTCATGATAGTGAGTGAATTATTCTGAGATCTGGCTGTTGTGAAGTGTGGCACCTCCCTCTCTACTCTTGCTGTTGCTCCTGCTTTCGCCATGTGAGGAACCTGCTCCTGCTTCACCTTCCGCCATGAGTAAAAGCTCTCAGAGGCTTTCCCCAGAAGCTGAGCAGATGCTGGCACTATGTTTGTACAGCTTGCAGAAGTGGGAGCCAATTAAACCTTTTCTCTATAAGTTACCCAGTCTCAAGTATTTCTTTATAGCAATGCGAGAATGGCCTAATACAGAAAATTGGTGCCAAGGAGTGGGCCATGGCTATAAAAATACCCGAAAAAGTGGAAGCCACTTTGTAACTGGGTAACAGGCCAAGACTGGAAGAGTTTGGAGGTCTCAGAAGAAGAGAGATGAGGGCAAGTTTGGAACTTCTTAGAAACTGGTTAAATGGTTGTGACCAAAATGCTGATAGTGATAAGGACAGGGAAGTCCAGGCTGCTGAGGTCTCAGATGAAATGAGGAACTTATCAGGAAGTAGAGCAGAGGCCGGTGCCATGCTTCCTGTATGGTTGCAGAACTGTGAGCCAATTAAACTTCTTTTCTTTATAAATTACACAGCCTCAGGTATTTCTTTATAGCAATGCAAGAATGGCCTAATACAAATACCTACCTATCAAGCTGTTAACAGGATTAAAATAATGCAATAAATGTGTATTAGGGTTCTCCAGAGAAACAGAAACAATAGGATAAACAGAGAAATCGAGATAGATAGATAGTTACACAGATGAGAGAGAATTTATTAGGGGAACTGCCTCACACAATTATGGAGGCTGAGAAGTCCCCACAATATGCTGTCTGCAAGCTGGAGCCCCAGAGAAGCCCAAAGAGCTGAGAACCTGGGGAGGCAACAGTCTAACTCTCAGTCTCAGGCCAAAGGCCTGAGAACCTGGAGGGCTGCGGGTACAGTTCTTAGAGCCTGATGTCCAAGGGCAGGAGAAGAAGGGCATCCCAGCTCCAGAAGAGAGAAAGCAAGAATTTGCCTTCCTCTGCCTTTTTGTTCTATCCAGGCCCTCAATGGATTGGATGGTGCCTTGTCACACTGGGTGAGGGCAGATCTTCCTCACTCAGCCCGTGGATTCAAATGCCAATCTCGTCCAGAAACACCCTCACAGACATACCCGGAAATAATGCTTTGCCAGCTATCTGGGTATCCCTTAACCCAGTTAAGTTGATATGTAAAATGAACCATCACAGTATGTACATTGCTTAGTGGGAGTCTGGCAGGTTATAGGCACTCAATACCCTAGTTGTTGCTTATTGCTAAGGGCAAGCTACTGTGCTAGGCACCAGTGAGAAGTTTAAGGAGACTGACTGTTTATAAGGATGAGATGGACATACACACAGTGAGTGCTATACAGTGCTACAGTTGCAATAGGAGGTGATCCTTGGTGTCACAAAGCCCCCTGGGAAGGGTCAGGAAAAGCCTCAGGGAGGAGGCAACTGCTGGACACGTTCTTGAAAGACAGGAAGCTGAGTCACGTTTTCCAGAGTCTGCCATAGTCAGGCCTCATCATCTGTCACCAGCAATCATGCTGACCTCCTAACTGGTCTCCGCAGAACTTCTCTTCCTCCTCTTCAACTCATTCTCCACGAGCAGTCAGAGTGACCTTTTAATGCATAATTCAGATTGTGTCATTCCATTATTAAAACCTCCCAGTGGCTTCTACTTGCACTTGGAATACAATAAGGACTCCTTTGCATGGCCTGAAAGACCATATGTGACTGCCTCCTGCTCAATTCCCATATCCCTCTTATCACTTCTATTCCCTCTTCCCAGCCTGTGTCCCTGCAGTGCCTACTGCCTGGAATGCCTGGGCAACTCCTTCTTATCCTTTAGGCTTCAGCTAAAACCTTAATTCCCTGTGCCCCTTATCTAAAGCAAAACCCTCCTTCGCCAGTGCCCCAATACCTATTTTCTGGTCAGTGTCATATTTATTCCCCTTCACATCCTGTACCATCATCTGAAATTAGCTGTGTAGTCATTGGTTTACTTGTTTAGTGCTTATCTTCCCCACTCAGTCTAAACTCCTCCTTGTTTGTTGTACCTGGCCCATGGTTGGCCCAGGGCTGTTGTTCCATAATCATTTGTTGAATACATCAGTAAGCCGTGGACATCCTGTTGTGGCTAGAAAGCTGACAAGGCTGAAAGGGGGGGACCTTTGGTATTCCAATCATTGGCTTCTCGCCTTGTTCTGGTCAATTCTGGTACCGTCAGAGAACGTTTTCTAAAACCCACTGTCTTCATGCCACTTCACTTTGATAATGTCCCATTAGTCATTGCATCTAAAATTATCCTTGATTTTATTTAAAATTATGTTTTTTTTTTTTCATTTCAAAATTGGAATCTGGTCATTGTAAAAATATTAGAAAATTTAGTAAAGAAAGGAAAGAAAGAAATCACCCCTAGTTTTTCCATCTAGTTATAACCATTGCTTACATTTTATGAGTTTTGTTCCAGGCTATTTGCTATGAACATTTTAAATGCTCTCATCATATGGCAAATACAAAATTCAGTATATTTATTTTTAAGAAATAATTTTTTTCTGATTGTAAAAGTATACATTCAGCCATAGAGTATTACGGAAAATCAAAATGCAAAGGAGAAAAAAATTACACAGATTCAACTGCATTCTTACATTCTGTTTGTACACACACACACACATACACACACCCCATACTTGGCATTTTACTGTAACCCACAAAACAAATTCAACTTTAGAACATATGAAGGACACCTGAATATTTTATAAAAGATTTTATTGCAAGACATGAAAGAGAATCCACATCACAGCCTATCCATCAGAAACGTATCCACATTCTCCTCACTCTTTTACCCCTAGCTCTGATGGCTGTGAGCACAGATTCATGTGCCAGAATTGCTTGGTTTGATCCCCAAGTTCTGCTACTTACTAGCTGTCAGACTTTGGATGAGCGACTTAACTTCTCTGGGTCTCAGTTTCCTCATTTGTCAAGTGCGGATAATAATGGCATCTACCTTGCAGAATTGTTAGTACTTAAACAATGCTTACGGCAGTGTCTGGCACATAAGGCGTATTAGCTATGGTAATATTATTCTCCTTTTTTGCCTCCCCAATCCTTTCTATGCTTTGGAGCAATTCAACTGCCACCTCATGTTGTATCCCCCACTCAGCAAAACAAAAGCCACATGGTTGGAAAAATCACAACTACCAATTGCACTGTCACCGTTCACCCTAAGGCTCATCAAGATACTTCTAGCAAGAGGAAATATTTCCCGAGAGAGAATTTCTGCTGCTTGGAAAATAAGACTCATGCTTGTCTCACTTTCTCAAGCTCCCTTTATTAACATGCAGGCATTAGTATGTGTATGTATAAATTACATAGTCAAGATCACATAACATATATTCTTTTTAAAGAATAATTAATGGGCCAGGCACAGTGGTTCACGCCTGTAATCCCAGCACTTTGAGAGGCCAAGGCAAGCAGATCGCCTGAGGTCAGGAGTTCAAGACCAGCCTGGCCAACATGCTGAAACCCCATCTCTACTTTATACAAAAAATTAGCTGGGTATGGTGGTGTGCACCTGTAATTCCAGCTTCTCTGGAGGCTGAGGCAAGAGAATTATTTGAACCTGGGAGGTGGAGGTTACAGTGAGCAGAGATCACACCATTGCACTGCAGCCTGGCAACAAGAGCGAAACTCTGTCTCAAAAAAAAAAAAAAAAAGGAATAATTAGTATAAGAATGTACACATGTTTTAGATGGAAGATTATATTAACAGAGGCTAATGACATCATAATTGCTTATTGGCATTTTTTTGCTTTTTAAAAATCAAAAACAGCCAGGCGCAGGGGCTCATGCCTGTAATCCCAACACCTTGGGAGGCCGAGGTGGGTGAATCACTTGAGCTCAGGAGTTTGAGAACAGCCTGGGCAACACGGCAAAACCCCATCTTTACAAAAAATACAAAAATTAGCCGGGCATGGTTGCGTAGGCCTGTAGTCCCAGCTACTCGGGAGGCTGAGGTGGGAGGATCGCCTAAATCCGGGAAGTGGAGGTTGCAGTGAGCCGTGATGATGCCGCTGCACTCCAGCCTGGCAACAGAGGAAGACTCTGTCTCAAATAAATAAATAAATAAACAAAAATAAAAAACTCAAATAAAAATTTTATACCACTCAAGATGTATAAAAATCACCATTCGAGTTCCTTCTTATTATGTGGCCCATTAATGGAAGATAAAAAAAAAAAATAGAAAAAAGAAAAAAAAGGATGCTGAGTTCAGTAATTCTCCTGGCATAACATTGTACATGTTAATCATTTTCTATTGTTTGCATCTGCTGGAATAGAACAGCAGCATTCATTGTTCTTGCTGCCTATCAAGGATGACAAGGGATACCATCACAATTACGGGGTGATACATACGGCTCAAAACCATACCTCCTAGTGCTGGAAAAGGCACATTAGCAGAAGAGAAAGTGATGAGATGACGGCATGGTTGCTCACGGTAGACACATAATTGGACTGAGTTACTATGATTGGGATCTAAATCCAGCAAGAAAGGATCCACAAATACTTTCAGATGTGATTTCGCCAGTCTTGTGTTTTAAATTTATCACTTGGTTGAATGGAACATATGTTCATGTAATTTTCTTCTGTAAAAGTTATGTTTTCCATGCCCATATATAAGAATATCTTTATGCTGCCTCCACATATTACAAATAATTTGGCCAGGAATAAAATTATTGAATCCTTACTTTCTTCACTCAAAATGCTCTGAGTGTGACTTTAAAAAAAATATTTAGCATTTCTGAGAAGTCTGCAACATAAAATCTGTTCCTTTGCTTATAATGCAAATAAAAAAATTTTCCTTTCATGAATGCTTATAGTACTTTCTTGCATTCCTTATAATTAGAAGCTATTTTCAAAAGGTTTCTAGAAATGAGTCAAATAATTGGTTTTGCCTGAAATCCAGACCATGTTTTTATTCTTACTCAGGCCTATTATCATTTCTACAACATGTTCTTTAATTATGTCAAATGATTTCCTCTGTCTGTTCTAATGCATCCTTTAGGAACATTCATAATTCCTTCTCTTCCATTTCTGTTGCTTGGAAAATAAGATTCATTTTTGTCTCCCTTGCTCATTCACACTCTCCCAAGCTTTCTTGATGTTTGTCTACGTATCTGTCACCTTCTTTCTCATCGTTTTTACCTCTTTGTTCTTTTCTTCTGCTTCCTGGGAGTGCTTCTTGAGTTTGTTTTCTACATGACAGACAGACTGCTCTACTAACAGCAGTGGGTCCCCAAACTTTTGGGTACCAGGGACCAGTTTCATGGGAGAAAATTTTTCCATGGACGAGGGGGCCCGGGGTGGAGTGATTTTGGGATGAAACTGTTCATCAGGATTCTCGTTAGGAGCATGCAAGCTAAATCCCTCGCATGTGCTGTTCCAACAGGGTGCGTGCTCCTATAAGAATCTAAAGCCACCACTGATAAGACAGTGGCTGTAAATACAGGTGAAGCTTCCCTCACCTGCTGCTCACCTGCTGTGTGGCCTGATTCCTAACAGGCCATGGTAGGGGTCCGTGGCCAGAGGGTTGGGGACTGCTGTAGTAGAGCACAGTTCATTCTGCTCTTTACTAATGCCCTGTGATTTTACCCCAACTTTTCACTGTGAAAAATTGTCAAGCAAAAAAGTTGAGAGAATAAGGATCATCACGTGATTTCAATAACTGAGAGTATTTCACCATCTGTTATTCATTTATATATACGGACTTGTTTAAGGGCTAAGCCATTTAAAAATAAGTTTCAAATATTATAACATGTCTCCTTTAAGGACTTCAGCATGTATCTCTTAAAAGTAAGGACACTCTTGTTTTATAACCTCAATACCATGATCACACCTAAGAAACTTAATTCCTTGATATTAAATCCAGACCATACTCAGGTTGCCTCAACTGTCCTCAAAATGTCTTCCTGCCCCCGAGTCCGTATACCATCAAGGTTAATCTGTTGCTTTTTGTTGTTTTGCCTCTTTAGTCTGTTAACCTAGAATGATCTCCTCCTCACCCCTGCTTTATTCATTTATTAATTTTAGACTCTCCCACATTCTGGATTAGTCTGATTGTTTCCATTTGGTATATTTGTTTTGTTGCTCCATCCCTGTATGTGCTATAAAGTAGAAGCTAGGTTTGAAGGTGTGATTAGATTCTGCTTAACACTTTTAGCAAGAATAGTTCATAGCGCTACTTTATTTTTTATCAGTCATCCCGTGTCCTATCATTAAGGCTGCTCAGTTTGATTGTGTGGTTAAGGTAGTAGTGATCAGGGCTTTCTGTTGTCAAGCTCTAATTTCCTTTTGGAAATTAGCAGGTAGGTGATCTGTGGGGTGATATTTGGCACCAATGTGGATTTTAAATCTGCTAGTGCAAGTTTCGCTTCCCTGTAATATTTTCTTATCTTCCTCTTCCTACAATAATACCTGCTGTCTTTTCATCACAGATCATGAAAACCCTATCTTTTAGTATCCTTTAGAGACTGCCGAGTACTGTACTCAATTTCCCCTTTGGTTTCTGTAAAAAAATCACTTCCAGAGCTGGGGATGCCATCTAGGTCTTCGTGATGATGGTTCCCCTCCCATATTCGATAGGAGGCCTTCATGGGTCCTGTCTTGGGTTTTGGTTACCCCTCTTCCCGGCAGTAGGGACTCCCCAGGCCTGGTGTACATCCGTAGATGGGCATGTGGCTCACTGTGGCAATTCTCTCTTTGTCCACTTAGCTACTTGCCAAATTCCCCATCCAGATCCATCTCTGGATAAGCTAGGGAGCAGAGCTCCCAGCCCAATCCCCTCATCTCCCCACCAGAGGCAACTGGACCAATGGCCTCTTCTCCAGCCCCTCTTACCTTGTTCTCTGATATACCAAAGTCAGTCTTCTAAGTTCACTGGCACCAGGGCCCTTCCTGGAGGAGCCCCCTCTTTCTCCCTCCTCTCACTGTCTGCCTCACTGGATTTGGAAATGGATGCATAAAGAGAGGTGCCAGTGAGGGGCAAGGGAAGGAGGGAGGGAGGAGAAGGCACAGTCCTTGTTTCCTTCTGTAAGAAGCTGCTCTGTGGTCTGACTGCCTGGTTTTCGGGTCCATACAGATTTTGTGTTTTGGAATCAAGGTCAGGCAGCGGGGGAAGGGATGAGGGTCCTATTTATGTTGAAGTAGACTTCTTCATGTCTGCTCTGATTGGGCTTCTCTATCCAGTTCTACAAACGTGGCAGCCAGTAACTGGCATCAGAGTGCACAGATTACCTCCATCTGACTCTGAAGGCCCCTGGGATTCCAGCCCTGTTTCTCATCTGCTTTATTTCCACTACACCTAGGCCCTTCCATGCCAGTCAGGGTAAGATGGTCATTGCATTACAAACACCAGGCTCATCCCTCATTCCTGTTGTTGGTGCCTCTCCCCCAGAATCCTTTTTCCTCCACAGATTTAATCCTTAAGAAATCCCTCCCCTTCTCCAGAATGTTTCCTTGGGTTTACTCTCTCACGGGTCTCTCTTTCTTCTGAATTCATGGAACACGTTTTGTCTGAGCCACACATTTCAGCCCCTGTTCTAGGCCCACTTTGCCTTTTTGCTTCATGGTGTCAGCTCTGTCGCCTAAGTTAGCCTGAAACTCCTTGAGGGCAAGGACTGGGATCTTCTCTTCAAGTCCTCCTGGAACCTCTGGAGCAGGAAGGAGGCTGCAAAGCCAGAAGGATGGAGTGTTTGTGCCTGAGTGCCTGGGAGGGGGAAGCAGCAATGATTCACTGAACTTACGACAAGGTGGGTCCTGCATGCTAATGATGCTCTTTCTGTGACCCACATGCTGTCCCCTACAGCTGCCACTTACATTGTGTTCCTGCTCTCCTGCCCAGCTGCCCAAAACACCCTCCTCAGGCACACAGCTGAGAGCCAGGCAAAGCTCTGTTTTCTTCTTTCTTTCTCTCCTTCTCCTTTTCTCTCCTTCTTTCTTTCTTTTCTTTTTCAGGCTCCAACTCCTAGGCTCAAGCAATCCTCCCACCTCAGCCTCCTGAATACCTGGGACTACAGGCACATGCCAGCATGCCCAACTAGTCAAAAAGAGTGGGGTATTTTTCTTTTTTTCTTTTTTTGTTGGTAGAAAGGAGGTCCCACTATGTTGCCCAGGCTGGTCTCAAACTCCTGGCCTCAAGTGATCCTCCCACATTGGCGTCCCAATGTGCTGGGGTTACAAGTGTGATCCACTGTGTCCGAAGGCTCTATTTATTAAAGTTTCGATTTAATTATCTGAAAAGCAAAAAGAATGATGCCTCCCCGCCCAAAGTTGATGGGAGCATTAAATGAGTAAGGCATGTGGATGTTTTACTCAGTGCCTCACACATACGAGGCTCTTGGAAATATTTGAATCTAAATTGACATTAATATCAACTAATGTATTGTCTGTCCTGGAATTAGCTACTTAAACTGCCCTTTGCTTTCTCTTATTTTTGTATCCTGTCTTTTTTCCACCTTTATGCTCCTATTCTTATACTTTCTTCCTCTTTTTTTTTTTTTTGTTATTTCAGATATTCTATATTGCGGAACTGAAATGGCATATATTTTGGCTCCCATGGACTGCTTCTTTGACATTCTGAACAGTTGGAGTCTATAAAATAATTCGAGTGTTTTGGTATTTACTGCTGCTGAGTGCCTTCCTGTCGACAGTCTTCTCCTTTGTCCTCATTCATTCAATCATTTGAGCATTTACTAATTCATTCATTTATTTGGTCATTTACTCACACATTCGTCCTTCCGAACACCCATTCACTTATTTTTAGCAACTTTATAAATGAAAATGAATAGCTTGGAGAGTGTGTGTGTGTGTGTGTGTGTATGCGCATACACACATGTATGTGTACATATAAGTACTACAGCCACCCACTGGTTACTATGACAAACTACAGGATAAAGATGGGAAAAGAAGGATGAGGAAGGGAAGCCAGGGCTGCCATGGGCACTCCCACGTGAAAACAACAGACACAGTTACACATTACAAAAATACACTCTTATTATATTAAACTGTGTTCTGAATTCTGGGGAAGGTGGGGTGTTGCCAGGTAGGAGCAGATGAGAGGTGAGACTGTTGCATCCCTGGGGAAATAATGACACCAGCAGTCTGCTAAATGCAGCAAATAACCGTTTGAGTTGTGACGTAAATTAGAAAAAGTTTGGTGGGAGAGAAGGCCTAGGAAGAGGAAGTCTAAAGCTGTTATGGTTTACACACAGAAGGTGAGACTGTTAGGAGAGACCGGAAAGCAGCAGAGAACTGTCCTTGGACGGGGGTGGCGAGCCCATGCTAGGGGCAAAAGGCACCCGAAGACTGTCTTCACACAGCCCAAGATTCCAGTCTGCTAAGCTGCTGATCGAGCTTGCCCTGGTGGTGGAGACAGGGAGGTGACACAGCCCCGGAGCTGTAGGTGCCAGGTGACTTCAGGACAGAAGCTGCACATAAGAGAAAGAAAGATAATCTCACTGGAGGCACCTCAGAGAATGAGTGAGCAGAGGTGATGATTTGAAGAAAATTGCCCTCCAGATGTAAGCTCAGCGCATCATTCTTTATTGCACCCTGTTCTAGGGACAGCTTATCCCTGCAGCCATCATGGCTTATCAGCTCTGCATCCACAAACCCACCTGGGTCTCCTTGGGTCCCTTCTTACCTGGATGGACCCAGGACCTGTCCAGTCTCAGCCGTCCCACTCCCCAAACCTCTCAGATGTAGGCCACGGGAAGACAGTCCCCAGTGTGGATGTGCTATGATCTAAATGTGGCCCCAAATCCATATGTTGGAATCAACAATGTAATAGTATTAGCATTAGTATTAAGAGGTGGTGCCTTCGGGAGGTGATTAGCTCATAAGGGATCTGCCCTAATGAATGAGATTATTGCCTTATAAAAGAGGCTTGAGGGAGACTTTTTTTTTTTTTTTTTTTTTCCTTTCCACCATGTGACAGCTCAGCAAAAAGGCACTGTTGATGGGGAACAGCTCCTCACCAAACAGAATCTTTTGGCACCTCTATCTTGGACTTCCCAGCCTCAAGAACTGTGAGCAATAAATTTCATTTGTTTATAAATTACCCAGTTTATTTTGTTATAACAGTCTGAAAAACAAAAAAAGAGCCATCTTGAGTTAAGATTCAGAGTGTCCCCCTAACATGTCCAGACCTTCTTTTGTGGGCAGTCCTCACCATGCTCCACTGGAATCCTTGGACTTTCTGTCTTGGGAGGTTCCTCTCTGCCGAAGTCCAGAAGTGTTCCCTGGCCTGTTGGTTGTTGCGACGAGGAGCTCCGTTTCCCCAGGGCCCAGGGCTGCCACCTGAGAGTCTCAGAAGTTGCATGCAGGTTCTGAGCCTAGTGGAACCCTAGAAGGTTTTGCTGGTCAGGACTAGCTGGGCTGTGGAGGCTGGCAGTCCTCCAGCTCTCTGTCTTCCTTTCCTTCCATGCCCCCACCTTGTCATTAGGTTGGTGCTCTAAACTTTCATATCTCTCCTTGGGTTATAACCCAGATCGTTTGGTACATACATATCCTGAAACTCTTGCTACTCCCAGACTACAAGATAGCAAAGAATTTCTCAAATAAGATGCAAAAACCATGAACTTTAAAGGGGAGAATCAATAAAGGATTTGATGACATTAAAAATCTTCAGTTTTCTTGTATTTCTATTTCATTGTAAATAAGTGAAAACACAACTCAAAGACTGGAAGAATATATTAGCAATGTATATTGCTGACACAAGTATGGCATTCACAATATATAAATAATGCCCACAAACCTGTAAGATAAAGACAAATAATGCAATAGAAAAACAGGCAAATAATATGAATATTCAATGGAGAGAAAGCATCAATGGCCATTAACTCATGAAAACTTGCTCAACCTCAGTAGTAATCAGAGAAATGCAACTAAAAACAATGAGCTGCCATTTCATAGTGGCTAGAAGAAAACTGTTTCTTCCCTACTCCTGATGTTTTCCTCAGGAAAGGAGATTTCCCCTGACTCATGACTTCTCGTCTTACCCTTTCTCCTCCTCATGGAGATGGGACAAATTCCCTGGTTGGGGGGCTTTTGACTTACATTTTTCTCCTGGGTGGCACTTATCTGAAAAAGATCCTGCATGCAAGGGGTTTGGTCTGTTTCTCCCTCTCCACCTCGACCAGCATGATCCAGCTACCCAGGCAAGTGTGATTTTGCTCCAGATTCAGTCTTCCCGTGAGTGGGCTGTTCCAAGGTCGAGCAAGGCCTTTCTGGCTCTCACATTAACCCAACTTTATCGCTGGTAAAGGTGATGCTTGGTTCTCCATCTCTTAAGTCTTCTATTTCCCAATTGGCTCAAAACTTGGGCAAGGAAAGGTATCTTGTTGGTTGGGTTTCCCCAAAGCATACTCACCAATGGACAAAAATGGAAAAAAAATCGAATAATGCCAAGTGTTCTCAAGAAATTAGAACAAAAAGTCCTTTTAGTGCTGCTGATGCAAGAGTAAACCAATTTACTATTTTGGAGAGTAACTGAGCACTACTGAACTTGAAGATGTGGATTGCCTAGGGTCTGGCATTTCCTCTTTTAGGAAGATACCCTCACCCACATAAACACGAGTGTTCAGTCAGCACTATTTGCAAAACTGGAAAATTGAAAACATCCTAGATGTCCATCAACAGGCAATATGAATAAATAATTCACGATAAAGTCAGACAGTGGAGTGCCACACATTTACATTTATTGATAGGAAAAAATTTAAGAAAATATTGAGTGAATAAAAACAAGTTGCCAAAGGAAGCATTTTGTATAAACATTTAAATAAAAGTTGAAAATCATATAGGTCCACACTGTATAAAGACACACAGTGAGAGTGGTGCTATGTGGTTTGTATGTGTACTGAAGAGTCATAATCCTCATCCTAAGCCCTGGAGGCCAGGCATGTTTTGATATTTGGAGTTGTTCACATTTCAGAAAAGTCACATGGGGCTGCAGAGAAGAGAACATCACTAACAGGATATGAGGCAGCTACCTAGGTTCAAATACATCAGTATTTCTTCAGTGAAATCTATGTGCAACCACTTAAAATGAGCCATATAAAGTCCATAAATAACTACATGTCAGTTCAAGTTTTACTGCCAAATGAGTTTGTCACAAATTTATTAAAAAAACTGTTTCTTGCAGCTTTTCAGAGTTCAAAATTGTGGATAAGGGAGGATAGAGCTGAGTATGAAAACATTCATGGGAATAAAAAACAACTAATTCAGGTTATGCTTGCCTTCAGGAAGGGAAGGAGGGGACAGGGATTAGTTGTTCATCCGTAATGACCTACTCCGTAGTATTCTGGGGCTGATGACTCAGAATAATGTCCACACAGTGACTGACATTATGAAATACATTTGTAATGTCCTTTTTTAAGGAAGCAAATATGGCAAAAGATGCTGAGATTGGATAAAGCCTCATGTGAGCACATGAGTACATATTATTCTCTTTTTTCTTTTTTTTTTCTGAGACCGAGTCTTGCTCTGTTGCCCAGGCTGGAGTGCAGTGGTCCAGTCTTGGCTCACTGCAACCTCTGCCTCCTGGTTCAAGTGATTTTCGTGCCTCAGGCTCCTGAGTAGCTGAGATTATAGGCACCCGCCACCACACCTGGCAAATTTTTGTATTTTTAGTAGAGATGGGGTTTTGACATGTTGGCCAGGATGGTCT
Organism: Macaca thibetana thibetana; assembly: GCF_024542745.1. Taxonomy (NCBI): domain Eukaryota; kingdom Metazoa; phylum Chordata; class Mammalia; order Primates; family Cercopithecidae; genus Macaca; species Macaca thibetana. The sequence goes on along the minus strand of NC_065578.1, from coordinate 139,831,814 downwards.
CGAACTCCTGACCTCAAGTGATTCACTCACTTCAGTCTCTCAAAGTGCTGAGATTATAGGCATGAGCCACTGTACCTGGCCTTATTATCCTCTACAAAGCTGTATGTTTTAAAATGTATCTTAATAAGAAGTTCTGAATATTCATATCCTCTCCCTTCATTGGGCCCATAGAGATGAACTGAGTTTTCCAGTTACTCAGCTAGTTGGTGGTACAGCTGGGATTCGAACTCTTTCTTTGCTTGACTCTTTCCACTAAGAGGATTGCGCTATTAACCTCTCTTAAATAAACAACTCTATGAATCAGTGAATTAAAGACCAACTATTTTCTCTGAAAAATCTAAAAGCTAAATAACATAAAGAGAAACGAGCACAGATTGAGAAGATGGCAGAGCCAAGAGCCATCAGGGACGCGTGGACACCCTCCCCAAAATCCCAGTGGCAGATAATTTGCAGTGTGCCATCCCCATTTGCTTCTCTCTAGTATCACCTCACTTCATTCCTCTGAGCTTCAGTTAAGTGCGGTCTTCGCTCTCCTCTCCCAGGACAGCGAGTCTCTGAGTCGACCTTTCCAATCTTTGGGAGTTGCCGTAAACTTAAACTCCCGAACTCTTCCATTTGCCAGAGCTGTTCTTGGGGTCACAGAGCTGGGAGGAAAAGCCATGCTGTGGGGAAACTTGCTTTACCACAGGCCGACATTTTCATCCAGGTGATAGGAGGATAAAATGAACATTCAGGACCTCAAAGGCAGAAGGATAATTCAATATGTCAAGACTACCTGATGTGCAAGACTTTGAGCCAGGTGCTGTGTGTACATTCTTCTGTGTCATCAGCCCCATAGAATTGTGGAGAAGGCGTCATTATGAATGAGCAATAAGGGGGAACACATGGCTTGTAAAGGGTAGAAAGAAGAGCAGGACTTGCATCTATGGCACCCCAAGGCTCACAGCTTCCTAGCAGACTTCACAATGGCTGCTGGAGGAGTTGAGAAGAGGGATCAAGAGGAGTCACATGTTGGCTGGGTGGGATGGCTCATGCCTGTAATCCTAGCACTTTGGGAGGCTGAAGTGGGTGGATCGCTAGAGCCCAGAGTTCAAGACCAACCTGGGTAATATGGTGAGACATCCCCACTGCCCGCTTCTTTACAAAAAATACAAAAATTAGCTGAGTGTGATGGTGGTGCCTGTAGTCTCAGCTACTCGGGAGGCTGAGGGGGAGGATCACTGGAGCCTGGGAGGTGGAGGTTGCAGTGAGCTGAGATTACGCCACTGCATGCCAGCCTGGGTGACCTGCCAGCCTGAGTGAGACCCTGTCTTAATAAATAAATAAATAAATAAATAAATAATAAAAGTAGTCACACGCATTTGAGCTTTCTCACGGGCAGGGGGACCCAGGTCTTTGTTCTTAGCTCCATCTGGATGGGTTCTTTCTCCTTCCCAGCCCTCAGCATGTTCTCCTCCCTTCAGCACCCTGAACCAGGGACTCCCTTGGGGAGCATCATAGGATGAGACTGGAAGACTCAGAATTTGGCAGTGACATTTTGGAGAAGGTAAAAAATAGAAAGGAGGTAAAAGTTCGTAGAAAATGGAGAGATACTGAAAATAGAAGAACTACAATCAGGTATAACAGAAACCTAAAAACCTGGTTTAGGCTGGGCGCAGTAGCTCACACCTGTAATCCCAGCACTTTGGGAGGCTGAGGCTGGTGGATCACGAGGTCAGGAGATCGAGACCATCCTGGCTAACACGGTGAAACCCCGTCTCTACTAAAAATACAAAAAATTAGCCGGGTGTGGTGGCGGGCGCTTGTGGTCCCAGCTACTCAGGAGGCTGAGGCAGGAGAATGGCGTGAACCCTGGAGGCAGAGCTTGCAGTGAGTCGAGATTGCGCCACTGCACTCCAGCCTGGGCGACAGAGCAAGACGCCATCTCAAAAAACAAACAAAAACCAAAAACAAACAAAACAAACCCAAAACAACAACAAACAAAACAAAACAAAAAACAAATTGTGCTTTAGATGAATTAGGAGTTTTATTTTTCTCTTGGTACAAGAATTTCAGAGATGGCCACATGAAGGTATGATTCAAAGACTCACAGATGTCAGGGCCAAGTCCCAGGTCGTTCTTGGCATTTTCTTCATGGTTGTCCTGTGGTCACTTCCAAGCAGGAAGAACGGTCAAGGCCAAAAGGAGGCTCCAGCTAAATCCACCCACCTCTAAGGAGCACTCTGTGAAGTCCTGCCTGGTGATTTCCACTTAGAGCTCACTGGCCAGAGCAGACACGTGGCCACTCTGTCTTCAAAGGGAGCTGGGAAAGGTAATTTTATTTTTCAACTGGGACCTCCAACAAAATTGGATTCTGTTAGTAAAGAAGAAAGTGAATATAGTCTCAAGTGGTCTATACATTAGATTTGTTTTTTGAGACAGGGTCTCACTCTATTGCCCAGCTTGGAGTGCAGTGGCATGGTCAGAACTCAGTGTAGCCTTGACTTCTCAGGCTCAAGTGATCCTCCCACCACAGCCTCCCACATAGCTGGGACCATAGGCACATGCCACCATGCCTGGCTAATTTTAGTTTTTTTAATTATTTGTAGAAGTGGGTCTCATTTTGCTGCCCAGGCTGGTCTTGAACTGCTGGGCTCAAGCGATCCTCCTGCCTTGACTTCCCAAAGTGCTGGGATTAGTGCAGTGAGACACTGCACCTGGCCCACAATTAGATTTTTAATTTTAAAAACAAATTCAAAATTTACATTCAATTTCATATCTGCTTGTTTTAAAATAAAACCAATGTTTCAAATTATGTATCATTTAAAGTAATTAACTCTTTACTCCAGAAACTTTTAAGTAAAATTCATACTTCACGAAGATGTCTCAATATTGCAGCATTGTTTATAATTTCAAAGAAATGGGGGAAGGTGAGTTATCTAATAATGGGGAATTGGCTAAATAAATTATGATACATTTACTTCTTGGAATACATGCAGTCATTAAATATAATGTTTTTGATGCACATTTAAGGTATATATAATATACATATTTGCAAACATTTTATATTTTACGCTTTAGAGCTGCCCTTAGAGAAATGTAACTGTTCTAAAAACAGAGTGAAATGTTCTTGACAGAAGGACTTTTTTCCTGTAAGTTATTGATCTTCTTTAGTGTCAATATATACAGGAAACAACCACCCTCAATTGTAATAATAGGATCTTGTGCAGGTATGACTGCAGGATTATCATCTACAGCAAAACAGCACGTCACAGACACTTTTAAAAACCTAAAAACTTTATCTTCCTTCTTGCTTTAAAAAGTCAACCAACCAGTAATGTAGTGAACACCAAGATTTGAGGAAAAATGAACTCAAGAAACATTATATGAAAAAAAGTCATGTTACAGTTTGCATAGTGAGATCTCAATTTTATTTAAAAAACAAAGGGCCGGGCGCGGTGGTTCAAGCCTGTAATCCCAGCACTTTGGGAGGCCGAGGCGGGCGGATCACAAGGTCAGAAGATCGAGACCACAGTGAAACCCCGTCTCTACTAAAAATACAAAAAATTAGCCGGGCGCGGTGGCGGGCGCCTGTAGTCCCAGCTACTCAGGAGGCTGAGGCAGGAGAATGGCGGGAACCCGGGAGGCGGAGCTTGCAGTGAGCCGAGATCGCGCCACTGCACTCCAGCCTGGGCAACAGCGTGAGACTCCGTCTCAAAAAAAAAAAAAAAAAAAAAAAAAAAAAACAAAAACTATATCCCTGTGTATGAAGATATATGCGTATGCAAAAACTGTCTGAAAAGAAATTCCTGTGTGTATTCCACAGTGGACCCAACTGTTGATGACATCTCTGTTATTGGGGACTTATAGTGGATGGAAAGACCAGAAAAACACATATGAAAAGCCACACCATGACGTAGGGAGGAGTTAAACAGAGGACAGGAGTACTGGTATTTGGTGGTTAGGCACACTGCTTTCAATGCCTAACAGTCCCAGGTTCAAATCCAGATACTGTCACTCGCCAGATGAAACGTTGGGCAGGTTACTTCTCTCAGCTTAAATTTCTTCATCTGTAAGTATCATCTGAGCACAAATGTATTAATATTGTGAAGTGCTTAGTAAAGTGCTTCAGATCAGCTGGGTACAAATTCAGGGACCTCCACAAACGGGGGTCTTATAGAAAGAGCTCAGTAAATGGTATTTTTTAAATAAAAAATCTACTTCATTGAGGTACCGAGGGGTACGCACAGTAAAATGTACTGGGCCCCACAAATTATGTAGCTGTAGTTGGTTCTACCATCACGTTAGGTTAGATTTGACTTTTCTATAGTTTCTATAAATGGGATCATATATATGTACTTCTTTCACTTGGCCTAATAGTTTTGAGATTCACCTAGGTTGTTGCATTTACCATCAGCTTTATTCCTAACAGTCAAAACCTGGCAACACTCCAAATGTCCATCAGCAGGTGAATGGCATGTAGTGCAGAATTAACCAAACAGAGGTCTGGTCTTTGTCTTGGGGCACTGGCAGGTGATCTCTAGGCCCCTGAAGTGTCCTGCAATAGGAGTGTCATTGTTTGCCTGGGGGCTTTGGCCAGCAAAAGCATAATGATGTGATTTATGATAGGCCTTTGGAACACACAGTACGCTCTGGCCTCTGGGAGGAGCTAGAGACTAAAGGTCAGTTGCTTGGGCAGTAAGCGATTGAGCCCCAGTAAAAGCTCTGGGCACCAAAGCTCAGCCAAACTTCCAAGATCCACAGCACTCTGTGCGCATTGCCACATATTGATGATGGGAAGATAACATGTTCCTGCGGGTGTGGAAGCTTCATATTTGAAACTCTCCCAGATTCTGCCCTATGCAGTAGAAGCTTTGGCTATTTCTAATTTGTATTCTTTCACTGTAATAAAACTGTAATTGTAAGTATAGGGCTTTCCCAAGTTCTGTTAGTTGTTCTAGCAAATTTTCAAGCCTGAGAGTGGTTGTGGAGACCTCTGAATTTGTAGCCAGCTGATCTGAAGTGAGGGTAACCCTGGGGACCCCCACACTCGGCATCTGAGGAGAGGACGGTCTTATGGGGACTGCTCACCCAGACTTTGCAGTTTGGCAAGCTCATTGCAAATGGCTAAGCAAATTTTGGTTTATCCATGGAATACCATGGGTTATTACTTAGAGATTGAGAACAGAGGAACAGGCTACTGATGCATATGACACAGAGATGAATCTCAAAAAGCATTGTGCTGAGGGAGTCTGATTTTTAATGCAGGAACTCAGCAACATGTGACAAGAGACCCCGTGCACTCATTGCACAAGAAATACTGTTTTCATAGGAAACTGGAATCACCGTGGCCTGTAAAGCAGAAGAGTGTCAGAGGGAAGTGAAACTTGCTCAGGGCCTGAGAGACAGAGATGGGGAGGTGAAGGGGGCGCTTTTTTCTTAGGAAGACAGAAGCTACCTTGGGAAGACAAGCCTGGCAGGAGCACGGGCATTGAGGAGTTATGGAAGGTATGGCTGGAAAGGTGGAACATTGGAAGCTAATGGAAATTTGGATTTACGCTGTAGGGCATGTGAAACCCCAGAGTGTTCAGAGCTGGAAGGGGGTTTCCCTATGACAAAAATAGGTTTGGATGAATTTGTTTTATATCATTGTACCAGACTGAAAAAAATTTGAGACAAAATCTGCTTTTCTCTAATGGAGAATAATTGGAGTGGTTAGAAAAAAGGATATTAGCTCTGGATATAGGAATAAACAATAAAACAATAAAGTGTTTTTCAAACTTTTCTTGACAGTGACCCAATCAAAAAGTACATTTTATATCAGTACTCAGTACACATGCAGAAAAACACGTACATACATGTGAAAAAATTTCATGAGACAGTATTTCCTCTTCTTATGTGCAGTGCATCTGAAATGTTCTATTTCATTCTGCTGTGTTCTATTCTGTTATGTTCTATGCTATTTCTTTTTTAAATAATGCTAGTCATAGTTGACTAAATATATTCCCTGTCCTAATATGGTCCCCCCCTCCAGAAGCCTGGGACACTTCCAGTTCTGCAGAGGCATGGCCATGGGTGTGGCAGAGAGCCTGGGATGAGGTGGGAGAGCAGGTGTGGGGACAGGCTCTGTCTTTCAGGTTACGTGGCCTCAGGCGTAGCTCATCATCTCTGACCTCTGACCCCTGCTATAGGCCAAATGCGTATGTCCTTCTCCAAATTAATAAACTGACACCTAATCCCCAGGGCGATGGTGTTAGGAGGTAGGGCCTTTGGGAAGTGATTAAACTATGAGGGTGGAGCCCTGATCAATGGGATTCATGCCTTTATAAAAGAGGCCCCAGAAAACAGCCTCCCTGCTTCCTCCATGGGAGGACAGAGCAAGAAAATGCCATCGATGAATCAGGAAGTAGACCCTTACTAGATACCAAACCTGCTGGCAGCTTGATCTTGGACTTCCCCGCTTCCAGAACTGTGAACAATAAGTGTTTGTTATTTACAAGGCATCCAGTCTATGGTAGTTAGTGATAGCATCTCAAAAGAACTAAGACAGCCCCTTTGCCCACTCCTCGGAGGGGCTGACAAACTTGCTCAGACTTAGAGCGGCTTGGTGCCTTTGGGGGTAAGACCATATATTTGAAAGGATATTGGGAATGGTTATGTGCTATTTAAGGGAAAGAGACTGTGTCCCTGTTTTTGCTTGTCTCCCCAGTGCCGCTTTTCGCAGAGGTCTGGCACCCACTGCAGGTGATTCTTATCACAAAGTAGGCAAGTTGATGTCACCACATAAATAATTTTAAAAGTTCTGAGCATGCATTCTTAGCCAAGTGGTGTTACATGTTTAGATGCATGGTCTTTAAACTTCACTAAAATATTCTTAGCTGGAAATTATTATCTTTATTGTATGGGTGAGGAAACAGAAACTCAGAGAGGGGGGCTACTTGCCTGTGGTCACAAGAGAGAGACAGATTTCAGAGCCCCATCTGTCTGCTTTTTATTCCAACTCCCCTGCCCACACCTGCCTCCACTATGTAGCCCCTCAGCATCCAAAGGCCAGGCCCAGGATATTTAGGGGTGAGTTTTAGTACAGCTGTCCTTGTGGTGCTCTCACTCTGGGCCCTGGAGGCCCCACAACTCTCTAAATGTTTTGTATGTGAAGGTCTTACTCTGGCATTGGAAGCATGCTTTCCAAAATTATAATAAGGACAATCACTAACGTTTAGAGAGCACCCCGGATCCCCAGTGAGGCTTTATGCATGCACTGCCTCAACCCCTTGAGGAAGGTACTGTCATCACGCCTGCAGTGCAAGAGGTGAGAGAACTCACCCAAGGTCACAGTGACCAAACAGCACAGCTGGAACTTGAGCTTGGCTTGTCCCTAAACCCGCCAGTGCTGTCAACCACTGTATTCTGGTAATTTGAGGAACAAGGAATAAGGAAGTGGCAGAGAGAAGACGATGCTCGAGTCTGGGGACATTCTGAACTCTTTCAGGGAGGCCCAATAAGAAAAGAGAAATGCAGACAAATGAAATAAAGCAGAGGCTGGGAAGCCAACTCCCACAACACGACCAAGACCCCAAGTTCCCAAAGAAAGTGCTTTATTATTTTCAAAATAGCAATGTGTAAAAACGGCTTTTGCAAGAAAGAAGACAAAAAGGCTAACCTTTACTGTGCCCCCAGTAATGCCAATTCCCTAGCCCTAGCCTAGCAGAAGCGTAGGAAAGCAGCCTTTGCTATATGTATGTAGGCTTTCACTCAGGACAGGTAGATTTTTCATAAAGACTTTGTTTTTAATCTAGGGAAGAGTGTAAAATTGCACAGCAAGTCTTGGGAACTCTGACAGCCCAGTGGACCACGAAGGAATCTCCATCCATCTCATCTCAGAGTCTCTGGGGTCACAGGGAGCCTGCAAGCCAAGGGGAGACTGGGGAGGAGGGATAGTGGCTGGAGAGATGTATATATAGTGCTGTTCTCCCCCTGTCTTGGAGTTACAGCACCATGAGAGGCTGTGAGATTAAATGAAGAGCAGGCAGGGCCCTGGAGAAGCTAAAGCATCAGTGGGAACAGGGAGTGCAGCAGGTGATAAGCGGAAGATGCAGGTTAATGATGATGCTGGCACATAGGTAGCCCCAGGAGAAGAGCAGAAGCCCTCGGGTGGGTGAGTTTGTGTGTGACTGTGTTTGTGTGTGAGCGTGTGTGTAAGTGTGTGCGTGGGGGAAAGGGGGAAAGAGAGAGAGAGAGGGAGGGAGAGACCCATGATATCCATTTGTATTTTGACCCCATTCTTTTTTTTAAAACCTAATCAAATTGATTCTCCTCTCCTACATAGAGGTTTACATGCCCCACCCCCAACTCTCCTTTGAGGATCAATCCCCTCATCCTCAAAATTTATCTAAACTACTTTATAGGAAATATTTATTTACCTTTAAGCCCCTGCACCCCACTGGCCAGGTATGGAAGGATGATTAGACAGCCTGATCCTAAAGAAGGGGCACCAGCAATGACTAGACCAGCTCTTCTAGGGAGGGTAAAGTCTCTTGAGCTCTGCAGAGCCGAGGAGCCCCTCTCTGATCTGCCTCAGTAAGTCAAGAAGATACGATGCAAATCCACCCCTTCCGAGTTGTGGCTGTGAGGGAGGAGACAACTCCAGGCATTGTCTGGGGTAGGGAGCCCTCTTTGAGGGAGGCGTACTTTTTCTTTCAATGAGTTTAAGTATTTCCTTCACTAGTTTGACTCTGTAGCTGGTTCTTCTATCCAGCCTCCTCAGAGGTCCCCTTCTCTGCTGAAGCATCTCAGATCTCCCTGCTCCTTCTTCCTTCGGCCCCTCCGTGGCTCAGGCTGACCATAGGAACTACTATGCATGTTTGTCAGGCCCTTTTATTTTTAAATTTTTTTTCTCTTACTTATAAATTACCCCAAATGGGTTTTCTATCCAACATTGTTTTTGTTATTTTTGGCTTCTGTGTCTCAATGTCTTTCTTTCTTTTCCTTTTTTTTTTTTTTTAAAGATGGGGTGTTGCCATGTGGCCCAGGCTGGTCTCCACCTCCTGGACTCCAGTGATCTTCCCGCCTCAGCCTCCCGAAGCGCTGGGGTTGCAGGTGTGAGCCACTGTGCTCAGCCTTTGTCAAGCCCTCTCAAGTCGATGTAGCATTTATTGAGCCCAGTACTGTGTTAGATACCAGGGAATGTTTAAGTCTGAGACACCGTCCCTGTCTTCAAGAAACTTGGAGTCTGGTTGGTGACACAAGAATGACCATGAGGCAAAGAGAGACATATATGTAATAAGGTCCCTGAATGGGAGCAAGTCTGTGTGAGATCACTGTATTCAGAGCACATCCAGCCCAAGGACCTCTATTACCAAATAAATGCACCATCAACCCCAGCCTCCCACCACACACTTTTCTTACTCCAATCCCTTGGTGGCTAAGCTGGGTGACCACAGTGGGATGAAGTAAAGACCTGCAGTCTGGGTGGATTTTCCCAAAAGCTTGCCATGTGACCTTGATAAATGGCATCACATGAGTGAAAGTCACAAAATAAACCAGTGGATCTTGCCCAGTGTCCACTGCAGCCACATGGGGAGGACACAGCCTGCTCCAGGACCTTTCCATCAATTTAATTCCAATTGAATCCAGCCTCTTTCTTTGTATGATTTTGAAGGTAGAGTTGGTTTTGTCTTCTTGCTTACTGCCCCCTTTCACTTGTTTAAATATTTACCTTATATTTTCCCTACTCTGACTAAGGGAGACATTTTGCTAACTTAAGATAGTTGAGCGTCATTGTCCTTCACAGTCCCTTCTAGAGATGTGAATTTCCTTAAAACCCCTGAGATTGGGGTTTAAGCCATCTCTTCTGGAGTTCTCTCACGGGGAGAGAATTAAGTTCAACTGTTCCTTCATACCAGGACCAGACACCAGTTGTTACAGAATTATGGAAAGCTATTCCAGAGAACATGTTGCCCACTTTTAGATATCTGCCTGAGCTACACAGATTCAGCCAGAGTCCATTTATATAATGCTAAATGAGAGTTTCCCACATACAGGGAACTCTAACATCCCCAGATAAATAGCTCTGCAAAGAGAAAATGCAAATTATGACTTAAAGTCAGCCTCTACTTTTGTGCAGTGCATACCAATGTGGCTTTTACCCTTTAGCTAGGGCAATGGAGCTACTACTTCTTTTACGCAGATAGATGCCCTGCATGAATTTGTTTCCTGAGACTGTTGGAAAAATAAATAGACTATTAGCTACTTGGTTTCCTCTTTAGAAACCCAGCAGGCACAACAGGGTGAGACATTAGTCTTTAAGCACCAGGTCTACGAAACAACCACACCATAGAGCACTTGGAGTGGAACCGAAAAAGATTAAAACAAGTCCAGAGAAAGGGTGTGGGCAGTCAGTTTAGCAGATGCTAAGCTTGTGCCAGAGACTTTTATAATCAAGGCTTTTGCAATCGTGATTTTGTAACAAGTAAAGAATCCACACACGAGGAGGAAGTGTAAGAAATCAATGAAAACTTCAGAGAATGAAACGTGGAAGGCATAAAGCACCACACACTAGGAGACAAGGGGAAGAATTAGTCACGGGAATAATCATGAGGAAAGTGCAATTGTGGGATCATATGAGCTGAGGATGCCTAGAGGGATCCCTGGATGTCTGTGAGCTATAAGGCGCAGGTGGATTCCTGTAGTGCTCAGCAAGCCTGGCCAGGCCCCATGTGCACAGGTGTGGGGTGAGACCATGTGGGAGGTGAGACTGAATGAGGTGGAATGAAAGGATTGATGGGTTTGAAATAGTTGCCAAATGATTCTGCTATGTCCAATAGACTTTCCTCAGTCTTAGAAGAAAACAAAGGGGGAGGCTAGAAAAGGGAGCACAGGAAATCTAAGAGTGTAGGACAGAGGGAGGGAGAGGAAAATGGCACATAATGGGGAGTACAAAGGAGATGGTGAAGGGAGAATGAGCATTAGGGCCTGACAGTTTATACTAACATAAATGTAGTGTGTGTATGGAGGTGTGTGTATAAAAATGTTTCCAGAATGATGGGATAGATGTACTGTTCCCCTTTCCCCATGCTAAAGACAACTAGAAACTCTGGGTTGGTTTGTATAAATAAAAATAAGAAGATTCTGAAAGGCAGAGAGGAGGTAAACCAGCCGGGAATTCTGGGACCTGAGGAATGACACAGTGATGAGCTTCCTGTTTCTTTTTGTTTTCGTTTTTGTTTTTGGCTCATATGCCCTGGGCCTGAAGCTGCAGAAGCCAGAAACAGGTGCAGAGAAAGAGAGAAACAATCAACGAAATACTGTTCTCTCTAGCTAAAGGATAAGGAAAGAGGCAGCCTAGCAAGGCAGAAGACTTTTAGACAATAACCATTATGCTCCAAGCACTACAGTATAAACTGTGGCCCCATCTCAATCCATGCTAGCAAAGGCCTGGTGGGGATCAGAGGCTTCCACCCTCATGAGGATATGATGGGGTATTTCAACAATGCCTGCCAGAGTGGTGTCAGAAAAGACCAAGTAGTGAGCCAAGGCTTTCGTCTCCAGTAGCTGGTAACAAAGATTCTCCCACTGCGGTGTGAGTTGAGACCATATGGAAACTTGGAACCCTAACTATCACTCAGTAGTAACAAGGAGCCCCGCAGCTTGGGTGTCAATAGATGATGATTGTAGAACCTTGACGTCTACCCCATGAGGCAGCATCAAGGGGGTGCCTTCCCTCTCCTGCTCCAGGGTGCTGACACAGAAAGCCAGCTAAAACAGAAGGCTTAAGAAAAATTCAGTCGCATAAAGTAATACAAAAACATCCGGGTTTCAATAAAAAATCAACCATGATGCCAAGAACCAGGAAGATCTCAAACTGAATGAACAAAGACATTCAACAGAGGCCAACACCGAGATGACAGAGATGTTAGGATCATCTGATGAAGATTTTAATGCAGGCACAATAAAAGTACTTTAGTCAACAATTAGGAACACATTTTGAACAAATGAAAACATGGAAAGCCTCAGCAAAGAAATAGTAGATATAGAGAAGAAACAAATAAAAATTTTAGAACTGAAAAATACCATAACTATAAACAAAACAAAACAAGAACAAAAAGACTACAGAACTCAGTGGATGGTCTAGCAGGATGGAGGGGACAGAGGAAAGTGAACTGGAAAATAAGACATGAGAAATTATACAATCCAAATAGCAGAGAGAAAACAGACTGAGGAAAAACAAAAAACAAAAAAACAGACCCTCAAACACCTCAATTTATGTCACAGAAGTACCAGAAAGAGGATGGGACTGAAAATGTCATCAAAAAAATAATGACTTAAAACTTTCCACATTTGGAAAGCAACATAAACCTATAGATTCAATAAGCTGAGAAAACCCCAAACAAGATAAAACCAAAAAATTTACACCCAATAGCATTATAATTCACTTTCAGAAAACTAACAACAAAGAAAAAGCCTTGAAAGCAGCCCATGAAGATAGCAAATTTACCTGTAGGGGAGGAAAAATTCAAATGACAGCAGATTCCTTCTAAAAAACCATAGAGGCCAGAAAGAAGCAGGACAATATTTTTAAAGTGCTGGAAAAAAACAATTGTCAGTCCAGAATTCTATACCTAGAAAAAATATTATTTAGGATTGAAGGAGAAATCAAGACATTCTCAGATGAAGAAAAACTAGGAGAATTTGTCACTGGCAGATGTAGCTTAAAAGAACAACAAAAGGAAATTTTGATTTTGACTTGAAATCAATTTATAAAAATGGTAATTAATATGACATTGAAACACTCCTTTTTTTGGTGACATCAGAACAATGTCTATTAATTTCAAATCAGCTCTAAATCATGCCTAGATTTGATCCAGTTGTGCCACTGTGTCATCAAGTCCTTAGTCATAGGAAATGTATCTTCTTCATTTGTGATCTCATCCTTTATCAGTGAATATGATTCACTTTCTGTTATGCAAAATTTTAAACATAACCAGAAGTACAGAGAACGCTCTAATCAGCCCTCATGTACCCATCACCCGACTTGTATATGCAGCAACATATAACCAATCTCAATTTATTAGGTTGGTGCAAAAGTAATTGTGGTTTTTGACTGTGAATTTTAAATCATTATAACTAGGCTCAAACACATCTTTATTAATCAAAATAGAAACCATTATGATCAACACATTTTCGCCAACGAGAAGTAAGTTTGTTTCTTCCTGTAGCATAAAAAATCTATTCTTCAGGATTCAACAAACTCTTGGAAAGCAGTTTCTGCATTCTGCTGGTTGTGGAAGAATTTTCCCTGCAAAAAGTTGTTGAGATGCTTGAAGAAGTAGTAGTCAGTTGGCGAGAGGTCAGGTGAATATTGCGGATGAGGCAAAACTTCATAGCTCAATTCTTTCAACTTTTGAAGCATTGGTTGTGCGACATGAGGTTGGGGATTGTCATGGAGAAGAATTGGGCCCTTTCTATTGACCAATGCCAGCTGCAAGCACTGCAGTTTTTGGTGCATCTCACCAATTTGCTGGGCATACTTCTTAGATGTAATGGTTTCACCAGGATTTGGAAAGCTGTAGTGGATCAGAATGGCAGCAGACCACCAAACAATGACCATGACCGTTTTTTTTTTGGTGCAAGTTTGGCTTTGGGAAGTGCTTTGGAGCTTTTTCTCTGTCCAAACATTGAGCTGGTCGGTGCTGGTTGTCTACTTTTCATCTCACGTCACAATCCGATTGAGAAATGGTTCATTGTTGTTGCACAGAATAAAAGAAGAGGATACTTCAAAATGACTTTTTAAAAAATTTTATTTTTGGTCAACGCATGAGGCACCCACTTATCGAGCTTTTTCACCTTCCAATTTGCTTCAAATGCTGAACCACTGTAGAATGGTTGATGTTGAGTTCTTAGGCAACTTCTCATATAGTTGTAAGAGGATCTGCTTCGATGATTGCTCTCAATTGGTCATTGTCAATTTCCTATGGCCAGCCACTATGCTTCTCATCTTCAAGGCTCTCGTCTCCTTTGCAAAACTCCTTGAACTACCACTGCACTATATGTTCATTACAACTCCTGGGCCAAGTGCCTTCTTGATGTTGCGAGTTGTCTCTGCTGCTTTATGACTCATTTTAAACTTGAATAAGAAAATTGGTTGAATTTGCTTTTGGTCTAACATTATTTCCATAGTCTAAAATAAATACAATACAATAAATAGCAAGTAATAATTCATTAGCAAAAATTATAAAGCGAGAAATGCCCACATAACCACATTTATTTAAGAATGTATTCCAATATCAGACAGCAAATTCCAACAAAGCAAAAACCGCAATTACTTTTGCATTCACCTAATACTTGTTGACCCACACATTTTAGCCAGAGCATTTCAAACAAAACTCATAGATCAGGGTATTTTCACTGTAAATACTTGAGTGTGCTCCTCTGAGAAGACTTTTAAAATAATCATCACACTTTAAAAGTCAATAATTTCTTAATATGATATAAATATTTTGTTCACTTAATTGATTTGATTCTGCATCCCTCACAGTCTACGTACCGCATTAAGTTATGTCTTCTAAGTCTCCTTTGTTTTACAACAGTTGCTCCTTGTCTTATTTATTCCATTAACACGTACAATCAAATGTCCCACAGTCTGTGCTTGATTGATTACTCCCTCGTAGTGTACATATGAACTTTCCTCTATTCCCTATATGTCCTACAAACTGGCAGGTTTGGAGGACAAACTAGAGTCAGGCTCAAGTATTTGACAAATCCACTTCATATGTGATGTTTCTCACTACCTACTGCTTCCCATCAAAGAGACGTCATGATATCCGGTTGCCTCATATTTAAGTATAAGATTTGTCAGTGGATCCAGGTGATGTTAGCCTGATCCTCATTATAAAATGTCCAATCACACTTTCCCCTAATGATTTTAGGATGCATTGTTGATTGTTGCCTAGACCTACTGTTTTATTCAGAGTTGCAAAATGTGATTTTGGGATTCTATCATCAATCTTTCATCTATGTACTTATTAGCTAAATTCTTCTTCTTTTTTTTTTTTTTTTTTTGAGACAGAGTCACACTCTCACCCAGGCTAGAGTGCAGTGGTACAATCACAGCTTACTGCTCTTAGCTGAATTCTTGTAAAGAACTTTTCTCCTTTCAACTAGTTGTGTTCCATTAAAACATTTCTTATTGAGATAAAATATACATATATAATTTACCATCTTTACCAGTATGTAGCTTAGTGCTAATAAATACATTTATATTATTTTTTCCTCTTCATCTCCCAACTTCCTGGCCTCTTCTAACCACCATTCTACTCTCTATTCATGAAATACATGTTTTAATCTCCTGCATGTAAGTGAGAATATGCAATATTTGTCTTTTGGTGCTTGGTTTATTTCACTTAACATAATGGCTTCCAATTGCTGCAAATGACAGGATTTCATTCTTTTTATGGCCAAATAATATTTCACTGTGTATATGTACCACATTTGAAGGGCACTTAGGTTGATTCCATATTTTCACGAATGTGAATAGTGCTTCAATAAACATGAGAGTGAAGCTATCTTTTTGATATATTAATTTCTTTTCTTTCTTTCTTTTTTTTTTTTTTGAGACAGGGTCTCACTATTTTGCCTAGGCTGGAAGGCAGGGCCATGATCCTAGCTTACTACAACCTCAAATTCCTGGGCTCAAGTGATTCTCCCGCCTCAGTCTCCTGAGTAGCTAGGACTATAGGCAGGCACACACCACAATGCCCAGTGAATTTTTCTATTTTTTTGTAGAGATGGGGTCTTGCTATGTTGCCTAGGCTGGTCTCAAACTCCCAGGAGGGAGGCTCAAGCAGTCCTCCTGCTTTGGTCTCCCAAAGTGCTGGGATTACAGGCATGAGCCACTGCACCCCACCCATTTCCTTTCTTTTGGATATATACTCACTAGTGGAATTGCTGGATCATATGGAAGTTCTACCCAAAGAAAATTTTTTAAACATAAAGAAAGTGATAAAAGAAACCTTAGAACCTTCAGAAGAAGGCAAAAACATGGGTAAATACCATAGACCTTCCTTCTCTTATTGAGTTTTAAAAATTATGTTTGACAGTTGAAGCAAAATTATAAAATTGCTTGATGTGGTTCTAAATTTATGTAAAGGAATATTTAAGACAATTATATTATAAATAGGAGGAGAGGGGGAAGGGATACAAAAGGATGTAAGCTTTCTATATGTGATTTGAATTGGTAAAATAAAGATATCAGTAGACTGATAAGTTATGAATATCTAATATAATACCCAAAGCAATCACTAAAATTGCTATATAAAGAGATACATCCAAAAGCACTATAGATAAACCAAAATGGAATTCTAAAAAATGTTTATGTGCCTGTAGTCCTAGCTACTTAGGAGGCTGAGGCATAAGAATTGCTTGAACCCAGGAGATGGAGGTTGCGGTGAGCTGAGATCGTGCCACTGCACTGCAGCCTGGGCGACACAGCGAGACTCTGTCTCAAAAAAAAAAAAAGTTTATGTAACCCACAGAAAGACTGGAAAAGGAAAAAAGAAATGAGAAACAAACCAAACAGAAAACAAAAAATAAAATGGCAGATTTAAGCCCTAAGACATCAATAAATACATTAGATATTTAAGGTCTAAACACATAATTAAAGACAGAGGTTGGTACAACGAATTAAAAAATATGACCTGCTACCCAACTCCATGCTTCTATGAGAAACTCATGTGAAATACAATAATACAGGCAAGTTGAAAGTAAAAGGATGGAAAAATGTATAATGCAAATTTTAATTACAAGGAAGCAGGAGTGGTTATATAAATTTCAGATAAAGTAAACTTCAGAGGAAAGAAAATTACCAGAGACAGAAGGACTATTTAATGTCAATAGGGTAAACCCTCCAAGAAGACATAGCAATCCTAGATGTATATGCGCTAAACATCAGACCTGCAAATGTGTAATATAAAAATGGAAAGAATTGAAAAGAAAAAGAGATAAATCAACAATAATAGTTGGAGATGTAACATACCTTTCTCATCCATTGATAGAACGATTAGACAGAAATCAACAGGACTATAGAAGAACTAACGATACTGCCAAGCAACAAGATTTAATGGACACGGTAGAACATTCCACCCTACAACAACAGAGTGCACATTCTTTTCAAGATAGGCCATAAAATAAACCTCAGCAAATTAGTTTTTTGTTAGAATTTTTTTTTCCAGGGATGGGAATGTTGCTATGTTTCCCACGCTGGAGTGCAGTGACCATTGACAGGCATGATCACAGCACACTATAACCTCAAACTCTCGGGCTCAAGGATCCTGAGTAGCTGGGACTACAGGTGGGTGCCACTGCGCCTGACCCTCAGCAAATTAAAATGAAATTGATATCACATACAGTGTGATCTCTGACCACAGTGAAATCAAAGTAGAAATCAAGAACAGAAAGATAAGAGGAAGATTCCCAAATACTTGAAAACAACATGACATATTTTGAAATAATCCATGCATCAAAGAGGAAATCTCAAGGGAAATAAAAAATACATTAAACTGAATGAAAATGAAAATACGACAAATCAATTGTGGGACACATCTAAGCGGTGCTGAGACAAAAATTTATAGCACTAAGTGCACGCATTAGAAAAGAGGAAAAGTCTCAAATCAATAATTTAAGCCCCACCTCAAGAACCTAGGAAAAGAAAAGCAAAATAATCCCAAAAGAAGCAGAAGTAAAGAAATAATAAAGATAAGAGTAGTCTGGGCACAATGGCTTACACCTGTCAAACCAGCAGTTTGGTAGGCTGAGGCTGGAGGATCACTTGAAGCCAGGAGTTCGAGACAAGCCTGGGCAACATAGGGACACACTGTCGCTACTAAAAATTAAAAAAAAAAAAAAAAAAGAATTAGGTATGGTGGTGCACACCTGTAGTCCCAGCTACTTAGGAGGCTGAGGCAGGAAGATCACTAGAACCCAGAAGTTCAAGGTTACAGTGAGCTATGATCACATCACTGTATTCTAGCCTAGGCGACAGGGAGAGACCTTGATTCTTAAAAAGAAAGAAAGAAAAAGACAATAGCAGAAATTAATAAAATTGAAAACATAAAACAATCAAGATTGTTGTGGTCTTGGTGGAGGAAGAGTCATACAGAACAGACAGAGAAGCCAAAAATAGATCCCCACAAATGTGGCAATTAATTTGCAACAAAGGTACAAAAGTAATTCAGCGGAGGAAAGACAGCCTTTCAACAAATGGTGCTGGAGCCATTGGACTTCCATAGGCAAAATGCATGCACCTCAACCTAATTCTCACACCTCATACAAAAATTAACATAAAATGGATCACAGACTTAAATGTAAAATTATAAAACAGAAAAAAAAAAAACCATAGAGAAAATCTTTGGGCTCTAGGGCTAGTCAAGCAGTTAGACCTAAGATGAAAAACATGACCCAAAGAAGGAAAAACTGATAAATTGGACTTCATCAAGATTAGAAACTTTTGCTCTATGAAAGACCCATTAAGATAATAAAAAGACAAAATAGAGACTAAGAGAAAATAGTGGCAAACCACATGTCCAACAAAAGACTAGTAGCTAGAATATATAAAGAACTCTCAACACTTAACATTAAAAAGCAAACAATTCAATTAGAACGTGGGTGTAGTAGGCTACATCGTGGCCTGAAAGCTAGTCAGATACTAACCCATGGGACCTGAGAATGTTATCTTATATAACAGAATAAACTTTCCATATGCGATTCAGTTAAAGATCTTGAGACGGAGAGATTATCTTGGATTATCCACGTGGCCCCTAAATGTAATCCTAAGTGTTCTAATAAAACAAAGGAAGAGGGAGATTTGACTCGGAAGGCAGAAAGCAATGTGATGATGAAAGCACAGAGAAATTGGAGGATGCTATGATGGCAGTATGAAAGATGGAGGAAAAGGGGTACAGGCCGAGGAAAGCAGCTCTAGAGGCTGGAAAAATGAAGTGGATTCTCCCCTAGAGCCTCTAGAGGGAGTGCAGCCCTGGCGACAACTTGATTTGAGCCCAGTGAAGCTGTCTTTGGACTCTAGCCTCAAGAACTATAAGCGAATGAATATGTGTGTACTCATTTCTTTTGTTTTTTGAAACAGGGTCTTGCTCTGTCATCCAGGCTGGAGTGCAGTAGTCTAATCACGGCTCACTGCAACCTGGACCTCCAGAGCTCAAGCAATTCTCCCATCTCCTGAGTAGCCGGGACTACAGGTGCCTGCCACCATGCCCAGCAAATTTTCTTATTTGTATTTATTTATTTATTTAGAGATAGGGTCTCACTATGTTGCCCAGTCTGGTCTCAAACTCCTGGGCACAAATGGTCCTCTGTCCTTGATTGGCCTCCCAAAGTGTTGAGATTATAGGCATGAGCCATCATGCCATGCCAAACATGTGTTGTGTTTAAGCTCCCAAGTTCACAGAAATTTGCTACTGCAGCAATGGGAAACTAATAGAACGGGCAAGAGACACAGAGATGTTTTGCTGAAGAAGGTGTACAGGCAGAAATCAGCACATGAAAATATGTACATTTTCTTTTTCTTTTCTTTTCTTTCTTTTTTGAGACAGAATTTCACTCTTGTTGCCCAGGCCGAAGTGCATGATCTCAGCTAATCGCAACCTCCGCCTCTCGGGCTCAAGCAATTCTCCTGCCTCAGCCTTCCGAGTAGCTGGGATTCCAGGCATGCGCCACCACTAATTTTGTATTTTTAGTGGGGACGGGGTTTCTCCATGTTGGTCAGGCTGGTCTTGAACTCCCGACCTCAGGTGATCCGCCCGCCTTGGCCTCCCAAAGTGCTGGGATTACAGGCGTGAGCCACCGTGCCTGGCCGAAAACATGTACATTTTCATTAGCCGTTAGGGAAATGAAAAATAAAAACCACAATGGGATCTCACCACACACCCATCAGCATGGCTAAAATAAAAAGTAGTGACAGCATCAAATGCCAGTTAGAATGTAGAGAAACCAGATCACTCACACATTGGAAAGTAACGGTGCAGCCATTCTAGAAAACTTGGGCAGTTTCTTTAAAAAACTAAACGTGCAACTACCATATGATCCAGAAACTGCACTCTGGGACATTTGTCCTAGAGAAATGAAGACTTATCTTATGTTCCTGCAAAAGCCTGCACAAGAATGTTTATAGCAACTTCCTTCGTAATAGCCCAAGAACTGGAAACAATCCCCGTGTCCTTCAACAAGTCGGTAAATGATTAAGCACACTGGTTCATCCATACCGTGAAATACTACTCAGCCATGAGAAGAAACAGCCTTGATACACAAAGCAACCTGGATAAATCTCCAGAGAATTATCCTGAGTAGAAAAAGCCAATCCCCGCCGGGCGCGGTGGCTCACGGCTGTAATCCCAGCACTTTGGGAGGCCGAGACGGGCGGATCACGAGGTCAGGAGATTGAGACCATCCTGGCTAACACGGTGAAACCCTGTCTCTACTAAAAATACAAAAAACTAGCTGGGCCTGGTGGCGGGCGCCTGTAGTCCCAGCTACTCTGGAGGCTGAGGCAGGAGAATGGCGTAAACCCGGGAGGCGGAGCTTGCAGTGAGCTGAGATCGCGCCACTGCACTCCAGCCTGGGCGACAGAGCGAGACTTCGTCTCAAAAAAAAAAAAAAAAAAAAAAAAAAAAAAAAGAAAAAGAAAAAGAATAAGTCAGTCCCCAAAGGCTGTTACATAGTCTGTGATTCCATTAGTTTAACATTCTTAGCATGTCAAAATTATAGAGATGGTGAACAGGTTGGTGGTTGGCAGGAGTTAAGGAGGAGGAGAGGGCATTGCCAAGGGAAGGAAATGGGTATGTCTATAAAAAGGCAACTCCAGGACCCCTTGTGATGATGGAAAGGTTCTGTTTCTTAGCTGTATCAATGCCAGGGTCTTGGCTGTGATACCGTACTGTAGTTTTGCAAGATGTTACTATCAGGGGAAATTAGGTAAAGTGTACATGGGATCTCTGCATTATTTCTTACAACTGCATGTGAATCCATGATGATCTCAAAATAAGAAGTTTAAAACCATGAATGTGGGGAGGAGAGAGGCAGAAGTGTTTGAAAAGGCTAGAAGTTACCAAACAACAATTTTAAAATTCTACTCATAAACAAAGTAGAATTATTTGATTTCCCATTGTAAATAGAAAACGTGATTTTACATGCCCAGCACTACACATATGCTTAATAAATATTTGTTGGACAGATGGGGGTGGGGGTGGATGGATGGAAAGCAAATAGCTGCAAATCCTGTCAGCAGGCAGTGTAGGGGCAGAGGATGAAGGAAAAAGAAAAGACAAAGAGAAAAAGAAGGAGGAGGAAGGAGGAAAAAGAGCAGAAGAAGAGAAAGCAGAAGAGAGAAAGGAGAGGAAGAGGAAGAGGAGGAAGAGGAAGAAGGGGAGGAAGGAAGAGGAAGAGAAAGAGAAGTCAGGGGAGATGAGAAGCATGGTGCTTTGTGGCTTGTTGACAGTGGACAAGGCTGTGGATTTTTCTGAGCAGCCCTTGTGTGGAGAAGGAACCTCCCAGGGTGCATGGCGCCCGCAGACACCCTGGCTTCGTTGCCCTTTGTTGGGTGGAACTGCTCCCTCCCTCCGTGCTGGGCACTTCCTTTGATGGGTGGCTCCTGTATGGGTGAGGTATTCCAGCTCTCTGAGCCCTTTCCTTCTCACCTTGTACCTGCACAGCTCCAGCACCAGGCCATGGTCACAGACACTCAGAATGTGTTGATGGAATTTTCCTGTTGACTTAAGCCAGTGAGACCTTGCTTGTCCTGGAAAAACTGGACATGAGAGAGGCAGGGGGAAGAGGAACTGCTTTCCAAGAATCTCCCTGATATGGGGTGCTCTGCAGGCCTCTTTTGTCATCCTCTTGTCCTTGGGAAGGGGTTCCTGGAAAGGCGCTGGTACAGGAGGGCACTGGTGCAGGTGGGGACTGGTGCAGGAGGGCACTGGTGCAGGTGGGGGCTGGTGCAGGTAGGGGGTGGTGCAGGTGGGGGGTGGTGCAGGTGCGGGGTGGTGCAGGTGCGGGGTGGTGCAGGTGGGGGGTGGTGCAGGTGTGGGGTGGTGCAGGTGGGGGCTGGTGTAGGTGGGGCTGGTGCAGGTGCGGGGTGGTGCAGGTGCGGGCTGGTGCAGGTGGGGGGTGGTGCAGGTGCGGGCTGGTGCAGGTGGGGGGTGGTGCAGGTGGGGGGTGGTGCAGGTGCGGGGTGGTGCAGGTGCGGGGTGGTGCAGGTGGGGGGTGGTGCATGTGGGGGGTGGTGCATGTGGGGGGTGGTGCAGGTGCGGGGTGGTGCAGGTGCGGGGTGGTGCAGGTGTGGGGTGGTGCAGGTGCGGGGTGGTGCAGGTGTGGGGTGGTGCAGGTGGGGGGTGGTGCAGGTCGGAGCTGGTGCAGGTGGGGGCTGGTGCAGGTGTGGGGTGGTGCAGGTGCGGGGTGGTGCAGGTGGGGGGTGGTGCAGGTGCAGGTGCGGGGTGGTGCAGGTGCGGGGTGGTGCAGGTGGGGGGTGGTGCAGGTGGGGGCTGGTGCAGGTGGAGGGTGGCGCAGGTAGGGGGTGGTGCAGGTGGGAGCTGGTGCATGTCGGTGTTGGTGCATGTGGGGGGGCTGGTGGGGGGTGGTGTAGGTGGATGCTGGTGCAGTTGGAGGCTGATACAGGTGGGCACTGTGACGGTTAGGGGCTGGTGCAGGTGGGGGCTGGTGCAGGTGGACCTGCCAACTGGGACTAGGTGTCAGCCACAGCCAAGCGAGGGGGAAGGGCAAGAGCTGTCCTGGCTGGGAGCTGGGACGCCAATTTGCAGGTGAGTCAGAAACCCCAAGACCAAACGTTTGATTGTGTGCATCACCTTTGTGTCACCTTTCAGTGCTGGACTTGTGTTCCCTGGAGACAGGGCCATGATCCTCTCTTTCCATGTGTCAAATCAGACAATGGACACTGAAACACTGCGCTGGGGCCTGAGGAGGAGGAAGAGGAACAGGATAAGGAGACACCCACCTCTCTCTACCCAGGACGACTCAGGGGTGTGCCTCCTAGCAGCTGTGAAAACACTAAAGGATTTGCAAGGTTCCCGCTTATGTGGGTTTCGGACTCATTTCCACAGCTCTACCTATGAGTAAGAGAATCTATTTAGCAACATGATATCACGGGATGGCAAGAGTGACAGCTGCAGAGGTGCCAGAAGTTGTCCCATCTCTGTCTCTTTGTGCTCTGGCCTTCTCTGGCCTCTCCTTTCTAACCCACCAACCCTGTCCAGCTGGGATGTAGGCCTGGTTCATAAGTGCCCTCCGCTATACTCCACCTTTGCCTCAGGTCTCTCATCCCTTTGCCTTCTGCCGGCCACCCACCCGGATTGGAAGCCTACCATGGGGGTTGTCTCTTGGCTGCTGAGCTCTCAGCAGGGCCCCTGTGGTCAGCAAATGCGTGATGTGGGAGTGTAGATGACACACCTTGATTGGCTTTTTCCATGAGAAAGTGGCATTGGGTATTTCTAAAATGACCCTAGTTTTCTATTGTTTTAAGTTTTCTAACCACAAAAATGTTATGAGTTTCTCACCATGGCAGATCAAATAGAAATATGATTCATGCTTCACAATTTAGGTAGCCAATATCATAGATATTTGGTAGTTCTATTATGTATCTGACAGGTACATATATTTTTTTCCTCTAAGAGATTGTTCCGTGTAAATAGATAGAAACTACTTAAATGCAATAAAGTCTGTTTATTACAGACCAAGAGCAAACAGTTTACTACATGGAAAAATGCTGAAGTAATTTCTATTAATTCAAGAATACAATAAAGTATGTTTATTACAGACCAAGAGCAAACAGTTTACTACATGGAAAAATGCTGAAGTCATTTCTATTAATTCAAGAACAAGACAGAGTGCCTGCTGTCATCACTATTGACTACACAGCATTGGTGGGTTTAACTAATAACAATAAGCCGAAAATGAATTGATTGGAATAAACATTGGAAATAAAGACAGAAATGTCTTTATTTGCAGATGATTGAGAGTATACCTAGGCAACCTATAGAGCTTAATAAAATATTAAAATTATTAAGGGAATTTAGTAAGGTAGATAGGTAGATAAATATATAAATATAAAGCTTTGATCTATGGTAGCAATAAACATTTGAGAAGGAAAATGAAAAAAATAGCCCATTCATAATAACAGCAGGCACTATACAGTTCCTAAGGATGCATTTAACAAGAAAAGGTAAACTATTTACAGAAGTAAAATGATAAAATTGTATTGAGGGACATTTTAAAAAACCCTCAGCAAATGGATATATACAAGCCATGTTTCTGGTGGAACATAACATTTTTAACATAAAAAAATGCCAGTTCTTAAAAAACTAATATATTAAATTTAAGACATTAGTATATAAATTTAATGCAATTGCAGTTAGAATTTTACTTCTAAGAACTGGATAAAGTAATTTTAGATTCTATGTAGATAAAATAATTGTAAAGTAAATGTAAAGTAACTGTACATTTCAAATGTTCAGAGAAAAGTAGTGAAGAAAATGCAAATGCATGGGGACCAGTTCTAGCAGACAATAAAACTCAGACTCAAGCAACCAATACCAAAACAGTATGTTGCTGGCACTGGATCTGGCCAATGCATTAAGGAAACAGATCTGAGAGCCCAGAAATACATGAGTAGAGAAATCTAAAATATGGTGGTGGCATTTTCAGTCAGAGAGAAAGGGTGGTTCCATCAATTGTTCAGGTACAAGTGTTTATCCAACTTTAAGAAAAACAAAAAGAGATTCTACTTTAACCATATATAGAAACAAATTCTAGGTGAATTAAATATTTACATGTCAAAATAAGATATTAGGATAGAATTTGGGGCCTATTTCTATAATCATAGAGGGAGGGAGTACTTTCTTTCTTTATTTTATTTTCTTTTTTTTTTTCTCTTTTTCAGATAGAGTTTCACTCTTGCTGCCCAGGCTAGAGTGTAATAGCACGATTTTGGCTCACCGCAACCTCTGCCTCCCGGGTTCAAGCGATTCTTGTGCCTCAGGCTCCCGAGTAGCTGGGATTACAGGCATCCGCCACCATGCCTGGCTAATTTTGTATTTTTAGTAGAGGCAGGGTTTCTCCATGTTGGTCAGGCTGGTCTTGAACTCCCGACCTCTAGTGATCCGCCTGCCTCGGCCTCCCAAAGTGCTGGGATTACAGGCGTGAGCCACCGCACCCGGCCAGAGGGAGCACTTTCTAAACAAGCTAGAAATCCCAGAAGCCATCAGCAAAGGGGGAGATATATGTTGACTACATGAAAATTAAACATTTTATAAGAGAAGAAATCCATGAGCAAAATCAAAGAGCAAACAACAGACTAGGAAATATATTTCCACCACACAATCGATCTCTTAAAGCATTGAAAAACTGTGAATTAATTATACTTTTAAAAGATAAATTTAAAATGTAGTAAGAAAATGATAAAGGACTATGAGCTGCTAATTTGCCGAAGAGGCAATCCAAGCACCCAGAAAACACATGAAAGGAGACTCAGAGAACACAAATTCAACAAATGAGGCAATAGGGCCACCTAAGGTTTTAGGGTGACCAACTTGTCCTTGTTTGCCCAGGAGTCTCCTGGTTTTGAAACTCCTTGGTCCTGGGCAAACTGAGATTGCTGCCCTTGAGAGAAGAAGGAAAAGCCTGAATCAGGAATTTGAACTTCAAATGGACCAAGAATGTACTCAATGAGATTGAGTTAACGCCAAAAGACTTAAACCCCAGAGAAGGACTAAGTGGCCTTCAGTGAGCAGCTTTGTGTTTTCTTACCATTAAGGGATTGGGGCTCCAGGACAAGGTGGCAGCAATTATAGGCAGTAAAGAAAGTTACTGACATGGCTGGAAAGTTTGTATACAAAGGTGGTTTAGGGTCACATGGGGGCTGAAACCCAGCTCATGCTCTGCTTGTAGAGCTGTGTCCTGCTGTGGGGCTGAGCCCATCTGGACCAAGGGGTGCCCTTGACTCTGCACACAGGTGTGCATGGGTTAGAGGGACCCTGGTGATGGCCGTCCCGCCATCTGGGCTGCGTAAAGCCCAGGCCCAAAGCATGGTGACACTCAGAGGACACACTCCTGCATGGTCCAAGGCAGTGTTTCAGGGAAGAATCTGTCTGTGTGGAGACCTGGTGGGCTGGAGGGCTTGGAGGTGTCTGTGAGGTTGCCCTGCAGGCCCTGACCTCTCCAGAGATTGTACTGAGGGAGTGCCAGTCCTCCTGGTTGTCTGACTGGCTGTGCCCCCACTGCCCCCCTCTCAGCCTACAGCCTCTTGCTCTTCACTCAGCCAGCTCCGCAGAGACGTTTTTACATTCTGAGCTCAGCAGCTCTTCTTCCCCATGGCCAGGCCCCTGGCTCCTCCTCCCTGTAGCCTCCCTTGCCTGGGCTCTGAGAACCTGCCCTGACTGCAGAATGGGGACTTTGTGACTCTAGATGAGGGCTCAGGGGCTGAGTTTCAGGTCTCAGAATGTGCTTTCTAAGGTGGCCACCTTGAGACCTCCCATTCCATAAGCTCTTCTTACAATGTGTTGTTGACTTTCCTCCCATTGAGACGTGGTGGTATACGTTCCCTGCCTTTGAATCTGAGAGGGACTATGTCATACGACTATGACAAAAGTGACTGTCTTTATCTGCTTTCTGTTGTTATAACAGAATAACACAGACTAGGTGATTTTTTTTTTTTTTTTTTTTTTTTTTTGAGACAGTGTCTTGCTCTGTTGCCCAGCCTGGAGTTCAGTGGTTTGATCTCGACTCACTGCAACCTCCATCTCCTGGGTTCAAGTGATCCTCCCACTTTAGCCTCTGGAGTCGCTGGGACTACTACGTGCACAGCACCACACCCAGCTAATTTGTGTATTTTTTGTAGAGATGGGGTTTCACCATGTTGTCCAGGCTGTTCTTGAACTCCTGGGCTCAAGTGATCCACCCACCTCAGCATCTCAAAGTGCTAGGATTACAGAAGTGAGCCACCACTGTGCCTACCCCAGACTGGGTGATTTATAAAGAAAATAAGGGTGTTTTTTTGGCTCACAGAGGCTGGAAAACCCAAGAGCATGGCACTGGCACCTGGTGAGGGCTTTCTTGCTGCAGCATCTCATGGTGGAAGGACAAGTGAACATGCCAGACAGAGAGAGAATGGAGGCTAAACTTAGGCTTTTTATCAGGAATCCACTCCCATGATAACTAACCTGCTCCCACAATAATGGCCTGAATGCATTCCTGAATGGTGTCCCTGTGATTTACTCACCTCTTAAAGGCTCCCTATCTTAATACTGTTACAATATCAATTAAATCTCAACAGAGCTTAGCAGAGGTCAAACATTCAAACTCGAACAGTGACATTATGTGAGGCTCATTCCTAAAAGGCAATACACCTTCTGCTTGGTTCTCTTGGGACACCTGGTCTTGGAATGCAGCCACCATGCTGTGAGGAAGCCCAAGCCTCCTGGAGAGGCCATGTATGGCTCTTCTGACTGAACTGACAACCAGATTGGTTATGGAAACTTCTGAGTTGGCTCCAGCCCCAGTTAACCTCGATTGTGTAAGAACCACCTAGCTGAACCCATTCAACCGCCAGAACTGTGAGAGGTGATAATAAAAATATTGCTCATGTTTTAAGCCACCGTGTTTTGGGATGATTTGTAAACAGCAATAGATAACTGGTGCCACAATTCTGGCAGCAGAGCACTAAGACCAAAACCCTGTTATAAGCTTCTGCTCTGATAATTCAACCCCTACCACTTGCCTGGGTGATCAGTCATTTGTTCAGTTTGCACTGGGTGAGCATTCACCTCATGCCAGGCTCTGTGTCACACTGAGGGCCCAGTGAGGGGTGAACAAACAGACTTGGTGCTGGCATTCAGAGAAGTGACATCTGTTACTGGGGAGACCCTCATTCTCCTTATCACATGGGGTGAAGGGGATCTGGTCCCACCTGGCTTCTTCCCTCTTCCTTTCCCTGCAGCCAGTTTGGGCCTGGCAGTGTCCTAGCACCTGTCACTCCAGTGACTGAATTCTGGACATTATTATTGGCTTCCTGTGAGAACTGAAGAAAGGGCCCTTGAGGGATAAGATCAGATGAACGGGCTTGAACCAAAAGGGAGACAAAGCCTCCCCAAACTGAGAGGCAGGATGGAGTACAGGGAGATGTCCAGAAAGCAGGAAGCTAATCTAGGATAGGGAGATTTAAAGACAGGAGGAGGGTCTGTGCTGGTGGTTGGCATTGTTGGGGCGCCAAGGGGGTCACTCAGGGTGGTGTCTCTCATGTGGCCTTTGGTTCTTTCTCCAGAGAAGCTCATAGGCGAGGAGGCTGGGTCATGTTTCAGGGTTGTTAAAAATACAGCAGTAACTCACTGAGTGCCACCTTCTATGGGGTTGTCCTGGGGAGCTGTAAGGTATAAAGGGAAACCTCTTCCCCAGGTGCAAGGACCTGCTCCTGGCAGTTGATGGAGGAGCTGTGGGAGTGGTGAATGGCTGCTGTGAGGAGGCCTAGGAAGTGAGCTGCCACCTCACCACCCCAGGGGCCGGGGTGGGCTTGCAAGGATGGGAGGGTCTCAGGTTCATTGCTGGGGCTTGGAGTCTATGAGGCATGGAGGGATGTAGTAGTCAGGTACAGCTGCCATAATAAAGCACCAGAAACAGGGTGGCTTACACAACAGAAATGTATTGTCTCATAGTTCTGCAGACCAGAAGTCCAAGGTCAAGGTCAGCAGGGTTGTTCCCCCTGAGGGTTAGAAGGGAGAATCTGCTCTAGGCCTCTCCCCTGGTTTCTGGTGGTTGCCAGCAATCTTTGCCATTTCTTGGTTTGTAAAAGCATCACCTGATTTCTGCCTTGGTCTTCAGGTGATGTTCTCCCTGTCTGCATGTTTGTGTCTAAATTTCCCCTTTTTATAAGGACATCAGTCATATTGGATTAGGGCTCACCTTTCTCCAGTATTACTGCATCTTATCTCTTCCCCAAGTGAAGTCACATTCTGAGGTACTGGTTAGGACTCCAGTGTATGGCTTTTGGAGGGACACAATCCACCCCATAACAGGAGATGATAATGTCAACCAGGCACCTAGTTCTATACTTGACTTCTTTATCTCAGGTAATGCTCTCAACAACTCTGTGATAAAAATACTATATATTTTTTTCTAATTCTTTATTATAAAATTTTAAAAACATACAGCAAAGCTGAAAGAATTTTACAGCGAGCACCCTTCCCAAATGCCCACTAGCTACATTCTGCTATTGACATTTTACCGTATTTGCTTTGTCACATAATCTATCCATCTATTCATCCTCAGTCCACCCATTAATCCACCTTATTTTCTGGTGCATTTCAGAGTAAATTGCAAACATCAATACGTTTTTCCCTAAATTCAGCAGTCAATCATTAACTAGAGTTCAATATTTTCCTTACAGATTTTTCTTTTGAGGTACAATGAAATGCTCAAATCTTAAGTGTACATTTATTGACTTTTAAGAAAAGCAAACAGCTGTGTAATCCAAATGCCTAACAAGATATAGAACATTACCATCACCACGGAAATTTGTGTCCTTTCTCAATCTCTGCCTCCACCCCGCAGAGGCACCACCACTCTGATTTTTCCACTGTAGCTTAGTTTTGCCTGTTCTAGAACTTCATAAAAAATGGAATCAGATGCAATACACTTGTTCATTTAAGGCTTCTTCCACTGAGCATCATGTTGTCAAGCTTCATCCATGTTGAATGAATGTCGCATCGGGTATCTGTAATTCATTCCTTCCTATTGCTGAGCAGTATCTCATTATATGGATATGCCACACTTCTCCTGATGAGCCTCTGGGCTGTTTTCAGCTCTCAGCTACTAGGAATAATAATGTATTTGCATCTCCATTCTAGGGATAAGGAAGTGATGCTCAGGAAGTTTAAGTGGCTTGTTGAAGGTCATAGGTCATGAGGAGCAGAACCAAGATTTGAACTCAGTCAGATCTGTCAGATGCCAGAGCCTAAAGCGTTTTCTTTTGAATTCCTCTGTGATATGTTTGATTTCCCTGGTGTGGGGTGGCTTGGGAAGTAACGGAGACCATGGGATATGTATTTTACCTTCAGCTGACTGATTTGCATTATAGTCAGGCAGTCTGCAGAGTGGCTTTGAGTCCCTGCTTCACCATTTACCAGCCGTGTGACCCTGGGCACATGACTAAACTTGCTTCTGTCTCTGCTTCCTAATCTGTAAAACGGGGAGATAACAGCATTCATAGGGTTGTTGTGAGGATTAAATAATGAATTAATATATGAAAGCCCAGTGACTGTGCCAGGCGTATGGTAAGCGCCATATGAATGTGAGATATTTGACAATTATCTCTTGAGCACTACCTCCAGGCCACATCCACGTGGTAAGTATACAAGGATGATTAAGGTATTGTATCGGGCCCCCCTTGTCCACACCTCCCAACCCCTGGATAGATCCTTCTTTTCCTGTGGCCATTGGTGAGGCCATCAGGTTCCAGCAGGTGTACCTGTCAGCATCTTGCCTTGTCATGCCCTCCTCTCTATGAGGAACTGCCATATCCTTCTCCACCGTGGGTGCACCACTTCACATCCCAGCAACAGTGCACAGGGGTTCCTGTCTCCACATGCTTACCAACATGTCTCCCTCCCTCCCTCCCTCCCTCCCTTCCTTCCTCCCTCCTCCCTCCCTCCCTCCCTCTTTTTTCTCCCTCCCTCCCTCCTTCCCTCCTTTCTTTCTTTCTTTCTTTCTTTCTTTCTTTCTTTCTTTCTTTCTTTCTTTCTTTCTTTCTTTCTTTCTTTCTTTCTTTCTTTCTTTCTCTTTCTTTCCTTCCTTCCTTCTTTCTTCTTTCCTTTCTTTCTTTCTTTCTTTCTTTCTTTTTTCTTTCTTTCTTTCTTTTTTCTTTCTTTCTTTCTTTCTTTCTTTCTTTCTTTCTTTTTTTTCTTTCTTTCTTCTTTCCTTCTTCCTTCCCTCTCCCCCCTCCCTTCCTTCCTTCCCTCCCTCCCTCCCTCCCTCCCTCCCTTTCTTCCTTCCTCTCTTCTCTTCTCCTCTCCTCTCCTCTCCTCTCCTCTCCTCTCCTCTCCATCTGCTGAACAGTATCTCATTGTATGGACGTGCCACACTTCTCCTGATGAGGCTCTGGCTGTTTTCAGCTCTCGGCTGTCATTCTTTCTTAATATTAAATTTTTAGCTATGGAAAACAGTATGGCTATTTCTCAAAAAATTAAAAATAAAGTTGCCATATGATCCAGTAATACCTCTTCTGGGTGTATATCCAAAAGAATTGAAAGCAGGGTCTTGATATACTTGTACACCATGTTTATAGCAGCATTATTCACAATGGCCAAAAGCTGGAAGCAACCCAAGTGTCCATTGATGGAAGACTAAATAAGCAAAATGTGGTCTAATCATATAAAGGAATATTATTTGACCGTAAAAGGCAAGGACATTATGACACAAACTACAACTTACGTCAAGCTACAACTTGCTGGATGAAACCTGAGGACAGTACGCTAAGTGAAATTAGCTAGACACAAAAAGACAAGCACCATATGCTTCCATTTCTTTGAGGTACGTGGAATAGTCAAAGTCATAGGGACAGGAAGTAGAATATGGTGGTTACTAGGGACTAGGGGTAGCAGGTAATGGGGAAATATGGTTTCATGGGTATAGGGTTTCACTTTTACCAGATGAACAGTTCTGGAAATGGATGGTGGTGATGGTTGTACAACAATGTGAGAGTACCTAATGCTGATGAAACATACACTTAAAAATGGTTAAGATAGTATTATGTTACAAAATACATATCAAAATTTTAAAAAAGTTAATACTTTTAGAAAATTTTAAAATTGGAAAAAAATTGTCTGTGTGAATTGTTTCCTTGTCTACTATTGAAGTCAAAATAAAAAAAAGTAGACATGAACCAAAATAAAAATAGAGAGATGAATCTCTAAATACAGCATTTTATTTGGGAAGAAAGAATTGAAATTCATGGCATACACACAGACAGAGTGGTCTTCCGAAGACGGTACGCCTGAAGAACCAAGAGAAGGTTGGGGGTTTTATAAAAAAGGGAAACGTGACATGTGTTCTTGGGAGAAAGTTCACTGGTATTAGCAAAGCCCTGGGAACTGCAGGCTCTGACTGGTGAGCCATGAAGGTGGGCAAAAGCCGTGAACGTAGTCCCTGAGTTGCAGCAAGTTAGCTCAGCAGCTATGTATACAACTGGCCTCAGGTTACAACCAGCAGCTTCAGCAGCCAGACTTGCAGAGGTGTACATTCTTGGAGCAATGTTATGTGTCCTGAGTGCTTTCCCCCACTGGTTGTTTCTCCTCCTCCTCCTCCTCCTCCTCCTCCTTTTCCTCCTTCTCCTCCCTCTGCCTCTTCCTCTTCCTCTTCCTCTTCTTCTTCTTCTTTTCTTTTTTTTGACAGAGTTTTGCTATCACCCAGGCTGGAGTGCAATGGTGCGATCTTGGCTCACTGTAGCCTCTACTTCCAGGTCCAAGTGATTCTCCTGCCTCAGCCTCTCAAGTAGCTGGGACTATAGCATGTGCCAGCACACCTGGCTAATTTTTGTATTTTTAGTAGAGATGGGGTTTCACCATGTTGGCCAGGCTGGTCTTGAACTCCTGGCCTCAAGTGATTTGCCTGCCTTAGCCTCCCAAAGAGCTTGGATTACAGGTGTGAGCCACGGTGCCCAGCCTCCCCTCCACCCCGGATTTCTTGACTGTTTTAGTTGGGTATGACAAGAATGACCCACTTCCTGTGATCAGCTTTCACACTGCTGACACCCAGTTGCTGATCTAAATGACGCTCTCACTGTGCAAAAGGTTAGGCAGCAGCCGGGAGATATTTCCGGGCGAGAGAGTACATCATATAGCCCACTTCGCCTGTGGGTCTGGATGGCCCTGCAGGAGGAGGAATGTGTGTGTCTTCCCAGGCCCTTCCTGGTAGTTGGTGAGAAGAGGACCCGCCTAGACAGGAAAGTGTAGCCCTGCCTTTCCAGGATAGGCAGGAGGTCCAGGCCACCTTGCTTTACTCCTTCTTTTCACCTGCTTGCTGTGTACTCCCTGGCTCAACACTCAACAGCCCATCCTTTTCATGTCTGTCAGGGGAGAAGCAGAAAGGCTCAGCTAT
Organism: Macaca thibetana thibetana; assembly: GCF_024542745.1. Classification (NCBI taxonomy): domain Eukaryota; kingdom Metazoa; phylum Chordata; class Mammalia; order Primates; family Cercopithecidae; genus Macaca; species Macaca thibetana. The sequence continues at coordinate 139,798,676 of NC_065578.1, read as the reverse complement.
GTGGGCCTAAGTCATGCAGGCTCCAGAGATCCTGGATGACTGGTGCAGACTCCTCACTCAAGGCAGAGTGGGAAGGTAACCCCTTTCTGGAGAGGACAGACAGATCTTGGAATATTGTTTGATGTGGTTATGTGATATCTGACTCAGTCCCCAGTGAGTCCCCAGAAGGAAATTGAGTCTGGGGACTCAGGAAATTGTCACCATCTATGACAATTTCCACAAGTGTCTTGTTATTTGTAATATATCCCTGGAAGCACACAATTACTCATTCATTCAAAGAGCATAAACGGGACCCCACAAGTATAGATCTGGTGGAAACTGACCTGGTGTTGCCTTCCACAGCTTCCAGTCCAGAGGGGGAAACCAACATGGGACAAGCAATGACACACAGCAGGGAGGGCTCCAGGGACAGAGGGCAGGAGATACATTTAGTGATGCATAAATTGAGACCTGAAGATTAAACAAAGTTGGCTAGGCAAACGGGGAAGTGGGGCAAAAGGATTCCAGGCAGAGGGACAGCATGTGCAATGCCTAGGGGTCTCCAGGGCAGGGAGCATTTGAGGAGCCCAGAGAGAGATGTAGAGTTTGGGCGGAGTGTGGAGTGTGAGGGAGGAGGGGTGAGAGCTGGGCCCGGCTGGGGAGGGCCTGTTGTGTGAAGTTCGGTGAGTTCCTTGGGTGACAGGAAGGCCCTGCAGGGTCTGAGGTAAGGCTGCTATGCAACTGGCTTGGACGTTCCATCCAGTGAGGGGACGCAGCCACAGCTGGTTGGCATTCGGCAGGTTGGCAGCCTGGGTTCTCAGTATCACCTAACGGGCAGCTGTCCAGCCTTGCTGCCTCCCTGTGCTGGCTCGCTCCCCTGTCCAGCCAGTCTGGGGAGGAGGAGGCTGTTTGAATTGCTTCATCATCCAGGGGCCTCTGAGCCCAGAGCCAGATGGTGACCTCAGCACCTGCTGTACGGAAGCATGTGGAATTCCAAGGGATTCTGACTTAGCTGACATCTGATTGCTTTGAGCAAGTCCACGTGGAGCAGCATCTCTGTGACCTGGTGTGGCAAAGCGTTCCCCAGGACAGTGTTCCTTTATGCTTTTGACTAAGACCCAGGGCTGATGAGAACGTGAGGTCAGTGTAATTATGCTGGAATCACTCCGCAGCCCACCATCCTCCCTGATGTATACACCCAAGGTCTGGTCCACCTCAGAAGGTGGGCATGGCTGCCATGCTCTAAGGACTAAGAGGTTCTGCTTCTGTAAACAGCAGATGGTCGTTTGATGGAACTTGCAGACATGGCTTAGAGAGGGGAGTGCTGGGGCCAGGAGGGGCAACAGAGCTCATCTGTCTACTCCAGTGGTTCCCAGATGTCACTCATTTACCATGCTCACATCTTTGAATATGCTATTTTGCTGATTTTTTTCTTTACTTGATTCACTTAAAATTGTTTGAGATGATGGATATGTTAATAACTCTGATCTGATCGCTATATATTATATGGATCAAAACATCATCATGTACCCCATAAAATGTGTACAATTATGTGTCAGTTTTAAAAATGTTAAATTAAATGTACTAATTTAAAAAATATATTGTATTATTATATGCAATGAAAAATATTTTCACTTTTCATCAATGGAAGTAAAAAAATAAAGCCTAAATATTAAGGTTGCCCACACACCTCATAACATTATCTCATGTTCCACCAGCAGGAAGCCCACTTTGGGCTTTTGTTTGGATCCAAGAGCACTTGGGTGAAGCCCCTGACACTACATGGGGGAATCAGAGCCACACCCACATTCCCATACACAGCAGGGCTGATACTGCCCTGAAGCTGCAGGAGTCCATGGTTGTGGCCTGGGGTGGTGGGCCCTAAAGAGGGCAGCCAACCAGCAGGTGAACTGGTCTGGGAAGACATCCAGGGAGCGGGGCTCCAGCGGCACCTAAGGACAATGCGGTTATGCAGAGCTGAGAATATGCCTTGCTGAGGTGGGAACTGAGGGGCCTGGTGCCAGGGGGACTGGTGGGCATCTGGAGAAGCTGGCAAAAGGGCCACAAGGAACAAGGGACCTGGGAACCCTGGGTTCTGACCTTGGTCCCAGGGGATGGAAAGTCTAGGATGGGTTTGAGTTTGGTGTGTTTGCCTCTTGGAAGGATGATTCTGATGAGGGGATGGGGATCAGGGGAGATGATCACTCTAGTGCAGATCCAGCTGAGGGCCGACAGGGTGAAGATGGGGGTCACAGGACCCGCCATGAGTAAGTGGTCCAAGAGGGAGGGATGCTAGGGCTGTGAGAGGCCACTCATGAAAGCAGAGATGAGAAGGGCAGGGTGGAGGGGAGCCCTTTATGCGGGCAGTGCCTGCAGGAAAAAGTTACACTGCAATTTCAGAAACTTCATAGAAATGACCTCTCCCATACCAGATACAATGACAAGCTGTGGCTCCTCCTCTGTGGCCTTCTGCACTACAGGATGCTCCTCTACCTATCTCTGCCTCTGCCAGGCGACTGCCTGGTTCCTCTCCACCCTCTGAGCACTCTCTCCCAGCCGTGGACTGGATGCTCTTCCTCAGAGTTCAGCCCTGCTGTCTGCTCCTCTCAATCCCCACACCATGGCTGGGTCCTCCTGCCCTTCATCAGACCGAGATTTGCTCACCGATGACATGCTCTAAGGGCTAAGTGACTCCAGTTTTCCATGCAGCAGATGGTCTACTTATGGGCCATGGAGATGGAGAGGGTGGGAGATGGAGAGTGTGGGGGATGGAGAGAGTGGGAGATGGAGAGGGCGGGGGGATGGAGAGGGCGGGGGGGATGGAGAGGGCGGGGGGATGGAGAGGGCGGGGGGATGGAGAGTGTGGTAGATGGAGAGTGTGGGGGAATGGAGAGGGCGGGGGATGGAGAGGGTGGGAGATGGAGAGGGTCCCATGTCCATCTCCAGCCTGTCTTGCTCTTGTGCTTCACACCCATGGCCTCTTCTTATTCTCATTGCTAAGCCTTTCAGTTTCTTCAAACTCAAAATGCAAAGTGGCCACCCCAAGACTTGCTGCTCCCAATCACCGTGACTGGTGCCCACCACCCACTGCTCCAGCCGTGCACTGGGAAAAACTCTTGGCCTGCTCCTCCGTGCCCCAAGGCATCAAGCAAAACAGCCCATCAGCGCTGCCTGAAGATTATCTTTTCAGTCCAGTCCCTTTCCCACGCGCCTTGCCCAGCCACGCCGCCTCTCAGCACAGACCCCTCGAGGCTCCCCTTCCCCAGTCTTGCTTCATGCCACACTGTGCATTGGGGAAGCTCCCAAAACCCTCCCATGGTTCCGTGCTGCCCTAGAGATGAAGCCCACCCTCCTCCTCAACATGGCCACAAGGCCCCTGGCAGCCAGCAGAAGGCTTGGGGACCCTGTTGGAGCCTCCCAGGGCAAACCGTTTGTCCCCTACCATCATGCTTGGTGTATGGCTGCATTTGCCCTGTGCTTGTCTCCTCTGCTCTCGAAGTGATCTAAGGGCTGTCCTTGTCACTCTTGTTCACTCCGAATCCCTGGATCTCTCACAATGCCTGGCACACCAAAAATATTGTCAAATAAATACATGATCAAGGAGAGCTAACACAGGAGCCCTCTGCATCACCTCCCGTGCCCTGGTGCCAGGTGGGCATGACATGCCTTCCTCTAGGCACCTTGGGAACCCAGCCTGAGTTCAGCTTTATGAGGAAGATAGGACAGCCCAGACTTGCCAATTCACAGGAACTTTTGCCACTTTTAGCCGATTTGATGCTGACAGAGATGGGTCTAGAATCAGGAAAAGTTGAATTCAAGTACAGCAGGGTGGGCTTGACCCAGTCACAGGACCTCCAGTGACATTATTGGATCAATGGATTTTGCAAGATAGTGAATGTCAGGAAGTCCCACAGTAGCACCATGAGGAGCCAACCCACAGTTAATTCCTCCTCTCACTTTCTCTTTCTCAGCTCTTTGCAGACATAGTATCTTGTTCACACTGTTAAAATACTGCACTTTCGGCCGGGTGCGGTGGCTCATGCCCGTAATCCCAGCACTGTGGGAGGCTGAGGCAGGTGGATCACTTGAGGTCAGGAGATTGAGACCAGCCTGGCCAACATGGTGAAAGCCTATCTCTACTAAAAATACAAAAATTAAATAATAAATTAAAAATAAATAAAATACTGCACTTTCAAAATGGTTTGCTTTGACCATTTTACCAATGAGGAAACTAGCTTACATGGGAGGGCTGGAGGCAAACCTTTTTTTTTGCCAACATCCAAGTGGGATGCCTCCTCCCAGAGTAACCCTGGATTTTCCCTCGGCCGTGGGAGGACCCAGGGTGATGGGCACCGGGCTGGTCCTACACTATGCCTGGCCACCCCAGCTCAGCCGACACGTGACTCTTTCTCCATGCTCATCCTTCATGTTTCTTCATCATCACCCAGAACTCCCAGACCTAACAGCTTGCTGCTAGTGGCACACAGGTGTTCAGAGGCTCAGAAATTATACTTTGAGCTACTTCGGCCATGTTATGTTCCTTGTGCTCATATGGACCACACACTGAAGGAAGTAGAAGCAGAGACTATCAGTCAGAGGGACCCTAGGAGCCATCAGTGTTCACTCCTCTTCTCTCCTGATGGGGAAACTGAGGCCCAGATAGCTGAACGAGGGTGGGAGTCCTTTTCCTGACTCCCCCTCTCTTGCTCTTCCTGCACCCGGGCTGCCTTCCCGGCTCCTTTATGAAGCACCAGACTGCCCTGCCCTGTGGGGTTGGGGAGAAGGAAAATCAATAGAGACAATAATGGGCCAGGCTCTTTCTGACCTCTGAGGAGTCCAGCAGGAGAGGGCTGTGTCTCTCCCTCCAGCCAAATCAGCATTCAGAGGGAACGTGGCAGGGAATCAGCCTCGCAGCCATGCCGCCTGAGTCACGAAGCATGGTGCTGCCTTGGTGATCATGCTTGAGAGCAGGGATTGACCAGCATGTTGAGCAGGTGTGCAGGTGGCGAGGTGGGGGCAGGGTACCTGTCTGTCCGCTGTGAGACTGCCAGGCTGCAGGCCGCCCTGGGGTGGTGGGGGCTCTTTCTCCTGCCAGGTTCCACCTCTTCTCCATATACCACCTCCCCTTGCTTTTTCCCTCCTCCTCCAGCTTTGCCCTCTCCCCTCCCCCTCTGATCCCTCACTTTCCTTTCCTACCGCTCCCAGCCTGGGCTGTCCAGGTCATATGGAATTGCATTTAGGAGCCGCTGTCCTTTGGGGATTCCTCTGATGCTCTTCATCGAGCATCTGCTCCTTTCTCCTGGGCGCAGGTTGTGCACTGGCCTTTGCCTCCTCTGTTGTCTGAATGAGGAGCTCCAGGTGCGGCAGGCTGTACTCCATTCCCCAGCACCATGGGGGGCTCTCCGAGTCCCTGGGCAGAGGCAGGGATGGGGAGGGGAGGGTGACAGGGAGCCTTCAGGAGTTGAAGCTAACAGAAGGAGTAGGAGTGGGGCAATGCGGTGATTTGGGAGGGAAGTGGGCCAGATGGGACCGTGGCCAGGCCCTGGCCAGCAGGTAGGTGTAAAGAATGGAGGCGCTGGGTAATGTAGCTCCTGGGCAGAGTGGGCACTTTGTGCTTGTGCGTGGGGGGAGGAGTGGGAGGCAGACTCCCACAGGTGATCAGAAGCCAGGCTCCTGGCTCAGGGCTCTGTCCATTTCCACCAGCTCTGGGCTCCCCAGGGCTGGCTCCATGGTGCAGATCCGCCTGGCCCTTCATCTTTGGAACTGTCCTATAGCGCCTTCTCAGCCCCCTGCCTGGGAGAGGGAGGAGAGAGCTTGGTCAGTTTGTTCATGCTGCTGTTGGCATTTCCGGAGCAAGCCGTGCAGGTGTCTGTGTCCCCTGGAGTCAGTTCACTGACTCCGCTGTCTCTGCTGAGGGAGAGTAGAGAGCCACCCGGTGCAACCTCAGCACTAACTGTGGCCCCGTGCCCAGTTCAGTCTGGCTCTGGATGCTTTCTCTCTGGGGTATGTCTCACCACACTGAGCACACAGCAGGCCTGGCAGGCAGGTGCTGCTCCCAGTGAGCTGGTGCAAGGCGCCTTCTGAGGGCAGAGTGAGCTCATGCCCTGAAACATCTGCAGAGAGGGAGTTAGGGGTCCTCACTCTAGGGGCTGTTTCAGCTGGAAGTTATCCAGTCTCATCAAACTTGCTCATCCGGTGGGCCTGGGAGAGTGAGGGAGGTGAGGGTGGGGGTCGGGGAGAGGAGTGAGAGAGGACTTAGGACCAGAGAGGGAGAAACCTGCATTTCGTGACAGACCCAGGCCCAGAAACAAGGCCTCCTGGCCTCACCACAGAATGCCCTTTGTCTAGTAAATAAACAAACTAGGTAAATACTGGCAACAGCTAACTGAGCACCTGGTGCCCTTGAGGCCATCGTGGGGGCCCAGAGGAGCCCAGGCTGAAAGGGGAGAGTGGGGACGGCACTAGCAAAGGCCAGAGGGACAGGTCAGGCCATGGAGAAAATGCAGCATGTTGATTTTATTACCCTCTCCCTTCCTTTTTTTTTTTTTTTTTTAAAAAAATGTATTATTCAGGCCCATGGCATATTTACAGACCTACCCGGAGTTGTTAGGAGAGTTGAAGGAGATAATGGAATGAAAATGCTGTGAAAACGTGATAGACTCTACAAATGTTAGTCCTTATTATCACCTTATTATCAGGCTTATTATCCTCACACCTGGGTATTATCGAGGCTGATAAAATGACAGCACTGGAAGGGATCCCACAGGTCACCCAGACCATCCGCTGCCTCTCAGCCAGGGTTGGGTGGGGTGAGAACGGCGTCTTGGAGGGAGGTCCTCTTTAAGAAAAAGAACGAAAACTACAAGCAACATGAATACAGAAATGAAGATTTATTCAGAATGAGAAATCACAACAAATTATGCATTTCAAAAAGCTGAAAGTTGATATATAGACATCACAAAAACCCAGAAAAGAATAAAAATATATTTTATAAACAATTATTGATCCTCTGCTGGCACTCATCTATAATATTTTTACCTTGCATGTTTTGGCTGTATGTTCTCTGATTTCTTCACAGGACAATAATTTTGTGTTATCATTTTCTATAGGGAGAAGAAAAGGTAATTCCGTCTTTCCTATAAACATGGTTGGTCCAAGTTTGGTTTTTCATCCTCAGTAGTTTGAAAACGTGCATCTTTCAGCTTCTTTGCTTGGCGTTGGTAATGTCACACCTCAGCCATTCTCTGTCCAGCTGTGTGAGCTCCTGATCAGCCTCCCAGGCCTTTGTCCCTCAATTCCCCCTCAGCTGCAGCAGCTCAGTCACAGCCTTGCCCACATGGGCACCTGCCCCTCGCCTGCCTCTGCTGCTCCAGTCCTGGGGTAGGGGATAGAGTGACCTCTGAGTGGGAGGCTGAGCAGGGTCTTATTGGCTCTTTCTTCCTGGAGTTGAAGTGTGCGGAGCTTTGGTGAGTGAGGCCCCCCAGAAACACGTGGGAGCCCTGCCATTGAAGGTGGGGTGCACCTGTAGTCCAGGACCCTGCTGGGGAGTAGTGTGTGACCTTTGCTGGGACAATATGCCCTGCTGGGGCCACTGTGGCCTCCCAGCCAGCTCTCAAATATACTGTATTGAGGCACAGAAAGGCCAGTTTTGGGTGTAGGGCCATGAGGTGCGGGCTGTGGTGGCCTCATGGTCAATCCCCCTCTGGTCCTGGGTTAGCATTTCCCAGACGGGCCTGGGATGCCCTGTAAGAAGAGGCTCCCTGGTTGTCTTAGTTCAGGCTACAAAGTACCTTAGACTGGGTGGCTTATAAACAACAGTCATTGATTTCTCACAGCTTTGGCGGCTGGAAGTCTGAGCTGGAATGCCAACACCATGGAGTTCTGGTGAGGGCCCTCTTCTGGGCTGCAGCCAGTCAACTTCTTCTATCCTTGCATGGTGGAAAGAGGGCAACAGGCTCTCTGGTCTCTTCTTAAAAGGTTGGTAATCCCATTCACAAGGGCTCCACCCTCATGACCCAATCACCTCTCAGAGGCCTCACCGCCTAATGCCCTCATTTTGGGGATTAAATCTCAACATATAAATTGGGTAGTGGGGGGCGCGATACACATTCAGTCCATAACATGTGGGAGACTCTATATTACCATTACCATGTTAAATACTCTGAGAAGCCCTTCGGTAAAGAAACCTGATTGGGTGAATGAAACTTTCCCCCAAAGTTTCCCACAGAACCCTTCTTTCATCCAACATGTATTAACATCTCGCATTTAAGAAAACACCGTCACATAGAGACTTCCTGAGAGAGAAGTAAGGGTAATGAAGGTCCCAGACCCCATAGGAGACCCCACAACTGGTTTCCTCCTCGGGATATAAGACACTTTTGTGGCACATCTTTCTCAGTGATGTTACATTCAACTCGGGCTAGAAGGAGCCTGACACTCACTGGACACAGGCTTGAATTGGATTTAATTTAACATAACCAGGCCGGGCATGGTGGTTCACGCCTGTAATCTCAGCACTTTAGGAGGCCAAGGTGGGAGGATTGCTTGAGCTCAAGAGTTCAAGACCAGCCTGGGCAATACAGTGAGACCCCATGTCAATTAGAAGAAAAAAAAAGAAGAAGAAGAAGGCCAGGCACGGTGGCTCATGCCTGTAATCCCAGCACTTTGGGAGGCTGAGGTGGGCGGATCATGAGGTCAAGAGATGGAGACCATCCTGGCCAGCATGGTGAAACTCTGTCTCTACTAAAAATACGAAAATTACTTGGGCGTGTTGGTACATGCCTGTAGTTCCAGCTACTCAGGAAGCTAAGGCAGGAGAACTGCTTAAACCCAGGAGGTGGTAGTTGTAGTGAGCCGAGATCACACCACTGCACTCCAGCCTGGTGACAGAGCGAGACTCTGTCAAAAAAAAAAAAAAAAAAAAAAAAAAACGAAAATAATTTAACATAACTTTTCAAGTTAGTTAAAGAAAACCTAGCTAGGCCCATACTAGGAGTGGAGGGAGCTTGGGTAAACTGGGGCAAGACGGGCATCCAAGCATGGAGGACAGGGATACTGTTCAGAGTTTAGAAAAATTGAAGACAGAAAATCAGAACTTGGGCTGGGTGAGGTGGTTCACACTTGTAATCTCAGCACTTTGGGAGACTGAGGTGGGCATATCACTTGAGGCCAAGAGTTCAAGACCAGCCTGGCCAACATGGCAAAACCTCATCTCTACTAAAAAATACAAAATTAGCTGGGCACAGTGGTGCATACTTGTAATCCCCACTACTTGGGAGGTTGAGGTGGGAGAATTGCTTGAACCCAGGTGACCGAGGTTGCAACGAGCCGAGGTTGCAACGAGCCGAGATTGCACCACTGCATTCCAGTCTGGGTGACGGAAGGAGACTCTGTCTCAAAAAAAAAAAAAAAAAAAAAAAAATCAGAAATCACTGCCTAAAAACCAAACTGCTTCAAGCACAGGGCAGTCCATACAGCCTCAGACTTACCACTGAGAATCCAGACGAGCCATGCTTTGAGTGGCTGAGCTCCAGTCATAAAGACTAGACCTTCCCAGAGGAAAGATGTGCAGGTATAGGAGACACACACAGGTTAACCTGTAGCTTTGGGGGTAAAAGGCCCTCTAGGGATTTATATGTGGATAACAGGAGAGGGGAAAGGAAGGATTGGTGCAGAATTCATGAAAAGCCGCTTGACCTGGTGTGAGAAATGGATGATGTGACGGACATCAAGCAGACACCACAGGTCGTTATTTTAACTCTCTGGAATCTTGTAGAAAGTATTATTCAGCTCCTGACTTCCCTTAAGAATAACAATTACCCATGGTGCATTTGCACATTTGGAAAGATCTGAACAAAAAGGGCCTAATAAATGGCAGGTGGATAAAGTTGGTACATAGGGAACTGGTTAAACAAGTTCTAAAAAGCCTCCTGCTTCCAGCAGAGATAGCCATAGTTCATATAAGTGGCCATCAGAAAGGAAACACTATAGAAGCTGTAGGGAGCAGGCTTGCAGATAAAGCTGCTAAGCAAGGCTCTATGAAGGAAGAAGTTAAACTGTTTAGCCTAAACCCAGGTATCCCTAAGGTGGCATTAAAACCTCAATTTTCTAAGGAGGAGGAGGAGGAAAAACTGGTCAAAATAAGGGCCACTCAAACTAAGGATAGGAGGTGGATGCTCCCTGATGGGAGAGAAATAATAAGCAAACCCATAAGAGAATCAATGTCTATACTGCATAAGGGAGTCACTGGGGTCCCCAGACCATGTGTGATGTAATACTCAAGAATTAGGGGTGTATAGGGATTTATACCCTTGCTAAACAAGTGTGTGGGGGTTGTGTAAACTGCCAGAGAATGAACAAAAAGGTAGTTAAAAAACAGACTACCGGAAGAAGACCTGCTGGGTTAAGGCCATTTCAAAGCATTCCCATATTTAGGCAGGACTACTAACCTTCCTATTGTGGAAATAAGAACCAATTTTTAAGAAATTATGTACTGGCCATATCCTCCACCCTGTCATCCCTTAGGTTAAAAGAACTTCTAACTCAAACCCCGCCTCTTAAGTTCACAACTCACCACTTCCAGCCTGGCATCTCGGTGCTAATTAAGACTTGGAAAGAAGACCAGCTCCACCCAAGCTGAGAAGGCTCCTGTCAAGTGCTCCTGATCACTAAGACAGCCATAGGAACAGCTGAATGGGGGTAAACACATGACGCTCGGTCAAAACACTGATAAAAGAACTCCCGGAAGGAAGGGGAAAGGGTAGATGGGAAGTGTATAAATCACCTAAGGAACGCTTAAAGCTAACTCTAAGGAAAACCTAGAAGGAAGCTATAAGCCGGCGCCATCATTGGGGGCGAAAATGTTTAGGATTAGTCCTAACACAAGGGGTAAAAGGAGACCTAAAAATTAAATAGGGCCCAGTACTAGGGATGAAAAATAGGGAATATCCAATCAAACTAATAGTCAACATGATTAGAACCTCCACCCCTAAGACCAGACAATAAAGTTCAATGCCTACCAAGTCTTACATTGAGGGAATTTAGGAAACCAAAGGCAGCTGTCAAAAGCAAACAAATATCTATGTCCTGAAACAGGTCGCTATTAGGGAAAGCCCTGTGCTAGCTGGAGTGAGGTCTGATGGACCACCCAGTGTCAAGGCTGGGTAAGTCATTCTTCCAAAAACAAACTCTTAAAAAATAAAATACATTTGTATAAGGACCCTACACCACCTAACTGTAGAAAATTAAAATGCGATCCTATATTAATTACCATAAACAACCCAGCTACTCTAGACCAGGAACTTTGGAGGTATGGATTAGGAATAAATATCTCAGGAAGGGATCCCGTGGGACAGCTAGCTTTTAGGCTAGTCACCAACTCCACTCCGAGCCCACTCAGGATTACTATAACCCCCTATCACACTACTTCCTTTAATTCACCAAACAATAACCCTAAAAACGTAAAAATAATTAAGGTGATTAACTTAAGGCAAACTTTAGAAATTAAGACTGGATATGGGATGTAAATGCCTGGGTCGAATGGGTCAAATTTTCAGTACTAGCTCTTAATAAAGGTGACTGTTATGCATGCTCTGCTGGGCAGCTTCAGGCACAGGTAGTTCCGTTTCCACTAGGAAAGGATACCAGTCCCAAAGGAATGCGTTGTATGTTCGCTCTATACCAGGACAGGGATGCATGGGGTAATAAGATCTGCAAAAGTCTATCACTGCTCTTTCCTGCATTGCGGAGGTCAGTTCCTAAAGCAATCCCCTCGTTCTCCATAGGAAATATAAACCACTCCTCTTGTCTCTCTAGGCAGGGTGTAGAGTTCAACTCTCAACTTGTACCCACATCCTAAACATTACTGGTAAGTCAAACAAAGGCAACTACTTGGCTCTTCATATACCCCCGCTAATGTCTGGTGGTATTGTGGGAAAAGGAACCTCTGCGACCTGTTACTGTCCAATTGAACCTAGACTTGTGCCTTAGTTTAACTGGTCATTCCATTCACCTTGGCATTCCATGAAACTCCCAAAAATCCACATGGCCACCAAAGTTGGAGAGATCTAACAAATTCCTTTAATCCCAACATTTATATTAACTCAATAAGAGCCACTAAAGGAGTACCTAATGAATTTCAGGACCAAAGGACACAAAAATAAATGTGGAAATGGGACCAGTAGAGGTAAAAAGAAAAAGAGGAGGGAATTGGAGGAAATAATGTATATAGCCGTCCATTTCCAAAACAAAGTGCCTTAAATGGGCTTAGGATAGCAAACTACAAAAGAAACTGAATATACTAGGTCCCTGCTTGAATAGCCAATGCCTGCTTGTCAGCCTCCCCTTCCCCCTACCACCCCACTTAGTTAGGTTCCGTCACCGGAACCAAAATAGTTTGGTCTAAAATAAAAGTTTACTAGTCTGCAAAATAGCTCACTTTGTCTGTTCTTATCAGTCTGCCCAGCTACTTAGGTCATAAATCAAACACTTGAAGAGCCCCTGAGCTAACTAGGATTGCAATGCATTGTGGGCTGCAACAAAATGTAGCAAGACAACCCTAAAGAAAACACCCAAAGCCCCTGCCTAACAATCAATATGTGACGTCTGTCCGGGAAAATTGCAACCCTATAGTACTCAGCCTATGAAGAATGGCGGGGAAGGACCTGCAAGCTAGGGGATAAATTGCTTGTTAAAACTGTGCTGGGTGTGCCTGTGTGCCAAACACACAATCTTGCAAAGCTGTCATTAAAAGTCTCACTTTGCTGTTCTCTGGGTCTCTAAGTCCATTCTTTGGGTTTGAACAGTTAAGTTTGTTTCTCATAGTTTGAATGCTTATTTTTGTACTAAATGTTGTACTAGTTATCTCATGTTTGCTGCCTTATTTAATTCTCACAACAAACCTACAAAGCAGTGGTATTCTTTCCATTTCACGGATGAACAAACTGAGGTTTGCAGAGGTTAAGTAACTAATGCAAGCAAATGGGTAATGGATGATGGAATGGGCTGTGAATTCAGGTTTTCTTGTATCACCTGACCACAGGCTAAATGACAAGGGCTACTCTGGGGTCAATGACAGCTCATAAGACCCAGAACCCATGCATGCCTGTCAGGGCAGAGAAATTGAGTCTGTTTGGAAGCCAACTTAAGCCTTAGGAATATAGCCTTTAGAGCAAACGGTTTTAACCCAGGTCAGCAGATGGAATTCATGGGGTCTATGAACTTGGATGAGAAACACTTCCGCGTCATTTTCACTAACCTTTCACTGAATTTAGCACCTCCCTCACCTATCACATAGGCAATAAATCAGTGTTGGCCAGACCTGTAACTTTGCCATTGAAAGAAACTACAGATATCTGCATTTCACATTACAGTGTTTACCAGTATCTCAAAATACTGTTTACGCAATTTGTCATGACTTTGCATTTATAATGGTTATTAGACCTGCCGTAGACTTTGTTATTTGTTACTCATAATATACATATATATATAATTTTGTTATGTATTAGTTTTCAAAAGTGTTTTGATAACTGTGGTTTAACATAATTCATTGGTCTTATTTTATGCACTTAAAAATATTCTTCTGGGAAAGCCTCCATACGCCCCACCAGATTGTCAGAGGACTCCAGCTACAGAACGGTTTCGATGCCCTGACTCAGCAAGAGTGGCTGAGCCAAATCCTGACTGTATCATTTACCAGCTGGAGGACATTAAGTTCTGTAGCCTTGTGGGATGTCTCTCCTAAATCAGGGTTCCTCAGCCTTGGCCCTGTTCATGTTAGGGCTGCATAGTTCTTTGCTGGGGATGGTATGGGGGTGGTTGGGGCTAGCCTGTGCACTGTGGGATGTGTGATATTCCTGGCCTTGACCCACAAGATGCAATAGCACCCCATCCCTGGTTGTGACGACCCAAAATGTCTCCCCCAGACGTTGTCACATGCCCCTGTGGGCAAGATGGCCCAGTTGAGAACTGCTGTGCTAGATGTGCAATGTGATATTAGAGGATTCTTGGGAGATCACTGCGATCATGCCTCCATGCCTGCGTGCTCAATGAGGTGCTCTATCCTGCTTTTGTTAGGACAGCAGATTTCTGTAAGGTCAGGGTCAAGAGGACTGGTCTCTCAGCCTGGGAGTCCACAAGAAAGTCCCTCTAGAGTGTTGGCAGCCCGCACCATGGTGATTCCAACTGGGAGTCCAGGGGAGCCCAGTCCTGGCGAGCTGACGATGGGATGGAGAAGAACAGTGACTCATGGGTGCCTATGGGTGCCCCAGATCTGATAGAGAGGAGGGGCTAACCCCAGATAGGCAGGCGTGTAGAAGATGCCTTCTCCAACCTCAGGGGACTCTTGGTTCTTTCAGAGCCAGAAGAACGAGGATGGTAGGGCCGCAGGCTGCCCTAAAGGGTGGTGCAGTGCTGCAGGAGATGAAGAGAAAGGGGCATGTTTAAATTCCTTTGGAGTACTGAAGGGGAAGTAACAGAATGGTGAGAGCAGCTCCTGGTTTTGAGTGCTGACACCATGCCAGGTGCCATTCTAAGCAGTCTATGTCATCATGGTACTTTCTTAGCTAACTAGGAGGTAGATGCTGTCAATGTCCTCATTTGGCAAGGCTCTGAGGCTTAAATGTCCACTGTCTTGCCTGACTTTGCTTCTGTAAATGACAGAACTGAAATTTAAGCCCAGGTGTGTCTAATTTCAGTGCCCATGAGTTAAACCAGTAGGTAGCACTGCCCAAGTGCCATTCCAGATACCCAGAAAACCCAAAGCTGATATTACTAAACAAAGGTTAAGGGCCCGGGAGAAACTACAGAGGTCAGAGCACTCCTATGAGACCGGAGGGGCTCATCTGGGACAGTGTTTGATAAAAATGGAGGAGAAGGTGGGCCTTCTGTGGACCTCCTGTGACCTATGGACTTGTGAATTCCTTGTCTTGTGAATTCCGTGCTGATCTTAGACAAGCATCTGGATCAATTACTAAACCTATGTCTCGTCAGCCCTTAGATGCCAAATGCATGCTTGATAAGAATCATTGTAATTTTTTGACTTTTTAATAATAGCCATTCTGACTGGTGTGAGATTGTTCTGTATTTTTGTTCTAAACAAATATTCTTTTTATAACAACAACAAAAGAATCACTGTAAGATCGTAAGTTAACAAAGAACAAATCATGCCAGACCAACTTTGTTCTTCTTTATGGCTCTGCTCTCCTGATGGCTTGGGTGGGAGGTGGGGGTGGAGGGGAATCTGCAGATGGCTTTCCATAGAGCATCTGTTCCCAGCTCTCGTGAAATCCGTGAGGATAGATTTGGAAACATGAGCTAGACAATACCAGGGCAGGCTGCTTTCTGGTGGGTTAAAGACCTGTGCTCCAAGGGAACTGATTAGCCAATATGGGCTTAGAGGAATTCTCAGTGGCAAACTGGATATGATTCAACAATCAGAATGAAAAATGTCACCGTGACATACTTGTGGAGAAAAGCAAACAGCACGAAGCAAGTAGGTTTTCACTATATCTGAGATACCAGGGAGGGGAGCCAGTATTACAAAATTGTCTGGATTTAATGATGATGATAATAGCTAACACCTTTAAGTATGTACTCTGTGCCAGGTGTGGTTCTAAGCACTTTACACAAATTAGTTCCTTTAGCACCTCCCAACAACCCTACGAAGTAGGTTATATTATTTTCCACATTTTACAGTTGAGGAAACTGAAGCAGAGAATGATTTCATAGCTACCAGATGCCTGAGATTTAGAGTCCCATTCAGTGCTGAGATTGTATTGGAAGGTGGGGAAAGAGTGGCTTGGATGTGCACAAAAAGAAGATAGTCATGGTGTGCCAAGGGGCTCAGCTGTCCCTTTCTCTGGGAGATCTTCTCTACCTTCCAGGTGGAGTTAGCGGCCTCTCCTGTGTACTCGCAAGGCACCCCGCACATGGTGCTGTCCCTGCCCCTCCCCGAGGTCTATAATTTCCTATGTGCATGTCTGCCTCCCCTTTAGACTCATTTCATCCACATGGAACCCTCAGCTTTGAGCAGAGTGGCAATGCTGGGGTTTCCATAAGTGTTGGTAAGGGGACTGAAATGAATGTAAAGATTGTAGAGTATGAAGAAAAGATAGAAGGCCCTGGAGTCAGGGGGCATGCATGTGCGACAAAATCTCAACCAAATGCCACAGGAGATGGGAGGATAGAAGGAAGAAGTTGTCATCCCCTGGAACATGGTATTGAGGGAACCTGTGGGATGGTCTTTCCCCAAGTCCTCGATGGCCTTGGGGGGAGAGACCATGGTATAGACCCACTGGCCTCTCATAAGCTTCTCCAGCCGCACAAGCCAAGAAGCCTATGAAGTCTATGGAGTTTCAAGTTCTGCACACTGGGTCACTCTCCTTTTCCTTTTAAAGTAAAGAGATCAAGAAGACAGGGAGGAAATGTAAACATATATTGGAAAGTATGTGGTATATTGACTAAAGTCAATAGTTTACATTAGGTTTGGCTCTTGACTTTAGTTAATATTATATACCACATGTTGGTTAGTCAATTGTAACAGTTGTACCACACTAATGCAAGATGTTAAATTAAAAAAAGGTGTGTGTGTGTGTGTGTGTGTGTGAGACAGAGAGAGAAAGTGAAAGGCAGAGACAGATGAGGTGTATGGGATCTCTATCTTTTTGAGCAATTGTTCCATAAACCTAAAATTGTTCTAAAAAGTAAAATATATTAATACAGAGATCTCTGTGATCGCACCTAGAGCATACCCGGGAAATGCTGCTGATGCACTCAGGAATCAGAAAACTATACAGAGAAGGGCGCCCTCCTCAGTCCTTGAGGTAGACAGATGTAGAAATAGGCTCAGCCAAGATCAAATGTAACGTGCTCACTTTCTTTCCGCTTCCCTCCAATAAGTATGCAGTAGGTGAACATGCTCCATAGAATGGGAAATGCTACACAATTATTAAAAACTTGTGGGCTAAATCAATCTAAGAGATTTATTTGGGCTTTTAGTTGCTTCAAGTCATTATACTCAAGTGGACTCCAGGAGGGGTAGCCTTGGCATCTGCTCCTTCTGGCCAAGGACCAAATGGATTGGGGTCCCGAGCACAGCCACAGGAGGCCAGAATGGCTGTAACTGGTGTCTCTTGTCCTGATCAGAGGGTGAGGGCGGCTTCAGAGTTTCGAGAGTGTGGACCCTATCCTAAGGGGGCACTGGGACAGGGCTGCTCCTGAGCTGGGAGAAGGCAGTTGCTGAGGGGTGGAGGAGAAGGAGTGAGCAGCTGCTAAGAGAGCTGGCAGGAGTGGAGCTGGATGATGTTTGACTCTGGATTACAAAAATTTTTTAAGCAAGCAAAGAGAATTTCCACCCTGCCAGAGCTGGGAGACCTTTGAGACCATCTCTTCCATCCTCTCACTCCATAGCTGAGAAAACGGGGCCTGGAGGGATCCCCCAGGGACCCAGTGGCAGTCCCATGCTAGGCTGCGCTGTCCCTGACTCCTAGGCTCATGCTTTGTAGACTGAATGGGCCTGCAACACAGCTCTCAAGCCTGAGCACTTCTCCCATCTCACCCAAGTAACTCCTCTGCCTTGAGCCTTTTAATGGCTTCTCATTCTGACAGGAACCACTTACCTCCCCTGCCACGGTATCTCAGGCCTTGACAGGCTGTCCTTCTCATCTCTCCAGTCCCATCTCTCTCCCCTTCTACCTACCTCCCCGCCCCCACCCAGCCTCCTCTCCATCCCCAACCCCGAGGCCCTGGAAGCACTGAACACCCCTATGTTTCCCACCCACCCAGCTGTCCTTTGTCTCTGGGACAGGATGTGTGCTCTTCCACCCCCAGTTCATCTCCCACTCTGCCTGCTACCAGCAGGGCTGCCATTTCCAGGACAGCCTTCCCTGAGAGTCCAGGTCTAGGTCAAGTGTCCTGTAGTCCCTCGACTGTAGCTGTCGGCCTACCAGCCCTTATTTCCCACTGGGCCGGAGAGCACAGATAGATCCTGGCGCAGAGGAGGTGCTTCATAAATATTTATTGACTGAAACAGGGTCTATAAATACTTCTTATAGGCTACAAGCAGAAAATATTAGTCTCAATTCCCTCAGTCTCCCTCTCATCCCCTTCCCCCACCTCTCTATGCATCTGCATAGATGCATAGAGAGGTGGTTTAGGTTCCTTTTCCCCATGGCCCCATGGCCCTGGAGAACCAGTGGGACAGGGCACCAGGGGCAGCCGCAGTGGCTCTGAACACGTGGATAGGATGAGGCTCTAAGTACGGCAGGTTCATGGCTCCTATTCAGGTAGCTGGACTACTTCCTTGGCCATTTAAAACAAGGCATGACTGGTTTTTATCCCTGTGTGGAGATGGTACAAAGGCTGCTACAGCAGCTGAGCACGGCTGGTGGATGCACACACGCTCTGCATTAAGTTTTATGCTTTCAACACCACCCATGCTCAGTGTCTGCCCTCCCTGACAAGTGACTGCTGCTCTCCGGGGCTCTGCTCTGCCTGCTAGACCAGTCATCTTTACTGTGGTCTTTCCCCTTTATTGCCTTGGGAATGTATGGGCATTAACTTTTATGCTTTAAATCTAAAATAGATGATAAAATTAGGGAAGCAGGTTAGTGTTAATCTACAGGGTTGCCTGTGGAAATAATCTGAGTCCTTCAGAGTCCTTGAGGGAATTTCTGAGGTTGTCCTCCCCTCCCTGAGCAAAACTTTCTGTAGCATGCAGAGAAGGGCTGTGGTTGGAAGGAGGTCAAATGCCCATGAGCCAAGGAGTGAAAACTTCCCTTTGCATGGCAAACTCAGCACATAGAAGCCAGGGGATGGGCTCTGGGAAGAGGAACCCAGAGGAATGGGGGTAGCACATGTCAGTCTGTCTGCTTTGGGCAGACCCAAATAAGCTTCACCTGCAAACACATTCGAGGGGGAAGGAACCAAGGCAGGCCACAGGTGACTGGTATGCATATGGAGTTCATCACCCACATAAACGCTCCCACCCTCTCACACGGGGCAGCGGCTGTCATTTATCAAATGCCCGCTTTGCACTGGGTGCTTGACTTACATTAGCTGTCATCTTTTCCAAAGCCCAGTGAGGAAGGCAGAAGTAAACTTTCTCTAATTTCTACATGAAGACATTGAGATACACGGCCAGCTGGTAGCAGAGGTAAGTTTTGAAGCCAGGCAATGAGCCCGTTCTAAAGCCCACGCTCTCTCATGATTTTGCACTGCCTCTGCAGGAATTCCTAGAGATTAGGACCATATTAGGGGAGAGGGATGGGGTCTGCCTGCCAGGCATAGAGAGAACAAAGAAGTGGGAGAGGCACCTGGAGCTGGCAGGGCTGTAGCCCACCAGCCTTTGCATTTGACAGTCCTAGGCCTGCTGTGCGGCCAGGGGGCAAACACTTCTGCAGGGACAGGACAGGCAGCTTTGGCTGTGTGCCAGCTGCTGGGTAGGCTGTAATTAGGTGGGAAAGGCTCTAAATGTTCCACACGGGCAAATCACAACCTTGCGATTAAAAAAAGCTACATGGAAGTGGAGTGTGAAGGCACCTGTGACTTCTGCTGTGCTTGTCATGGGGAGCAAGTCAGCCAGAAAACTGCTGCTCTGCAGTTCCTTGGATCCAACACTGAGCTGAACCTTTCAGGCTGACTTGATGGCACACCCTTGGCTTTGCCACTGCACCCACTTGAACGCACTGCTGAGGGGCAGCCTTCTTGCCCTCTCCCAAACTAGAAAGCACCGTGCTGGGCATGGTTCACTCACAACACACTGATAAGGCACAATACACAATACAGCCCCACCTGTTCCAAACCTCCTCATTCCTGAGCGCTGTGAGAGAGGCTGGCTCTGTTCAGTCGTATCCAGGAGGCCTCGGGGGATTTTTAAAAGAAAAGAAAATTGGGATCATGACATGTTTGGAATATCACGAGGATTTTTTCCTGCCATGTAAGTGCACTATAATGAGAAAAAACAACCACTGTAAACAATATTTGTGGGTGAGACTCTGATGTGACCCCAAAGTAGATGGATCTAGGGCAGAGGCCCAGTGACTTGGTTAGACACTGTCTGATGCTGCAAGTAAGCAGGCTCTGCCCTATCAGCCTCTGTTTTAGGATAATGTGGACACTAATAACTTGATGTATGTGGCACCAGTGTGCTGTAGTTTGGATGTTGGTCCTCTCTGAGTCTCATGTTGAAATGTGATCCCCAGTGTTGGAAATGGGGCCTAATGGGAGGTGTTTGGGTCACATGGTGGATCCCTCATAGATGGCCTGCTACCAGTCTTGCAATGAGTGAGTTCTTGCTCTGTTAGCTTCCATGAGAGCTTTTTTTTTTTTTTTTTTTTTTTTTTTTTTTTTTTTTTTTTGAGAAGGAGTTTCGCTCTTGTTGCCCAGGCTGGAGTGCAATGGCACAATCTCAGCTCGCTGCAACTTCCACCTCCTGGGTTCAAGCGATTCTCCTGCTTCAGCCTCCTGAGTAGCTGGGATTACAGGCATGCATCACCATGCCCTACTAATTTTGTATTTTTAGTAGAGATGGGGTTTCTCCATGTTGGTCAGGCTGGTCTCAAACTCCCAACATCAGGTGATCCGCTGGTCTTGGCCTCCCAAAGTGTTGGGATTACAGGCATGAACCATTGTGCCTGGCCAAGAGCTGGTTGTTAAAAAGAACCTGGCACCTCCCTCCCTCTCTCTTGCCTCCTCTCGCCATGTAATCTGTGCACATGCAGGCTCCCCTTCACCTTCCGCCAGGAGTGGAAGCAGCCTGAGGCCCTCACCAGATGCAGATGCCAGTACCATGCTTCCTATACAGCCTGCAGAAACTTGAGACAAATAAACCTCTTTTCTTTATAAATTACCCAGCCTCAGATGTTTCTTTATAGTAACACAAATGGACAAAGATAGAAAACTGGTGCCGAGGAGTAGGGCATCACTATAAAGATATCTGAAAATGTAGAAGCGGCTTTGGAACTTCACCCAGTTATGGGTGAAGGCTGGAAGAGTTTGGAGGGCTCAGAAGAAGAGAAAAAGATGAGAAAGTTTGAAATTTCTTAAGGATTGGTTAAGTTGTTGTGACCAAAATGCTGTTATAAATATAGGCAGTAAAGGCCATACTGACAAGGTTTCAGATGGAAATGAGGAACTTATTGGGAACTGGAGCAAAGGCCAGCATTGTCATAAATTGGCAAATAACTTGGCTGCCTTGTGTCCATGCCCTAGGGCTTTGTGGAAGGCTGAATTTGAGTGATGACCTGGCTGGGCGTGGTGGCTCACACCTGTAATCTCAGCACTTTGGGAGGTTGAGGTGGGCAGATCATGAGGTCAGGAGTTCCAGACCAGCCTGGTCAACATGGTGAAACTCTGTCTCTACCAAAAATACAAAAATTAGCCAGGCATGGTGGTGCACACACCTGTAATACCAGCTACTTAGGAGGCTGAGAATCACTGAGAATCACTTGAATCCAGGAGGTGGAGGTTACAGTGGTCCGAGATCACACAGTGAGCCTGGGCAATAGAGTAAGATTCTGTCTGGGGGAAAAAAAAAAGAGTGATGACCTAGGGTATCTGGCAGAAGAAATTCCTAAGCAGCAAAGCATTCAACAAGTAACATGGCTGCTTTTAACAGTTTATGGTCAGGTATGAGAGCAAAGGAATGACCTAAAGTTGAAATTTGTAGTTAAAAGAGAAGCAGAGCATTAAAACTTGAAAAGTTTGCAGCCTGGCTATGGTAGAAAAGGAAAGAAGATTTTCAGGAAAATAATCCAAGGCTAGAGAGATTAGCAAGGAGAAAGGGAGCTGGGGGCTAACAGTCAAAACAATTGGAAAAAAGGCCCCAAATGCATTCAGAAATCTTCAAGGCTGCCCTTCCCATCACAGGCCCAGGGGCGTAGGAGGACAGAATGGTTTCAGGGGACAGGGCCCTGATGTTGCTGCCTTTCACCACCTTGGGTTGCTTCTCCCTGCATCTCTGCATTCTGGCTCTAGCCAGGGCTCAAAAGGTCCCTGGTACTGCTTGGTTCTACTATAGAAATAGAAGCAGTAAGCCTTGGCAGCCTCCATGTGGTGCTAAATCTGCAACTGCACAGAATGCAAGAGGGGTGGAGACTTGGCACCTTCCTCCTAGCCTTCAGAGGGTTTTGGAAAGCGTGGGTGCCCAGGAAGAAACCCTCCTCAGGGGCAGAACCCCTGCAGGGAGACTCTGCTAGAGCAGTGCCTAGTGGAGCTGTGGAATGAGGCTGCCATGGATACCTCAGAATTACAGAGCCACCAGCAGCATGCAACCTCAGGCTGGAAAAGCTGCAGGCACTAGACTCCAATCTGCAAAAATGGCCACATGGGCTGTGCCCAGCAAAGCCATGGGGTCAGTGCTACCTGAAGCCTTGAGAGCTCACCCCTCATCTAGGATGCTGGACATGGAGTCAAGGGAGATTATTTCGGACCTTTAAGATTTAGTGTCTGCCTTGCTGAGTTTTGAACTTCTGTGAGTCCTCTTACCCCTTTGTTTTGGCTGATTTCTCCCTTTTGGAATGGGGATGTTTACCCAATGTCTGTCCCACTATTGTATCTTGGAAGTAAACAACTTGATTTTGATTTTATAGGCTCACAGTATAAGGAAGTTCCCTTGAGTCTCAGATGAGATTATGGACTTCTGAGTTGATGCTGGAACAAGTTAAGACTTGGGGGACGAATGATTGTATTTTGCACTGAGAAAATCACATGAGATTTGGAAGCCTAGGGGGTAGAATTCTATAGTTTGGTTTGTTTGATCCCTCCAAATCTCATGTTGAAATTTGATCCCTAGTGTTGAAAGTGAGGCCTAATGGGAGGTGTTTGGGTCATGGGAAGGATCCCTCATGAATGGCTTGGTGCCAGCCTTGCAGTAATGAGTGAATTCTTGCTCTATTAGTTCCCACAAGAGCTGGCTGTTAAAAAAAAGCCTGGCCCCCTCCCCTTTCTCTGGCCTCCTCCTGCCATGTGATCTCTGTACATGCCAACTCTCTCTTTCCTTTCTGCCATGAGTGGAAGCACCCTGAAGCCTTTATGAGAAGCAGATGCTGGTGCCATGCTTCCTATACAGCCTGCAGAGCTGTGAGCCAAATACACTTTTTTTCTTTATGCATTACCCAGCCTCAGATATTCTTTATAGCAACACACGTGGACTAAGACACTCTAGTACCTGTCTCCCCAAGTGCTGTGGGCTGGAGAGGCATCCCTGTACTTGGTCTGCCAGCCAGGCAGCTTCATGTTGCTGCTGTCTACTTTGTAGGGGAGACTATCAGAGATAGCCCCTCATGCTGCTTCTGAATCGCCTGGTAGAAAATGAGGCACTTGCCCAGTGGTCTCTGAGACAACCTCTATTTAGGTGGTGAGCACTGTCTGTGTGTTATCTCCTTCCATCTCTTGTTCTTAATCTTACACTGAATCCCATCATCCATGATCACTGTCACCACCCTGCCCCTGCCCACCCGACTCTACTGCACTATTAAAGTCACACTTCAAACTGTCATTTTCTTTTTAATTTTTAATCAGTCTGTGTCAAGAAGAAACAGGACTTGATCAAGCTTCCAGCCCTCACCGCTCTATCAGCATAGTAATTTTATGGATCAGAGTTTTGTTTACATTTGTCTAAAACCAAGAGAAGGAAAGGAATCAACTCCACAGATCAGCATGTATTTGAAGAGACACTTCAGGATACTTTGGGAAATTTTTTAATCAATCAATTTCTTAGGAACAACACCCAGTGGGCACCATGAGACCCTCAAAGTAGGAATGCAGGAATGATAGGCAGGTGAGGTGGCTGAGCTATCTGGGCTGGGAGGCCAGCCTTCTGGAATCTTAGGACAAATAAAAGGGGTAAAAATCCAACCTCACACTTCTTTTGAAGGTGAGATATGTTTACAGAAACAATTTCTGTTTTGGAAAATAGATGTATGGTTGAATTTGGGGCTGGGGGGAACAATGACAATTGTCAACTAGAGAGAGGCTCATGATTCTGAGATAAATGTTAAGTCTTTTCAAAATGCTGAAACAAAACATTACCTTGGTTACTGTCTCCATCATGAGATGTATTTAAATACATTCTGACCATGTGTAAAACCCCCCAGATTTACCCAATGCATGGATCCATGTGCCACTCATGAATACAAACACTGATGATATGTTACCAGAAGACAGCACAGAGTTCACGAGCTCTACTTCATGAAAAAATTTCCAGAAAGCAGAGTCTGCCCGTCTTTTTCCTTTCCTTTCTCACTGGAACTGCCACATCCTGCTTTCATCTTGCTTCGAGTAGAGTTGTCTGGATGAAGGAAGATTCTCCAAATGTTACACAAGGACCTTTCCTTTGGGAGCCGGCCCCTTGCTGAGGGTGCAGGAGGCTCTGCTGTTCCTTCAGCAGCTCAACACAAACTTTCTGCAGAGGCT
Organism: Macaca thibetana thibetana; assembly: GCF_024542745.1. Lineage (NCBI taxonomy): Eukaryota > Metazoa > Chordata > Mammalia > Primates > Cercopithecidae > Macaca > Macaca thibetana. Next base: position 139,774,286 of record NC_065578.1, on the reverse strand, counting down.
GGCCCATCCAAATTTGGAGTCCAGAGCCAGTTGGAAGCAGGTTTTAGAAGCAAATTTACATAATGTGACATGCTTTCAGAGGGGGCGGGGAGGACTTGTCAGCCAATGGGATGCATGATGATTCGGTGGGATGTGCGTGGAATTGTCTCATGTTCCACAGCACGATACACATTTAACACCTCCATCCAAGACCGCGCGAGGGCTTTTCCGCTGCCCCGGTTCCCCATGGGTCTTGGCGAATCCTCAAATCTCATTTAAAAGCACTGCCATTGCAGTTTGTCAGCCTCACTGTGGAGCCTGAGATGCACAATGTGAATTGCGGTCCCCATGTAGGTAAGTTAGACATTTTGCCCCCAAGCTCTATCCTTCTGTGATCTCACTCCAAGATACAAGGTCCTTTCCCCAAAGGAGCAGGAAAGTCATCTGCATCCTGCCCCATATTAGGGATCTTCTTCCATTAGAGGAATCTCTGTAAAAGAAGAGACGGTTATTAGCTTAACATAACCAGAAGACACCATGACAATCTGGAATTATATGCCTCATTAAAATATCTACAGTTTCTCAAATCAGTGAGGAGAAGAAAATGTTAAGTTTCACATACCAGTTAATAACCAAAGAAATCAACCTCCTATACAACATCTCTCTGTAACAATTGTTTTTTTGCCAGAAAACAATTATGATCTTATTTCCAGTTCATAAAAAATAAAATGTTAGATTTTAACCATAGGCCCTAATGGTCCTACAAGCCAGAAAGTTGCAAATTCAAGTACAGAAAGGCAGTGTGGTTTACAGAAAAGGAACACTGTGGTGGCCCAGGAGACCTCTGTTTCCATGTTGTTACTGCCATTTACTCTCAATATAAGCCGAATTAGTGCTCTCATTTGCAAAGTGGCACTGGGGCTCCCCTCTGTAGGAAACAGAGACCTAATCAATCTGACACATTTCCCCTATTTTACCACGAATCTACCCTTCCTTATGACAGGTACACATACATCTTTTACTTCACATCTGGTAAAAATAACTTCTATGTACACAGAACTCTGGGGCTAGAACACACTGCTGGGCCCTAGTGCGTGCCTCTGGATCCTTCTTCCTGGCATGCATGTACCATCCTGTCCCTAAACCCCACTTCCAGAAGTCCTACCTAATTAAGGAATAAAGAAGAAAAACATTCCGGATCATAAGGACACTACATAAACAAAGCACCGGCCACTGTTGCCTTTCTACTCTGAATGGCTCACTGCCTTTTGGTGCCTCTTGAAATTTCCATTAATGGGCTCATTACTTGCAAGATGATGATCATTCCTTACAATAATTGGCCTTGCCCAAGGCCTCTACACGTAGAGAGAGCATGAAGCAATTTAAGCTGAGTGAGAGGTAAACAGATTGATTCGACTCTGTGCTGGGGGGTGGAGCGTGTAGAGCAAGGAGCTGGCTTGAAGATGCTGGTGCGGAGGTGTTTGCAGGTGTGGCTTGGGCCTTGGGGCAAGCACTTACCATCTGCAATGTCGATGCCTGGGCTGGTGGATGCCACCTCCTCCACCGTGCTGGCAATTGTGTCAGGGTTGTCTGAAGCAGGATGGGTACTCTCTTGGCACCTGGGAGGTGAATACAGACTCTGGAGCAGCTCGGAAGAGCCTGAGACGCTGTCACAGGCTTCTGACTCCCCTGGGCCTGTGTCCGTGTCCCCTGAGCCGGGGTATGCCGGGGGGCTCTGGTCGTCCACGGGTAAGGGGCAGCCCTGGCCTACAGAGGCCAGGTACCCGGGGCCTAAGGCACTCAAGCCGCCACTCACAGCCTCGTCATAGGACGGGAGCATGACAGGCACGCCGTCTACTACCACAAAGTCAGGGTCACTGCTGGAACTCCGGGGAGGCCCCCTGTGTAAAGGAAAGAAGTGCCAACATGTCAGAGCCATGCCACCCCGGGGATGAGGCCACCCACGCTCCTTCCTGCACTCAGGGTCCTCAGGGCCCACGGTGGGCAGCAGAGCCGGTATGGAGGATAATATGGAAGCACCAGCCTCCTTTCAGGGGCTCCTCTGGAAGACGATGCTGCCATCCCGGCTGCCGACTCTCTGGAGAGAGGAGGTCTTCTTCTTGTCACTCTCTCATGTCCTCCTATCTCCTCATGCTTTTCCCTTGCTCCTTTGACCTGTGGGCTTTGGCCTTCTGGCCATAAGCTCATGGGGCAGGGGACAACATAACCCTTTCTAACAGAGCATGCCAGCGCTCCTCCGCAGTGTCCTGTAGGATGGGATTGAAAGTGGGATAGCACTGTTAAAAGTATAGAAAATAGGCCAGGTGTGGTGACTCACACCGGCAATCCCAGAATTTTGGGAGGTTTTGCTTGAGCCCAGGAGTTTGAGACCAGCCTGGGCAACATAGTCAAACCCTGTTTATACAAAAAATAAAAATGTTAGCCACATGTGGTGGCATGTGCCTGTTGCCCCAGCTATTCAGGAGGCTGAGGCAGGAGGATCCCTGGCGCCAAGGAGTTTGAGGCTGTAGTGAGCCATGATCGCACCACTGCACTCCAGCCTGGGTAACAGAACGAGACCTTATCTCTTAAAAAACAAACAAACAAACAAACAAACAAACAAACAAACAAAAAACTGTAACTGTGGACTCTGAGTGCCCAGAGGGACTAGCTGGCCCCATGCTCATCATGTTTCTTTGTTGTTTTCTGCTATAGTATAAAAATCACTACATCTTAGTCTAGATAGAAACAAACAAACAAACAAAAAACTCAGGAAAGAAGGAAAAAAAAGGAAAGCTGTAAGCACCATGTCACTACCCTGTTCGAGCTGCACAGGCTCACCTCCACCTCCTTCCTCCCACCACTCATCTAAGGAAGGCCTGGGCTGCTGCTGTGAGGGCTCCAGGAGCCGCGGCAAATTGAGTCTGCCTGTCTGCAGGGCTCCCTCGCGAGGGCGCGCACGCAGCTCCTGGCTTGCTCCCTTTGCGTCTCAGTACTCTGCACATTCAACACTGTCCGATTGGAGCCTGGGGCATCTGACGTCACAGCCTGGGCTCCGTGTGACCCCCACACTCTGCTCCTGGCATCAAGAGGAACCCAGGGTGGCTAAGAAGTAGCCAATGGAACTTGGTTTCTTTTTTTTTTTTTTTTTTTTTTTTTTTGAGATGCAGTCTTGCTCTGTCACCCAGGCCGGAGTGCAATGGCGCGATCTCAGCTCATTGAAACCTCCGCCTCCCGGGCTCATGCGATTCTCCTGCCTCAGCCTCCTCAGTAGCTGGGATTACAGGCATGCACCACCACCCCCAGCTAATTTTTGTATTTTTAGGAGAGACAGGTTTCACCATGTTGGCTAGGCTGGTCTCGAACTCCTGACCTCAGGTGATCCACCTGCCTCGGACTCCTGGAGTGCTGGGATTATAGACATGAGCCACTGTGCCCGGTTGGAACTTGGTTTCTTATTGTCTCTGCTGGGAACTGGTGCTGAGGGAGGAGGCCAAAGGTAAAATATCAGGAAGAGAAGACCCAGCTGGGTGGGCAGACCCTGAATCTCTGAGTGCTGGCGGCAGGGGCTCTAAACCCAAGAAAATGAAATGTCTGGGGGTGGAGGGGAAGCAAAGGCTGTGTGTCTCTCTAATGCTCAAGTCCACTGACTTTTTGAAACATCTTGCAAAGACTTGGAGATTATGGTGGTGGACTCCTTGTCCCGAAGCTCTTAAAAGCTGCCCAGAGAGGGCAGGAGACCACCAAGATCGTGCTCTTCAGCGGGTAGAAGGCAGGAGGCGGGAGGAAAGGAGGAGCTTGCTCTGAGCCAGACTGCTCTCCCTCCACAGCCACCACTAGTTACTGCGTCCTTGACAATGATGCTCCCTTCCTCTCTGGCCACTTCGCTGTCTTGTGCTGGCCTCCTTCTCACTTGGGACTCCCTGCCTCCTCACTGTCCCTGGCACCTCCATGATGTCTAGGCCCGGGTGAACAGACGCCTCTCTTCTCCATTCCTCACCCTAACATTCCACACCCAGGCTACAGCTCCCACGATCTGGCAGCTTCCCCTCCACATGTCCCCACCATGCAACTTAGCTCTCATACACCCCTCATCAACATCCCTGCAGGCTCTACTTTTGTGGAACCTGGAGAAAAAAAGTCCATTATTGGTTTGCCCTTGAGATTCTGGTCATGTATTTGGATTCATGTCATGTATTTGAAGCCAACCTTCCCAAAACAACTCAAGAATAATATAAGACGAAAGACTCAAGGGCTGAAGAACATTGTGTGAAAGGGTTTTGAGAACATTTTTAAAAAACCTTAATACCTAGTGCATATCCTGGAAACTTTTCTTCCAAGAATATGGAGAAAAATAGCTCTGAGGGCCCTTTTAAAGTACTCGAATGCACTATCAATCACAGCCCTGTGGGTTGGCTTTCTCTTTGTAATCCTTAGGCCTTCTTGAGATACTATAATTGCTCAATGATAGGATACGGTCCCTTGATGAATATATAATAACGTGGAAGACAGAGAGTGGATAGCAGGTTGGAGAGGAAGGAAGGTTTCAGCATCGTAGCAAGAGCTTGCTGTGGCACCAGGATGGCACTAACACACCTCTGGGCCTGGGGAGGGATGCAGGTGACACCCACATCTAGCACACATTTGTGGCTAGGGAGAGAGGGATGTGCCTGTCAGGTTGTGACCATGGGGGGTGTCTGCTGCCAGGCAGGGAAGAATTGCTATGTGAGGAAGGCCACCCTGTGGGGTGTGAGGTTAAGGGCGAAGGCGGGCAGGTGCTGTCTCCAGCAGCTCTGCCCGCTTCCTTCACTCCTCTCACAGCTGGAAGGTGTGAGAGGCACACTGCATTTTCCTGGAGGGAAGAGAGAAGTGGTTAATTCCAGGAGCCTTCTCCTCCACGAGCAATAGTCCCTTTTTCAGGTACATATGACTCTAGGGACTAGGTTGTCCCTGTGGGCAAAAAAACAAATGCCCTTTTCTGAAGCATTAGGTTCTAAAATGAGAAGACTCTGACATGGCCACAGAAGGCAAGGAAAAGACAGCTTGTATCAGTGGCCCCTGGCTCGTGTTCTGCGGTGTTTTGCTATCCTTACCTCCTCTTCTTAATGCTCATAAACTTATCCTTTTGCTTTCTAAACTACTTCTCCCTCCAGGAACGATGACTGGCCAGCAGTAGTGCTGGGTGGCTCTTCTTTGTTCCTAAGGGTGCTGGTGCAGTTCTCGTTGGTGATGACCACTTGAGGCTGAAGATACAAAACCGAGCTGATTGGTGCAGCTGAGAAGGATGGAGAAGTGCCTTCCACATGTCCCACTTCAGGGGTTCAGATCAGACTTCATGGAAGACTCTCACTAGCCCTTTCCTGATTCTCCCTGGAATCAGGAAAGTCTTTTTTCCTTCCTGAGGCTTCTCAATGCCTAATACCTTTGTTCACACACCTCTGACCTGTGTCTCAGTCAGCTGTGTGCGCGTCTTACCCTCCCTATGAACTGAGCTGCGTGGTGCCTCCCTCCAGGGCCACATGCAGGGTGACCATGGTGGGAATGGTGCCCCTGGGTGGAGCAGTCCACAGCCCGCAGTCCTAACCCTGTGATCCCATCGCTTGCCCCCCATGATGCCCACCTGCGAAGGGTCTACTGCAAGAAGGAGGGGGAGAGCTAGGAAAGAAAGAGGAAAATGAGGTCTGTCTCCAGCTTGGTGCTCAAAACATCCCAGAACATGGTTTTTGCTCTCCCCTGTTTCCCTTAGGAGCTCCAGCTTTTCACTCATCACATTCTCTCTGCTGCTAAGGGTGGCTGCATTGAGTCAGACCTTGAGCCATAGCTGCCAAGACATGAAACTGACCTGGGGGGAAAGTGGGCCTTGAACTTGGTCTGGAACATCCTGGCCAGGATGACGAGCAGCAGCACCAGCAGCACACTGGTTGCTGTGAACGCCACAATCTTCCACGTGGTCAGGAGGGTCTCGTGGGTGCTGGGCCATGTTTGCTCTGCGTGAGGGAGAACAAAGCTGTATGTGAGGCTCCCAGACCATGAGAGGTGCCAAGGTTCCCCGTGGGCTCATTTGCTGGATTTATTTGGCACAAGAGATGTACGCAAGGTGCCTCTGATCCCCAGGGCTCCCCGGAGATACCATGTGCCCCTGCAGCTCACGGAAATTGCATCAGGATCCACCCTACACTAAAAACCTGTCTCTGGCATGGGCTCTGCCAGGTTGCAGACCTGCATGCTTACATTCTAGTCCCAGGCGCAGGCCTGGCACAGGCTCAAATAATGCATCTGCCTCTTGAGAACAAAGGTGGGCATCCCTCTTGCCTGGAGAAGTTGCTCCGAAATGGACCAAGGGCTAGGGGAGTGGGAAGCTGGGCCCTTTGTGAGTGTTCTGGGATATGCTGTGGGGTTGGGTAAAGCAAGAAACAGAGGGTAAAGGGGACCCCTGTTCCACAGCTCTGATGCCCTATCAACTGCCTGCCAGGTCAGGGGCAGCAGAAGCAGACCCTTCCAGAAGAGATTCTTATCCTTTGGGTACAGCCCACTCTGTCTGTCACCTAGACACCTCCCTGCCTTGTCATGCCCACCCTCTTAGACACTCTCTCTGCACTTCTCCCCTCGCTGGCTCACAGGATCATGCGTGCACCTCCAGAGACCCGGCATTAACAAGCGCTTCCTTGTGTCCAGGGGAGATGCATGCAGTCATCAGCACTGCTCAGGGCAGCATCCCCAGCCTGGAAAGGGCTGGGGAGAGTGGGAAGGAGACAGTGGGTGTATGCTGGCGCCCCAATCTCTATCCTGTGGTCACTGCCCGGGTGCACTGAGGTCAGTGGGGAAGGTGGTTTGCAAGTAAGTCATTTGCTTTTAACTATGAAGCCCTGAAGCTTGCAAATGGCCTATAGTTTTATAAGTGAGATCAGGTGTTACCCACAGTATCATTTGTATTCTGATATGCATCCTTGAATGGAAGAGAAAGGTAAAGTTATGCATCACTTCGGTCCAGGGCAATGCATGTAATTCTGGTCACACCCATAGGCCTGTGTCCTTACCAGTGGAAAGGGATAAGGCTGGGAGAAAAAAGAGTACAGAGGCTGGAGGTCCTTCCATGGAGGCTAGGGGTCTAGGGACCGTGTTCAGAGGGTCAGCATTTTAACCTGGGAATGGCAGGTTAATACTCCTGACCCTCTGAACAGGGTCCCTAGACCCCTAGCCTCCATGGAAGGACCTCCAGCAGACAGGTTAATACTCTTGACCCTGACCCTCTGAACAGGACCTATAAGCATCTGGCACAGAGCCCAACAGCAGCCCCATCGACCCGCAATGATATGTTTCAATATTCTGTTCCTGACACGGGGCGTGGGAGGAGAGATACAGCTTGGTACATAACCACCGCCCACTATGTGCAGATGGTCCAAGGAGGGTCCATCATCATCCAGGGCGAGACCTTCAGACTTACCTGATTTGATGCAGTAGACTTGATAGGAAGGAAACCACTCTCCATACTGGCAGGTGATATACTTGTAGTCGCTGGTGAGGCTGTAGCCAGGATCACAGTAAAACTCCACCACGGTTCCGTGGTTGTAGCGTTCACAAGGCCGCGGATGGCAGACGAAATCTCCGTGACTCACCATTGGAGGCAGTGGACAAACTTGGGCAGTAGGGGAGAATAAGAGTTTGAGAACCACATGCTCACCTTTGTCTGAAGCCCTTAAGACAAAGAATGGCCTAGGAGAACTCAGTTAAAGATGTGCTTATGGATTAATCATGAGGCTACTGAGTTGCACTAGAGATGATCTCTTTTTTAGTATTTCATGGAAGGTGGAATGGAAGCCTGCTGTAATATTCTGAGCACGTGCTTTTGTGACATGGCATTGTGAAGTACATCATAAAAGAGAGGTTCATTTTACAATGCAAAGAGTATGCCTATTCAATAGAGAGTATTAAGCTACTCTATTAATAATGCATGCTATTATGTGCCAGATAACCTAGTAAATAAAATTAAGATATTTCTGGACAAAATCTTTACTGAAAGGCAAAGTTATCCCAAGCCTGTTTCTGTGACGACAGTAGTAATTTGGGTCTATTAAAATCCAGGGCAGTGTCCCTAACCTGATCCCCTACAGCCCTGCTGAGGCTTGGCCAATGACGAACATGCAGCAGTTCTTCTAGCTCTGCCTGCAGAGCCAGGGCACGGCCTCCATGGTAACCAGAGTTAGGTGCTTTAGGCATGAGGCTTGGTTCTGCCACCATACCACACTGCATGACCTTAAGCAGATCCCTTAACCTCTTTGAGCCTTGATTTTTCTCCTCTGTCAAATGGAAGCTTATTCTATTCTAGGATGATGCCTTAGGGTTCTGACTCGAATATTCCATCATGTTAGGGGAAGAAAAAGTTGTTTTTAGTGTCCTATCTTGGTACTGCATTCTAGGTTGCAAGGTAAGAATGGTTCCATCTCTGTCCCAGAAAGACGGCTTCAGTGGGAGTTGGGTGCCTTTTATGCCACAAGGAGCTCTTTCTTGGATGAGGACTGAGAAATAAACAGTGCTGCCGCTTAAACATTCTTTAAAAAACAGTCAAACCACAGATTCTACCAATGCCAGCTTCAAACCCACACTCATGGAAACCAGTAAGAACTTTGGCCAAAAACAAACAAACAAACAAACAAAAAACCAACCAAAACCAAAAAGAGTTAACTTTTGATTCCCTTCCTTGGGGTAACCAAACACCCTGGCCAGTGCAGAACAGGCACTGCCCACCATACAGGCTAGAATAGGTGCCCTCTCCACACTGGCCACTGAAACTACTCACTGGCAGCAGTGGGTGCCCACTGAGGCTGGATAACAAGATGGCCCTCCCTGCAGAGCAGGCCACCCTGCTGGGGGTGTCCCGAGGTGTGTGAAGCAGGGTCAGAGGCAAGCTACAGGCACTCTCTCTAGTCCTGCAAACAAAACACTGCAGTGTAGATCTTGTTGGTTCTTTCAGAGAAGGGGAAACAGAAACTCACAGAAGCAACTAGAGTAGTGAGTAGAAGTCCAGACATGCCTAGACAGACCTAGGTCTGAATTCCGGCTGAACTACTCACCAGCTGAGTGACCCTAAACCAATCCCTGCTCTTCTCTGAGCTTCAGGGTCCTCAGCTGTACAAGAGTCTCTGAGGGCTATTTTGAGAAATGCTGGTGAGGGCTTAGTTCAGGGCTGATAAACTGTGATTGTTCAGGGAAAACCAGGACTCGAGTATCTAAAAAGATGGAATTTAACAAGGTGATGGCAAAGTGGAGAAGCCAGCAGGTACACCCTGAGATTAGTAAGAGTAGGAAGACACTACCACCCCTGGGCTGGTGGGATGACGGGGTCTTGTTGCTGGGGTCCCTAGTGGAAGGTGGAACCATGGAGGTCTGTCACGTGGGAACTGGAGCCTGGGGATGCTCAGACCCTGCTGGAGATGCCCCCAGGGTAGGAACAGTGAGGGAGAAGTAGCCTGGTCCTCCACCTGCCCACCGTCCAGGCTCCCTCTGGACAAAGCCAGTGGGGAGCCAGGTGCCAAGCGGATCTGGGAAACGGGTCTGTGGCGGACAGCCTGTCTAGATCTGGTGCAGTGCAGGGAAGGTCCAGGGGAGATCTGAGGCTGGCAGGCCCAGGGTGTGCTCAGTAAATGGTGGCTGTCAGGTGGCTGCTGTGCGGATCCCACAGGTGGACACTGGCAGAGATAGGTTTTGAACTCTAACTCTGAGGCCCAGGAGCTTTCTGTTGCCCTGCCCCAGGGTATCTCCTGGGCTGGCAAATGCAGTCACATAACCACTTGCATTTCCACAAACAAGGGCTCTTTTCAAATTTGCTGCCACCAGGGTGCTCTGGGAGCATCCCCAGGAAATAAAGCAGAAGGAAGCAAAGGGAAGGACAGCTGATGAGGAAGAGGAAGAGAGAAAAAGGCACTGGCTGTGTTGTTGAACTGGTTCTGGGAGATCCAGGGATGTGGCAGTAAGGGCTCTTCTCTCCTCGGAGGCCCTCCTCCATGCTGCTTCTCCTCTACTCAATTATTGGGAGAACACAAGGAAGGGGTCTCCAGTGGCCCCAGGACTGCCTGGGGACCCCCTTCCCTGCACTGCTGAAGGGTTCCCCAGCACTGCTGTACGCTCAGGAGCGGCATCTTCTCTGGGACAGGAGCCCCTTTCTGTGGTCAAGGGTATGGCAAGTGTCCATTGACAGATGAATGGATAAAGAAAATATGGGCAATATACACCACAGAATATTATTAAGCCTTAAAAAAGAAGGAAATCCTGCCATTTAGGACACAATGGATAAACCTGGAGGACATTCTGCTAAGTGAAATGAACCAAGCACAGAAAGACAGATACTGCACGATTTCACTTATATGTGAAATCTAAAAAAGTTGAATACATAAAAACGGGGAGCAGGACAGTGGTTACCAGGGTTGGGGAGGTGGAGGAAATCAGAAGATGTAGGTCAAAGGGTAAAATGGTGCAGTTCCATAGGATGAAGTCCAGAGCTCTGATGTATAGTATCCAGACTCCAGTTAATAATACTGTATTATACACTGGAAATTCACTAACAGAGTAGATTTCAGGAAATGGATTATGTTAAGTTACTTGACTGTATTAATCATTTCACTGTGTAGATGTATCTCAAAACATCATGTTGTACACCTTAAATATCTAACATTTTTATGAAACAGAAAAACGTACACAGAGCAGGAAGGCACTTCTCCTCAAAGGCTCTCTAAACAAGCCCCTGAGGGCCACTGTAGGATTAGAAAATTACCAAAACTGTTCTCAAAGCACAGAAAACGTCATAAAAGAGCCCACATAAATGTATGCAAGTTTGTTATCAGCAGCATTTTTTTCTCACTGGGCCTAAAGAATGAACGACTGTTCAAATCACTGCATTCACTCCGAGGCAAATGGTCCCATGGTGTGCTCAAGAATTTCTGTACCGTACAGATCAACCATTTGATCAATCATTTAATGAGCAAAGGCAGGCAGCACAGAGTGGCATATAGGGGCGTGGGCTGTGGAGTTACCCAAATTTGTGTTCAAACCTCAGCTCTACCACTGATGAGCTTCAGGGTGTTAGGCAGCTTGTTTGACTTCGTGGGGTCTTAGCTTTCCCGTCTGTCTAATGAGTGAAACAATTCCCAACTCCTCCAGTTGTTGCGAGGATTTGAAGATGTATGAAAACCGCATAACACAAATGCCAGGGACACAGTAGGCACTTAAGAAATAATAGCTATTAGTATCACTGGTCCAAACTTGCTGGGGTTCCCATGCTGCCCTTCCCATACTGGGGCACCACCAGGCTCCTTATGCAATTAGGATACCTGGGATTGCACCAGGGAGGCCCCAAACATTCAGAGAATGTGAACGCATCTCATCACACATTTTCTCAGAGGCCAGATAAAAACCATCCATTGTAGAGGCTTTAACTCTGAGACTGTCATAATCGGCTGGTAATGGAGATGCATTTTCCCCCCAAGTAGAAACATTTATCTTCACACCTTGTAGTGTTTATAATGATTGCACCCGGCAGACCATTAGCTTTGTTGTAAAGGAAAGCCCCGTGTGGTGTGGTGAGGGTAGAGGGTGGGAGCGTTTCTTTTAACTTGGAAGGAAACAACAACAAAAGTATTATTAATTATAAACTTTAGGGAGGTTTATTTTAAAATTCCAATATAAAAATACCCATGGCTTAGGGGACTTCCACCTCTCACCCAACACAGCCTCTCACTATGGGGCTCAACTGAGTTCTGCTACCACCTCCTCTCCACACCTTCCCTAACAGACAGACAGTTCCACACAGACAGACGGACGGACACACTCCCACACCCAGAGGCCTCAGACACGTGGCAAACAGCCCCGTGAACAATGGCCACGTGGCTGGCATTTCAAATAACCTGTGTGTTCCTAGAAATTCCAGTGAGTAAAAGTGGACCGGGCTATGGCACTTTTTCCGTTCTTATCTTAGAACTCCTTTAGGCTCAGCCTGTGACTCATATCCTGTCAGTTGCTAGTTCTAAGGAAAATACACCCGGGGAAAACCTGCGGGTGGCATGAAAAAAGATCCTTCTGCAACTCCACTTTTCTTAATGTTTCTTACTTTAGACATTATTAGCAACAGTTAGGGCTTTCGTGAGGCTTGGAGTCTGGACATTCAGTTACAGGCAGAATCCAAGCAAGGCTCTGCAGACACTCAGCCAGAAACGGATGATTCCTGTCCCAGTGTGAAGTCTCTGCTCCTTGTTTCATGACAGAGGGTAACGGCTCTTTTCAGACTAGGTGGAAAATTCCTACCTACACAAATGGCAGCAGAGTCCACTTTTTACCATATTTAGTCTCTTATGGAGCTTCCCAGAGGTGGGCTAGATAGGGGGAGGCAGGACCAAAGGATGGGGTGCTGAGGCATGGGACCTGAAGTCTTCCCTGTGTTGGCCAAGAATGGCCTGAGTTGGGCTGGATGGAGCTGCTATAAGACTGCAATTTACCCAGATAAGCCTTCCCTCCTGGTCCAGCCTCCTCTCAATTTAGTGTCCTTTCCTCACCTTCCCTCTGGCTATTTCCTCCTATGCAGATTTAATTCCAGCACAAACACCAGCCACTTTGGGAAGCCTTCCCTGAGCGCACAGGCAGTGATCTTGCAGTTTCTGGGCATTTTGTGCATTTTATATGCCTAATACTTGTACAGATCCGTAAACTCTTTGAGAATGGGGGCCATGTCTCTAGAGTTTTTCTAACTCCTGTAGCATCCAGCATGATTCTTGATAAACATTTGCTATTTGAGTGAATGGAAATGTCAAAGTTTTCACAATAAACCAGAGGCGGTTCCCTGTCCGCTTCTCTCCTGTAGTCAATGAGCTGCAATTTTCATGCTGTGTCTGGTCTCATTTTTCAGTGGGGGAAAAAAGGTGAGACATGATAATAGTTTTTTCATAGCCTCATTGCTTCACCCGACGGACACCACACGCAAGAATCTGTGTACATTTTAGGGATGTCTTAGTGATGTGAAATAGAGCTTTGCCAGTCCCACCTCTGAGATACACACTAAAATAAAGAGGTCAACGTTTCTAACACCTTCAAAACAATGCCAGTTGGTTCTTCCCTTGATGTACTAACAGGTGTGCAGACGATGGTGAAATACGGTATACGATAAAAATGGAATGTTTAATTCAAACGTCCTTTATTGCAGGAGAACAACATTTAGAACAGAGATGTGGTGGTGCTAGTTGAGGAACAGGTAGGTGCTGGGGTGGGAGAGGACTTTAACACAGGGCAAAAATAAAGCATAGCAGCTGCCAACCTGATGTGTGGGAAATAAAGGACAGGGAAAAGATGTTCAGGTCTTCCTCCTGAAAAAAAGAAGTGTAAATATGAAAACATAAGAAGACTATTTCTCTTGATTGATTGAAAAAAAAAAAACCTTACAGCCCTTTTCTTTCTAAAAAAATAAAGACTTTATTTTTAAGAGCAGTTTTAGGTTCACAGCAATATTGAGCAGAAGGTACAGGAAGTTCCCGTATACTCCCTGCTCCCACTCAAGTACAGCCTTCCCCATTATCCACATCCCCACCAGAGTGGTGCATTTGTTACTGCTGATGAACCCACATTGACACATCATTATCACTTAGAGTCCAGAGTTTACATCAGGGTTCACTCTTGGTGTCATACATTCTATGGGTTTGGATAAATGTGTAGTGACATGTATCCACCATTCAAGTATCATGCAAAGTAGTTTCACTGCCCCCCACCAAAATCCTCTGTGCCCTGCCTGTTCGTTGCCCCACCCACCCCCAAACCCTGGCAATCACTGATCGTTTTGCTGTCATCACAGTTTTGCCTTTTCCAAAATGTCATATAGTTGGAATAGGACAGTATATAGGCTTTTCAGATTGGTATCTTTCACTTAGTAATAGGCATTTAAAGTTCCTTCATATCTTTTCATGGTTTGAATGTTAATTTCTTTTTAGTGCTAAATAATATTCCATTGTCTGGATGTATCATAGTTGATTTATCCATTCACCTACTGAAGGACATCTTGGTTGCTTCTAAGTTTTGGCAATTATGAATAAAGCTGCTATAACGTTTGTGTGCAGGTTTTGCTGTGGACATAAGTTTTCAGTTTCTTTGTGTAAATATCAAGGAGAAAGATTGCCAGATCATACAAGAGTATGTTTCGTTTTGTAAGAAGCCACCAAACTGTCTTCCAAAGTGGTTATATCCCTTTGCATTCCTGCCAGCAACAAATGACAGTTCCTGTTGCTCCACATCCTCTTTAGCATTTGGTTTGTAAGTGTTCCAGATTTTGGTCACTTTAATAGGTAAGTAGTGATCTCTCTTGTTTAATTTGCATTTCCTGATGACATTTGACATGAAGCATCTTTTCATATGCTGTTTGTCATCTGTATATCTTCTACGGTGTTAAGGTCTTTGGAACATTTTTAAATCAGGTTGTTTGTGTTCTTGTTGTAGACTTTCAATAGTTCCTTGTATATTTTGGATAACAGTCCTTTATCAGATATGCCTTTTGCAAATATTTTCTACAAGTATGTGGCTTGTCTTCTCATTCTGTTAACATTGTCTTTTGCAGAACAGAAGTTGTTAATTTTAACGAAGTCCAACTTATCAATTATTTCTTTCACACATCATGCCATTGGTGTTGTATCTAAAAAGACATCGCCATACACAAGGTCATCTGGATTTTCTCCCATGTTATACTCTAAGAGTTTTACAGTTTTGCATTTTACATTTAGGTATATGAGCTATTGTGAATTAATTTTATGGAAGAGTGTAAGGTCTGTGTTTAGCTTTTTTTTTTTTTTTATATGGATGCCCAATAGTTCCAGCATTATTTGTTGAAAAGTCTATCTTGTTCCATTATATTGCCTTTGATCTTGTGCCAAATATCAGTTGACTATATTTATGTAAGTCTACTTCTGGGCTCTCTATTCTGTTCCATTGATCTATTTGTCGATTATTTCACTAATACCACACTGTCTTGATTACTGTAGCATTATGGTATGTCTTGAGGTCAGGCAATGTCAGTCCTCCCACTTTGTTCTCCTTCAATATTGTGTTGGCTATTCTCAGTTTTTTGCTTCCCCATATAAACTTTAGAATTAGTTTAATAATACCAAAAAATAACTTGCTGGAATTTTGATTAGGAGTACATTGAATCTATAGAGCAAGTTGGGAAGAACGAACATCTGGACAATATTGAGCATTCCTATCCATGAACATGGACTATCTCTCCATTTATTTAGTTCTTTGATTTCTTTCATAAGAGTTTTGTAGATTTCCTCAGATAGATCTTGTACATATTTTGTTAGATTTGTGTCTAAGCATTTCATTTTAGGGGCAGCTAATGTAAATGGTATTGTGTTTTTAATTTCAAATTCCACTTGTTCATTGCTAGTATATAGGAATGTGATTAATCTTTGTATACTAACTTTGTATCCTGCAACCTTGCTATAATTGTTTATTAGTTATTGGAGGGTTTTTTGATTAATTATTTTGGATTTCTTACATAGATGATCATGTCACCTGTGAAAAAGATAGTTTTACTTCTTTCTTTCCAATCTGCATACCTTTAATTTCCCTCTCTTGACTTATTGCATTAACTGGAACTTCCAGTATGATGTTGACAAGGAGTGGTGAGAGAGAACATCCTTGCCTTGTCCCTGATCTTATGGGAAAGCTTCTAGTTTCTCTTCATTAAGTATGGTGTTAGCTGTAGGTTTTTTGTAGATATTTTTTATACAGTTGAGGATGTTGCCCTTTATTTCTAGTTTACTGAGAGTTTTTTTAAAATCATAAATTGGTTTGGGATTTTGTCAAATGCCTTTTCTGTATCTATTGAAATGATTTTTCTTTTTTAGTCAGTTGTTGTGATGAACTGCATTAATTGATTTTTAAATGCTGAACCAGCCTTGCATATCTGGGATAAATTCCACTTGGTCATGGTGTATAATTTTTTAATACTTTATTGGATTGGATTTGCTAACATTTTGTTGAGGATTTTTGCATCTATGTTCATGAAAGATATTGATCTGTAGTTTTCTTTTCTTGTAATGCCTTTGTCTGGTTTTGGTATTAGAGTAATGCTGGCCTCACAGAATGAGTCAGGAAGTACTCCTTCTGCTTCTATCCTCCAAGAGAGATTATAGAGAATTGGTATAATGTCTTCCTTATATGTTTGGTAGAATTCACCAGCAAATACATCTAGGCCTAGTGCTTTCCGTTCGGAAAAGTTATTAATTATTGATTCAACTTTTAAAATAGATATAGGCCTATTGAGATTGTCTATTTCTTCTTGTGTGAGTTTTGGCAGATTGTGTCTTTCAAGGACTTGGCCCATTTCATCTAGGTTATCAAATATGTGAGCATACAGTTGTTCACAGCATTCCTTTATTATCCTTCTAATGACCATGAGATCTGTAGTGATGTCCACTCTTTCATTTCTGATATTAGTAATTTATGTTCTTTCTCTTTTTACTTAGTTAGCCTGGTTAGTGGTTTATTGATTTTATTAATCTTTTCAAATAACCAGCTTTTGGTGTTGTTGATTCTCTCTATTGAGTTCCTGTTTTCAACTTCATTGATTCCTGCTCTAATTCTTATTTCTTTTCTTCTGCTTACTTTGTATCTAATTTTCTCTTCTTTTACTAGTTTCCTAAGGTAAAAAGTTAGATTATTCATTTTAGATCTTTCTTCTTTTCTAACATACGCATTCAATGCTAGAAATTTTCATTTAGGCACTACTTTCACTGCATCCCACAAATGTTGATAAGTTGTGTTTTCATTTCATTTAGTTAAAAATATTTTTAAAATTTCTCTGAGATTTCTTCTTTGACTCATGTTATTCAGAAGTACACTGTTTACATTTTGAGATTTTCCTATCATCTTTCTGGTGTTGATTTCTGTTTAATTCTACTGTGGTCTACAAGCAGACATTGTATTATTTCCATTCTTTTAAATTTGTTAAGGTATGTTTTATGCTCAGAATGTGGGCTATCTTGGTGAGTGTTCCATATGGACTTAGAAGAATGTGTTTTCTGCTGTTGTTAAATGAAGTAGTCTATGTATGTCAATTATTGTTTAATGATTGATGGTGCTGAAATCAATTATGTCCTTACTGATTTTCTGCCTGCTGGATATGTCCATTTCCAATAAAGGTGTGTTAATCTCTAATAGTGGATTTATCTACTTCTCCCAGCAGGTCTATCAATTTTTGCCTCATGTAGTTGGATGCTCTGTTAAATGCATACACATTAAAGATTGTTAGGTATTCTTGGGGAATTGACCCCTTTGTTTTTATGTAATGCTCTTCTTTATCATGGATAACTTTCCTTGCTGTAAAATCTGTTCTGTTTGGAATAAATACACAGTAGTTACTCTTCCTTTCTT
Source organism: Macaca thibetana thibetana (assembly GCF_024542745.1). NCBI lineage: Eukaryota > Metazoa > Chordata > Mammalia > Primates > Cercopithecidae > Macaca > Macaca thibetana. The sequence continues at coordinate 139,756,907 of NC_065578.1, read as the reverse complement.
CTAATTACTGTTAGCAGGGTACATTTTTTCCATATACTTTCTTTTATTTTATATTAATTTGTCTTCATATTTAAAATGGGTTTCTTGTAAAAAACAGACAGTTGGATCATTTAAAAAAATCGACTCTGGCCATCTCTGTCTTTTAATTGGTGCATTTAGACCATTGACATTCAAAGTGGTTATTGACATAGTTGAGTTATCTGCCATATTTTTTATTGTTTTTTTGTTTGGTGCCTTTGTTCTTTGTTGCTATTGTTATCTTCCACTTTTTCTTCCACTTCCAGCATTTCTTTCTGGTTTTAATTGAGCATTTTATCTGATTACATTTTCTCTCCTGTCTTAGCATATCAGTTATACTTCTTTTTTAACCTTTTTTAGTGGTTGCCTTTAACAACCACAGTTTGCAATTAACATTTACAATGAATCCAAGTCCACTTTCAAATATCACGATGCCACTTTGCAGGTAGTATGAGTACCTTATAATTACAAAATGATCCTAATTTGTCCTCTTTTCCATCCCTTGTATCATTGCTGTCATTCATGTCACTTATATATAAGCATATATATGTGTGTGTGTGGTGTGTGTGTGTGTAATATACCTAAGTATATGTAATCAATTACATTGTTACTATTGTTTTGATATTATTATTTTGAATAAACTGTTATCTACTAGATCAATCAAGAAAAAGAAAAAGTTTTAATTTTACCTTCACTCATTCCTTCTTCAGTGTTCTTCCTTTCTTTACGTAGACCCAACTTTCTGACCTATATTACTTTCTTTATCTCTAAAGAACTTCTTTTAACATTTCTTGCAAGGCCTACTGGCAACAAACTTTCTACACTTTTGTTGGCCTAAAAAAGTCTTCCTTTCTCCTTCGCTTCTGAACGTTCATTTTTGCGGGCTATAGAATTCTAGGTTGGTGGTTTTTTTTCTCTCAACACTTTAAATGTTTCATTCCTCTCTTTTCTTGCTTGCATGGTTTCTGAGAAGTCAGATATAATTCTTACCTTTGTTCCTCTATAAGTAAGGTGTTTTTCCTTTGGCTTCTTTCAGAATTTTTAAATTTTGAGTTTTCTGTAGTTTGAAAATGATATTTCTGGTTGCAGTTTAGGTTTTTTTTGTTTGTTTTTTGTTTGTTTGTTTTGCATGTATCCTGTCTGGTTTTCAGAGCTTCCTTGATTTGTGGTTTGGTGTCTGACATCAATTTGAGGAAATCCTCAGTCATTGTTTCACCTATTTCTTCCTTTTCTTTCTCTCTTTCTGGTATCCCCATTACACATATGTTTCACCTTTGGTAGTTGTCCCACTGTCCTTGGATATTCTGGTTTTTTTTTTTTTTTTTTTTTTTTTTTCAGTCTTTGTTCTCTTTGCTTTTCAGTTTGGGAGGATTCTACTAACATATCCTCAAGCTCAGAGATTCTTTACTCAGCCATGTCCAGTCTACTAATAAGCCCATCAAAGGCATTCTTTGTTTCCATTACAGTGTTTTTGATATCTAGCATTTCTTTTTGACTCTTTCTTAGGATTTCCATCTTTCTGTTTACATTGCCCATTTTTTCGTACATGCTGAATATTTCCTCCATTAGAGCCCTTAGTATATTAATTATAGTTGTTTTAAATCCACCGTTTGCGAATCCCAACATTCCTGTCATGTCTGCTTCTGATGCTTTCTGTCTCTTCAAATTGTGTTTTTTGCCTTTTAATATCTCTTGTAGTTTCTTCTTGATAACTGGACAAGGTGTACCAGGTAAAGGGGACTGCTGTAAGGAGGCTTTTGGTAATGTGGTGGTGCCACGCAAGGGAAGGAGAAGCACTCTGTAGTCATAAGAGAGGGTCTCAGTCTTTCAGTGAGCCGGAGCCTCTGCACCGTGAGCTTCACAAGTGCTTCTCAGTTTTGTTTTGTTTCTCTTCACTGCCTTAGGTGGTACAGGATGGCTAAAGGGGGCAGGAGTTGGGTATTCCCTTCCTCCAGGTCAGTTAGGCTCTGATAACACCGCAGCAGTTTTGGCTGCAGTTAGCAAGTTTCTCTGGGGGACAGACCATGTTAAGAACAGACTGCTCCAGCGTAATTCATAATGGCTCGTTCGCCTCCCCCTGCCAGAAGCACAAGGGGATTTCTGTGGAGAAAAAATGTTTACTGTGAGAACCTGGTAGAGCTCCTGGAGGTAAAACTCACATAGTATGGGGACCCCCATGACTGGGTCCCCCTAGAGCTTTTACTTCTAGAGTTGGCCACACTGAGGCTGCAACAATTCATCAATTACAGTCAGGTTTCTTACACCTTCCCCAATCACTGTCTCGTTTCCCTTGGTGGTTTTCACCTGTGAATCTCTGCTCAGGTAAGCCGTGACTCTCTGTGCTTTTCTGTCTCTCCACACTGAGAGCAGCAGTTTGCCCTGTGACCTTACTTCTCCTATGGATCCCTGAAGAGTTCTTGATTTTTCAGTCTCTTCAGTTTTTTACTCATTGTTAGGACAGACTGGTGACTTCCGAACTCCTTACATGCAGAACCAGAAACTGAAATTCCCCCCAAAGGCTTTTCAAGGGGTTACTGAAGTTTTTAGACCAGCGATGGTTGTGGACAAGCAGTCCTCTCTGGACGGGGCCTGAGTCAATCTCTGACTTAAGAGCTAAGTGCTTGCCTGGCTGCTCTGTGTCTGAGCAGCAATTGAGAAGTGACTGCCATCCACTATCAAAGAAAGGAATGCCTTTCAGAGTCCTGGAAACTTGTTCCTTAGTCTTCTTGGGGAAGACAATCCTACCACCTCCCTTTTACAGGGGCCTGGGAAGCTAGTAATAATTAGAGTATGTATGTATGTATGTAAGTATGAGACAGGACCTTGCTCTGTCACTCAGGCTGGAACACAGTGGCATGACCACGGCTCACTGCAGCCTCAACCTCCTGGGCTCAAGTGATCCTCCCAGCTCAGCCTCCCAAGTAGCTGGGATTACAAGCACACACCATTATGCCCAGCTAATTTTTGTATTTTTTGTAGAGACAGGGTTTCACCATGATGCTCAGCCTGGTCTTGAACTCCTAGACTCAAGAGATCCACCCACCTTGGCCTCCCAAAATGCTGGGATTACAGGCACGAGCCACTGAATCCAGCCAAAATTAGACTTCTTTTTTTTTTTTTTTTTTTTTTTTTTTTTTGTTGAGATGGAGTCTTGCTCGTCGCCCAGGCTGGAGTGCAGTGGCGTGATCTCGGCTCACTGCAAGTTCCACCTCCTAGGTTCATGCCATTCTCCTGTCTCAGCCTCCTGAGTAGCTGGGACCAGAGGCACCCGCCACCACGCCTGGCTAATTTTTTGTATTTTTAGCAGAGATGGGGTTTCACGGTGTTAGCCAGGATGGTCTCAATCTCCTGACCTCGTGATCCACCCGCCTCGGCCTCCCAAAGTGCTGGGATTACAGGCATGAGCCACCGCGTCTGGCCGACTTCTTTCTTAATATTACGCAGCATCTCAATGAACCCAGAAAAAGTAAACATAAGTGTTTTAGCCTGCAGAGCTTCTCTGGTGGTGTGGTGGCATTTGGGCCAGGCACTCATTTCTTGTGTGGGACTGTCCAGTGTCCAGCATGCTGTGGGGGTTTAACAACACCTCTGCCTGCCCAGGAAATAATAGCAGCATCTCCAAGCCATTGGAACAACCCCAAATCCTCTACTGCCCCACCCTTGCTATGCTCCCAATGTCCCTGGAATCACCCCTTGGAATTTCTACTTGTTCCTCACTTTCAAACCTGGCCCAGGCCCATCCCTGTCCACCTGGCAGGATGCCTGGTAGTGACTGGGAGGCAGATGAGTCAGGGTTTGAAGCCCAGCTCTGCCACTCATTGGCTGAATAATCACAGGCATGTTAGTTACCTCCTCTCACTCAGTTTCCCCATCTGTCTGATGAAGAAAATAATACCCACTCACTAGAGCTGTTGTGAGGGCTGCATGAGCTAAGAGCCTGAGCCAGTGGCTTGCTAAGGGAGGCTCACATCAGGTACCAATATTGGTTTGTTTTCTGGGAAGGGGATCCATGACCCCGACCCTGCCACATGGTGAAGCCGCTGGAAAGTGTGGGGAAAAGAAAGCATCTTCCAGTTGTCTGAGTCCCCAAATTCCTCACATCCCACTTTTAGCCTAGGCAAAAGTGTCTGACCCTGCTGCTTCTCTGTCTCAATAGAGATGCGACCGAAGGCAGATCCTCTCCTCGTCCCATGGTGTGGTCCAATTAAGTGTGTGAGCTAGAAAAGTGTCCCCCTGGCCAGATGCTCCCCATCATGGGCAGCCTGGTGACAGTGGCCACAGGGAACCCTGCAATGGGCTCCTCCCTGGAGCACAATGGCCAGCTCTGTGACCATTCCCACATGGAGACGCCACAGGATCTTCTCAGCGAGACAGAAGCTGCCTTGCTCCAAGGAGGCCTGCGAGGCACATTAGCCCCACGGGTTTAAGGAAGCAGGGCTGGGCTGCCTGCCTTGCCCTGGATGACCCTGGCTGGCTTCTTCTGGGAGGTGAACTACACCATCCTTTGGAGAGATGGGGCTCACTGGGGACAGAGTCACCCAGCCTCCCTGTGCACTGGCAGGGGACTCAGAGCCACTTTCTCCCACTGAAGTCACCCTTCTATCTGTCCAGCTCTGATTTTTTTCTGCAGGTGACTCCTGGCCCCTTTTTGTGAGTGCTGTTCACAACACTGAAGGTGGGTGGCTCAGAGGGCCTACAGGGCCAGGTGGCAAAGGCCACCTTGTGATTTGGGGGTGTCAGCTGCAGAAGCCCATGCTGTCTCCACTACTAGCATGTGGCTGGAGCATTTTCATTTTCTTACAGGCAAATAAATCTCAAACACTTCTCTCCTGTCTTTAGGTACATCCAGGCCCCCATCGACGCTGTCTGAGCTCAGGGAAGGGCAACTAATCCTATTGCCCAAAGCACAATGAAGCTAGAAAGCAAGGCCGATGCACTAAGTAGAAAGAAAGAAAGAATTCCTCCATTGTCTCTTCCTGCTTTGCGTTATCAGCACTATGGCACCTCCTCCAGCATAGATAAGGGAGACTGTTATGCTTGGACAATTTGCATTTTGGACTTTCTGAAATAAGATCCTCTTTATTCGCTTATCTAAGTATAGTAATTATGTTCTTTCACTCGTTTTAAAATTCACTTATTTAACAAATATTTTTTGGACAACCACGGATACTACCTCAGTCCCATCCTCAGATGACAAATAACTAAACACATAGATATTTACATGGCTGGATAGGCCGTCTCCTCTATCTGCTGAGAAAAACATTAATAGCACAATCTCACACACACAGGAGTTGGGATGGAGCTCTCGGGCACCACATCTCCCATCAGGGTTTGGAAGGCACCTGGACCAAAAGGAGGTAGATGTTCTTTTATGCACAGTAAGATCCAAAGTATATGCTGCTACTAGCAGATTAGATAACCAGGAGTCAGTAGGTTTAAAAAACTAAAGGCCAGCCCACCTTGCTTCCTCTGCAGTGGAGATGGGCCAGAGAGAACAGCTGCCATGTGCACCCCATGTGGGAGTCTCCAGACACAAGAGGAGGCCAGGAAAAGGGCCCGGGCCTAGGGAAGGTGAGAGGTGAGACTTCAAGGGGCCAGTGCAGCTGGGGAGCAATGGAAAAGAGAAAATAAACAGGAAGAAGGAGAGTCTGTGGGTGGAACAGTCTCTATCAAGAGAGGGCAGGTCATGTGGGGATGTCTCATGGTCTTGGTCCCTCAATGTAGATAATGCAGGGACCCTGCTGAGTCTCCAACCCCACCCTGATGCTACAGATTGGATTCTACCACTGAGAACTGGTGACTAAAATCTGCTTGAGTCTTGGTGTAGACTTGGGTGTTGTTTTCTGATGGAGGGTGGTAGGGAATTGCTCTTTCCCCGCAATCATAGGCAGGTGCCCAAAGTACCTTCAACAGGGAATATGGGTGGTCAGAGAGGTGGAAGAAATTACTTATCAGCTAAGCAACAGACTGATTTCAAGATAAGAAACTGCTCACGTTACATCTAATCACAAATTCTCTGTGCCACACTGGAGACCAATAGGAGGTACAGAAGAGAGACTAACAGCATTAGGTGTGCGTGCAAGACTCTGCTTTAGATGAGCTGTCCAGGAAAGCCCCTAAATAGATGACTTTTAAACTGAAATCTAGAACAGCCCTATTCACAGTGGGGTCCATAGACCACTGGTGCACCCTACTGGTACACCAACTGTTGGCTACAAATCCATGACAAATAAATAGAAAATCAATTTGACCTTGTCACAACATCCATGTGTTTTCAATTTCTATTTTGATAGATATTTTCAATAACTAAATTACATTTAAATAATGCAATTTGACTACAGTTGAATCTGATAGTTAAAAATGGGACTTGTATTATGTGTTTGTCTTTTCATTTTATCTAGAATCTGTTTTTATTGTGTATTATTGGTCTGTAATGTATTGGAAAACAATAACCAAACCACTGGTCCCTTCACTACAGAGATGAGAGGCCCTCCTCCAATCATAAATGCATACAGGAATGCACGATGCATAAAGACTAGGAAGGACTTGGTCCAGGAAGTGCTGGAGGAGGACGTGCCTGGCAGAGGGGATGGCACATGTAAAGGTGGGCTGGAGGCACTGAAGAGAGGCCTGGATGGTGGCTGAGTTTGCAGAAGACAGAGGGCTGCACAGCATGAGGGAGGGGAGGCAGGCACACACAGTGTGTGTGCAGCTGCATGGCACCACAGCAAGCAGTCGGGATTTTATCATAGTGTGAAGGGACACTGCAAAGAGTGGGGACTAGTATATTTTTTAAAAGCTAGCTGGGTGGAAAACAGGCTGTTGGAGAGCAGGGATAGACATGGCAGGACTGCCAGGACACAGCTGCCATGCCTGGAGAGATGATGGTGGCCCAGACCAGGACAGTGACAGCCAATGTGGTGGGAAGAAGAGTGACTCAAATGTCCTTCCTCTGTTTCTACAATAGGGCTTGGTGATTAGGGGGCTAGGAGAAAAAGAATCAAGGATAACTCCCGATTTCTGACCTGGCTCCATTGTGGTACTATTGACTATGCTAGGTTTCTGTTGGGTTTATTTGTTTCACGGCAAGGGAGTGGTACAGAGCTTGGTTTTGCACTGGTCGTGTTTGAGCTTCCAGTGGGAAAGTCATCCAGTTCAGTTAGGCAGCCAGAGAGTCTGGGATAAATGCAGAACTCAGAAATCATGAGCATAGAAATAATCTTTACAGCCATGGGACTGCATGCACTCACATGTGGGAGAGGGCAGACAGAAAGGGGAACGGGACTCAGTCCAAACGCTGAGACACCCTACAGGGATGAAAGAGATGGCAGAGGAGACTGGGGTGCATCACAGAAGCCGCGAGGAAGACTGTCTCAAGGAAGAGGGAGCGGATCCTCACAAGCTGAGAAGGATGGAAAACGAAGAGTGGCCATTGGATTTGGCCATAGGGGAGTCAGTAGAGACCCTAAGAAAAGCAGCTTCGATAGAGTGGCAGAGGGGAAGCCATTCTGCAGTGAGCTGGGGAGTAAAAGAGGAGGGCAACCTTAGGTGACTCTTTAGAGAAGTTTGCCACAGGGAAGCGGTAAAGCAGAGGCCAGAGGGCCCAGTGAGAGCCCCGCCCCCACCCCAGAGCTCTTGATCTTGTTAAGACGTTGGCAGGAGTGGTTCAATACAGGGTACAAGGTTGGTAATCCAGGCAGGAGGGCAGTCTTTCAGGAGGAGAAAGATGTGATCTTCCACATGAGTGGAAGGAGGGGCTGGCCTTTGACAGGCGTAGGAGGGGCTGGAGGGAAGCATGAGTGCTGGACACAGGCCCCAGCAGATCGGTGGCCAGGGTGGTGGAGACATGAATAAGCTGCCCTCTCCCCTTTTCCCAATGAAGTGTGAGGCAAGGCCACCACTCAGAAGTGGGAGGGAGGCTGAGTTGAGAACTGTGTATCACTTATCACAGTCCTAAACCCATGTATATGTTTCACTGCATGCAAAATAATAAAATGAGGCTTAAAACCAGTCTGTGTGCCTTGTAACTATCCATACAAATAATTCCAGGGCAGGGGTCGGGGGGAGGCAGATGAATGTAGAATATTTTAACCTACTAAATGGATATTTAGAATGTACAATGAATGAATACTAATGTAGTATTGTAGAATATTTTAACCTACTAAATCCTTCTGAGCTACTGAACCCAGGTGCTTTGACTGGGTATTTTCATTCTTACTTCTTCCAAAGGTCCATACAGCCCCCTGGATGTCCTTCATGTAGGAAAGACTTGCCCTGTTAGTCTGTGCATTTACATCTACCCCACACAGCTGGCGGAGAGGCTGCCGGCTGCTCACCATAATCCATGTTCCACGGGCACCCAGCTGGCCCATGTTACCCACTGTGCCTTGTTTCTCTAAGTTCTAGCCAATGGAATATGAGGAGAAATGATAGCTACTACTTTCAGGCTTGATCCATGAAGCCCTTCCATGCTTCTGCCTGCCTAGAATGGAGATGATCCCTCCTAGGGGACCTCAGAAGCCCACCTTGAAGCCAGCAGAGCTTCCACTGTCCCCTGAATGACTGGATGAAGAGGCACTGGCGGATCAATATTCACTCAATGCCACTAAGTGAAACTAAACTTCCATTTTGTGAGCCATCATCCCTTTTTGGTAACCTTCTTACAGCAGCAGTCTACCATATACAGTTGGTATAAGGAAGAAATAACAGATGTGAATCTGCTTTGTGAAACAGCAAAACATGCACGCTCCAGATGTCTGTTGCTATTATTACTGCCACACTCACCTTCTTCTGCCATGTTAGTGCTGCATTTGAAGAGTGTAATAATGACTTAAGCCACTGCTTCCTCAACCCTGGCTACACAGAATTACCTGGGGAACTTTGCCTAATTGGTCTGGAGTGGGTCCTGGGCTTGGATAGGTCTTAAAGCCCCAGGGTGATTCTAACGGTTAGACAAAGTTGAGAAGCACTGCCCCCACAGTTGCAATGGTCAGAGGACGTCCTCCATCCTCTACGTGCTGAGGATGGATGGTGGAGCCAGTATGCAAATTAAATTGTCATGGTATCTGGTCTGGGTCTTCACCGTTCACGGGACTCTTGCTATATGAATTGCAGTCCAGGGACTGTCCATTTTGGGATCAGCTAAGTGCTTATTAGAAATTGGTACTCTCTAGCAACACCTACTGAATCAGAAACTTTGTTTCAGCAAGATTCGCAGGTGATTCACATGCACAGTGCAGTTTGGAAAGTGCTGTTCCAGATCATGAGGAAACTCTGTAGCTGACCTCAGTAGTAAAGCTGGCTCTTAATGCTACAGTCTCAAGTCTCAAGTTGGCCTTGAAGAGCGTGGAGAAGTGGCAGGAAAGCCAGCGATCCTGTATACTGAGTGCAAAGGCATTGTCTCAAGACAGCCCAGCATGTTGTCTATGTGGCTCTGAGAGGTAACAGGAGGACAGGGACTCTGCTCCCATATTGTACAGAACCACCCAACCTCTCTCTTCAGGAGTTCTGCTGAATTCTAATCAACAAAACTGTCACCGCACCAGCCGTTCCCAGTCCGATCTAAATCTGGATAATGATTCCAGGAAGTTGCATGGAACCCTCTGTACCAAAGTCCTGGCCGTCTCCAAGGCTACGTCTGAAACTTTGCTTTTAGCTCAGGGAAAATCAATAAACATTATACAGCACATTGCATTTTCCACTTTTGTTTTGTTGTACAACACAGAAGGCCAATACATGTGTCTACTGAAGGAAGCCAGTGATGATGAGGCTAGGGCTTTGCTTATTTCCGAGCAGGATGGAGCATGGTGTTTACCCGTTCAGAGATGTGCTGACAGATCAAATTTAAGATCAATAGTACCCAGCAGTGCTGAGGGAGGGGCTCTCACCTGCTTTCCATCTCTGAGTCACTACGTTAGGATGTCCCTGAAGGAATACAAAATGCATGTGATGACAACTGTGAAACTTCAGTGAAAAAAAAAAAATAGCTTCACATAAGAAATCTGAAGCGTGCCTGGTTTTGAAGCCACAAGGAAGCCACAGAGGAGCACACAGGTGAGGGAGCAGGTGTAAACCCGTGATTTCTTCTGGCAGCAGCGGGGAATGGCTGGTGCCAAAATCAAAAGCTGACACATGTTTCTGTGTTCTGATGAGGTTGCTTGCTTTCTTTGCATTAATGGGAGCCCCGATGGCTACACTGAGGTCAGTCTTCACCACCACAAGGTGAAAATAAATCACAAGACGTCTGTGGCGTCAGAGTGTTTTGATGTCTGTGAACCTTTCCAATACATGAACCCCCTACAGTCAGGACTCCTAAAGGTAATTGGGGCAACTGAATTTTTTGTAAGGAAAGGAAATCAGGGGAACAAGATTAAAATGGAGTGTGTGTCCCACCATGTAACCTAGGAAGCCCACAGGTAAGGGAGCATTTAGAGTGGATCATTTCTGACCCTCTCTGCAATCAGCAAACCCTTCTATTATCAGAGATGACACTGAAGTTAAATGTGCTAGTGTATCCAAAAACTGGACCAAAGTGCCACACAGACACACATACATTCATGTATTCAATTTTCTGAGCCTCCAGTTTTCCTCCCATAGAGTTTTAGGAAAATTATTAGTGCCTTCTCATTCTCGTCTATTAGCAAGTCCTAATAGATGAGGAAATACATAATTGAGTAGTGAGTTAAGAAGAGTAGGAAGCAATTGGTCATGCTTTGTTCCTAGCTGTGCTTGAGTGTATGTGTGTATGCACTTATGGGTTCTATATTATAGTTAGTTCTATAAGTTCTATATTATCCATAGAAAATAGCCACATTTTCCACTAGCAAAGGTAATTCTAAGGTTTACATGATAGAATTTTATCAGTATTTCTTAGTGTTCTGCAAAAAACGCATGCTATTCTGTGAAATGCACCATGCTTTTCTGACATCTGAACAAATTTAAGAAACACTGGCTTAGAAGACATGGACAGTGAAAAGAGAGGAAGAAAAGGAAAAGTCAGCTAGGAGAACAGAATAGGAGAAAGTGTGAGGGTGAGAATGTGAGAAAGGACAGGCTAAGAAGACATAAGAAAATCAGTGGATTAATGAGAGACTCTAGAGAGGCAGCTTTGCACTGCCTCTAGTGCAAAGGTGCAAGAGTGCAAAGGTGCACCTTCCTGGGTTTAAATCCTGGCTCAAACACTTAGTGGCCATGACCTTGGGCATTTTACTTTTTCACCTTATTTTCATTTTCATTCATTTTATTTTCATGTTCTTTCTGAGCTTTGGTTTCCATCATCTGTCAACAGAAATAGTAATATCTACATTGCAGGAAATTTATAAGAATTAGAAATAATATCTGTAAATCAGCAAGCACAAAGTGCCTGGCACAAAAGTAAATGCTCAATAAAAAGAGACAGCTATTACTAGCTACATTACGGGCCAGTGAGATGAAATGCGAGCAGTAATGACATTTCACAAGAACCTACTGTGAGGCAACATATGCAGGCTATTTCACTCAATCCTAACAACAATTTTGCAGAGCAGGTGTTACTATTGCCTCATTTGCAAAGATAAGGGAATTGAGGCTGAGAAAGGTGAAGTTATTTGCCCAAGGTCATCTAGTAAACTAATAGCGAGCTGGGACTGGACCTTATGTGCTGCTGACTCCAAAGCTGCCATCTCTCACTGAGTCATGCCATGGGGTTTTAAGTGAGCACAGGAGAAAGGGAGCATAGTGCCTCCCAAGAGCCAAGTGGAAGAGCAATGATTTCATTATCTGCTAAGACATGTATTATGCACAATGGGATTAGAGTTCGGAAAAGCCTGAGGCCTCCAGAGCTAGAGGAAAAGAGAGCTGGAGGAACCCTGACAGATACAGGGAAGCCTCTGTTTGTCTCAGCTGGTATAATAAGCAGGGTGCGGTGTACTGGGCAAGAGGTAAGGTTAGCTCAGAAAAGGGCTGTGGGCAGGCCAAAGGATGCTGGCCAACTGGGGTTTGGGAAGATTCAAAGATAGTCCTTTAAACCTGGGAGCAAGAGCTAGAGGGAAGATGGAAGGGAGTTTGCTTCTTCCAAAGCTAAGGCAGGGAGAGCATTTGCAGTGGGTCGAATTGGGTACCCCCCAGATTCTTATGTTGAAATCCTGGTACCTGTGAATGTGGGCTTATTTGGAAATAGGGTAACTGCAGATGTAATTAAATTAAGATGAGGTTACATTATAGTAAGGAGGGCCCTTAATCCAATATGACTGTTAGGTTATTCTGCTAATTGTGTTGCTATAATATAATACCCAAGACAGGATAATTTATAAAGAAAAGAGGTGTAATTGGCTCATGGTTCTGCAGGCTGTAGCAGCATGGCTCTATCATGTGTTTCTGGCACAGGCTTCAGGAAGCTTATAATCATGGTGGAAGGCAAAGAAGAACAGGCGTGTCACACGGCAAGAGTGGGTTCCAGACATGGCGGGGAATGCCACATGATTTTAAACAACCAGATTTCATGTGAACTCAGAGCAAGAACTCACTCATCACCAAGGGGATGGCATTAAGCCCTTCATGAGGGATCCACCCCCATGATCCAGTCACCTCTCCCAGGCCACACCTCCAACTCCAGAATCAAATTTCAACATGAGATGTGGAGGAAGCAACATCCAAAACATATCAACTTGTGTCCTTATAAGACGAAGAGGCGAGACACACGGCCATGTGAAGACACAGACACCAGGGGAGAACTCCATGTGATGACCGAGGCAGAGGCTGGAGTGAAGCGGCGACAAGCCACTGAATGCCAAGGAATAAGGCAGCAGCAGAAACCAGACTGGGGATCCTTACGCTCTGGGGACAGTAGAGTCCCCCACAGCTAACTCCAAGGGCCACAGAGTCTTTAAAAATGTCAAGTAGAATGGTAGGCAAAGGTCCCTCTCGCATGCTGCTTTAGTCATGGTTGGCTACAGAATTCTTGGCTTCCCAGCTTCCTACAAATGAACTTTTCTTCCCAATTCAAAATAATTTCCATCAGAATAATATACTTACAGTATGAAAATACAGACTGACGTAAGCACAGGTGTTTACTTGTGATAGCTTGAACTAAGGACTAGTTTTAAAATCTGAATTTCAATATAATTGGCTTTTTAAAATTTTTATTTTTTATTTTAACTCCAGTCATGCTTCCCCTTCTTAAGGCCTGGACCAGTGAAATCCCTTCCCAGGAATGGAGAAGACGGGGTTAGAAAATACATTAGGGGCCGGGTGCAGAGGCTCATGCCTGTAATTCCAGCACTTTGGGAGGCCAAGGCGGGTAGATCATCTGAGGTCAGGAATTTGAGACCAGCCTGGCCAACATGGTAAAAAACCCCATCTCTATTAAAAATACAAAATTAGCCAGGTATGGCAGTGCAGCCTGTAGTACCAGCTACTTGGGAGGCTGAGACAGGAGAATTACTTGAACCCGGGAGGCGGAGGTTACAGTGAGCTGAGATCACACCATTGCACTCCAGCCTGGGTGAGACAGAGTGAGGCTCCATTTCCAAAAAAAAAAGAGAAAAAAAAAAAAGAAAAAGAAAATGCATTAGGTTCTCATCCACCAAAGAACAAACCAGCCAGAATGTAAACAAAGTCCCAGACTTCTTCAGAAGCCACAAAAGATGTGCCATGGGATGAAGGCACTGTCCTCTCTGCACACTCTAACTTTAGAGGAATGTGGGCACAGTTTAGAGTCAGGCATTATCTTTTTACAGAACCTAAGCCAAAAACAACAAAAACTCTCTTCAGTACAAAAAAGAAAATGATCGTGAACATAGGCATGATGGTTACCGTTTCTATGAAAAAAATGAATGACATGAGACAAAAAGATGGGAATAGAAGACTATCTTACCCACCCATCACTCCAAATGTCTAATTAATTTGGGAGAAAAGGCAGGGAATTACGGCAATGGTTTATGAAGGAAAGTGGAGATGGGGGTGGGAACTGGGGTGGAGAAGGAAGAAAGGAACAACAGAGAGGAATGACTCCAAACAACCTGTCGAACATTGCCGAGTGACTCCCAGCCTGAAAAAGGCCCCTGAAGTGACTGAAGGGATTTATTACCTTCTGTGTCCCACCTGATTGAAAGAGGTTTTATTACTATGAAATACAAGTCATCTTACTTCCCAGAGAGGAAAGAAAGAAATAAATCCTGCCTGCAGCAGGAATGGAGAAGATACTCTAGAGTTTAAGGACAAACACAGAATCTCCCATTTGTACCGGTCATCTATTTTCTGAGCATAATGAAGTCACGCTCGTGGCACAAGCTAGAGGCTCATACCCCTGGTCACAGCTTTGCTGTTGCTTAGCTCTGCACTTCCTTCAGTGACCTGACATTTAAGCATCACAAAATAAAAACCTCAGCTTGCACGTCTGTGAGTGTGCAAAAATAGGAGGGGATTACAGGGCAAAGGAGGATTATATTTTGGTGAGAGCTGTGAACCCAGTGAAAGAAAGGGACATGTTCCCCATTCCCTGCTCCAAACAGGGAAGCCTTCCAAGCTCATGCAGGTCCCGGAACAGGCTACCTGCCCAGGTGAGAACGAAGGGATGGGGGCTTGGGTGCAGTTGGGCTTGAGCCTGGTGAGATCCCATCTAAATGGTGGGGAGAGGGGATTATCTGAGTCCTCCCTTGGGTGTTCTCTTCATTTCTTGATTTTGCGGGAGAAGTAGTTCAAACCAACGAAGCTTTCAGCTTTCTTTCCCCTTTGGTGGGAGAAGAATCACCTCTCTTCTTCCTTTGACCTCAGTCTAGATCGCTGCACTTACATGAGATTAAAAAAAAGAGAGAGAGATAATTTAAGGAGTCCAGGAGAGACAAAGGGTTCATGGTTGTGTTTCCACCAAAGCTAAAAGGAAAGCAAGGTGCTGAGGCAGGAGCCTGCCAAGGGGCTTAAGCTAGTGAACAGCAGATTCGGAGAGAGAGGATGAGGACCATCCATCATGTTGGGAATCAGAAAATGCAAGAGAAAAAGAGCCTAAAAAGTAACGGCAGGAATGCCTGAGAACTTGGATCTACTTGAAAAAAGGAATAAGGTCTCTTGGTTTTCTTAAGACAAAAAGATTAGTGTTTCTGGATTTGATATAGAAAAAAAAAAAAAGAATAATGAAGCTTCTTATGCCATGGCACAATCTATCTTGAGTACAGGAGAGATGTGTGACCAAGAAGAGGAAGAAGCTACAGTGGCAATTGCTTATTGTAAAAGAAGAAGAGAAAATTAAGCACAGTGATCCTTGAGAATGCTGTATGGCATGCAAGCAGCTATTTTCTGGTAATCACTCTGCTGTAATATATGAACAGTACATGGGAATGATATTAGAATAATTTACTATTGCTGGTGAACAATAAATTAACAGGATTGCTTGCTATTTTGCATTTCCCTCTAATAAAACAACCACCAGGGTCACAGGCAAGGTGATGGTAATACAAACAGCACCAGACACAGGGATTTTCACCGCCAGGGAAGAAAATGGCAAAAGGGGATAGTATGTACTAATGTATGTGCCCAGGTTGCAGAATTCATTTTCATTTCACAAAGGGACCTCTGTTTGTTTCAGACAGGGAGAAACACATGAGGGAAAGGGCCTGAGATTTTCTCTTTAGTCCTAGGCCCAGGGAACGCATATTTATCTTCAAAGAGAACTGAAGATTCTTTTGTTTTTGAGAATAAGATCTAAAAATCCCATAAGACTTTGACTGATGTAAGCCGGATTCCTAATTAGGATTATAAATTAGCCATCTACTTACATCCTTGAAGGCTGGGAGTCTAAAGAGACGGGCGGTGGGAGGTTTGTGTGACCCAAGCCAATCATTTCATTGCTCTGGTCTCAAGTTTCTAAGGAGGCAGAACCTGATGTATGATTTTCATATATCATGCCAGCAAACTCTTCCTTCAAATAAATCTTGAGTGAGAACATAATATGTAAATATATAAAACAGAGCCACTGGGGCTGGGGGAGCCTGGATCAAAGTTACCTGAGGCTTCCCAGGGAACTCCCAGGGCCTTAGAGCGTTATATTCCAGAACTCCTGGCCAAGCATTACCTAACCTTATATTAGCTAGAGGAGGTGAGGGAAGGGCAGAGCCTAGGACAAGCAGATAAGTCAGAAGCCCTCCCTCTACTGTCCCATGGAAAGAAGCCCCCCTGCTATATCAAGTAAAAAAGGCATTTGCTGCCCTTTTCTTCCTTTTTTGCCAATTACATTTTATGCTGGGTCCAGCTGCTGGCAGGATCACGGATAAGTCTGCAGGGAGCTTGAGGGCCCAGGAGAGGCTAATCGAGACCACGCCTCTGGCCAGAGGGTTTATTCAGAACCGTGGGAGGCTGAGTGGGTATTCAGTGTCCAGGTGGTCACTGCTATTATCGTTTACAGAGAGGTGCACAAGACTTGAACCTCTAACAGCAATGGCCACTTGGCACACTGTACATCCCTGGTTGGCACCAGAGCCTTACCTGGGAAGGAGGGAGGGAGGGAAGGAAGAAAGGAAAATTTCCCCATCGCTCACCATTGTATACAGTGTAGCTTGGGGCAGATCACATGGTATTTCCCTCTCCCTCCTCCAAAACCTTTTACATGATAAAAATTCAGGTTCCTGAGAACACGAATGGTAAAGAAATCATCAATGGGTGGCTGCGCAGATTACTCAGGCGGCCAGGCTGGTCCCTCCCACGGAAGGCAGTGCAGCACAGGAGAAAGCACAGCCCGGGAGGCAGGTCAGGGCTGGTTTAGAATCCGGGCTCTGCAGCCTACTCCCTAAGGCCAGGGGGGTGTGACCAGGCCTGCTTCCTATCTGAAAAGAGAGGACAGTAATACCTGGAGTTGTCTAGAGGCCGACTAAAGATAGCAGGTGAAGCTCCTGCTACCAAGATGAACCTCAACACACATCTCTTCCTTTCCTGCCACTCCCCTCCTGCAGATGGCTCCAGGCTCACAGGCTGACTATATAAACGTGAGTTTCAGGGAAACTCTGTTAGCCAGCGTCGGGGGGAGAAGCTCTCCTAGCACCTCTCCCCTTCATTTTCCCACCTGCCTTCCAGAGCCAGCCAGGGACAGGGCAGCCTCTCTGGGAACAGTGTGAGTTCTGGTTAAGAGCAGAATCAAAGAATGTGACCACCAGGAAGGAGCCTCTGCGATCAACCCTTCCAACGCCTTTCCATTCTATCTGAGGAAATGGACAGAGCTAGGATTAGAACCCAGATCAAAACTGCCAGCAGGTAGTCTGGGTCTTAGAAGGGCTAGAAGAGTAGTGTCAGTAGAAGGTGTAGGCTCAGGAGGCACAGGGGCCAGGTTGCTGTGGACAGAGTGACCTTGGGGAAGGAGCAGCAGAGCTGTCTGAACCTCAGTTTCCTCATTTATCGGCTGGCGCCACACTTGCTTCTCGTGACTGTTGTTAGAGGAGAGATCGTCAAATAAACTACCCACAGGGTGCTTGGCATACAGTAGGCATCCAAAAATGTCAAATTAATCAAAAGAAGTTTTAGTTGTAACAGTTGCAATTTGTAGAATATAAAGCATGTGCCGGGGCTACGAGTGCAGGGAGCAACAAGGCGCTTTCTGCCCTGGAGTCAGCTGTTCACAGGAGGAAGAAATTTGAAATATTATTTCTACCTGTTCAAGGATGTAGATGAGGGGCTGGGTGCAGTGGTTCATGCCTGTAGTCCCAGAACATTGGGAGGCCGAGGTGAGAGGATTGCTTGAGGCCAGGAGTTTGAGACCAGCCTGGGCAACAAAGTGAGACCAAGTCTCTACAAAAACATTTTTACAATTAAAAAAAAAAAAAAAAAAAAAAAAAATAGGAAAGGAAGGGAGTGAAGATCAAGTGGCATGGGCCTTCCCTACTCAAGGCAGCCTGATGGTGCCAGAGCCCAGGGTGGATGCGGGACCTTGACTGGTTCTCCTAGGCTACCACTGTGGCCAAGCCTGCCACTCTCTGGCACTTTCCATTCATCTCTACAAGGATACACTGGGGTATGGCAGGTTGGCTTAGGAGAAAGGGAAATTGGTGATGTCTAAGCTCTATATCCTATGACCAGTAATTCAAAATCAGTGGCATGAAATCCCCAATATGACTTTTCTTCTGTCATTTCCCATGTGCTACTTCAAATCCAATGCAGAATAGTTTCAAGTTCATCAAAGGATGGACCCGAGCCCACGCTTTCTTATTGTGGATCACCAGGCAGGGAGCTGGGAGACCCTGCATCTCCCCCACTTGCTTGGGGACAGGTGGCAGGAGGACGATAGGAACTCCATAGGGAGAACAGAGTGTCCCTGACTCGGGTCTAGGGAAGTGACCAAGGTGACACTGGGCCTCATCACGAACAGTAATTGACGACCTTATTGGGAACGGTGTGGATTCCTCTTTATGTCTGAAGTTTCCATTTGTAAAATGGGAGTGGCCTGTCCCAGGGTGGGCCCTCATCACACCCCCTTTGAGTGTCCCCTGCAGCCTGCCTCCAGGAGCAGGGTAGGCTCTGTCATCCAAGGAGGCCCAGATTCTCTGCTGTGTCTTTCCTCTTCCCTACACAGGATTCACTTTGAAGTTCTGAGGCACTTCTGAGTGAAGGCAGATTCCTGGAGGGAGAAATCACTTCAGGCGCCTCTTATACCAGGCGCCTCTTGTACCTGAACGTGTTTTGACTCAGGAACAAAGTACACTGCAAATGTAGTTTGAGAGCTGGGGAGCCCTCCACATCCAAGCTGGCTTTGAGTTTTGATCCCAAATTGGAACCTTTCAAGTCATTTCACATTTGGCCAAACAAGGTTCTTCAGTTTCTTATTTTTCCTCCTTTTCTTACAAAAGGATACAGAGCTAAAAGGACCCCTGGGCATTTGTAGGTTCTTAGGAAATCACACTGCCGCATTCCCTGTGATTGAATTGGACGCTGTCTGATGAAAACTCCACCTCTGTCTATCTGGGCTCTGAGATGAATGGGGCTGGGGGGAATCACTTGGGGCATTCTGGGTTTGGGGACTGGGCAGATTTGAAAACCCAAACTTTCAGATGTTCGGCTTCCAATGGGGTCAGGTTTACTTGTTCCTGGGAGAAATGCCAGACACGAGGCTGAAAGAGTCTTTTGAAAATGTCAGCATGAGGGAAGCCACCGCCCAAGTCATTACAAACGAAACCTTAGGTACCTGCAGATCCTAGAGTGATTTATTCCCCTATGTGGAGAAAAGCAAACAAGCAAGCAGACCAGACTCCCTGGGGTCTCTGGGACCATGCTCACCGCTTTCTCTGAAAACCCGGCTGCCTTCTGAAAGCAGACCAGGCATCACGTCTCAGAGCCAACCCCACACAGCGAAGAGTGACTCAGCAGCCTGACCCTCCCAGTTCTTTCGAAACCATGGAGACCTTGCTTTAGAACTCCTTCTAGGTGGCCTTCAGTGTAGGTAACAGTCTTCTCTACCACGGGAGGCCCTGGATAACTTACAAATGGAATATTTAGAACCTAGCTCTGCCTGCGTGGAGACTGCAATTTCAGGAATAGCAACACATGCTGTGTGAGCCCCAGGGGGGCAGAGACGTCGCACAACTCGTTTGCCACTGTTTGCACTGGACCTTGCAAAATACTCAGCATATAGGCATAAAAACGTTGACTGAATGAATCCATACACCTCAGAGGCACTTACGTGAAATGGTATACACCACTGATTTTGGTTTCTTTCTTTTTAAACTCTAATATCCCTAAATGTTTGATTGGTCCTTTCTAAATTTGATTCCATCTTTTTATCTAGAGAGTTGTTGAAGGGAGGACTTCTGGATAAAGGATCCAGGATCCTAAGTCCTCTAATTTAGCACTTAGAGAAACAGGAATCTTTAAGTGGGTGGCAGCTACAATTAAGGACCCCAAATTCTAAGTTTTTGCTTCCATCATCTGTTCTTCTGACCCTTGCAACCTGCCTCAAAGAGGCACAGTGCTGTGATCTCTGCTGTTGAAAGAGCTGCCCCCAGAGATTTCTATAACTGGATACCCAGCACCTCCGTGCTGTTTCCAGGCTGTTTGAAAACCTGAATGTGAAGAGAATGTTCCAGATACTAACGGGTTGTGGGTGGTCCTATCCCCTGTAGAGAAGAGCCCTTTCTTGCAACCGCTCATAACCAGCAGCCCTCACAACCCCAAGCACACAGTGTCCAGGGGATTCTGGGCAGTTAGTGACTCTTCTTCCTAGACTTCCCGTGTGTGTCTGTGTCCGTCCCTGCAACTATGTGCTACATGGTTGGTTCACTTACTTATTGTTATGCTCCTCAATATCCTTCCATATTCCCACCCTTCAAACCACTGGGCTGGAGCCTCTCACACATGCTAGGGCAGGCTGCGTCTACACCGATGAGCTCCGCCGTGCTTCAAAATGCACAGTCCTTCCCTAGGAGTGAGATGTTCAGACCTTTCTCTTTCCCCAAGGCTCAAGTGGAGATAGAAAAGACAGAAACATGCTATTATTTGGTCTCTGGGGAAAATAAACAAAAATGCCATAAATCCCTGGGTAGAAAATTTCATTTTACATTTGTGATGTCACCCCCTGAAACTGCCCTTCTACCCTTTCCAAATGCAGAAGCCCCTGCGTGCCCCTTGGTAAAAGTAGCTGTGTGTGTACGTGGCTGCCATCTGTAATGATGTTATTCTCTAGGAAACTGACTTAGTCATCTTCTCACTCTAGACTGTAAACTCTTCAAAGTAAGGAATTATGTCCTTTCCTTTCTTTGTAATTCCCCAGTGCCCAATTCGGTGTTGCTCTGAGCCTAGCAGGTGTTCAACGATCACTGGTGACAATACAAACGGAGTTCTTAGCACTTAACAATGAGAAATTCCCCACATTTATTGTCAGAGCCTTTTTGCTTTGTAAAGATTTCTTGCATTCAGTGTGTTGTGTCTGTGCATGCACATGAAAGAGAAAGACGGAGGTGAGGGCCTCAGGGAGGAAGAGAACCCGAGAGTGGAAAGCACTAAGATACACATAGACGAGGCAAAGTGCACAGGCCCACAGCAAGACGGGGCCCACAGGGGCACACAGGGATGCACAAAGCTCCTTCCAGCTCCAATTTTATACAGTCATTGATTTTAAAACATTATGGCCATCACTCTGGTTCAACGCTTTGAAATTTTGTGTGTTTTATCTGACAACACAGCAATAGGGACCCATATATGCTCCAGAATCTTCCCACTATCCATGAGTGCAATAGTGCAGGCCTTAAAACATGCAACCCACACCTTCGTACTGGGCTTCGGAACTCTTGCCACCTTTGGTGAGGCTGCCAAAGCGTTTCCTTCCAAATTATCAACTCCTTCATGAAGCCAGGTATCAACTATGAGATTGTTGACATGTGAGTGTGACAGGTGTCACTCAAACATTGACCCTCACAAAGTGCTCTCCACTCCTCTAGGGAGAGGAGGTGCCGTGTGGCAGACAGCACACACCAACAGTTGGAGGGTCGGGACAAGTCATGGCATTCTCCAAGGGGTCGTCTCCTCATCTGTAAAAGGAGGCCAACAACATCTGCCTGGCTCACTGGCTGCAGGGGGGTTCCATGGCCATGTGGGAGACTAATAGGCACTGTGGGGCAGCAGCAGTAAGAGCTTGCGGCTACCCAGGGGGCACAGAGCCTCCCCCTGCTGCTGGGATTTCTCAGAGATGATAACTAAACTAGAACGACAAATTCTTTCCTATGCAATAATTATTGTATTTTTTTGCTTTAAGAAAATGCCTATAAAAGTATCAAATTGCTTTCCCCCTGTTAGATTGTAATCAGAACATGTTAAATAGACAATGTACCTTGGTGATTAAGAACATGAGCTTTGAAGTGACAAAGATCCATGCTACAGTCCCAGCTCCCCCTCTTCCTAGCTGTGTGACTTTGAGCAAGTTACTGAACCTTTAGAAGGCTGGGTTTACTCAGCGGCTAAAGAGGGTTAGTAGTACCTGCTTCCAAATGGCATTAAGAGGATTAAAGGAGACACTGTGTCACACAGTTTGAGCAGTAGCCTGACACCTATGTAGTAAGCTCTCAAAATTAATGGTGGCCGTTCTTATTGTTCAGTATTTTCTCTTGCTGTCTGAGAGTCATCTTACATAGACAGAGCTAAGAATATGCAAGTAACCAAAATAGCACGTGAACAACCAAAATTGTGTGACAATGTACATGTCTAAAAGCTTGGACACCGTATCCACAGAGAGTCATGCTAGATTCTCTCTTATTTATTGTGACTTTATATAAAACTCTAAGTGCATTAATAACAATAGACAAGTGATTGACCACATACTATGGGCTGGGCGCTTCATTAAATGGGTAGATTTGTTATCTCACTGACTCTTCCCAGTCCCACAAGGTAAGTGGGATTCATCACCCCCATTTTACAGAGGAAGAAATGGAGGCTGAGAGAGGCTATGTGACTTGCCCCAGGTGAAGTGATTAAGTAGGATGCCAGGATGTGAAGCCAGTCCATCCGAGGTCAGTCTGCACTGGTAATTGATACGCTACGCTCCCTCCATGATGAGCCTGGTGAACCTTTCTCCTGGCTTACAGCAAGTTAGAAAAGAAATTGGGGGTGAGGGACAGCTGCAGTGACAGGTACCCTGAGTGTGACAGGCACACTGACAGCTGATGGATTGATAGTGAAAGAGGAATGGGAAAGGGACAGAAAACTCAAAGAGAAAGACTTCCACAGCAGAACTGTCCACACCATTACTGCAGGGGTCAGAGAGTTCTAATATATTCAAAAGCCCCTTAGATATCATAATTCCACAGCCCAGTGCAATAATTTTCACTGTGTCATCAAGAAAAATCAAATTGTGCAAATCGTGTGCTTAGGAAGACAGAAAGATGAGGAGTTAAAAGTGTGGGTGATCTATGAAAAGGGTCGATCCCCTTGTGACAGTTCATCTATGTTCAATACCCTATGACAATATTGCATAAATAAGGCGCCATCTTTTAAAAAGATGATACACAATTAAAGTGAGAATGAGAGAAATGCCAACCCCCAGGTACATCTGGATAACTTGCTCACGAATCCTTACCTATTAGTTTAACCCACTGCTTAATTTAACCCAGTTGCTATCAAGTCTTGAAAAAAATAATCCTTTAGTCGCCTCTGTGCCTCTCAGTTTAGAATCACCGCTTTGTACCTTTAGCCAGTGTTGCATTGAAAGCGCTCACCAACAAATGCCATCAGATAATTTAAAGGGATGTCTATTGAAAATGGAGATGTAAACCTTATTAAAAAAACAAAAACCCTAGGGAAAAAGGCACTAAGTGGCCTTCCTGGCACAGGCAGATGTCAGCCAGGGTTTTCCCATCTATCCATAGTGGAGGATGGCAGAGGAAAGGGGACATGTTAGACTGGAAGACTAATTTTCAACCCGAAGCCATTCTCAGCTCCCTGTTTATAACCTTAGATTTTGTTTTATGCCTATCCAATCATATTCTCTAGGCTCCATAAAGACTGCTTTTCAAATCCCAAAATAAAGCTTATCAGAACCTGACTGGTTAGAACACATTTAAACCAAATTTGAAAAGATTTGAAAACAGGTATTTCAAATTGATAAAATCATAATGACGGTACCTTTAAAGGGCCCTCTCTGTCTGGTTATCTGAGCAGGGAGAAGCCTCCAGAACTAGGGAAGAGCCCCTTCCATCAGAGGTCCACGGCCTACCAGCAGCATCCAGATAACAGGAAGGCTATTCCCACTGGAAGCAAAAGGGATGACCTTGTCCCTTGAGGCTAGGGTGACCAGATTTAGGAAACAAAATTCAAGACACTCAGTTATAAATATATTTGAATTTCAGATAAGCAAAGAATAATTTTTATACTAAGTATGTCCCATGTAATATTTGTGACATGCTCATATTAAAACATTATTTGTTTATCTGAAATTCAAATTTACCTGTGTATCCTACATTTTATCTGGCATCTCTAGGCTAGGCTCCAATTCCCTGGGGGATTTGGGATGGGTGGGAAGTGGAGTGAGGGGAGTTCTAATGACCAGTCTCAGAGTATGACAAAACCAATGGGAAGGGCTGGCCTTCTCGCTCCCTGCCCTCCTTCCCCCACTCTTCTCCAAAGAGATTCCATGGCTCCAGCCAACCCCACTCCACATCCCTAGAGAGGCCGTCTCTTATCCTTCTGAGCAATAGTCATCCTCCATGACACACGTCCTGCCCTGACTTCCTCCCACACAGAGGTGCACACTTGTAGAGATGCTATAAACTTGTAAGAACTCATTTGCTTCCATATTCCATTGTTTTGCTTTGTTTCCCAAACAAGGCTGCAAATAGGCTTTGAAGGGGCTCCTGATTTGAGGTTTCTTCACTTTTTTTCTTTCCCCATATAGAGCCCTCCTACCCGCTATACTCAGATGCCAAGAAACACATTGGTGTTTGTTCTCTTCAGGCATACTTTCAAGATCTGAGTTAAAGCAAGAGTTGAACCAGCATATCCAATTTGCCTAGCAGAAATGTTTATGGACTTTTCCCCTACAGACACTGCCTTGACTCTGCCAATGGAAGCCCCGTTTTCCTTACTACTTCATACTACTGATTAGTGGTCTTTAGTGAATCACAATCTATAGTCATACAGATTTAACAAAAACAGGGAGGAAAAGAGCTCTTGCTTTCAGGCATCCAAGGGTGTGCTTGCAGCCAAACATTTACAGCTAAGCTATAAAGTGCATGGAAATATGGAAGAAACATCGACACAACAATAAAATGAGGGGTGAGATTAATGACATGATACAATCTGTTTTCATTTGGTGTAGAGAAAATTAATTTTTGAAGACATTTCATTTAACTTTGCAATATTTTGTAATTTAACCTTTGATGCTCACAACTTTTTCTTTTATCTGCTCTCCTCTTTAAGCCTAAGGATGAGGGAAGCAAGTTTTATGTCTAATTGTAAGTATGGCTTCATGGCAGCTGATCTCTGCTCTGGACAAAGGTGAGAAAGATGTACGCAGAGAAGAAAAGTTATTGCTGATCATAATTCGCAGTTCTTCCTCCTATTGATCTTCTTCCTCACTTTAATAATACAAAATACAACTTCGGAAAGAATAAGATGTGTTACCTTCCAGAGCAAGGCACCGGGGTGGGCTGGACGACCAGATAAGGTTGTGTAAGCACTCAAGATACGCAGATCCATCGAGTTTAAATCCGGGAAAGCAGCGATAGGAGATCACAGTCCCCACTGGGAAGGAGATCTGGAACTCGGAGATGTTCACATAGCCATTAGTAGAGGCTAGAGGTCTCAGGCAGCCTGTGCAAGGTGAAAGAAAATGGGAAAGATTCCACTCTGTCATCTCTGTACATCGAAAAGTCACACCGAATGCTGGAACTTTTTAGGATTCCCCCACTGTTAAAATGGCACCACCTCTGAAGAATGAAGCACCTTGGTCTCAAATACTCAGGTTCCTTATTCTAATTATCATGTAGGTATTTGCTCTGCTATTTGCAAATGGCACCGAGAGGGTCAGAGGAGTAGCTAAGATGGATGGAGGGAAGGTGGTGAGTGTCTGACTGTGGGTTGTACACCCTCAGGCTGCATGTTCCGGCTCTGACTGCATTTCAGCATCACCTAAGAAGCTTTTACAAAACACCAGTGCCCGGGCCCCATGCCCAGGCTCTGAGGAGAGCCTGGGAATCATTATCTTTTTTTAAAGCTCCCCAAGTAACCCTGATGTGCCGGCCAGGTTGAGAACCACCGAGGTGCTGTAAGAGGAAAGAGACACAGACACCACGAATGGTTTCAGTGGTGGTGAGAGCGGCTTGGGAAGCTTAGGTTCCAAACTCAATTCCACTAGAGTGGATGTGGGGACAGAAATATGCCTGAGATGGTGGCCTTAAATTTCTGAAAATCCAGTTGTGTTTTATATAAAATAGATGAGGAATCCCACAGTGTGGTAGTTCTCAAACTCAAGAATGATCCAGAGGGCTTGTTAGACACAGGCTGCTGGGCCCACCTGCAGAGCTTCTGTTTTAGCAGGTCTGGGGCAGAGGGAGCCTGACAACTGCACTACCAACATCCAGGCACTGCTGCTGCTGCTGCCACTGCCAGTCTCGGGACCACACTCAGAACCACTGCTGTCCTGAGCCTATGCATCGAGCACAGCATGCTGTGTGCAATCAGCGTGCAAGTGGGACCTGGATCCCACACTCCTTCTGTGGAACACTAAGCAGCCTGTTTGCCCTGAAGTCTGTGCAGCCCAGTAGAACACTCCTGGTGGCAGAGAATTCTATTGTGTGTGGCATCCCCTGTGATCAGGGCATTTCTTATTGCTTCAGCAATTTCACTGGAGGAAATAATGACACTGCAGAGCTGGTGTTTATCCAGGAGAGAACTAATTGTGTGTGAAGTAAATAATGTATAATGAAAATACCCACTTTCCCTTCTAAGTCACCAGATACAGAATGTATGTGTCCCATGCACAGCAGCAGATGACTGAACCCTTCTCCTAAGCTGACTTTGTTGGACATTGTAAGTATCTTGAAGGGATCTCTCAGCAGATTGCTTTGGTTGAAACCCCAGTATATGGTGTCTGTGCATCAGAGTAGGTGAGGGTGAGGCGGGTGCAGAATTTGAGGCACTCACTGTCAGGGCTGGGCAGTGCTAATCCTGCACTGCTGTGTCCTGGGGCCATGGGGCTCTGCAGACCAAGGAGATCATAGCTTTGAACTGGCCAACATTTGGGATGCACCATACCCTAAAAGGTATGGAGCTCAGCCATCTTTGTAGACAGTCCCATAACCTTAGATTATTATTGTTTTTTTGAGCTGAAAACTGACAATGTTCATAGTAAAAGTGAAGTGTATGTGTGTTTATGCAGTGGGGAGGAAGTTGGGGATCAGGAATAAACAGACTCAATAATTGAGGAAAAAAAGAGAAGCACATTAACGTGAACAAGTGAGCACCTTAGAACCCTCAAGTGTAGTTCAAATGAGTTGGCACAAATGATTGTGCTTGCTCTTCTTCCTAGGAAGGAATTGTAGTTCTAAACTACCCACACAGATAGCTGGTTTCTCTCAAATAAAAACTAACTCTGACTCAGACTGGGGTTATAATTCGTGCAGTTAATCAGAGGAGAAGGGAAGATATGCTCACTCTTGGTTAGAGACAGCCTGTCCTAAATATAACAGTCGAAAACTGGCTTCAACTCAATAGTTCAATGTAATTTCCATTTGCACTTCTAGATAACAGAGAGAGGCCTCCTCAGGCTTTAGCTCCTGGATCTATAGGTGCAAATAAAAGTTAGAGAATGAAATGTCACTCTTAGGACCAATTATATTCCCCCTGGGGGCTCAGAGGGGTGTCAGGCTGTCCAAAGCAACTTCAGTTCCTCATTTCCTATGGTGTGCCAGGCAAGCAGCCAGTGAGCAACACTGGGGCAGTGGCAGCTCCAGCAGGCAGGACCTATCTTTCTGTGCAGCAAGGCATGGGGTGCACTAGAGGGTAGGGCACAGGCCAGGGCACCCACCACCCTCTGTGGGACAGAGACCTCTGAGGAGGAGGGAGAGGTGGGCAGGGCTTGCATCGTTTGAAGAAGCATACCTCTTCAGGGTAACTGACTGGCTCTGTTGTTGCAGACCTAAAAAAGCTATGTCTTGACTGGGATTTGAGGAAGGGGAGGTGGAGTGGGGGCAACAGTGGCCAGAAAGAGCAATAGGAAAGCCTGGGTCTAAAGCCTCGAAATGACACTTTGAGAGGCTCACCGACACAGGGTATTTCTTTTTTTTAATCACTGGGGAAAAAATAACTCCTAAAGGAGCATCCTATATTTAAGTGACAGAAAAGGAAACAGAAAGGATGGGAGAGCAAAAGGTTACACGGAAAACCGGAAGGGAAGAAGTGGCTGCGGTCTGGGGTGGTTTTCCCGGCTATCACTCTGATCGTGTCGGAGGAATGAAACGGATCAGCAGGTAATAAAGTTTGTTTGAATAAGTAGCCCAACTAAACAGCCAGCTGCTTGTTTTGTAGACATCTGAAAATGTAAATAAATCATGTCTCCTTTAAAAATGCAGCACAGAACATGCTCAGCAACACTGGCAGTTCTTGGGAGAGACCAGGGGAGTGTGATGGTCTGGGCTGCTTTCGTCCTTCTGATGCTCAAGCCTCTCTTCCTTCAAGGGGTCATGACTCTGAAGCTCTCATGTAAGGAAACTATTTATTTCCAAGAACAGGGCACCCAAAGCAATATCAGAGTCTGCCAGTTGTGATTTCCAAGCACAAAGTTAACATTCATCTCAGCTTGAGAACGCCGGTGCTTTTGGAGCAAATGAGATTGCTCTCCTTCTCCCTCAAATTATGAATTATGCATTGCCTTCTTGGTTCTTTGGTTGAAGTCACACGTCAAAAAATAAAATCAGAATTATTCTGAACTTGAGGGCTTATTTTCACAAACAGGGCCCTCTATGATGGCCCAGGCAAATCTAAAAAATGCAAGGGAATAAATATTCACCAGGTTGTTTGGATGAAATTTGAATTTGATAATTTTTCTGCTCTTCATGCATTATATATAAATAAAAACACTATTAAGAGGAAACAGCCTCTGTTTAAGATTGGCTTTAACTATATTTTCATGACTATTGATATAAGCATAAATGCTCTGTTATTTCCATTAAATATATAATAGTTCCTCATTGTGTTAGCAGCCCAGTTACAAGTCTCCTGATTCTTAAACTACTTTTGATATTTTGGAGTAAAGGAGACATCCAACATTCCAAGGAACAAGGTGTTTCCTGTTTATCCTTTAAAACTGGGTGTATGGAGCTGAGCAAGCTACAAGGAGTGGTGATGGAGAGTCGAAGAACAGAGCTTTGGCAATTGTAGTAAAGATGCAACTGGATCCATGTGGGTAGATGGCTTTGTTTATTTCCCCCATCATCGCTATCACTTTATTAGATAAACATGTACATAGTCTACAATACAGTCCAAGAGAAGAACAGCCCAGCTGAGAACTGGAGCATCAGTTCTGTACCTTGACAGACGGGCAGATTATTCCACGTTCCATCATCGCGACATAATGAAAACATATTGTATAGATCGGGGTACCGGATCTTGAATCCTTCATGACAAGTGATGATTAGCTTCTCTCCATATCTATACGTCTTGTTATGAATCTCAGCATCTTCAATTTGAGGGATACGGCACTCTGCAATTTTGTAAAAGGTACACATTATTTTTGGAAGTTTAAAACGGTTGTGGTTCACAGCTTCACGAGAAAGCTCTTATTTTCAGACTTGGTCTCAACCTACACAGCAATCTGATAAAAGGTACCTCATTTGTCACTGGGTTCAGGTGCCAATGACAAGCAGAAGAGCTGGCTTCACGGGAGCAATGAAAAGGTGGCTCAAAAAGAGGGACCCAGGGTGTGGGAATCCAACCACAAAAAGAACTTTACTTCCTGCCTGTGACACTTCAAACCGTACAGCTGATCTTATGAACAATTTTGGAAATAAGTGAAGAAAGAGAAGTGTTGAGGATTAGCCGGAACTATCTGGTTACATACTTACTGTGTTTGTGAACAGAACAGAACACAGTGTGGCCTGATGGGCTAGTCTCACAGCTGCCCAGCCATGCCACCTCTGTCTATGGGTCCTGGCCCTGAGCCTGATAAGAAAATGTGCTTTGCAAAACAGCACAGGGGTTGAGCTGCAGCTGTGTTTGCCATTAGCATTTCCTGTCCACCTTATCTGTTTTAAAAGAGATAACAATAGCAGCACATGCTATTGCCAATCTCACAAAGGCTCAGAGCAAGCCACTGTACTGCCTCCTAAAAATGGAGTAAGAGCTAAAGGTACATGTACAGGAGGAGAAGAGGCAAGGCTGGGGGCTGGGGGCTGGGGGAGGAGAACGCCAGTGGAGGAACGAGGAGCCCATGCCATGCAGCAAATGATAAAAAGATCAAATAAAACGAACAAGTGATCATTACCCACTTCCGACTGCAGCTACTTCCAGTTTACTGTCCAGGCCACTCCACCCCTTGCTGCCTAGTTGGGATTCCACTTCCACCCTAAACACTGCCTAAGTCATCCCATCTGGTTTAAGGCACATTGATCGCGATGTATCTCTCTCCATCTCTTATGAGCACATCTCTGTTTAATGTTTCTGGTTTTATATGCATACGTGTTTGTGAGCATGACCTACAGATGGGTTATGTTCCAAATGTGTTGATTCTTAACTTTTTAAAACAAGACAAAAACCAAGAACAGCACTTTGTGCATCACAGAAATTTCCTCCAGAAATTTCTCAACTCTTTAAAAGATTGTAGGTCTCTTATCCATTCCCCAAATCCTACGAAATCCACAATATGGCCAGAATAGTACTAACAGGAACCCTCACCTTTAAGTTGCTCTAAGCTTTGAACTGTCAAATCTGAGGCACTGGGCCCTGGGAGCCCTGATGTGAGTGGAAGAGAAGGGAAAAGCTGTGGCTAGTGGGTGAGTGGGTGGCTCTGGTGGCTGGGAACTTTGGTGGCTTGAAAAAGGGCACATCCAGGAGCTACGAGGTGGGGTTGGGGCTGCGTTTACTGGGAGAAATGGGAAGTATGACACAACAGACTTCAGAAAATAGGATGTCAATGATGGGAAAGACTCAGGCAGACAGGGGCTTCCAAGTTAGGGGAGAGCCTGGCAGCTAGGGATGCAGGGGTGGTGACTGTTCACTGCCTGCATGGGTCATCTGAAGTCAGATGCTTGTAAGTCCAGGTCTGCCCTTATCTCAGCCTTTGTCACCACCATTAGCTTGAGAGCAGGGACTGTGTTGCTCACTTCCTCTGACCCTCCTGCCATGCTTCTGACCTGTGCACACGCCTGGTGAAAGAGTGCTGAAAGGAGCTGTCTGAACCTCTGCCCAAGCTCGCTGTGAGTGCACAGCCCTCTGAAGCCCGGCTAACAGGCTTGGGGCACAGCCCTGCAGCTCAGCCTTCCCTGAGGACACCTGTCATCAGGCCTTCTCTTTGTCCATGATTGCAACAAAGAGAGTCTGGGCTGAAGAACTGTGTTCTGGTTTTGGTTTTACCTTTCATATTTGTGTTTCAGGCCATGAAAAGGGGTTTTCTTTTTCTTTTTGAGACGGAGTCTCACTCTGTCACCCAGGCTGGAGTGCAGTGGCACAATCTTGGCTCACTGCAACCTCCACCTCCCAGGGTTCAAACGATTATTCTGCCTCAGCCTCCCGAGCAGCTGGGACTAAAGGTGCATGCCACCACGCCTGGCTAATTTTGTATTTTTAGTAGAGACGGAGTTTCACCATATTGGCCAGGATGTTCTGGAACTCCTGACCTCATGATCTGCCCTCCTTGCATCCCAAGGTGCTGGGATTACAGGCATGAGCCACCACACCCAGCCTGAAAAGGGGTTTTCTAACTTCATGTTTAACCAACAGTTTTCCTGCTAGTGTAGTTGAATTTCCCCTGAATCAACCCCAATCCCAGAATAATCCTAACTGGGGTCACAAAATCACTGACAACTCTTCGCACACTGCTGCTGCCTTCTTAATAGAAAATGTGAATTATGTTTTTTCAATGGCACTGTACAGAAATTATTCACAGCAAATAAAAACACATTTATCAAGGCATCCGTCTGTAAAATCTTGGCTGTAAATAGGTACTGCGGCAGTAATTTACACATCTAAACAACTATTTTCATGATTGATTTAAAACTTGTTCAACAATTAGCTGGTACATTCAGGAGGTGGCCAGCTATAGAGAATACAGTCAATGGATAGAAGTGTTCCGTTGGGCATTATGGACACGTGGACACTGGCTGGCTGGGAGCAGAAGCACCCAAGCCTGGTTTCTAAGAGTGATTTCTCATAGTGTTGTGTATTGTAGAATGTTTTCAACTTCTAGTTAGAGCTAAAGTTTCCCCAAACATGGCATGGGGACTATTGCAGAATATAAGACACAGGGTTAGAGGGAATTCACAGCCTCCCGAATCCCAGTGAAGATGTGCCCTGCTGAAAGAAGAGTCACCACAGGGAGTGATGCCAGGCCAATTTACTATGTGGGAGGAGCCACATATCAACTAGGGAGTAAGAGGTAGGGCTCAAATCCCAGCAAGGGGAAGAGACCAGGAGGGGCAGTGCCCTAGGAATGAGTACAAAACAAACACAGATCAGCTGTATCAAAAAACTTAACCTTGACAGAGAAAACATTATCCAGAGCCTTTTTTACTTCTTTACCCACAAAGTCTGGCATCTGATCCTTCCCCTGAAGAAGGGTGAAGTCGGAAGAAGAAGGAATCCAGAAAAAAGTATGTGTCCAGTGAATTCTCTGTGGTAGTGAAAAACCATGGACCTTCTTTCTATAGCAAAAAAGAATCTAGGATCTTTACTATCTGACAGTAAATGTCTATTATCCATCAATTCTGAAGTCTCAAACAGAAATAACACAATTTTCTATAGTATAAACTAATCTAGTCAATAGAAAGAATTTTGAAGGCAAGTGGCTCACCCCTGTAATCCCAACACTTTGGGAGGCCAAGGCGGGTGGATCACCTGAGGTCAGGAGTTTGAGACCAGCCTGGCCAACATGGTGAAACCCCATCTCTACTAAAAATATGAAACTTAGCTAGGCGTGGTGGCACATGCCTGTAATCCCAGCTACTTGGGAGGCTGAGGCAGGAGAATCGCTTGAACCTGGGAGGTGGAGGTTGCAGTGAGCCAAGATCACGCCACTGCACTCTATAAAAATATTTATCAATATCTGGTTCTGTCCTATTGAATCTGGTCAACAATTAGAACTTATGTATATGAGGCATAAATAGGCCTTTCAGGGTGTAACTTGAGGGATATCAAAGCCTTCCATTCTGGAAATCATCTTTCACCAGCCCAACACTGTCATTATTTCTATATCCTGCTTCCCGTAACAATGGGAATTCAATATAGTGAATAAATAAAAGAAGGAGTAAAAGATCCTAAGGCAGCATTGCATATTTATACCCAAGTACAAATTAATTTATCAGATTAGTTAGCAGAGAGCAGTGCCTAAGGGATGGAGCAGAAATAGTAACAGTAAAAGAAATTTTAAAGAAAATGTGCCATACATAGGATTTACTACTCTTTAAAAATTAGTTATACTTGAAAATGAATCCAATTCCTTCAACACACCAAGTTCTGACATTAATACTCCCCCAAAACTGTTCCCAAGAACATGAATACATAATACACACTCAAGAGATTCACAATCCACAGAGTAGATTAAAGGCTTGGAAGATCTTACTGTAAAGAATTCTACTTAATTTTGCTTAAACCAGCATTTGTCAAGCTTGTTTATTCATCCAGCTGTTCATTCATCCATTTTGTGAATTACAGAGCACTCACTCTAGGTTCAGGGTGTCCTGGGTGCTGGGGATAAAGAGTCAAGGGCCTTACTCTTACAGCACTTGCATGGAAGAAGACTGCAAATGGGCAAATTAACAGCTAAAGGTGCTAGAAAGTAGCAGGCAACACTCACTGCCACGATGAACACATAGCAAGGTGACATAATAGGGACTGACTCAGGGACTCTTTTAATTTGGGTAGATAGGAAAGGGGCCCCTGACGAAATGACATTTATTAAGCTGAGATCTGAATGACAAGAATAATTCAATTATGTGTGGCTCTTGGAGAAGAACATGTTAGGCAGTGGGAACAGCTAGTGCAAAGGCCAGGAAAGAGCTCTGTGTCCTTAAAAACACTAAAGAAGACCTGTGTATTTGGAATACAGTGACCAAGAAGGGGAAGGACAGTCCAGATCATGCAAGACCTTGTAGACTAGGGCAGATAATTATTTTAGTGTGATAGGGAGTTACTGGGGTTTGTTAAGCATGGGCCAAGGCATGATCTGATTTATATCCTCAAAGGGTTTGCCATATGTACAGTAAAGGATTAACTTACCCAAGGAGAGGTTTAGGCATGTGCCCTCAGCTCCTGAGAGGTAACCTTTAGCCCCTGGAATGTCTGGCCTGAGATGAGTGTCTTTATTTGCCTGGAGGCCCTGGGCCACGCTAGACAGATTACGCCAACAGTATGCCGTATGGCAGGGGCCTTGGCCATGCCATCTGGTCCATGCTAACACGGATTTTAGTCCATGCTAACATGTGATTTAAGCTTTAGGCCGTGGACCACACAGTATCAGCTCAACTTCTGGAGGAACAGGGAACTAAGATCAGCCACGCTGTGGTCAACCATGCCCAAGTGACTAAGCCCTGATTAAAACTCTGGACACTGAAGCTTGGTGAGTTTCCCTGGTTGTCAACACTTCGTGTATATTGTCATACACTGTTGCTGGAAAAAAGAGGTGCTATCCATATAGCCCCACTGGAAGAGAACAACTGAAAGCTCATGTTTGGTGACTCCTGGACCCTGCCCTATGCACCTCTTCCCTTGGCTGATTTAATCTATGTCCTTTCATTGTAAAAAGCCTTAGCCACAAGTAGAATTAGTTTTCCTGAGTTCTGTGAGTCTCAGTTCCTGAGTCCTAGTGAATTTTTGAACCTGATGGTGGTCTTGGGGAGCCCAGACTTATAGCTGGTATCAGAAGTGAGGGTGATCTTGGGGACTCTGAACTTAGTACCATAGAATGCTTTTTCCACTTACTATCCGCTAACATCCCTCAGGAGCACTGTTCCATATCAGTGCTGTTCCACACTTCTGCTGTTCTAAAGAACTGTCATTCCAGCACAGCTCAGAGAACACTGTCCCAACCACCACAGTGTACTCAGGATCAGGCTGAAGAAGCTGAATGAAACCAACTGAGACAAATGATTTGACCATCAACAATTAACGAAAGGCAGAGAGAATGAGGGGCAAGAATGGATGCTCTTCAGAGATGACTGGAGAGAGAGAATGCTTCATAGAATAGGAGGCACCACCATGTGGGATAGTTTCGCTTTGGGAGCAGGGCTGGTCCAGGTTGTTTCTTTTATATTTAAAGCATATTGACTCTTTGAAACCTGAAGAAGCATTGGAACCAGACACTCAAGACCTTGTGGCTTGCAGCTGAAGGTAGTTAGGCCCTGGTTTAAACCCACTGAGAAAAAGCCCCATTAAAGACACTTGGTCAAAGAAAAGTTATGATAATAAGCATGCTTCTTGTACTTAGTGTCTTTGTCTGGTGCATAGATTGGAATATTTTATTTATTTGTGGTTGACAAAGGCAATTAGTAGATTTGTATTTTATTATTTAAAGCATTCATTTCTATATTTAACACATTGAGGGCAATTATTTGTGGGTTCTTCGCTGTTCACTTAGAGGGACTGAGACTGCTATACATACTTCTAAGCACACGTAGAACATTTACAAAAAATGACCATACCTGGGCAATAAAGAAAGTCTCAAAAAAATTTCAAAAGAACGAAATTATAGAGCTTTTTTTTTTTCTGGTCACAATGAAATTAAGATAGAAATGAATAGTTAGAAAATCTCCATATGTTGGAAAACTGAGTAATACCTTTCTAAACAACCTATGAGTCCAAAAATAAATAATAAAAATGGAAAATATGTTGAACTGAGTAACAATACTACATACTGAAATACAGGCTATGCAGATAAAACTATAGCTATACTTCCCTATAAGCATAAATGTACATATTAGAAAAAGATAAATATCTAAAAATCAAGATTATATTGCAGTTGCTTAGGTCCAGTTTGGAAACCACGTTGTTCAAGTTTTCTAGATTCTTATTTCGTTTTTTAAATTTTTCCTGCTTGTTCCATAAATTTCTAAGACAGGAGGGGTTAAAGTTCTCACTGTGATTATGGATTTGTCCTTAAAGTTTATTAACTTTTGCTTTATATATTTTGAAGTATATTATTAGATGTATACAAATTTAGAATTATTATTAAGTATCAAAAATCAAGAATCCTGCTAGAAAGTTAGAGAAAGGACAATTAAACTCAAAGAAAACACATGGAAATAAATCACAAAAACAACAGTGAGCATTAATGAAACAGAGAAGAAACATAGATAAGACAGGATCA
This sequence comes from Macaca thibetana thibetana, assembly GCF_024542745.1. Lineage (NCBI taxonomy): Eukaryota > Metazoa > Chordata > Mammalia > Primates > Cercopithecidae > Macaca > Macaca thibetana. The sequence goes on along the minus strand of NC_065578.1, from coordinate 139,720,939 downwards.
ACAAAACCAAAAGTTAGTTCTTTGAAATAAAAAAAAATTGATAAATCACTGGTGAAACTGATCAAGAAACAAAGAGAGATAAGCACACATAACCACGTAAGAATAAAAAAAGGACACCATTACAAATTCTATATTTAAAAAAATGAGAGAATGTTACAAAAACTTTGCACCAAGAAATAAGAAAATTTAAATGGAGTTAAATTCCTAAAACAAATAAACAAAAACTGTATAATTTACCAACATGGACACAAGAAGAAACAGAAAATAGTTACACTGCTATAAAATGTTAAATAAACCGAATTCAAAATGAAAAGCCTTCCCACAAAGAAAACTCCAGGTCTAGGAGGCTTCTGAATGAATTTTACTAAATACTTAAGGAAGAAATAGCACCAGTCTGATACAAACTCTTTCAGTGTTCTATTCTGAAGGACAACACCAACTTATTTTATGAGTGCAGCCTAACCTTGATTGTAAAGCCTGACAAGAACACTACAAAGAAAGAAAAATTTAGGCCAATCCATCTTAACATAGAAGCAAAACTTAAAATATTCACAAACAAAATCCTACAACAAATAAAAAAGAAAATATATCACAAGTTGGATTTATTTCAAGAATGCTAAATTGGGTTAACGTTTGACAACCAATACGACTTGCTACATTAACGGAATAAAAAAAGTATCTTAATAGATGTGAAAAAGTATTTGATAAAATTTAACATTCATTCATATTTAAAAAAATCATAGTGAGCTAGAAATTGAAGAAAACACCCTTAACATAACAAAGAATGTATTTTTAAAGACTATAACAAAAATATTGAAAGCATTCCATTTGAGATTGAAAAGAAGACGACGAAGTTCATTCTTCCTGCTTGCATCCAGCATTACACTGGAGTTCTTAACCAAAGCAGAAGTGTAATGAAAGGAAACATAAGGTATCAGGATCACAAAGAAATTAAACTTGTATTATTCACACATCACATGAATGGGTATGGAGTAAAACCCAAAAGAATTTACACAGATAAACAGTAAAATAGTTTAGCATGTATGAATTTCTACATGTTAATTTAAAAACAAAATTTAAAATATTTATCAATGACATAAACAAATTTGAATTCCTAAGACATAAATCTAACAAAAGGCATGTAAGACATTTGTCCAGAAAACTGGAAACATTATTGAGAAAAATTGTAAAGCCCTAAATAAATTGGGAGAATATTCCATGTTCCCTGATTGAAAACCTCCATATTGTAAAAGTATTATTTCCCCTAATCCGGCCATAAACTCGATGAGTTATATTTAAAATTCAGATTTGTTTTGACAATTGACATGCTAATTCTAAAATTTGTATGGAAATACAAAAGGCCAGGAAGAACCAAGACAGTCTGGAAGAAAACTTGCTCCACCAGAATTCAAGACTTATGATAAAGCTACAGTAATTAAAACGGTATGGAACTGATGCAAAGATAGATAAAGACCAACGGACCAGAACAGAGTCCTGAAAGAGGAAATCTGTCTTATGACTGAGAGCAGTGGGAGAAGACAGACTTTTTAATAAATGGTGCTAGATTATATTATACACACAAATCAAGTCCAGATGGACTGCAGATCTAAACGTGAAAGTCATAATAATGATGTTCTGAGAAGATTGTATAGGAGAATGCCTTCATGAGGTCAGTACTGGAAAACATTGTTTAAAGAAGACAATAAAAAGACCAACATAGAGAAAAAGATTAATAAATTTGACTACATTAAAATTAAGGTCTTCTGCCGGGTGCGGTGGCTCACGCCTGTAATCCCAGCACTTTGGGAGGCCAAGGTGGGCGGATCACGAGGTCAGGAGATCGAGACCATCCTGGCTAACACGGTGAAACCCCGTCTCTACTAAAAATACAAAAAATTAGCTGGGCGTGGTGGTGCGTGCCTGTAGTTCCAGCTACTCGGAGGCTGAGGCAGGAGAATGGCATGAACCCAGGAGGCGGAGCTTGCAGTGAGCCGAGATGGTGCCACTGCACTCCAGCCTGGGCGACAAAGTGAGACGGCATCTCAAAAAAAAAAATTAAGGTCTTCTGCCCAATCAAAGACACTGAAGATGCAAGTAAAAACATAAAAACAGAAGATCAGCACCTGTCACCTAGGAGTGTAGGTAAAAACTCCTAAAAATCAAAAGACAGATAACAGATAAATGGGTAAGTGAATTAAACAGGCACTTCGGAAGACAGAGAGAGTAACAAGCTGGCCGAAAAACACAAAAAGATGCTCAACCTCATTATTCACCATGGAAATGTACATTAAAACCAGGAGATACTACTACATACTTACCAGATGGCTAAAATATTGATAATACCAAGTGTTGGCAAGCAGTGTATTCTGCTGGTGAGGGTAAATTGGTACAACCACTTTGGAAAGAGGATAGTAGCTATTAACAAGGAACAAATGCATCTCCTATGCCTCAGCAACTCCACTCTTAGATGAATAGCCAATAGAAATGTGAGTGTGTCATTCACCAAGAGGTGTGTTCAAACATGCTCATAACAGCATTATTTGTAACAAAAGCCAATTGAAAAAAAAACACAAATTTCCATTAACATCAGAATGTTCCAATTATGGTATATTCATGTAATAGAACACAATGCAGCAATGAAAATGATAAAATCACAGTTACATGCATTAATATGCATGGATTTCATAAATGTCAAGTAATCTTTCCCCTATAATTTCATGTATATAAACTCAAAAATAAGGCAAAAGCACATTAAACTTAAAACAGTATCATGTTTAGAAACACATCCTTCTGGGCTAGGTAATTATCATAGGAAGTGATTCTTGCTACTCTCTCCCTCTGAGAGGGAGAAGAGGCAGTGATCCAGTGGGGGCTTCTGGGGTACTAGCAATGTCCTATGTCTTCATCTGAATAATAGTGACAGTGGTGTTGCTTTGTGACAGTTCATTGGACTGTTCAGTGCTGTGTACACTTCTATATGTGTTTTATTTCATACATTTTTTAAAAGTTAAAACAACAATAAAATTTATCGAGAAAGAAGAACAAGGACATCACTGCCTATGCAGCTGTCTTTCCACCTCATCTGGAGCCTCTGGGCCTGGCAAGTAGAGAGTGCTTAACAGAATTTTGGGGAATGAACGACTAAACATATTGGGGGTGGTGCTAAAATTCTCAAAAGCATAAAACCTCAAATATTTGCCAGAAAATTTTCAGAAGACAATTTGACCTCTGAATGTAGGTTATGTAGGTTGTTGGAGAAACTGGGTTTGATTCAGAGTTTTGTCCTAGAAGGCAAATCTAACCTGATTTCTTGCTTTTCTCTTAATAAACCCAATTTTAATTATTTTATCTTTAAAGAAACTTTAAGGTCACTTTCCACCTTCTGGAAAGTTCAACAACAAGGAAGTGACAGAAAGCACTTGGAGGCCAGAGGCGAACTCACAAGAAAAATAAAAGAAGGCATGTCAAATGCCCTTCTCATGGGCTGATGACTTCCAGAGGTTCTACCCCATGTCTTCATGCTCTGCTCATAGAGTGCACGTGGTAAGCATCTCAAGGAATCCTCTGAGGCTCGACAACATGAGAATCACCTGGAAATGCCTGGTAAATTCTGATTCTTTGTTGCATACAAGCATCTGAGCTTGGGACCTGGAAATGTGCCTTTTTTTATGGCTCCCCACCCCTCCCCCAGCAATTACCATGAAGTCAAACATTGAGAACCACCATGTGATGGGATATGCAAAGTCAGTCTGGGTGACCGAATAGACTGAAGAATAGCAATCAAAACTCAAAGGCTGGCTCGGAATTTAACAAGCCCTGGCCCATCTCTTAGCAGCTGTCTCCAACAAATGTAATAAAGAACAGAATCTAATCCGAGCAAGCTGGGACACCAAGGCACACCGAGGCCTCACACTCTTGCAGACCCAGCATGGGGTTCCACGGAGATCTGAATCAGTAAATAGGACTCACAAGATGCTGCCTGGAAGCCTCGGTAGGCCCCCAAACTGCTCAAAGACTGGTATGAGAGAAGATGAATTTCATCTGCAGTGGGTTTGGAAGGACCCCAGTGGGGGTAGGTCTGCATTTTTCATAACTAGCCAACATAATTCTGGATAGTTTCAGTTGCAAGCTTGTGAAAAACTGCTTTCTGGGGAAATCCCCCGTCAGTTTGGTGTTCAAGGTTGCTAACAGTCACTGCATGACCTTCCTACAGGATCTGACAAGGATCTGTGTATGTGCTGATGATGTTGTTGTTCTCCATTTGCCTGACAATTCTGGGATTCCGAGCAACTCCTTACCTCCACAGCCCTTGTACAGAAAGGGTGAGGTCTCAGCACTCATGTATGCAAGACTGCCTGAGGCAGCTGGTTCGGGAGTAACACTGCCAAGATTTGGACATTCCTTCTGTACTTATTGGGGGCTTGGTTGCACAGGCTTGAGAACCCTTGTCTGTGGCGGTCCACCTGTCATCTTGCAACCATGATAACTGTTCATTTCTGTCACTTATATTTGTGGGATCTGTCTTGACCTGACTTGATATTATTTCCTATGGATTTTTTTTCCCTTTCAAGTCTGGCCACATTTAAGTTAAATAAATCTTTTAGAAAACAAAAACTAAACTCACACGGAAGTCACAAGGGAGTGAGTACAGGAGAGCAGTGGCTTCTGTTAACAGCAGCATAAATAAGAAATGACAGTGGTCCTGGGGACAAGTAGAAGCATCCCTCTGCTCCTTCCCTTCTTAGGAGGTGGAAAATGAGGACAGAATATCTTGGGGGAAGACATGCAAATACTTGCCCTTGTGGGCATAGGCTGTCGTTTCTGATAATTCACATCTAAGGCAACAAGAAAGAAATTTTAGATGATAGAGAATGCACATGAGAAAAAAAAATTCCAAATAAAATATTTTTAAAGCCTCTACCTGTTTTGATGAACCCTCTGGAGCTGGAAGACAGCTCACTTAATATATGAGTAACTGCAAAACATGAGTATGACCACCCCACTTTTGAAAAATGTCTGCACCCCCACAGTTTCAATGAATAAAGGCGTTATCTGCCAATTTTACTGCCAGCTTTAGCTTATGAGTCGAGCTGAATCTTTTAATTAAAAATTTATAATGTAATAATAATACTTAAACTCATATTGCACCTTTTTTCCCAGGAAGCTCAAATAAACTTCTTAACATCAAATTATTCATCTTTTATAGCAATCCTGGTCAGGTCTATGGGAGCCAAAATATTTTAGCGAGTACTTAAAAAATAATGCTTGATGAATGAATGATATTTTTTTTCCTTTTTGCACTCTGCAAGAAACCGAGACAAAGAAGGGTTAAGCGTGGAAACAGTGCAAACTGGAGCTGTGGCAGGAACAGCTCCTCCTCCGTGCTCTATGCCACCATTAGCCACAATCAGGTAACCAGGGAGCCTGGGACAAAAAGCACAGGTGGAAGGGATCCCTGGTTGCACACTGAAATTACCTTGGATCCCTTGAAAAGAGATCCCTGGTTGTGCCCAGGCACAGGTTGAAATACCTATGCCTGGGCTCCCACTACCCAGAACAACTAAAATAGAGTCACTTGAAGTGGATCTCAGGCACTTTTATTTTTAAAGGTTCTGCAAGTGATCCTGACAGGCAGCCTGGGTTGCAGACCACCAGGATATAGAAAGAGCACTGGACAAGGACTCAAGACACTGGTCCAGTTCCCAGCTTTCCTGCTGTGTGACTTCTATAAGTCACTAAAGCTCTTATAGGCTTCAGTGTCTCCATCTGAAAAATGACAACACTGACATTTCTGATTCTAAGAATTAATCATTTCTAAGGATCTTTGTTGAACACTAGAGAAAATTATGTTATTCTCCCTTCTTACAAAGCAGTATCAGACCATATCCCTGAATCAGTGAGTCTCAAACATTTTTATGTGTAAGAATCAGCTGGGAGTTTTTTTTTTTTTTAAATGCAGATTCCTTGGCCCCACCCTTAGCATTCTAATGCAGGAGGTCTGAATATGTACTTTTCCTAAGTTCTGATGCAGGTAGTCCTTGGCACATACTTTAAGAACCAGTCCCCTTCATGAACAGATTCTTACCAAGTGTGTTGGTAACGAGATCCCTCCCTAATGGGGTATGGGCCTGGGGCCATTATAATGTGTCACCTGCCTTCCCTCCCTTCCCCTCACCTGGGAAAAATCATGTTTGGTCAGGTGAGATGACCATACTAGAAAGAAAACTCAAATTTGAATCCCAACTCTGTCACTACCAAGGAGACTATGGGCAATTCACCCTCTCAGAGCCTTCACTTTCTCATCTGTAAAATAAGGTTGTAGAACCTACTTTGCAGGGTTGCTGTAGTAATTAAAGATGATGATGTATATAGAGCATAAGCATGTTTATCGCAGCACTATTCACAATAGCCAAGATATGGAATCAACCTACGTATTCAACAGTAGATGAATGGATAAAGAAAATGTGGTACATAAATGCCATGGAATACTATTCATCCATAAAAAAGGATAAAATTTTGTCATTCACGGCAACATGGATGGAACTGGGGGACATTATTTTAAGGCTTATTTTAATAAGCCAGGAATAGAAAGTTAAACACTACATGTTCTCACTCATATGTGGAAGCTAATACAGATTGATCTCATAGAAGTAAAAAATAGAAAAGAGGATATTAGAGGCTGGGAAGGATAGGGGAAAGGGTGGGAGAGATTTCTTAAAGAATATAAAGTCACAGCCAGATTGGGGGAATAAGTTCTAGAGTTCTGTACCTCTGTAGAATAACTATGGTCAACAATAACATATTACATAGTTTCAAATCACAAGAAGGAAGATATTGAATGTTCCCAACACAAGGAAATAATAAATATTCGTGATGATGGACATGTGAATTGCCCTGATCTGACCATTACACGTATATGTATTAAAACATCACTATGTATGCCATAAATATGTATAATTATATGTCAATTTAAAAAATAAAATTAAAAATAAAACATAGGTACCCAATCCGTATGACAGACATCTCCTTAAAACACTGCAGTCTCGTTGGGGAAAGGAAAACAAGGGCAACATGCAGACTAGGAAGAGGGATACATGCTGGGGTGGGCAGGAACACCAAGGGAGGCTTTGCCTTCAGTGACTGGGGATGGGACCAGGTTCTGGACAGATGTCTACGGATGTTCCTCCCTCTCCTTCAACTGCTGCCTCTCTGAATCCCTGTCCATCTTTGTCAGCATCCCCAAAATACATGACTTTGGACAGGCAACTCAATTAACAATGCCTCATAGAGAACTCAGATTCAACTGTACTGACAATGTTAATTGTGGCCAAAGCAATGATAAGGTATGCACTAAGCCAATCAGAAATGTGGAAGGAAAGAGTACCCATTTGCTTTCCTTGTATGTAAATGATTAACAATGGAACCCAAATGTCAGCAAAAGCAGTAAAAGGCCAGAAAACATGGTTCACATACACCATGAAATACTATGCAGCCATAAAAAAGAACAAGATCATGTTCTTTGCTGCAGTATGGATGGAGCTGGAGGCCATTATCCCAAGCAAACTAACACAGGAACAGAAAAACAAATACCTCATGTTCTCACTTACAAGTGAGAGCTAAACAATAACATGTGGACACAAAGTGGGGAATAACACACACCAGGAATTACTTGAGGGTGAAGAGTGGGAGAGAGGAGAGGATCAAAAACTACCTATGGGGTACTAGGCTTGTTATGTAACAAAATCTGTACACCAAACCTCCAAGACACACAGTTTATCTATATAACAAACCTGCACAGGTATCCTTGAACCTAAAATAAAAGTTAAAAACAAAAAGTCTGAAGAAAAAAATCAGCTGAAGGAACTCAGTGTGAATATCCATGGGCAAAGGCCCACCTGGGAGAAGATGGGACTACAGGTATACACCACCATGCCCGGCTAATTTTTTCTATTTTCAGTAGAGACAGGGTTTCGCCATGTTGGCCAGGCTGGTCTAGAACTTCTGGCTTCAAGTTGATCCACCTGCCTTGGCCTCCCAAAGTGCTGGGATTATAGGCATGAGCCACTGCAGCTGGCCTGAGAAATGCAAATCTTAACCGGACCACCTATCTAAAGGTTGTGGGGAGCATCAGGCAAAGACAGAGGCAATGGGCTCCAACACACTCATGGCCAAGTGACTAAAGAAGACAGGCAAGGAAAATGGAGCTGCCATCGGGCCTCCCTTTCATGGATGGGAATTGCCTGCTTGGATATGCAGGTAATAAATAATAACATTGAGCAAGTGCCTGGGGCTGGCCATCATATGTAGACTGTCTCAAGCGTGTCATCTGTGCCTACATCTCCCTTTCAGATCAAGGAACCTCTCCCTAGGGAAGCACTGCAAGGTTGGATGAGCTTGTTCTTTGCGTTGTTAGGTGAATCTCACGAAGACGAGCCATGTTTCCCTCCACTCCATGGCCACATCTTGAAGCCTTGCTCTTCTGGTTGTGTAGGTTGGATCCAGGATTTCGAGCCAGAGCCTGTGGCTACATTGGTGGGTGTCTGCTCTCAAAACAAGGAAAACCATCCCAGGGATGGGCTTGACTTACAGAGTGTTTGTTTGTTTTTATTTTGAGGCAGAGTCTTGTTCTGTAGCTCAGGCTGGAGTACAGAGGCACAATATTGGTTCACTGCAACCTCTGCCTCCTGGATTCAAGCAATTATCATGCCTTGGCCTCTCAGAGTAGCTGGGATCATGGGCATGAGCCACCATACCTGGCTAATTTTTGTATTTTTAGTAAAGATGAGGTTTCGCCATGTTGGCCAGGCTGGTCTCGAACTCCTGGCCTCCAGTGATCTGCCCGCCTCAGCCTGTCAAAGAGCTGGGATTACAGGCGTGAGCCACTGTACCCAGCCCAGAGGTAGCTTTTGAAGGTACATTAAATGTGCAGTTTCAACAATCCTTCTATTTGACCCCCCTGTTCCTCTCCCACTCAAAGGAATTGACTGGCCAACTACAGAGGAGGAATTTCCTGAGAAAGTCTTCTGCTTAGGCAGTTCATTTTAAAAGCAACTGCTGCTCTATGGAGGCCCCATAAGTTCTCTTAAGGACCTTATGCTGGGATTAAGAAGAGCCCTGCAGCGGTTTTAAGGTATTCTGGGAACCTATTTGTTTAAGACTCTCACTTAAACAAGCTGTCTGACAGACCTATGGGACTCCAGCTTCATGAAAATACTTTATTCGCTTAATATGGATTTATCTGAAGTTTACTTAAAACCAAGTGACCAATGCAACCAGTGACTATTCTCAAAGCTGCTCAAGGAAAATGGTTAGATAAAAAGAGAAAGGGTCTTCTTCCACCTTACAGAGAAAAGCTCTATTAAAAAGTCCTTCAACATTAAAATCTCATTTCATAAAAATTGAAGTCTGCAGCAGGCTCCAGTTTAGTCTCCAAAAGCACACTCCCCCTGCAAAGAGGAAACTCAAAGAAGAAAAGAGAGTTGTCTTTCTGTACAAGGAACATATTGTCTATACCCAAAGGTGTTCAAGGAACACCCTGAATCTACCCAGGTGCTGAAGCCCTGCTAGAGGGATTTGGTTTTAAAAACGTCATAACCGCCTGATATGGTTTGGCTCTGTGTACTCACCCAAATTTCATCTAGAATTGTAATCCCCATGTGTTGAGGGAGGGACCTGGTGGGAGGTGATGGGATCAAGGGAGCGGTTTCCCCCATGCTGTTCTCATAGTAGTGAGGGAGTGTTCATGAGATCTGATGGTTTTAAAAGTGGGGGTTTTCCCTGTGTGCTCTCTCTCCTGCCACCATGTAAGACATACTTTGCTTCCCCTTTGCCTTCTGCCATGAGTGTAAGTTTCCTGAGGCCTCCCCAGCCATGAAGAACTGTGAGTCAATTAAACCTCTTTTCTTGATAAATTACCCAGTCTCAGGTAGTATCTTTATAGCAGTGTGAAAATGGACTAATACACCACCCTTCCCAGGAACTGAATCCTAAGGGAGGAGGAATTTGGGTGCTGTACAACATAATCTCAGAGCCTACATAAGACTCTCACCCGAACCAGGAGCTGAGTGCAATCAGTTACTTGGTTCTCTATTTAAGAAACAAAACCAAAAACTCCTATCTAGCCAGTATAGCCAATGCCATAAGGGCTGAGATGAACTCTGTAGCCCAAAAGATGGTTAAGTAAGGAAATACTTTCATCAATGATGACAACGGATTTTGGCAAGACATAGGTTGATTCTTCTCTCCTTTCTCTCATATAGTAGTTGTTCACAATATAAATGAATCCTGAATTGATTCCATTTTAGTCTCTTTAAGATGTTTACTTTTTAAACGTGCTAATTATTTATGATGTACAAACCGAAGTTCATCACCACACAAAGTCTGACTGCTACTCCTTGCAGCAAGGGCTTCAGTGAGGATGCAGCATTTTTTATCTCCTGAGGATGTCTGTGTTGAGTAAGTGCTTGTAAAGTGAATTCAGGAAAGGCAATCTTGCTTCACCTCTGTCTTTTCTTATGAAATGTAGGAAAGGGGTATATTTACTCCGGAAAAGTATCCCCAAGTAGACATAATTGAGTTGGTTTTGGAAAGGAAGCGGCCCAAATGGTGGCCAGCACCCTGGCCTTTAGTCACTGTACTTACTAGATCAGCAGCCCTGCGCCCACAGGGTGTATTTTCAGTCCTTTGCCAATTCTAGGGTCTCCTCTCCACCATATATGTCACCTCCTCTGTTCCCTGGGCCATAGACATTTTCAACCATGCTTGGGGTCATGCAGGCTCCAGTCTTGCAGAAGCAGCTTGAAGAAGCACAGCCATCTCTCAGGTTGGAGACTTTGGGGGCCATAAAGTGAATTCATTCAGTTCTGTAAATTCAGACCTTGTATAAATTGAGTTCACTTGGAAGAAGCAATTTGAATTGGAAGAAGGTGGCCATGTGAAAAAGGGGGAATGGCTGTACATGTAGCAGGATGAGGTGGGAATAAAAGAGAGGGATCTGTGCGCACCCAAGAGAACAGTTGCCCAATACCACCTTGCTTCTGTAGAGCACTTTACTGTCATAAAGCATTTTAAAGGATATGAACTTAGTTTTTAAAAAATCTGCATCTCAGACAGGACTGACCCATGGCATGAAAGGAGTATAGGTAACAGTGACAAGCCTGGGGGCTGCAAAAGGTCTTTCCCTAAATTGTCATTTAACTCTGGGAAGGCTCTTACCTTATTTGAGACTCAGTTTCTCTATAGGTCAAATAAAAACTAAATTGGAATGAGGGCTTGAATTATATGATTTCTCTGAGTTCCTTCAACTTCAAACCTGGATGATGTCATTTGTTGTAACAAGGTGCTCTTGTGTAACAGATTAGAGTGGGGCTGTTGTGACATAAAGAAGCTTAGACTCAGCCTTGTAGAGGAAAAACAATGCTGGTTTGGGATTAATTCTAACCAGATTGCTTACTCATCAACTGTGTGACCTTAACAAAGTGAGTGAGCCTCTCTGAGCCTCAGTTTCCTAATCAGGAAACAATAAGACTCATTTGTAGAATTGTTGTGCATGTTAAATGAAATAGTGAATCTGAAAGCACTTTTAAACTTTAATGACCTATAACAATGTGATAAATTATTATTGTTACTATTATTACCACCATTTCAGAAATTCATTAGCCTTCTAAGAATTACTTGGCAAGGATAACAAATGAATTCAGCAGCCCTTACTATTTGCCCAGAATAAATCCTGAGCAGGGAGCATGGCTATTTACAAAGCAGTAAAAAGACATTCTGAAAGTTTAGCTTTTTCACTGCTATGTGACATCAGTGGTATAGACTTCTAGGTCTCCCTCCAGCCCCCTATAAACCACATAGAATAAAGAAAGCCTAGAGTGTTAACAATCATGACTCTCTCTACCATCAGGGCAACACAAACAATCTCTTTATACAGATCTTTCAAAGACCAACAAAATTACCATTCAGATTAAAAATAAATACATCACTGTACTTAGAAAGGCAATATCTGCTCTTCCAAACTTCCAAAAATGATTGGAGCACATCATGACTGGAATCCAAGGACCTGAACTGTCCTTTGGACACACGTGGTCTTATTTGCGGTTGCCTAATAAAAAAGCTAACTCCCTGCTGCCATGCCTATGTAGAAGACCCTCCCTGCACATCTGGGGCTGAGTGTTAAGAACTGTAAATGAATTCCATTAGATAAGTAGAGAAAAAAAGAAAAAAGAATGATACATGCAGACCAGTACAATAGAAGCCCCCTACTCTAAGGTGATTTCTCATTCCCTTCCTTGGAATGACTACATGGTACCTAGTTATGTATAGGGTTGGAAAGAAGCTTAACAGAAGGCCTTCATCTCTGGGCAATATTTAAGAAGCCTATTTTGGTTTTCTCTGTTCTCTGATGTTCCTAAACTTGACTGTTTTTAAAGCACTGGGTAACGTAGGCCAGAGGTTTTGGCAGGGAAATCTATATATATATGAACCAAGTAAACTTTAAATAGAATCTCAGGGAAACCACAGCTTGCACAGGCTGCATGAAAGAGGAAAAAATGAACTTATTTTTAAAAACCTTAACTCTTTATTATATTTATTATGGCTTTTTCTTATACCTTGAAAATAAAAGCAAAGATAGCAAGTACTTTAAGGGCAAGACACCATCTTATCCCTCCTTTACAATTTCCAGAAGGAGGAGCAAAATAGGCACTTATAAAATGCTTATCATGGCTGGGTGCCATGGCTCATGCCTGTAATCCCAGCACTTTGGGAAGCGAGGCAGGTGGATTGCATGAGCTCAGGAGTTTGAGACTAACCTGGGCAACATGGTGAAACCTCATCTCTACAAAAAATACAAAAATTAGCTGGGCATAGTGGCGCATGCCTGTAGTCCCAACTACTTGGGAGACTGAGGTGGGAGGATCACTTGAGCCCGGTGGAGGTTGCAGTGAGCCCAGATTGTGCCACTGCACTCTAGCTTGGATGACAGAGGGAGATAGGCTCAAAAAAAAAAAAAAAAAAAAAAAAAGAGCTTATTAAATTATTTAAAAAGTTAAAAGTTTCATAAAGGAAATATACACTAAATCATGACAATAGTTTCCATATTATTATAAAAACTCCATTCCAAAATAAAATCAGTGTTAAAAGAAACTGAAACTAATTTCTAATGAACTCAATGAAATATAAGTTCTGTGCTTCATGGAAATTTGGGACCAGAATTAATTATTGATTCATGCCTATTCCAACTTCAGCCCTGCTGGTCTTCTGAGATTTTTCATCAACAATCTGACATTCTAATTAGTTAAACTCCATGCATTTTTAAAAAGTTTGAATGTATCCACATAAAGTAAAAACAAAAAAAAGTATATAAAGTTGTTTCAACCAACAGATGTGGGGTAATTGCCAGAAGTAAATGAATATCTTGTCACTACCAATTCATTTAGGGATAATTGCTAGAAATACATGTCTACCTTGTCAATCTGTCACCGCTTGTCACAGTTCTTTCTTTTCCTAAATGAATCACATCTAACACAGAACTGATAAGTAGTAATTGATTTAATCCTCTGAGAAACACACATCTTCTGTATGACTAAATACGGTTTTTGCACAGTATATTTACTGCACATTTTATTGAGTAACATGAAAATGAGCGCTGAGTTGGCAGCCTAATAATAAATACCCCTAATGTTATCTGAGTTGCTCTCTTGCATTGACAAAAATGGTGATAAATTAGATTGTAACTGAGATAGAGGAAAAAAGAGTATTACTTCTAATGCAGAGATAAATTAACCCTCTATCTCAGCCCTCATTACACACTCCTGCTTTCTGGTCAGCATGCAGATGCAGCCCTGCATTAGAGAGAATAGCCCAGGGTATTGAGCTGTCACACAGCCCGGCACCCCTGTGGCCGTGCAACTTGAGCCAGGTAAGCGGCTTCCATGGAGAGGTAGGCACTTTACCTTCTTGCACACAGATGGACTTATCACTTGGGATCCAGCCTAGGGTTCCATTAAAATACTTCATACACAGTCTCTTTGTAGCGCCTTTCAGCTTGAATCCGTCTTGGCAGTGAAATCGCGTTACAGAGCCTTCAAAGAAAACCCCTCCACTGGGGGTCCTGAAGCCATTCTCGGGAACGCCAGGGTCAGCACACGCTTGAAGGTCATCGAACCCTACATCAACAAAGAGAGGAAAAGGTGCCTGTGAATATGTTCTCCCAATGCCAAGGGCCTTCCTACATAAATGGCAGACCCTGCATGATATTATACGCCTTGGACACTCCAGTTACCCCACCAACAAAGCCAAGGCCGTTTTAGTACACATTCCACTCTGCTGTTAGCTCTTTGCTCAGAAAAGCACTGAGTAGAGTTTTCTGTTCAATGGCCAAGTTAGCCTTTCAAGGAAGTTACAGTAGGAGGGAGAAGGAAACAGACAAAAAGGATTTCACATGACAAGTGCCATAAAAGATGTACAAAATGCTGAAGAGAGTCGAGGAGGGAAAAGTGGGTGGGAGAGATTCAAGGAGATGGCATCTGAGCCTAGCCTTGAGGAAGGGGTGAAATTTCAAGACAGAACTCTATGCAGGGAGGCATGGGTGGTTTTCTAATGGTGGAAATGGCATGAACAATGAATGGTTGGGGACTGGAAGATGGCAGGGTGTGTTTAGGGAGCAACAAGTGGAATGTAGTTATAACCCAGGGTATATGGTAGGGGTGGCTGGGAATGCCCTTCCTCTTTCTCTTACCCCTACTCCTATCTGCCAGGGGAATACTCACTCCTCAAGACCTATTCAAGTTTCTCCTCCACCCGGCTGCCTTTATTAATTCCACTCTCCGCCTGCCTCATCCCTACTTTGTTCCACTGCTGTAGCGTGAACACAGCTCTGTGCTGAATTACCTGCAGAACAGCTGCCTCTCATCCCAGGCTGTAAGTCCTCCAAGAACAAGTCCTGTGACTCTATCTTGACATCCCCAGAATCTACCACAGTGTCCTCTCTATTCAGTGCTCCATACAAATTTGCTGAATGAATAAATGAGGTTGGAGGGCAGCAGCTTGAGGGACTGATTGAAAGAGAGCCCAGAAGCTCAGGCAGGAGAGCAAGCAAGGGTATGGGTAAGGGGTGATGGGCTGAGAGCAGTGGAGACACAAGGAGGATGCTGGTGTCTGGGACACCTGGGTTCTAGGTTCCCTTTGTCAACTGACTGGATGTTGGAGTGAGGAGGAGACCCAGGAAATTTTGTGCCCAGACAGCTGGGATGAATGCAGATAAGCAAACATGGATGTCATGAGCCACGGCTAGGGCCAAGGAAAAGGGAGGGTCTGCTGTGTGCATAATGCTCCTAATGTGTCCTCACTCTAAATGCTCCAAACTTGGGACACTTGGGTTCCAGGCTCCCCTTTTCAACTGACCAGATGTTGGGCTGAGTGAGGGATCTAAGAGATTTTGTGCCCAGACAGCTTAGATGAAGGCAGATCCCTGAAACAAACACGGATGTCATGAGCCACAGTGAGGGCCAGCGATAAGGGAGGGTCTGCTGTGTGCATAATGCTCTAACCGTGTCCTCAATGGGAGGAATGCAAACTCCAGAACAAGAAACTCCTGAGCCCTACAGAGGCATTCTACTCCATTCTCTTACTCACAAAATCAATAGACAAATCCTTACTGAATGGGTACCAAGAACAAATATACATAACTCTATGTAGATGGGGATTGGTGTGCCCATCCGTCCCCACCCTCAGCACAGCCTGCTAGTGCCAGGTCAGCCTGGACACCGTCAAGATGTGATGGGGAAGTCTCAACCCAGACCTTGGAGACAGTAAGTATCATTGGGGCTCTTGCAAGGTTTACCTGGTTTCCAGGTGATGCCCAGATATTGAACGCATAAGATATCTAGTTTTCTCTAACATACTGCACTTGCAAAAGTTCCTCAGCAGCAGGTGAATTCCCCCACCCCAGCTTTTATGTGCTTGTGTAGGATTCACTGGCTTCCCTCCCCACCTGGCTTATGATGCTAGACCATCTACCAGAGTTGCTGTGCTGAAAGCCACACAGCACAGGGGGCATGGCACTGGCAGGATGCCCAGAAGTCATTGTTACAGTGCTCACTTTGTGCAGAGGTGACAAAGAATTGGGGGGAGGGAAAAGCCGTTCGAAGGGAGGCAGGAGGAGGGCACAGCATCCACATCTGACACTTGTACTTATTAAGTAGGATCAGGTCTGATATTTCACCAAACTGATGATGCTTTTACAAAGGAGACAGCATCCAGCCTTCTCAGCCCCCCTGCTGCCGCTCTGTTGGGATTGAATACTCCGGTAGCAAGAGTTGTGTTGTAGCCCAGCAGAGGGGTATTTGAAAGTCATTAAATGATGGCTGCATTTTTTTAATTTGGGGGAAAGTATTCTAGATTATCAAGTGGTTCCTAAATGACGGATGTCAATCATTTCCTTCCATCTGGAAGGAAGGGCAATCTCATGCCCATTTTATTGCTGCTAGGTTTTCTACCTCAGTACCATCATGAATATTGAAACATGTATTTATGAATATCATGAATATTGAAACATATATTCATGATGGTACTGAGCCATGGGTTTCAGGCTCCCCTTATCAACTGACTGGATGTTGGGGTGAGGAAGAGGTTTAAGACATTTTGTGCCCAGATAGCTGGGATGAAGGCAGATAAGCAAATATGGGTGTCATGGGCCATAGCTAGGGCCAAGAATAAGGGAGGGCCTGCTGTGTACATATATTGAAACATATATTCGCGATGCTATTGAGGTGGAAAAATTAGCAGCAGTGGAATTCATGGTAGTATGTAGTTTAGAAGGCCTAGAAGCACAGCTATCCAGAGCTCTGAAACCTGGGTAATCTGGACGTTTCTGGCTGTCCATAGGTGAAAGTCATTCTCTCTCACACCAAGTCAAATAGAACCAGTGTCAGCTCTCATAATGTTGGGGTGGGGCACATGTATCAGTCAATGGGTGGCAACAGAAGGGCAAGATGAGTGTGCCATAACAGAGGATGGGAACCTCTGCAAAGCATTGAGTGGGATCCTTGTGAAGAGTAGCCAGAAGGGAGGAAGGGTGCTGTGGGTGCAGGTTGGAAGGTATGGAGGTGGGAAGCTGCCCAGCACCTGTCAGTAAAGAGGTGGTTCTGCCAGCTGGGGACAGGGTGCCTGCTAGGGGTGGGGCTGTGGGGATAAAGGAAGGGAAAGAGATGGAGGCAGACTGTGGAAGCTCTGTGTTAGCTCAGTGTTTGGATTTGATGTGGGAGAGAGGGGCACCAGGGTCAAGACTGAGAGTTTTGGGCAGGGAAGTGATTAGGATCAGATTCGCATTTTAGAATGATCTCTCTGGTGCCCATGTGAAGGACTGATGGCTACAGACCAGGAAAAGGGTGGGAAGATAATCTGAAATGGCTTCCAGGACACCAGTTGCGCCTCAGGGTCATTGGGCAGCTTTATCAAAGGCAGTTTGATCAATTGAGCCTGGCTCTCTCTGCATGGGGTGGGGTGGGGCTACTCTTGGACAGCCAGTCTAGCACTTGTCTGAGGGCAGACATTTGAGAACTGCGGAATTTCAAGGCTCCTGCAGTACTCCAGGTGAGTCAGAAACAAGGCAGAGACAGTGGAACCGAGAGGATTACAGAGACATTAAGGACACAGAGTCACAAAACCTGGTGACCTCATGGATAGGGAAGTGATAGTGGGAGTGAGAGAGAAGAGAGGCATCCAGGATACCTTCCTGTTTCTGGCATCAATGTCAGGG
Source organism: Macaca thibetana thibetana (assembly GCF_024542745.1). NCBI lineage: Eukaryota > Metazoa > Chordata > Mammalia > Primates > Cercopithecidae > Macaca > Macaca thibetana. The sequence goes on along the minus strand of NC_065578.1, from coordinate 139,703,178 downwards.
TAGACAGTGGTGCCATGTGCTCAGATTAACAGAACAAGATGAAGAGTGGGCCCAGGGAGAAGGGGGAAGAGTTCAGTGTGGAGTGTGGTGAGTCTGAGTTCTTGAGGATGCCAGGTATAGATGTCTAGCCATCAGCTGGAGCACGAGCCAGAAGTTCTGCATGCCCTGTGCTGTGCATCCACGTACAGGCAGCAGTCCAAGGCATGGGTGGGCATGCCCTCCTGGAACTAGCATAGTGTGAAGGGAGGAGCAGCTGAGGACACACAAATAAGGGACACCCAGAAAGCACGATATAGTTTGGCTGTGTCCCCACCCAAATCTCATCTTGACCTGTAGTTCTCATAATCCCCACATGTGATGGGAGGGACCAGGTAGGAAGTAATTGAATTATGGGGTGGTTACCTCCATGCTGTTCTTGTGATAGTGAGTGAGTTCTCATGAGATCTGATGGTTTTATAAGGGACTTTCCCCTCCTTGCTCTGCATTTCTTCTTCCTGCCGCCATGTGAAGGACGTGTTTGCTTTCCCTTCTGCCATGGTTGTGAGTTTCCTGAGGCCACCCTGGTCCTGTGGAACTATGAATCAATGAAACCTCTTTCCTTTATAATTTATCAAGTCTCAGGTACGTCCTTATAGCAGTGTGAGAATGGACTAATATAAAAGGCATGGAAAATCCAGGACCATCAAGAAGAAAGACCTAACCAGTGTTCCCAAAGCAAGGAAAACAGTTTCAGGAAGGAAGAAATGGACAGCCACATCAATGTGACCCATTGGTCAACTAAGTAAAGATCTGAAAGCATCCACTAACTGAAGACAGAGAACACTGGGACCACTGCCCAGGCAGCTGCAGGGACAGGAAAGGACTGTCCCTGGGGAGGAAGCCTGTCTGCCAACATGTGGAGAGGGAATGGTGACACAGTATGTATGAACTGCTCTTTCAGGATGCTTAGTGTGAAGAGAAGAACATAGGGAGGCAGCTGCTCACGGACTAGGGCCAAGGGAGGGTTTTTATTATTGTTATATTTAAATTTTAAGATGAAAGAGATCTGAATGTGTTCTCTACACAGCAGGAAGTAAAACACTGTAAAATAAAAGGCTGTGGATGAAGACAAGTGAGGGGCAGGCAGGTGGGGTAAGTTGTCCCCACCTGAATGTGGGCTGGAAGGTGACCCAGGCCCTGAATAAAGGACTTGTCTCCTACTGAAGCAGGAAGGGAAGTCATGCCAGAACCTCTACCAAGGGAAAGTTTTCCCAATAATGTACTCATCATCCAGGACACAGCTGAAATAGTGTCTCTTCCAGAGAGCCTTCCAAGATCCCCTGCAGAGTCTGAATAGGAGGCCTCTCTTCTCATCAACACACCCTGGGCTCACCTCTCTCAGTGTTCCTCACTCTGACCATCATCACTGCTCTACTTAGTGGTCTCCCCCACTGGGTTGTGAACTCCTGGGGGGGAAAGAGTACGTCTTAGTCTTCACCTCCTCAGCATCTGGCATGTTTGTGTGGTATAAAGCAGACATTCTACAAGTGTTGCTAATGAAGGATAAAGCCAGGGATGGATGGATAGACGGATGGATGGATGGACAGATGGATGAATGGGTGGATACATGGGTGAATGGATAGATGAATAGATGAATGGCTGGCTGGTTGGCTGGGTGAATGGATAAATGGGTAGATGAATAGATGGATAAATGGATGGATGGATGAATGGGTGGATATACGGGTGGATAAATGGGTGAATGGATGGATGGATGAATAGATGAATGGCTGGCTGGATGGGTGAATACATAAATGGATAGATAGATGAATGGATGCATCGCTAGATGGATGGATGGATGAATGGATGGATGGATGGGTTGGACTGGATGGGTGGATAAACAGATAGATGAATGGATGGATGGATGGATGGATGGATGGATGGATGGATGGATGGGGCCTCATGCCAACTACCCTGTTGGACCCATCTGGAACCACCTCCACCCACCAAACAGTAACACCAATGGCACTGACAGTCCCAGGAGCTTATGAATTTCACAGACAAGGGAGATGTGAAATGCCCTCCTATAGCACAGACACGCTCTCTCCTATCACCCTTTCACCTTTCTCTCTTCTCCCAACCTGAGTAGACTATATTCCTTAATTACTTTTTATAAACTTCTCCCAATCCACAGCTCCAAACACTTCAGGCCTCTTCCTCCCTCTCCAGTATGGGGGGCCAGAGGTGGGTCTATGTGAGGGATTTGACTGAGACATCTAAGTTCCCCAACACACACTTTTTGACCAGTCACCCTCTGCTAACAAACAAGGCATGCTGAAAGCTGAGTGCTAGGTACAGACCCCTCGGCTGGTCGTATCCCCCACTCTTTGCCATAAAGCTGTTCTCTCTCAGAGAAGGACAGACAATTCAAGGGAGAACTAAAGATCCAGCCCTGAATCCATCAGAAAAATGACTCCTGCACTGATAAATAAATGATGAGAGTTTCATGGAAGTTACAACGTGAGAGCTGCACAATTTCCTCATGAATTTAATTCTGTACTCTTTCTGTGCTTATTCCTTTCCCTTTAAAAGAACATTCCCATGCACTTCCTCTGTTTTCAAGTAAGCATAGTTAACCTCTGACTGTTTCTGTTCCTGACAGCACTGAGGATCAGGAATGCTGCCGGCCATGGGCTCCAACCATTGGCACAGAACAGGGAATTAAGAATAAGAGGTGAAAAGAGAGCCATCAGAAGATAAGATGGTACAAGAAGAAAATATTCTTCATCTTGGTCAACTAATTCCATTGAGCAAGATAGTAATTTTCTAGGGCCTGCCAGAGCTTCAAATTCTACTTTTCAAATTATCCCCTAGCAGATCAATTCCCAGCCTGGGTCATTTTTCTGAAGAGCTGTTCTGCTAGTGTCCTTCCATAATGACGATGATCAGCCCCCTCAAATAACATATCCATTAAGGAGTGGGCTGGTGTAGGTGTTAGGGAAGCAGAGTGGAAAATCATTTGTATGCAGGCCCATTCAAATCATCTTATCCTAGGAACCAGTATTCTAAGTCCCAACCTATTTCCTTCCCATTCTTCATATTCTGCTCACGCATGAGAACTAAGTAGTCACAGCTTGGAGAAGAGAAAAGAGTTCACAGAATGATTCCAATATGTTTGTTTTTGAGGGGAGTGGGAGGAGAAGAAAACATTCCATTTTAATCAGCCCTCAGAAGTGGCATCCTTTAGCAGTTCTTCCTAAATTTAATTCAGAGTAGAGCACTTATATATATAAGAGATAGCCTTTGTGATGGTTCATTTTATATGTCAGTTTGGCTGGGCCACAGGGTGCCCAGACATTAGTCAAACATGATTCTGGATGTATGTGTGAGGGTGTTTCTGGATGAGATGAACATTTGAATTGGTAGACGGAGATAGGCAGATTATCCTCCCTAAGGTGGGTGGGCCTCATCCAATTTGTCCAACGCCTCAATAGAACAAGTGGCTGAGTAAGGGAGAATTCTCTTCTCTCTGCCTGACTGTCTTCAAGGACATAGATCTTCTTCTGTCTTTGGACTTGAGCTCAGACAGGAACTTACATCATTGGCTCTTCTGGGTCTCAGGCCTTTGGACTTAAGCTGGTACTACTGGCTCTCCTGGGTCTCCAAGGAGACATCTATCTGTCCTCCTACTGGTTCTGTTTCTCTGGAGAACCCAGACTCATACAGTTTCCCTAAAATACTAGAGTACTTTACAAATGTGAATGACACATATGCTGAATGTCCCTCACCTAGAGGATGCTCTCTCTCTCTGGATCCCTGAGTTCTGGTAAGCAGTCATCTAGTGGGGAAAGCACCTGGGTCCTGGGCTCAGAGCAGCCCAGGGGCAGGCTCCTGGACTGCAGTACTCCCTGGGGCTGACACACCCTCTCCATTACTGGCATCACCGTCACTGGCACCCATTTCCCTGCCCAGCATTTGTGACCTCTGGAACAAATCAGGGGCAGTATTGTAATTTGGACTCTGCTTTTCAATGAAGGCTGAAATCTCCTCTTTCTTTTCTCCTAACCAAAAACTGTGTGAATAACAGGGATTGAGAGTGCCCCTCTCTTCTCATGCAAAGAAACCCTCAGTTTCTTTATAAAGTCTTGACACTTCTGGTTGGATTACTTTTGACCCTGCTGAAACCCACCACCTTTACTGTGAGCTACATAAGAAGTCTTTAAAAATAATCATAAAAATGAAAGAGGTGTGAAAAGCAATCTTTTGGGTTATTATAACTGAAAAGTCATATTCTAGAGAGGAAGAGTGTATCAAATGTAGCCAAATCAATTTAGAACTAAGGCTGGGTTTCCATTTCTCTCTAAACTGCTATATGAGGCTTTGGAGGAAGAAACAGGATATACACACAAAAACTGATTTTGTATGCACTGACTTAGTGAGAGGGTCCTGGGGCTAGCGAAAAAGGGCATCCCTGTGAAAGTTTAAACAGACGGGCTTGCAAATGCTCACTGGAATCAAGACCAACCCCAAAGCGTGCCCATCCCCCATCCCGAATTGCACTATCAGTCTCACACGGTTGCCATTAAAGCCACTTTAGCGGTCATCTAGTTTGACCCCCCAGAGGAGGACACTGAGGCTGTGAACAACATAAGAAGTCTTTTAAAAGAATCATAAAAATGAAAGGTGTGAAAAGCAATCTTTTGGGTTATTCTAACTGAAAAATCACTCTAACAGCTAAGCATGGGGCTGGGACTAAACTCTGAGGCTTCTGACTTGCAGTCCAACGTTCTTGCTGCTAACAATGTTGTCTCTACTTAGCCTTTTCCTATCATATCTCAGTTTGTGAATGACTCAGATCTTCATGATATTATATAAACTCTTTAGGGAAAGAACAGTTTAAAATGTTTTTGAGTCTTTGTATCTGTTAAAACAGGGCTGAGCAAATAGCAATGCTGTAATATTTAATGATTCTATACAATACAACCCTCATGTTTCCCCCAAAGCCCACACCTCCTAGCACACAGTCTCAGTGTGATGGGGCCCGGGATCCTGACTCGTCACTTAAAACATCCCAGAATCCAGGCAATCAGTTCTCAAACATCTATTGACCACAGCATAGTCTGTACCATATTCCTGGGGATGAATGGTGTTCTTGGGGAGAACACAACCTAAGTCAGATATTGGTTTCATGAAATAGAGTTAGTTCTAGAGACTGGAGTACGTATTGCCCTCAGCAGTAAAATAAAGAGAGAAGGACGTGGTAAACGTGAAGAAGTCCCTTCTTGACCCACTTAAGGGCTTTCCCCTCCTTACTTCTAAAAATTCTCATCTAGCTTCCCATAGACTAAGATCTGCCTTTTTCTCATCACCAGCAAAGCAGGTAAATCACCCAACTGGTAAAATATCTCTGTGCATCAATAACCCTTTATGCTGAGGAAGGAATCTTTCTGTCCCATGAGAGGAAAAACTTCAAAAAATCTTGCCTATTTTTAAAGACAAAGTTTAGTCATCTGGGCATGTTAGTAAAGGACACAAACTAAAAATGAATCGTGTCGGTTCTGGAGGATCTGTTGATGAGGGGCCTTTTAACCATCTCCTTACTGCCAACACACACCTCACCTTACACCACCTTGAGTTTCCCATCATCTCAAAATCCCTTGCTCTTAGAATGACCTGATATGGTTTGGCTCCATGTGGCCACCCAAATCTCATGTTGAACTATAATCCCCAGTGTTGGAGGTGGGGCCTGGTGGAAGGTGATTGGAACATAGGGGTGGTTTCTAATGGTTTAGCACCATCCCCCAGTGCTGTCTCCTGATAGAGTTCTCACAAGTTATTTAAAAGTGTGTGGCACCTTCCCCTTTGCTTTCTCTTCCTGCTGCTCCAGCCACGTAAGACGCACCTGCTTCCCCTTTGCCTTCCACCATGATTGTAAGTTTCCTGAGGCCTACCCAGAAGCAGAAGCCTGTACAGTCTGCAGAACCATGAGCACAATTAAACCTCTTTTCTTTATAAATTACCCAGTCTCAAGTATGTCTTTATAGCGGTGTGAGAACGGACTAATACAGACCTTAACTCATAAATGAACATGTCCAACGATAGCCTGACTTATCCAGAGTAAGACAAATGCCCAGCAACTATTTGAGCTAATATTGTATCTAGACCAAGGCATCAGCAATGAAAAGAAGATGAGGAAAGAGGCAACAATAAGGAAATCATATTAAGCAAAACCTATTAAACAAATAAACCAAGTCTCTAACACTAATATTTCAAAACACAGTGCTCCTGGCTGTTAGTGGTCTGACAACACAGAACTGTCTGGCATGCCAGAAATTTCCAGCCACTTTGCAGTCAACTGTACTTCAGGCTGGTCCATGCTCTTGCCACCAATGTCCATCCTGACGTTGCTTCCAGGTGTGTGTCTGCACCAACAATAGATGGAGGACTCCTCCTGAGCCTGAGTCTAGAGAAGTTCTACATGTTCTGGAGATTCACCCTGAGCCAAGGTCAGGCTCAAACATTCTGAGGGCCCCCTGCCCCAATGACAGGTAGCTCAGGGGCTGCCAAACATTTTCCAGAAAATGTTAGAAAGACTGACTAACCCAGACCCCAGGGCTGCCTGGGAATACCTCAACTGTCAAAGAGATGGAGCAGAAGAAAAGCACACCCAAACTAACCCGCCTCTGAAGGAGACGCCCGTGTGGGCCAGGAGAATAAGAGAATGTCCCAGAACCAGCAGGCACTAGAAACAGCAGGAGATACAGACACACTGTGAAAATTACAACTAACATCAATAAGGAAATGCGATTGCTTTATAAAAATTCATCGCTTTGCTTAAGTCTAGGAGTTTCAGGTCAGCCTCGGCAACATAACAAGACCACATCTCTAAATAAATAAATAAATAAAATTAAAATTATCTGGGCATGGTGGTATGCTCCCATAGTCCTAGCTACTCAGGAGGCTGAAGTGGGAAGATCACTTGAGCCCAGGAGTTCGAGGCTATCGTGAGCTATGGTCTGATTTTGCCACTACACCCCAGCCTGGGCAGCAGAGCAAGACCCTATCTCAAAAACACCCCCAAAATCATTGATAACACATATGTCCATAACAAGATCATTATTTAGTGTTCCTTGACAGCTGTTCCAGTCTAAACAATCTCTGTTTGGGAAAACATCGGCTCTTGGTTTTTAAAAAGAAAAGGGAAGAAGAGAAAAGAATTTTTAAAAATAGAGATGAAGAAAGAAAAATTATAATCTGTTTATATATTCACACCATCAACAAACAGTGCTGGGCACTGGGGGAAGGAGCGGAGAGGCATTCATTGAACCAACAATGGGAACCTGAGGCTTCCAAAGAGTGAGCTTACATCTAGGACATTCAATAGTTTTTCTTTCTGCAAATTGTGACCTTATAGTAGTATTGAGGGATCTGGCCAGCAGCCCGCAATGCAACGGGGCTCTTTCCTTGTTCCCAGGTGGATCAGCAGGTCGAGAAATAATAGACGCACACAAGTTAGTGAAAGCTGGGTCCAGGGGGGTCACCTCCTTCTGGTCCCGCGGTACCACCAATGCACGGGATATACCAGCATTTATTATTAAGTTTAGTGAGGGTGGGGGTAGGTTAGTGAGGGACTTAGGGTCGTTTGATTATGAGGTGAGATGGTCACATGGGGATGAAGTAATTCTTTAACATAACATCTGTATGCAGAAGTACAGTATACAGAGATAGGAATTTACAATATAGTGTGTGCATCAGTAATTTCTAACAGAGCCTTAAAACAGAAACACGGTCTTTCCATAACCTATGATTAGCAAGATATTTTAATCAGCAGTAACAGTTGCAGCAAAGGCTGGTTACAAACAATCCACAGAAACAGGATGTGAAGCTAGACAACCAGTTAGACCAGAAATTCTTAGAAGGGAGTATGTCTTAACCCTAAAGAGGCCTAGAAGAGCTGTGGCAAGATGAGGGCGTTTATAGCCCTATCTTATCCATATGAACAGGTGCCCCTCACGTATCCATTTATAGGCTCTCCACAAGGGTCTCATTCCATTCGCAGAGCTATGAACATCTGCTTTTCTGGGATAGGAATCCTGATGATGTGAAACCTCCCTGACTGCACGTCCATTCATAGGCTCTCTGCAGGGGGAAGCACATCATGATGTTCCTGGGCACCCATGAGTCTAAGCAAGAGCAAAACCCAACCACCAAATGGGAACACCAAGGATTCTAAGATTTATGGGGAAAGAGCTTGGAGCAAAAAAAGAGGCTGAAGACAAATTTTCTAATAAGAGACAATACAAAAAATTCAACAAAGAAATCAAAGGTTCCCAAAATTGTCTTGTTTGTGAATTTAGTGCTATGTCATTCCTTAATTCAGTGTATTGTCAGTTACACATTTAAGATATGGGAGGGGAAGTTGATTACTGTTACCATTTATTAGGCTAAATAGATTTTTCACTGCAAAATCAGTACCCCTTGGGAAATACAACAAAAGAAAACCAGAAAGCAAGACTGGGCTAGTTAGTATAGTGATACTTCTGCCATATAGCACGATATACTATTTATTATAGCAAATTTATACCAACAGGCATACTTAAACTTAGTTTTCTGAAGACATGGGAATGAGTTGGGGGATGCAGAATTCATCTATGTGGGCTGAAGGCTTAGTATCCAGATTCTATTACACAGAAACCACATTGAACACTGCACTCATGATTGTAAACACAGTTGCAACTCTGAATATTTGGATGCTAATCAAATTAGGTAACTCTTGCCTAGAAATAGTGAGAATGCTTTAATGTTTCAAGAAATATTCAGAGATGAATATAAAGTCGGCTATGTCTGAACAAGTAAACGTCACAAAAATAAGTCTTAATAGCATAATTTAGACTTGATTAAAATGGATAAAGACTACAGATGTGGAAGTCATTGCAGTCCCCATTTGATGCCAGAACTGATATTTTCCCCCTCTTGATTTAATTCACTTTGATTACCCAATTATTCCTAAATCCTTTCACTCAGTTTCAGCTCCAATAAAACTGATAACAATGCTAACTCATAATGTGATTTTCACTCCAGTCTCATGAAACTGCTCTATAAAAGCATGCCCAGCAACATCACAAAATTCTTCCAGATTGTGGTATTATATCATGGGAAAACAGAATAAACCTTCATCTATTCAAAATCAAGCAAGCACAGAAAACCACTCATCAGGAAGATCTGAGGATTCACTTCATCAACAGGAAGATGGTGGCAGGAAAGTCTTGCATTTGTAAGTTTTAAGATTATCAATTGTCAAAACATTTGAAGAAGGCATGGATAATTTTTTGGGGGGATAGGGTCTCACTCTGTCACCCAGGCTGGAGTGCAGTGGCACAATCTCAGCTCACTGCAGCCTCCACCTTCTAGGCTCAAGCTATCCTCACACCTTATCCTCTTGAGTAGCTGGGACTACAGGTGTGTGCCACCATGCCTGGATATTTTTTTATATTTTTGGTAGAGACAGAATTTTGTCATATTGCCCAGGCTGGTCTTGAACTCCAGAGCTCAAGCAATCCGCCCATCTTGGCCTCCCAAAATGCTGGGATTACAGGCATAAGCCAACAGATAATTTTTTTACCTGATTAATATAGTCAAAGATGTGGCTCTTTTCTAAAGCACAACCTTATTGAGTATAACGAAAGCTGCCTGTCTAGCTAGCCCTGTGATGCTAGACAAGTAACTTGATCTTTCTGGGTGATAATATCTTATCACTAAATGAAGCATATGGATGAGTTTTTTTTGTGGGGGGGGGTCCCTTCCACTTCTAAATTCTACTGTTTATAGTCTTTTCTTTTTAAAATTATTTTAATTATTTTTATTTTATTTTTATAGAGACAGGATCTCAACATGTTGCCTAGGCTGGTCTCTAACTCCAGAAGGTGGCTCCCTCCTTGGCCTCCCAAAGTGCTGGGATTACAGGCATAAGCCACCACATCCAGCCAGCCTCTTCTTGACAAAAATTGGTAAAAACCTCCCAAAGCACAAGCACTTAAACTGAAGCAGCCCAGAAGACAATGCATGGGGCAATCTCAACATGCCTATGGCTATTTGTTTTTTTTTGTTTTGTTTGGTTTTTTTTTTATGAAATCAAATTTCCTTTCTTTTCTGTGAGCAACAGCTTTAGTGCAATACTAAAATATGTTTTCCACATGGATATAACTTCACAGTTTACAATGGGTTTTATATACACAATCTCATTTCATCCATGCAACAACCCCATGAGATCAATGACAGTTTGATAGGATTAATTCTCACAGTTGCTTTATGAAAATCCAACTGTTAATAGTAACAACTTTCAAACACTCTTTTTTTAGTGATACTGAATATTCCCTCCTCTACATGGCTCATTCGTAAACTAGAGTCCAGATCGCATGTGAGGTTTTCAATCTCTATGCAGATTCTCAAGTGCCACTGGGACTTTTGCAGGGGGACTGGAGATGGGGAGGAAGAACAAGACACTATGTGAAATAGAAGATACTATGGGAAATAGAAAGCGCTGGCTGACTTCAGAGGGTGTGTGCAGGAAGACTATGTTCTTTCATTACCCGGCTTATCTGCAGTGCTTGTGACAGGTGAACCTCAATACACGCTTAGTCAAGTAACAAGATCAGGGCTCTGGGTTTTGTTGTTGTTGTCGTTACTTTGTTTGTTTTAAAGATTAGCTTGAGGAAAATCTTGCTTCTATCACCTTTATAAGTTTATCATAAAAAACTTTCCCAGATGTTCTGGTAGCCACTAGTTCTGTTCTTTCCCCCCATGCTGTCCTTGGACAACAGCAGCTACTTATTGATCAGTTATTGGGATCAGATCCCAACAAAGCAGATAAAGCAGATCCTTTATCTGAATACAGTGGGATAACTTATTTAAATAGTAATATATTTTAAATACAAAGTGTTTTCATCTTTTTTTCAAGGCTATTTAAGTCAAATGGGATTTTTATAGGAAAATTCTGAAAACTATGTGATATGGTTTGGATCTGTATCCCCACCCAAGTCTCATGTTGAACTGTAATCCTCAGTGTTGGAGGTGGGGCCTGGTGGGAGGTGATTGGATCATGGGGTTGGATTTCTCATGAATGGTTCAGCACATCCCCTTAGTGCTGTTCTTGTGATAGTGAGTGAGTTCTCTTGAGATCTGGTTGTTTTAAAGTGTATGGCACCTCCCCCACCCTCTTGTTCCTGCTCCTACCATGGGAGACACCTGCTCCCCAACTTCACCTTCCTCCATGATTGTAAGTTCCCTGAGGCCTCCCCAGAAGCCCAGCAGATGCTAGCATCATGTTTCCTACACAGCCTGCAGACCTGTAAGCTAATAAAACCTCTTTCCTTATAAATTACCCAGTCTCAGGTATTTCTTTATAATAATGCGAGAATGGCCTAATACATTAAGAAATAATATATAAGCATATATAAGCTGAAAGTATTCAGGAATAATGAAATTACAGAATGTTATTGCTGGATAAAAATCTTAGAATTTACTTAAATAACTTCCCTCATTTTATAGTTGAGAAATTTGAGACCAAAAAATATAAACAACTGTGCCAGCTCCCATAGCTCTGAGAAGAGGGACTAGAACCTGGGAGCCAGATCCCTAATCTGGGTTTCCTTCTATTCTGAGGGCAGCAAAACAATCCTCTGAGGTGGGCCTACAATACTTTGCCCCCTACTGGAATGGCATCTTGACCTGATGGCACATGTACTTCAGACCACTACCAAAAGTTATCTTCCAGAAAATCACAAAGACCATGAAATATAAAGAATTCCCTCTAAACAAGGATGAAACATAAAGGATTTACCTATAAGGATGATTATATGAACTCATCCAAAAAGACTTGTATAGAGTATGTCATTCTCTGACTATAAAAAATTGGGGAAACATTATTCTTCTGATGCAGAAAGAGAGTTGTTGTTTTTCTCCCTCTTCTAATCAACCATCTCCAAGCTTAACAGGATAAGACATACAACAAAAACAAAAACACCTTGCTGTAACAAACCACAGGGATTCAAAGTAAAATTACAGAGGTAGCATAATTAAATATAAAGAGGTAACCCAGTACACACCCCAACTATCTTGGAGATATCTGCACACCACTACACATGGATCAGCCTCCTTCTTTTGAATGGCTGAGGATAAAAGGAGTGCACTTACACCTGCACTCTGCTGTCTACCTATTCATTATTGGTTATCTTTGTTAGCAGAAGAAAGCTTCTTGTGGGAGAAGCAGAATAGAGGACAGAGACCCTGGAGAGCTTCTCCAGGGATAAGAGGGGAGCAACAGGACCTCTCTAGGTTCTACTCGCAGGTCATAGCACCAGGTTTGAAGTGGTGCTCAGGACTGGGGAGGGGCTACCGTGAGTAGGACTGAGTGCCTAAGGGGCAACCTGAGCCCTCTCAGAATAGGAGTGCCCAAGATGCTGGCTGGATCATATTTAATTTAGAGAAATACAGGACGGTAACATTTCTTGTCTCATTCTCCACACTAAGCATCAATCCTGGTGTGTAAGTTTGGTGTGAACAGGTATGAATCCTGGTAGCAGCTATTCTAGAATGCCTGAGGCCTGGATGAAAGGAATTCCTGAGGACAAGATGCATTCTACCAAAAGACTAGTCTTTTTGAATAACATCCTGACATATATTCGACTAGCAGAGACTTTTCTGATCCTATTTTACCACTCATAAATCATGGATAATTTGGTTTCTCCTGTGTGACCTCTGTGCTTAGAGAGTTCCACATCAGCTCCACTGGAGTTGTGTCTCTGAATTCTAACATCTGGTTTACTCAAGAACTCCAGCACCGTGGCTGGAGAGGACCAGGGTGTGCCTGGGACTGACAGGTGGGCTTCACTGATGGCCCATTGGTGATAAGTTGGACCTGGACACTTTCAGGTGCAGGCCTGAAAGGGCTGCTCATTTTATCTCTTACTGAGTCCCATGGTCCTGGAGGGCCATTTCTCTCCCCAAGCTGGACAGCCCTGGGACAGTGCCTTTAACCAGACAGAGAGGTCAGTGACCTGAATGCTGCTCTGTGTGGAAGAACCAGCCTCTGAACCCAGTGCTGTGATACTTACATAAGCACAGCTGTGATGCTATGACCTTGGGCTGCAGCAAGGATGTGGGCCCCCTGCTATCCCTCCACTGGAAAGGCTTTTATAAAATCTCATAGCACCCCGATTCCCAAGCAGAGTCAGACTTTCTCAGGAGCACCTCTTTACGAGGCACCTGAGCCAAAACAATTGCTAACCATCTATTCAGAAACCACTGAAACTATATTTTTGAAGATTCGCTAATTATTAGTGTTAATGATTATGGGACAATTCCCCATATACATGTTAACAAAACAACAACAACAACAAAAGAAACACAATGCAAAAGTGTATATAGCATGATTCTTTTTTGAGTGAATACACAAAAACGATGCGTGCACATGGAAAAAAATGAAAAGAAATATACCTAAATATTAACCATGCTATTTAAGATTGAATGTTGATGGGTGATTTTTCTATTTTTTCCTTACACATTTCTGTTTCTTCCAATTTTCTACAATGAACATTCATAATAAAAAAAAATGCTATTTTAAAAAATGAACTCTAATGGCACAGAATGTTAAATTGAGGGTGGGTCAGAAATGGCCCACGTGGCCCTCAACAGACACAGTCTCAAAGATTCAAAACAAAGCAATGAGGTGCCTCTAGAGGCATGTGGCACAGAGGACTAGCTGTGTTTTGGTGGGTATTAAATTCCACAGAGGTGCCTGCAAATAACATAATGTCCCTTTAGTGGCCCCCCTAAATCATCTCCCTGCCTGAGGAGTGGCGTTCAGTCTGAGTTGCCCAAGACTCTGAAGGTCTGCAGTGCTGACATGTAGAATGTGTGGGTGTGCTTTATAGCTCTCCTCCCCAAAAGGGTAGCTTGCATGCTGCAAATAAATGGTGTTCACACTAGGCAGGTACCATGAGACGAGGAGAGAAATAACACAGATGGATGCCGAGGAAAAAGCAGCCGTCTGTTCAGGATTGATAATGAATCGTTACATCCTATCTGAAGCTACTTAATTTCCGAAACACTGTTCTATAAATATGCTGTCAATGGAGTTAGTCGGTTTGTAAAGAAAGGAAGTGAATCAGAAATGGGTTGATGAAATACCACCAGTTCCCAAAACAAATATGTTTCTCTCTGGTTTTAGCCTAAACACTACCTGGAGGATAAAAGGAAATGCTACATATGACATTAGTGCTCTCCAGGCAGCCTGTGCTGCTGCTGAACAGCTTTGCTTCCAAAATAATGATAATAATACTAATGATGATAATCACAGTCACTAAAGGGCATGGAGGCACTGGCCCTTTTTATCTGCAGATTTCTACCCTAATTTATGGTTTAAGTGGCATGTTACAGTAGTGATGGAGGTAGATGGTGTTTGTGAATAGTCAGATATGGGAATCAACTCATGTAAGATGAGTGCAAGGAACAAACTGCAAACAGATTCTTGTTTATTCAGAAATAGGCTCAGATTTTTTGTTGTTTGTTTTTCTTGCAAAACATTGTAAATCCTCAAACCTCTACAACATAGAAGCAAATAAGTCTTCCTTTCTCTAGTGTCAAAATGCAGGCTGTACTATCATTACAGGGCAGAAAACAAAACAGAAAAATCTGTACTGAGAACTTAGGCGCAACAGGGGCTTGCATTGTATCTGTCTGTGTCCTTTCATTGCTGAGAGCAGTATAGAACTTTATGCTCTAGGATTCAGCTGTTTGCTGATTTGCTCTAAACTCAATTCATTTTCTAATTTCATCTCTTTGATGTTATTCCAGTGAGAAGCCTGCAGGTAGTACCTCCACCAGGAAGGTATTATTAATTAGCAGCCAACAGGGTGAGCAGAAATCACATGCTCCATTTGTACAGCTAATGGTTCGGTTCATGAATGGTTCTCAAAATATTTCACACCAGCCAATCTGAAAAAAACATATGATTCTGGTTAAATTTAAGGACTCTTGGATCCTGCAGGCCCAGATATTCATACCTTGAGCAGCCATGCAAATGAGAGCATCATCATTTCAAAGTTCAATAGGAAGAAAATGAAGCAGCTGCTATTTAATTTTTTATGGAGCCTACAATTTGTCTCATTAGTGGGCAAATAGGATAGGCTAGGAACTAAAAGCTGTCTAGGCCTCAACTCTGCAGGACAGAAAAAAGTGATCTGTATCAAATCACTCAATTGGGCTCTCTGGGGATAGGGTTAGACTGGCTGGTGCTGGGGAAAGGGCGCCTGGCTCTAAATCCTGGCTGCTAGGCAGGTTCCATCACCTCACTGATACATGACCTTTGGCAAATTAGAGAAGCTTCCAGAGCCTCATGACCACATCTAAAAACAGAGGAATGTGGAATTAGCCTGTCCATCTCTCAGAGCTGTGGAGCACCTGGGAGGCAAGAATCCCCGGTGCTTTGAAAACTCCAAAAGGCTGTTCAAATGCAATTTGAGAATGGCCTGGATACCTGGATTGTTAAACTGAGGCCCAAGGGCAGCAGATTTGACTGCAATTATGGAGGTACAGCCGTGAGGTTGGGCTCCCTCATTCCGAATTCAAGGAAAATCCCTACATTTTCCTCTCTCTCTACTGACGGTGTCACCCATCAGCCAGGGAGGCAGGTGAGGAAAGGGAGGCTAAAAGCCATTATGTTTCCTAGGCCATTTCCAGTGTAGGAACACAGTGATGTTACCTGGTAACAAGTCATGGCAACTTGCTGATAGAAGTCAAGACACCAAGCAGAGCAAGTCCGGGGAAACAGGCAAGTGGAAAAGAGTAAATATAGCTCCACTACGTAACAAAGAATTTGGCTGGCCTTGTCCCTGCTTCCTGAGTTTTGTCCAACCCTTGGAATTTCCTTATAGAAGTATCTTATTATTCATGGTGAGCCTTGATAGTTTATGCTCACAAGGTGACTGATGGCAATCTCCAGATAGTTTATGCTACAGAGGTGACTCAGGATGGGGGCTGGCCATGCCAGAAAGATCAACCATGTGATTAGAGGGTTGGGGCTTTGAGTCATGTGATATCAGCCTGACCTCTGACAAGGAGAGGGGGCATGCGGATTGAGTCCAACCACGTGGCTGATGACTTAATCAATCATGCCTATGTAATGGAGCCTTGGTAGAAACTCTGGACACCAAAGCTTGGGTGAGCCTAGTGATATACATGGATGTACCAGCAGGGTGATGCATTCTAAGGACATGAAAGATTTGCATGTGGGACCCTCCCAGACCCTACCCTATGTGTGTCTTCTTTGGGCTGGTTCTGATTTGTATCCTTTATATCCTATATATCCTTTATCTTCCTGAGTTCTGCGAGTTGTTCTAGTAAATTATCAAACCTGAGGGGGTAGTAGTGTCAGAGGCATTTGAACTAGGGTGACTCCATCTTGAATAGGAGCTGGGTAAATAAGGCTGAGACCTACTGGACTATAGTATTCCCAGAAGGTTACACATTCTAAGTCACCGGATAAGAAAGGAGATCAGCACAAGGTAAGGTCACAAAAACCTTGCTGATAAAAGGTCAGTAAAGAAGCTGACCAAAACCCACCAAAACCAAGATGGCCATGAAGGTGACCTCTAGTCATCCTCACTGCTCATTACACACTAATTATAAGACATTAATTAGCATGCTAAAAGACACTCCTGCCAGCGTCATGGCAACTTACAAATGCCATGGCAACATCAGCAAGTTACCCTATATGGTCTAAAAAGGGGAGGAACCCTCAGTTCCAGGAATTGCCCACCTCTTTCCGGGAAAACTCACAAATAATCCACCCCTTATTTAGCATATAATTAAGAAATAACCTTTAAAAATAGCAAAACAGCAGCCCTCAGAACTGCTCTGCCTATGGAGTAGCCATTCTTTATTCCTTTACTTTCTTAATAAACTTGCTCTCACTTTACTGTATGGATTTGCCTCGAATTCTCTCTTGCTTAAGATTCAAGAACCCTCTCTTGGGGTCCAGATCAGTAACAGCTTTACCATCATTTAGTTTTGTGACTTTACGCCTGTTACTAAACCTTTTCATCTCCCCAAACTCACTCTGGCAAAAGGGGAAAACAATGCCTGACCCATGGAGTAATGAGCACTGAAGGAAACACCACACCAAGTCCTGGATAAACATTCAGTGAGCAGAAATCTGACCTCAGCGGGGTGGGTGGAGCAGAGCTGCAAGTTACGAAGATCTACAACTTGCATCACATCTAAGACTCAGGGTAGGGTGCTCGTTGGTGAGCAGTGATGATGTCATGACCCACAGACCGAGGGAGACCTGAGTGGGATAGAAAGATTTCAAAAATAGGAAGATGAGCTGAAAATGCTCCATGATAGGGTTTGGCTGTGTCCCCACCCAAATTTCATCTTGCATTGTAGCTCCCATAATTCCCACGTTGTGGGAGGGACCTGGTGGGAGGTCACTGAATCACGGGGGCGGGTCTTTCCCGTGCTAGTCTCATGATAGTGCCTAAGAGATCTCAAGAGAGATCTGATGGTTTATAAAGGGAGTTTTCCTGAACAAGCTCTCTTCTCCTGTCTGCCGCCATGTGAGATGTCCCTTTCACCTTCTGCCATGATTGTGAGGCCTCCCCAGCCACGTGGCACTGTGAGTCCATTAAATGTCTTTCTTTTGTAAATTGCCCAGTCTCAGGCATGTCTTTAACAGAAGCATGAAAATGAAATAATACACTCCAGAAATCTTATCTGAGAGTATTTGATGAGTTCTCTACCTGCTGAGAACTTTCTCCCCTAGAACAAAGGTTGTTTCTTTCAGGCTCTGCCTCAGATGGGAAAGAGGAGGCTAAGGGAGTGGAACTCTGAGACCACCACTTAATTTACGTTTTCTATACTAGAGTTCTATAACCACCTTCGCAAAATGATGACAGTAGAATAAATCTGTCATGGCTGACCCCATCTTGCTTCTAGCCTTACAGGCTGGCTGTCTTTGCTCATTCCTGGGTGTAAGCCAAGCTACGTTTGGGAGACATTTAGTTTATAGTTTAAATGATAGCGGGTCTTCCCCCAAAGCTCAACTGCCTTTGCAGAGCTAATGAAGGGCCATCAGGTTAGGAGGATGTTAGAAGGTTGAATTCTGCTAAGGTGTAGACATAAACCATTACCAGCAATTATTCTGGAGGTCAGAAGATACACAACTTCTCTAAGTACTCCTGCAGATAACATCACTATTACAGAACCTAAGATTGGCCTTTTGAGATGTTTTTTCAGGTTTTTGCATTTCTGACTACCAACGGCTCCACCTGGACCTGCGGACTCCACCAACTGGTCCTGTGGCCCCACCCACAAGTGGACTCCCTGGCCTGCCAAACTATCCTTGAAAAACCCTAGCGTCTGCATTTTCAGAGAGATTGATTTGAGTAATCACTCCATCTTCCATGTAGCACAGCTGGCCTTCTGTCTATTAAACGCTTTCTTTATTGCCTTGCCATAGTCTGATTTTGTCTATGCAGGGGGCAGGAAGAATCCATCAGATGGCTACAATTCCAGGTAAAATTCATCTGAAAAAAAAATTTTTCTGCTATTTCTCTTTAAGTTGGTCTCAGAGAACAGATCTGATTACTACAGCAGCTGCTCCTCAGTACCTGAGCCTGAGTTTCAAGAATTAGACATTAAAGTTAAAGTGACAAGCCCTTGGGAGGAAGAGACTGCTGATTAGAAGTCTTGATTGCAAGGGAAGGGGATGCTAGACGTATACAGTCTGTCTTAAAAGCCTACACTTACAATGGCAGGGTTTCAAAAGGTCAAAGAAAAACAGGGCTGATTCTATAGTGTGACTCTAGAAGAAAAGGGGACGCACAAGTGTTGAGAAGCTCTGCCACCCAGGGAAAGTGGCTCAGATGTAAGATCTGCGTACGAAGCCTGCAAGGAAGGGCACCAAGGTGACCAAGGATGCAGAGAGGTGCAGCAGGGGCTTGCAAGGAGAATAACAGGGCAGAAGAGAGGCTGCAACCCAAAATGACTTGGAAAAATCTTAAGCACCCAAAAAAGGTAGGGGGATGGGGATGGAGAGAAACTTCACTGGTGCATTTATCCAGAAATCAGTACCCGGCACAAGCCCAGCCACTTCTGGGGAGAAGTGAGGGAGCATATCTCTCCTTTTTATAGCATTCTGATGGGGGTGCTGAAATAATACTGCCTTGCTGCATCCCATGGCTTGCAGGGTTATCGCTAGGAATGGCTCCTTCAGTCTTCAAGCTCCTCCCCACTCTCCTCCACACTCCTGGCCACATGGGAACCTGGAAGAAGGGGGTTGGAGCAAAGCCGGGACAGACACCAGGCAGGACTGGATGTCTCTCCTCACCCCTGACAACTGTCCCTGGAGAAGCCCGTCAATCTGCCTCCTCCTTCTCTGAAGATGAGTCTGTGCCAGAATGCTGCCCCATTCAAAAGGACTTCTTCCAGGTCTAGGATGGAACTACTAGGTCAGAACCATGCCCAGTGGAGGGCAAAGGGCAGACTGAGCTGGGGCTCACATTCACACGCCCATTTTATAACCAAGGAGTCAGAGGCTCAGAGAAGTCGAGTAACTTGCCCAAGGTCCCCGAGTTAGTAGGTCACAGGGCAGGATCCGAATGCAGGTCTGTCTGGCCCCCTCCGCCTCCCTATACAACCATCCCTAGAGGCTGTAGGATCTGGTTGGCCAAAGAAGGCAAGAGAGGGTGTCTGAGGCAGGGAGATGCACCTAGGAGAGGAGGGGGGCTTTGGAGACGACAATGAGACACGCAGCACGGACCTTGTAAAGGCATCATCAACCAGAGGTTAGGCTGATGGAAGTGTCAGAGGTATGTGACCCAGAGCAACTCCATCTTGAATAGGAGCTGGATAAAATGAGGCTGAAATCTACTGGGCTGCATCCCCAGATAGTTAAGGCATTGTAAGCCACAGGATGAGATAAGAGGTCAGCACAAGATATAGGTCATAAAGACCTTGCTGATAAAACAGGTGGCAGTAAAGAAGCCGGCTAAAACCCACCAAAACCAAGATGACGACGAGAGTGGCCTCTGGTCGTCCTCACTGCTACACTCCGACCAGCGCCATGACAGTTTACAAATGCCATGGCAACATCAGCAAGTTATCCTATATGGTCTTAAAAGGGGAAGCATGAATAATCCACCCCTTGTTTAGCATAAAATCAAGAAATAAACATAAAAATGGGCAACCAGCTCCTCTGGGCTGCTCTGTCTATGGAGTAGCCATTCTTTTTTCCTCTTGCTTTCACTTTACTCTATGGACTACTCTCCCTGAATTCTTTCTTGCATGAGACCCAAGAACCCTCTCTTGGGGTCTGGATTGGGACCCCTTTCCTGTAACAGACAAAGGCCTTCAGGTCAAGCAGCAGAGTCTTTGGACATTCTTGTATCTCCACCTGGTCCTGGAGGTACTTTGTTTTGAAATTGCATTTAGTCTTTCAGAAAGTCCTCAAGAAACTTGGGTAAATGGTCTTTGCCAACAGTTCATATTACTCCTTTACTCCCAAAAGGAAATGTATTATTATATTTGTTATTATTATTAAACTCAAATCAATGTCTCTCATGAGGCCAGGAAGACCATTTGCCCCAGATTTGCTGCCCTGAGTTGCTCTGACTTCACTGGGAGCTCGTCAATGCTTGCCCTTCTTAATGCAAGATGAACGAGCCCAGCAGGCTCTGCCCCTCTCAGCAGACTGGGTTAATAACCTGCTCACAATACACCCTCTTAATCCACTCCTGGGTCACCTGCATCTACCCAAAGCATACACTGAAAATTCACCAACACACCAACATGAGACAACAGGAAACACAAGACAGACTGGTTTTCACAGGTAGGAGGGAATACAGCTGCTCTTTCAATAGGATCAGCTTCTTTTCTAGGGGCATGTTTCTTCTTGCTGAATTTTAATCCATGGTTTCTTTATGTTTGTCAATGAAATTAAAAGTTTCACACTGTCACTTCCAACTAACAAAGAAAGTAAAGCTTAGGAGCATGCTCCCCCTCCCTTACCTTTTTCATGGCACAAGTATTGGTGGGAGGGGTGGATGGTGGAAAAGGCAAGGGCTTGAAGCCAATTAGATCTGGGTTCAAATCCAGCCGTATCACTTATTAGGAAGGTGGTCTTGACTGGACAAGTTACTTTCCTCCTATGACTTTATTTTCTATTCAGCGAAGCCAGGTGAACACCCACTGCATTGTGATGAGGATTAAAAGAAGTGCTCCTAAGAGCTAGCACAATGCCTGATGCAGGGATACCTCCTAAGCCCTCCCGAAGCTTCCCTTTGTTCTTGCTCATCCAGGAGAGATTTCTTTGTTAAATGATTTCTTCTGGGAGTTACACTTTTGTCCTTTAAAAAAAAAGTAGGTGAATGTAGAAAAAGCAATTTTATCTTCTCTCTCTCTGTCCCCAACATCTCAATAAATATCGCACACCTAAAAGAGACAGCAGTGCCTCATGCAGTATCTGCCCTGTTCTGTTTGTAATGTGATGACATCATCAGGGGAGGGAAGGTGGGAATGGAGTGGTCTTTAAGAAGCACTGTGCCTGTGAGCTGAAATGCACTCAGCATGTAGAACAAGACCAGGACACCAGGCGCTCCCTCTGGGCCTGAGCTGGCTGCTCTCCTTCCACACATGCATACCCTGGGTGGTTGTGTCCCTCTGCTTCTCAGGGTGTTGCACAGAGGCCCCCAAGGACATCTGGCTAAACACGAGTAGCAGGAATGGGGGCAATGGGTTTGTCTGCTAATATCAACATCTTCCTTGAGTGGAACAAAGCAAGGGGGCAGCAGACACACAGAAAGGGTTCCTACAAAAGAAAATAAAGGAAGCTGTGGGATCCAGTACCCTGCAGCTCACACAGGGAGAGTGACATCTCTCTTTAGTCTGAGACTCTCAAAGCACTACTGTTACAAAAGTATGTTTTCTTGCTCAATGCCCTGAGCTCGGGAAGAGCCGTCCCAGGACAGTGCCTCATCTCCACAAGCCCCAAAATGAGGACCTGGCTCCACTAACAACTCTGTCATTCATAAATTTACCCCGATCCTTTTTGAAACCAGTCAAATTGCACCTGGACTTCTGTGTGAAGTGGTATTTCCTTTAATTTTTTTCTAGATTTACTTCTTCCAAGTTTCAAAGGTACTAACCTCATTCTAATAGCCTCTCATTCCACATGTGGCATGATCTTCTCAATTTCGATCCTGACCTCTCTCCTGCCTCACCTGTCCAGACCAAAGAGTTCGAGTGTTCGCAGGTGTCTTTTCAGTGACAGCCCGTTTCTCATCTGATCATCTCATCTACTCCACAAGACGCGCCCACTCTCTGAAAGAAACGCTGACACTGCACAGCTAGTGAAAAGCAGAGACAGGCCTGCTCCAGGCTCAGGTACCAGCCCCGAGGGCTCCTTCCTGCTTTTCTTCAGCATTTTGGGAGGTCGGACACGGCAAAGACAGATGCAGCGACCTGCATGCAATCCTGACTCAGTCCATTTCTAGCTGTGTGACTTAGGGCAAGTGAAGAAACCTCTTTAGGTCTCAGTTTTCTCATCTATAAAATGGAGATAAGAAACTACTTACTGGCCAGGGCTGTTATGAGGTTTAAAGGAGATATTCTATGTAGCTCACAGAGAACTCTGCCTGGCACATGGTAAGTAATCAGCATCTGTTATCATCTTTACCATCATCCAGTGCCCTTCATCTCTTCTGGGGAGAATTTGCTGACTTCTCTGGGCAGCATGTGTTTCTTCCTTTGCCTCTTTCTAATGCCATGTTTCTATCACTGGCCTAGAACTTACCTTGTTGCTGGAATCATGTGTTTGTTGATTCAATGAAACCAGGTATTCTAAACCTTTTTGAACCATGGCAGCCTTTGGCAATCTAGTAAAGCACATGGACCCTTTCAAAATAATGTTTTTAAATGCATAAAATAAAAAGCATAGTATTATGAAGGAAACTGATTATACTGAAATATAGGTATCAAAATATTTTTAAAACAGATCTGTGATATAGCAGTATGTGTGCTTCTTTATTAAAACATCAAATAACAATGTTTACTTTGGGTCTAATATGGGTAGAATATCCCTTATCTAAAACTCCTGGGACCAGAAGTGTTTCAGACTTCAAATGTTTTCAGATTTTGTAATATTTACCATATAGTTACCAACTGAGCATCCCAAATCCCAAAATCCAAAATCCAAAACGCTCCAATGAGCATTTCCTTTGAGCATCAGGTCAGCACTCAAAAAGTTTTGGATTTCAGTGCATTTTGGATTTAGGATTTCCAGACTGGAGATACTCAGCCTGTAATAACACTAATTGATAATATAAATGAGATTGTGAGATATTTATAACAACTGTAGGTGATACAAAAATATCCGTGACTCCTAGAGGTGACAAAGTCACAGGTGCTGCTCAGGTTACTCTGGTCAGTTTCCTACTTCCAGAAGAAAAGGAAATGTTAAACTTCGATTAGAGATTAGTAAAATTAAAAGGTAAATTGTTTTCTCATCTAAGCTCACAGACCTCTTGAATTCTGTTGAGAATCTTGATGTAGACTGTGAGTTTCTAAGCATTCATGTCCTATTTATCCAACTTCAGTGTCAAGCACAGAGCATGGTACACAGGAAAGACCTAACACATCGATTTTTTAATTAATGAATTTACGACATTGTGCCAGGTGCTACAAAACAGACAAGGATCCTGCCCTCTAGAAGCTAAAATCTGTACACAAATAATTGTGATATAAGATAAGAGGTGGCAAATGCCATGATGTAGGAGATGAGGAAGGTAGGCAGCCCCAGGATGTGTGTGCATGTATGGTGAGTGTGTGGCATGTGCATGTGTGTCTGTTGACATGTAGGTATGTGTGTGTGTGTGCATATGCATGTGAGGTGGGGAATAGAAGACTGCACTGGAAATGGTGCAGTCACCAAATTATCTTGAAATTATTCGTCATGAATCTATCCCCTTGACTAGGGTAAGCTTTTCGTGGACAGAGACTATATTTTATTTATGCTTAGGCAACAGGCATGGTATTTTGAAAATATTAAACTGATATGTTTTTCACTCCTTTACAATCATGCTCCCTGTAGCCTTTACACAATTACAGCTAAGACTTTCCCCGAGGAAGAAGAGCAGAGCACCGAGGAGGGCCACAGAGAAAAGCAGGATATGATGGAGAAAGGGTGGCACCTGCCTCCACAGGCAGAGGAAGTAGACGGCCTTTCTGGTTTCGCCTTTAGGTAGAGACTGAAAGAAGAGAGAAAGGAGGAGCTGAAGAGCAGTGCTGGGGAGCATGTTCCTGCTCCTCCTCTCCTAGGGGCTGATCTCACAATGAGGGAGGATGAAGGGAGTGAGGGAGAGTGACAAAAAGGAAGGAGGAAGGAAGGGAGGGTGGAAGGAAGGAAGAAAAGAAGGAAGGGAGAGAGGGAGGGATGGAGGGAAACAGGAAAAGAAGGAGAAAAAAAAGGAAAAAAGGAAGAAGAGAGGTTAAGTGAAGAAGCTAAAATCTGTTTTCTGCATCCCTTTGAGACTATGGGTGCATGAAACCACCATGCAACTGCCTCCACATCAACATGAGATGTCCCCAGTAGACAGAAAATGGTGCTGTGTAGAGTTCTGGTCAACAGGGACCCCAGAGAGTTAACTCACAGGAGTTACTTGCTTCCACGTGGCATGAAAGGATCCAATGAGAGACATGTAATGCAGCTGAAGACTGAGGGCGGGGGGTCCAGCCATGAAGCTGCCATGGAGAGAGGGATGGGGGCTTCATAGCTAAATGGCAGGGTAGGCCACCCAGGCCAGGGACAGGATGCAGGATGGGGCCGAGACTCAGAGGGTAGAGACCAATCCGCCGGTGACTGTGCCAAGAGACCTCAAGACTGAGAGTCACAGCAGCTGTGAACTCCAGCCCTGAGTGCTAGCAGGATGCATGATGACAAAAGGGCAAGGACTCAGGAGAAGCACTCAAGATCAGCATGCCCTGGCCCACTGCTATGAGGACATCGAGGCTTCCTCTACTCCAGATGCCATTTAAGGAGGAAGGCAAAGGGAGAACATCTGAGAAGCAGAAACAACCCAGACAGAAAGTCTGAACCCGGAATCAATCTGCCCAAATATTTACCAAAAAGAGACCTTAACTGAAGCAGCTAATTTAGCTTACGGGAAATACATTTAAGGGGTCTTTCACCATCTGTGGATGTGAGGCTTCACTGTTACATGAAAGCCACAGGAAGTAAACAGCACATCTATTTCTTATCTTTACTTTTTGGCACATCCAACTGAGCGCAATGCATATGTTTCAACTTTCCTCCATCCCTCCACATCCCATTGTAATTCCAGTACATAGTATGGCATCAGGCACACAGTGGGCATGCAGTAAATGCTTATGAAGATGAGCTCAGCCTAGGTACATAGGAAGCAATGACAAGTGACAGCTAACAGAGGGTCACAAAGAGAAAGGAAAACAAAACACAGAATCAAAGACATAAGGGCTGTGACAAAGGCAGAGTTTCTTGGGGCCATTGGGTGTATGGGCAAATGGCTGCTGAGACTGTCATCCATTGGCTGACAGAATCACCTCATAGTGACTGTTCACAATGAAGACCCAAGACATCAAGATTTCTATATTAAAGAAGGTAGCAAAATACATATTTACAAAGATTCCCATCCAAAACGGTTATTTTTAAAAAGGTATCTTAAAGGCTTAAAACATAGCTGATAATAATATTAATTTCCATAGAACCTACCACTCCTCCAAAGATGCTGGATCAATAAGACACAAACGCACTTTGCTTCTCCTCTCTCAAGATCAGTCCGGAAATGCAGTTATCTCCATTTCCAGGATCTATTTCCATGTAACCCTTCATGGATACCCAGCTCTATCTAGTAGGGCAGCAAACTTTCTTTAGAGGGACCTGCAGACTTCCTTTAGATGGACGAGATACCACCTACAACAGCACTTGGGAGGGTAAAGGCTGAACCAGGTCCCTTCATGAACGAGGAAAGAGGAGGCAATGGACACTCATGGGTAGAAGCAGCAGGCAGAGCCTAACTCTAACTGCATCTGCTGTTCTCACTAGCAGGGTCTTTATTTGTAAACACGTACTCACATTCCCCCCACCTCCTCCCTAATATCAATGCACCGTACTCCAGGAAGGGGTACTTTACTTGTGTTTGTCTCTGATACCCACTCCACAAAGGAGTTGAGATGGGCCTACGACTCTTCCGCCTTCATTTTGCCAAGGGGAAGAAACCAAGGCATTTGGAAATTCTTATGATTTGGTTATGTCATATCCAGCCAGGACTGGAATGAAAGCCAGTGCTCATTATGTAGCTTGGCATCAGTATCCCTTCTCTCCTGTCTTCCCCAGAAGAAAAGAAAAACTTTCCAACGTGCTGAGGTCTTTATTTAAACAAAAAGCAAACAAAAAATAACTCCAAGCAAATTAAAAAATAAAAAATTCCAAATAATACCATCATTTTTTTCCCATGAGCCATGAGATGAAACTCAGAAAAGACATGATTCTAACAGAAATATATCAAGAGTGATAGGGAGATTAATTTTGGAAGTTATGGTAATTCTACCAAATTCCAAGGAAAGAAAATTTATAATTCATACCAAGTTTCATCAACACACACAATGTTCTGTAAACCAGGTTTAATTCATCCTATGGTTTCACTCATTCACCACAAAGAACAAGAGAAAATGACTTTCCCTAGAGACAGCAATTAGGCAAGAGAAAGAAAGGGCATCTAAACTGGAAAAGAGAAAGTCAAACTATCCCCATTCGCAGATGATACGATCATATATCTAGAAAACCCTAAAGACTCTTCCAAAAGACTCCTAGATTTGATAAACAAATTCAGTAAAGTCTCAGGTTACAAAATTGATGTACAAAAATCAGTAGCACTGCTATACACCAACAATGACCAAGCTGAGAATCAAATCAAGAACTCAATCCTTTTTACAACAGCTGCAAACAACAACAAAACCTACAAATATACTTAACCAAGGAGGTGAAAGATCTCTCCAAGGAGAACTATAAAACACTGCTGAAAGAAATCACAGATAACATAAACAAATAGAAACATATCCCATGCTCATGGATGGGAGGAATCAATACTGTGAAAATGACTACACTGCCCAAAGCAATCAACAGATTCTATGCAATTCCCACCAAAACACCAAAATCATTTTTCACAGAATTGGAAAAAACAACCCTAAAATTCATATGGTACCAAAAAAAGAGTCTGTATAGCCAAAACAATCCTAGCATAAAGAACAAATCTGGAGGCATAACATTACCGGACTTCAAATTATACTACAGGGGTGTAGTTACCAAAACAGCATGGTACTGGTATAAAAATAGGCACATAGACCAATGGAACAGAATAGAGAACCCGGAAATAAAGCCAAATACGTACAGCTAATTGATCTTCAACAACAAAAACATAAACTGGGGAATGCACACCATATTTAGTAAATGATGCTGGAAAAACTGGCAAGCCACATGTGGAAAAATGAAATTGGACACTTACCTCTTACCTTACACAAAAACCAACTCAAAATGGATTAAAGATTTAAAGACCTGAAATTATAAAAATTCTAGAAAACAACACGGGAAAAACTTTTCTAAACATCAGCCTACGCAAAGAATTCATGACTAAGACCCCAAAAGCAAATGCAACAAAAACAAAATTAAATAAATGGGACTTAATTAAACTAAAAAGCTTCTGTACAGCAAAAGAAATAATAACCAGAGTAAACAGACAACCCATAGAATGAAAGAAAATATTTGTAAATTATGCCTCTGACAAAGGACTAGTAGCTAGAATCTACAAGAAGCTCAAACAAATCCACAAGAAAAAAACAAATAATCCTATTAAAAAGTGGGCAAAGGACATGAATAGATATTTCTCAAAAGAAGATATACAAATGGTCAACAAACATGAAAAAATGCTAAACATCACCAATCATCAGGGAAATGCAAATTAAAATCACAATGAGATACCACCTTACTCCAGCAAGAATGGCCATTACTAAAAAGTCAAAAAACAATTGATGTTGGTGTGGATGTGGGGAAAAGGTAATGACATACTGCTGGTGAAAATGTAAATTAATACAATCTCTATGGAAAACAGAATGAAGATGCCTTAAAGAGCTAAAAGTAGATCTACCATTCGATCCAGCAATCCCACTACTGGGCATCTACCCAAAGGAAAAGGAGTCATTATATGAAAAAGACACTTGTACATGTATGTTTATAGCAGCACAATTCACAATTGCAAAAATATGGAACCAACCTAAGTGTCCACTGATTAGATAAAGAAAATGTTGCATATATACACCATGGACTACTACTCCACCATAAAAAGGAACAAAATAATGTCTGCAGCAACTTGGATGGCGCTGGAGGCCATTATTCTAACTGAAGTAACACAGCAGTGAAAGACCAAAAACAGTATGTTCTCACTTATAAGTAGGAACTAAGCTATGAGTACTCAAAGGCATACATTGACATAATGGACTTTAGAGACTCAGAAGGGGGAGACTGGGAGTAGGGAAAAGGGATAAAAAGCTACATATTAGGTACAATGTACATGACTCAGCTGATGGGTGCCCTAAAATAACAGAATTCACCACTATAAAACTCATCCATGCAACAAAAGACCCACTTGTAACACAAAAGCTATTGAAATAAAAATGTTTAAAAAACAGAGAAAATGACCTTCCTATCATATGATTCAAACCTGACTGTATGACCCTGCCATGCTTGGGGCCACAAGGCTGAAGGAGCTGCTGGAGAAAGGCCCTAGATTCTGTGGACTCCATGGTTCTGATAACCCAGCAAAGGGCACAAGGCCACTTCCGGCCCACAGGGAGCCTTCAAGCATTTAGAAAAAGGCAGACACAATTCCAGGTCAGGGCCCAGGAATGGCCCAGGCATAATGAGCAAAGCCTCTCCTTACCCGGCACCTTGGGCCAGGTGCCAACTGCATAACCCTGTCACAGGCAGTTGTCACCTGCCTCAGAAATTCACTAAGAGGTTGCATTTACGTACAAAATCTCCTTGGTCAAACCCTCTAATCATCTGGAAAGCAGCAGTGTGCAGAAAATATATCTTCTTGAGGGATGATGTCTTGTTTGGCTCTGATCCCCAAGAAAGAGTACAGTAGGGAGACAAGAGTTCCCAACACCTGTCTCCAATCTCTTTAGCCACAAAGGCAACCTTTTCTTCCATACTCAAGAGTGCAGAAAGAGCACTACAGGGGTAATGTCATCTGTCATTCCTAATTAGTGTTCTCTAAAAAAAAAAACAAAAAAGTTTTTAAAAGACTATTGGCATTTTTCAACTGTGTTACTAGACATAATAATCACTATATCAAGATGTCCAAGTGTGACTATTAGTAACAACATCTTACATTTGTTGGACTCGTGTTTTATAAAGGGCTCTCCGGTATAGCATCTCACTTAATCCTTCCTATTCGGTCCTTACAGCCTCTATTTTAAAGATAAGGAAGCCGGGGCTCTGAGATGTTAAGTGGCTTGCTT
Organism: Macaca thibetana thibetana; assembly: GCF_024542745.1. NCBI lineage: Eukaryota > Metazoa > Chordata > Mammalia > Primates > Cercopithecidae > Macaca > Macaca thibetana. The sequence continues at coordinate 139,673,595 of NC_065578.1, read as the reverse complement.
AAGGTCTCACAGTAGGTGGCAGAGCCAGGACTAAGCCCTACCAGTCCCCTTCCTCCTCTCTGGCCATCCAATACTCAGGGCAGGTTTGCCTGAATTGCTCTGAAGAGAGAATGCACCTATTCTGTTCCTGAGAAGTTCCCGATTCCTCTGGTGAGACTTACCAGTGACTTCTCCCTGTCAAAAGGTACCTCTGTGTTTATTTTTCCACCTGCCTGCACACACCATTCAAGGACACAGTATTACCATCCAGGTGAAGAAAGACAATGCTCACTGTTGCCTCTGTTGCTCATCAAGCGCCTCTGAAGCTTCTCATTATTTCCCCAAGTTCTGACTTTAGGAGTGTCTGCAAAGCTCGCTGGCTTATGTCGACCTGATTCAGCCAGTGCTACCAGACCCATGTGTCAGCAGCTACAGCTCAGGGGCAGGCTCTGCTTCCTTGGCTGGTAGACCAGCAGGCACCTCAGAATCAGTCAGGGTTTCTGCCACTAAGGGTCAAATTTGGTTCCCTGGTGGAGGCAAGTCCTGGCTGTATCTGCCCCTACCATGACTCCACAAACTTTAATTTTGGCCTGGAGTTTTATGACCATTAGCACCATCCGCCATCCACAAGATTTCCAAATCTCTCTGTCACTGGACAGCTTAGGGCCAAGAAAGCAAAAATTAGTCACTGTGTTCAGTCCTGCCCAATGACTTACAGTTGTGCAAAGCTGATGATCCCGTCCTAAGACTCGGATGTCCTAGTGCCTCCCTCCACCAGCATCTTCCCTTCCTCTCCAGCTCCCTGAACTCTCTGGGGGTAACTTACACTTCAATTTACAGCTTTATCAATGGGCATAGAGAAGAGGGAGAATGGGGGTTTTGAAGTCCAGTATTGTATTTATCATCGTGGAGAAGGCTGAAACTCACATGCAGACAAAATATGGGATTATCAATGGCCTTCATTTTTACTCAAGTTGTCCTATTCTTGATCAATAATGAACAAGGATATATATAGCTGTAGGTTGTCTGCTCTGACTTGATACTTTATCATCTCATTCCAAAAACACTTTTGCCTGAAATTGCCCTGCCTTCCCCCATATGTGCACCCTCTAAGTGCAAGCCCAATGTCCCTTTTCCCAAAGTTCTAACTTTCCCTCCTCTAGCTTTTCCCAGCATTACACCTACATATTCCTTTTTGCTTTCTCTATTTTATAGTCATTTGTGTTCTGTTCATCTCTTCCTCTAAGCTCCTGAAAGGCACACACTCCTGATTTGGCTCCACATCCCTAAAGTTCTCACTTCTGGGCCTTTCGCAGGCATGGAGCTCAGTGAAAGATAATTTAGTGAATGGACAGATGGACAGAAAAATGGATGGATGAACATATGGACAGATGGATGGATGAATGACAGCACTGGAGTTCAGTGAAAATGATTTAGTGAATGGACAGATGAACAGAAGGATGGATGGATGAACAGATAGATGAATAGATAAATGAATGGATGGATGGATGGATGGATGGGTGCATGGCTGAATGGCAGTATAGATGAATGGATGGATGAACAGATGGACAGATGGATGGATAAATGGATGAATAGATGAACAAATGGAAAGACAGATGGATGAATGGACAGACGAATATATGCATGGACAGGTGGATGAATGGCAGTATAGACAGATTGATGACAGGTGGATAGATGGAAGGAGGGAAGAAGGGACATTCCCTCATGCATGCTACTACAACCTCCTCTCCTTTTGTATTTCTTTGGAAAAGCAACTCACATTCATTCTCATTATCACATTCATTTGATTCCTAAGCATGTTCTCAGCTGGGGAGATTTTGCGATTTCTCTACTGCCACCACTAAATTAAAAGCACACTGGCATACTGTAGCAAGAGAAAGCTATAAAAGGTCCAAAACTTAAAGGGCTAGATTTCCAGCTAAACCACAACACACATATCACTGTTCTCACTCATATTTAGGAAATAAAAGTTTTCTGTTTGGAAAATTCCCCAGGCCTTCCTTCTCTCACCTGCTTAATATGCCTTCCAAGTTCTGCTGGAATAGCTTTATTCTTTCCTAAAACTCTCATTGCCTACTTTCATCACATTTTAAGCCATAAGTAAGGAGATTCAGAAAACAACAAATGAGAAAATAAAGACCACACGAAGAAAAATAAAATAGGTTAGTCGATGGCGAAAGGAATATCTGCCAATAACAACATCATTTGTCTTAGTTACTGCTTTTAACTTGCTCTCTCTCATGGCATTAATAGAAATAAAACTGCATGTCTCCAGCCTCATGCAGCTAATGTACAGTTAGCACCCCAGGCAACAGGAGCCACAGAGTTCAAGTACAGTGGAGATGAATTCAAGTAAACAGATTGTAGACACAATTGATTGCAGCATTTAGTGCCATGGCACTATTCACCATAGCTGGTGGGTTTCATGTAAAAACAAGGGAGTCCCATGGTGAGACGGCCCCATGTAGCCAGCTAGGGCCTCCACATCACAGAAATATTCACCCATCAGAACTAGAAGATGGAAGGATGGCAGAGAGAAGGGAACAGAATGAGGAGTGCTGTCAAATGGTGATTTGGGACGTCTGTCATAATAAAAATGCCTTGTACTTACAAACTCCTTTTGCTGCACCCTCCCCGCCCCCCTCAAACTGTCATAATCACTGGCAGAGGTACACTAGCTGTCTCATGGGTGAGGGCATTTCTCCATGGCAGGCCTACCAAGCCCTTCAGTGCATCCACTCAAAGGTCACCTACTAAACTTGTTTGTTTATGCTTTAACAGCAGATTCCTACTATATTCACTGATGGAATTAGCAATCATAACTGCTCAGGGTGGTGATGACTGCTAAGACTCAGAAGAGTAATAATCACAACTTAGATTCAATTTGGGGGCGCTTTGGAGTTCACAAGGTGTTTTCACATTCCAGCATCACAGAGAGACCTGCTCCTTAGCACAGAACATTGCCCTGGGCCACTGAGGTTACAACTGCAAGCCTTTCCTTTTTTCTTTATTCTTCTCATTCCCAGCCAGCTGTGAAACCTTGTGTGCCAACAAAGCTCTGCCATTTCCAGCAAAAACACAGCTGAACCTGTGTCCCCATGTGGTTGGGGTTGAGCACAACTAAAAGGGCCTCCAAAAGCCAAATGCAAGCACAGCCTGGCAATCATAGTCTTTCCACTCCACCTACTTAAAAGCCCTCGGTTGATCTCCAAGGCCTCTGATGCTATCTGCATAAATCAGAAAAGGAGGTGTTCAGGGCCTGAGACTTTTAAACAGCAACTTGCCTGACAAACTCACACATTTTTCGAGGCCTCAACTCACAGGACCTTTTGTCCCCTTCCTAACCAGAAAAGAGTGACTCCATCTGACCAAGCCATCGGTTCCCAAAAGCAGGGCTCAAGGCTGCGCCCCAGCCTGGTGGTGTCAACTGAGAGATGCTAAGGAAGACGTGTGTTCTCCTCTGCCTCCCCTAGAAATCACCCTGCAAGCCCACTGAAGGCCAATGATGAAATGTCCAGGTTGTATTGGAAACATCAGCAAGAGAAAACTTTAATCCTAAAGGGATGGTTTGAAATCCCAGTTTCCCATCCTCCACACCATGCTGACCTCTCACCTGTGTTCTGCTTCATGAAATCCCAAGGTAGTATTTCTGGAGGGCTTCCTTGAACCCGTGCAGAGAAAGCTGAGTGTTGGGGCACAGTGTGAGCCTGGTTACAAAGCCCCCTATTCTCCAGTTGCTGATTTCTAGTCCTCTTGGGCAAATGCCAATTGCTAAGTGAAACAGCACTCAGGGTGGTGTGTCAGGAACACTCTCTGTAGCCATAAAATACCTAAGATGTGGTTCATAAAATATTTGGAGGGTACTATTAGGAAGCATGGCTAGGCTACCTCAAAGCAACTTGTTTTATACATGCTCATATACACACATATCTACAGAAAATATCATAGTGTATGTATAAATGGCATATCTATATTCAGACACAGTACCTGAATTTCCAACAAGCATCAAAAGGATTAAATTGCATTGGTGAGGTCTCTTACAAAAATTGGATATTTACTGCTGCTGGTATCTGTAACAATTTTCAGGCACTAGCATTACCTAACACCAGCTTTCCTAGTTCATTGCACAGAGATATATAGTTTCTTAGGATCTGTCCATTTAAACTAGAAGTCGTTAGTTATTTTTAATGCTGTAATTTGGATTCAAGATTTAAAAAATACATCTCAGGCACTGAAACATGGCCTGACCACACTGTAGCAAGTAATTCTGCAATTCTCAGTGACTGGGGGTAGCTGTGGGGAAACAGGCACCTCCTCGGACAAGTGTCTCCTTCAGGGCATGTGTCACAGGGAAATTGAACCAGGGGTAAAATTCCTGCTGAGGCTTGGAGGTCTAAGGCTTGTTCCTTCTCTGTCCTGCCCCTGTCCTTTATGCCTCCCTCCAGCTAAGGGGGTACTGGGGAGGGTGGGGACCATCCTGGGAGTGGCTCGCAATGGCCATCTTTCCATCTTCTGCATGTTCTTTCTGGCGGAAGAAATGGCCACCTGCTCCTGACACTCTGCGTGGACGCTGCCGTAACTGCACACCACACCCTCCTCTCCCACACAGTTGTCCTGGGGAAATCATGTCAGCACCAAGTGCAGGACCCTCAGACCCTCTTGGCCAAACTGTTTCCTTAGGCTTCTCCATCCACAGCCCAGCATGGCCTTTCTTCCTAAAAGAAACCCGCCCACCCCAGGCACTGACTGTAACCTCCCCTGTTACAGTGATGACATAATGGTGCACACACCCACAGGTGCACACCCTCCTTCCTGAGAGGCAGTGCCGGGAGCAGGGGGTGCAGCTTAGATCTACGTGCATTTCAATCCACACTCCACCACTCACTACTCTGCATGGGAAGTTACTCAACCTCTCTCTGGCTACGTTTCCACACCTGCAAACTGGGGCTTTCAGCACCTCCTGAGAGCAACAGTGAGGATTCTATGAGATTATACACAAACCACCAAGAAGAGCGCCTAGTCCTATTACTCAATTTAAAAAATTTTCTGAAACAAATTAAAACTAGGACTTCCCGTTGAACACGGTAGATTGAACATGTGATCATTTTCGTCTTCAAAGCTCCACTGACATAAGAAGAAATAATTAAATGGCATAAACCCCCAACAACACAAAAAGTAGGAGAAGCGACAATGCAAAAGATGTCTCTGCTTCTTTAGAAAATGGGAAGTGGATAAAGGAGTGAGCAGAACAGAGAAAGGTTAACTAGGGGGCACTCTTGCCGAGCCATGGAGTCCCAGAAAGGCTGGGGAATTGGAAGCACCAGGTTCTGCAGAAGTGGGAAGGGGTGCAGGGCTGAAAGCAGAGGGACTGGCTGCAATATATAAAGAGGTCATTCCACCCCAGGTCCTCTCTCCTGGCTGGGGCCTCCAGATGACCACCTCTTCCCCACTACAGCATGAGAGGAAAGGTTCGCTCTGTGGAAGCCTCAGACTCAGAGAAAATGAAAAGCCTTAGAGAAAAGCCCTATAGATGTGGACATTAGGGAACCACCTCCCACATTTCCCTACCTCCTATCCCCAGTAAAATGGCCGAATCCCAGCCTAGTCAATTTTCAGGATTGCCCAGGAATAGACAAGACCCATCCATGAACACAGAGCTTCTCTGCTTGTCTCAGTCTTAACTGTAATGGTCAAGGAAGCCCCCAATTTGAAAGGCAAACCATGAGAAGATACAAAACAATATAGAAAGAAAACACTATAATTAATATCCTCAGAGATACAAGAGAATATAATGCATCTATGAAACAAGAACAGAATGCTGTTTTAAAAGGAAACAGAGGAATAGGTCCTTATAATTAAAATATGGTAGCTGAAAAGATTCAACAGAAAAAACCTGGAAGAAAAGTTAGAGAAATCCCTCAGAAAAGACAGCAGAAAAGCACAGAGAAAGAAAACTGGAGAGAAAAGATAAGAACATTTAAGGATCAGGAAAGGAGTTCCAGCCTCCTACTTACAGAAAATCCAGAAAGAAAAGAGAAAAATGAAGAGAAGGAAATCATCAAAGAATATTTTTTAAATTCGCAGAAATCAAAGGCATGAGTCTCCAAACTGACAAGGCTATAATAAATGAAGAGACCCCATACCATCTACCTTATTGGGGAATTTCAGAGAACCAAAGATAAAGAGAAAATCTGGGGAGAGACCCGGTCACATATAAAAGACTAGAATCAGGGTGACATCATACTTCTTATTAGCAAAACCAGAAGCTGGAAGGCTAATACCTTCAAAATTATGAGGGAAATGATTTTTTTAAAATTTTTTTATTTCCATAGGTTTTTGGAGAACAGGTAGTATTTGGTTACATGAGTAAGTTATTTAGTGGTGATTTGTGAGATTTTGGTGCACCCATCACCCAAGCAGTATACACTGAACCTAACTTGTAGTCTTTTATCCCTCACCCCCTTCCTATTCTTTCCCCTTGAGTCCCTAAAGTCCTACCCTTTCCCCCTGGGTCCCCAAAGTCTCTTGTGTCATTCTAATGCCTTTGCATCCTCATAACTTAGCTCCCACCTATGAGTGAGAACATACAATATTTGGTTTTCCATTCTTGAGTTACCTCACTTAGAATTACAGTCTTAATCCCATCCACGTTGCTGCAAATGCCATTAATTCATTTCTTTTTATGGCTGACTAGTACTCAATCATATATATATACCACAGTTGATTATCCACTTGTTGACTGATGGGCATTTGGGTTGGTTCCACATTTTTGCAATTGTGAATGTGCTGCTAAAAACACGTGTGTGCAAGTATTTTTTTGGTATAATGACTTCTTTTCCTCTGGGTAGATACCCAGTAGTGGGATTGCTGGATCAAATGGTAGTTCTACTTTTAGTTCTTTAAGGAATCTCCACACTGTTTTCCATAGTGGTTGTACTAGTTTACATTCCCACCAGCAGTGTAGAAGTGTCCTGAGGGAAATGATTTTTAACCTAAAATGCTATGCTTTGCCAAGTTATCAGTTCAGTGCAAACAAAAGGCATTTCGAACAGCCAAATCTCAAAATATTTACCCCATATCTCCTTTTCAGTCAATTTTCAGCAATACCCAGGAATAGACAAGACCCATCCATGAACACAGAGCTTCTCTTTTTGTCTCAGTCTTAACAATGATGGTCAAGGAAGCCCCCAGTTTGAAAGGCAAACCATGAAGAAATATAAAACAATACAGAAAGAACAAACAGTCATTAATATCCTCAGAGACACAAGAAAGCTAGTAAAAGATGTGCTCCATTGATTTAGGACATAATCCAAGCAATGAGAAGACACAGATTCAGAAAACAGGGAATCCAACACGGAGCAGTCAAGCATCAAGATAACGAGGCAGCAAACTTAGAGAAGGGTCAGTCCTAACTGAGACGGTGATCGGAGGGCTCTGAGAAGAATGTCTGCAGGGAAAATGGAGATTTGCTAGACTACCGGTTGCATTTGACAAATAGAAAATGGTGTTAAGAAAAATTTTGAATTCTTTGGTCAATTTAGGGAAGAATTCATTATACTGTAGAAAGAAAATATTGCAAAGCAACAACAAAGTGATTGTTAACTCCTGAAAGAACAAAAAGTTGTTTAAAAAAAAAAAAGAAAATGTCATTATAGTAGACTTTTTGGCCCAGCAGTGAAAAGTATGTACAAAGCCAAGATGTAAATAATGACTATCTTTTTTTTTTTTTTTTTTTTGAGACCGAGTTTCACTCTTGTTGCCCAGGCTGGAGTGCAGTGGCACGATCTTGGCTCAATGCAACCTCTGCCTCCTGGGATCAAGCGATTCTCCTGCCTTAGCCTTCCTGAGTAGCTGGGATTACAGGCATGCACCACCACACCTGGCTAATTTTGTATTTTTAGTATAGACGGGGTTTCTCCATGTTGGTCAGGCTGGTCTCGAACTCCTGATCTCAGATGATCTGCCCGCCTCGGCCTCCCAAATTGCTGGGATTACAGGCAGGAGCCACTGCACCCGGCCAATAATGACTATCATTTTAAACAACAATTGGGAGACAACTACCTTGAGAGAAAGAAGAATGGGAAATGGAGAAGGAAACTGATGTCATCACCCATATTAAGAAATCAATAGGTAACAGCTAAAATTTTTAGTATCTAAATTTTATAAAGCAAGAAATATTAGTATAAGCAATTATCAAGAAATGTGAAAGTAGCCGCAGACCAGTCAGAAGTATTGGAAGTGGCTGCCTCTGAGGCGTGACTAGCACTCAGGACTGGAATGGCAGCAGAGAGACTGCTCTTTCTCTTCTGAAATCTTTGCCCAGAGGTCATGGTTTCTCATGCCTGTGTCTTATTTAATAGATAAGAATTTTGGTAAATTCCTCTATGGACTTGTATGAACTAGTTTCATTTATGCAGTAGTATCTGGGTGACTGTAACAGAGAGTTTTAGTCCTTTTTTTTTTTTCTTTTTTTAAGGGACTTAACAAAATTCACAAAGCTGATGTTCCAAGTGTGCTTGGAACCAAATCAAATGCTAATTCTATCTCACTGAGTCCTATCACAGCATCTGGCACATTAGAGGTGTTCAAAGAGTATCTGGTGAGATGTGATGATTATGCTACACTCGTGACTCCAGCCCACCTTGAACAGCCCAGAAACTCTCACTTGAAGTGCATGGAGCCTGCTGAGAGCTGGCCACTAAGATGGTGGGAAAGGACACCACCACCAGCCTTCCCACAGGAAGTACTTCGTAAGTACTCTTCATGCTTTGTCATTAACTTGTTTTCTCCTACTGCACGCTGGATAAGGGTAGGAGCTGTATCTCTCATAGTCACCATAATTTGTTCAGTTCTCAAATATTAGCAGAATGCATGAATGACATTTTGTAGAGATCAAGTATTAGCTGAATAAATTAATGAATGCCACTTTACAGAGCTCAAATGTTAGTAGAATGCATGAAGAAACTAATGCCACCTCGCAGAGCTCAAATGTCAGTAGAATGTGTCAAGGAATGAATGACGTCTTACATTGCTCAAATGTCAGCTGAATGCATGAAGGAATGAACGTCACCTTACAGAGCTCAAATGTTAGGACAATGCATGAATGAATGAATGAATGAATGACACTTTATAGAGCCTATCCACAGACTGTGTTGTGGATGAAACCTCAGGTGTCTAAATTTAGCTTGAGGTGTGAGGGAGAAATATATCTAAGTAATGAACTCCTATAAATAGGGGTGGGGAGGTAATGGAAGTTCTTGCTGCAACTGGGTGTTAATAGCTGAAGCTCTACTGCAACCTAACACCACGGGAGTAAGCCATCTGTTCAAAAGGTAGCAATTAGGACACCGCAGCCTGGAAGCCCAGACTCCAGTGCCTGCTTCTGTGAGCTGTGTACCAAATCGTCAGGACACATTGTCCCCTCCCTTGCCTGTGTCCGCTGCATAGTCACCGACTACATGGTCAGTTTACAGAGCCATCCCTCAGGGTGGCTTTTGTTCTCAAGAGGAAGGGCTGTTGTTTTTAGTACAAACAGAGGCAAAAACAAGGGAGACTTAGAGGGAGAAAATGAGGCCAAAGCACACCAAACTCCTTAAGAAAGACATGAGGAGCCCCTCAGAGTCTGACGACTGGAGGCCACCCAGCCCTCTGGGCAGAGCCTCTTTCTCAAGCAAGGCTCAATCTGTTCTACTCAAGGTCTCTGGACTCCTAGGGAATAATTGAGCTATTTTTTATTTCTTTAAAAAGGTGAATGGAAATAGTACATTTATCCAGGACAGATCTGCACAGGGTAATGTAAAAATTCAGGTTTCTTTGATTGGATTGGAAACAGTGCACTGAAAAAACTTCCCCCATGTTGAACACAGTGATATTTATGTAAACGTACATGTTTCACCAAAAATAGAGACACAAATTAACCATTGCTTCATAAAGGCAGTCAGGCTGTTTTAAAACAGAAGGTCAGTGGACTGGAAATAATACAAGGGACCCCGAGGAGTGAGGCCATGAGCTGCTGTTCTCAGCCGAATTTCTGGGTCCTCTGCTTTGTCGTCAGATCCACCAGGACTGCACAAGTACCCAGGGAACTTTCAGTCATTTAGTACAACTGAAAAAATCAGAGAAACAAAATGGGGGAAATGGCTGACTGAGGCAGGAGAGAGGCAGCGTGCGGGTCACAGAGGGCTTTGTGTGACATGCTTTGGAGTTTCTATCTCCCCCTGCATCAAGGGGCACTTAGCAGTAAAAGGATGCAATCAAATATGTGTTTTGGAGCAACTCTGTTCACCACAAGAAGGATGAGCTGGAAGAGGGCAATGCCAGGGGCAGATAACTCACCAGGAAGCTTTTCCAGTGGGCCAGGAGTGGCTGGAAGAGAGGCTGGATAAGAGCATCGGGAGAAGGGATAATGCATTTATGGGAGGAAACTGCCAGGACAGGCTGCGCATGCAGCTGCAGGGTGGCTCCAGGTCTCTGATTTGTAGGATGAGGCAGATCTTAATGCCATTCATTGTGATGGGGAACTTGGAGGGAAAGGCAATTTGAGGGAAGAATATAACTCCGTTTTAGACAAGCTGAGGTATGTGGAGAACAACTCAGAGATGTCCAGTAAGCACTTACATCTATGTCCTCATCAGAGCCAGGAAAAAATCTGAGCAGGAGAAATACATCTAGTTCCAGGTGGTAATTCAAATCACAAGGGGAGATGAGGTCACGTGGGAAGACTGTGTGATGAGATGGGAAGAGGCCAAGACAGAACTCCGGGGAGAGCGTAGGAGGAAAAGCAAAGACCAGCAAGGACTGGTTAGAGGAAGAAAAAGCAGAAGGGAGTAATATCCTGACAGTCACAGGAGGAAACTGTTTCAAGAAAACAAAGTAGCCAAGTGCTACCAAGAGGCTGAGAAAGAGGAGAACTACAAGACCCATTGTGTACATGGGTTTGGTGTTTGCACGTCTCTGAAGGTGACATTTACCAGGATAATTTCAGAGGAACAATGGGGGTGGAACCATATTGCTGTGGGTTGAAGAGAGTGAGTCGGAGATGAGGAAAGAGACTAAATGTGGACTATTATCTCTAGGAGCTCAGCTGTGGAGGGAGGAAAATGTCAGGGCAAGGGCAAGATCAAAGGAAGGTTCATTTGAGAGGGGAGAGGTTGTATACATTTGCCTGCAGAGCAGGAGTCAGCAGGGGAAGGGGGGAGGGGCAGGACAGAGGGACCCATCCCTCCAACCCGCCATCTCCCTTCTCACCTGCCATGCTCCCAAAGGTCTAATCCCTCCCCCTGCCAGGTCCCTGTCGGAGCTGGTGTGAGACTGAGGGAGTCACTGCAGCAGGGTTAGCAAACCTAGCGAGTCACCCATCAGAATCTCACGACACCTTTTAAAGGCACGATTTCTGTGATCCTCCCAGATCTACCTTCTCAGTGTCTATGGGGGCAAGGCCAAGGAATCGTCTTTGCAGAAGTTCTCTGGAGATTTCTGAGGCATTCAGACACCACTAACGTAACAAGCTTCATGTGTACACACCTGAAGCCCCATAGGAAGCAGAAGGCTGGGCCCCTGCTCTCCCAGGACTGGCCGGGCCTGAGGCCTGCCCACAACTTTTCCCCTCACACACACAGCTGTTTCCAGCAGTCTGAAAGGCAGACACTAATTTGCCAAGTTGAAGAAAAGGGGGCTCTCATTCCATCGGCTCCGCTCTGGCAGAACCACGACACTCAACTCCTTATCTCCTTAAAGCCGTCTCCTTTACCCCACAGGCCAGGAAGAATTGTGGGGAATCGAGCCCTGGAAGCAGCTGCTCCAATTGCATTCCCTGACTATGACCATACGCAGCCAAATCCTGCAGGAGCATTGTGGCTGGTGCCATGGGCTTTAGTCTAGGTCCAGCACCCTGAAAAAAGCAGAACAACACCCAGAAGTTAAACACTCCATTGGCTGAGAACTAGGGAAGCTCATGTGTGCCCATCACTTCTTTGCTCAGACAGTTCAGCTCTTGTGAAATTGGTCCCATCTCCTGGAACAGACAAGAATTCAGGCAGTGGCTTGCCCATCCTTCTGAGGGGGCAGAGGGCACAGATGGGCATCTGACAGATACAAAGGGATGCACTGACCCATTGAGGCCTCTGCTGGGGGTGCGGAGCTGGGCCAGGACTCCGTGCTGCAGCTGCGATGAAAAATGCGTCACCTTTGTGTTAGAGAAGAGACAGAAAAATTGTCCTGGAGAAGGGAAGGCTTTGAGAGCAGTGTGCCGAGGTCAAAGGTAAGGAAGGAGCTGTCAACACGCAGTCCTTTCCGTCCCCACTAATCCAAAGGCAGCTTCTGTCCGCAGTCATGATATTCAGCCTGCTTTGACGGCTGGGGAGCTGGGTTTAGAGGCTCTGGGCAAAAGATCCAGGTAGAGGTCAGGTGAGCTCTTCCCCACAGGAGGGGAAATGTGTCCCTTCTCAGCCCTGTGACCTAGTTAGACAGGTAGTCAGAGAGAGAGAACACATGCAAACAGGCCCTCACTGATAGAGAGTATGTCAAAGGCTGCTGAACTCCCCAGAGGAACATCTCTTAAATCTCTATTGTTTCAGAAATCTAGTAAGCGCTTAGCTGAAACTGACCTCTAGAAAAAGACACACTTGACCTCATCCACCTAATTCCCTGTGTGTTACACATATTCGTTTAATGCGGTTTGCATGTTATGTGCCGATTGTTCTAATAGAATAAAAGCAACCTTGATTGCTAAAATATACATGTTTGATATGGAAAGTCCTAAAGCTTTCTTCCTCCTCTCGAAACAGATATTGTAATAATCTGGTGTTCTCTGGGGAGGTGTTTTTATTTTTCTTTGTGTTGCTGCTGTTGTAAATGTTTTATAAAGCCCAAAGGTAACAAGAACTGTGATGGTGCTGGGCCTGCCTGGTACTCCTGTCATGGGGCGCCCATCTGTCCCCTACTATAACATGGGAACCCGAAATGCAGAACCAGATGCCTGTCTGGGTACTTGGCAGGCCACAGGCACTGCTGCAATTAGCAAGCTGGATCATGATTCAGCATCTGACGCGGGCAGCCTCCACCAGAGCATAGCAGACAGCTTAAAAATAGCAAAGCCGCGGCTGCATCTCTCTAGCCCAGGCTCCACACGAGGCAGGGCAGCTGCCGCCAGCAGAGCCTGGAGAGGGTCCCACCTCCCACCCACCCCCTCTCTGTCCTCCCCAGATCCACCTTCCAGCTGTGAAGGCTGAGTGGGAAGCAGAAGGGGCCGGCTCTCATCAAGCACCCCCACTCAGAACGCCCGATGCAGAAATGCCTCCAGATCCACTGACAGAGCACCCACGTGTTGTCAGGTTCAGGTCTTGTTTTAAATATACAAATGGAGGGACAATCAGCATGGCTCCCCTATGCCCCAGGCACCATAACAACTGCACATGCAGCTACACCCACGGAGGGTGTTCCCAACTCTCCCTTCCCAGTTAGTGACCAGTGGTGAGGGTGAGTGAACGTGTCACCCAGCCTCAAGAAGGGAATGGAAAGAGGCGGACTTTGTGCTCGGAGAGGCTTGGGTACAAACCCATTTCACCCGTCTGCCAACAGGGATCACCATGCCTCCTGCTCGCCTATCACCACCTCTGTCTTCGCCAAGTTAAGTAACTTCTCAGGGCCTCAGAGTCTGGTATGAAACAGAGCTAATGATTGCCCATTTGCTAGTCATGTTGAGTGTAAATGAGGCAACACACAAAGCACTGAGGAGGGTGCCCAGCCTAGACGAGCCTCCAAAAATAAACATCCCTTGCCTTTCCTACTTCCTTCCTAGTCATGGCTGAGGTCTGCCCTGGTGGACCACAGCCACAGTGAAACCAGGGGTGGGAGGATGGGCGGGGGGCCTGGACAGAGAACCGCAAAGGGCCCTCAGTGTCTTACTGTTTGTCTAGTGTTCACTGAGGTCATGTTCTCTGGGTCAGTGGTATTTTCTAGATGAAACTGCAATGTCCTCAGGGCTGATGTTGTCTTTAAAAACGTTCTTTCTACCGAGGAACCCAAAAGGAAATTTAAAATAATAGAGAGGGTTGCCATTTTTCTGAGACTACTGTTATTGAATAGATGTCCTTTCTCCCCAAATTAATCTACAAAATTAACAAAATGATTCCACAATTTATCCGGAAGAGTGATTTCATAGGACTAGCTGAGAACATTTTGAAAATGAAGAGTAATGAGTGGGGATTTGCTCTATCCGATTTTAAAAGGTACAAGTAGTAAAATAGTGTGGTTCTGGCACAGGAAGAGACATCAAATCAATGGAATATAACAGAAGGCCAAGAAACAGACCCAAATATCTATACAATGTTAGTATATTATGAGGGTGTTATTTCAAAACATTGGGAAAAGGATAGACTATTCAACAAATACTGTTGGTACAACTGGCTGACCATTTGGATAAAAATTAACAATATCCTTACATCTCCCAGGACACAAATTGACTAAATGTTTAAGTATAACAAATAAAATATGAAAAACACAGGTGGCTATTTAAACAACCTTGGGTTGGCAAAAACTTTCTAAGCATAATACCAAGTGGCAGAAACCATAGAGAAAAAAGTTGACTGCATTATCATCCATGCAATTAAAGGCCAGTAAAAACTGCAAGAATGATCATTGTTGATATGTGAAAGGTCAAATATTTGAAAAGAGTTTTTACAAATTAATAAGAAAAAGATTAAAAACACTAGCAGAAAAACGGACAAAGAACATGAATGGAATTCAAAACAATAAACACAAATAGCCAATTAAAAAGAGGAAGGCTCTCTACACTCCAGGCACACTGGCCTTCTTTCGGGTTCTTGAACATTCTATGCCACCTCCCGACAGAGGACCTATGTGCTAGCTGTTCCCTCCACTGAGAACACACTCTCTCTTGATCTTCACCTGGTTCAAATCTATCACCTCTCCATGCAAAGCTACCTTTCGCAGGAAGCCTTCCTTGAGCACCTCACCCAGCTGGACCAAGTGAGCTGCTCCCTCTTCTCCCTTATAAGCTCTTTCAACGCTAAGTCGCTTTCCTTCATGGCACTTTTTACAGCTTGTACTTATTTTTGTGATTATTGGACTGTTTATCTCCCCCACTGAACAAACTGCCTCTGTTTTTGCTGACCAGTGCATGTGCAGCATGATGGTGAAATAAATTATAGGGTATGCACAAAATAGAATACAATACAGTGAGTTACAATGATGCTCTAAAAGATTTATTTTTAAAAGATTAATAAAAATATTATGATATATTGCTAAGTAATAAAAGTAGGTTACAAAACAATGTCTATATACTATTTGCAGGGAGAATGAAGATATACAGAAAAGAGACACACATCACTTTTCTAACAGAGGGTTAGTGTGACATTTACTTTGTTAATGTTGCTCATCTGTATTTCCTAAAAAATTCAACAATGAATACACATACATCTCCATATATATAGCTGCTTTTAATAAGGGAAAAAGATTAAAACTAGCTAGGGTTTCCCTCTGTAAACCGTGGAGTCCCTGTGCAACTGCTGTAGGAACCACAGTGGGTTCCCTTTCCTTGTCTTCTCCCTGACCCTTCTCCACCCTTCCAGCTTTATTTCCACCACCAACAGAGTAAGAGAACATGGCCCAGATCCAAACCAACGTGTCAACCTCTGTTGAGCCACCTCCAAGTCCCCAGTTAGCCATTTTCAGGAAATAAAAACTAAATGTATGAGCACACAGCACTTTAGGAAATCCTGAGATTTCCACTAAATAGCTAGATTCCCAAAAACAGTTAAAATGGAATGTGAGTCGTAATTTTTCAGGAACCTGTCTATGCTTAGCCTTCAGAACTGTCTTCTCAATAAATATATGTAGACAGCCTGACCACCTAAGAAAATGGAGCAAGGGCATTTGCAGGTTTTAATACTGCACAGCAAAGATCATTCTGACAGTATTTCAAAGAGATGGGTGATATGATGTGTTTGGCATACATGGTGTACAAGATAAGCAAGACCTAGAGAGGCAACATTGTCAGCTGCTAGGGATAGAGTGGAAATGGCAACAAGTCTCTCAGGTGAGTGTCTCACACAAAAATAAATTTCGTGAGTGTTCAATTACACCCACCCGCCTGGTGCAGTGAACACGGTAAGGCTGTGCTGATGTTGCACTCTCCTGGGGGCCTCCTTTCCTGAGATTAACACTGGTCTGCTTATTTGTAGCTAAGGGAAGAGCCACTTTGCACTTAATGCACTGAAGGAATTGCTCAAGGATTGCTCACCCCCAAGAAAGGCTTAGCCTTGAAGGGCTGCCAAGGACAATGTTCACTTTCCTTATCAGTGTGGGTTCAGTAGGTTCAGTCTGGTCAGAGTGAGACTCAAACTTCAACCCCAGAAAAACTCTCCAACACTTCCCATGTTTTCCACACTCTGCGGCCCTCGTTTAATCGGGATGGACATTTCCCACTGGGGACTGAGTGTGCTCTTCCTAAATCCAAGCAGGCCTCCCTAACACGTGTACACGTGGAGGGCAGGCAGATTGCTTCCTTGGGCCCATGTGGACAATTTTCCTGAGTTCAGAACATTTAGCGCTCCTTCTTACGTTCAAGGCTAGGTATTTGGAAACTAAAAGAAAAACAGATTCTGCAGAAACAATCAAAACTTCCTCTCTGGCCTCTCCTCACTTTCATTTATAACTTATCTACCCTTCTCTTACCCTCTCCTTCTCTATAGCTCATTGCTCTTACTTAAGGGAAAACTAAAGTTAATATGAGTCATTTGTTATTAAGTGTACATATACACTATTCCTGTCACACACTGTAAAGAAAATAGATAACTGGACATTGTGGTAACACCAGTGAGGATAACTTACATTGAAGTGGTGCTCACAAACCGACAATGAAAATGCTGTCCCCAAAGTCACTCGTGAACTGAGAACACGAGGCGGTCTTTCATTCTCATGGATCCCCCCAACCCCTTCAGAGGTCCACACCGCTGACCCCCTCTCAGAAACCGTCACATCTCTGGCTTCGGTAATGCTGTATCTTGGCTCCCCACCAATCTCTGTGAATATTCTCTTGGTATCTTGTGAGGAAACTGAGGCAAAGAGAGGTTCAAGGACATGTCCAAGATCATGTGCTTATTAAGAGATGCAGCCAGGATCCAGATCCAGGCCCTGACACTCCCTCTGATCATGTGCTTATTTAAGAGATGGAGGCAGGGTTCAGATCCAGGCTCTGCCGCTCCCTCTCCCGCATCCCTCAGGGGGATCCCTCACAGTCCCTGTGTCCCTCAGTCCTCTCCCAGGACCACTACTGAACACTGATTATAATTACCGCTGCCCATAAGACGGTTCCTACATCACATTTATAACGCCAACATCCGGCTTTCTATCACTTATTCTCAAATGCCTGCCGGACAATTCCACCTGAATGTCAAAATTTAAATATCTTAAGACCAAACTCATCATCTTTCTAAAATAAGCTTTTCTTCCTGAAATCTCCATTGCAGTTAATGACTCCAGGCTTCTCTCCCATGCCTACACTAGAAACCCCTGGCTGCAACATCTTCCTTGGTCTGCCCTCTGCCCTCCAGAATTGTCTTTGAAACGTGCACCCTGGCTTTCTCTGCTGCCAGTACCTCCTCCGGGCCTTCAGCACCTCTCACCTGGAGCTCCTCCTCCTGGCTACCAGCTTCCATGTCTTCCCTCAGCCTCCCCTGCATACTGCAGCCGCCAGGCCAATCACCCTAGGGCAGGGTTGCTCAGCCTCAGCCCTATGGACGCTTGAGGCTGATCATTCTTTGTTGTAGAGGCCATCCTGTGCATTATAAGATGCTTCACAGCATCCCTGGGCTCCACCCTCTAGATACCAGTAGCACACACCCTCTATTCCATCCGCTTACCCCAGTTATGACAACCAAAATTGTCTCCAGACATTGCCAAATGTCCCCTGGGGGACAAAAATCACCCCATTTGAGAACCAAAACCCTAAAGTATGACTTAAACATGTTCCTCCATTCGGAAACTCTCAGTGACTCATCAATGGCCTCCTGAGGAATCGATAAGAAGAAAATAGTTTTCAAAGATTAGGAAATTCATTTTCCTATTTATGATTCCCTTTCTCTCAAGGTTCTGGGCTTAACCACATTTGGGCTAGGGTTCCAGGTATACAGGAGAACGAAGGTCTAAGAGGAAAAGCAGATGGCATTAGCTGGCAAATCCATCCATGGTCTTACATTCCAGGCTCCCATGGCTGAGTGCCCCCCAGCCTGGAAGCAGTGAGGCAAGGAGAGGTGAATATCTGGGCAGGCCCCAGGGCCAGATGGCTTGCATTTGGGACCCAGTCCCACCACTTCTAATTCTAGGACCCTCAACCTATCCTTTAGCCTGTCTCTGCCCCAGTTTCCTCCTATGAAAATAGGAATGAAAATGGTACCTAATTCATAGAGTTGTTGTGAGGCTCAGTGACTTAATTTATGTAAAAACCCTCAAAAGTGCCTGGCATGAAGCAAGTAATTGATAAATGCTACCCATTCATATTATTAATATTGTTACTACATTTCCTGCTATATTGCCGGTCTGTCTCCAAAACATGCTCTTGGTACACGCCAAAGTCAGTCCTTCCCTGGCCATGAACCTACCTTATGCTTGCCCCAACAAGGCCTATGTTCATGTTTTCTGCTAAAATCCTCTGCGGTTCACTTCCTCCTGTTGAAATTGCACACATATATTTTCTTCATTCAACAAATGTTTATTAAGCTCCTACCTTTTTGTTTTGTTTTGTTTTCTGCGTGAATGTGATTTTTCTTTGTAAAAAAAATGCTTTGTAATTTTTGTGGGTACTTAGCAGGTATATATATTTATGGGGTACATGAGATGTTTTGATACATGCATGCAATAAACAATAATCACATAATGGAAAATAGTGTATCCATCCCTTCAAGCATTTATCCTTGGTGTTATAAACCATCCAATTACACTCTTTTAGTTATTTTAAAATATACAATTAAATTATTTTTGACTATAGTTACCCTGTTGTGCTATAAAATACTAGGTCTCATTCATTCTTTCCAATAATAAATTTTGTTTGTACCCATTAACCATCCCCACTTCCCTCCCACCCCACCTCCACTCCCCTCCCACTCCACCTCTACTCTCCTTCCCAGTGTACACGTCTTTCAAGGCCTAACTTAAATGTCATCTCTGTCACAAACTCTCCCCTCTTCAAACAAGTGAGAACAATCTTTCCTGTTCCTGAAGCCCACAACCCTCTGATTATGTGCCCAACATCTTATGTCATGACTGTAGGTGACAGAATCACTTCCCAACTAAATAAATCCCAGCCCCTACGGTAGAAGCCCTATTTGGGGATCAGTAGATCCCCTACAGAACCTGGCACAGAATGCCTTAGATTAATTATTTCATGCATGCATTTAAGTGAGAATTACTAAGTACTTCCAAAGTACTTAGTAACTTAATGCTCAAATGCATCGATGAAATAATTAATCTAAGGCACTATTTTACAATATTGTGATTTCTTGCCCAAGACAAGCATTTTAAGGCATATGAATATTGAACTTCTGCTGGACTAAGCCGCATATTCTTGCTAACCTATATATGTAACAGAAAAGTTTTCAAACTTTCCCACTTGTTAAAGGTCTGAAACATGACAAATACCATTTCTCCACTTTTTAAAAGTATGTAAGTGTTGCATTAATATTCTCATATAAATCATTAACTGCTTCATCCTGCTTTTGCTTCTGAGTTGGCTTTGATGATTTCACCATAGTAAGGCATTGTAAAACCTCACAGTTTATGCTCATGAATGTGAGGTTTTGAGCATGAAGGTCCCTCGTCATGTCTGTTCCTGCAAGACAGTCTGGCACAGGAAAAACAGTTCATTCACGCTACACAGTGTTCATGAAACAATGGGCTCCTGGCCACCAGGGAACCCCAGAAAACGGCCTGAGAGTTTGGGCCTCTGTCCTCTGGAGATAACAGAAACAGCTGTCAACAATGTTCTGGACAACATCAGAAAGGAACCTGTCACTCTGGCCTTGGGCCTGCCCACATGTCTGGGCAGCTGTCTGCCAGCGCTCCTCAGCCAAGCCGCAGGGGAACTGTAGAGCCCCAGCTGAGGGAGACTGAGACATACAGAAAAAATGAGGTGACAGAGGACGGGGAGTGACCTTCCTAAGGAGGTAAGTCTGAAGGACTATAGCTTACTGAAACTCCACAAAAAAGTACAAGGTGTTCCCTATAACCAGGGGACGCCATCTGAAGCCAGAAGAAAGGCAAATGCATTTGAGGGAATTGAAAGAAGTACTTAGCTGGGCGCGGTGGCTCACGCCTGTAATCCCAGCACTTTGGGAGGCCAAGGCGGGCGGATCACAAGGTCAGGAGATCGAGACCACGGTGAAACCCCGTCTCTACTAAAAATACAAAAAATTAGCTGGGCGCAGTGGCGGGCGCCTGTAGTCCCAGCTACTCGGGAGGCTGAGGCAGGAGAACGGCATTAACCCAGGAGGCGGAGCTTGCAGTGAGCCGAGATCGCGCCACTGCAGTCCAGCTTGGGAGACAGAGCGAAACTCAGTCTCAAAAAAAAAAAAAAAAGAAGTACTTAGTGGATCATACATATATGAAATACATTCACCAAGCAAAAACACGGGGGTGGGGAAGAGGCTATTCAAGAAGGTTTATACAATGAGATCTCATCATACCCCAGTCAGAATGGCTATAATGAAAAAGATTTTAAACGATCATAACAGATGTTAGCAAAGATATGGAGAAAAGAGAACTCATACACTGTTGGTAGAATTGTAGATCAGTACAAACTCTATGGAAAACAGTATGGAGATTTCTCAAAGAACTAAAAGTAGAACTACCATTTGGATCCAGCAATCCCACTACTGGGTATCTACTCAAAGGAAAAGAAATCATTACATTAAAAAGACACCTGTACTTGTATGTTTATGGCAGTACTATTCATAATAGCAAAGATGTGGAATCAACCTAAGTGCCCATAATCGAATGACTGGATAAAGAAAATGTGGTATATATACACAGCAGACTACTACTCAGCCATAAAAAAGAAGAAAATCATGTCTTTTGCAGCAACTTGGATGAAACTGAAGGTCTTTATCTTAAGTGAAATAAGCCAGGCACAGAAAGACAAATATTACATGTTCTCATTCAGAAGTGGTTGCCAAAAAAGGTGTACACATGGACCTGGAGAGTGGAATAACAGACTCTGGAGACTCAGAAAGGTGAGGGGGTGGGAAGGGGGTGCAAAAGGAGAAATTACTTAATGGGGTCAACGTACATTATTTGGGCGATGGAAACCCTAAAAGCCCTGATTTGACCACTCTGCATGCATCAAAATTGTACTTGTACCCCATACATTTATACAAATAAGTAAACAAGGGTTTACATGAATTTAGGGAGAACAAGATTCATAGGCAGTAAGAATAATACAAGCATGTTGGCTAGCATTCACTGAGCTTGTGTTCTGAGTCATACCAACTGTAAGAACTTTTCCTTGTATTATCTCATTTAATCCACATAAGCCTCAAGAGGTGGACCCTGTTGTGATGATTCCCAGTTGTCTGGAGGAAAGCAAATGATGTTACAGAGAAGGCCCATCTGAGAGAACACACTGGGGTCCCCGTCCCAGCTCTGCCACTAACCAGTTGTGAAACCAGCACCTCACTCTACTTTCTGGGCCTTCGTTTCCTCATCAGTAAATAAGGCAACCTCTATGGCCCCTTCAGCTCTTACATGACAAACCCCAAGCCCAGACTGAGTGGACTACAGATCTAAACAACAGGAACATTCATTATACTTCTAATATTCAAATGGAAAAGAAAAAACTTTGTTCATATGCAATTAAACCATCCGTTTAGAACAGTAGAAACAGTAGCATAATCACAGTTCTAAAGTCCATAATGCTTCAATATGTCATAACAACATGCTGAATTACAGAGATAACTGAGACAAAAGCGTCATTTTTGCCTGTTTATTGGAATATTTCTCATTCTGCCCATATTTTCAGTGGGAAAAAAATAAATATGATTTTTTTCCACTCATAATTTTCTATAACTCAGGCTTTTGAATCTTACCTATCATTCATCTCTGACTTTCCCGTCCTGCCTAGCACAGTGCCTTGCATATAACAGACTCCACATATATTTGCTAATCAGTCTACCTGTTTTATATCTATTTATTCTTATGCCATGTAGACAGAAGCCACTTTGTAACAAGTTTCCAAGCCAGTTGTGGCAGGAAACTTTTCTAAATTGCAGGATGCTTTCAATTACCTTGGTGGGTGAAGGATTAAGTTAAGGGGACAGCTCTAACGCCTACCAGTCCAAATAGAGTTGCTGGCCAGCACTGCCCACTTTTTCTCTTTAGGCCTTCCCAGTACACTACCAACCCTAGCCTAAACGTGCATAAGCCCAAAACCTCAATCTCTTGAAAACTGTTTCCTTCTCTTTGTGATCTGTATTAACAGTTTAGGTACAGACTTACTCTAAGCAGTTTGTTCTAAGCTTGTGATTTTTTTTAAAAGCTTGTTGGGTTAATGAACCCATGTGAGATTCTGCTGAAAGCTACAAACCCACTTCAGAGAAATGCACATGCAAGTCTTCATACATGTTCAGACGTGGGGCTGGGGGACGGTTCAGAGACCTCCAGGAGCTGGTCCATGGGCAAGAAGCTAAGAAGTTCTGGGAGGTGCTAAGCAGAGAGGGGCAAGCAAAGAGACTGAGACCACAATGGACGCAGCCACCATGCTCTCTGCCAGGGAGCACGAGACTCCTTCTCTAACAAAAAGGCCTGCAGGTCTCATAACATGGGCCTGTTAGAACGGCACCAGCACCAAACCTGGACTCATGAATCATTCAGAGGTTTTAACTTTAAATATCAGAAAAAGAAAAAAGAACAAAGAAAATGTTTTGAGTAGGAGAGAAGAAAATGTCCCTTAAAAGATAAATTCAAAATGACTTAAAAAAATATATGTGATGGTCTCCAATTACTATGGATATTAACTCATCAGTTCTCTGCAGGATAACTCCCCATAATAATTCAATATTTACCTGACCTAAACCAGGGTGGGCTCAACGGATGGCCTGGGGCGCCACTTGCAATTGATTTTTAGTGGCCAGCAGCTGTAATCGAATAATGTGAGTGTCTAGCAGTAGTTTGATTAGATTAGAGCAAATGTTATGGCCCTGTAATTTGGAAAATTCTGCAAATTTGAGTTTCCAGATCATCTCTGGACTCCATCATCAGTGCCCGCATGAATAGCAGACACTTAGGAAATGTTTGATGAATGACTTAATGAAATGCATGAATAGGTAAGCTAATGGTTTGTAGCCCCTGTCACCTTCACCATATACAAACACTGGCAGTTTCATGTGGCTACACCTTTGCTCATGTTCTTTTCCCCTTCTTCACCTAATTGCCACTTCCTTCAGAACTGAGCTCCAGCATCATCTCCTCCTGGAAGCCTTCCCAGATTTCCCCTAGCTGGGATAAGAGCTCTGGGTTCCTTACAGCACCTTTTCATCAGAATTAACATTTGTCTTCCTTTGGTATCTGCTAAGAGCTGAATTGTGTCCCTCTAAATTCACACATTGAAGCCTTAACCCCCAATATGACTCTATTTGGAGACAGGGCCTTTAAGAGGTAATTAAGGTTAAACGAAGTCATAAGGTGGGGCCCTAATCCAACGTGGCCAGAGAGCACTCTCCCGTCCCCACTCCTGCACCCACACCAAGGAAAGGCCATGTGAAAACACAGCAAGAAGGCAGCTGTCTGCAAGCCAGGAAGAGAGCCTTCACCAGAACCCAGCCCTGCTGGCACCTTGATCATGAACTTCCAGCCTCCAGAACAGTGACAAAATTAATTTCCACTGTTTAAGTCATCCAACATGGTATTTTGTTAAGGCAGCCCAAGCTGACGGAGACAGTATCCCACATAGGCTCGAGCTCCTAAGGGCCAGGACTGTACTGTGTTCTTATTTCTAGTCTTAGCACCTAAGGCAGCCCTTGAACATAGTTAAGCACTGAATACATTATTGTTGAACAAATGTAAGAGTGGATGAAGATAAGAAGCCAGAAAGACTTCCTCCCTTTTCCACCCTTAGGACTGACTGCAAAGCCATGGTTGGACCTTCATCACTGTCAGTGAAAACCTCAATACTCCAGGTGCTGTCACTCCCAAGAGAGGGGCAAGGCGCAAGTCAAGGCCAGACATCAACCCTCTCACTGTCCTCCCTGCCCATCACTGCAGCTGTTGTTGCCGCATGACTCAGATGTCAGAAGTAAAGAGGAAAGGACAGAGCATTCAGAAATAATAAAACCCTTGGCTCATTGATGTCCTTTATTCACACAGTAGCAGGTCTTGGCTGTTCAACTTGGCTGTGGAGTCTTTCAACCCTTAATCAAGCTATGAGTACTCAACTGGGATTATGTACGTATGCTGTGGTTTGAGAGATAAACAAGAGGAAAAGTATAGTGCCTGCCCTCGAGGAATCTGTAATGTGGCTGGAGAGGTCTGATATTAGGGTTTGCTCTCAGTCCTTCCCACATTTGTAAGTTGGTAGACAAAGGTTTACTGAGTATCTAGAACACACAGGCCACAGTCAGGTGAAAAAAAGATGAATCGGCTGTGGATCCTAGCTTTAAGGAGCTTTTATAACTAAAAAGATAACAATAACAATGAAGATACCAATATTTATTGAAATCTTACTACATAATATGCATTCTTCTGTATGTTTCTATAGATTTAACTTATTTAATTCCCACAACAGTTCTATAACATGGGTACTATTATCCCCCATCTTACAGAAGAGGAAACGGAGGCAGAGGCAATTAAGCTGCTTGCCCCATATATAAAGCTACCAAAACAGTAGAGCAGGGATTCCAATCTACCCAGGATTGCCACATGGTGACAGGGCCCTTCTTTCCCTCATCTCTAGAATGATACAGCTGCACTATGTGCAAAATTTTCATATGTTGGTGAAAGGATAGGAGGGGGCACAACATCAAAAGTAGGGGCACAGTCAGTTGGGAGCAGGTGGGTCCAGCGGCAGCTTGCTCAGCCAGGTGCCCTCAGTCCCCACTCTGTCCAGGAAGACCCCGCAGGGAAGCAGGAGGCTCCTTGCAAATCCCAGCCCAGATCATCTCCTGGGCTCTCTCCAGCACCCCACACCATGATCCTAGTGCTCTGGGAGTTCTGAGAACACAGAGATTTCCTGGAGCTGGGGAGGAAGCCAAGGACCATCTGAGAGTCTCAGGAGGTTGTGGCAGTGAGATGGAAGCTGACAGAGGGGTGCCCAGACGCAGGAACAGTTGTGGAAAGGCCAGCTGGAGGAGAGGGCACAGAGGCTTAGGGTAGAGTCAATGAATGGGGTCAGCAGGGCTGACATGAATTTTGCACCATCCTTGCTTTCCCAAGTCCACGCATCATCCTGGGTGCATTCGCTCATGTGAACATATGGCCATCTCACTCTTCAACCTTATGAAAGTGTGTGTCACTTAATCCAGTAATGGTACTGAAAGAATAGTTTCAATGTAAACTGAAGGTCCAGGAAGCAATGGGCTGGTACAGTCTTTTGCATTTCCATGGACGTTAGCTTAGGCTACGTCACTGAGAACATGACCCGGTTTAGCAACAACATCAACACAGCAGGCACCATAAGAAAATACCAAGTATTAGAAGACCAAGGCACGTAGGCAGCAAGATGCACACAAACCATGCAGCAAAGTGAAGGTAGAGGCCAGTAGCCAACTCTGCTTTTGATTAAAGCCCCTGTTAACCACACTGCATGGAGGAAAATGAGAAACAGCAATTTTGATAGCAGCAATGACAGAGTAACAGGAGTCTACCCCTGAGTGTGGCTGCAGTATTCCACCCAAGATGCAAAGGCAACTGCTACAGAGATAGGGTAGGTTCACTCCCAGCTTTAGATACTCTGTGTGTTTGAAGAGCTCCCAAAGAACTGGGTCTTCCTTCATCTGGAGATGACAAGGGGTAAGAGCTCTCTGTGTGCTCATTTCCATGTAAATGAAAACTTCAGCAGCAGATTTTCAGCAAAGCCACTCTCGAGGGGACAGATAAATGCTCTTCTACCTCCTTAAACCATACAAGACCCTCCCTGATTAATTCAAAGCCCACTGCACAGACTGCACTTTAAGGAGCACTTCCTCAAATCAGGCCCTGGCATTCCAGGGGCCCACACGTGGCAAAGATCTAGGAAGGTCTGGGGCCGAGAAGAGGCTGCAGCAAGTGACTCTCAGCAGGCTACCAGGTTGCTTCCCTGAAGGGCTCTGAGGCTGGACTGCAGAGGATTTCCAGGCATTCTCGCAAAGGACTAGGAATCCCAAGGTCTCCAGCCCACAGACACCCAGAAGCAGCATCCTACCTGCAAAGCTATAAAGAGAATTCCCAAGAGTTTGAGAAAGCAGGCAGCTGGAGGTGAGAGGAGGCAGTCAACAACAAGGATAGGCACTTAGTGAGTCACTGGATTTAAATGCAACTGCCGGTTCACCCCACTGTCCTACCTGAGCCCAGGGGGGCGAACTCACCATGCCCGCACACTTCCAGCAACAGAAATAGCATGCTGGATAAGGGGGAGGCAGAGTGAGGGATGCATGGAGCACCTCTCTCCATCACGGACCTCCGGAGCACCTATAACAAATCACTTGCCTGCTTCACATGTTTAATTTCTTTTTCCTGAAGCTTCTGTAGGCACACAAAAGGAGCCGACTGGGCTTGGGCCAACAGCTATTGAGAAGTTCCTCTCAACGCCACAAGGACCTTCTCCATCTCCAGACGTCACCATTCACTGAACATGCCAGCAGCAGGCACTGAGAACAGACTGGCACATCCCATTTTGCAGCAAAACAGCTCCTCCAGCTGCCTGACATCATGTCCACACACAATGAGCTTTCACGGGGGTCAGGACCTGCACGTGGGAAGGCATTTACATGCTGTGCAGAGCACTCCTTACCCTCCCTTTGTACTCAGGGAGGCAAAAGGCAAAAATAGCCCTAGGTGCAGTGGAGAGATGTCTCCCTCCAGATGTGCAATAATTACTCTGTTTTGTATTTATCAAATGCCTCTGACACTGCCTCCTGTATACCAGCACACCCTATGTCCCTGTGAAGTCCAGAGGAACAAGCCTTATGGCCCCTGATTTACAGATGAAGAAACCAATGCGTGGCAAGGTTAAGGGACTTGCTTCAGAGATGACAGAGCTGGTCACAGGGGATGGGGTGACAGAGAGATCACTCTCTAACAACTGAATATTTTGAAGATGAGCTGACAGCCAGAGAAGACTGAATCTTTGAAAAACTCAAGGACATGGCTGCCAAAAAACTTGTGCAGGGAGAATCTGTATCCGGAACGCTGAGCATATTTTTTAAAATCCCAGTGCCCCAGGACAGAGGTAGGGGCAGCAGCAGGGATGACGCCCCCTGGCCACCATCACTGCAGTATTCAGGTGACAGACCCCTCTGCTCAATGTCCCCAGGAAGGGAAACACTCAAAGCCACTCATGGCCACACTGACCCTGCTGTACTCCTCCTCTTAGCTTTGTCCTCCCATTGAAGGCTAGAAAGCTACTCGGGAGGCTGAGGCAGGAGAATTGCTTGAGATGGGGAGGCAGAAGCTGCAGCAAGCCGAGATCGTGGCACTGCACTCCAGCCTGGGCAACAAGACTGAAACTCTGTCTCAAGAAAAAAAAAAAGAAAGAAAAAGAAAAGGTTCTGGCTCTTCTGCAGCTGAGCCTTGGACAGTTCTGTGTGGATTCTCCACCCCCTCAGCATAGGCTGGGGGGACAAAACAAAGCACTGCCCTCAGGAAATTTATATTCTAGTTTGGGCTACTTAGGAGACTCGCATTGACCTAGGAGGGTCAATTGACCTACGCGAAGGGTCGCATTAACGTAGAACCCTTCTGGTTCTGTCAACTTTCTGTCCAGTTGATATGGGCATCCAGAATTCAGATTACTTAAACAGTAACCGAATAATATACAAATAAGTCTCCTGCCCCCAAATAAGAGGCGCAATCAATTGCCAGAATAAAGTGTTGTTGGTTTCTTACAAATTCTTATTATGACCAATGCTGATGGTCAGCATAACTCCTCAGCCTCCTTACTGGCTTCTCTTGACACTTAAAATGTGTCCCCTGGGCTTCATCTTCAAACTCTCCTATCTGTTCATTCTACCCTCACTTCCTGTGAAACCCAGCTTCCCCTGCAGCTCTAGCGACCCTCTCAACGTAGATGACAAACAAATTTTCATTATCAGTCCCAATCCCTCTCCTGAACACCAAAGTGAGTTTTCAGCTGTTTGATAAATGGTGCCCAGATGGATGTCCTGCAGGTGACGCAAGCTTCCTCATCCAGAATGAACTCATTAGCTTTCCCTCTGAATGACCACTGCTGGAGCTCTGCTAGTGGCTCCTCCTGCTCCTCCATCCTCATGTCCAGCCAGCTGTCCGGCCTCAGTGAATTCTCCCTCTCTGCGTCTTTTACCTCCATTTATTGTTCTCCAGTGAAAGCTCTCATCACGTCCCTTCTAGGTCAATGCGAGAGTTTCCTAAGTAGCCCACACTAGAATATAAATCTCCTGAGGGCAGCGCTTTGTTTTGTTCCCCCAGTGTATCCTCCACCTGTTCACTAATAGATGCACAATAAACACTCAATGAGCAAAGGTCTCTCTACTTCTTTTCCACTCCCACATTGTTAAAGCATTATTTTCTAAAACAGATCAGATCACTCCATGCCCCTGAAGACATATCTTGTAGGCTCCCAGCTGCTACTGTATAAAGTTCAAATTCCTAAACATTGTTAGCTGGGCATGTGAGGCCAACCTGCTTTTCTGGCCTCTTCTCTTCTCAATCTATTGGCCCTTTACTGAAGCTGCCTTGAGCTACTCCTTGTCTCCAGTCCATATTATTTCTCATTCAAATCTCTGCTTTCCCAATCCTCTCTCCTGAAAAATATCACCTTCTGACACCTTCTCTGCCTGGAAAATTATTTTATTGTTCAAAGCTTAGCTCAAATGTCATATTCCTTGGTAAGCCTTCCCCTGCTCCTCCCGCTCCCCAGAGTCTCTGAAATAAACCTCCACTACATGGCACACCATACCAAATCATGACAGTTAGTCTTATAGGACTATTGAGGCCAACAATTGCTTCATCTATTCCACAGGTCTACTTTGGCCTGTGCCATTGGGTATTGGGATGCGTTGTTATGCTATACCCCTTCAGGACAAAGGAAGCTCTTGGTAGGGCTAACTCCAGCACAGTGAATGTAGCAAGAGTGCATTACCAGTTCGTTGGTGGTGATGTTGGTGGCTCAAATAGTTATGATACTTCCCTCAATGATGCCCCTGATTCTCACAACCATGGAAGGCAGATGGTCCAAGTATTGTCTTTTCACAGATAATGAAATTGAGGCAGTAATTAGGTTACTGTCACTCAGCCAGTTGGTGACAATAGCATGGAAAACTGGCCCTATGTGTTTTCTACAAGACCCTATACTTTTTCAAGTCTTTGCCTCAAAAAAACTTAAGTCATTATTAAAAGCAAATGATTATGCTTGTAATCCCAGCACTTTGGGAGGCCAAGGTGGTTGGATTACTTGTGGTCAGGAGTTCACCTGGCCAACATGGTGAAACCCTGTCTCTCCCCAAAAATTAAAAAAGTAGCCAGGTGTTATGGCACACACCTGTAATCCCAGATGCTCAGGAGGCTGAGGCAGGAGAATTGCTTGAACCCAGGAGGCAGAGGTTGCAGTGAGCCAAGATTGCACCATTGCACTCCAGCCTGGGCAACAGAGCAAGACTCTGCCTCAAAAAAAAAAAAAAAAAAAAAAAAAAAGCAAATCAGCACCTCCCATCTACAAAACAATGCTGTAAACAGAAGGATGATAGAAAAAAGCCTAGTCCACCACTTACAGTTAAGGGGAATAATCTGGGCAAGCCTTTTAAATGTCACAGAGCAATTCAGACCATATTGTTCTAAATCAGAGGAACTGTACATTTCTAAAATATTACACCCCCTTTTTGTGTAAGTATAATTTAAACACTTAGGCCAGGCGCAGTGGCTCATGCCTATAATCCTAGCACTTTGGGAGGCCAAGGTGGCCAGATCACGAGGTCAGGAGATCGAGACCATCCTGGCTAACACGGTGAAACCCCATCTCTACTAAAAATACAAAAAATTAGCTGGTAGTGGTGGTGCGTGCCTGTAGTCCCAGCTACTCAGAGGCTGAGGCAGGAGAATGGCGAGAACCCGGGAGGCGGAGCTTGCAGCGAGCCGAGATCACACCACTGCACTCCAGCCTGGGCGACAAAGCGAGACTCCATCTCAAAAAATAAATTAATTAATTAATAAATAATAATAATAATAATTTAAACACTGAGGTAGCCTTCATCAGCCACCGAGTATATGCTGTCATGTTATGACCGAAACGTACAGATGAGCCCCCCAACACACACACAAAACGTTAACTGAAAATGCATCCTTGGGTTAGATTCTAACGTTGACACTCAGAGTTGTTTAATAGTGGTAGCTTAAAAGGACTGTTGAGAGCCTTTCACAAGATTAATTCTAAACCTATTAAATGTTTACAAAATAAGCAGATCCTATTGTTTCTTGCCTGGAGAAAATCAGAATCTAGGTTTAAGTATTTAGGGAAGTCTGAAGCATTCTTCTACGTACTGAGAATCTGAATTTGAAACTAGTTAGAATAGCAACAATGCTGTGGATACAAAGATGTTAAAGAATCCACCATAAGAATGCTTTTTTTTTTTTTTGAGACAAGCTCTTACTCTGTCCCCTAGGCTGGAGGGCAGTGGCTTGATTTCAGCTCACTGCACTTCTGCTGGGACTACAGACATGTGCCACCACACTCAGCTATTTTGTTGTTTGGTTTTTTTTTTTTTCAGATGGAGCCTTGCTCTGTCACCCAGGCTGGAGTTCAGTGGCACGATCTCGGCTCACTGTAACCCCCACCTCCCGGGTTCAAGCGATTCTCCTGTTTCAGCCTCCCGGGTAGCTGGGATTACAGGTACATACCACCATGCCCAGTTAATTTTTGTATTTTTAGTAGAGATAGGGTTTTGCCATGTTGGCTAAGCTGATCTCAAACTCCTGACCTCAAATGATCCACCCACCTCGGCCTCCCAAAGTGCTGGGATAACAGATGTGAGCCACCGCACCGTGCCCATTTTCTTTCTTTCTTAAAAAGAACCTCCCTCTTACTGATTCACCCAATTCAACCACATATGTCTTTTATAAATGCAATCAGACCCAAAAAATAAGGTCTTTTTATATTGTGTTACTCTGAGAAAAAAACGAATATAATGCATGGGTGATCCTCCTTGCTCATTTCCACTTCCACGCTGGTAATTCTGGGAGACAAAAGTCACAAATTTCCAACAGAAACATGAGATAACCAGGCTACACCTTCACTTGCAAAGAACGTCGCCCTTACTCATCCTCTCTTGAAAACTCAGTGGATTGGGATGATAACGAAATGATCACTGATCAGGTTTACCAGGTTCTGCAATTCTTCTTACTCCTAAGAACCAAAATCTATTCCTGGAGACTGGGTGTGCACTCTTGGGTACACAGATAGGGTCATGCTTCTGTCTGCCTGCAGGCCCCGACGTGCTGTCGCCTGCACATGCCTCTGTTACACAGGGGAGGTTCATCTATAATGGCACTCCCAAATTTATTGTCCTTTCCAAATAATATCAAGAATTATTTTGACTTCTCTGATGTTCCCAGTTTACCTTAAGATTAATAAAGCAATTACAATACTCTCAATTAAGAAGCTATTTGAGCAACTCACTTAATTATTTCTATTTTTTTTTCTTGAGTGGATAGTTTTCTTCTCTCTTAGGGCAGTACAACATCCTTCTTCTGAGAGAAGAAGAAATATTGGGCCAAATTCTTTCCTAAAACACAGCATCTTAAGCTCATACCATCTAACATGACTTTCTGAGTAAGTGACTCTCAGATTTTACAAACTGTCAAACGTTATTTTTACTTCAAATTTAACCTTTTAGGGGGAACTTTTACACACATTCACAAACCTCAGATTTCTTTTTCTTTTTTTTTTTTCAGTGACAGGGTCTTGCTCTGTTGCCCAGACTGGAGTATACTGGCACGATCATAGCTCGCTGCAACCTCAAATTCCTGGGCTCAAGTGATTCTCCCAGTTCAGCCTCCCAAAGTGCTGGGATTACAGGCATGAGCCACCGCGCCTGGCCAGATTTTGTTTTTTGTTTACCTTTTGACATATACTAACTAGATTTTCATCTACATCATACAGTTGAGAAGATAAGTTCAAAGTCTGGACCAAAATGACGAAGAGGAAACAAAGAGGAAAGTCTTGACCAATAGAAGATAACACTCCTAATCAGGCTTTGTCTGATATCTGTGGAACCCTGGGACAGCAACCTCACTGAGGACATCTCTTGAAATTTAACAAACAACAACAAAAAAAGGCAGAAATCAAAAAAGAGAGACAGAGAAATACTCAAAATCTCTTCCTTATCTTACTAGGTTGTTAAGAAAATTAAAGGTGGCGATACAACTAAAAACATCTTGCAAACTGTATACTTGTCAAGTGCTTATCCAAATTACATGAAAAAGAACCACTCTTAGGAAGGCTCTCACTAAGGTAGCAACAGAGCGCAGAGAACCATCAGAAGGGAATGGTGATGGCAGTGACAGTCACTAGCAGAAGGCCCCAGAAACCACCCACTTGTTTACTCACCTTTGGCAGAGCAGGTAAGAGTCAGGCACAACCCATTCTGACTCCCTTCTTCCAACAGGCACAAAAGGACAGGCACATGGGTTTCTGTCCTCTTACTATTCACCATTCAGAGCCCAAGATTCAGGCACTCTGGCCTTCACTTTGTTTTGAGTTGTGGGATTTTTCTTGTTGTTGTTGTTAATGATTTGTTTACATGCTTTCTGCATTTTGCTCACAACACAAAAGATTTCCCTTCTCTCAGGGCAGGGGGTGTTCCAAAATATTTGATAACTCAGCTTAAAGAAAAATGTTTGAGTCAAATACAATATGAAGAAAAAATGTATTTAGGGATTGGGATTTCCAAGCCCTGGCATGCTAAAAGAAAGATTATCATTAAAAGAATAATCTGGGTCACCATGCCCCACTTGTAAGCTAGGTGATCTTGGACAAGTTGCTTAATCTTTCCATGCCTTCTTTTCTTCTTCTATATAATAAGGACAAATAACGAAATCTACTTTATACAGCTGTGAGGAATTAAATGAGTTACTATACACGAAGTGTGGAAAACTGAGTTGGTATGTAATAAGCACTCTTCAATTATTATTGAAGTATTATTAACAATTTGGAAACTTTTATCAATCACCCGAATGTTGGCCAATTTAAAATTTTGTCCCTTTTCCCAATCTCCCATGGTTAACAATAGTTGAACAGCTCATTCTTATGAGAATGGACCAATAAATCAATAAAATATGTAAGAATATATATCTATCCATCAGTCCTAGATACTGTGATTGGTTTTGGTGAAGCAGGACCATATTTGTATACAAATTTGAAAGCCTATCCTTTTGCCCCTTTCTTTCCCTCAATTCAGAGGCAATAATCCCAGTGATCTATTTAGACATACTGTTACCATGTGTGGTTATTTCAATTGTCAAACAGCAAATAAGCTTTCAAAGCAGGGCAAGGATAAAGAGGAGCAGTCTGCAAAATCACTTTTCTCATCAGAATCAATAGAAAACACTAACATGAAATTTTAAATCAAATGTAAAATATGTGTGAAAAAATAATTTTATGCATGCTTTTTGCATTTAAACTTTTGAGAAAACACCAACCCTTACTTGTATGTTTTCTCAGGAGCAAGAACTGTATTCCCTTAACTGTGTATCCCCAGGATATACAACAGACACTGGAAAAAGATGGATGGACGGGTGGGAAAAAGAGAGCCGGCTTTACCCAGATTTTAGAATCCATCAAATTCCTGTAATCACAGAATCGAATATTAGTGGTATGAAAGGAACTGAGTCAAGGGTAAGTCATACCACTTGACCAAAGCTAGGTGGCAATTTAAGGACAGAGGCTGAACTTGAGTTCTATCCATCCTATAAAGAATGCAGAGCTCTTGTTTATACCACAGCTTCCCATCTAAAGGTAAGCCTCCTTGGTTTTTTGCAAGCTTTGGAAATATGTCTCTGAAACCAGGAACAGAATAATTCAGGTGCTTTTCTTCAAGTATCTAATCAGTATTTACTGGAGACAGGTCTTCACCTACATTCTTCATTACATTCAAAAATTAAAGAACCACTGATTCTCTGATTTGCCTCTTCAGGCCTCTGAGACAAGAGATTTGCTACTTGTTATACAAAATCCTTCTGCCTCCAAAAGCTTTCAGATTTCACCCACTGGATAAATCAAAAGAGTTTCCATGCTGCTTATATTAAGGTAGCCTTTTGTTGAAGAAACATACATTAGAGTTAGAGGAGCTGGGACTTTGTGTACAGATTAAATGCAGTTTGAAATTGTGAATTTTAGATGTAGCATTGAATGAAAAGCTTTCAGTCTACCATGTAAGAAAGTGTTTCTCAATAAAACCAAGGGACTTAACACCTACAAATCAGTAAGTCAGTCAGAAAGCATCTGTTTCTACCTGCTGGCACACAGCACAGCACTAAAATGACATGAACCAAATGAGGGTTCCAGGAGCTCAATTTAGCTGCACTAGGACCATGACTTGGGTATGCAGAAAGGGCAGCTAGACCGGGGGTTTGCATGAGTCAGAGACCTAGAAACAGAGAAAGGAAGACAAGCCAAGCTCAGATGATATTTTGCTCCTGCTCTCCACCCTTCAGTGGGTTCCCCACTGCCTGCTGTGACTTTCAGAAGGCCCCTTGGAGCTTCTAGGACTTTTACAATAAGGTTCTAACCTATTTTTCCTTCTACCCTACTGATTCCTTGCAGGTATAGTATATTCTAGATTAAAAGACTATTTTCTGCTCCCTGAAGAGTCCAATCACATAACCACCTCCACACCTTTGCACTAGCTATCCCTCCACCTGAGATGCATCCTCCCTCCCCACCATCCTATCCTAAGTGCCACCTCTTCTCTAGAGCGTTTCCTGATTTTCCTTCCAACCTCACAGACTACCATTAATTGGATGTGGCCCCAGCTATCATGAAACTTTTGCACTTTTGTAAAAAGTAACTCACTCATGGTAATTATTTTCTAAATGGTATGGCAGTAATTTGGGAGTCTTTTTTCTTGCTCTCAATCAAAATTAGCTGAACATCTATGTGTCAGATGTTGTGCTGGGTAACTGAGACACAAAAATGAATAAAGTCGAGGTTCTTGCCCTCAGTGGGCTTGTGGTCTAGTATACGAGACAATATTATTATAGAGGGTTGCAGCTAGTGCAATGGAAACCCAGGTAAGGGAAGAACTTACTGACTAAAGAAATATGAGAGAGGTTATGGCATTTAAAAGTTGGGGATAGAGAGAAATCCGAGAAAATTTGCTCACTTAGGGAAAAAATGAGTAAGAGAGAGTTATAGGTAAAAATAACATTTATGCAATAGTGCTTGGCTCAGGACAGGGGATAGGCACTCAATGTTTATTGAATGAATAAAGCAAAGGTCTCCAGAATTATGGCATTGTCTCAGCCCCCTCCTCCCTACTATTACTTATATTTACTAAGTGCCTACATGTTTCCCATCCTTCACACCAACCCCATAAATTAGGCACCATCATCCTCATTTTATAGATGAGGAAGCTAAGGCTCCCAAGTCCTGGGACCCCAAAGCTATCAAGTGGCAGAGCCTGATTGAGTTATTTATTATATAGAAATGTGCTAAAGTTATTTAAGTTATTTATAATATAGAAAGTTATTTATAATATAGAAAGAAAGCTAAAGTA
Organism: Macaca thibetana thibetana; assembly: GCF_024542745.1. Lineage (NCBI taxonomy): Eukaryota > Metazoa > Chordata > Mammalia > Primates > Cercopithecidae > Macaca > Macaca thibetana. The sequence continues at coordinate 139,637,653 of NC_065578.1, read as the reverse complement.
TTGCGTTATTTATAATATAGAAACGTGCTAAAGAATTCACCTTAAAGGAGTCACTTGTTGAACAAACTCTTGGCTCTCTTCCTTGAAGCCTGGGGGTGAGGGGTACTCTGGGCATCCTTCAAAGCCCAGCAGATCTCTGGTCAAGTGTACTGGGGCAGAAAGGAGAGAAACGGCTGAAACCATGCTCCATGCAGATTCCACGCACGGCAGGGTCCTATATGTCCCCACCAACCTAATATGAGTTCTTGCACAGCATTTGGTCTCAGTGGCCCCAAATGAGGGCCCTCTTCCTTAATGACAAAAGACAACCTGCAGAGAGCCACCCAAACATCATCTCAGGACAAGTCAGGCTTATAAAAGTTTCCCTAGGGTTCAAAGAACTGAATTGGAGCTCTGGCATTCTAAGACAAAGCATTTCATTTTTGATGGAGTTCTTGTTCCTACTTTTCTTTGTCTAATCATTTTCTCAATGTCTGCCTTTCTAGCTCAGGCTTTTTCTTCAATACTTGTACTGGGCACATGGTTTTTTTTCCTCCTAGCTGAGACGATTATATCTTGCCATTGTGGTGTTCCTTTTCCATTGAAAGCAATCAAAAATGAAAATCCACATTTCAGAACAGTGTCTATTAAATATATACCATTTTGTGTATGAAAAAAAGCACTCTCTGAGGGCTGATTTTCAGCTCTGTGTATTACCTGAAGATTAGATAGTGGGTGAGACTTCTGCTCCTCACAGGCCATTTGCATTTAGTAATCGAGAATGATGGCAGAAAGTCTGGAGTAGAAGCAACTTATTTTAAGGAATGCCTTGGTCTCAAGCATTGCTAATCAAAGTGTGGTCCTTGGATCAGCGGTAACTGCTTCACCTGGGAGCTTATTAGAAATGCAGAATCTCAGGCCCCACTCCAGACCAAATGAATCAGAATCTGCCTTTTAACAAGATCCCAGGTGATCTGTATGCACATTAAAGTTTTAGAAGCACAGGTCTAGAGCTAAGGTGTATTTGCTTTTATTGCCTTACTGGAGCCTCCATGTGCATTTCTTTCCTAAGAAAAAAAATCTCTGTATAGTGAACTCCATAGGACATCCCCCACCACCCTTGCCTGCCCAAAAGGTTTATTCATAGAAGAACTGTGAAGTGATAAATATTCTTCCAGAAATCACACTCTCAGCCTGAAGGAGTTCAAAGTGACACGAAGCTGATGGCTAGCTTCCTGCAGCGTATGAGTGCCTAAAAAGAAAGAGCTCCGAGACTGACAGGCGACAGGAAACCCTTACTCCTATCCTCTTCTCCAAGGCTCTGGATATTTTTGCCTGGCATGATCCCCCCCGAGGAAGGCAGGGAAAAAAGACATGCTATAGGAACCTTAGAGGGAACTGTCATAAGACCGAGGTGGCCATGACATACACTGAGCTCTGAAATGTTGAGGAGGATGCTCTGTAAACACGACCAAGCAGAACCAAGAGCACAAAACAAATCTCGGCTGTGCTCAGACCTCACCCATCCAATAACAATAGTCAAGACAAATGTAAATGAACCTTGATTCACTAGTCTGTCATCTACAGAAGATAAATGGACCAAGAAGATGGAAAATCACGTGGACCTGGTTTGAGAGAATGAAAGCTAGAACTGGGAGGCAAAAGCAGAGAGGAGGGGAGGAAATGATCCAGATTCACCAAATACTGTTCTGCCCCTCTATTCCCACTCATCTGTGAAGCAGAGCTGGTGTCCACGGCAGATCAGAGGCTGTGACCAGAGCCCTCGCAGGCCACACAGGTGCTGGGCTGGCCTCACACTTGACCTTTTCCTCCATGAAGAGGAAGCCTACCTCAGAGAAATCTCTATAAAAACTACAAGCACCCAAAAAGTTATTCCTTCTTAAAACAAATATACAAAAATAAAAATAAAAACCAATGTCCACCCAAAGCAAGAGTTTTTTCACTAATTTTGATACATATGCATATTGCAATAAACACCTTTATACTCTGGGCATCTTTCAGAAGTCTAAGTTGGAATGCCTGGGTCACTGATTACTCTGTGTTAAAGCCCAACGTGTTACACCTCTCCTCCACTTTTACTAATTTTTCACTCATTTTTTTTTTCCATTTTCACCTTCGAATTCTCTGAAACAGCAATATTTTAAAACGCTAAAATGGTTTATTTATAGCTATCAATACTTGCTTTTCAACCAATTATAATTTATTTATATATTAACAGTATCTCAGCTCCTTCTAACGTCCATATCAACAAGCTCTAGAGAACGTTTGCAATGGACAGTAATGACGGACAGCAATGAGCAGTGGAGGCAGGGAGACTAGGCTCTGAAATTCAGACAGGAACTCCATCTGTCTTCCTCTACCACAATCAAAAGATACCCCTCCCCCAGAACCAAATACGTTATAGATTAGCCGCCCACGGAGGCTGAGGCTATCAATTTTATTTCAGCTAACTTCTACTCCACAGAAGAGCGATTCACTTTATTCTCCGAAATCAGACCTCGATGAGCAAAGCAAACTGTCAGAGGCACACCTGAAAGAACACCTCTGCATCTCCTCCCCGCCCCCAACATACACAGACACGCTGCACACGCAGGGAAAGGGAAAGTTAACTTTCAAATAAACCTGCCCCTCAGCCAGTCTGACCATGTTTCCAGACCCTTCACATTCTCAAAGGTGGTTCTTACAACTCTTGCTTAAATCCAGAGGCTGAAATCTGACTTCTATCTGCTGAAGGCATTGACAAGGGTCAGAGGTCCACAAATACATCACTCCCCCGCCCCCCCTTTCTTGGCCAAAGTGGTAATAATGGGCCAGGCTTTATTGTCTTTCCTTGGGAGAAGCCAGGCCCGGAGGCTGGTGGGAAGCTCCAGACAGAATGTGGGTGTGTGAATCTGTGCGGGCTCCACAGGGGAATTTTCAGGGAACTCCAGCGGTTTCGGAGAAGGACGGCCATAGGCTGGGACGCAGGCACCCTCGCGTTGTCAGATCCTCCTGAAGTCTGGGTGTATGGGGGAGGGGTGCAAGGCTGTCCTGGCAGCTAGGCTCTCTCTCCCCTCTGGGCCATCCCTAGGCCCTCCCAACACAGCTGGGTCACTCACCGCCCGTTAGCTGTGCAGGGCCGAAGCACAGCGCCAGCTGAAACCACAGGATCACGGCCAAGAGTCTCTGGGGGGACTGAGGTTGCTGCTGCTGCTGCTGCTGCTGCTGCTCTAGAAATCCATCTCCAATGCTCGGGTTCATTCCATGATACATCTTTCATCCAGAGAGGGCATCCAGCTTGCAAGGGTCTGCAACCAGAAGCGGAACACCACAATAAGCCAGTCTGTCCGGGCTCGGGGGCCACGCTCTCCCTCCTCCGCTCTGGGACCCGGCGCCTCGGCTTCCCAGGCTCCATCCTGGTTCCTCCCCCGCGCGGCCCCCGCCCCCTTTCCCACGGCGAGGTCCCCCGCCTTCCCCCGAGCCGGGTGCACTGAGTAACAGCCGCCGTGGGATGCTGCGCGTGCTGGGGGATGGAGGACAGGAGGGAGGGCAGGGGTTAGCGCACATTGGCTCCGCGCCGGTCCCCGGGATTCAGCAGCTGTGCCCACCACAGGAAAGTCTAAAGCCTCCCCGCGTCTCGGGGCCGAGAGGACACTTTTCCCTGGGCCTATACATTGCACTCTGGGAATCTCACAACGTGGCACCGTCTGCCCCAGCTACTTCTCTGGTTTTCCTCGGGATTGGGATGGATCCTACTGCCCCAGTCCCCACTGAGATTTCAATGCGCTGTCAAAAAAAAAAAAAAAAAAAAGAATTTCTCCCTTGGGGAGCAGCACCAGGCACCAACTCCCCCTCCCCGGCCTGCGAGCGCCTCCCCGGGACGGAAGCCCCTTCCGGGGCTTTCGGTCTTACCTGTGGGTCTCATGCATGCAGCTTCCTTCCCTCCTCCGCCTCCTCCCCCCGCCAGTCTAACCCGCATCTGTGCGCGACCTCTGCTGCCGCCGCTGCGCGAGCGAACGAGACGGAAGCTTCGGCGGCGGCGCCCGGCTCCAGCTCCCCCGCCCGCGCACTCCCTCCCCAGGCGCCCCCGAGCGGGCGGGTGCGGGGGGAGGACTGGAGCCCGGCCGCGCGCCCCCGCGGAGGCGCCCGCGCGCCCGCTACCTGAACTCGCGAGCGCGCGGCGGCGGCGGCGCGGAGAGAGGGAGGGGGCGGGGACGGGGTGAGGTGGGGGGCGGGGACGGGGCGAAGGGTGCGCGGGCGCGCGAGCACGCGCCTCTGCCAACCCAGCCGGCGCCGCGGCGGGGCCGGCGACCGGCGAGGGCGGGGACGGGTAAGGGGCCAGCCGCCGCGACCAATGGGAAGCCCGCGCGCCTGCACCTGTCGGGGCGCGAGGCGCCGGCTGCCGCTCTCGCACAAGCACGCAGTTGGGTCGCCCCTTCCCCGGCGCTGGACTGCGGCCCCTGCCCAGGCTGCGCGCCAGGTCAGGTGCCCGCCCCGGCCTCCGCGCTGCCTCTGGTGCCCCCAGCCCGCGGCGCGGCGCAGGAGAGCGCTCCGCCCTAGAACTGGCGCCGCGGCGGTGGCTCCAGACCCAGGACGAGTGCGCAGCCGGCCGCTCCCATCCCCAGAACGCTCGCTCCCATCCCCAGAACGCTAGCCACGGACTCGGTTAACTTGAGCACTGCCAGTTGCTCAAGTCTCTTAATTTCCCGCTTTAACCCCTCCCCGCTCCCACCTCCGCCGAGGCTCTGCGCGTCCCCGGGGAGACCGAAGGACGACCTGAGGCAGCTGAGAGACACTCTCCCCCTCCCCCGCACCCGTGGTATTTTCCCTCTGCCAGCCGCAGGCGTTGTGAGTGAGGACCCCTGCCCGGTCTTGGAGATGCGCGGGCCCCTCGGAGCCTCGGCCTGGGAGGCGCTCCCCTGGGCGGGGAAGCGGGGGTGGCGGGTGATCGGTGACACGCAGGTTGGGTATCTGGAGGAGGGGAGGCTTCCGGGGTCTTAGATCGGAAGCCAAGGGGTCGGTGGTAATTGCCCTCCCAGCCCCAAGTGGAGAGAGTTGGCCTGGTCGGTCCCCTCTCTCTGCGCCGATTCTTTTGTGGGAGCTCAGCCCGCAGTGGTTGCAGCTCTCACTCCCTGCCGGCTCTGACCGCCCGCGGTCGGTTTCAAGATAGGGAAGCCCGCATTCCAGCCGCATTGATTAAGAGGTGTCAGGTAATGAGGTGGCGTCCACCCGCCGCACTTTAGAACCAGTGACACTCCATGACTCTGTAGCAATTTATGGATATGAAAACTATGTGCCTGATACAGCTACCAAATCATCCCTTGCTTCTGTCGACTTTCCCAAAATCTCACATACTGATGGTAGTTGGGAAATTACAGCTTTTACTGTGTCAACTCTTACTGGGAGTGATTTTAACACATTCTTTCAGGATAGACTAGCTTTTAGTAGATAAATTAAGCTCCGTTATTTTGTTTTTTGTTTTTGCGTGTGTGTGAACTTGAGATGGCAGCTTTACACAAAATAAACAAGATTTTGACTAGCACAAGTCCAGCTTTGATACAGCTTGTACTTTGGGACCCCAAAATATTAGTAGGGGACCTTCCACCTTCCCAAGGTCCTGTGACTGTCTCTACAGTTTGAATATTTATTCCATTTTTCTTTCTTAGTAAATTTTCTAAATCTTTTTAAATATCCACCAGATCAATGACGGTCAGAAATATTTGTTGACCATGCACATGTGCTTAACAATTGTAAGAGGTATATCCAAGTGCTGTTGAAATCTGTTCTTTGGCTGGAGTACAATCTATTTTTACAGAGAATGTTGGGACTGAAAGGAACATTCAAGTTTATCTGATCCAAACATGGGATCTATGCTTGAGTCTCCTCTCTGACATTTCTAATAAGTGGTCATTCAGCCTCATTGAATACTTATCAAGGTAGCCTGTTTATATTTGCCAGCAGGTCTCTTAGAAAAGTCTTTCTTATATTGAACTGAAATTTACTTCCCTGAAACCTTTACCCACTGATTCTGGCTCTCCCCTGTGGGCCCATGCAGCTAAATAGAATTCCTCTTTCTTAGGAGAGCATCTCATGGCTTTGGAGATGGCTTCATGTTCCCTTGAGTCTTCTCTTCTCTGGGTCACGCATAGCCATTTCCTTCAGTGCTGCAATTCCCAGACTTTTCACCAGCCTGTGGCCTTTCTCTAACCCAGTTTCTCAATGATCATCCACCCCCAACAATCAAAGTTTGTTTCCAGAAAGAGGCCCTACTTTCGTTCTGTGGGTTCTGACCAGTACAGGCCAGTAGTGTTGCTTTCTGTATTTTAAACAACTTGCTTCTATTAATTCAACTGAAGAAGACAAGCATTTGGAGGGCAACTACAGCATAACATATTGTTATTATTATTACATATGTTATTATTATTAATCATTTTCTACATTATCCCATGTATTATTTTTGTAGGGCTGCCAAAACAAAATACCACAGACTGGGTGGCGTAAACAACAGACATTTATTTTCTCACAGTCCTGAAGGCTGGAGGTCCAAGATCAAGGTGCCGGCAGGGTTTGTTCCTTCTGAGGTCCCTGTACATTGCTTGCAGATTACCATCTTCTCCCTGTGTGATCACATGGTCTTTCCTCTGTTGTGTCTGTGTCCTCTTCGCCTCTTTTTATAAAGACACCAGTCATATTCGATTAGGGAACACCCTAACGACCCCATTCTAACTTCATTGCCCTTTTAAAGACCCTGTCTCCAAATATATTCATGCTCTGAAGTACTGGGAGTTAGGGATTCAACCTATAAATTTTGGGGGGGACACAATTGAGCCTGTAACATCCCACAACAAAAATACAGTATATTTTTTAAAGTGTAAAATATAAAACAGAAACATACTCATCATGGGTGAGGATGGTGAAGACAAAGGAGGTCAGTCCATTTTTTTGGAGACCATCCAGCCAATGAAAGCCTCAGATTTGAAGTTAAGACAGTTCAGGCCGGGCGTGGTGGCTTACGCCTGTAATCCCAGCACTTTGGGAGGCCAAGGGCGGATCACAAGGTCAGGAGATTGAGACCATCCTGGCTAACATGGTGAAACCCCGTCTCTACTAAAAATACAAAAAAATTAGCCGGGCATGGTAGCGGGCGCCTGTAGTCCCAGCTACTTGAGAGGCTGAGGCAGGAGAACGGCATGAACCCAGGAGGCGGAGCTTGTAGTGAGCCGAGATCGGGCCACTGCACTCCAGCCTGGGTGACAGAGCAAAGACTCCGTCTCAAAAAAAAAAAAAGTTCAACTTCTTCCTAATAGTTTTTCTGCCATTCCACAGCTATTTCTATGAATACCTTCTACCTAAGGGAGTTTACAAAAGGAGTCATCTTGAATTTATTTTGTTATGTATTTTTTCTGAAGAAGAGGAAGGAAATGAAGGTAGATGGAATGTAGAAGAGAATATGGTTTACTTCCTATTAAGTGGGAGCAGGTACGGAAACCTGACTTTATCTCTCTTCCTCTCTCAACTCCAGAACCAATACCACTGGGGACAGGAACTAAAGCAAAACCTCAGAGTCCTCCTCCCAAAGACAGGAGAGCACCAGGGGCTTTTTTTCTTAGAGACTGTGCCCCTCGTCTGATTACATGCCTTCCGTCTACCCTCCATGCATGAAGTTCCCCACTGTTTTCACTCTTCTTTCCTCGTGGTATATATTATGATTTCACTTTTGGTGGCCAGTAATAGTTCACTCTATATATAGAGTTGAGCACTGACTATGAACTGGACACGCTTCTAGATGCTGGGAGTTCAACAGTGAACAAAGACAAAAACCCCTGCCTTCAGCTTTGTGCAGTGGCAGTATCATAGCCAATGAAGTTTATCTCAGGTGATTATTGCTAATTGAAAAAAACCCTGCCTTCCAGGAACTATTCTAGTTAAGGAAGACAGATGAGAAGAAAAGAAGGAAAACATTTTCTGTGCTAGATGGTGTTAAGCGCTAAGCAGAATAATACATTTGGGAAGAGGTAGAAGAAAAATGTAGGTTACAGTATGGGCTAAGTTGTAACAAAGTGTTCCAAATATATAGTAAATTAAATGGAAGTTTATTTCTCAAATATGTAAATTTCTTACCGTTGGAGGTACAGGGCATGGTAAAATGTCTGGGGCATATCTGCTCCAGAGTCATTCAGGGACCTAGGTTCCTTCTCTCATTACTCTGTTGTTCCCTGAGGTCTTCATTTGCATCATTGAAGCTGGATCATTGGCATTTCTGGGGTCTGGCCCAAAGGAAAGCCGTTGGGGGGTGGTATGGAGAGAAAGAAAAGAAAAGTATAAGGTAACAATTTTCTTTCAGGCAAATGAGGAAGAAGTTACACAAATTAGTTCTCTCACATTATCATTACTGAGAACCTAGTCAGATGGCCATACCTAGCTGCAAGGGAAGTTGGGAAATGTAGTCTTTATTGGACAGCCTGGAGACCAGAAAGAAGAGAATGGATTGGAGGGGACATGGGAAACTGGCAGTCTATGGCACCTTATGTATGAAGATAGAGATGGTGACTTATTTTTCTTAATCAATATTCAAAGGAAAATAAATCATTCGCACCAATCTCTTACTGACATTGAAAACCAAACTGGAGCCAGTTGTTCTTCTCTTCTGGCTTTCCTCAATCCTGCACACCCAGGAATACACACAATCAACCAGAAACCCTTTAATGAGCCCAGAACATACCAGAACATGAGCCTGGCATGGTACCAAATGCTGTGTTTGGGTGTAAATCTAGAATTTGCAAAGTATCTGATTCACCCATTGTCTCTGCCTTAGAGAGACACTCAGCAAGGAGACAAGCTTCAGGGGCTGGAGTGTGGAACAGGATAAATAAGCTCATTCAGTCACACTCCCATCCATTCTTCCTTCCATTCGAAGTGCACTTACGGTGTACTGAGCATATTTCAGTCATTGTGCCAGGTATGGAGAATACAAAAACAAAAACACTTACTTTTAACAAGTTTATAATCTATGGGGAGAGTTGAAAGACAAACCTGCAGTTATACAGTCATGGGGTAATTGCTGTAATTGGAAAGTACATAAGAGAAGGTGGTAGGAAAGGGGTCCTGGAGGTGACCTCATATGTCATATGAGGGTGTCTGTGTGTGTGTGCGTGTGTCAGAAATGAAGGGGAAAGGATATACGGTGAGTTTTCTAGGCAGAAGGAATAGCTTGTGCAAAGGTCAGGAGGGAAGGGTTGGGGACAGAGACCAAGGTTAGAATTTAGAATGCAAGTTGGAAAATGCCAAGAGATAAAACTTCTGAGAAGCACTCGGACCGTATTAGAAAGCCATACAGAAAAGTGTAGCTTGTGTCTGCAGACCGAGGGAGAAGACCATGGAGGGGTGGGAAGAAACTGGAGAGGTGAACCAGAAAGGGACTATTGCCCATTGGCCCATAGATACGTGAAAGGTGCTCAATATCATTAATTAATTGGGGAATGCCAATTAAGACAAGAGACACTGTTTTCACCCATCAGATGGATTACAAATACTATGTTTGATAATATCAGGTGTTTGGTGATAATGCAGGGAAAAGGGAGCTCCAGTATTCTGCTGGTAGGATTATAAATTTCTGTGTATTGACCACGTCTTTTATTTTCTGTATTTTGATGCTTTGACATTTGGGACCTTGGTGACCCTCAAGGGGCTGCCCTTCCCAGAACTAGACAATTCCTAGAGATGGTAGACTACACCCCCTCCCACCCTCCTCTATGAGCTGTCACACTTAGGACCACTATTCTCTGGCCCTTATCACCCCAGGTCCAGGTACCAGACAACTAGGCACAGCCCCTATGCCCCAGAGTCCACTGAAGCCATTCAAACTAGTCCGCTGAAGCCATTCAAACTAGCCCATCTTAAATCTGTTTACACTGCCTCACCTATTCCTTCCTGTGAAAGTACAATAAAGGCTCTTGTCCATGTTCCCCACCACACTCTCACTCCTTCTGCCTCTAGACCTACCTGGTGCTTCCCCACGTGGCCCTGCATGGTGTGCCATACCCCTGCCTCTAGGCACCTCTGATTCTAAAAACTTTTTCCTTCATGACAGTCATTTCTATGTCTGTGTGTCTTAACATACCTAATTAAAACAAATCCCAGGCACTTTTAGAACAGGCCACCACTAGCAAGGAGGGGAGGCTGGGCACAGTGGCTCACGCCTGTAATCCCAGCACTTTGGGAGGCCAAGGCGGGTGGATCACAAGGTCAAGAGATCAAGACCATCCTGGCCAACATAGTGAAACCCCATCTCTACTAAAAATACAAAAATTAGCTGGGCGTGGCAGCACACGCCTGTAGTCCCAGCTACCCGGGAAGCTGAGGCAGGAGAATTGCTTGAACCCAGGAGGCAGAGGTTGCAGTGAGCCGAGATCGCACCACTGCACTCCAGCCTGGCAAAAGGGTGAGACTCCATCTCAAAAAAAAAAAAAAAAAAAAAAAGAAAAAGAAAAAAACGAGAAAGGGATCCTGCAATTGCACTGTTCAGCATCTACCCCTAAAGAAACCCTGATGCATTCACTTGGATACTTCGTCTACTAAACAGAGATGGTGCCAGTACTTACTTCACACAACCATTAAGGGGAATGGCATTATTCCTGAAGAGCACCTAGCACATAGTAAGTGCTCAGGAAAGTAGATCCAAAGATATTCACTGCAGATGTTTTTCTAAAAGTGGAAAATTGGAAATAAGCTGAATGATGGAATGACTAAATAAATTGTGGTCTAGTCATACTAAGGAACACTATGTAGCCATTAGGAATAAATTAGATTTCCACCTAAGAACAGGAGAGCTCTGTGAAACATTGTTGCTGAGCAAAAGAAGCAAATTGTAGAACACAATGTACAGCAAGATACAATTTATGGAAAGGCAATACCATAGATTTTCTATGGATTTATATGAACACAAAAGAAAAAAGTCTGAAATGATTCACCGCAGTGGGGTTACATCCAGGTTAGCGTGAGCAGATTGAATTGTTTGGGAAGGTTGGTCAAAAATACTTTAGTTTTATTGCTATGACTTTTATTATTTCGGGAGTGGTGAGGAGATTATGTAATACTAGGGTAATTAGGAACTAATTTGAAATTCACAGGATGCGAGAAAAAAGATAAAGCGGTTAGAAAGTGGGAATGAACTTGGGGCTTAATGAGATGGAGTTAACTTTGAGAATACCATGAAAAATAGAAATAATAAGATCTGTCTCATAAGGGGTTCTTTGACTGAAGGCTTTCCCTTGGACGAAGAAGGGAGGGATGTGCAATAATGTTAACTGCTAAACTCGTTTGCCATTTTGTTAAAGAGCAACCTTGAGCTCCTCTCCAGAGCTTCCCCTCCTCATAGGAGGTGGGATAAGAGCCCCCTCTGTCCCTCCCTGGAAGTTTCCTCATCCCACACTATATCCTTAGCTGCGAGTTGGCTGGTTTCCTGTGATAATTAGGGTGGGTTAAACTGCCATAACAGATAAGGCAAAACATGTAATGACTCCAATGTAATAGAAGTTTCTTTTTCTCTCATAGGACAGTCCAGGGTGATGAGGGAGGGGCACAAATTGGGGAGTTGAAGATGAGTGGAGTTGGGGCACAGCAGTCCTTCAGGAACCCAGGCAGAAAGCAACTTTGTTCCAGTCAACACATGGTTTCCAAGAGTTTCTGGTCTTTGCCATTTCAGCTGTTTTATAAGATTTAAAGATGGCTGGACACACCACAGTGGCATTTGGATAGATGAAAGGTAGAATTCTTTGTTACTTACAGCTCCAAACAAGAAAAGACTGCCACACAGGGCCACACAGAGATTGCACCAGGACTGTTTGGGCCTGTTTATGTACGGCAAGTGGAATGGGGTTAGCTAGGTTTTGTGGACTCCCTGTGAACTGTCTGATTTGAGTAATTTGAGTAATTTCAGCGGGCTGTGGAGCATAGTGGTTACCTCTGGTTGTCTGGGACTCAGGGCAACCAGGGCAGTGGCCCCATATGAGTGCCCAAAAAGGGAATTGGTTGAGTGATTGGGGTTGTGGACTCAATCAGCTAATCAAGAAGCAGAACTGACCAGCCTTAAGCCAGGGCCTCAAAACTTGGGTCAAGACAATATTATATTTATATAATATATAAATATATATGTGTACATATATGTTATCTATATTACAGTATACATATTTATATATGTGTTACATATATTACACTATATATAATTATATAACATGTAATATATTGCATAATATATAATTATGTATATTATATAACTACCTATTCTATAATATGCAATATAATATAATTAATTATATATAATTATAAAATTATATAATCAATTAATTATAATTAATATAAAATATATAATTAACATATAACATAATATACAATTTTGTATGTTATATATTATATAATTTTACATAGAATTAAAATTATATATTTTACATAATTATATATTATATAACATGTGATATATAATGTATTATATATTATATAATATAAATATATATTATACCTTATATAATACAAATATATATTATACATAAATATTTATATAATTAGATATAATACATGCCATTCGATCATTAAAAAGTCAGGAAACAACAGGTGCTGGAGAGGATGTGGAGAAATAGGAACACTTTTACACTGTTGGTGGGATTGTAAACTAGTTCAACCATTATGGAAAACAGTATGGCGATTCCTCAAGGATCTAGAACTAGATGTACCATATGACCCAGCCATCCCATTACTGGGTATATACCCAAAGGATTATAAATTATGCTGCTATAAAGACACATGCACTCGTATGTTTATTGCAGCACTATTCACAATAGCAAAGACTTGGAATCAACCCAAATGTCCATCAGTGACAGATTAGATTAAGAAAATGTGGCACATATACACCATGGAATACTATGCAGCCATCAAAAAGGATGAGTTTGTGTCCTTTGTAGGGACATGGATGCAGCTGGAAACCATCATTCTTAGCAATCTATCACAAGAACAGAAAACCAAACACCGCATGTTCTCACTCATAGGTGGGAACTGAACAATGAGATCACTTGGACTCAGGAAGGGGAATATCACACACAGGGGCCTGTCATGGGGAGGGGGGAGGGGGGAGGGATTGCATTGGGAGTTATACCTGATGTAAATGCAAGTTGATGGGTGCAGCACACCAACATGGCACAAGTATACATATGTAACAAACCTGCACGTTATGCACATGTACCCTACAACTTAAAGTATAATAATAATAATAAATAAATTTAAAAAAAAAACATGCCATTATATATAATGTATTATTATATGCATATAATTATTTTTCTTACATCAGCCCATGGGGAGAAAGGATAAGGCATATATGCGCCAGACCCCAAAGTGGCCCACATCTATTCTGCCGTCATTCCATTGACCATAATGAGGTCACATGGCCAACTAGTCACATGGTCTCACGTAAGTGCAAAATGACCTGGGAAGTGTAGTCTCAGGGACAACTGTTCCTAAGGTTGAAAGGAAGTTCAGATTTCAATGGGCAACTAGCTGACTCTCCCAAAGGGCTGTAAATTAATCTACACTCATAATTTATTTGCTTTTTTTTTCTTGCTTTGTTCATATTTGTTTCACCTGCTTACATGGTAAGCTCCTTTAGGGCAAGGACCATAATGTTCTCTTGCTTTGGATGCTTTCCCCAGCAATTAATTCTGTATCCAGTGGGGTTCTTAATGGATAAGCTTCTCATTAAACAAGCCCCAAGTAATTTCAATATGCAAAGGTAACTGCCACTTCAGAGTCGGTGTAAATGTCTGATACTTAGAATATGATTTCAGCTAGTTAAATTTATATCACTGGGGTAAAAAAACAACAACAGAAATATTCTCTGGGCCTTTCACCTTTTTATTTAATTCTGAGTTGGATAAAATGCTTCCAATAACTTTAAGCTTTGGACTCTGTATAGCAATATTTCGTTCTTGGATTAAATTAAACAAATATTGCTAATGAGATGGTTCAACATCATCACCACCTATTGTCATGTTTTCCATTTCAGTTGACTACCAGGTAAAGGTAAATCAGTGCTTTCAAAAATACTTTCAGTAATTACATTTTAAAATGTTATTTTCCTGACCTTTTTCTTTCACCTCATTTTCTATCACACTGCCTTCATTTTCTACCATACTGCCCTTTTTTTTTTTTTGGTTTCTTAAACACTCTTACCTTTAAAACCACTGTCATGGACATTTTCTTCAGGAGGGTTAATACTTAATGGCACCAAGAAAAGGGGTGAGAAGAAAACAAACCTCAGCTATGAAATCACTTACTCGACTTTCATCCAGAATTTATTGAGTGCCTAAAATATGCTGAACATAATGCAAATCCATAAAAATGCAAATAGACATCATCTCAGCCTTAGAGCTCATAGTCATAAACCCAGACCTATGTTTCTTTTATATACATTTTTAAAATTCAGGCACCTATTCATTCAACAAATATGTATTGAGTTCTACTATGTGCCAGGCACTGCTTTGCATGCTAGAAATATACAACTAAACAAAGCAAAGATTCCTGTCTTCCTGGAGCTTATATACAAGTGGAGAGAGATAGGCAATAATTTATCTCCACTCCCTATATCTCCAATCCAGAAGTGATTTTTTTAACCTGTGAAGTTCTCTGATATTTTAGCATCTTTCCTTTGGCAACTGCTACTATCTAGAAGGTGTATCCAAGTTGAAAAAGAACAAGGACTGGATCTTAATCTTTATATCTACCACTATGGCTAGGACAGGGTTAATAAATGCTCATTGGCTCAATGAATGAATGAATTTGTCTTTTCACAAAAGCGTAACCAGTGTAGACAAAGCAAATGAAGACTCACAGGATGCTGAATGGGCTTTTTAAATTTCCATTATCTGAAGGTATACTAGTCCATTTTCATACTGCTATGAAGAAATACCCAAGACTGGGTAATTTATAAAGAAAAATATGTTTAATGGACTTACAGTTCCACATGACTGGGGAGGCCTCACAATCATGGTGGAAGGCAAAGGAAGAGCAAGGCATGTCTTACATGGAGGCAGGCAAGAGGGCGTGTGCAGGGGAACTGCCCTTTATAAAACCACAAGGTCTCATGAGACTTATTTTCTTTTTCTTTTCATTTTTGTTTTTGAGACAGAGTTTTGCTCTTGTCGCCCAGGCTGGAGTGCAATGGTGTGATCTTGGCTCACTGCAACCTCCGCCTCCCAGGTTCAAGCGATTCTCCTTTCTCCTGCCTCAGCCTCCTGAGTAGGGGGATTATGGGCGCCCACCACCACACCTGGCTAATTTTTATATTTTTAGTAGAGGCGGGATTTCACCAGATTGGCCAGGCTGGTCTCAAACTCCTGACCTCAGGTGATCTGCCCGCCTCAGCCTCCCAAAGTGCTGGAATTACAGACGTGAGCCACCGCACCTGGCCAAGACTTACTTTCTATCATGAAAACAGCATGGGAAAACCCACCTCCATGATTCAATTATCTCTCACTGGGTCCCTCCGATGACACTTGGGGATTATGGGAGCAACAATTCAAGATGAGATTTGGGTGGGGACACAGAACCAAACAATATCAGAAGGCAACAAAGCAGCCAGAAGCCGGATGGGATTTGCTTCCACACCCCTACCCTGCCTTCTCCCTGCCTGGTTTGGGGGCTGGGATGGAAGGGCACAGGAGCAGACTACATCTACCATTGTAGATTGCGTTGCAAGTAAATTTTGCAATGGGCTTTATATCATGATTTTTTATTCTCAAGGGAGAATTTTAATTATATAGTTATCATAACAGTATGAGAAAAATCTGGAAAACTTCAAGGCATGCCTGGGACATTGTGGACAACCCTTTGTGCCTAGGGAGCATGTGTGTTTAGGGGTGGATTGCAAGGTGGTTGTTAGAAATACAGATGGAACGTCTTATTGGGGTCACACACAAAAAATTGAACTTTATCAAAAGACAGTGGGAAGCCATCAAGTGATTTTTTTAAAGTTCCAGGGTACATAGGCAAGTTTGCTGCACCTATCAACCCATCACCTAGTTATTAAGCCCAGCATACATTAGCTATTTTTCCTAATGCTCTCCCTTCCCCAGCACCCCACCCCTGACAGGCCCCAGTGTGTGTTGTTCCCTTCCCTGTGTCCATGTGTTCTCATTGTTCAGCTCCCATCTATAAGTGAGAACATGTGGTGTTTGGTTTTCATTCCTGTGTTAGTTTGCTGAAGATAATGGCTTCCAGCTCCATCCATGCCACTGCAAAGGACATGATCTTGTTCCTCTTTATAGCCACATAGTATTCCATGATGTATATGTATCACATAGATGCTGGTGAGGCTGTAGATAAATAGGAATGCTACTGGTTCAACCATTGTGGAAGATGGTGTGGTGATTCCTCAAAGATCTAGAACCAGAAATACCATTTGACCTAGCAATCTCATTACTGGGTGTAAACCCAAAGCAATATAAATCATTCTATTACAAAGATACATGCACGCGTATGTTCATTGCAGCACTATTCACAATAGCAACATGGAATTAACCCAAATGCCCATTAATGATAGACTGCATCAAAGGATTTTGAGTGAGGAAGTATCATGATCAGTTGAACCAGATACTAGTCTTTTAGGAAGCATGAAGTCTGGATGGGAAAAGAATAGGACAAGGAGACAATGAAGAAGCTTCCCAACCCAGGTAAGGGATAATGAGGTATGAACAAGAGCAATAGCAGCAGCCAAGGGAGGTTCTGAAGAGGGGCAATGGTAAGATCTCAGGGACCCCTGCGTATTGAGGGTGAGGGAAAAAGATAATGCAAAGATGACATCAAGACGTAGAGTTTAAGAGACTGAGCTATAAACCTATAAACCTGCTAACAAAAGCAGGGAATACAAACAAAAAAGGAGATTTTGTGAGGATGGTTATGAATTCAGTGTTGGAAATGTTGGGTTTGAGTTGCCAGAAAAAAGTCCATATGGAGATACCCAGTAAGCGGTTGGAAACTCAGTCTCATGAGCTTTGTAGAGGGCTCCAAGGAAGAGAAGCAGGTCCCTGAGCTGCTCCAAGGCTGTCGGCTAAAGCCACAGAATAGATGCACTTGCATAAGGAGTGCACGATGAAAAGGGAGGAGGCCCTGGAGAGAACTTTTGGGACCTGTGCTATAGGAGAAAGAAGAAATGGAGGGAGTGAGGGAGGGAGAACAGTCGGTGAAAACAAAAAAAGGGCAGTGGGTCTTAAACTGTAGAGAGTAGAAAAAGTACCCAGAAATGTTAATGCAGACTGTGAGGCCATCCTGAGGCTGTCTCAGGGGAACCAGATTCAGTAGGCCTGGAATGGGGTCTAGGGACATGCAACTTAAAGCACATGCCTGCTTCCTTTTCTATTGAGCCCCAAATTCAGCATCTTAAAAAACAAGGAAACATTTTTGATCTCATGGTTTCTATAAATCAGGAATCTGGCTCCAGGCCCTAGGCCTCTGGCGAGGTTGCAGTCAAGTTGTCGGCTGGGCTGCAGTGATCTAAAGACTTAACTTGGGTAAAGGATCTGAATGAAGATGAGTGTCCTCATAACATGGCATCTGGCTCCCCAGGAGCAAGTGATCCATGAAAGTAAAGCAGAGACCACAAGATCTTTTACGACAAAGCCTCATAAGTCACACTTGTCATGTCTGCAAAATCCTATTGTTTACATAGATGAGTTGAATTCAGTGTGGGAGGAGAGGTCACAAGGGTGACAGGAGACACAATCAGGAGGCCCACCTTGAATAATAAACATGTTCTTACACCTCTAGACTGATTTTGATACCAATGGTTCTCGGGTGCTGTGGCTCACGCCTGTAATCCCAGCAGGTGATTGTGAGGCCAAGGTAGTAGGATGGCTTGAGCTCAGGAGTTTGAGGCCAACCTGGGAAACAGTGAGACCCTGTCTCTACAAACATTTTAAAAGTTAGCTGGGCATATTGGCATGTGCCTGTAGTCGAAGCTACTCAGGAGGCTGAGGCAGGAGGATTGCTTGAGCCTGGGAGGTCAAGGCTACATTAAGTCATAATCCAACCACTGCACTCCAGTCTGGGCAACAAAGTGAGACTCCTTTTTAAAAAAAAGAACCCAAGTGACCCTTGGAGAAACACTGGGTGGAGAGAAGAAAAAGTAAGCAAAGTAAGTCAAGGAAGGAAAGAAATTCAGTCGAATGGAAGATGGACCTCAGTGCCAAATAGAACCAAGAAATCAAGATGAGACTGAGAAGAGACCACTGGATTTGGCCTCTAGAACATAGTCTTGACCTTCTAAACTCTAAAACAACACTTCTAGAGAAACACAACATTTTTAGAAAATGCAACCTATGGTAAGAAATATATTTTACTTCAACACCTGGTACATAGTTCACCCATAGATAGAAACAAACATTTCATGACTTCATATCTACGTCTACTACATGAGAAGCACTCATATTTCTTATTGTATTATAAAGTATGTCTTTTTTTAAAATGCTAGCCAAAGTCCACTAAATTGATGTTGTTGATTGTTAATGCATCTTGAGCTGAAGTTTGAAAAAACAATGTCAACATGTCTGAATAACAAAGATGATGATGATGATGATGATGACAAGTACAAGAAGCACATTTTGAGTGTTTATGCTAGGAGTATACACTATTTGTTAAATGTAATGATATGAATTATCTCATTCATGACAACCCTATACTTCAGTACTACTATCACAACTTTAGATGAAAAATTTGAATACTTAAAGAACTTAAGTAAGTTGCCCAAGGTCATATGATTCAGAGATCAAAACTATAATTTATTTTAATCTAAGCAATATGACTTCAGAGTTCACATTTTAGAACTCTGCTGTCCAATATGGAGGGCACCAGCCACATGTGCCTCTTTTAATTTTAATAAGTTAGAATCAAATAAAATTAAAAGTATGTTTCCTCAGTCATGTCAGCCATATTTCATGTGCTCAGCAACTTCCTGTGGGCTCCATATTGGATAGCACAGATGCAGAGCATTTCCCTTATCTCAGAAAGTTCTGTTGGACGGCGCTGCCGTAGAGCTAAACTATAAGGGTCATGGGAGATGGAAGTCACCTGAGCATAGTTGTAAGGAGAGAGAGAAAAGAAGGAAGAGGAGTCAAAATAGGGGATGCAGGAGCCAGCAAGGGCCTAGGGAAGATGGAGGGACAGAATCAGAGTAGGGGGAATGGGCTTTGGCAAGAGACAGGGTCAATTTCCACCCTGTGTCAGAAAGAAGGAGACAATGGATGAAGACCCAGCGGAAGGGGAAGTTGAGGAAGTTTCCTTTTATGACCTTGAACTTGTTTAAAATGTAGGGGCTGAGAACAGGAGCAAAGAGTGAGTGGGCAAAGGTGTGGTCAGGGGCTTGAGTCAGATAGAAAAGATTAGAAATCATCCCTGCACTAGGTGACATATACAAATAGAGGCACTGATACCTACCACTGACTGGCTTAGCAGTGTTAGACACTGGGAATTTTAATTTATTTTTTCTTCTTTTTTTTTTTTTTTTTTTTTGAGACAGAGTCTCATTCTGTCACTTAGGCTGGAGTGCAGTGGTGCAATCTCTGCTCACTGCAACCTCTGCCTCCCGGGTTCAAGCAACTCTCCTGCCTCAGCCTCCCGAAGAGCTGGGATTACAGGTGCCTGCCACCATGCCCCCAGGTAATTTTTGTATTTTTAGTAGAGATGGGGTTTCAGCATGTTGGCCAAGCTGGTCTCGAACTCCTGACCTCAAGTGATCCTCCCACTTCGGCCTCCCAAAGTGCTAGGATTACAGGTGTGAGCCACCGCACCCAACGTTTAGACACTGATTTTGTTGTTGTTGTTGTTGTTGAGGCAGAGTCTCACTCTGTCACCCAGGCTGGAGTACAGTGGTGCAATCTTGGCTCACTGCAACCTTTGCCTCCTGGGTTCAAGCAATTCTCCTACCTCAGCCTCCAGAGTACCTGGGACTACAGGCATGTGCCACCACACCCGGCTAATTTTTTGTATTTTTAGTAGAGACAGGGTTTCACCGTGTTAGCCAAGATGGTCTCAATCTCCTGACCTCATGATCCACCTGCCTTGGCTTCCCAAAGTGCTGGGATTACAGGCGTGAGCGACTGTGAATTTTTAGTGCAGTCAATCATTTAATTCATTCATTCGACAAATATTTATCAAGTTCCTGGGTGGGGGTGAAAAAAGCAGGTGAGATCCTTTCTCTCGTGGAACTTACTGGAGGATGACTTGGTTAATCAAATCTTCACAGAACTCTCAAGTGTGGGCCTGCAATGAACACACCCACCAAGGCGAGAAGCTGCTACTCTAAAGGAGCTGTGAGAGTGTATAGTAGAGGATTTAATCTGATCAGGGATGGCTCTCCCTGAACCAAGACTTCAAGAAGGAACCTCATTCCATGCAAAGGGGAGAACAGTTAATGACTCTCCCCAGAGGTATGGCCGAGCAGAGACCCAGGTAGGTGGCTGAAGGTGCTTTCAAAAGGTTCCTGTGGACAGAAGTGGTTGCTGAATGCACAGACAGGGCCACCCACAGTTGCTGAATTCTACTCCAGCCCCATGTGTGGGTGGCTTTGAGTGAAAAGAACACTATGAGTTGCCCACTGAAAATTCTTTCATAGTATAATAAAACTGGTCGATGCAGAGGTTGGAATTTAAGTGGGCTGAGGGTGCCCTGCCTTACCTAACGTCAGCCAAGGATTCACAATGCACGGCATATTACAATACATGCACAGTCAGCAATCACAGCAAACCATCCATCACCAGACTTCTATTGCAGTGCTATCTTCCCTTACTTCTAGCTTTCTGAAAAACAAATTTCATTTAAGGTTGAAAACTTCATGCTCAATTTTAGCAAAAACAGAAAAATTTTTTTAAAATGGAACTTTAAAACCCTCACACATTTTTTTTAAAGTTTCAACAAAACACATTCTTTAAAATAAAAAATGAAATTATTCAATGTAATGCCTATGTGATGCTGAGGATTAAAGAACTCCAAATTGGATATGTTATTAAGTGAGATTCTTTCCTCAAGTTTCCACTGGGTCAATGTCTTCCTATGTTTTAACACTACAAACTATTTGTAATAACATTTCAAAAATCAGCAACTTTATCACACCGTTTTGTGTTTCTGTGTCAGTGTTAAGTGATCCAGTAACTGCAGCTCAGTCCTGTTATCTCCCTGTGGAATTGAACTCACTGTCAACTCTAAGCATACTTATTTCGAGTTCTTCCCTTCTTCATAAGATTTGGTTAATTATCATCTCCTGCTTTTAATTGCATGAAGGTTACAAATGTGAAAAATATTAAAATCCTAAGATGCAGCAAAACTAGAAGTATTTAAAATACTCTTCTGCTCTCCAGGCTACACGTGATTTTCTCTGGCTATAATTATGCAGTCCTAGCACAGAAGGCCATCCGGTGTGAGGTTGGGGTGAGGGACCGAGGTCCGATCCTGACTCCACTGCCGACTAATTTCGTGATCTTGAGCAGTTCTCTCTTAGAAAGAACAGTTGGCTCAGAAAGAACAGTTCCTACTTCACATAGTTGTGGTAGGGTTTGCACATAAAGCACTTTGAGCAGTGCTCTAACGCCCGCTCAATATGTATCTGCCATCATTTTTATACATATAACCTCTCATACACATGGAATATTTGCATTGTGGGTAAGTGATTGTTTCCATGGTAACAACTTTCCTATTTCTAGGCCCTTATCCCACTATTTTCTTTTTTTAAAAAAGAAGTTTATAGGCTACAATTTTCACTCTTAGCACTACATTAGCATGAGTTTTTCATTTCTTGCCCTGGGTGTTTGCATACTTTTTTTTGTTTTGTTTTTACAGTTTTGCGGGTCTGATATTTTTAACGAGTCCATATCTCGTAGGCTCATGTAGAGAGTGGTCCTGTAGTGTATTCTCAGATACTGTTACTTAGGGGAATGTTTTCCTGTGTAGTGAGGAAAAAGTGGAGGTGGGGCATAAAATAACAGAAATCCTGTGAAACTGTACTGCAAAATTGATTTTTGAAAATTAATAATTGCTGGGTGCGGTAGCTCATGCTTGTAATCCAAGCACTTTGGGAGGCTGAGGCAGGTGGATCACTTGAGCCTGAGAGTTTGAGAGCACCCTGGACAACATGGTGAAACCCCATCTCTACAAAAAATACAACAATTAGCCGGGCATGGTGCTGCATGCCTGTAGTCCTAGCTACTCAAGAGGTTGAGGTGGGAGGATCACTTGAGTCTGGGAGGTCGAAGCTGCAGTGAGCTGAGATCACACCACTGCGCTCCCACCTGGTGACAGAGTGAGACTCTGTCTTAAAAAAAAAGGAGGGGGAGAGAGAGAGAGATAAAGAAAACGGGCCAGACACGGTGGCTCATGCCTGTAATCCCAGCACTTTGGAAGGTCAAGGTGGGCAGATCACATGAGGTCAGGAGTTCGAGACCAGCCTGGCCAACATGATGAAAACCCATCTCTACTAAAAATACAAAAATTACCTGGGTATGGTGGTGCACGCCTATAGTCCCAGCTTCTTGGGAGGCTGAGGCAGGAGAATCACTTGAACCTAGGAGGCGGAGGTTGCAGTGGGCCGAGATTGCGCCACTGTGAGACTGTCTCAAAAACAAAACAAAAAGGAAATTAATAATTTACCCTATCATCCAGCCATTAAGGAAAAAAAAAACTTTCCACATAAATATTATCCTGTTAGTAAAGGTGGTTTCAAAGCAATACATTTATGTAGAATAAAAATTACCTAAATGTTAATAGCTTTTGCTTACTACATGAATATTGGGGAACCTCAATTAATCTACAGCAGCTCTGTCCAAAGGACATATACTGTGATATCTATTGCATATGCACCTGTGCAATTTTTATTAGTAGCCCCTTTAATATAAGTAACAAGAAATATGAAATTAATTTCAATAATACATTTAATCTAGTCTAATGGGTTCAAAATACTATCATCTCAACATGTAACCAATATAAAATAAGTATTGAGATATTTTACATTTTTTCATACTGCTTTTAAGATCCAGTGTGTATTTTATACTTACAGCACACATCAATTCAAATTATTCATGCTCAAGGGCACATCCCATGTGTGAGTATGGGCTGCCATATTAGACAGAGTAGCTACAGCTTTTTTCTCCCATTTGACCCATCCAAGAATTAGACGCTCCGCTAAGAGATCAAATTTGAAGTCACCACGACAACTAACAATCTGTTCTGAGGAAGGGCATGGAACGCATTTCAATTCCACAGATGAATTTGAATTGTGGGGTCAGAGCACATTTTGCCATGTTTTCTAAGTCTCCAACAAATTAGGAGGCCCAGGTCTTCATTTGGCAGAAGGCTCACATTCTAAGGCATCCAGCGAAATACATTGAGGATTTTTTTTTCTGCCAAATAAAAATGATTGTTCTTAGTATCAAAGGAATGCTTGGCAGTGTAGCATTTGCAAAACATCTCTTTCATCTACCCCAGGAAGGAGCTGACTAGCTTCCAGCCTGGGATCCTCTGAGGGGTCTCCTTAAGATGCTACAGATGCAGGTGAGGAAGATTTTCTTGGCTTTGTGACAATGTGCCAAGGCTTGGAGCTTCCCCACCAGGCCCCTCAAAGGAAAAGGTTTCTCTTTCAAGTTTTGGTGGTTTACTCCAGACATTCTATTTGCTGTTCTGTGTGGGGTTCACTTGTTATTACAACTTCTTTTACCAAATTTCCAAGATTGTTGTCTTCAAGATCACCTAGACTGGAGATCTGCTATCACTACCACTTGGTTTAGAAACTCTCCTTCTCCATATCAAAGCATCCCAATGCCAGGAACCCTCAAACTCTGACCTGTTTCTCCAATCCATCCTTTCTTGTCCCATGGCTATTGCCCTGGTTTACGTTTCCTTTTTGCCCACCCAGACTGCTGAACCAGCCTACTAATTGATCATGCACGCTGCTGCCAGGATGAACTTTCTAAAATCTAGATCCCATTGGGTTACTTTCCTGGTTTCAAGACTTTTCTTAACGCCTTGCTGTGATCTACACAGTGGATTTCAACTCTCATAAAAAAGGATTGAAATAGGAGAACCCCAAATTTTTTCAGTGAAGTGTTACAAGGAGCCCCAAGATATAAAACAGATAAAGTCTAAGCTGCCCTGGGTAAAGCAAGGACGGAGGCCTCAGAGCCTGCCCTAAAGTCCTCCAGCCCCGCCCCTCTGGGCCCAATGCAGCTCTGGGGGAATCCTAGAGCACTTCTGGACACAGCTGGGATGCTGCAGCCCAGTGGGAGTACGTCTATGCTTCCTGGCTTGGCATAGCAGGCCCTACAGAATCTGCCCCAGCCCACCTTTCTGGCTTTATCACCTGCCACTTCACTCGCGCACACTCCCCATGCCCCTGCTACACAAATCACACATGACCCCAATGTGCCAGGCATTTGAGGCTCCACACTGCAGCCCAAGCAGCTTCCTCGGCCTGGTGTCTTCCTGCTCATCCCTGTCTCGACAATCCTAATTGTCCTTCCAGGTTTCACTCCAGTATCATCCGTATGGAGCCCTCTCATAAAAAATTCGGACAGAGCACACCCCCACTCTCCCCTGGGAATTCTGTTAAGGTGAACTATTTAACCACTTACAACATCTGCTACCTAGAACTGTTTCTCTTAGCAATATCATCTTTTTAATCCTGGCCCAGATTATCAATAAATTTGTGTGACATTACGCAGTGAAGACTCTGTCCTTTATTCCAGTGTCAGCAGAGGTGAGTGAGCCATACACAATTCCCTGAGGAATCCTGAGAATCTTCAGAGGAAGCAAGAAGTCAAAGAGCCCCAAACTGGAAATCTGAGCCCTTGGGTTCTCATTCTGGCTCCATCCCAAACTAAGTCTTTAAATTCAGCTCTACACTGCCATGGTTTTAGTGCTCTTGGCATAATGATAATGATTATTCTAATGGCTAATATTTATAAGGCAGCTACCACATGCAGACAGACACTGCTGTAAGCGTTTTTCATGGATTAACTCATTTTTGCTTTACAGAACAAAGGCTGAAGCATTTACTAGATTGAACCCTTTCTCCAGCTGCATTTGGGACTGAAAGAGACTTTACAGGGATGAGGAAACCAAGACATAGGTGAAATGACTTCTCAGGTGACTCAGCTGGTAGCAGAACTGGCTGGTGGCAGGTCTCCTGGTTTTCAGGTGGGTATACTTTCACCCACATAACACTGTTCTGTGGGAGTAGCCTGGGTATTGACCAGAGCCACACCTGTCCCTGCAAAATGTTTTACAAAGCTTCAACAGAGAGATATGACACTCAGCTATCAGCACAACTCAATACATGTAAAAATATTTCCTAACTTCAGAAGTTAAATGATTCCATTCAAATTTGGTTTACTTTTGAAATTACCATCTAGTAAGGGCTATATTCACATAAAATAATTTATTTAATGGGATACAAATGGTGCCAATAAAATCTAGGGTAGAAAACTTCTTATCCCCAGCTATAGACATGCTGGTGAGATCCTAATCAGAGTGGCTCCTTCCACTGTAGTTAAGGCTGCTACCACATGGCTTCAAGGACATGGTGTCCATGACCTTCTGCTGTATATCAGATCATAATTTTCCTAAAAGCATGGCTCAATTTATAGTGCATTCCCCAAGAGGCAGGCAGCACGCTATCATGGAAAGAGAAGTAAATCTGAAGTCAAATCTCCTGCCATTGACCAAGTGACTCTGGGGAAATCAGTTAATATGGCCAAGTCTTAGATCTGTCCAGTGGAAAATATTGTCAAGGCTATTGGTCCTTCCTAGCTGGGGTTGCTGTGATGCTTCAAGGAGACGTGAATGAAGAGGATTGGTGTGGGTAAATACTCATTTTTCTTCTTTAAGGAATGGTCATACTTGGAGAATGCTATCCAGAACTGTTTCCTCATTGCAACCCTGCCTTAGTCTCTTCCGGATGCTATTAACAAAATACCGCAGATTTGGTGGCATATAAATGAATGAAATTTATTTCTCACCATTTTGAAGGCTAAGAAGCCAAAGATCAAGACATCAGATTTGGTGTCTGGTGAGGATCGTCTCCCTGGTTCAGAGATGGCCATCTTTTCACTGTGTCCTCACATGACAGAAGGGATGAGGGAGTTCTCTGGGACTCCTTTTATAAGGGCACTAATCCCACTGATGAGGGCTCCACCTGTATGACCTAATCACCTCCCAAAGGTCCCACCTCCTAATACCATCACCTTAAGGGTTAGAATTTTAACTTAAGAATTTGGGGGAAACACAAACCTTCAGACCATAGCAACCCCAGGGAAGGGAAGTGACTTAGCCAGGATCCACAGTATGATGTGAACATGACAGAGCTTGGAGTCATCCCTTTCTAGCACTCTATCCTTTACTTAAACTATTTTAAGATTACATTAATTGCATTATTTCCTTAAGCTAGAAATCTGCAGAAATATTTGTAAATTCATATATTACTTTAAGTCTTAACACTTTGTTTTTGAGACAAAGTCTCACTCTGTTGCCCAGACTGGGCTGCAGTGACATAATCATGGCTCACTGCAGCCTCAAATTCCTGGACTCAAGCAATCCTTCCACCTCAGCCTCCGGAATAGCTGGGACTACAAATGCACACACATGTTTAGCTAATTTTTAAAATGTTTATATAGAGGCAGAGTCTCTCTATGTTGCCCAGACTGGTCTAAGTCCTGGGCTCAAGGGATCCTCCTGCCTTGCCTTCCCCACATGCTAGGATTACAGGCATGAACCACCACCCAACCCAATTCTTAAAACTTTTAACTGACGCTTAGCATGGCACCAAAATGATATTTATTGAATGTATTCTGGTGCCAACCTCTGGATGCATCATTTCGTCTGACCCTCACATCAGTCCTGCAATGCTGGTAAGATGAGGCCCGGCTTCCCACTCCATCTTGCTGGAACTGGAGGTCATGGAAACTTAAGGGATTTGCCCAAGAGCCCATGAGTGAAGAGTGGTAGAGGAGATTCAAATTCTTTTTCTCTACCAGATCCAGTGCTTTTCCCATTAGCCAAGGGTGCCTCAACAAGGAACAAGAATCCCACAAAATTCGAGGAAAAGGGGGAAAAATGTGATTTCAACATGGTGTTCACTGATGCTATTTCAGAAATGTGCACGCAGCATTCATATTTTGACAAAAGCAGTAATTACCATATTAGAAAATAGAGTCGTTGTCTTCCTTTTCTAAAAATCTTTAAAAGTTAACATTAAAGCATACTTTGGGCTTGCTAATTTAAAACGGCAAATGGATGGTGTCGCATATTAATGTGCGTCCACAGCCGCTCTATTTGACCACGTTGCAGAGGTACACACGTGCAGGACGGTGGTTCTGCAGGTGAGGGTATCTCCTCCCTGAAACTGCACCTTGGCCCTTCTCCCCACCCTTTTTATTCTGAGGGTGACGCCTTCACCCGGGCTCTCTTCAAATCCTGCTGTTTGTGTGCAAATGCGAGTTCAAATTTCTCCCTGAAACACTGGTGGGGGGACACTATGCACCCTCATCTTTAAATGTCATCCTGATTTCCCACATATTCCCTCCTCCAACCTGCAACCCCTTTCTCCCCCACCCGACCCCCACCACCCCCATCTCCAGCCTCCTGTCCTTCCCATTCCAGGTGCTCCGAGTGCTAGCAAAACTGGGGTGGGCGGCGCCGGGCAAGGGCTGAAGACTGCGGGGACCCAGCTGCCAGGCGCATTGTGAAGTGGCGGGAGCGTCACAGGCGACCCCGACTTCGGGACTGGGGGGCGGGGCGGGTGTCTGCAGCGTCCTCTGGAGGTCTCAGACCCCTTGCGCAGACTCTGCGCGTGCCCAGAGGGAGGGATGGCAGGCTTCAGCCACTTCTCCCAGCCGCCCTACCGGGACCTCTGGGAACCCCCGCGGCCCGGCGGAGAGCGAGAGTCCACGCAGCGGCTGGGCGGGCAGAGGTCCGGAGCCAACTCCCCCGCGTGCTCCCGGGCCGAGACTCCGGGTGCGGAGAGCGAAGCTGGGGCGTGCTGGCTGCACCCGCACTGTTCGTTCACGCCGCGGCCTCGCAGGCGCGGGTGCTCAGACTCACCGCGGGGCAGCCGAAGCCTGAGCGATGTGGTCCGCAGGCCCCTGGACCGCTCCAGGAAGCACGGGCTCCGCAGCAGGCGCCTAGAAGATGCCTGGGGAGAGACAGGAACCAAGCCCCGCCCAGCTTGGCAGCCGCAGACCCAGCTGCCACCCCAGCGGCCGCAGCCCTGCCCGCATTACCCACTGGCCCAGGGAGACTCGCCCCCGCCTTACTCCGGAGGAGCTGGCACTCCCCTGAGTGGCACATTCAGGGTAGAAAAGGCACAGGGTGGAGACCAGTGGGCAGTGCCGCTCGGCAGACATCTAGGTCGCTGGTCCGCTTCCTCAGTTCCCTCGGAGCGGTCTTCTGTGCCCTCCCAAAAGTTCAGGAGGCACTCAGCCTGCGGGTGCGCCCAGAAGAGAGACAGCAGCGACCAGGTTGAGTCATTAGCAAGCCGGGACTCCCAGCCCTCGGCCTCTAGCAAAGAGATGCGGAGCCCCCACACCCAGGTCCTGAAGAGCAAGCTGGAAGAGGCAGTGGTGTCCTCCCAGGACCAGCAGATTGTGGCCCTCGTGTTGACCCGTCTCAAGAAGGCCCAGAGGATGCGGGAGCTGCAGCAGCAGGCGGCTGAGGCCTGGGAGGAGTTGAAGCGCTCGGATCAGAAGGTCCAGATGACCTTGGAGCGGGAACGCCGGCTGCTGCTGCAGCAGAGCCAGGAGCAGTGGCAGGAGAAGGAGCAGCGCAAGACCCTCCAAAGCCCTGAGCAGCGCTGCCGGCGGCGGGACAGCCAGAGGAAGAACGTGACCCCGGGGGAAAGCCGGTGGAAGGAACAAACTGAGGACCAGGAGAGCCCGCGCCAGGAGAAGCTGGAGAAGGCGCGCGCCCAGGCAGAGCACCGAAAGCAGTGCCAGGTGCGGCGCCTGCGGGAGCAGGAGAAGATGCAACGGAACCTCCGGGAGCAACACACCCTGCAGCTACAGAGGAGGCTGGTGGAGGCCTGTCGCAAGAGGCATCTGCATGCCGTGGAGGGACAGAAGAAGGTCCAGGACACCAACCTGAGCTCTCTCATCAATTACCAGGCCCGGAAGGTCCTCATGGACTGCCAGGCCAAGGCTGAGGAGCTCCTTAGGCAGCTGTCCCTGGAACAAAGTTTCCAGCGGTCCCAAGAGATACACCAGGGCCTGATGAAGGAGCGGCACCGCGAGCTGAGGGAGAAGGCCCAGAAGGAGGAAGAGCAGTTGCAGCAGGCCAGGTGGCGTGCAGGGGAGTCAGAGGAGCAGAGGAAGATGCGCAAAAGGATTCTGGTGGAGCTGGCAGATGAGAAGATCCGACAGGCCAGGAATCACGTGCACAAGACCACTAGGGACAAGGTGCAGCACCTCCGGGAGCTCAACCACCTGAGGGAGAAAAACCACCACATCCTGAAACTGAAAGCCGAGAAGGAGGAAAAGTGCCACATTGAAGGCATCAAGGAGGCCATTAAGAAAAAGGAGCAGAGGGTGCGGCACATTACCCAAGGGAAAGACCCAAACTTCCAGGAGTTCCAGAAGCTCCCTCAGGCCTCCAGGAGAGAAGAGAGAGCGCCTCCCAACAGCTCCCTTGATCAGATAGTACTAGAGGCCCAGCTCCGTGCCTGTCAGCAGAACAGGGATTACTGAGAACCAAGGACGCCTGGCTTACAGCGCCAGCCAGAAGGAGATGTGGCAATGTGATTCCTTTTGTAATCTGATTATAATTGAACATTGATTTTAAAAAAGCATATAAAATAGCTGCAATTTCCTCTCATGAACTGGTTTATTGATTCACTTGGATAGTTTAGAGGGTCGGGGAGAAAATTTTGGGAATTTCTATGAAAATGACTTGGCTTTGTGAATTTCGATTTGAATACAAAATATTCATTTAGCTCTCAAGTAATCTGAGAAACACACAACAGGCACATTTTGGAGACACCAGAGAAAAATCTATAGTTAGGGATACAGTTCTGTGACATGTCTTAAGTCTTTTCCTGTCCCAGAACTTATGAAAGGGTGAAGTATAAAGTACGCATCATAAGAAATCTCCAAGACAAAAAGAAATTTTAAAAAGAGTGAAGTGGGAGGATTCCTGTGAACGAGTAGATTTGGGAACCCTGCATACTATATCCTCTCTTGGGAGTTCATAATGCACTTTAAAATTTTAAAGACATGCAGTAAAGAAACTTAATGTTTAATGTCCCTCACCTCTTTTTTTTCTCAGATAATTTCATGGAATTGATGTTCCATGAAACATTTTTGAAAATGGCACTCTATAGTTCTTATCTGATTGTGAACTTCTTTGGCCTTCCCTCCCTGTATTGATAGGAAGTATTTATAATTCCATCAGCACTATTTCTTGACTGTTCCACCACAGCCACACCATCTGATATAGTTTGGCTGTGTCCCCACCCAAATCTCATCTTGAGCTATATAGCTCCCATAATTCCCACGTGTTGTAGGAGAGGCCTTGGGAGATAATTGGATCATGGGGGTGGGGGTTTCCCCCATACTGTTCTCATGGTAGTGAATAAGTCTAAAGAGATCTGATTGTTTCAATAGGGGAAACCCTTTTCACTTGATTCTCATTCTCTCTTGTCTTTCACCTTCCACCATGATTGTAAGGCCTCCCTAGCCACATGGAATGAGTCCATTAAATCTCTTTTTCTGTATAAATTACCCACTCTTGGGTATGTGTTTATCAGCAGCGTGAAAGCAGACTAATGCATCATCTAAGATCTCATTGGAATCTATTTGGTCTGGTTCTTTTTTTGGTCAGTCCTATCCAGCCTTACAGAATAAAATTCTATTGGAATCCTTCTCTTCTCCTCTATTTCTCCTCTGTCTCTTGAAGGAGGTATGTGATGTCATTCTGTCTACCCACATTGTGTCTAATTAACCTAACCAGGCCCTGAGTCAATGACTAAGCATGACTCAGTAATATGACATTTTAAAAATAAGGAGCCAAAAGTTAAATAGAAATTAACCCATCATATCTCAGAGTCTTTATTGAACTCTCTAAATGTTTTCTTTAAAAAGCCCCTAGTGTCACATTTGTATTAGAGAGAGAGAAATAGAATAAGCTCCATTGGGAGATTTATATCTTATTAGTAATTCTAAAACAACATTAAAGATAACCTGACAAAGGATTTTGTGCAAAGGTCAGTTTGAGGTCCACTTTCTTGGCTCTTATCATGGAAACCAGGCCCTCTTCCCCATTCCATTTTCTTCCCTTGCCCCAGTCCCTTCTGCCTGGTATCCCCAAAGAGGCCTACGGTAGGACCCTTATTCTTCTCCTCAAAAATGTTCAAGGACAGCCGCCTTGCTCAAAATGGAAGGGCTCACATATCTTCCCTCAGTTTCCAACCTTATTCTCTTACCCTTGCCCAAGTTAATCCTCTGTTCAAGCCAAATGCCATGTGCAACCCAAGTATTCAAGAGTAATGCTTAAGACATTTCAGACAGACTTCGTTATGAATCCTAGCTCTTCTTCTTGATACAGTTGTATGAAGCTGGAGAAGTTACCTTTTTGAGCCTGTTTTCTTGTTTGTAAAATGGAAAATAATTCGCACTTCAAAGGCAGGTTGCAAAGGACGATAAAAAACTACTCCACGTAAGGTGTTCAGCACAGTGCCCAGAACCTGATACATACCCTATAGTTAAATGCTGTGGGGTTTTTTGGTTAATAACCCTGACCTTGCACGTTTGTCAGTTCCATTCTCCCTACTTTGGTGCCTTTTCCCCAGCTGCCCCCTTCCACCATATCCATGCCTGGGTTTTCTCCGCTTAGTTCACATTCTGTCTCTTCCCTGGCTGCGCCATCTTGACATCACTCTTCACTGACAAACTGCATGGCCCATGGAGTACTTAGTAGTTACTGCTTGTATGGCATACTTATTTTGCAATCCACATCTTGGCTTCCTAACTAACCTACATGCTACTTGAAGCCAGGATCATTGTCTTAGACTTCTTTATACTGTACTCAACATGGTGGTCAATACATAGTCAAAATAAAGGCCATAAAACAGGATATTTTGACTTCACCTCCATAACCCATGCGTTTTTCCCGAATGTTCTTTGCTTTTTGCTCCAAGAAATAAATACAGACTTGTATTTTTTCCAATTCATTCTGAATATTACTGGTAGAACTAATCTATACAAAATGAATTTAACAGAAATGGAGTAGACTTACTTTTTCTTATTTTTCCCTTAAGTACAACCAAAAGCCCTCAACATTATATATAAAACAAACATGAGAACACTGAAAGGTGGAGAGATGACAGAACAGCTAGGGACCTCAGGACCCAAGGAACCACACAGTGGTAAATTTCGTGGGCTTTTTTTTTTTTTTTTTTTTTTTTTGCCTTATATATCCCAGACCAGGAGCCAAAGAAAGGAATAACCCCAAGACACCAAGTGAAGACAAAAAAGCCCCAACACAAATCAGCTCTTTCCAGTCAAAGGACCAACAAAGGGCAGTCTAACAAGAAAAATAATTCAGACAATAACCACTTTACTCCAACAAACTCCACCCTTACCCATGCCAGCAAAGACTGAGGGAGGAACCTAGACTTTTACCCTCACAAACTGAAACAAGGAGCTCCCTCTTCCTGCCCTAGCAATGCCAGCAGAGACCACAGGGGAGCCCAGACTTTCAACCACTGCCTCCTCAGGCATCTCTCCCCACCTCCACACTAGATGGTGTCAAAGGAAGATGAGTGGAATTAGGACTTCTATCAGCATCCAGCAGGAACAAGGTTGAATATCCCTTTTTTGGCCCCCAACCCCTGCCACCCTGTAAAGGCCACATAGGAAGAAGTAATGAGGTATTCCTACACCTCCCAGCCAGGGAGGTATCAGTAGAGGCCTGAAGGGAAGCCAGGACTCCCACCCCCACCAGCAGTAATAAAAGTGCACACACACACACCTCAGGTGACAATGGAAGTTGAGTAGGGGCCTGGATTTCTGTCCCCAGCTGGTAGCAATAAGGCAGTGGCCCCCTTTCTCTTCTGGAGTGGTGTCAAAGGAAGCCAGATAAAACAGAAGGTTTAAATAAGTCCTAGTCTTATAATACTCAAAATGTCTAGGTTTCAACTGAGAATCACACTTTATACCAAGAACCAAGGATATCTCAAACTGAATGAAAAGATAATCAATAGATGCCAACATGAGAACAAATGTTAGACTTACTTAAAAATAATTTAAAGCCACCATAATAAAAATGTCTCAACGAGCAATTGTGAACACATTGAAACAAACAAAAAAGAAAATTTCTGCAAATAGATAGAAAGTCTCAGCAAATAAAAAAGAAGTATAAACAAGAACGAAATGAAAATTTTAGAACTGGCAAATACAATAACAAAAATCAAAAGCTCAGTGGATGGACTCAACAACTGAATAAGGGAAAAAAGGAGAGAATCCATGAACTGGAAGACAGAACAATAAAAGTTCTCCAAACAGAGAAACAAAATTTATTGGGGAAAATAATGAGTAGAATCTTATGGGCCTATGTGACTATAACAAAAGATCTAACATTCATGGTATGGGAATCCAGGAGAAAGGTACAATAAGGAGAAGACTGGAAAAGTACTCAAGGAAACAATGGCTGAAAACTTTTCAAATGTGATAAAGTATGAAACTCTAAAAGGATAAACCCATAGATATCCATAAGATACAACATAAACTTCTAAAACTAAAGACAAAGAAATTATTGATCAAGAGAGTGAGAAAATAAGCCATAAACTGAGAGAATATTTGCAAAAGAGTGATTATATTAAAATTAAATAAAGTATACTTCAAAGCAAAGAAAATTACCAGAAACAGAGAGGAACATTATAAATGTATAACAGGGTCAATCCACCAAGAAGACACAGCAATTCTAGACATGTATCAAACAACAGAGCTACAAAACATGTGAAGCAAAAACTAATAGAACTGTACCTGGGCATGCTGGCATGTGCCTGTGGTTCCAGCTACTCAGGAGGCTGACGTGGGAGGATCACTTGAGTCTGAGAGGCAGAGATCGCAAAATGAGGCAAGATCATGCCACTGCAATCCAGCCTGGGTGGCAGAGTGAGACCCCATCTCAAAAAAAATTAAATCAATAAAAGAAAAAATAACTAATAGAACTGGAAATACAAATAGATAAGTCCACAATTATAGCTGAAGATTTCGATAAGCAGAAAATCAGCAAGGATGCAGAAGAATACAAAACCACTATCAACTAACAAGATCTAATCAACATTTACAGAAGACTCAAACAACAGTAGAATATGCATTTTTTTCCCAGGCCATGGAGCATATACAAAGATAGAACGTATCCTGGGAAATGAAACAAGCTCAACACATTTTTAAAAACTGAAATCATACAAAATGTGTTCTCCAATCACAATAGAATCAAAATTATAAATAAATAACAAAAGAAGAAAACATCTAGTGCTTGGAAATTAAACACTTCTAAATAATCCACAAATCAAACTGGAAGTCTCAAGGAAAATAAAAAATTCACATTGAACCGAATGAAAAATAAAATGTCAAATTCGTGAGACACAACTAAAGCAGTGTTGTGAGGGAAATTTATAGCATTAAGTGCATACTTTAGAAAAGAGGAAAAGTCTCAAAGCAATCATCTAGGCTTCCACTTAAGAACCTTGAGCAAAATAAACCCAAGGCAAGCAGAAGAAAGAAAATAATAAAGAGCAGAAAACAAAGCAAAAATAAAAAACAATAGAGAAAATTGGTGAAACAAAAATCTGGTTCTTTGAAAAGTTCAATAAAATTGACAACCTTCTAGAAAAACTGATGAAGAAAAAAAGGATGACACAAATTACCAATACAATGAGCGAAACAGGTATATCACTACCGACCCTGCAGACATCAAAAGGATAATAAGGAAATACCATGAACAACTTTACACACATAAATTTGACAACTTATGTGAATGGACCAAACACAAATTACCACAACTCACCCAATATGAAATAGATCATTGAATATTCCCATAACTATTAATAAAATTAAATCCACAATTTAAAAACTCCCTCCAAAAATCTCTAGCCCAAGGGCACTTTCCAATTCATTTCAGGAAGCTAGTATTACCCTAATTCCAAGCCAGGCAAAGAATGGATGAAATAAACAAAAACTACAAATTAATGTCCTTCATGAATATAAACATGAAATCCCTAGTAAAACATTAGCAAATTGCATTCAACAATATACAAAAAGAATTATATGCCACAATCAAGTGGAGTTGATTCCAAGAATTCAATTTAGATTCCAAATTCAATATTCTAAAATCAATCATCATATTAATAAGCCATGATATTAACAAGCTAAAAAAGAAAAATCACATGAACATATCAATTGATGCAGAAAAAGCATATGATAAAACTCAGCACCGATTCATAGATAATACTTTCAGAAAAGTAAGAATACAAGGAAACTTTCTCAGCTTGATAAAGAGTATCTACAAAAGAAAAAAAGAAAAGAAAAGAAAAAGAAAACAAAACAAAAACCTGCAGCAAACATCATACCTAATAGTGAAAGCCTGAATGATTTCCCCAAAAAATTATAAATAAGGCAAGAACTTTGATACTCACCACTCTTGTTCAACACAGGGCTGGAAGGCAAGAAAAAGAAATAAAACCCATACATATTAATAAGAAAGAAATAAAACTACCCCATTTGCAAATAATAGGATGGCTTATGTAGAAAATGGTAAGGCATCTACATAAACCTTCTAGAAAGAATGAGTTCAGCAAGGTAGAAAGATACAAGATCAACATTTTAAAAATCAATAGTATTTGTATATATTATCAATGAACATATGTTGTCAAAATTTTAAAATACAATACCATTTACAATCACTAAAAAAAGAAATACCTAGATGTAAACCTAAAAAAAATATATATATATATATATATATATATATATATAAGTCTTGTCTGCTGAAAACGATAAAATGCTGCTGAAAGAAATAAAAGACCTTAATAAATGGAGAAACACACTGTTCGTAGATCAGAAGACTACATATAGAAGATCAACATAATAAACATGTCGATTCCCCCCAAACTAACACACAGATTTATTGCAATTTCTATCAAAATCCCAGCCAGATTTTTATAAATATAGAAGATTCTTCTAAAATATATCTGGAAAAGCAAAGGAACTAGAATAGTTAAAACAATTTTGAAAAAGAAAAGTGGGAGGAATTTTATGACTTTTTCTATAGCTACCATAATCAAGACTGTGTGGTGGTACTGGTAAGGGGACACATACATCAGAGGAACATAAAAGAGAAACCAGAAATAGACCCATGTAAATATGTCTGATTAATTTTCAACAAAGATGCAAAAGCAATTTGATGGAGAGAGATAACCTGTTCAACAAATGACGCTGGAACAAGTGGATATCTCTGAGGTGGGGGGAAGCACAGGGGAAGTCTCACATCTTATACAAAAATGAACTCAAAATAGATCATGGACTTAAATGTAAATTGTAGTACCACAAAACTTTTAGAAAAAAATATGAGAACATCTTCAGGATCCAAGGTTAGGCAAAAAATTCTTAAACTTGACACGGAAAGTTCAATCAATTTAAAAAACCTGATAAATCGGACTTTATCAGAATTAAAAATGTTTACTCCGTGAAAGACTCTGTTAAAAGGATAAAATGACAAGCTGCAGTGTGGGAAAATGCAAATTAAAACCACAGTGTAATATCACTATTCACCTGTCAGAATGGTTAAAATAAGAAATAGTGACAACACCAATTGCTGACAAGAACGCAGAGAAACTGGATCACTCATACATTGCTGATGGGAATGTAAAGTGGTACAGCCACTCTGGGAGACAGTGTAGCAGTTTCTTCAAAAACTAAAGATTTAACTATCATACAACCCAGTGATAGGACTCGTGAGCATTTATCCCAGAGAAATTAAGACTTACATTCTCACAAAAACCTGTACGTAAATACATATAACAGCTTTATTTGTAATAGCCAAAAACAGGGTTAACCTAGGTGTCCTTCAATTGCTGAAGGTTAAACAAACTGTAGTACATCCAGACCATGGAATACCACTCAGCAATAAAAAGAAAACAACTTTTTTTGTTTTTTTTAGACAGAGTTTCGCTCTTGTTGCCAAGGCTGGGGTGCAATGGTGCGGGCTCGGCTCACTGCAACCTCTGCCTCCCAGGTTCAAGCAATTCTCCTGCCTCAGCCTCCCAAGGAGCTGGGATTACAGACTCCCACCACCATGCCAGGCTAATTTTTGTATTTTTAGTAGAGATGGGGTTTTGCCATGTTTGCCAGGCTGGTCTCGAACTCCTGACCTCAGGTGATCTGCCCACCTCGGCCTCCTAAAGTGCTGGGATTAGAGGCGTGAGCCACCCCACCTAGGCCCAAATACTGATTCATCCAATAGCTTAGATAAATCTCCAGAGAATTATGCTGAGGAAAAAAAAAAAAGTCAATCCCAAAAAGTTACATAATGTGTGATTCTAGTTATATAGCATTATTGAAATAACAAAATTGCAGAGAACAGATTAGTGGGTTTCAGGGATTGTAAATGAGTGGAAATGGAGGAAAGTGGGTGTGGTTATAAAATCAAAACATGAGGGATCCTTCTGGTGTTGGAAATGTTTTGTATCTTGACTTTATCAATGTCAATATCTTAGATGTGATATTGTACTGTAGTTTACAAGATGCTATCATTGGGAGAAACCAGGTTAACAGGCATGTAGGATCTCTGTATTATTTCCTAAAACTGCATGTGAAACCATAATTATCTCAAAATAAAAAGTTTATGAAAACCAAATAAAACTGACATTACTAAAACTGCACATTGTATACTGCTGGGGGAAAATGGCAGAAAGAAATAACATTTTGTTGTCAACAATAACAACCTCAAAAGTTGACGCCAGAAAAACTAGGTTTGGTAGAAATTTATTAGCACAAAGTAAACTCAGTGATGGCTAAAACTGCAAATAGTAACATTTGTGATACACTAAAATTGAATGATGGAACCAAAGTTTTTATAACACTTTCATATGCGGAATTCAACCTGGGAAAGTTGAACCTGGAAGAAATAATTGCCACAAAGGAAAGCCCACAATGACAGAGACTATAATTGATCACATTTGATATTGCCAAAAACACTAATAAAGAAGTGCAATTGATCTTAACCCAAAGAAGTTTTTGTAAATTGAAAACAAAAATTAAAAAATTGGAAGCAGAGACTATACCATTAAAAAAACTGATCACAGAATTGAATTGGCTTAAAGGGATTTGTGGTTGAAAAATACTCTATCAATGCTCAATGAAAATGTAATAGCCTTGGTTTTCTGACTTAAACATTCGTATTTAAGTACATATCAGATCAAAGCCACAAGATCAAAACATCCTACCCTCTAATAGCCAAACCTTATCAAAGGTCTCCTATATGCCAAGCACTTGACACATACTAGGCTCTTTTACATTCATTTATCTCCTTTAATTTCATAACCTCTCTGTGGCATACATACTACAGTATTTCACAGATAAGGAACTAAGGCTTAGCAATAAGGTTGAGCAAGATTTCTGATATGCTCCTGCTAGTAAATGACAGAGCTGGAATTTGAGCCTCAGGTTTTCCTGACTCCCATTGCAGTCTTCATACATTATGTGGCCTTTCAACAATTAAAAGGAAGTAGGACACAATAGTTAAAACACAAGCTCTGAAGCCACACTGCTCATGTTAAAATCCAAGATTCATTCCTTAACTAATCAGTCACTTTGGGCAAGGTTCTTAACCCATCCATGCATCAGTTTATTTTTCCAACTAAAGGGCAGAAAGTGCTGTATATAACTCACAGGGTTGTGATGATTAAACGAATTAATACATGTAAGGAATTTAGAACAGTGCCTAACACATGATAAGAATTCCATGTTGGTTTTTATTATGTAATTTTTTCTTGAGTCTAGTGCCGGACACAAATTTTTATTTTAAAAAATCTGAATTGCAAGTGCACTCAGAATTTGGGAGGAATGAATGGCAAATTAACCTAACTCTTGTCAAATATTAAAATATACATGTTTTTATGGTAGAAATTTCAAGACTGACAGTTATCTTGGTTGCATTTAAACTTACAGACCTCAGAATTTTTAAAGAAGTTATTTGAATTAGCCGGGCATGGTGGCACATGCCTGTAATCCCAGCTACTCAGGGGACTGAGGCAGTAGAATTGCTTGAACCCGGGAGGCGGAGGTTGTGGTGAGCCGAGATCGCACCACTGTACTCCAGCCTGGGTCACAGAGCAAGACTCTGTCTCAAAAAAATAAATAAATAGGTACGTGCCAGACGGTGTCTCCTGGAGCTTAGGAAGCTGCACGCAAGTATTAAATTTCTGACAATGGGCAAGAACAAATTAAGAGGGCCGAAGTCCAGGAATGTATTTCACATAGCCAGCCAAAAAAACTTTAAGGCTAAAAACAAAGGAAAACCAGTTACCACTAATCTTAAGAAGATAAACATTATGAATGATGAAAAAGTTAACAGAGTAAATAAAGCTTTTGTAAATGTACAAAAGGAACTTGCACATTTCTCAAAAGGCCCTTCAGTTGAACCTCTGCAGAAAGAATTGGTTCCTCAGCAGTGTCATGAAAGCAAACCAGTTAATGTTGATGAAGCTACAAAATTAATGGCTCTGTTGTAATATAGTGGTGATGCATCAAATTCTCCACAAAGACCAATAAATTAAATGTTTTATACAAAAAATAAAAAATAAATAAATAAATAAAATGACAAAAAATAACAAAAAGAAGTTACTTGTGACATTAGGGGATGTAGGTGCTTCTCCCTTGACTGTATAACTGAATTAATCTACATTGGAACAGCCTTTGTTAATGTTCTCCCTCCATCCTAATCCTATAGCAGCAATTCTGCATTGGTTGGGGGGAAATGCTGACCCAACTGAGTGTTCTCAGGCATTAATCCTTCCTTCCTAGGTCTGGAATGTCATTAAAATTATCTGGAGCTGCATTCTTCTCCTCTTTGTATATCTGACATAATCCAAGAGTCCTTCAATAATAGGCTTTTAAAAATTATTTTTGAAACATCAAACACTTGCCAATTGATCTTGCCTTTTTCAGAAGTTAGAAAGTTCTGGGTATTTTCCAATTCTATGTCTAGTTATAACTAGACCCATTTCCCTTCTAATAGCCCTTGAAACCAGAATAGTTCTGTTTCCAACTAATTTTCCTGTGCTTCAGAAGGAGTTATTGTTTCACTTTGATGTTGCAGATGTTCTAACTCAAAGGAACGAGGAAGTCAGATTCACTGGCAAGTTTATATTTTTGTGGTTTAAGTAGAAGTGAGCTAATTCTCAAAAAAGAGGGAGCCACTCCAAAAGGTTCTAAGTCTTATTTTCTGCATTGGCCTAATTGTCACTTGCATTGTGTGGGTGATGGCACTTGCTAAAAGTCATGTCTCTTTTACTGACTTGAAGGTGGCAAAGGGGCAGAAGGTTTAGGTCCCAGTTGTTGCACAGTAAGGGAGCCTTCCTGTAGCCCTCTGAATGTATGTACTGTCAGTGACTAACCCTCCTTCTTTATAATCATTTTTAAAATATCTTCCTTACAGTCTCAGCTCAGAAATAGACCCATGTGTTAATCAAGGCTAAAGATGGACACTCTCCATGTGGCATGGAAGATGGCCACCAAAAACCTCAGGCTTACGTGCATCCCATTTGCAATGCAAGAAGACAGACTTCTTTGCCTCTGATATGGAGAATTCCAGAAGAAGACTTGAATGGGGCAAGCTTTGTTCACAAGCCATTCCCTTGTACCTGTGTCCATTATAGTATTATAACATATAGCATTATACTTGGTCTAGTGTGCAAATTGGGTCATGGGGACTGTTATCAGAATGGGGTAGAATTGGCAAGGGTGTTATTGGACAGCTTTGTAGCCACAAGAGAGCATGAGAACAATCACAAGATGAGATGTAGGAAACTATGTGCCACAAACAATAACTAACATTTATTTGGGGTGGCTTTAATAACAATGAAATGTTTCCATGTTTCCTTGGATTTTCATACTCCCTCTCCATTTAATGCAAAAACAGGCCCAAACCTCTACTTCCCACAGTGTGAGGGATTCG
Source organism: Macaca thibetana thibetana (assembly GCF_024542745.1). Lineage (NCBI taxonomy): Eukaryota > Metazoa > Chordata > Mammalia > Primates > Cercopithecidae > Macaca > Macaca thibetana. The sequence continues at coordinate 139,596,430 of NC_065578.1, read as the reverse complement.
CTGTCTTGAGGGCCCTCCTGCTTTCAAACAGCTATCTGCTTCCTAAAATACAATTTATTGGCATTGCTAGGATTTTGGAAGTAAGGGAAACCTCCACAGGGACTTCACACACACACACACACACACACACACACACACACACACACACACAGTCTGTACACATAAAGGCAGAATTCCTTCTCTGAGGACAAACAGCAATATAGCAAAAAGGATAAGCTCACTCTGAGATTCCCAGTTCAGACTGGAGACCCTGAAAGGAGATGACATTTGTCCAGGGTAATTGTGTCTCTGGCTCCTGACAGAAGCAAACACAAATCCACTCTTGAGGCAAGCATCCTCAATTTAAGCTCTCAAGTTTTCTACAGATTAAGATGAGTCAAATATGAGTTCACAAAGATCATTCACACAAATAAACAAATTGTAATGAGTGATAATCAACAGAAATAAAAAATTAAAACCCATGCAGACTTTAAATATTAGAATTATCAGAATCAGAAGGGAGAAAAACCACAAATAAATTGTTTAAGAAAAAATATAATCATAAAAATGGGCAAGCAGAAGGGAATGGCATATATGACTATTCATATTTGAAAAAGAAATATAACTCTTGGAAATAAAAAATATAGTATTTTTTGCTATTTCAAAAACCGCAAAGGGTGGCAGTAAATAGCATACTAAACACAGCTGAAGAGAGAATTAGAGAACTTGAAGATAGGTCCATAGAAATTTCCCAGAATACAGCACAGAGAAACAATATATAAAATGTGAAAGAGATGTTAAGAGATGCAGAAGATAAAATAAGAAGTTTCAACAGCAAATCAGGGTCCAGGAGGAAGGAATAGAGAAAATGGGAGAGAGAACAAATTAAAAGATTTCTTTCTAGAACTGATGAAAAATGAGTACATTGACACAGTAAGCATCATGACAGTCTCCAGAAAATACAAAGACAGTAAATCCAACTGTAGGCACATTGAAAGTAGCATGCTGAACACCAAAAACAAACAGAATCTCTTAAAGGCATTTTAAAAAGAAAATGTATCACCTACAAAGGAATGACAGTTAGACTGACAGCAACTTTCTCAACAGCAAAAATCAAAGCCAAGAGACAGTGAAATAATACCTTCTAAGTGCCAAGAGAAAATAACATCCTAGAATTGTCCACCCAGCAAAAATATCTTCACTCATGAGAGTAAAATAAAAACATTTTCAGAGAAACAGAAACAGAATTTACTACTGGCAGACCCAAACCAAAGAAGCATTTGTAAAATGCACTCTGGAAAGAAGAAAAATGATCCTGCAAATAAATAAATAAATAAATAAATAAATAAATAAATACATATTAACAAACATTGTCTATAAAAATGACATCTAATTTCCACATCTAATTTATGGAAATAAAAATGTTTAAAGGACAAAATCAAAATACAAACAATAGAATGAAAGTTGGGAGAAGAAATAAGGTTGAGTGGCCTCTACTCACATATAAGTGGGAGCTAAGCTATGGGTATGCAGAGGCATTCAGAATGGTATTATGGACATAGGAGACTCAAAAGTGAGGAGGGTGGGTGAGGCATGAGAGATAAAAAATTAGTCACTAAGTACAATGTACACTACTTGAGTGACAGGCACACTAAAACCCCAGACGGCACTACTATACAATTCATCCATGTAACCAAAAACCTCTTGTACCCCTAAAGCAGTTGAAATAAAAAAAAGAAAACAAAATTATTAAATGGTTTGATAGGAGGGTTGAGATTCTAATGTTAGAGTTTAGTAGATTTGCATGGTAAAATTTCGAGGGAAACCACAAAATAACAGAAATAGACTATGGCATAACTTCCAGACAAGTAGAAGAAAAAATGAAATAAGAAAGCAACCAAAATTCAAAGTTTTAATAGTCAAGAAGAGGAAAATAGGCATAGTAAAAATGGAATAAATAAGATGCAAAAAGTAACAAATAGACAAAGGAATACAGATGCATCAGTCACCACAATGAATGAAAAAGACTAAATTCATCACATAATAGACCAATATTGTCACACTAGATATTTTTAAAATTCAGTTATGCTATTCACAAGGGACACATTTAAACATAAGGAAAAGGAAATGTTGGAAGTAAAATATACATGAAACAAATATAACCAAAAGAAAGCTTTCTGCTGTCAGGGAATAAAGACTTTAATAGAGAAAGCATTATATAGACAGAGAGGACCATTGTATAATAACAAAATGATTGATCTGGAAGATGAAGCAATTCTAGAAAATCTTACATATATGTAAAGCAAAATCAATAGAACACATAGAGGAATTAAACTCATCATCAGAGTGAGAGATGTTCAAAGACACCTCTTTTATTTATTGATAAACAAAAAAGTCAAAATATAAAAAAATCGGCAAGCTTGGTTTATTGGACATATGTAAAGTCCATATAACAATGAAATATTTGCCGGGTGTAGTGGCTCACGCCTGTAATCCCAGTACTTTGGGAGGCTGAGGCGGGTGGATCACCTGAGGTCGCGAATTCAAGACCAGCCTGACCAACATGGAGAAACCCCGTCTCTACTAAAAATACAAAATTAGCCAGGTATGGTGGCGCATGCCTGTAATCCCAGCTACTCGGGAGGCTGAGACAGGAGAATCGCTTGAACCCGGGAGGCGGAGTTTGCGGTGAGCCGAGATTGCGCCATTGCACTCCAGCCTGGGCAAAAAGAACAAAACTCCATCTCAAAAAAAAAAAAAAAAAAAAAAAAAAAAAAAAAAGAAATATTTACAAAAATTGACCATGGCCATAAGAGAACTATCAAGATTTTCAAATATTCAATATCCTACAGATATAGTTATCTAATGACAATGCAGTTAAATTGGAACTCAAAAACATAAGCTTAGAATTTTAAAATCTCATTTTAAAATGCTCTGTGGATTAAAACATCATTAATAGAAATTTTAAAGTATTTAGAACAGGACAATAATAAAAATACCATATACCAAGGCTTACGGCATGCAGCGACAAAGTTAATACAAGAGAAATGTAGAGACTCAAATGCTTATTAACATAAGAGAAGAAAAGCTAAAAATTAACGAGCTAAGCAACCGACTTAAGAAATTAGAAAAAGAACAACAGAATACATACAAGAAAGTAAAAGAAAGATAACTATAAATACAGGCATTCATAAAATAGAAAGCAAAGGTATGACAGAGATGATTAACAAAACCAAAAATTGGTTCTTTGGAAACACAAATAAAATGACTAAACTTCTAACAGGATTGTTAGACAGCTATGGTTTTTAATCAGTGTTATCAATATTATTCTTCATGGTGTTCTCTATTAAGAATCTAGTGGCTTGTAGCTGGGCATGGTGTCTTATGCCTATAGTCTCAGCACTTTGGGAGGCTGAGGTGGGCAGACTGCTTGAGCCCAGGAGTTCAAAACGAGTTTGGGCACATGTTTACCTATGTAACAAACCTGCACATCTTGCACATGTACCCCTGAACTTAAAGTTGAAAAAAAGATTTTTTTTTTTTTTAATTAGTCGTGTGTGGTGGCTCATGGCTGTAATCTCAGCTACACAAAAGGCTGAAGCAGGAGGATTGTTTGAGCTTGTGAGGTCGTGGCTGCAGTGAGCCATGTTTGCCCCACTGCATTCCAGCCTGGGTGACAGAGTGAGACCTTGTCAAGAGAAGGAAAGAAAGAAAGAAGGAAGGAAGGAAGGAAGGAAGGAAGGAAGGAAGGAAGGAAGGAAGGAAGGAAGGAAGGAAGGAAGGAAGGAAGGAAGGAAGAGAGAGAGAGAGAGGAGGGAGGGAGGGAGGGAGGGAGGAAAGGGAGGGAGGGAAGGAAGGAAGGAAGGAAGGAAGGAAGAAAGAAAGAGAGAGAAAGAAAAGAAAGAGAGAGAGAGAAAGGAAGGAAGGAAGAAAGAGAGAGAAAAAAGGAAGGAAGGAAGGAGAAAAAAGAGATTCACAATGTTAAAAATAAAAAGAGGGATATACAGAGAGATCCAGCAGAGACTATAAAGATAATAGTGTACTATTAAAAACTATATCCCAAAAAATGCATAAAGAAGCAGAAGCTTAGAAGAAACACACATTCATTTAAAAATAACCAACTCAAAAAAAAATTTTGAAGTCCAAATAGCTCATAACCATTAAAACAAGTGAATTGATTGTCTAATTCTCCCACAAAGAGAATCACTGGGCACAGATGATTTTACAGGTAAGTTCTACCAACCATTCACAGAGCATATCATCTAATCTTATGCAAACTCTTTGAGAATACAGTGGCTCACACCTGTAATCCCAGCACTTTGGGAGGCCGAGACAAGTGGATTGCTTGAGCTCAGGAACTTGAGACCAGCCTGGGCAACATAGTGAGACTCTATCTTTACAAAAAATACAAAACTTAGCCAGGCGTAATGGTAGGCACCTGTAATCTTAGCTACTCAGAAGGCTGAGGTGGGAGGATTGCTTGGGCCCAGGCAGCAGAGGTTGCAGTGAGCCGAGATTGCTCCCACTGCACTCCAGCCTGGGCGACAGAGCCAGAACCTGTCCCCTACCCAAAAAAAAAGTTAAAAAAAAAAAGAAAAAGAATGCTCCACAACTTTTTATATGAGTGCACTGTACTTTGATACAAAAACTCAAAAAATCCAGCAAAGAAAAGTGATAGGAAAACTTCATTTATGAATATACAGGCAATAATTCTACACAAATATCAGCAAAATGCATCCTGTAGTTTATGAAAAAAAATAATACTGTACATCAGGACTAAGCTGGGTTTATTCCAAGAATATAATGCTTAACTTCAGGAAAACCGTAATTATCATTCACCATATTAGCATATTAAAAGAATGAAACAATATTGTTTTTCAATAGATGGAGAAAACACATCTGACAAAATTCAAAATATCTATTCATTTATTTTTAATTAACTAGCTCAGATTAAAAAGAGATTTCCTTAATCTGATAAAGGGGATCTACCAAAAACCTACAGTAAACATTATTTTTAATGATAAAACAGGGAAGGCTTTTAAAATCAGGAAGAAGAAAGAAAGGAGGCCAGGTGCAGTGGCTCACGCCTGTGATCCCAGCACTTTGGGAGGCCCAGGTGGGTGGATCACTTGAGGCTAGGGCTTCGAGACTAGACTGGACAAAAAGGTGAAACACCCCCTCTTTACTAAAAATACAAAAAAAGTACCCGTGCTTGCTGGCATGCACCTGTAGTCCCAGCTATTCAGGAGGCTGAGGCAGGAGAATCACTTGAACCTGGGATACGGAGGTTGCAGTGAACTGAGATTCCACCACGGCACTCCAGCCTGGATGAGAGAACAAGACTCTGTCAGAAAAAAAAAAAAAAAAAGAGAAAGGAAGAAAGGAAGGAAGGGAGGGAGGGAGGGAGAGAGAGAGAGAGAGAGGGAAGGAAGGAAGGAAGGAAAGAAGGAGGAAGGAAGGAAGGAAGGAAGGAAGGAAGGAAGGAAGGAAGGAAGGAAGGAAGGAAGGAAGGAAGGAAGGAAGGAAGGAAGCAAGCAAGCAAAGAGAGAGAGAGAGAGGGAGGGAGGGAGGAAATAAAAGGTGTAAGGTTTGGAAAGGAAAGGAAAAAAACCCTTAAAACCTTATTCACAGATGATATGATTTCTGCATGGATGATGTGATTTTATCCACAATCTTAAAAGTTTATATATTATATTCGTAAAAGCACTTTTTGTGATAGCCAAGAACTGGAAACCATTCAATGTCCATCAATGGTAGAATGGATAAATAAATTGAGACATAGTCACACACTGAAATTCTATACAGCAAAGAGCATAGTTGACAACCATATTCAATCATAACTAATCTCTGCATGGAAATCAGGTTAGTGGTTACTCTTGGATGAGGGACTAGTGGACAGAAGTGGCACAGGAATGTGGTGTGCAGTAAGTATGGAATTTGGAGTCAAGCAGTGTTTGGTTTAAATATTAGCTCTGCTGTTTACCAATTGACCGACCTTTCACAAGGGACATCACCACTGGGGGACTCAGTTTTCTCAACTAGAAAATGAACGTAGGTTTTCTCAACTAGAAAATGAACGTAGTAATGCTGCTCAGCTCACCGGATTGGTATGAAGTGAATGAGATAACATATGTGAAACATTCGGCTCAGAAAGTTCTGAAAAATGGCAGCTATTGTTGTTATCAGTTTTATTATTCCTCAAGTTCCTCTCCATTAAGAATCTAGTGACTTGTAGCCATGAACAGTGGCTCACACCTATAATCTCAGCGTTTTGGGAAGCCAAGGTGGGTGGATCACTTGAGCTCAGGAATTTGAGACCAGCTTGGCCAACACAGCAAAACCCCATCTCTACAAAAAATACAAAAATTAGCCGGGTATGGTGGTGTGTGCCTGTAGTCTTGGCTACTCAGGAGGCTGAGTTGGGAGGATCACCTGAGCCAGGGAGGTTCAGGCTGCAGTGAGATATGATCACACCATTACTTTCCAACCTGGGCAACAGAATGAAACCCTCTCTCGAAAAAAAAAAAAAAAAAAATCTAGTGACTTGTGAGTAGAAAACAAAGGTAACAAATAAAGAACAACTCAGCAGATGGCTTTACATTTCAATATATTTCCTCCAAAGATGCTTTGGGAACACTCCACACCCCATACATGGCTTGTTCAGCATGCACTGATATTGTCTTGTCATTGAAACTCCTGCCAAAGTCACATGCACTAGTGCCAAATGGTAAGTTCAGCACAGGGAGGGGCAGAGGCCTCCAGAGACGTTAAGTTAACTGCTGACTTTGCTCTGTTTCCTGCAAATCTGAGAACCAGCACATGTGACCTTTCATTCTTATCTTTATAGTAAGAGGTGCTTGAGTCTAGGGCATTTTGGTTTGGAGCTGAAAAAGGCTGTGGAATGCCTTCTCAGTCCATTAGGGACTAGTCAGATAGCCTCCTGAGCCCACCCTCACCCCTGCCCACTGGGGACACAGGCATTTATCATGAAAAGAATGTAGCACCTGCTTCCCCCAACCCCTGTCAGATTTCCTGTTTTTTTCTAAAAGCTTCCAAAATAGATTTTGGATTGTAGCGTTTTCCTCCAACGTTTCTGCAAAGTGTTTCCTGAATAATTATTTGTGCTTAGTGTTTGAAAAATAACCTTGCTCAAAGAGAAGAAATATAATGAACCTATTTGATATAATCTACATTAATGGGAGCAGCCCCAAGCAAAGGAGATAAAGAGGCAACACGAGGAGGATCAACATTTGGGCTCTTGGAAGGGAGCCCTGAGAAACATCATCAGCCAGACTTTAGTGATCAGTGCTCACTGAGCCTTCCTCATTAGACAGGGCAACTGGAGAGCACAACCAATATACACACAGGTGCATGTGGACACACACACAAAGGACATAGGAATGAGCAATTAGTCCAAGCCTCCTACCAATGTGACTTCTGCTTCACCCCTACATGAATTTAAGTAGTGTGGAAAGTAGGAAATGCTCCTGTAGTTCAGGAAATAAAGCAAGAAAGGAGCTTCCAGCGAGGTGCACTGGGTAGGACAGCCACCCAAAGCCCAAAATAGAAACAGCGCCTCATCAACCCCGAAGAAAAGGCATCCTACTCCCTGCCTAGGCTGAAGAAGACACCATCCAGAACATTAATCCTGACACATTTTAGTGCATCCAGAGCTTTGCAGCAGAAAAAGTCCGGGTAGAAGTAATTTTTGCACATTGAACAAAAAGAATACGCTTTGAAACAGATGGGATCGAAGATAATAGATGTGAAGGTGCTCTGGAAATTTAAAGGGGTTATACAAAGGTAAGAGATCATTGTTATTAGTGTTGTGTTTGCTTCGAAGATGCTGGAGTATTTCTTCTCAATCAATGATCCTGACATTACAAGGGCCAATTCTGTCAGGACAAGGAGAGCATTGAGCCTGGAGTCAGAAGGGCCAGAGTCCAGCGCAGCTGTACCGCTGATGAACCACCAACCACCAGCAAGCCCCTCAGCTCTCTGGCCTTGCGATGCCATCTCTGTAAATGGGGCCTAATCATAGGGCTGATGGAACATCACAGAGATGAAAGCGTCCAGTACTCAGGAGGCACTTAAAGCAGCTACTGTTTACTGAGCTCTGTTTACTTTGCTCTAGACACCATGCCAGCACTGTGTCTCCATTCTCTCACTAATCTTCACAAGAAACTACCAGGTAAGAACTGCTGTTTTCCAGTTACGAGGAAGACACGGAAGTGCCAAGAGGTCAGGCAGACTGCCCTAAGTGACAGGATTTCAGAGCCCAACACAAATCCAGTGATTCCAGTCCCGGGCTCTGTTCACTCGCTACCATGTTTTCCTCAATATTGGTTGAATCCCGAGTAGGTTATCCATCCTTTGACGGCAGGTACTGTTTGTTCTTCCTGAACCCTCATCGCAGAGCATCTGCTCCTGTGCTGGCTGCCAGTACAATTTACTGAAATTGAAATGTTACAGCTCTGTGAGAAGGGCCCTGCTGGCCAGGCCAGGGCTCTCTGACAGCTGTTTGGTGAGCTCCACATGACTCCCCGATCCAGGTGGGATGACTTCTGCATGAGGGGGCCTGGGAGGCCCTTGCACATGCAACTTCCAGGGGCGACAGATCAGCTCACTGTGCCCATCGCTGACCTGTAAAGAGGGAACCACCTCTGGTACACTCTAGGTGGCCAGACAAGTGTCTGAGATACTGGGACACCATCCAGCCCTGCTACAGGAGTGCAGTTTTAGCTTATCTCAAAGTGTCAAGAAAATAACTTTAGAAGTAACATTTGAGGGCATGGCTATCCTGCTTTGTAAATCTTGGCATGTTTTCGAAAGCTTGACGTAAAGACTACATTATATAAAACACTGTACCACTAGCAACTTCCAGGCAAAAATGGCTAAAGCATAAACAATGAAAAATGCACCCAGCATTTCAAATTAAGGCTTCCGAACATCATATCTCTTCATTTTTTTTTTTTTTGAGAGTTGACCATCAGGTAGGTATATTGGGGGAGGGAGAGATGGAGGCACCTTCATGAGTGCCTCCCATGGGCAGCAGCCTCTGAAACTTGCTGGGGGTTTAGGGGAAGCAGGGAGTTCATGGGGCTCCTCCAGCAAAGATGAGCTCCAGGGCTGCCGGGATGTCCACACCGGTGGCCTGCAGGGCCCGCAGGCTCAGCTCATTGTCCTGGATGCCCATGTCACATAGCTGCTGTAGCTGGGGCTGCCACTGGCTCTGAAGGCTGGGCTGCCCAGAGGCCTGAAGGGCATGCTGTAGAGCTTGGCTGAAGAGATCACTGGTGATGGGTGTCCCTGACTGGGTGCCAGGAGTCGGTGTGTGAGAGCTGCTCTCTGGAGTGCTGGCCAGGGCCAGGGCGGTGGCCAGCTCACTCTGGGTGATGGGCCGGGGCCCAGCAGCTCCACTGTACCCCAGGGAGGCTGGGCGGGAGCTGGGGGTACTGCTAGAGGGTGTGGACCTGGTGTTTGGGTGAAAGTCGTCCTCATCATCCGAGAGCCCTTCAAACAGGAAGCCACCTGTCATATCCCGGTATGAGCTGGAGGGCATGCTCCGGGAAGAGGAGTCAGTTCCTGGCATCGGGGCACTGCCTGCTACTGAGTGCAGAACCAGGACAATGGCATTGACGAGGGCTGGGTGAGCAGGCACCAACGTATCAAGCATATTGGGATCAGCGAAGACAGAGAAGAGGTCCTTGTCCTGGAGAACCCCAAGAGCAATGGGGTCACTGCTGAGGCCTGGGGTGGCCATAATGATCTGATCCAGAGATTCCTTATTGCTGAGCATCTTAAAGACCGCTTCCCTGTAAGAGGAGCTGCTGTGCAGGGCAGTGTGCAGCACCCGGAACTCTCTCATGGCAGCCACTTTGTCCACAGGTTCTGGTTTCTGATCAGGTTCGGGCCAGGACTTTTGCAGAACATGGACAGTGGACCCAGGTTGAATGCCATAGAAGTCAAGTGTCTGGTCATCTTTTGCCTTCCGACCACAGTAGATCAGATCAATCAGCTCAGGGTCTGGAACAGACTCCTGGAGTTTGCCAGCAATAAGCTGCTTCAGAAATGAAATACTATAGCCCCCAAGCGAGTATTCTCCCAGTTCTGTCTCTGGCAACCGAAGAATAGACTTTGGAGCAAGTGGCTGGTCAGCCAGCTTCACCGCCAGGTGCCAGTCTGAGAGAGACATCCTCTCTCTTTCGCGCTCTCTCTTTCTCCCCGTCCCGCGGAAGGAACCCGGCCGCACTGCCATATCTCTTCATTCTTAAAGACAGGTGCACTGGGCTTGATTTGATGTGATGCCCAAATACAATGAAACTGTAATTTAGGGAGCTCAAGTTATGTTTGAATCAATGATAAATTAATACTATTGTTAATTTTCTTTTGGATGCCTTCTTCACATGCCAGAGATAATAATGTTCTGGTCTTCAATTAAATGAAAGATGGGATTAAATAATTCCCTGGGGAGCTAATTGGTAGATTTGGTGAAGCTGCTTTTCTCATGCAACCATATAGCCTCATGCTCTCTTCCTTGGGTATTTTCTTTGACACAAGTCTTTTTGTGCATTTGTCACTCTATGCAAGTGCTTAGCTCAGAATTGCTTCCTTTGGGGTATATGTAGTACTGCAGGAGAAGGATTGTTGCTGTGCCATGCAAAATCCAAGGAAGGACCCATGAATGAGCGGGACACAACCAAATTGTGTTGACAAGCATGGGAGGCTGGCAGATGGAGCCACTTACCAACTTGGCACCATGCTCTGAATCAAACCCAAGCCCTGCCTCTATTTTGATTAGTTAAAATTTTCAAGGACTGTTTGCCAGGTCAAAGCACAGTATGGATCAGAATTTATGTCCCATGGTGTCTCCAGCCTCTAGCATGAAATACCCCTCAACTTTATTGGCTTTGGTCTCAGCCTGCTCACATAGGATCTTAGGCTCCTGCAAAGTTGCCCCTGAAAGTACGCAGAGGAGGCCCCCGTTTTCATGAACTGGATAGTGGGTGCAGCCATCATGATTGACATGTGGGCCATGTTCTGCCTCTCTCCTACTCCCATTCTCCTGAAAGTAAGAGTGGCTGGCATGGCTGGAGTGAGCCCCCAATGCCACTCTTCCCCTGCACTACCACAGCCACTGGTTTCAGATGTTCTACAGTACAAGGTGCTGTGTTTCCAGAATACGTATAATGAACATTGCGGTCCCCCACAGTGAGTCCTACTTTGTCATAGGGACACACATGCCTGCTGATCATATTCTTAGACTCCTAGTCTTTCATGCCAGACAGTGTCTTCAGCCTTCGTCTGCTGCCGTCTCAACCCTGCCCCTGGTCCAGAAACCCGACTCAAATTTCCCTCAGCCACACTCAGGGCTCCAGTGCAATTCACATCTTGCAAAATGACTCCTCTCACCAGCCCACCAGCTCACCAGCTCACCAGAGAGGCCTTGACAAGTTTACTCTCACTGAGGGATCAAGGAAAAATGCTCACACCAGGACTAATTTTATGCTGACAGTTTTGTTTTTTAAATATGAGGGAATAAATTCGTAAATAAATAAATGAATAAACAAGATAGCTTTTCCTTACAGTAGAAAGTCAACAAATAGATGTAAAAGGAATGATATAAAAAAAAACCCAGCATTTGACAACCATCATCATTATCATACATTCAGGCCAGAACCATCAATGGATGCTAAAACTAGTGAGTAAAATTTGAAGGAACACATATGTAATCTCACAGTACCTTCCCACAAGATGCTTATTAATTATAAAGTAACTTTGCAAAGTAAAATAACATAATTATTTTAGAAAGTAATATTACCATGGAGAAACTTGGCTGATACTACCTGTCAATGAAAAGAGTCGAACTCTGTAAAATATTTGAAGAGATTTATTCTGAGCCAAATATGAGTTACTATGGCCCGTGACATGATCCTCAGGAGGTCCTGAGAACATGTGCCCAAGGTGGTCAGGGTCCAGCTTGGTTTTACATATTTTAGGGAGGCATGAGACATCAATCAAATACATTTAAGAAATACATTGGCTTGGTTCAGAAAGGCGGGACAACTCAAAGCCGGGGGCTTCCAGGCTATTGGTAAATTTAAACATTTTCTGGTTGACAATCGGTTGAGTTTATCTGAAGACCTGGGATTAATGGAAAAGAATGTTCAGGTTAAGATAAAGGATTGTGGCAACCAAGTTTTACTGTGCAGAGGAATATCTCAGCAGACTCCAGAGACAGAGAGAGCAGGTTGTAAAATGTTTATTTTCAGACCTAAAAGGGTGCCTGGCTCTTAGTTGATTATCTCCTGAATCAGGAAGGAAAGGAAGGAAAACAAAGGGTGGAGGGGATTCTCTATAGAATGTGGATTTTTCCCACAAGAGGCTTTGCAGGGCAATTTCAAGGCATGGCAAGGAGATATATTTTGGGGTTAAATATTTTCTTCCTTGTCTCATAATGTTATGCCAGAGTCAGATTGAAAAGCAAGTCACAATATACAGGGTCAAATAAAACCCATCTGATGAGAATCCATGGTTTGCAGGGCATGACTCCCTAGATCCCTTAGAGAGGAATTTGGGCAAGATAAAAAATCAGAGCTTAGTCCTCACACCTTAACCAAAGGATCAAAATTCACATTACTAGTAATGAGACAAGGGTTCAGCAGGTGCCTCCTGATAAGCCGCACTGAGAGGAACTCAACACCACTTCTACAGCATTGCCACCCAAAGCACACAACCCAAATGCAATCCAAGGAAACATTGGACAAACCCTAATTAAGGGACATTCTACAAAATAACTGGCTAGTACTATGAAGAAAAGTCAACATCATTGATATGAAGAGAGACTCAAGAACAGTTCCATATTAAAGAAGACTAAAGAGATGTAACAATTGAATACATAGTCCAGGTTTTCTTTTGCTATAAAGGAAATTATCAGAAAAAATTGGTGAAATTTGAATAAAGTCTATAGATTGGAAAATAACATTACAGCAATCTTATCAGTCATTACATCAATAATCAATAGATATGGTGAGAGGGAAAAGGATAAGACAAATGTAGTAAAATGTTAGCATTTGAGGCATTTGAGTAAAATATTTTCTACTATTTTTGTAACTTCTCTATAAACTGACAATTTATGTCAAAACTAAATTTAAAAAAATAATCTGGGCTATTCTTTGAGTTATCTAAAGACATGTATATGTATTTCCAAACCAGGTTTGGGGGCTGGGAATGTTTGCTACTTTTCAAGCAATGGCCAAGTCTGGTCTTCTTGGACATGAGAACACTGCTGGCTTCTGAGACCTTTGTAAGCCACATCACCATGTGACCTGAATTTGAGCCAGTTCTAAACCTTTTCTGGTTGTTTCAAAATAGCTTAGGAAGAAATTGGTGATGATGGGGAATGGTGGCGAGGAGCGGCTGCATTTCTAACAGAACACATGCCCTATACACCCCTGCCCAGTCACCCCATAGGATAGTCTTGGCTTCTGAGAGGGAGAAATCAGAAAGTCAAGGACCATGTGCTCCTGTCTCTAAGCCTGTTCAGTGATGGCTGAGCCAGAGACTCAAGCCTTAGGAGCTGACTTGTTATGGCCCTAAAAATAATTCAGAAGTAGCCTGAAGCTACTGACTCATCAGACACCCTGAGGGCTCTCTTGCTGGCATTAGGAAACTCTGAGAAATCTAATTAAACTTTTATTCAACCCTCTCTCTGAGAGCACAGACTAGTGGAGAGTAAGTGACAATGGTCTGATTCAGCTTGGGTATCTCCTGAAGGTGGGGGGCGGAGACAGCCTCCAATCCCAGTGAGAGAGCGTGGGCAGTGGGAAGACCCTGCAACGTGGTCTCCCGGAGGCTGGATCCCAAGAAGAACAGGCTCCTTTTTCCACTTCATGTCAGGGCCAAGTGTTCCATGTCCATGCATTTTCTCTGAGCCTGCTTAGTTACTGGTGAATCAAATAAATAAAATCAAGACAATATTTAATATTCATTGAGTACTTATTGTGTGCCCATCACTGTGTTAACCACCCTAATAGACAATCTCATTTAATCCTATGCAGAAGGTGTTATTCGTTTCATTTTAGAGTCAAGGGTACTGAAGCTAAGAGAGGTAAAGCAATTTATCAAGCCTCCTTTGAGAGAGTGGAGGAGCAACTAAGTTTACCATTAAACAGGGAAGTCAAGTATAAATAACCACATGAAATATGAAATAGAAATGAAAGAGCCATCTTAGAAAAGGCTGTCTTCATGGACTTTTCATCAATGACCTCATCCAATCTCAAGGCTCCAAACATCTCCTCCATGAGGGGATCCTTAGATCTCTAGCTCTTGGTCCAGTCTCTCTCTTGAGCTACATAAACTCCTTATTTTTAGCTGTGGGCCTGACCTTTCCTCTAGGCAGCTCTGTCTGGATCTTACATTCAGCCTGGCCAAAACTGAGCTCATGTCATTTCTCTCTTCTTCCCAAACGAACCCCACATTCGATGTTTCTATTTCTGGCCCAATGACACCATTCTCCTAAGGACTAAGGTTTGAAATCTTGAGTTTTTTCATTCCTGTTCCATTATATGCTGCCTAATATACTTTTTTTTTAATCCTTTTACTTCCTTTTCCATGCCTTCCCCATTCTACCACCACCCAACCCTACCCCACCTGCCCGCACATCTATCTAAGGAAACTTGGGCTCTCTTAGCAGAGAAATATGATATAAATCCTTCTTTATCCATCCCTGAGGGCACATGCTACAAAACTGGCCCAGAATAATATTTTGAAAGTTGGTGAATCAGAGAACAAAAAGGTCAAATCCTGGACACTCTGTGTAGATCTGATTTTTAATGGCTCATATGATACTTTTATTTCCAAAAAAAATGAGATGGAGGATACTCAGAGTTTTTAAAAATAATATTTCCTTAGAATCTACCATGAGCTGAGCCTTGTGCTAGTATCTTTCATACACATTATCTAATTTAATTCTTATAAAAACTTTGCAAGATAGGTAGTAAAAAGCTTGCTGTAGACAAGTTCAAAATCAAGCTCATTTTGAGAAGCTAAATAACATGCTCAACTCACACAGCTAGTAAGTTCACATCTCCTTATGCAGTCTTTCCCTAAGTGATTTCCTCCAGATTTAAAACCCATCCATAAACTGCTCAGATTCAGATCTACAGTTCTGTGTTCCAGACTCCACAAAAGCACCTCCTCACATCTCCAATTAGAGGACTGATCCACCCAGATGTCTTTACATGTCCAAAACATAAGCCTTGACTTTTCCCTCCTCACTGAAATAGGTCCTTCCTTCTCCCCATATTTCCCACCCAGTCAGTGACATCATCGTTGCTTGGGCCAAAAACCTAGAAGTCATCCTCGATTTGCCTCTTTCCTCCCTCATGCACATTTAGATAGTTTGGCAAGGCTTTTGGGCTTTATTTCCAAAGTAGGCCTTTTGTCCAAATACCTCTCTTCATCTCCACAGTCAA
Organism: Macaca thibetana thibetana; assembly: GCF_024542745.1. Lineage (NCBI taxonomy): Eukaryota > Metazoa > Chordata > Mammalia > Primates > Cercopithecidae > Macaca > Macaca thibetana. The sequence continues at coordinate 139,580,975 of NC_065578.1, read as the reverse complement.
AACCCTAAACCAAGCCCCTGCTGTCTCTGGGCTAGTTGACTCCAGCGGTCTTCCAACCCTGCCTGCCTCCACTCCTGCCACCCACCTTCCCACTCCATAGCACATCCTCCCCACAGCAGTGTGAGTGATCTGTTGACAGCAGAGATTAGGTCATGTTGTGCTCCTGCTTAAAGCCCTCCCTGACGTCCCATCACCATGGCCTCCAAGGCCTGCCGAATTTCCTGCCTCATCTGCACCACTCCCTCCTCTGCCTTCCAACCCCTGGCAACTGCTGATCTTTTTGAAAGCTGATGAATCAGATCAATTTGCCTTCTCCAGAATGTCATAGAGTTGAAATTATGCAGTATGTAGCCTTTTCGGATTAGCTTATTTCACTTCGAAATATGCATTTAAGGGTCCTCCTTGTCCTTTCATGGCTTAATAGCAAGTTCCTAGGGATACATAGCTTTATTCTACCCTTTGCAGTCAGTTCGACCCCAGGCAAGGTAAGCTAAGGTGGATGGTGGGGAATAAGCAAGGGTCTGAGGTCTGCTATAGTGCTCCACAGTCAGTCCCATCTCGAATGATCCAAGCTTCCATGGCAGGGTGGATATTGCGACACGGATCCAAACCCCCGATTTCACCCTGCTGTAGATGCTACTGTCTGCCTTCTCAACAGGTATTCCCTTCTTCCTAAGATGCCAAATTTTATCCAAGGATAAAATTTATCTCCCCTCTTCAGCTTGCCATGTCCTTTGTGGAAGGCACATCCCCAATCCCAAAGGTCCATACGAGTCTTAGCCAATCATAGTGGTCCCATTCCCCTTGACTGTGTCTGGTATAGGCATGACCAGGGCTTGCATCTCTGGCCAAAGACACATCATGGGAAATATGTGGGGCTTATGTGAAAAATCCCTTCACTTGCCCACAAAAAGACACAAGGAAGGACAGTTTCTCTTCTTCCACAGAAATAGTGCGTCATTGTGTCTGGGTGTGACACATGGAACTAGGGCAGTTATCTTGACCTAAGAATAAAGCTCACCTGTGGAAGAGGGCAGAGCAGAAGAAAGAAAAGAAACTGGAGCCATGCTGGCATACTAAGACACTGAGTTAGCTAATCCCTGAAGCCCTACCTCAAGGCTTTTTTTTTTTTTTTTTTTTAATGTGAGAAAATACACCGTGTTTCTTGTCCAAACCACTCTGAGCTGAAGTTTCTGTTCTTGCAGCCAAAAGCAGCCTCAAGGAGACATGCCCTGTTGAAGCTTCATCAATCCACTTCTTGGCTTAGCTTCAGCCATGTATTAGTCAATCTCAAAAGGTGCTCCAAGTCAAATTGTTGCTGCCTTTAGCAACAAGGTGATCTGCATTTGGATTTCCTTGTCTTGAACTGTTCTCACTACATGGAATCCTTCCAGATAGAGAAAGGCCATGTGCAATGAATAACAATTTTGATGTATCTATTGCACTTTGCATTTTATAGAATTTTCAATCTTTCCTTCAATAAACAGTTCTTAAGTATCTACTATCCTCCAAGCACAGGTAAGAATGATGCAGTAATGAACAAAACAGACAAGGTCACTGTCTTTATGAAGCTTATAAGGAAACAAGTACAAGATTGTGGTGAATGACAGGAAGGAAATCAATAGAACAAAGAAAGAGTAAATAAGGAACTGCGGTGGGGTGAATTCTTTAAATTAGATGGCCAGGGAAAGCCTCTCTGAGAAAATAATTTGTATTTTTCTGCTATAATTAAACATTTTTTATTATTGCAAAGTATACATAACATAAAATGTATCACTGTAACCATTTTTAAGCATACAGCTCAGTGCCATTAAGTACCTTCACTTTATTGAGCAACCATCACCACCATTCATTTCCAGAACTTTTTTATCATCCCAAACCGAAAATCAGTAACTGAAAATCAATAAATATTAACTCCCCATTCCCCCTTCCTTCCAGACTCTGAAACCACAATTCTACTTTTTTTCTCTATGAATTTGACTTCTTTAGATATCTCATATAAGTGGAATTACACAGTGTTTGTCTTTTTGTCACTGGCTTCCTTCACTTAGCATGACATCCTCAATGTTCATCCATGTTGTAGCATGCGTCAGAATTCCCTTCCTTTTTAAGGCAGAACAATATTCCATTGTATGTTTATACCACATTTTAAAACATCCAGTGTTTGTCAATGGACACTTGGGTTTGAGGAAGTGACATGTGAAATATGAGTTTAAAGGATGAGAAGACCCAGTCACAGGAACTGCTGAAAGGGGTGTTTCTTGGTAAATGGAACAGTGGTTTCTTGGCAGATGGAAAGATAAAGGGCTGGGCAACTCCTAAGCTTTCCTTAACACCCAATGCCAATGCCAGGACATTACTTTTCAAAGTCTTCTCTCCCTTTCCTGAGCAGTTTGTTATTTTCTGTCTTTGCTTCTAAGAAACTTTATCTGTATTTATTCCATCGCATTGTTGTCTCCTCTACCAGGCTGTGGTTGTATCTTAGCTGTTTTGTGTCGCTGTAACAGAATACCAGAGACTGGGTAATTTATAAGCAATAGAAATTGATTTGGCTTATGATTCTGGAGGCTGGGAAGTCCAAGAGCATGGCACAGCATCCCGTGAGGACCTTTGTGGTGCATCATTGTGTGGCAGAAAGTGAAAGGGCAAGACAGTGTGAGAGCAAGGGAGCAGGACGGAGCTGAACTTGTTCTTATAATAAGCCCAGTCTCTTGATAACTAACCTACTCCATCAATAACAACATCCATTCATGAGGGCTGTGCCCTCATGACCTAATCACCTCTTACTAAGTCCCACCTCCCAACACTGTTGCATTGAGGATTAAGTTCCCAACACATGAACTTTGGGAGATACATTCAAACCATAGCAAGTTCCATCACCCCTCCCCAGCAAACCTTTTTCTAGCAGGTGCAAACAAACTACAAAACTGGTGAATTAGAGCTGCCAACAAACTGCAAAAATGATGGATTTGAGTTTTTCCTTACCCTTAGTCCCATAAGGCAGAAGAGATCAGGAACAAGGTGAAATACCAAATGCAGGCAGCAAAGGAAAATAAGTAAAGGGCCTTCATCATCTGCTAGCTAAGCCCTGAATTTAGAACCATAGCTTCCAGGAGCTGGAAGGGATATTAAGGGATATTGGAGATCACCTAATACAATGCATTTGCTTGGTCCTGGGGTGAAATGTTTTATGCAAGCCCCCAGAACTGATATGATTGGTTGGAAGCAGAGAAGGTTCTCAGCAGTCCTGAGAGGTGCTTAAAGTGAGTTCTCAAATCCCCCTTTATATCCTCCCAATGCCCCCCAATAGCTGGACCACCTTATATTACTCCAGGATTGGATGCCAGGCTGATGGAACAAAGGGGTCTTGCAGAGCCCCACAACTCATACCAACAAGTGCTACAAACAGTCCCTGGGAGACATGATTTACTCTGGGCCTTTGCTGGGAGGGAGGAGGAGAACAGTTGTAAATGCCACTGTCCCGGAGATGACGGATCCCAGAAAGTGGGGCAGAGTTGGTCTTTCTCCAAAGGACCCCTCTCTGTAAGCAGAAATGGGCTGAGAGAGGGCAGCTGGTGTTGCCGAGGCCTCTGGTGCATTCTGGTGGTAGGTGGGTGGACAGAATCCTGGAAATGACTTGTCATAGCCCACTCTTGACTCATCCAAATGGGCCTGAAATTGCCAGGGCTGTGACTGTGCTTTGCATGAGCTTGCCCTCTGCAGCCCAAAATATCCTTCTCTGATTCTGTGCCATGAGTTGATTAACAGTCTCTCTTGGAATAATTCCCAGTCCCCTCAATCCTTTTCAGAATCTATTTTCTCACTTTACATGGGGCACCCTGTAAATGGGGACAGGATAATATAAAATAGTGCCAATGCTAGATTCTCAGAAAACAGCTAGATATTAGATCTGTACTTATTAAGCCCTCACATAGAAATAGGAAGACATTTGCCTTTAATTTATAGTTCATCAATCCAAAAATTATCCAGAACCTACCATGTGCTCAGAACTAAGAATTTTGGAGGAGAAAGTATAGCATGTATAGCCTGACATTATCCTGGCCCTTCACAGATTTATCAGCTTCCTTGAAATGACTAATATATGTGAAATAATGAGAAAAACATCAATGCTATGGTATGTGGCCCTGATTCTTTGTGCATAACTAATGGGCTGCCATCCACCCCTGAGAGGGACTTCCTTTCTAAGGGATAGGGCTCCCCTGGAATATTTTTGCAGGTTAACTAGGCACTGTTCTTCCAAACATGGCATTCCTTCCAAATGCTCTAACATATTGTTATATGAATAAATTTCATCCACAAGTGACACTCTATAATCCTTAGTGCAAACACCAAGTATGGACACTGTATATAAACTCTGAGGACTGGGAGAACATCTCAGTGACAGTTTATAACTTGACCCTGGAAAGCCAAGATGCCAATGCCCCTACCAGATGCCAGCTTGGGCCACTTTCACTCTTTCCTTTAAGACTTCCCAGTGTGCTGGTTCTGGGTCTCTCCAAACAACCGTGTGTTGCGGCTTCAGCAGGCATGATTGCCACTTGTTTCCTGGAGCTGGATCTTGTAAACTTCACACCCTTGTCCTCTGTGTTACAGAGAATGTCCTTTGCGTTTGTCCATCTGAATTGCCATCTCTTTGCAATGGCCACATGCCATTTTCCTCTTCCTCTCTTTTGCTCAAATCACAAGTTTTAGGGAAAAGAAAATTAGAAGCAATTCCTCTCTGAGAAATTTTACACTTGGCTAGTTCCTGCCCCATGTGATGGGATCAAGCCAAGTCACCAGGTTTGTCCAAAATATTACAAGTGCAAAGGAACCCAAAGGAGGGAGAAGTCACTGTGGGATGAAATGTGTTGAGAGGGAGGCATGGAGGAGGTATGAATGCTAATGGAAGGAATGAGGACCCCAGGAGGGTGAGGAACTGATGCAGACCTGCGCAGGCTAGGCGGGGCCAGCTGAGAGTGACACACTGGGCCAGAGGGGATGGGGTGACCAGAGGAGGTGAATAAAGTCCATTCAGCAGCTAAGAGTGATAGAATGGTTAATTTTGTGTGTCAACTTGACTGGCCTAAGGGATGCTCAGACAGATGATAGACATTATTTCTAGGTCTTTCTGGGAGAGAACCAGTGGGCCCTATAAAGGAGATTGCCCTCCCCAGTGTGAATGGGCACTATCCCATCCATTGAGGGCCTGAATAGAGCAAATAGTGGAGGAAGGGCAAGTTGTGTCTCCCTGTCCTTGAGCTGGGACATCTACCTTCTCCTGCCCCCAGACATCAAAGCTCTTGGTTCTGGGGCATTTGGACTCCAGGATATATGCCAGCAACCCCATCCACACCCCTTCCCTTCCCTGGTTCTCAGGCCTTTGTCCTCAGACTCAATTACACCACTGGTTTTCCTGGGCCTTCAGTTTGCAAATGGCATTTGACTTCCATAATCATGTGAGCCAATTCCCATCATGTATCTACTCTTATAGATAGCTATATATATCCTGTTGGCTGTGTTTCTCTGGAGAGCTCTGGCTAATACGAGTGAGCATCTACTATGTGCAGGCACTGAGCTGGGGCCTGAGAACACAGCAGGAGACAAGATGGACAAACCTCTCTGTCCACTATACCAAAATGTAATGGAGCGTATATTCTGGTGGGCAGAGACATGTAATAAATAGAATAATAAGTAAACTGTACATTATTCAGAACCTGATAAGTGCTATGGAGGAGAAAAAAGCAAGGAAGATGAAAGGGCAACCTTTTATCATATATATATGATGTTTATATGTATAGAAATATTTATGGTTACATGAGAAATATAATGGTTATATTTCTCAGGCCAACTGAGAAAGTGGCATTTGAGCAAAGATTTGAAGGAGTTGACAGAGTGTGCTATCTGAAGACCCAAAGGAGGACTGATCCAGGCAGATGAACTAGCAAGGGCAAAGGCCCTGAGGTAGGAGCTAAATCTGCATATCTTCAGAAGCAAGAAGAGGCTGGTTGATCAAGTTGATGAGGTAATGGGGAGACACTGTATATGGCCTGATAGGCCACTGAAAGGACTTTCTGTCTGGGTGCTGTGGCTCACCCCCATAATCCCAGCACTTTGGGAGGCTGAGGGGGGCAGATCTCATAAGGTCAGAAGTTTAAGACCAGTCTGGCCAATTGGTGAAACCCTGTCTCTAATAAAAATCCAAAAATTAGCCAGGCGTGGTGGTGCACGCCTGTAATCCTGGCTACTTGGGAGGCTGAGGCAGGAGAATCACTTGAACCCGGGAGGCAGAGGTTGCAGTGAGCCAAGGTCACACCACTGCACTCCAGCCTGGGTGACAGAATGAGACTCCATCTCAAATAATAACAATAATAATAAAATAAAAAGAAAGGACTTTTTTTGCCTTTTACTCTGAGTGACATGAGGAGAGCTTCAGCAGTCTCTCTCTGGCTACTGGGCTGCCACTAGGGAGGCAGCAGGAAGTCAGGTCAGGAGAGAATCTAAGTACCCAGGTAAATGAACATGATGGCAGGACCAGCAGGGTGGCTATGAAGTTGAGAAGTAGGGGAGGCTGAGCATGTTTTTAAGATGGTCTCAACAGGTTGACAGTTGCCTAGGATACAGCCTGGGATGTAAGAGAAAGAAAGCACTCAAGGAAGACTCCAGCATTTTCGGCCTAAATAGCTGGAAGAAAGGAGGTTGCATTAAAGGAGGTGGTTGGTTGGTGGGGTGGGGGGAGGACTTGGCAAGGAAAGGGGGGTTTCAAGTGTAAAGACTCTGGATTTTGCCCTGTAGGCAACAGAAAGGATTTAGACTCCTGAGCAGATGAATTCGTGTTTGTGATTGCATTAGTGTTGTAGAAAGGCAAATCTGGCCTTTATACAAGAGGGACTGCAGCAGAGAAAGAAAATAGACAGAAAGACAAGCTTGGAAACTCTGTCTTAATCTAGACATGAAGTGGTAGTCATGGGAATGGAAACTGGAAAAATCTAACTCTAATGCAAACGTGCAATGGAGTCACATTTGGGATTTAGTAAAAATGCATTCAACCCTCCTATACCCCCTAGGAAGCCCTACGGCCTCCTTGGCATCTCTATGATTGCAAAGGCTTATGTGTGCACAGCCATTTCTCATGCCGTTTGTTTGAACTCATGCTCTCACTCTGTCTCACTTCTCGTTTGTTTGTTTGTTTGTTTGTTTGTTTGTTTGTGATGGAGTCTCATTCCGTCACCCAGGCTGGAGTGCAGTGGCACAGTCTTGGTTCACTGCAACCTCTGCCTCCTGGGTTCAAGTAATTCTCCCACCTCAGCCTCCCAAGTAGCTGGGATCACAGGTGCACACCACCACACTTAGCTAAGGTGTTTTTTTTTTTGTATTTTTTGGTTTCACCATGTTGTCCAGGCTGTTCTCAAATTCTGACCTCAAGTGATCTTCCCACCTTGGCTTCCCAAAGTGTTGGGATTACAGGCGTGAGCCACTGCACCTGGCCTATTTCTTGGAGCTGGTTTCTTCTCTCTGACTCAAGTGGAACATATCCAGAAGTTGCCTTGGCCACTTCCACATGTCTACCACTGGCTACAACTGGGGCAAAAATTCATCTTTAGTTGCAAAGGGGACTGGGATTTGCCATCTTTCTTCTGGGAAATCCTGTGCCCAAATTTGGGGATTTCTTTTCTTCTTCTTTTTTTTTTTTTTTTTAAATAGAGGAATAAGAGAAGTGGGGACTGGGGAATAAGGCCCCCTCCTTTCAGCTGTCTCACCTCTCAGGACTTTCACTCCCCAGCCTACTCCAGCCGTACCCGGAGGGCCTTGTTTTCCAACCAGACACACCCCTTTAAAAAATATTAATAATAATTTTAATTAATTAATTAATTTAATTAATTTATTTTTTTACTGCTTCTTGTGGAGCAGGATTACCCTATAGGCAGTGTGCCCAGAGTATCCCAGACATACCCTTAAATTGAACTTCTAAACAATACTGTTCTCTCCCTGAGAAGGGCTCTATGCCAGCCTCTTAAAGTAATGCTTTTTCTTCCAACCCACAGAAGAATGACAATTTGAAGAAATGACATTTTAATGACAGGACTTGGTGATGATGAAGAGAGAAAATTTAGATTTCTGTCTTTGGGAGCTGGAAAAATTGGAGCTGCATTATTAGAAATAATGTAATTAGGAAGCAAGGAAGAGTATAAATAAAAATAGATGGCAGGGGTCGGGTGCAGTGGCTCACGCTTGTAATCCCAGCACTTTGGGAGGCTGAGATGGGAGGATCACTTGAGGCCAGGAGTTCAAGGCCAGCTTGATCAACAGAGTGAGAGCCCATCTTTATTTTACATAGAGAGAGATATATACATAAAATGTATATCATAAAATGTATATAAAATGAATAGATAGATAGATAGATAGATAGATAGATAGATAGATAGATAGATAGATAGATAGTGGGGAGGTGGGACAGGGATGGGAAGAGAATGTATTTTAGGAGGAAATGATTATGTGAGGTTTGGACATGATACATTAGAGGTAAGGGTGGGCATTAAGGTAAAAATGTACTCTAGGCTCTTGAAAACATGGAAAACATGTCTGGTTATAAAGTCAGGCTGAAGAATGGACATCATCTCTGTGTGCCTCAGTTTTCTCATCTGTAAAGTCGGGGTAGTAATCGAACTTTCAAAAAATTAATTAATTAAAAAAAATTTTTTTAGAGACAAGGTCTTGCTCTGTCGCCCAAGCTGGAGTTCAGTGGTGCTATCATGGCTCACTGCAGCTTCAAACTCCTGGGCTCAAGGGATCCTCCTACTTCAGCCTCCCCAAAAGCTGGGACTACAGGTGTGGGCCACCACTTCTGACCTAATGGAACCTATTAAATGACACAGAGCATGTGTTAATGATGTAGACACACAGAATAGAAACAGCATATTAGAAACATATTATAAACTGCAGCAGCCAAGATCACAGGGGATAAAGAAAGACATGCATGGGTACGAAGTGAAGGCAAGGGCAGGATTGGACCCTCAGTGGCCACCAAAACACAGGGACTAGGTTGGAGGGAGCCACAGAGAGACAAGGCTGGGAATCTGCTCAGGTCTGTGGGAGAGGGGAACCAACCCAGGTGGGACCCTGGGGCTCCCACCACGGCAACCTCATCTCTAAGGGCAGCAAGTCCCAAGAGAAGGTTAGATGTGCTGAGCACAGGCCCAGCTCATGAACAAGTCCTCTCTACACCTCTAACATTCTCGATTCTATGAGCAGGATAATTTTGAGGGCTGGCCTGCTAATCTCAGAGAAGCATGTGCTCTTGTGGGCATTTCGGTGCCATTTTCATGTAAATGTGCCACAGGGAAGTACATTCAGAATTGATTGGTGCTTTCTGCCTATGTTGGTATCCCCAGCTCATTCCCTTCACAATTTTCTCATCACGTAGGGACTTAAGGGATATGATGAAGCAACCTGGCCAAAGAGCCCTATTATTTGTTTTCCTCTCTTTGGTATTTTAGGGGTGATGACTAAGAATCTGTCATATTGTTTACAGTAAAATGCCACACATACAATCCCTTTGACATTCACATCTGGACTTAAATACCATGAAACACGCATGCCCTCCTTAAAGGATTGCTTCTCTGAAAGCATGTAATTCATCGTTATCTCTACATGACCAGGTGTAATTTGCGGGAGCAGAAGATTCATTTTCCTATTTAAAACAATGAAGGGGGTTGAGATCCTGATTTGTATGGTAGCTGCTTTAGGCTGTCAGCTCTAGATATTTTCATCTTTGATCTAGGCTGGTGTCTGTTTCAGAGCAAAAACAGCCAGGAGCAGTCGGAAAGATAAGCACACACCAAGCGGGAACTTTTGCCAAGAGGGAAAATCTTATCTAACCTCAGTGGCACAAAGATGTGCTTGTCCCTTAGCCCAAGAAGAGTCTTGAGGTCAAGGAGGAAGGTGGAAATGGCCTGGAGGTCACACAGCCCTTGCCTCTGTCATAACAATGGGTCGTACTATCAAAGAGTTGTTTGGGATTGTGTTAGTCCAGGTCCTCTGGGAAGCAGATGGCAAGAGATTTACTGGGGGAAATGTCAGAAGTATAAAGAGGAAGAAGCAGGAGAAGGGAGGAAAGCCTTCAGACTGTGATGGCAGCCTGAGCCCTGTAGAGGAGAGAGAGAAGGAAGGATGATTGATTGGGCTGGAAGAGTTGCAGAAGTTAGTGCTGTTCTAAGAAAGATTAGACCAGGCCCATGAGGAATCTCCCAAATCAAAGTGGCTCCTCAAAGGAGGCCCCCATCCTGCAGGAATGGATCTGTTTTAGCACCTCCACCTTGCTCAGTCATTGAGTGGGACCAGCCTGGGGGAAGCCCAGCCTCGGTGCCAGTACAGCGATGGGCCCAGCTGCAGCACCAGTCGGCCTCACTCCAGGCGGTGGAAGATCCAAGTGGCACATTCTCAGGCTGCCCCAAGGACGATTTGCAAGACGTCATGTCTAAAAAGCCTGATAAAGATCCTTGTGAAAATGTTCATGACTCAGTTACCAATAGCAATGAATTCTACTCAAACTGACCACCTCTCATTTAAAGGGTTCTGAAAGTCAAGGGATGAAAGTGGGGATCCTTACATGTGGGGACTGAGCAGAGAATGAATCTGGCTCTAGGTTTTGAGCTGTGTCCTGCCCTATGAACTGTTCTTATGACACCACTCCTGACACCAAATGGTTGGGATTTTACCAACTAATTCTCTGACTCTTCAGACACTAACTGGGTGTCTTACATTTCAATTCAGTTCTGACACTAACCACCTGGAGTTAGTGCAGACCCCACAGGTTCTGGAGCTCAGTTCCACAAGACTGCCCTTCAACTTCAGGCAGCCACAAGTCCTGGGCCTCTCATACTCTTGACAAACTGGCTATAAAGTTGGAAGTTCCCATGACTCCCCCTCAGGTCCAATAATTTGCTAAAATGGCTCGCAAAACTCAAGGAAACATTTTACTTACGTTATAAAGGATGTAGCTCAGGAACAGCCAACTGGAGAAGATGTGTAGGGCAAGAGATGGGGATGGGGGTGCATTGAGCTTCCATGCCCACTCTGGTGCTCCACTCTCCCAGCACCTCTGTATGTTTACCAACCTGGAAGTTCTTGTAACCCTATCATTTAGGGGTTTTTAGTGGAGGTTTCATCACATAGGCATGATTAATGAAATCATTGGCCATTGATGATGAGCTCAATCTCCCAAACGCCCCCTTCCCAGGATGCTGGGGTTGTGGCTGAGAGTTCCCATCCTCTAACCATGGCTTGGTCTTTCTGGTGACAAGCCCCCAGCCTGAAGTTATCAAGGGACCCAACAACGGTGGTCTCATTAGAACAAAAAGACACTGTTATCATGCAGAAAATCCCAAGGGATTTAAGAGCTCTGGTGCCAGGAACCAGAGACAAAGAACAAAGTCATATTTTTTTTATTATATCACACACATACTGTCAGTGTGTCACTGAGTTTATTGTAGTAATAATAGTAATAATAATCACTACAACCTCTACAAAGGACAGAACCGGGTTCTCGTGCTTGCTAGGAGTGATGCTTACCATAAAAAGCCACAGCAGAATTTTCTTACTCTCATGTATAATTTCCAAATCCTTCCAAATGAGGATAACAGCCTGTGCCCTAGGCGTCCTTTAATAAGAGAGGGACAGGGCAGCTGGTCAGGAGGGGAAGGAAGGCTCACTGGCCAGAGAGGCACATAGGAGAAGCTGACACAGTGTGCAAAACCAGCAACTGACAACCGAGGGACTCAAGGACCTCCATGACCTGCCCACCCTTCTGTCCCACACACTCTGTGGATAGCTTCCTCCAAGATTTCACCCAGGCAGCCTCCCTCCACTCTCTTCCCATCTCTCCCCTACTGCCCCAGACCTGCACTGGCTTTCTTTCTGAGGAAGCCTCTGGTAGGGAGAGGACAACTTAAGGTTTGCAGGTTTACTATATATTAATTTGACCAATTAATTGCTATTTAGCCTTTTGTATCTGCCAGGATCCTTTTAAACACAAACTGGCTAATTCTTACATCTCTTTGGTTTTTCCTCTGGGCGTAGGCTCATGCTATGAACCTATTAGATGCTCTGTGCATACTTATTGACCAGTTTGTTAATTCTATGAATGAATACTATCCAAATAGCGGTAAAAGCCCTTGCAGCACAGTGATTGCATCACAGAACCCAGTGCTGGTTACAGATTGCCTTTATCTAGAAGGCTTCAGTTATGAAAATTTTGTCTTCCAACTGGACCAGAAGGAACTTAAGGTCAGGAAGACGTGCAGATTGACCCACCGTCTTTTTTCCTGCAACTCTAGAAACCAAAAAGCTCTGAGAATGAATGTGGTTTTGTTCAAAGTTTGAGGTGAACTCCCATGGCGGTAAAACATGACCTGAACTGATGTGAGACTATAGTCTTTGTTTATCCTCCTAGAATGAATATTCATACATTCCACTGCAAATATTAGTTTGTTGCTTGCAGAGTGCTGGCCCAGACCCCACTTGTGGCATTAAGTAATGTATAGTAGGGGAGCTGAATTACCTTTTGCTATGGTCTGAATGTCCCCCAACATTCATGTGTTGAACTTAATTGCCAGTGTGACAATATGAAGAGATGGGGCCTTTAGGAGGTGATTAAGTGATGCAGGCAGAGCCCTGATAAAAATAAAAACTCGAGGGAACTAGCAAGCCCCTTTGCCCTTCAGGCTTTCCTCAAGTGAGGATGCAGCAACAAGGCACCATCATGGAAGCAGAGACCCCTCAACAAGCATCCAACCTGCCTGCATCTTTCTCTTGGACATCCCAGCCTCCAGAACTGTAAGAAATAAATTCCAAATCTTTATAAGTTACCCAGGCTGTGGTGTTTGTTATGGCAGCAGGAACAAACTAAGGTACCTTTCTAAATCTGAAAAATTCTGACTTAGAAACACGTCTGGCTCTAGGGATTTTGCATAAAAGGTTGTAGTCCTGAATTCTGCATCAATCAATATAGTCACAGATGCAAGTAACTGATAGTCCCACTCAAATTGGCTTAAATAATAAAAAGAATGCATTGATTCACACAACTAAAAAGTCTATAAATTGCATGGCTTTCAGGCATGGTTTAATCCAGAGGTTCAAAGTTATTGAAGCCCTACATCCTCTGTCTCCAATATTCTTGCCTTTACCCTCCTTTGTCTTTTGGCTTTATCCTAGATTGTCTTTACAAATTGTAGCCAAAATGATTGCAGTAGTTCCACACCTTGCAGGGGTGCCCCACGTGGCTCAGAGGAAGAAAGAACATCTTTGTCCTGGCACTCCAAGAAAAAGGTCCCATGGCCATACCCGAATGGCCACACTAGATGTGTTGGGGTGGGGTGGGGGGTAAATTGGGCTGATTAGCTTTGCCTAAGACAAGCATGCTACTTCTAGGGCTAGGGCAAAATTAGTTGACCTGAAACCACATGGATCTCCAAACAAAAACCAGGAATGATAGGGAAGCGGAAGGAAAAATGAATATTGTGGAGGTAACAACCACCTCATAGCCTTTTCCTCTGTAGTCAACACACTCCTGAGCATATTAAAGACACTTAATGTAAACTGGCCTGTGTTCAACTCAAACCTGATCCCCAACGGTCAACAAGGATTCTGTTTTCTTTATATTATTAGCTTCCTTTCTTTTCTTTCTTTCTTTCTTTCTTTCTTTCTTTCTTTCTTTCTTTCTTTCTTTCTTTCTATATTCCTCTTCCTCCTTCCTTCCTTCCTTCTTTCTTCCTTCTTTCTTTCTTTTCTTTTTTCTTTCTTCTTTCTTTCTTTCTTTCTTTCTTTCTTTCTTTCTTTCCTTCCCTTCCTTCCTTCCTTCTTTCTTTCTTTTTCTTTCTTTCTTTCTTTTTTCTTTCTTTCTTTCTTTCTTTCTTTCTTTCTTTCTTTCTTTCTCTTTCTTCCTTTCTTTCTTTCCTTCCTTCCTTCCTTCCTTCCTTCCTTCCTTCCTTCCTTCCTTCCTTCAGACAGAGTCTTGCTCTGTCTTCATCCAGGCTGGAGTGCAATGCCACGATCATAGCTCACTGCAGCCTCCAACTCCTGGGCTCAAGTAATCCTCCTGCCTCAGCCTCCCAAAGCATTGGGATTACACGCATGAGCCACCGTGTCTGGCCTCTTTGTATCATTAGCTTTCTACTCTCCTTTATGATCCTATGCAGCTTCCCAGGTGCTTATCTTACAGTATTTATTTTATTTATTATATTCTACCTTGTATCAGTCATTTGTGTAAATATAATCTACCTTATTGAACTCTAAGCTCCTTTAGGTGGGGTCTAGCTTTAGGTGGGGTTCTAGCTTGGTTCCATGCTTAGTATATGTCTTGCAATGACAAACATTCAATGAGTGTTGGTTGAACCAAGTCTATTCCCCACCTCAGATCAAGGTATTAGCAATGTAAAGAACTCAGCAAAGCAGGGAGGGTGGGGTACAGACGGATGGAGAGAGAATGATGCTGTCTTTACATGTTTTTCTTTGGAAACCTACCTAAAAGCTCCATACATATTACACTAAGGTAAAGTGATTCGAGGAGCAAGAAACAGAAAACCTAGATTGAACTGCCTTGAATAATAAAGATGACGTATTAGTTCACAAACTGGAAACTTTTGAGCCAGGGCAAGCTTTGGACCCAGCAGCTCAAGATTGTGAACATAAACCCAGTTATTTTCCTTTCTCCAAGACTAACTTCCTCATGGTCGCCAAATGGCTGCAAGCAGTTCCAGGCATCTCATTTACACACCACACTGTCTAGAACACATGCACTGCTTGAATGAAAAGGTGGCCAGGGGAGGGGGAAGCCAGACAAAACTTATCTTTGGAAACAGGGATGGGTCAGCTTCTCACTAAGAATTGCATGATGTGTTCGTTTGCTAGTGCTGTCTTAACGAAGTACCACAACCTGGGTGTCTTAAACAACAGAAATTGATCGCCTTGTACTTCTGGAGGCTTGAAGTTCAAAATCAAGGTTTCCACAGGATTGGTTCCTTCTGAGGGCTGTGAGGGGAGGATCTGCTCCAGACCCCTCTCTCTCTGGCTTTTAGATGGTCATCTTCTCCCTGTGCCTCTTCACAGTGTCTTTTTTCTATGCATGACTGTCACCGTGTCCAAATTTTCCCTTCTATAAGGACATCAGTCATATTGGATTGGGGGCTTGCCCTACTCCAGTATGGCCTCATTGCAACTTAATTAGCTACATATACAATGACCTTATTTCCAAATAAGGTATAGAGGTACCGAGGTTAGGTCTTCATTATACGAACGTGTTGGGGGTGGAGGGGAACATTTCAACCTCTAACACATGGGATGGAGGAGTGGACAGGATAGCTAAATGAAAATCAGGATTCTATTAGGGAGAAGAAACAAGGAAATGGGTTCTGGGTCAGCAACGGTAAAGGTCTCACAGTGAACTCTTTCTACAACAAAAAAGTAGAGATGAGGCTTTCAGGGACAGTGATTGTGGAAAATCATTTTCCCTCCCGCTAGCACATGGTAGACGATGGATGAGATGACAGATTCTTCCCTCACACTGTCTTCCACCTCTGTGGTTTCACTGGATAATCTCTCTCTGGCAATCATGTGTTATTTAGCCCTGAGAAGCTCTGAGATGCTTTTGAACATTACCCAGTTAATCCACATGATGCCTGCTGGGATTTCTCTTAGAAAAGAGACTCTCAAGGAGATATATGGCAGAAATGCCCAGAAATGAGAATCCTGAAGCCGCCCCACAGTCCCAAGCATTTCTCTTGGCCCAGAATATTCAGCGTTAAAGAGTGAAGACCACGTTTTCAGCTTTGTTAGTGTCTGGACGCCCTGGTAGGGAGAGAGCGCCTCACTGGTGGTGTCCACAGGAGTGTGGAAGTGAAGATGCCTCTCCATACAGTGCAGACACTTTATCTCATCTCAGGCAGGGCTCTATGGAGGAATGGGCTGGAAGAGAATGAAGGTCACAGGGGGACCCGGGCTATGCAGAGGTGCCTGGAACACTCAAAGGAATCCCTTTAACCTGGGAAAGAGAAAACGCTACCACTTTGGAGCCCAAGTTATGTAGAGCATCTTGTTCAGAAAAACTCAGTTGATATCAAGTATGACACAGCCTTACTACTTCCTATTAAAAAGGCCGACATTAACTCTAAGGGGAAGTTATATGGGATACATGGTTCTTTTATAATGTTTTGGTTTCTAAGAGCTTCTTTGGGATATGATTGGCATACTATAAATTGCAAGAATTTGAAGTGTACAATTTGATAATTTGTGATATATGTATGTAACTGTGACAGCATCACCATTATCAAGATAATGAACATATGCATCACCACAGAAAGCCTCCTCCCACTCCTTCTCTCCCACCATGCCCCATCCCTTTCCTCAGGCAACCACCATTCTCCTTTCTGTTGCTATAGATTAGTTTGTTTTTTTAGACTTCTATATAAACGGAATCATACAGTATGAACCCTTGTTTTGGTCTGCCTTTCTTCACTCAGTAATCATTGAGATAGATCTACAGTGCTGTGTGCATCAATGTTTATTCCTTTTCATTTTTGAGGAGCAGTCCATGATCTGCATGTTCATTGACCACAATTTGTTTATCCAGTCACCTGTTGATGGATATTTGGATTGTTTTCCATTTCTGGCTATTTTATAAGTCAAGCTGCTGTGAACATTCATGGGAAAGTCTTTGGACCTGAGGCACGGGTTCAGTGGTGGCACATTGGCTTAGTGGGGCTGGTTTTACTTTCTGCCTGTGGGTATGTGCAAGTAGCTCTGGCAAGATCCCTGTGCTCAGCAGAGACTGGCCTGCTCAGGCCATCTTTAGGGTCCTCATCCTCTTTCACAGGGCATCATCCCTGGCTTTTGCTTTGCTCTCCTTCCTTCCCCAGCCCCTACTGCTGCCATAATTGGTGACTAGACTGGAACTTAGGGAAAATAGATATCTGGAGAAGAAGTACTTTTAAGAGGATCTGGGATTTACTTTCTTAAAATCAACTCTAAATCCTCCATTATCACCCAGCAAACCAGCTGGTATATGCAATACCACACTTAGACCTAGGCAACAGCAGCCACTGCTCTGTATCCTGTGACTAGAGTTTCCCTTCTTGCCCTCCTCTAATCACACCCACTTCACAGCACAAAGAGGCCAACTGATATGATTTTGCTGCATCTCCACCCAAATCTCATCTTGAATTGTAGTTCCCATAATCCCCACATGTTGTGGGAGGGACCTAGTGGGAGGTAATTGAATCATGGGGTGGTTACCCCCATGCTGCTGTTCTTGTGATGGTGAGTTCTCGCAAGGCTTGATGGTTTAATAAGGGGCTTTTCCTCCTTTTGCTTGGCACTTCCCCTTCCTGCCGTCATGTGAAGAAGGATGTGTTTGCTTCCCTTTCCACCATCATCATAAGTTTCTGAGGCCTCCCCAGCCATGTGGAACTGTGAGTCAATTAAACCTCTTTCCTTTATAAATTACCCAGTCTCTGTCAGTCCTTTATAGCAGTGAGAATGGCCTAATATAGCACCCAAAGTCTGCACCATCATCACCCCACCCTGTCTACACTCTCCATGCTAGAGACCCAGAATTACTTGCCCAGGTGACTCCAGCCCACTTATAGGATGTCCATGGGCTGCTCTCCAGCTCTGAGCTGCCTGAAAAGTAGATAGCTATGGGCAGAGGGGATGGATGGAGCTTGCACGTGTCCATGAGTGCATCCTCATGGGTGTGCACACTCACGTGTGGGTACACTAGCACACAGAGCCCTTTGCGGTGTGTGTTGGAGTAAGGAGTGAAAGAGACAGGGAGGGACCATGGCCAGGGTCTGGGGGACAGGAGCCAACTCTTCCCATGCTCACAGCACAGAACAAGAAGGAGTTCAAGAATTTTCAGTGTAAGCCTGGCCTACAGAATGTTGGGAAAGTCTATTTGTCAAGTGGGAGGCTACATCATATTTCCCTTCACAGTGCTTTGGCTTGATTCAGAACTTTATGTCTTTAGACATTTGATGCATGGGCCTCCACTTGTACTCTTGTACTTGTATTCTTGCCTTGCCCACCATTAGGGATGGGCCAAGGTCCACCACCCTCTGCCTGCATCACATAATTTTCATGTTATATGCCGGCTTTTATTGCTTACTTTTCCCCTCCTGAGTTATACTTCATGTTTACTTTAACCTTTTTTCAATTGCATAAATATTGAGAGAAAGCATGACTTGGGTGGGGGAAAGGGGGAAACACATTTTGTGTGATCTGCCCCAAGCCTGCACACCTGGAGGCCAGGTTCTGCTGTAACTTCAGAGTAAGGAGTTGATGTTTCTCGTCAAGATTATGGAAATCCAGGTAGACTCTTTGCTTTGAGGTCGGGCAGCTTGTTTTCCCACTAAAAACCTACCTTGACCACCATTGTGGAAGAGCGATTGCAAAAACGGCTCTAATTCTCCACTTCTCCACTCCTCCCATTGCAATATGACTTTGTGGCTCCTCTCCTCCTATTAAGAGAGGGGATGTGTCCCCTCTTGCCTCGGATCTAGGCTGTCTGTGTGACTCACTGTGATGAATAGAATGTGGCAGAAGGCACAGTGTGCCAGCCCCACGCGTGGGCCTCCAGGGGTGTTCCTGCACATTTACTCTCTCTCAGACCCCCACTTCTGCCATGAAAACAAGGTTGAGCCAGACTGCTCCATGACAGGCCACGTGAGGCAGCCTGGCCCATCCTGTCCAAGGCCACCAGCAGCCCATCCAATGACTGCCCAGAGATGGATGAGCTCAGCTGAAATGAGCTAGGCTTGACCCAGGTCAGCAGAACCACCCATCCAACACATACTCAGGAATGTCAGAAAGTCAACAAACCCATATTTTATCAGTTACATGGTCTTTCATGAAACTCCACTAACCTTCAAAGTGTTGTGCAAAATAAGAAATGTTTTCATATAAGTTCAGAAAATTATAAGTTAACCTGGTTAAACAAAGTTAAACCTGCTTTTTCCCTTCAAGACTTCTCAAACTTTTAATACAGAACTATCTAATCAGTATGCCTAAGCAATGCAGGCACAAGAAACTCCATCAGATCTATGTGCAAAATCATAGCCAAAAAAAAAAAAAAGAAAGTTAAAGTCACTAATTAAGACCTAATATGTGCATTTCCTGAAATGTGGATTAAACTTCATGATAATTTAATTATTCCTCAACCTTGTCCTATTGGGATGGATAAGTTATCAAAATGAATCATGGCACTAAAAGCACAGGCAGGCAACGAAAGTGAAAACAGATAAATTAGATTACATCAAAAGTTAAAACTTCTGTGCATCAAAGGACACAACCAACAAAATGAAAAGACAACCTACAGAATGATAGGCAGTATTTGCAATACGTATTTGAAAAGGGAGTTAATATTCAAAATATATGAAGAATTCCTACAACTTAACAACAACAAAAAACTGAATAACCCAATTTAAAAATGGGCAAAGGACTTGAATAGACATTTCTCCAAAGGAGATACACAAATGGCCAAAAAGCACATGTAAAAATGCTCAACATCACTAATCATTAAGGAAATGCAAATCAAAGCCACAATGAGATTTCACCTCACACCTGTT
This sequence comes from Macaca thibetana thibetana, assembly GCF_024542745.1. Lineage (NCBI taxonomy): Eukaryota > Metazoa > Chordata > Mammalia > Primates > Cercopithecidae > Macaca > Macaca thibetana. Next base: position 139,561,359 of record NC_065578.1, on the reverse strand, counting down.
AGGATGGCTACAAAGGAGGAAGGAAGGAAGGAAGGAAGGAAGGAAGGAAGGAAGGAAGGAAGGAAGGAAGGAAGGAAGGAAGGAAGGAAGGAAGGAAGGAGAAAGAAAGAGAGAGAGAGAGAGAGAAAGAAAGAAAGAAAGAAAGAAAGAAAGAAAGAAAGAAAGAAAAAGAGAAAGAAAAGGAAGGAAGAAAGGAAGGAAGGAAGGAGAGAGAAAGAAAGAAAGAAGATAGAGAAAGAAAAAAGGAAGAGAAAATAGAAAGAAAGAAAAAAGAAAGAAGGAAGGAGGGAGGGAAGGAGGGAGGGAGGGAGGGAGGGAGGAAGGAAGGGAAAGAAAGAAAGGAAGGAAGGAAAGAGAGAGAGGAAGTAAGAAAGAAGACAGACAAAGAAAAAAGGAAGAGAAAAGAGAAAGAAAGAAAAAAGAAGGAAGGAAGGAAGGAGGGAGGGAAGGAGGGAGGGAGGGAGGGAGGAAGGAAGGAAGGAAGGAAGGAAGGAAGGAAGGAAGGAAGGAAGGAAGGAAGGAAGGAAGGAAGGAAGGAAGGAAGGAAGGAAGGAAGGAAGAAGGAGAAAGAAAGAGAGAGAGAGAGAGAAAGAAAGAAAGAAAGAAAGAAAAAGAAAAGGAAGGAAGAAAGGAAGGAAGGAAGGAGAGAGAAAGAAAGAAAGAAGATAGAGAAAGAAAAAAGGAAGAGAAAATAGAAAGAAAGAAAAAAGAAAGAAGGAAGGAGGGAGGGAAGGAGGGAGGGAGGGAGGAAGGAAGGGAAAGAAAGAAAGGAAGGAAGGAAAGAGAGAGAGGAAGTAAGAAAGAAGACAGACAAAGAAAAAAGGAAGAGAAAAGAGAAAGAAAGAAAAAAGAAGGAAGGAAGGAAGGAGGGAGGGAAGGAGGGAGGGAAGGAGGGAGGGAGGGAGGAAGGAAGGAAGGAAGGAAGGAAGGAAGGAAGGAAGGAAGGAAGGAAGAAGGAAGGAAGGAAGGAAGGAAGGAAGGAAGGAAGGAAGGAAGGAAGGAAGGAGAAAATAGCAAGTGTTGGCAAAGATGTAGAGAAATTGGAACTCTTGTGCACTATTGGTGGAAACATAAGATGGTGTAGCCACTGTGGAAAACAGTATAGCGTTTGCTAAAACATTAAAAAAACAAAACTATTATATAATCCAGCAATTCCACTTCTGGATATATAACAAAAAGTATTGAAATCTGAGACTCAAAGAGATAGTTGTATACCCATGTTCAAAGCTGCATTTTTCACAATGGCCAAAAGTGGAAGGAAACCAAGTGTCCATCAACTAATAAGTGGATAAACAAAATATGGTGCACATATACAATAGAATATTATTCAGCCCTAAAAAGGAAGGGACTCTGGCAATGCTACAACATGGATGAATCTTGAGGATGTTATGTTAAGTGAAATAAGATACAAAACAATACTGTATGATTTCATTTATATAGGATATCTAGAGCAGTCAAAATTATAGAGGCAGCAGGAGGGTGATTGCCAGAGACTGGGATGAAAACAGGGAGTTGTTGTTTAATGGGTATAGAGTTTCAGTTTGGGAAGATGAAAAAGTTCTGGAGATTGGTTGCACCACAATGCAAATGTACTTAACAACACAGAATTGTAAAATTAAAAATTATTAAAGTGGTAAATTTTATGTTCTGTATATTTAATCACAATTAAGAAGAAAACAAGAAAAAAACTCATGATGCCAAGCAAAGTATGTCTGCGTGTTATCTTAAAACATCCACCTTAACGAGGAAAAAATAATAATGTTCTAAGTATCTTCAAGTGCAAAATAAGAAACAAGTAACTTTAAAAGATCAGTTGGTTATCAAATCAAACTCAAGGAGCTACCTATAAAGTCATGCAATTAATAATTAAAAGCCAAAATATCTCATATTATTCCATAATGGCTCATTTGACCCACCTGCCTGAATTGTCTGCCCTGCATTGGGACCAATGAAACAAGGGAAACAGAAAAAGGGCCACTTTTAAATAATGCGATTAGTGAGCGCATCATGGCATTTCGGATGGCAAATTAATGAATCAAAATGTTTCTGTTGCAGGTTGATATATCTACAAATATTAGTAATTGTGCTCAATAATTGCATTGGCTAAAAATCCCTGAAGAAAAAGGTTTGAAAGAAACTTATTTGTTTTGCAAAGGAGTACCAAAGCAAAGCACAGGTGATGAAATATTCAAAGTGATAAATGGAAGCACTGAAACAAATATTATCAGAACCCTGCATAAATTTGTGCATGGATGATATAGCTACAATGACAGGGAGGTGTCAAGGTTGTACATCAAGAGTTCATTCTGAAAACCATGTGATGCAAATAATACATTGTTTTATTCACCGGGAAGTCCTCATATGAACAAGTTTGCCTATAGATCTGAATTTCATGTGAATGACACCATAAAAATGGTGAGTCTAATGAAATCCAAGCTGCATAGTCCCATCGGTTTTCAGCTTTATCTAAATAAATGGTGTCATAACATCCATTTCTGATATTTCACAATGAAGTTAATTGGCTGGCCAGAGAAAGTATTGTGCCAGTAATATATGAATAAAAGAAAGAATTGAAAATTGTTTTATAAATCATTCACACCATGCAGATATACCAAAGAATAGTTCATGACTTTTCTAAATGGCTTAACTGACAGTTTTGAGCATTTGATTGAAATTAATTAAAAATTACCAGAACTGCATGAAAACATATAAATGTGTATGACAAAGTTTATGCATTCAGAACAAAAATTTAACTTAGTAAAATTGAGGTTAATATGATTTACCTGTAATATTAATCAGGACTAACATATCAACTCTAAAAATAATTAGAGACCAATAGAGAAAAATATGTGCAGGCTTAGAGAAAAGTTTGATCATTATTTAGAAATACTCAATACAATCAAGTTTGATTATATTCTAAATCCATAAATATTATCGTAAGATATTATATTTGTCAATAAAACAAAAGGTAGAGTTTCTGGTTTTAAAGAGTTATCTTACCCTTAAAATATAATTTAAAGAGATCAAATTATCTAAATTCCTACTAACGATGAGAGAGAAGTTTCTGCCAGTTGAAGAATAAGAGATATTATTGTGTCATTTGCTATCATGCATATGTGAAAATAAACTTTATTTCCAGTGCTGACTATTAAGATCCTGGTTAAGATTTATATGCATTCATTTCAAACATAAAACCTGATATTAAAAAGTAAGTCTGTGAAAACAAGCTCAAGTTTATTAACTTTTTCAAATGCAATATATGTAAATATAAACCCCCGCCTGTTTACTTCAGTGAGTCACAGAAATAGAGTATCATCATTTTCCATGTGTGCAGGGATGCAAAAAAATGCTGGGAAACAGTGTTTTAATATATTATGTGTACTGTGCGTATTCAAAAGGGTACTGCAGTATGTAGCTTTTCCCAAATTTGCTCAGTCATAGAACTTTTCTTGCATGTAACAATGGTTAATGTCTTGTGTTGCACTGGTGTTTCCTGGAACACAGCTTGGGAAAACTGATGCAGTCTGAACTTGTAATTACACAGCTGTCCAGACAGGGAAAGTGTGTTGCCCAAGGTCATGGGGCAACACATATCTCTGCTTTCAAACCATTGCTCTCTTATACGACTTCCCCCAGGAGGCAATCTAAGTAGGATATGGAGAAACCCATCAAGTCCTTATTGGTTTTTTTCTTAATGATGAACTTTCATCATTTTAACTTTAGCTCCATAGCAACTAGAGTTGCATTTATCTTGTGGTTTCCTGCCATTTGTTTTGGAAGCCTGTTCCCCTTTTGTATTATTAAGCTTATTGTTAAGTCCCATGGCTGGTTTAGATTGTATGCTTCCTTGTTTGTTCAGTCATTTGGCTAATTTGGCTCACCAGAGATAGTATTTTTCAAAGGCTTTCCTCTTCTTAAGTTCATCCAGAAATTGGAAATCTGAACAGCCGTTACAGAGTTCCTCAGCCCTAAGATTCCACAATCCCTAGGTGTGAGATGGGGATCAGGCATCAGAATTTTCAAGCTTCAAATCTTCAATGCTGATCTTTAACTCTTTTCTTCTTATACTTTCCATAAGATTTTAAAGAGAAGCACATATTCCATCCCTTGGCCCTTGTCAAATGTGTCTGGGAGATGGAGTGGTAACAGGAAGTCTGCTGAGCTGTAGACTTACAGGAAAATGAGGGAAAGTCAGGGCAGCAGGGCTGGGTTGGGGGAGGATCTGGGCTGAGATGGAGACACAGCCAAGTCTTCAACCTACCCCATAGGGAGCTCCAAAGATGGGACAGCCTTTGTACAGGTCCCCAAGCCTTTGTACCTTTGCATCATCCAGTCACTGGATGCCACTTAGGGCATGAACTTGGGTGAAACAGCTTTCTTCTGTTGAGGGAAATTCTTAGCCCTCACCCACTAGCAGCTGCTGGGGGAATCAATCCTTCATTCTTGCTGGGGGCATGTGGATTTGGCAGTGCCACACAGCATCCACCATCCCTGGAGAATTTCTCTTGACCTCAGTCCAACAACCCATTTCCTAATCAAACAATTACTAGCAAATGTTTGGACTCCCATGCTACAGCTTGAGAAACCTAAGGCCTACCTTCTTCCCTAAGTGAAGGAAAGTAACACTAGCTGATGATATTCAGTGTAGTCAAAATTCAGAAGACCTGGAAAATCTGGATGCTTTGCGTGGCATAACTGATGTTTAGTTGACTGGTGCCATTTACTGAATCAGTTCCCCTGTCCCTTGCAATGTGCCCCCATGTATTTCTAGGAGATCCAAGGTTATCTCATTTGGGCTTAGGAATCTCCTCCAGCCTTTTCCTCTGGGAACTGCTGCATTCACCAGGCACAGCTGTTGCCACCTCCAGAGTACTACAGACCTCAGGGTATCAAAGCAGCTGGCTATGAGCCCTGGATCCCACTTCACAAAGCATGCTGCACTCTTTTCCTCTTTCAGGTTTGTCATCTAAGTACTAACACTGTGCTGACCTGTGCCTCAGAGTCTATGTGATATGTCATGAAACAACTTTCAGTCTTTACTTCAGCTCTCCCTGCATGCTCCCTACTCTCCCAGCTCCACCATTGGACTCAGATTTCAGTCCTCAGGACTTGGCAAGGAGACAGGTCCAAGTGACAGTTGCTATGCTGTGCTTCAGAGCAGTGCAGTCTTTGGGTTTGAAGCCCAGCACTGCTACTTACTGGGTGTTCTCAGTCAAGTTACTGCAACTCTCTGAGTCTCAGTTTTCTTATCTGTTAAATGGACACTTGATACTTTCTATCTCAGAGTGTTGGTGGGAGAATTTTTAAAATTAATATATGTAAAGTGCTTAGAACAGTGCAGCACAGAGAAAGCACTCAGTAATAGCACTTCTTTTCAGAATTGGCCTCCCTTCTGAGCACCAGGCCACCTTTGTGTAACTGGCTTCCCTGGAACTCCTGAGTGCCGTCAGCAGCTTTCTGACTGGCCAGCCTGACTATCTTGCTAAAATGGCCCCAGAGATGAGCACAGTGCAGTCCCAACAGGGATCCTGCACTTCATGGCACTTAATGGACTTCTTTCACTCTGTTTAGGTGGTGGGACCCTCCAGAGCTGGATCTCTGGCCACCCATTCACTCCCACCACACAGGCCTCTGTAGCTTTAATTCTGCCCAGGCTGACCCCTTGGGAGAGCTCAGCAGACCTCAGCAGCATCTCTGACTTTGTGACACAGGAGCTCCACCCCAGCTCCATGGCCTCCCAGACGAATGAAAAGGGACCCGGAGCCCCAGGCAACTTGCATCTCTTTCTCTCTCCCAAGGCCACAGGACAGCAACACCACATCTCTCTTCTCAATCCCCCTTCCCTTTGCCTCATCATTGCTTGTGCAGTGCAGGGCATGTCCCTGGAGACAGAGCAGGGAGCAGGTTTCCCACTTCCCTGGTACCTTCTCTGCTGGAGCCCATGGTTGGGAGCACCTGCTCTGAGAACCTGCTGAGACCTGCAATCCCCCTCACACACAAAGAGGCCTCTGTGGGCTATTCTCAACTGCCTGTCCTCTGACCAAATTTCAGCCCGGATTCTGTTCCTGGCTGACTTTGGCCAAGTCACTTTACTTCTCTGGACCTGGTTGGGTTACTTATCCCTGAAATATGGGAGGTGAGTAAGATGATCTCATTGGCTCCCTCCAGCTCTAACAGTCATGAGTCTGTCACTGGGGGAGAGCATCGAGTGGAGGTATAGGCATCAGAAGCATGAGTTTTAGTCCTGACTTTGCCACTCCCTCTCCATGTGGTTTTTAGCAATCCCTTTAAGCCTTAGTTTTCTCATCTTTGAAAAAAAAATGAAGGTCCCAGCCTAATACCAATAATGCCAGTCCTTATTGAGACATGTGCTGAGTGCTTCACATACAATGTTCAAATCATCCTCCAACAATCCTATGGTTAGGTATTACTATCCCCACTGTACCAATAGGTAGTCTGAGCTGTCAGAGTTAAGCAACTTGTGCAAGGTTGCAGAGTTAGAAAGTGTGTCAAGTCAAAGTGCATAAGGAATCCAATCTAGGACCATCTGCCTGTGCTCTGAACCACCATACACTGTAGCCCCCATGAGGTTTGACAAAGGCATCAACATCAAAGTATTTTGCACACTATTTGCTCATTATTTGTCTCTCTTTGCATTCACCCAAAAAGGCTCCTAAATTTAAGCTACAATTCTTATTGTTGAGCATAATAGTGTGTGTGTTTATATACACACATGACTTACATAGAATGAAGTGTGCAAATTTTAGGGGTACAACTTGGTGAATTTGTATATATGCCACCTGTGTTACTACCACTCTGACAATGATGCAGAACATTTTTAGCTTCCCAGAAGGCTCCCTCACATCCCTCAGAGTCAATATCCTACAAAAGGTAACTACTATTTTGACCTCTTATTACTATAGGTTATTGCTATCATTTTGCCTGGTTTTGAACCTCATATAAGTGGAATCATCAGAAAACTTTCACTTAACACTGTTAAGCAGTAAGTTGTTTCTTACCCATTTTATTGTTGATGGACATTCGGGTTGTTTCAGGTCTTTGACTTTTACAAATAACACGGTTATGAGCATTCCCATTCATTTAGCTATTGTGAATAAAGTAGCTATAAACATTCTCTTTTTAGCTTTCATTTTAGGTTCAGGGGCATGTGTGCAGGTTTGTTATACAGGTAAACTCATGTCATGGGGGTTTGTTGTACAGATTATTTCATCACCTTGGTATTAAGCTTAGTACCCAACTTTCCCTGCTCCTCTCCCTCCTCCCACTCTCCACCCTCAAGTAGACCCCAATGTCTGTTGTTCCCTTCTTTGTGTTCATGAATTCTCATCATTTAGCTCCCACTTATAGGTGACAACATGTGGTATTTGGATTTCTGATCCTGCATTAGTTTACTAAGGATAATGCCCTCTAGCTCCATCCTTGTTGCAGCAAAGGACATGATCTCTTTGTTTTTTATGGCTGCAGAGTAGTCCATGGTGTACATAGACCACATTTTCTTTATCCAATCTGTCATCAATGGGCATTTAGGTCAATTCCATGTCTTTGCTATTGTGAATAGTGCTGCAATGAACATTCACAAGCATGTGTCTTTATAGTACAATGATTTATATTCCTTTGGGCATATACTCATTAATGGGATTGCTGGGTCGAATGATATTAGGTTAGTGCAAAAGTAATTGAGGCTTTTGCACCAACCTAACAGTTTTGCTTTTGGCTCTTTGAGGAATTGCCATACTGCTTTCCACAACAGTTGAACCAATTTACACTCCCACCAAGAGTGTATAAGTGTTCCCTTTACTCCACAACCTTACCAGCATCGATTCTGTTTTGACTTTTTAGTAATAGCCATTCTGACTGCTGTGAGATGGTATCTCATTGTGGTTTTGATTTGCATTCTTAATGGACATGAACACTCATTTTTATTGGTTGTATACCTACGAATGAAATTGCTGGATGGTACATTACATCTATGTTTAGTTTTAATGATGACTGTCAATAGTTTTCCAAAGTGGTTGTAATAATTTACATTCTTGCGTATGAGAGTTCTAGTTGCTCCACATCCTTACTAATCGTATTTTCAGTCCCCTTAATTTTAGCCATTCTGATGGGTGTAGTGGTATCTATTGTGGTTTTCATTTTTCTTTCCATGATGAGTACTTGTGTTGACTCTATTTCCATATGCTACTGACCATTGGATATCCTGTTTTATGAAGTACCTGTTCAAGTCTCTTGCCTACCCTTTTATGAAGTTAAGTTGAATTATGTACTTTGTATTTCGATGTATAGAGTTTCTTTAACTATTCTGTATGTGAGTTCTTAGGTATCTATTCTGTGAATACCATCTCCCAGGCTATGACTTGCATTTTCACTCTGCTAATGGTATGTTTTGTAGAATACAAGTTCCTAACATCAATCTTCTTTTTGTGGCTGCTGCATGTTTTATCCTGTTTGTCTACCCCAAGATTATGAAAATATTCTGTGTTGTTCTTCTAGAGACTGTATTGTTTTTACCGTTTGTATTTATATCTACGATCTGCCTCAAATTACTTTTGGAGGTCATGGGTCAAGGTTGTTTTTCTTTTTCCTTTTCTTTCTTTCTTTCTTTTTTTTTTTTTTTTTTTTTTTTTTTTTTTTTTGGTGTGGATATCTAATTGACTCAGCACCACTTATAGTAAAGGCAGCCCTTGCTCCCACAGAATTGCAGTGGGCCTTTGACTCAAATCAGGTAACTACCTATGTGTAGGCCTGTCTCCTAATTCTCTGTTCTGTTCCATTGGTCTATTTGGCTATCTTTGCCAATACCGCATAAGAAATTTTGGTAGCTACTAGTATAAATACTTCAGCTTTGCTCTTTTTCTCTAAGATTTACCTTAGCTAGTCCAGATTCTTTTAGTCTTTTAAACTTCTAGGATCAGTATGTAAATTCCCCAAAATAAATCTGTTAAGATTTTTTTTGCCCTTATTCTTAGGGTGTGGTCCTTACTTCTAAGTGTGACCTTTCCAGGGGCTCTATTGAAAGCCTGAGGTATTTACAAAGGCCCTCCACCTTGGCAGAACTTGAACTCCAATCTTTGTGTCCCTAGCACCACCCAAGAGCTGAATGCTCTACTTCAGTTTGTTCTCTTCCTGGTGGTTATTTTTGTTGGAGTTCCCTGAGCCACTGCATGCAGTTTAGAAGTCAGCAACGACTTGAGGGGAATTGGTATGCAGATCTCGGGGGCTCCCTCCTTGCAGTTTCCTCTTCCCCAGGTTTTTCACTCTCAAATCTCAGCCACTTTGGAAACTCTAACCTCCATCTCCTTAGCTCAGTGAGACATCACTCTCTGCTGGGGCTCTAATCTCATTAGAAAGAGCTAGGGTGGGCCAGGGGTGGTGGCTTATGTCTGTAGTTCCAATATTTAGGGAAACCAAGGCGGGAGGATCACTAGAGGCCAGGAGTTTGAGACCAGCCTGAGAAACAAAGCAAGACACCCATCTCTTCCAAAAACAACAACATAAACAAAAACAAAACAAAACAAAAAAACACATTTTTTAAAATTAGCTAGCTGGGGTGGTGCATGCCTGTAGTCTCAGCTACTCTGGAGGCTGGGACAGGAGGATCACTCAAGCCTAGGAGTTTGAGACTCAATTATACCTCACTACAAACTCCCAGAAGTTTGAGGCTACAGTGAGCTATGATTGTGCCACTGCACTCCAGCCTAGGTGACAGAGTGAGAATCTGTCACAAAATGAAAGAAAAGCTAAAAAGAAAAAGAAAGAGAAAGAAGAGAAGAGAAGAGAAAGGGAAGAAAAGGAAAAGAAAAGAAAGGAAAATAAAAGAGTCAGAGAGAATGTGGAGTTTGCCTTCTCTCAAGGCTCATGGCAGCTCAAGTCTTGCCTGCCGTGGTTTTTCTCAAATGTCTTTAATCAGTTATGTATTTTGTCCAACTTTTATAGTTGTTTGAGCAGGTAGGAGTTAGTCTGATACAAGCTACTCTGTCATGACTAGAACCACAATGGTAGTTTTAGTTGCTAGTTTCAATCAAATATTTGGCCATCTGGAAGGTGTCTGACTTGTGACATCATGGTGCAGTTTGGTACTTGACCCTCTAGCAAATGTTTGCCTCTCAGGCTTTTTCTCAGCTCTCATTCCATCACTAATAATCAAATGCTTAGAAGGAAAGCAAGAGTGAGCCTCCGTCTTGGTTGATGACCCACACGTGGCCGGGCTGACAACAACACGCCTGTGAAGTGGTCAGATTGCACTTTCTTTGTGACTTGTGGAAGCCAGTGCTAACACTCACTATGTTCCCCCACAGAACCACCCCTCTCACTTACCAGCATCCTCTTCATTAGGCTCCACTCTGCCCGGTGTACACTTTGACCCTTGGTTACCTTTGATTCCTCCCAGTTCCCTCCCATCTCATCAGCTGTCTGGGCCTTAAAGGTTTTCTACCAGTGTTTCCTCTCCCTTGTTTCAACTTTCCCGTGGCTCATCAGTGCAACTGTAATACCGAAGACCCAGCAGACCCCTGCTTCCTCCCTCTCCTGCACACGAAAGCCCCAGATGTCAGCCTCAACACGCATTCCCCATTAAGTCCTCCAATCCTTCTCTGTTGCTGCCTGAATAAAGTGCAGGCTCCTTGGCCTGGGATTCAAGGCCTCCTTCCCAAGGCACCCCAGCTTGCTTTTCTTACCTATTTCCCTTGCTCCTCTGACCCAGCCTTACACTCGATTGCCCCACCTAAAACAAACCATTCCGTTTTCTTAACACACCTTACACTTTCTCACCCTTTGCCTCTGCCCGTGCTGTGCCCACCTTCTGGAAATCCCTGACCCCGTCTACTCCCTGTCCTTCAATGTGGCTTTTCCCAAGAATCTCTTACTCAGCTCATTTAAATGTGGTGTTGTTATTCCCCCATCATTAAGCCACTGTAACATTGAATATCTATCTTTCTAATGCCAGTCTATCTTGCATTAAAATCATTATCATAATGATAACCCATGCTAACCCAACACAGGGCCTTATGCATAGCAGCTTCACAATGAGCATTAGATGACTTGATTGGTAGAATACAAACAATGGCTTAAGCGTATCCCTCATCTCTGCAGTCCTGGCAACATGCACACATTTAAGGACGGGCCCTAGAGTCCACGGAGGGGTGTATTTTATTGGGAAGGTGTAATAGGTAGGAGACTTGGCAGAATTTAACTTGGGAGACCAGAATTCACATCTTAGCAGATCTAAGTAGAATAGAATGATTCAGGCCCTTGACCCTTCCAACTGGCCACCACCACTACACAGTACAGAATTCCAGATGGTTCCTTAGAGGGTTTTCAGTGACCCTTGTCCATATTACTCATGTGTCACTCATGTCTGCCCCTCCTTTGTGGAAAGAGTCCAGGAGGCCCTGGGAGGGAGGTCCAGCTCCACCTACTCACACTCTGGCTCCGCAAAACAGATAGGCACAACCCCTCCCTGTGCCCAATTCCACATGCCCACCTGTTGTCCTGTCTCATGTTAATAAAACCATGTCTCTTTTTAATACCCCAGCCATCACTTCCAGACTCAGCTCTAATTATTTTAACCAACACAAAACCCTCTTCAACAAAGGAGCAAACCAATTAATTTTCCCTTATCTGAGGTAAGGTCATTATGGATTCCTCCAGGAAAGACAGGCTCTGGGTATTGGGAAAGAAAAGGGATTTTAGGACTCCATTGTCATGTCTAATCCTCCTTCTCAAATGAAGCTTGTTTTCTTGTCCAACAAACAGGTACTTACTTGGAACTTAAAGTCATCTGAGCCCAGGGTCCTCTGGCAGAATTACAACGGTGGTAATTTTTCGACTGCACTTCCGTGTAATTTACTGCTCCGTGCAGCGCGTGCATGCAGGCAGGCCCAGAATGCAAATGATATGATTGCTTTCATTAAATCATCTTTTTATGACTGTATAATTTCAGTAATTAAAACCTTTACTAATATATTCTACGAAGCAGGCAGAATGTTACACTAATGTACGGCCCTTATTAATTTTTGAAAAACAGGGGTGAAATTTGAATAATCTGCTTCCTCACACTTAAGAGTGCTGGAAAGAAAAAAAAATACAATTTTGAATAATGTAAACTAACTAGCATTCATTGTTTTTCATTCCCTCTTCCTTACCTGAAAAGTCACCATAGAGGGTATTAGCATTGCCTATTGCATATTTCAAATCTTATCTTATTTCCGGCATACCTTTGGGTTTTTTGCCAAAAAAGAACGAGGGATTTTGTAGGTCTTTAATCATTGCAATTACAGAGTGAGAAATCGAACATCATCTGTTACTCTCACGGTATAAGAGTAACATGAGAGTTACTCTTATGTTACTCTTATAAGAGTTCTCCAGCATGGCTCAGCAGACATGACTATAGGCCTCAGAGAGTTCTAGGAGCTCTTGTTTTCCCCCAGGAAAACCTTCCTATTTCCTAAAGAATGCTGGCTGTGCTTGATTCTTTAACATATCTGTGGGCACAGGATCATGTGCATGTGTGTGCACACACAGGCTCAACCAAACACAGAGCTTCTCCTTGGTTGCTGTTACTGAAAGATTAGTAGGAAGTAAAATTTGGAATACAAATGGTTCCAATTAGATCTCAAAACAAGCTTCATGCCCTGTGTTCATCTTCCCCATAGCCAGGTCAAATGTTCATGCTTTATAGTAGCAGCTTCAAAAAAGCACACTGGGATGTACAATGGCTGAATTCAATTTAAGTCTTAGTTTAAGAAATAGCTCCTCTATCTGCAATGCATGTACTAGTGTCCCTTTTGGAAAAGGATACTTTCCAATATGGAACTCAAATTTCAATACAAGAAACTCCAAAGGGGATAGTCTTCTGTTTGCAACATTTAAGTAAGCAAGTAATTACCTAGTTTGCACATCCAGGTATTAGTCAGAAATAGGTATTTTTGACATCCAGGTTTTGTTATACTGGTGTATGCTGCAGTTCAGTACCTATCATTGTTAATATCAGCTTTTTTCAACAACTTTTTTTGAATTTCAAATATGGCCAAATTCCACGCTGAGCTCAGAATTCACAACCATCCATGGCTCCCCATTGTCTTCAAAATCAAGTCTATTATTCTTTTTTTTTTTTTTGAGATGGAGTCTCACTGTGTTGCCCAGGCTGGAGTGCAGTGGTGCGATCTCGGCTCACTGCAAGCTCCGCCTCCCGGGTTCACGCCATTCTCCTGCTCAACGTCCCAAATAGCTGGGACTACAGGTGCCCGCTACCATGCCCAGCTAATTTTTTTGTATTTTTAGTAGAGACATGGTTTCACCATGTTAGCCAGGATGGTCTCGATCTCAAGACCTTGTGATCTGCCTGCCTCAGCCTCCCAAAGTGCTGGGATTATAGGCGTAAGCCTCCACACCTGACAAAGTCCATTACTCTAAGTCCTCTATGATCTGGCTGCAAACCTACCTGTCTTGACATTATCTTCACTGCCCTACAGCATTTGCTCTTGGGTCTGCTTGCTGTTTCTGATACACATGTTGTACTTAACCACCTCTGTTGCTCTTGGCACTCTCTCATCCTATAAAAAGGCCTTGGTCCCTGGTCTCTGCATGTCCAAATCATCTCCTCCTTAAGGCCCAGCACAAATGTCATCTTCTCTTTGAGGCCTTACCATTGTTATCTATGTATTTATGTCTATGTCTCACAGGTACCAGGTGCACAGGAAATAAAAGTTGTATTATCATGCAAATTTTGACTGAGGAACTGACCCCTAATAAAATTAGTCCCACTTGACCCCGGTTAACACCAGCACTCGCCCTACTCAGCCTCTGTTGATCAGTTTTTCCCTGATGGAAGGCTGCCATAGGCAGCGACGGCATAATGCACAATACAAGGCAAATTGATTGCAAAGTTCAATGATGGATCTTGGGAAAGATAAGGAATTTCATGAAGTTAATAAAAGTGATGTTGATCTCATGCTAAGTCATTGACACGTAATAGTTGAAGAAGAGATTGTCAAAGAAGATGATAACTCTGAAGGAGTTCTAGAAAACTGTGAATTGAATACCAAACAGTTAGGAGAGGCTCTTGAAAAATGAATAAAGCTTTCAAGCATTTTTGGGAAAAAGACAGCCCTTTTGATCAATCTATGAAAGTCAAAAGTGAGGTGAAGAAGGTTGTCTTGTGTGAAACTTACAGAGTTTTGACTGACAGTTATGAAAAAAATTCTCTAATCAACGCTGGATCCAGTTTTCATTCATTCTAAAAAAGGGTGAAAATGTGTAATTATAACTTAATTTGTGTTAAATCAAAAACAGAATAATCTTATTCATAGTTTTTACTTTAATTTATCAAGACAAAGTCCCAATCAAAGTGTTATCACGCCATTTGCTAGTAAATGCCTCCATTTCAATGGGCTTTTCTTGTCACCAATTATCCTTGGATAGTAAGTACCTCTGATGACATCTCTTCTCTCTCTGAGTAACCTTTCATCTTTATCCGCACCTCTCATCTTTGAACTTATATCACAGTGATTTATGAACCAGTATCATCTCCTCATCAGGCTGAAGCAAGACCTGTGTTTTATTAATTGGAAGCTAAGAGGGGCCTTTGGGGTCAGGCTGCCTACGATGAAGACTCAGCTCCACCTCCTTCAGGCTGTGTGAACTTGGACAAGTTCCTTGCCCTTTCTTTCCTCATTTATAAAATGGGGACAATAAAAGTATATACCTTATGAGGTTCTTTTAAAGACTAAATTATATAATAGACATAAAAGTGCTTGAAAAATGTCTGGCATATGTTAATTTCTCAATAAATGCCAACTATCTTTAATTTTATTATTTCCATCCCCTGAAATGCCTGGAGGGAAACAATTTTTACCAATTCCTAAAGGTTTATCTCACATGGAAATGTAAGACTCCTATTATTGTCTTCCGCCCTGCAACTTGCTTAACCCTAGGCAGGAAATGTGATTTTATTTGATTAGTGATTTGGGGAAGAACAAACTGTGCCTACTTGGCTGGATCCAGCTCCTTCCTTTTTCCTCCTGGGAGTCAGGTGCTCAATGATACATCACTGGCTTTGCTTTTGGGAGGGGGCCTGGGAGCACCCAGCACCTTCTGCAACTAGGTGTGTTTGATAAACCCATTTGCTCTTACTACAAGCTACATCTTTCAACCAAGATTTGATCCATAATAATGGTCATATTTTGATCTCCATCGGCCTCGCCACTGTTCGCCTTTTTTTCAATTAGCTCAGAACTGAAATGCAGGAAAAAATGCTGTTTACGGTGGGGCAGAGTCTCTCTAAGATTCCTGGCTGGTATTTCAGTTGCTGTTTGCCGGATAAATGAATCAATACAGGCATACATTCTAGATTCCAGTTTTGCTTCTCAAAACATTATTTTTCAGATAAGAAGACTACAATATAGCAAGCAAAACTTTTCCTGTGTTTAGGTCCAATGAGTCCTATTAAAGGATTAGTAGAACATCTATCAAACATGCTTCTGTGTGCAACTGAGGATCACCCAAAGGGAAAAATAATAATATTGAAAATACAGTAGCTGGTTCCTAAGTCCCTTTCCCTATTGCCATTTCAACTCAAAGACCTAGAGATGCCAGCTCCCCATCTGTTGCCTCAAGGATGCCAGCTTTGAGCATACAATATGCTTCAGATCTGACATTTTCTGGCCAAAAATCTGCTTTGTGAATAAAGAGACCAGTGAAACGGTCAACCCCTGCTTTTGGTTTGATCATTATTGACATTTTATGTTTATAAACCTTCTTTCTCTCTGTTGGAACTAGCTCTGTTTCTCTCTCAGACACTGCATTATTCCTCCTACACAATCCTCACCCAGCCTGGTGCTCCTCATTGCCCACTGTCCCCCATACCAGGCTCCTGACACCCCAAAGCCAAGGCCAGAAAGAGCCCCCAGCCTCCTCTCGTGGTGCTGCTCTGAGCACCTGTCCTTCTGGCTGTTGGCAGGCTGTGGCAGGGGCGCCGCCTCTCCAGGTTGCCTTTCTCAGATTCCTTCTGGTCTGCCGGTCCCTTCCAGGCTGACTTCTGACAGCACCCTTTACAAGCCAGCCCAGCCAACATCTGAGCTCTGTGCCTGGCCCACCTGGCCCGCTGCAGACCCTGGTCACCAGACTCCTAATGCCTCAGCCAGTCCTGTCTGTCTTCTCTGGCTATGCATTGTCCAAGATGCCCGGCCCTGGGACCTATTGCACTATTGTCCTGCCTAGTGCCCCTTACTGCCCAGGGACACCCATGCCCACCAATAGCCTCCTATACAGTAAGTTCCCTCCCTAGTGAGATGGTCTTCCAGGTCCAGCAGTGCCTCATGGAAGGATCATTTTGTCCCTCTGATCATCCTACCACCAGCCTCCTCCAGCTCATCCTTAGGTGTGTAAGAGAACGATCTGTTTCTGCCTCGCTTTGTCCCTGGCCTGTGCTCAGTTGAACTGCCCCCATTGGGAGCCCACCCTGAGCAGGTCAGGGAGTGTTAGCAACCTCGTCCCCATGCCCAGTGGGCTCCATCATCTGTCTTGCTCTCCAGGCTCCAGTTCTGAGCTGCAAGTGCTTCCTGAGTCAGGCCTCCCCTTCCCTACTCCCTGTGTGGGCCTCATCTAGGGATTACAGGTAAGTGCCTTATCTTATGCCAGCCCTTATCTTCTGATAGTGGCTGCCTAGACAGTAATGTTCAGACTATTGCTGGGATGAGCAGGAAAGAATTAAATGATCAATTAATGGTGTCTACTGTGGCAGCAGCAGTGGAGGGTGTCTATATGTTGAGTGTTTGCCATCCATTTGACATAGCTTCTACCTCAGTTTCCCTAAGTAGCTCATATTCTCTTCTGATTCTAAAGTCCAGCCTGATCTCTAGCCCACCTCACTGGAGCCCCAGTCCCTTCCATCTCTCCTGGGGAAGTGACCTAAGTGCCTGTCCCTCCCACCCCTGGCTAGGCCTCTGCATTTGGGAGACTGATCTTGGAACCATGTCGCAGCCACTATGTGCCCACCCTCAAGTATTCTGGCATGTTCCTTCCCCCCTGCTACCATGTCCCACTGCAAAACTTGGCACTGATTCAAAGCCATATCTAGATACCACTTTATACCATTCGGAGGATGAGAATCAAAAAGTCAGGTAATAACCTATGTTGTCAGGGATGTGGAGAAATCAGAACTTTCATGCTCTTCTGGTGAAACGTACAAAGGTGCAACTGCTTTGGGAAAGATTCTGGCAGTTTCTCCAATGACTAAACATGGAGTTGTCATATGACCTGGCCCTCCTAGGCATGTACCCGAGAGAAATGAAAACATATGTCTACACAAAGACTTGTACACAAAGGTTTATGGCAGCATTGTTGAGAACCAAATGATAGCAACAACCCAAATGACCATCAATGGACAAATGGATGAAAAAGAATTTGCTATATCCTTAAGAATAAAATACTTCATATGCTACAGCTTAGATGAACCTTGAAAACATTATGCTCAGTGACACAAACCACTTACAAAAGACCACATATTGTATGATTCCACGTATATGAAAGTCCAGAATTTGGAAATCTATAGAGACAGAACGTAGATTAGTAACTACCCAGGGCTGGAGAAGGAATGAAGGAACGGGGTGGGGAAGGGTTGTTGATAGCCAACGAATACCACATTTCTCTTTCTGGTGGTGAAAATGATATAAAATAGACTGGTGATGGCTGCACACATCTGTGAATATACAAAAAGCCATTGACTTGTACACTTCAAATGGGTGAATTATGTTGTAAGTGAATTATATCCCAAGAAAGTTGTTTTAAAAAAGAAATAAACAGGCCCTGGTGCTAACACCTGCATAAACCAAGTCTGGGATACTGGTGGGCCCCTGTCTGCCCTGGACTGGGTTGTGTCTCCTACTTTATGCCTTGGGGACTTTTGTACTCAACACTGTCCAACTCTAACCTCAGTTCTCAGGAGGTTAATATACAGGAGTGAAAATACAGACACAATCATGAAACACAGCCACATAGAGCTAAGAATGGATTCCACGACCTTGGGAACAATGAGGACTATCAGAGCTAATGTTCCTCTCCTGTTGGAAATGCTCTTGCAACTGCTTCCAATGAAGGCCTTGGCTAAGCCCAGTGGCTTTACTCCCTCCCCATCCCCAGCATCCTCGAGAGGATCCACCCAGAGCCCCTGTCTGGTCCTGGCCATTGGCTCCCACCTTGTTTGTCCAGTGCTGGTCACCCTTAGGGGTCTCTGCTGTCTCAGAGTCCCTCAGCCAAGCCATTCCTGGCAGCCCCTCTTCCTCCCGAGCCCTTCAACATAGCCACCAGCCAAGTATGTCTGTCTCCGTGTGAGTAGACTGGAAGTTACAGAGAAAAAGAAGTGGGGAGGGGAAGTCATTCCAAAGATTTAGAGCTGTGTTTCCAAAACTTATTTTCCATCATCACTCCCCTAGGAACTACTTCAGACATTTTTGTCTGACTGTCAAGGTCCCAGCCTCCCGTAAAGTTTCAATACCACAGATGTACTACATATCTGTTTAGGGACCATACCCTTTGGAGGGCCACAAAACATTGGCTTTTTCTGACCCCCAAGATATAATTTTGTCCCCTAAGGAACAATATCCCAACTGTTAAGAATGTAGGATATTATAGAGGGGTCTTCTGGGACTCAAGGTCACAGGGGTCGTAGGCCTAAGGAAGAGGCCATAACAAGAAGGAAATGCACTTCTGTTTCTCTCCTCCCACCCTGCCTTATTTTATCTGTTTACCTGCCCAATTCATCTCTCTGTTTCTGCAAAGTTGCTTTCTTTGCAATGCAGCCACATGGAGGAAACCTTGCTCGTTTCTTCCCAGTATTTACATTCACTCTGTTCAAGGATCCAACCCAAACAGAAGCTGGAATCCTTTAGCCTTAATCCCAAATGCTCATGGAAGGAATTCCCCCAGCCCAGGTCAGAGATGGTGTCCACTCCTGAGACAATCAATAGGGCCAGTGGGCAGGGTCATTTTGTGCAAAAATGTCTGCTAGCAATCTGTCACTGCTACTGAGTGGACAGAGAAAAGCAAGTCCTAAAGGAGGGACATGACGCTGCCTTAGAAGCCAGTTCCTCCTGATGCTGGTATTTTCATAGACCCTCCAAAACCTCGCTTGGGTCTTGGCTTCATTTCCTCCACCCACTCAGGCCTGGGCCTCTTGCTGACACCCTAAAGTCAATTCACAATCAACAGGGGCTTGGAGGGCTGTTGGCTCTGACACAAGCAGGGCCTGATCCACGGCTGAGCTTGGCCAGCTGCCTATCTTTCTTCTCTGCTGATGGTCAGTGGCACCATGTGGATTTCACTTTCTCCAGCCCGAGCTCTGAATCTCTGATCTAAGCCATTTCCTTCTGGCAGATTCATAAAGACCAGTCCTGACCTCTCCTGACCCACTCTGCACAGGTCCCCTACAGCCAACTGTCTTTCATACCCAATATTCGGCATGTCTTACCTGCATGTTACCTTTATGCTGCCCACCAACCCACAGCTATCCTTGCCTTCAAAAATACAACCTGAAAGTAACTACCCTTTCCTAGAAGTTTCCCCATATCCACCCACCATAACAGTAACACCTCTGATGCACAGGTGTCATTCATCAGCTCGTGAGTTGAACACTCTCACCTTCTCTCCTCTGCTTGACTGTCCCTCCTGAGGGGTGGCCCATGCTCAGTCTTCACACACCTGGCACCCACTGCCCTGTGGTGCTCCCTTTCATCCTGATTCTTTCAGGGCACCATGCTTTCCAAGGAGCCACAGTTGCAGGTAGTTTGCAGAGAATTTGAGCAAAATGTCCTCCAAGCCAGAAACTGGTGAGACGGTAAGAAATGCCAGTAAGTACATGAACAACTCAGTTCTTTCATCCCACAGAGGTGGCAGCTGTGCACTTCATCATATTCTGAGCTCTCAAAACCCTGATACCCCAACTTGAATGGGAAGAGTGGGCCCTTCCAAGCAGGGCGTGCCGATGCTCACTTGTCTCTTAGTTTTTAATATTCAGTTGGTAGGAGCCGGCAGAAGCCAAGCAGCAGTGGGAGGTGGAAACAGATGCAGTCACCTTTAGAATTAAGTTTTAGCAAAGTAGCCCTTGCCTGCACAGCCAGGTGAAAATGGTCATGATCAGATAAGAGCAAATCCTTCCTTCCACCCCAGCTTCACAAGTGCTGTCAGATTCACAGGCAGCTACATCTTCTCATGAGGGGAGTAATAAATGGAACATGTGCAGAATGATTTTATCAAGGGAAGAGCCTCTCAGATGGTGGCCACAGAGGACAGGACTCCAAGATGTGAGTTGAAGCCCACCCTTAAACTTTCAATGTGAGGACATCCCCTTCCTTGTCCTCCCAGCCTCCACCGCATCTCCTGCATCTGGCTCTCTCCCCTCTCCCTCTGCACACCGCCTTCTTCTGCTCTGTCTTCATCTCGGTAACCCCCCTAGATACCTCTCAAGGTGGCTACCTGGCCCTCAAAATGCCCCCTTCTCTAGGAAGACCCCTAAAACTCAAGGGAATCCCCCAGGAACTATTTGTGCCCATGTGATCTTGCCCCTGGTTGGAACTGATTGTCCCAAGGGTAGGCACCTGACCCAAGCTGAGCCAGCCTGTTTCTCCTGCAAACTTGAACTCAGAAAGGGAAGACACAATGACTAGTTTAGAATGTTAATGGCAGCCCAGGAGATCCTACTGCTCTGTGTCTCAAGCTGTCTCAGTTCCTTTCTTTCCTGGGTCAGCTGCAATTATTTAACCTTACTAAACCTTTGCTTAAGAGTGAAACAAAAGCACTGTGAAGCTAACAGAACCATTTTCTCCATGTCTCTATTCCAGATTCCCCCAAGAGAGAATTGGATTGGCTCAGTCTCACCTCTGGAATGGTTTCTCCTGGGCTGGTGTCCACCCTAAGGCCAGTCTGCTGTGGCTGGGTGAGGGTGGGGTGCAGAGCCCCTTAGAAACTTGGCTATAGCAGCCTATCCTTGGGAGTTATTGGGGCAGCTCAGTGCTGAGGAAGGAAGACACCTTTCCAGTGAGCTGGGTAAGTCTCCCCATGAAGGGTCTCCCACAGTGAGATCAGGCAGGGGGCCCCAGCACGGATGAGGTTGGTAGAGAATCTAGGTTGGTAGAGAATCTGACCTGCCTGAGGCAAGAGCTCGTGATGAAGAGCAGTGAGAGTCCTGCCTCCACTGAGTCATGGAAAGCTTTCCTGCAGCAGATGGAAAGGTGTCCTAGAATTCTGTCTCCAGTCGACTGCAAATCTTCTAACGTGGGAGCCTTAGTACCTTATGGGCTGCAGAGACATGCAATTAAGGCAGAGGATGGCTGTGCTGGCTAGTACGTTTCCATAAGAGATAACTTATTGGTTATTCAGAGATCCGTCCAAAGCTGTGAGTCTAATTAGCTCTAATATCCTCTTTGCAGCAAAACCTAATGTGAAAACACAGACACAAGAGAGGAAAACACATTTGGTTAATTAGCCTTGTGAAAACAACGCTCCCCACTTGTGCCCCAGCTTCCAGGTCTCTTTACTAGGCAGCCAGAGCCACGGCGTCATGGGGAGAGCTAAGGCCCTGACTCTCTAATAACACAAGTGGACTCATGGGAGCCCTCTCTCCACCCCTGGACTCCAGAGAATTGAGTTGTTTCTTTTCATCCTCTCCTCCTCTCCTCCTGGCTGAGACTTGTAGAGATAGAGAGTGGCACAGTGTCATACCCAGAAGGGCCATTGGGAAGCACCTCTTCATTTGATTTTATCTATCTATCCATTGATTGATCCATCTATCCATTATCTATCTATTTTTCTCATGTTACAACATAAAATTTACCCTCTTTTTTGGAGACAGGGTCTCATTCTATCATCCAGGCTGGAGTGCAATGGTGCGATCACGGCTTGCTGAATCCTCGACCTCCTGGGCTCAAGAGATCCTCCCACCTCAGCCTCCCTAGTAGCTGGGATTACAAGTGCCTACCACCATGCCCAGCTAATTTTTTTTTTTTTTTTTTTTTTTTTTTTTTTTTTTTTTTTGAGACGGAGTCTCACTCTGTCGCCCGGGCTGGAGTGCAGTGGCCGGATCTCAGCTCACTGCAAGCTCCGCCTCCCGGGTTTACGCCATTCTCCTGCCTCAGCCTCCCGAGTAGCTGGGACTACAGGCGCCTGCCACCTCCCCCGGCTAGTTTTTTGTATTTTTTAGTAGAGACAGGGTTTCACCATGTTAGCCAGGATGGTCTCGATCTCCTGACCTCATGATCTGCCTGTCTCAGCCTCCCAGAGTGCTGGGATTACAGGCTTGAGCCACCGCGCCCAGCCCTAATTTTTATTATTATTACTATTATTTGTAGAGACAAGGTCTCCCTATGTTGCCCAGGCTGATCTTGAACTCCTGGGCTCAAACGATCCTCCCGCCTCCACCTGCGAAAGTGCTGGGATTGCAGGCACGAGCCATCACACCCGGCCAAATTTACCCTTTTTAACCATTTGTAAGTGTACAATTCAGTGGTATTAAGTACATTCACATTGTTGACCATCCATCGCCACAATCCCACCCAGAAATGTTTTTTCATCCCTAACAGAAACTCTGTACCCATTAAATACTAACTGCTGTGTAATAAATGTAGAATTAAATACAAATTCCATGTTACCCACTCCTGATACCCCAGCCCCTGATAACCACTATTCTACTTTCTAAGAATTTGCCTATTCTAGGCATCTCATATAAGTGGAATCATATAATCTTTGTCCTTGTGTGACTGGTTTATTTCACTTAGAAAAATGTCTTCAAGTTCATCTGTGTGGTAGCATGTGTCAGAATACCCATCCTTTTCAAGGCTGTATATATACCACAGTTTGTTTATCCAGTCATCTGTGGATGGACGTTTAGATTATTTCCATCTTTTGCTGTTTGTAAATAATGCTGCTATGAACCTTGGTCTACAGGTTTATTAATTTTAATGTTTTATTACACAGGTAGCCCATGCTTACTGTAGAAAAATTAGAAAATGCAGATAATTAGAAAAGAAAAGCAAAGTCATCCTGAACCTCATCATGGAGAGATAACACTATGACCATTCAGTGTTTGTCCTTCCAAATGTTCTCTCGTACTCCTTCAGGTTCTTCCTGCTTCTAGACATTCATATAGATATAGCTATATTTGTAAACCAGATAGAAGTACACTATACATATCAGTTTTTGAAAACTACTTTTTAAACTTATTTTATCATGCATGACATCTCCATGTCTCCCTCTTCCTCTCTCAGATAGGTAGGCCGACCCGAATAGATACAGACAGTGCTACCTAAGCTGAAAGACTGTATTTTAATCGATTGTGTGGATGCACCATTATGTGAAGTACCAGCATGTAATTTGCTAGTTTTGCAATGTTGTTGGACACTGATTATTTTCAATGTTTTGCTATTACAAGCAATGCCATTGTGCGTCCCTGTAGGTGAATCATTGTGTACAGCCTTTAGTTATTCTCTTAGGATAAATTCCTAAGCAAAAATCATTGAGAACAACCTCATTTTACAAATATGGAAAAGTGTATTGATGTAAAGTGACTTGCCCAAACTTTCATGAGCATAATTTCGTCATTATGCAGTGTATGTCATAAATGCAATGTATGTTTGCAGATCTCCTTTTGGGGTCTATCAGGAGCCAAAACCTTCATCTCTTACTGATCAGAGCCCCCTACCATGCTGGCATTCCTGAGCCCATCCTCCCCAGAGTCACTCCCTGGACCCTCCCACTGCATGCTGCAGTCCCTTAGGATCTCAGTGTGTGCCAGGGTTTATCTGATCCACCAGTTTACACTGTGATGAGGCGTTCATGGTTAATAGGGGCTACCCCTCCAGCAGAGACAACATTGACTAAAGATTCTTGGAGGGTGCATATATTTAAGGCAAGGATAAGCAAACCCAGGTATCTGGTTTCTGGAATTTCAGGCATGCTTTTATTGCACTGAAGTATGCGTTCAATAAATACTTGTTAAAATAAAAAGGAAGGAAGAAAAAAAGAGGGAAAGAAGGAAGGGAAGCAGGGAGGGAGGGAACCTAGGCTCTAATTCCGCCGCTTCCTAGTCTTGTGCCCCCACACTTCATCCCACCGTTGCCCCACCTTTCCCCCAAGTTTAGTTAAAATGGGTTTTCCTAAGGAAGAGACTGCCAGGGAAGGGAGACAAAGAATCAACTCCATCTCTTTCCAAAGCTCCATATTCATTATGCTGTGAGCTCGGAAGTGCAGAGTGATTTATTGGGCTCTGAGCAGCCATCATTTAGAGCAGCATGATGAATTAAGGTGGTAATGCATTGAAGGCAAAGCCCTAATGCACTATGAGGTTCTAGTTTGGGGAATTTATAGAGATAAAATTGTAACTATATAAGGAAAGTGGGAAAATTGGCCTGAATGTGGGAGTAACCGAGGAGGGAAGACTGACTCTTAAAGTAGTCCCTGCACCCAAACAACCTCCCCACACGCCTTTTGCTGATTTAAATGATCCATGCCCAACTGGCATCTGTGAGTTTGTTTCACACAGATTCTAAATGACCCCTGCCTCCCAGCAGAAGCCTGGGGTCACATAACTGCAGCATCTGATGAGCCTGGCACCCTTTGCATGTGGCCTCCACCATGAAAGGCTCATGACTCATTAGACTCCTCAGCAGACTGTAAACCCCTTGGGGGCAGAACCGTGTCTCCCACAATGGGACACAATCTTTGTTCCCTCTGTGTTTATTAAAGAAACGAGTAATTCACACTTCATTCATTTACTTGATAAATGCAAATCTGAGTCACTTACAAAGTACCTATAACCCAAAGCTGAATGTGACCATCCCACAGGAAGGTACAAAGAGTCATGCAGGTTTAGAGGATGAAGGAAGGATCACACAGGGGATCCACGAAACCTACATGGAGAAGGTGGCATGGAGTGGGGGTCTTAAAGGATGGGTGAGATTGCATTCGGTGGATGTGAGGCTGGAGGACATTCGAGATCGGGAATGGCATCCCCTTGAGTCTAGGGTATTTCAGTAGAATTGTTGGAGAAATAAAAGGAAGGTAGCCTGGAGCCAGAACGTGCTCTGGGACATCCTGTATATGATGGGACAGAATGTTTGAAGTTGAGACAATCTATCCTAATTGAGATAAGTATGAATTCACACAGGTACAGCTGTGCTTTACAGAGATGCAGAGGTACATAGATATGTATTACATATGCGCGTGTATCATAGTTTACAAAGAGCTCCCAACAATTCTAGAGAATAGTTAAATTTAATTACATTCATATCACAGATGGGGAAGTTGAGGCCAAGCAAGCTTAAGTGACTTGCACAAGAAGAACAAGCAGCACCAAACTTCTTTAAGCCCATTGTTTTATACACTCTAGCACACAATGCCTAGCAAGGATGACTGAAATGAGTGCAGGGGACAAGCTAAAGGGTGTGCATCATTGGCCGTGTGTATAAGCCAGCCAACAAATACAGGTTGGCCCTGTATGGTACCTAAAAATGAGCCCTGGTGTAGCATCAGTTCCAACTCAAATGTCATTGGCGCCTGCTCCCACTTACTCAACCAGGTCCTCTCTGTCCCATTACGCCCAGGAGCCCCCATGGTTGTGCACTAGCATGGTTGGCCTATCTGTTCTCTCCAACACTAGCCCTGCTATCAGCATCCTGGCTTCCAAATGTGTTCCAGCACTTTGTCACCCTGGGGCCCCGGGAGCCTGCTTTATGCCCTGGGCCTCAGAGGCTCTCCCTCTCCCCACATTCCCTTCCCCACAGCTGGCAGAAGTTCTTGGGTCCTGGGTCCAAAGCACAATGTCCACAGCAGTTACCACCCCTCTCTGCCTCCACAGTTCTTCTCTTCATTACCCTCATCCCCCTTCTTCAGGCCCCTTACCCACAAATGAATCAGCATCACAGAGAGCCTCCTCCCTCTCTCTCATCAGACACACCTGAGAGTGACTTCCAGGACTAAGGCATAAACAAGGACTTCTGGGGTGTGTGTGCTATTAATGGATGTTTACACACACACTACAATCCCAAATTAAAAGTTATTTTTTTAAGTTGGCTATTGGTTACTCAGGATACAACTTCCCGTAAGAACAATGCTAATATTTAGTAGCCAGGACTTCAGAAATTCGTTTAATCTATAATACTGAACTATAGTTAAATATTGACTTAGTATTATTAGTATTGATTTAGTGCTGACTCCTGGAATCAAGGAAGCAGCAAGGGTAAAGGAGAAAAAGGAAGAGGAGGCAGCAAAGGAAGAAGAGAAGGAGGAGAGGGAAGAGGAAGAGGTAGAAGAGAATAAGAAGGAGGCAGAAAAGGAGGAGAAGGAGGAAGATGGGGGGAAGGGAAAAGAGGAAAAGGAAGAGAAGAGGAGAAGGAGGAGGAGGAGGAGGGGAGAAAGAGGAGTTGGGGGACCCTTACTGGAACCTACATCCCCCTCCAGCTACACCTTGTGCCCCTCAGGCTCTCACAGCAAACCTTGGAAGTGTTGTCTGTAGACATTGTTTCTACTTTCTCAATTCCTGTCTCTCCTCAGCTGACTTCAGCGAACCTTTCATCCCCAGCACTCTGCTGGAACTAACTGCCCTGTCAAGGTCTCCAATGGTGGCCATCTGGCCCACGTTCCTGTCCTCATCTTACCTGACCTCTCAGAGGCATTTGACATGACTGGCCAAGCCTTCCTTCTGGAAACAATTTCCTCCCTGTCTTCCTTGGTACATGCCCTGACAGCTGCTGTTCTTCACCCCTCCCTGCAGGCACTCCTTTCACCAAGTGACTTTGCAGCTCCTCTCACCAAAGAGGGGCGGGCGTCTGTTTTCCACTCCCCTTAACTTTAGTTTCTGCAGTATGTCTTGCTCTGCTCAATGGAGGGCTAGCCAGCATGATGTGACTCAAGACTTGAAAAGTCTCTGCTGTCTCGCACCTCTGCCATCACCATGAGAAGAATCTACTGGTCCCGGGAGAAGAATGAGAGACATGCGTGGCAGAACGGAGCCAGCATGGATGAGCCAAGGCCCAACTAAACTAGACTGGTAAGTGAAGTAAACACTCATCCTCATACATCACAGAGGTTTGGAGGTTGTTTGTTGCACACCAAGAGTTGACAATTACACCTTCCACAGAACCACTCTCAACTTCTACCTCACTGCCACCCATTCTGAGCTTTCTTTTTGACCCCCTACCTGCCACCCCCAGGCCTCTATATCTTGAGAAACCCTGGAGCTCTGTCCTCGGCCTGCTTCTTTTCTTTATCCACAGTCTCCTCCCAAGTGAGCTCATGGGTCATGGCTTTAAACTCTGTGCTAATGACTCTCCAGTTTATAGCCTGGCATCCTCCTGAACTCCATCCACATCAGCATGGCTAGCTGTCCTAATGTAAAAATCTCAGGGAAGGAACAGTCAAGAGCAGGCTGGAGGATGGGCAGCCTTCTCAAGATGCCTTCTCTCATACCCAAGATGGCCAAAATCTAATAGCTGGTCCTCCACCCAACCCCTCCTCCCACCAAACTCACTCTCCACACGAGATGTCCTGATCTCAGTAGATAACACCATTTAGTGGCTCACACGAAAAACTTATTTTCAAGTTCTCTTTCCTTTTTGTCTTCCCTCACACCCATACTGAATTCATTGTTAGTCCTATAGTCTGTACCTCTAAAGCCTATCCCAAGTCTGACCACTTCTCATGATCATCAGCGCTGCTACATCCCAGTACAAGCCACCATCACCACTCCTGGTCTGTCAACCTCGACCCTTGCCTGCTGATAGTCCATATTTCACGCAGCATAATCACATCTCTCCTTCCAGTTTTCATCAGGATTGAATATGCCCTGCCCTCCTTCACGGGGCCTGCCAGCCCTCTTCGCTCTCCATCCTAGTCTTGCCTCCTGCTCCCCCCAGCCCTCCCTCACTCCCTCCCTCTGGCCCTCAGCTCCTTCCCACCCTCCAGCCTGCTACTGGCTGTTCCTCCCCCTAGATTTTTACATGGTGGCTTGTTCCTCCTCGCCCAGACCTCCACCTAAATGTCCCCCTATGAGTGGCGCTCCCTGACTAAAGTGACTCCACACCCACTGTCTCACTGACCTGTTTTCTGTCCCTGTAGCATCTGCCAGTGCCCATGGTACCCATGGACTTACTCGCCTGTTGCCTGCCTTCCTTCATAGAGTGTAGGAACCCCTGGAGGGCTGCCCTAAAAATGGGCCCTGGTGTATTATTTTTGATTGACAGGAGGAGGAAGGAGCGGAGGGGAAGGAGAAGAAGGAAAGGCAAGAGAAAAGAGAGATGGAGTTGGAGGAGTAGGAGAAAGTGTGGGAAGGAGGAGAAGGGAGGGGAAGAGGAAGTCCTCCTCCTTCCTGGACATGACGCTGTGGCTTCCAGCCTCCTCTTCTGTCCCTCCCTGCCACTGACTAGAACTCTGCCCAGGCCCCTGAGTGTCCCGAGGTCACCATGTTCCCTGCAGTGGCCCCAGTCAGTCCTGCATCTCCCCCAGGTGCTCATGCATTCCCCAAGCACTCCCTCACCTGCCCCAATACTCTTCATACTCTCCAGTGGAGGTGAGGAGGTGGGGGGATGAGGAGGTGAGAGGGTGAGGAGGTGAGGGGGTGAGGAGGTGGGGGTGTGAGGAGGTGAGAGGGTGAGGAGGTGAGGGGATGAGGGGGTAAAGAGGTGAGAGGGTGAGGAGGTGAGGAGGTGGGGGTGTGAGGAGGTGAGAGGGTGAGGAGGTGAGGGGGTGAGGGGGTGAAGAGGTGAGAAGGTGAGGAGGTGAGGAGGTGGGGGGATGAGGAGGTGAGGGGGTGAGGAGGTGAGGGTATGAGGACGTGAGGGTATGAGGAGGTGAGAGGGTGAGGAGGTGAGGGGTGAGAGGGTGAAGAGGTGAGAGGGTGAGGAGGTGAGGAGGTGAGGGAGTGAGGAGGTTGGGGATGAGGGGGTGAGGAAGTGAGGAGGTGAGAGGGCGGGGAGATGAGAGGGTGAGGGGGTGAGGGGGTGAGGGGTGAGGAGGTGGGGGTGTGAGGAGGTGAGAGGGTGAGGAGGTGAGGGGGTGAGGAGGTGGGGGTGTGAGGAGGTGAGAGGGTGAGGAGGTGAGGGGGTGAGGAGGTGAAGAGGTGAGAAGGTGAGGAGGTGAGGAGGTGGGGTGATGAGGAGGTGAGAGGGTGAGGAGGTGAGGGGGTGAGGAGGTGGGGGTGTGAGGAGGTGAGAGGGTGAGGAGTGAGGGGTGAGGGTGAGGGGGGTGGGAGGTGGTGGGGGTGTGAGGAGGTGAGAGGGTGAGGAGGTGAGGGGGTGAGGGTGTGAGGAGGTGAGAGGGTGAGGAGGTGAGGGGTGAAGAGGAGAGAGGGTGAGGAAGTGAGGAGGTGAGGGAGTGAGGAGGTTGGGGATGAGGGGGTAAGGAGGTGAGAGGGTGAGGATTTGAGGGAGTGACGGGGTGAGGAGGTGGGCAGGTGAGGAGGTGGGGGGGTGAGGAAGTGAGGAGGTGAGAGGGCGGGGAGGTGAGAGGGTGAGGGGGTGAGGAGGCGAGGGAATGAGGGAGAGCACAAGCTGAGAAAACCAACTACCTAGGTTCTGCCCAGGGCAACCAGTCACCAAGCAAGGAGGACAAAATAAGGCAATGGAACACTTAAATGAACAGTCAAACTTGCCCCCGAATCACAATGCAGACCTTCCGGAGCCAGGCGGGATGCAGAGAGGACTCCTTTCTCCTCAACAAGGGAGGGCCAGGGAAACTCAAGTCAAGCAGATCGAAGAGTACTTTGCCTGCTTTCCCAAACCCAGACTTCAGCTGGAAGGGTTTACCCCACAGTCATGGTAAGAAGGGAGCAGTGACACTTGTCCCATGTTTTGGAGGTGAGAGGGTAATAACAGGGAGACAGAGGGCCCGGGACTGAGCCCTCCGCACTCCAGCCTCGGAGAGGGGCCAGAGGGCGGCGCCCGCACCCTGCACCCTCACCCGCTCACTCTTTACCCTTGCCGTACCCCCTGCTGCCCCCCAGCTTTAACGTAAAAATCAGACCAAGCAGGCAGCCCTTCTCCTCTTTGAGAGTGAAGTGACATGGAAGAGAAGGTGGGAGCCATGAGGTGCCTTCTGTGGGGCTGTGGGACTGTGGGCTGGGGAAGGTCTCCTCAGTGTGAGGCAGCCCTGCTGGGACTCTGTTCTGGTGAGTGGCCCTCAGCTCACCTGCTTGTCTCAGCGCTTTCCTTTTGTCCATTGCTGAGCCTGCATGGTCCCTAAAAGCTTGGTCTTTTCACAATGTCTCCCTGGATAGCAGCAGCAGCCTCCAGACAGCCTGCAGATTGTATGTGTGTGGTGTGTTGTGGGTTGTGTGGTATGTGTAGTGTGTGTAGTGTGTTGGGTGTATGTGTGTGTCTGGTATGTGTGTTGCATGCATGTGGTGTATAGGAATGTGTGGTCTGGGCTGTGCGTTTATTGTGCATGTGTGTGAGGGTAATTTTGTGGTGTGGGGTATGTGTGCACTGTGTATATACAAGTGAGTGTTGGTGGAGGGTGTGGGTTGGGGCTGTGAGGTGGTCATCACTGGACGGTGAACTGCAGCTCCATGATAACCTTTTCTGCATACACGTCATTTGTAATTAGCCAGGTTTGAGGAGTTCAAAACTGGGAGAAGAGAAAGAAGAGAAGAGGGAAAAGGAAAATTAATGAAACAAGTAACCCGCCTTATATGGATATTTGTTTTGCTTGTTTGCACATTGTTTAGTCCTTACAAGCTCTGAAAATAAAACACAAGCACAGTATCAGGCTCAATTAGGTGCTTAATAAATACCTTTTGATGATGACAAATGGCAGGGATGTTAATGACACTGCTCCCCTCCAGCTCCCGCTGCACAGAGCGCCTTTGGCTCTTCAGACTTACAGCTCTTTGTCTGAGCTGCTGTGAGCCAGCCTCCGCTGCCTTCAGGAGATGGCCGTGTGGGCAGGGCCTCTCTGTGTCTTTTCACCTTTTGAGACCACCCCATGCACCTCTTCAGGCAGCAGCTCCTAGCAGGTGTTCCCTGAACATGTCTGCCTTTGACTTGAAGGGGTCAGGACGCCACTTGAGGATGCCGAAGGGAGGCAGCTCACGGTGGCACCCTCCCCTCCACCATTTCCAGGAACTCCTCCTCTCCTTGTGGATCTCAGGGCTCGTACGCTTTGCCCAGAGCCCAACAGCTACAAGCGCACTCAAACAGAACATTCCTCCATGCGTTTGCTCTTGCAAAATGTGTGTTGGGGGTGGGTGCGGTGGCTCATGCCTGTAATCCCAGCACTTTGGGAGGCTGAGGCGGGTGGATCACCTGAGGTCAGGCGTTCAAGACCAGCCTGGCCAACATGGTGAAACCCCATCTCTACTAAAAATACAAGAATCAGCCCAGCGTGGTAGCAGGTGCCTGTGATCCCAGCTACTTGGAGGCTGAGGCATGAGAATCGTTTGAACCTGCGAGGCAGAGGTTGCAGTGAGCTGAGATTGTACCACAGCACTCCAGCCTGGACCACCGGGTGAGACTCCAACTCAAAAAATAAAATTAAAAAAGTGTGTTGGATCCCATGGTTCCCCTGCTGCCCAACACACTGAGACCAAACGCATACTTGCACACTCGCCATGGGGCCTCAGTCACCTCCTAATTCCCAAACACACAGTGCTCACTGCTGTCTCCAGTGCTCCCCCAGGCCAGCGTTGGCTGTCTCACAGCCCCCAGTCTTTCCTCAGAGGTCTGCCCTGGTTGCTAAGAAATTAGCAACCCCCCATCAGCATGTGTGCCCTGCTTTTTACCTTGCCGATTGGTATTCATGACACTACCCCTCCCCAGAAATGACACTTCATAGTCACTGTTTACTTAGGGCTAGAGTGTAGGCTCTATAAGGACAGGTGCCTTCTCTTTCATGATTACCTTTAAACCCCAGGCTTCAACATGCCTGACCCACAGAACAGGCTCAACAAAATATATACCATAAAAAATGATCCAGTACATGGCATGAGGACATACATTGAGCCTGGCACTGTGGTTCACATCTGTAATCCCAGCAGTTTTGGAGGCTGAGGCAGGAGGATTGCTTGAGCCCAGGAGTTCAAGACCAGCCTGGGCAACATAACGAGACTCCATCTCTACAAAAAATACAAAAATTAGCCAGGTGTGGTGGTGTGTGCCTGTAGTCCCAGCTACTCAGGAGATGAAGGCGGAGGTGTCACCTGAGTAGAGGGGTTTGAACTATGATAATGCCACTGCACTCCAGCGTGGGCAACACAGCAAGACCCTATGCAAAAACAAAAAGAGCCTACATTTCAGCACCACACAAAGTAACTATTCTAAGGGTAGGCTTTTCGTTTCCAGAAAGGAAGAAATTAGGCCTCTAGGCCCTACTGGAACTATGGGAGTAGGAGTATCGCCCACGCAATCCCAAGCCCTACACAAGTCTCAGGTTGTGAGGAGACCCCGCCCCTTCCTCTGTCCCAGGTGTTGTACTCACTGGCCTTACACATTCAGGCCTGGGAGGACTGGCATCATCTTTGTATTTCAGAGATGACGAGGATTCATTCCACGGATGTTGGAATGTTGTTCTCCTTCCCTGTCTTTTGGAAAGGGCTGTCAGTCCCTAGAAGCTGGAGGAGCACAGAGTTATTCATTATGACTGCCATCCCCCACCCCTCCCCAACCCTTGTCCCTGTCACCCCTGGTTTATATCTTCTGCACAAGCTCACCCTGGGTCTTCTTTGGCAGTGAACTGCACAGAAGCATCTCTCGACCCCACAAGGTATAAAGGCTCAGCACACGCACATCAAAGGCAAAGCCTAGGAGAGGCCTTGGAGGGCTCCTCTGATCAGGAGGAGACAGAGCCCACAGCTGCCTGGGCAGCAGCTTGAGATTCCCCACACGCCTTCACACCAAGGGCTGCAACCCCACAAACAGAGCTGTGTACCTGCCAGGCCCAAACCTCAGGGCTGTCACTTCAGCCCCTTCTCTTGTTCTGTTCATCTCCATATCTGTCAGCACCACTTCAGCAATGGCCCTGTCTTCTCTCATCTCCTCCATCCCCTCCTGTCACCTCCTGGCTGCATCTCTTGCTTCCCCAGCGTAGCTCACCCTGCACATTCTGCTAACCGGCACCCGCTCCTATTGACCCCGGTTCCCTGTCTTGCAGAGGTTCCCAGCTGTATTAGTTTGCCAGGGCTGCCATAACAAGGCACCAGAAACTGGGTCACAAAGAACAACAGAAAAGTATTGTCTCAGTTCCTGAGGCTGGAAGTCCAAGATCAAAATGTCAGCAGAGATGGTTCCTCCTGAGGGCTTAGAGTGGGGAGGATCTGTTCCAGGCTCTCGCTTAGCTTCTGATGGTTTGCTGGCAATCTGGTGTTCCTTGGCTCATAGAAGCATTGCCTGATCTCTGCCTTCATCTTCACTTGGTGTTCTCCCTGTGTGCATGTCTGCCTCCAGAGGTCCTCTTTTTATAAGGATATCAGGCATGTTGGATTAGAGCCCACCCTACTCCAGCATGACCTCGTCCTAACTTAACTAATTACATCTGCGGGGACCCAATTTCCAAATAAGTTCACATTCTGAATTACTGGGGGAATAGAATTTCAACATATGAATTTTGAGGGGACACAGTTCAACCCATTACTGCAGCTATCCGCAGAAGAAAGTCCAAATTCCTTATGTGGCATTCAAGGCCCTCTGTAATCCAGTGAGATCCACATTTCCAGCTGTTTCTCTTCTTCTCCCCTAGGTGCACACATGTGATACAGTTTTGTATCAAGGTGGGATTCTGAGATTAAGGCAAGAAAGGGGAACAGTTAGGAGAGTAGCATCTACTGAATGTTTACTAAATGCCACCATCAATGGCAAGTGTGTTATATCTACATCACTCTACTTTTTTTTATTTTTATTTTTTGAAACAGAATCTCACTCTATTGCTCATGCTGGAGAGCAGTATTGCAACCACAGCTCACTGCAGCCTCAAACTCCTGGACTCAATCAATCCTCCCAGGGCAGCCACTGTGGAAAATGGTATAACAGTTTCTCAAAAATTAAAAATAGAATTATCAAATGATCCAGCACTTCCACTTCTGAGTATATACCCAAAAGAATTCTAAGCAGAGACTCGAACAGGTATCTGCACACTCATATTTATAGCAGCACTATTCACAAAAGCCAAGAGGTGCAAACAAGTATCCATCAACAGCTGAATGGATAAACAAAATGTGGTCTATCCACACAATGGAATATTACTCAGCCTTGAAAAGGAAGAAGATTCTGATACATGCCACAACATAAATGAACCTTGAGGACATTATGCTGAAGGAAATAAGCCAGTTTCAAAAGGACAAAAACTGTATGATTCCACTTACATGAGGTACATAGAATAGTGAAATTCACAGAGACAGAAAGGTGAATGGTGGTTGCCAGGGGCAAAAACAGAAAACAAGGGAAGATTCACACTACCTTGCAGGTTTCTCTCCACAGGCCTCACCAAGTGTCAAAAAAAAGAGTTCTCCAGGGGATCCCAATGTCTGCCAAGCTGTAAAGCCATCGGTCTTTTGGGTAGTTATCTTCATTTCTTCTTTGGGGAGAACCTTGATTTTCTGTAAGCTGCAAAAGATAGCTCAAACCATCAGCTCAGCCAGTTAGGGAGATGGGGGCTGCTGGTCTGCATCCTTCCAATGGTCTTTCTTCTCCCTTTTTCTCCTAACTTAAAGCTTTCATGATGGGGAAGCCTTCCCTGTTGTCTGCAGTTTTCCTTCTCTCAAAACAACCTTCTGAAACCCCTTTTGGGGTGGGGTTTCACATGGTGTAAAACCATCACATGCGTATGAACTAGCAGACCTACAGCACCGCAGGTTGAGAAGGTGGACCGCCATCAGACTGCCTGAGCTGAGTCCCGAGGCACACCTTGCTTGCTTGAATGACTTCTGCCAAGTTACTTCACCTCTCCAAGATGTCACCGGGGCTCATCAGAGTACTCACCCCATGAAGTCTCCTTGTGACGACATGAGAAAAGCCTGTGCAAAATGCTTGCTTGCCACACAGAAAAAAAACAGCCATAAATGTTGGTTAATATTGTGAGCTTTCAAATCAACCAAGTGTGAATAATTTCTACTTCATTCCATTAGCTATGGCAGGGGAATACAAATATTTGTCAGAGCCGATTTCAGCCTACAGGAGTTTATAGCTATCCGACTTCACAGCTACGAGTGCCGTGAGAGAGCTACAAACCCAATGCTGCAGGAGTTCAAAGTCAGAGATTTAATAACCACGGAATCAGGAATTAGGGAAAGCCTAATGGTGAACGGGTTTGAGCCAACCCCGGTGGAATATGAAGTACAAAGCTGACTTCCCTGCAACTCTGTCTGGTGACAGCCTTTCTTTTTCCAAGGAGATACTCAAGACTCAGAGAGATTCAACACCACCCAAGGGTCACGGGTGGTTTATCAAAAACCCCCACCCCACCCCCGCAAATACACACCAAAAAGCTAGGTTTAATAATCCATGACTCAGAACCTGGAAGGCTCTCTGCAGGGCTGAGGGGCCTCGCTGGCTGCCTGTGACTTCTGCCTGCCTAGCAGGCACTGCCCCAGGCCCCAGGCTCCAGGACAGTGTGCTGTCAGTCAGAGGCAGCTGTCAGCCAGGCCCGCTCCCCTCCTCTCAGTCTGGGAGGGTACTCAGGATAGTTCTCTCTGTTGGGGACCCTAAGCATGAAACAGAACTGGAGGAGGCTATGCTGAGAAACCCACTGAGGGAGGAAGGCTAATGGTCTTGTGTTCTTCCAGTGGTCTCTCTTCACCCTTTGCTCTCCGAGCATAAAGCTTTCATGATGGAGATGCCTTCCCCATCATCTGCAGTTTTTCTTCTCTCAAAACAAGCTTCTGAGACATCTTTCGTGGGAGCTTTGGTCATTAGAGCTTAGGAGAGGGAGGCCCTTCTCTTCCAGTGTCCTCACAGGGTCTCTGTCATTTAGATTCCTGTTGAACAACTGGGCTTTGGAAGGGGTTGGAAGAGACAGTGAACAGCAGGGGCATGAGGCAGGACAGCCCAGGGCATGTGTGGACATCTGGGAAGAGTCTGTCTATATTGTGACTAGGAAGTGTACATGTGAAGGAGTGAGAGGTTAGACTGGAAAGATGAGGGTAGGTGTGGGCCAGACTGCAGAGGGTTATCCTTACTGCAGTGGATCACGGGGAACCGTGGAAGCTTCCAGAACAAGGAGTAAGCTGAGACAACAACTGTGACATATAGTTCGTTGAGTGAATGAGTGCATGAATGAATGAGTGTCCGAGGAAGACACGACCGTGGTGGGAGGGGAAGAGTCCCCTACAACAAGCCCCATAGCCCTGCTGCATATGCTTAGATAACCAGTGTGAACTGCTCTGCAAATTCAGGCCTCAAGTAAAGTCATACCTATTCTATTTTTTACAAATAAAAAATAAAGCCAGCTCAGACCCACATGCCAGAGGAATGAGAAGTCCAGAATCTCTCTCCTGGTACTCCCCGTATCCCTCCCTGCTTTTTGCTGTCAGCTGCCATTGACGCTGGTCCTCTTGAGTCTAAGACAGTACTGGCTGCTGACCAAGAACAGGCTTCCTTGATCTCCAAGGGAGGAGTGCGCCCACCTAGTGCTACATGGCTCCCTCAGTTCTCAGGGCTCTGGTGCTCAGCTCCTTCAGGCCCACACCCAGGCATCCCCCTAAGGCTAGCTATCCTAGGAGCCCCCGCGGAGCCTCTCAGGCCTCCACCTGTGTGTCTTCATGTTCTGCCTTCCCTAAAGACACATCACACAGGAGGCAGGGCAACTTTCCTCTTCCAGCCTTGGGACACAGAGGACAACAGCTTTCCTGGAAATGTGGTCACCCTAAGTATTGGCAGGGGTCCAACAGCCTCCAAATGCAAAGGGTCTAAAAACACCTTTTTCTCCAAAGATGAAGTCACTCTCCCTCTTCAACACAGAGACCCAGATCCTCTCCTGGGGACCCAACACCCCCACCCCTTTTCAGGTGTGAAAGAGGCTCTGTTTAGTGCCTCCTAAAGGACTTACTCAACTACGAAAAACCAAGGAAACTCCAAGATCTCTTTATGGGAGCAGAAAAAGAAGAAAAAGGGAGAAGGGAGGAATATTGAGGATCTCCCACGATGTTTATATTGTAACATTTTTCATTCTATATTATAATTTCTGCTATTTTACTTGGAATTTTGCTTAAAATTGTATATCCTTTATATAGTACAATCTCTAGCATATGGCATATGTTTATTAGTTACTGAGGAGGAGAGGGAACAAAGAAGCTGGAAGATGGAAACTGAGGTTTCACGTTTTGCATGGCAGATGCCCTAAGCCTCCAACAGCCTTATAAGGAATGTATTGTTATTATTCTGATTTCACCGATTTAAAAAATTGAAGACATAAATGAGACGAGTAAGTGAATAAATGACAATGCCATTTCTCTCTTCCTTTCCATCATGCAAACATGGCTTACTTTCCTGAATCATAAAACATTTTTCAAGAAGTCAGAGAGCAAAAAAAAAAATATATTAAAAACAGATTAAAGCAATATGATTTCTGAACCATTCAGTAAAGGATGAAAATAGCTTTGTTATCCAGAGACTGTCTTCATGAAGTCATTGTTATCATGAGTTAGAACCTGTATTAACTCAGAAATTAAAATAGTGCTGTGTGCTGCAAATTCTGAAGACACACTCCATGATTTTCAGAGCACCTATTATTATTCTCCTGAACTTTAGCTGGATCTGAATGATTTACCATAAGAGGATCCTGTTTAAATGTTCTACTTCACAAAGAAAAAGTAATAAAAAGGGATGATTCCAAAAACCTTATTTTTATGTTAATTAGGAAAGAAGTACAAACTCTAGAATGATCAGTCCAATGCTGGCATTTAGAAAGAAAAAGAAGTCCTCACACACACTCCCCAGGTTTCCCAGGGGACAGTTCTGGGACCTCAGGCAGACTTGGAACAGTCTCTGTAGGAGAAAGTCGTTTACAGGCTTGATTCTAATTGACCCCAACAGCAGCAGCTGTAACAATACATTTTTAATCAAATCTAAAGACAAACTTAGGACAAAATATGTGTTCGTCTACTAAACACACAATGCATTTTTCTGAACTATATGATTACACTTTCTGGAAAGGTCTTGGGGAGTTATTCTTGTTCTAACCCCTGAGAGATATTGCCCTCTGTATTTGGCAGTCTCTGTGGCTGTTTCTGATCTTCTGTTCTGGGGCACCTCACTCTGGCGGGTCCCTTTAGGGTTGGAGTTTGCCACATGGTCACAATGTTCAGCCGTGGGCTGGAGACCCTTTGACAGGTGATCCCTTGTCTGCTGAGCTCTGCCCAGCCCTGTGAGGAGAAAGGCAGTTAGCCTACACAGCCTGGTGCTCCAAAGATGGATCCTCTCAGAACAAAGGGGAGCAGGTGTAGGGAAGGATGCCACCTGTAGCAACAGCTCTCATCCGGAAGGGGTCCCCAAGCTAATCCAGTGCTTGGTACATTTGCATTCTCCCATTAATATCACAGGCACAATACTTTAGGTGAGAAAGAGAAGACCACAAATGAACAGAGATCCTTCCATATTTGCTTTGCGGAAGCCCTCCCCTGAGCTATACCTGAGGGCAGGGGTAATACCTTATCCCTCATGACACCTGCAATCACAGGTACATGACAGATGATGAAAGGGGTTGTATTAGTCCATTTTCATGCTGCTTCAAAGAACTGCTGAAGACTGGGTAATTTATAAAGGAAAGAGATTTAATTGACTCAGTGCCACATGGCTGGGGAGGCCTCAGGAAACTTACAATCATGGCAGAAGGCAAAGGGGAAGCAAAGCACCTTCTTCACAAGGTGGCAGGAAGAAGTGCCAAGCAGAGGGAAAAGAGCCCCTTATAAAACCATCAGATCTCGTGAGAACTCACTCACTATCATGATGACAGCATGGGGGAAACAACTGCCCCAATGATCCATTTACTCCACCTGGTCCCACCCTTGACGTGTGGGGATAGGGGGATTACAATTCAAGAGGAGATTTGGGTGGGGATACAAAGTCAAACCATATCACTGATGAAGAAAGGAAGGAAAGGAGGGAGGGAAGAAAGGAGAGAGGGAGGGAGGGACAGAGGGAAGGGAAGGAAAGGATTCCTAAGAATGAAAAGTTCAAGTTATGAGAAAGGGCTTCTTTAAAACCAAAGATCAAATACAAACCTAGGGGAGCAATGAATGGAGCTATTTCCATTCTCACTGAACTCTCATTCAGGGAGGAGCCCACACACACTAAAATATCATCCGCCAGGATAAGAGTTCACATTTTTATAAAGGATCACGCAGTTAAGTTGATTCACTGGTGGTTTGTAAAAACCCTCATCCTTGCCACCCCTCACCCTCCACATACACACCAAAAAGCTGGGCTTAATAGCCCATGTCTCTGGTCCTGGAAGGCTCTCTGTGGGGCTGAGGGCCTCGCTGGCTGCCTGTGGCTCCAGCCCACCTAGCAGGCACCTCCCCAGGCCCCAGGCTCCAGGAAAGTGTGCTGTCAGTCAGAGGCATCTGTCACAGCCAGGCGGCTCCCTTCCTCCCAGCCTGGGGGAACACTCGGGGTAGTGCTCTCTGTTGGGGACCTTTATCATGAAACAGACTTGGAAGAGACTGTGCTGGGAAACCACAGGGTGGGGGAGGCTGATGGTCTGTGTTCTTTACCCTTTGTTCTCCCAGCATAAAGCTTTCACGATGGAGACGCCTTCCCCACAGTCTGCAGTTTTCCTTCTCTCAAAACAAGCTTCTGAAACATCTTTTGGGGGAACTTTGGTAATTAGAGCTTGAGAAAGAGAGGCTCTTCTCTTCTGGTTGTTCTCCCGGCGTCTGTGTTATTTAGGTTTCTATGGAACAACCGGGCTTCAGAAGAGTTTGGAGGAGAGCACTTAGTGATTTGAAGCGGCCCAAGAATGTCAAGCATTTAGACGCATCTGAAATATTAGGAATTTAAATCAAGTGCTGGCAAATTGCAATTTGCAGGCCAATCCAGCCCTTGGCCTGTTTTTGTATGGGCAGCAAGCTAAGATGGTTTTTATATTTTCAAAGGGTTCCAAAACAAAGAAGAATATACAATGGAAATATATGTGGCTTGCATATCCTAAAATCTTACTCTCTGGCCCTTCACAGAACAAGCTTGCAAGACCCTGGTAAATAGAAATGCGATAGATCAAAAAATGTGCACCGTGCACAAGAAAAGGTAAAGCCCCAGAAGGATCCCTGAGGGCTTACATGCATGCCCAGTTGAGAATGACACCACCTTAGCAGGCTCTGGAGCATATGGTTTATTAACGCAATGAGAGCAGAAGCCTCCCAGGACTGAAACGAATGGAGATTTCACAATGTGGAGGATGTGACTGTTAGTTATGCATCAACTTGGCGGCACTCACATAGTTGGCCAAACACATCTGGATGTTGCCATGAAGGTATTTTTAGGTGAGATTAGTAGGCTTTGAGCGAAGCATATTGCCGTCTGGGTGGGTCTCATCCAATCCCTTGAAGGCCTTAACAGAGCAAAGACTGACCTCTCCGGGGAAGAATAAATACCACCAGCACGTTGTCTTACGGCTGCAACATCAGCTCTTCTCTGGGTCTTCAGCCTATCGGCCCACGCTGCAAATTTTGGACTTACCAGCTGCCTCTACTACCACGGAAGCCGTTTCTTAAAGTAAATCATCTGAGGTGGGGAGCTCGAGACCAGCCTGACCAAAATGGACAAACCCCATCTCTACTGAAAATACAAAATTAGTCAGGTGTGGTGGCACATGCCTATAATCCCAGCTACTCAGGAGGCTGAGGCAGGAGAATCGCTTGAACCTGGGAGGCGGAGGTTGCGGTGAGCTGACATCATGCTATTGCACTCCAGCCTGGGCGACAGAGAGATACTCCGTTTCAA
Organism: Macaca thibetana thibetana; assembly: GCF_024542745.1. Lineage (NCBI taxonomy): Eukaryota > Metazoa > Chordata > Mammalia > Primates > Cercopithecidae > Macaca > Macaca thibetana. The sequence continues at coordinate 139,520,431 of NC_065578.1, read as the reverse complement.
AAAAAAAAAAAAGTAAATCTCCCTGTCCTCTCAACATCCTATTGACTCTGTTTCTCCAGAGAATCCTAACTACTACAAAAGGCTGAACAAAGTATAAATCTTTGCAAAACTTGCTCTCTGGCTAGAAGTAAGGCCTACTATGGCTTGTTCTTGCAATGCCGCTGGACATCTGAGTAAATAAAGAGCCAACATGTCTGAAAGTTAGACTAGACTCTGCTGTCTCCATTTTTTCACAAGCCCCCATGGGGCTGAGGACACATAGCAAACAGGCTCCTGATAACTGCAGCACTCTCTCTCCAGGGGCTTCTTCCATTTTTTGTACACATCTCCAAGGCTTTGAAAGAGTGCTCAGGGCACGGCTCAAATCTAAGGGTCCTGAGATTGGCAGCAGGGCCCTGGCTCTGTTCACTGTCTCTCCTCCTATGGAGGAAGCATGCAGTGATGTAAATCCCACAGGCTGGGGGCTGCCTAACTCAGACTCCTGGGAAGCAGACTCTGAGATAGAGCTTAGCAGGCAGGGATATTATTGGGCAGTATTCTTGGACCAACAACTTTGCTGGGTGAGTGAGTCTGGCTATTCCAGGAAGGGGACATGGTCTTGGCCGGGGCTCTTTTTGGCTGAGGGCAATTCCCAGAAAGGACTCAGCTGTGAGCCAGCAGGAGGCAACATTCCCAGTGACTGGGAGATGAGAGCCTCAGTCCCAGGTGGAGCATCTGAAGGGTGCACCCCAACATTCACTACAGTGGGCTTGGGTAAATTACTTCCCAAGCAGGGTGCCAGCTTCCTTTTCTGCAGCCCCCATTCCCTCCAGGCTTCATCAGCCTATGGAGACCAACAAGGTCCTACCAACAGAAATGGCCGGAATTTGCAACAAATCCTTCCCAAAACGAATGTAACTCACATGTGGGCAGGCTTCACACTGGTGTCTATCAATGTCATACCTGTAGCACTGACCATCATCACTATTTGATTAGCAGAGATTCCAGTGCTTTCTTGGGAGGTGTACAGTCGAGTCATTGCCTCTAGAAGCCCCAGGCAGGGAAGTAGAAGGGTTCACAGATAAGAAAGCTGCTGCCTGTGTCTCCTGTCCAAAACTCCCATACTCAGATGCCCATGGGAGTCTAATCAGGCCCATGTGTGCCCAGTGACCAGGCGGCTTCAGATTGCCTCCAGCCTGCCAACCTCACTCCTCCTGCCCTACCTCTGGCCTGCAGAAAAGTTCTGTCCCCTTCTCATGACCAGCTCCTTCAGAAGGGGTATTGGGTAACGAGGGACAGCTCTCACCTTGATGCCCCAGCCCTTGGCCTCCCTGGCTCCAGGCACCATGGAAGGGCAGAGTAAGGATGGCCAGGCCAGTCTCCCACTGTACCTGGAATGTAGGCCACAGTTCCCTCCAGCACCAGGCCTTGCTGCCTAGACTGCTCCACTCATCAGATCTTTGCCTCACTCACTGCCACCTCCCCACAGGAGTCTCATATGTGTTCTTCCAAGTCACCTGACTTGGGGAAACCCAGGCTATTATCTGTGCCTGAACCCCAGTTGGGAGCTGGCTTTAATTATTTCCTACTAGACTCCTGGGCTACAATCAAACCAAAGAATAATGTGTGTGGACATCATCTCACCACTCAGCCCTTGCCAGGAGAGTTGAGAAGCTCCCCTCGCTGCATGACTGTTGGAGGCTGCCCGCTCAGAGACCATCGTAAGAGAGCTATGACAGCCCGGCTCCAGTGACATCAAAGAAACTTGGGGCTTTTCATGTGAGTTGGACAAAGGGGTCAAAGAATGCATTTTTAAAGCATATGTTAAAGTCTCCCCACCTTCACTTGGAAATGGCCACAATGCCACTCGTCACACCCTCAGTATACCCAGGATTGAGACTGCTGCCATTTGGCTTGGAAGAGCTGGGTTCCTCCCCCGGTTCTTAGCTTTTCACAGCATGCACTCATCCTAACAGAGTCTCAACTTTCCCATTTGCAAAATGGAGATAGGCCAGCCTTGACTATCTGAGTGTAAACTTGGACATCAAGTGAGGGGACATCTGTGAAAAGAATGGGTCAACTATAAATGACACAAATGTGGGGTCTCCTTTTCCCACATCCTGCTCTATCAGACAGGGCCGTGCTGTGATGTCATTAGAGAGGCTGCTTATTCTCTGTTCCACAGCCTAGGCCTGCGCTTCTTGGCCAGAGGCAGAAATGTGTATCAGAATCACCTGGAAGCTTTTTCACAGCACACACTCCCCGGAAGTGAAGGTTCTGAGATACCCTGGAGCAGGGCATAGGGGAGGATATGCGTTTTTCAAAAGTTCCCTAAATGGTTCCATCATGAAACCTCCACCTCTATGCCCAACTTTCCCAAGCTCAACTCCCCAAGGAACCCAAAGAGAACCAACAGCCCCCAAATTTCCAAAGCCTTTAGCTAATTGAAAGTCTACGCCCAGCGAAAGTTCATCAAACTTTCCCGGAGAGTAAATGTCACCAGGCATGATATCCTTCTCTCTCTCTTTTCCGGAGGTGGCGTCTCTATTCCACGGCACACTTGCTCCCCATCTGCAGCTGATCCTCCCATCTGGAGCCCGTTCCTGCTGGAGAGGCCTGTGGGGCCGCGAATCGTTTCTAAAGGCCCTTCCTGCTCTGAAATTTAATGAAACACATCTTTTCTAAAGGCGTTCTACAAAGTGACAGTGGCTTCCCATGGGAGGTAAAGAGACTCCCTGGAAGTCACTAACCTCTCTGAATAGTATGGGGTGCTAGGAAAGCAGTTTGGAAGGAGGCCAAACCAAATTTGGAGCCCAGGGAGGTTCGCTTCGGGGCGAACCTGGCAAGCCCATATTCCAAGAAAGTGTACCTCAGCAATGAGGCCACCGCTGGCTCTTAGCCTGGGGATCCTGGCCTGGGGCAGGGAGAGAGAAGGGGCCTAAGAGTGGCTGGCACTTACTGAGCATGTCTTATGCCGCAGGTCAAGCTGGTCCATGATCCAGCTCATCTACTCCTCACAACAACCTGTGCAGTAGGTCCTTTGTGAACCCACTTACAGGTAAAGAAGTTACTAAGGCTCTGAGACAGTAAGTGACTGGGCTGACAGCCAGAAAGAGTCAGGATGAGGATGCACCCCTGGCTCTCAAACTCCTACCTTCTACATCCAGACAGGTGGGGCAAGGATTCTAGGAGAAAAACTGAGCAGAAAGAGGGGTTGTCGAGAGTTGTTGTTCAAAGGGTATGAAGTTATATAAGACAAGTAAGTTCCAGGGGTCTGCTGTACAGCATAGCACCTATAGTTAATAATAAGGTACAGTATCCCCCCCTTATTTGTGGAGAATATGTTCTGAGACACTCAGTGGATTCCTGATATTGCAAATAGTACCGAACCCTACATATATATTATGTTTTCTCCTATACATCTCTATGTATTACAAAGTTTAGTTTGTAAGTTAGGCACAGTAAGAAATAAACAAAAATAATAATAAAATAGAACAAGTATAACAATATGCCAGAATCACCACTCTTGCAGTTTGGGGAATTTATGAAGTAAAATAAGGGTTGCTTGAACACAAGCACTGTGATACTGAGACAGGTGATCTCATAACTGAGACAGCTACTAATGGCTAAAGGGTAGATGATGTAGACAGCATGAGTACACTGGACAAAGCAATGATTCGTGTCCCAGGTGGGATGAAGCAGATGATAAGAGACTTCATCATGCTACTCAGAAGCACGATGAAAGGGTGCACAATTTAAAATGTATGAACTGTTTATCTCCGGAATTTTCCATTTAATATTTTCAGACTACAGTTGACCGTGGGTAACTGAAACCACAGAAAGCAATACGGCAGATAAGGAGGGACTGCTGTATTTTTCACCTAAAAATGTGTTAGAAAAGGGAATCTCAAGACAAGCACTCTTAGCATGCACTGAAAAGAAAGGAACCCAAGGAAACTTTTGGAGGTAATAGCTATGTTTATTATCTTGAGTGTGGTATGAGTAACATAAGTGTGTACATATACACTCCCCAAACTGTATACATTAATTACGTGTAGTTTTTTTGTATATCCATTGTACCTCCATAAAGCTACGTGGTGACTAAATGGCCTGCCAGACATGGAGCTCTCAGCAGGCCCTTCCTTTAGCTCAGCATGCAGGGAGTTAGTGGCGTATGTGTGCACTGGGGAGGAGAGGAGTAAAGATCTCTTCCTGGAGGGCAATGCTTCACATCACTGGTTTTCCAGTTAGGGTCTCATGCTGCCACCCAGGTTGGAGTGCAGTGGTGCCATCATAGCTCCCTGAAGCCTCCAACTCTTGAACTCAAGCAATCCTCCTGCCTCAGCCACCCAAGTGGGACTACAGGCGTGCACCCATCATGCCTGACTAATTCTTGTATTTTTTGTAGAGATGAGGTCTCGCCATGTTGCTCAGGTTGGTCTCGAACTCCTGGGCACAAGTGATCTTTCTGCCTCGGCCTCCCAAAGTGCTGAGCGCCTCGCCAATCCTTCACATCTTCCTAGACTTTGGACTGCATGGTGGAGTCTCAGGAGGCTGCCCAAATGTGGTCCTGTCTCCTTCTTCTGGACCTTCCCTCCTTATCTCTTTCTCAGCGTGTGTGCAGCCTGAAGCTCCACACCATTTAGAGCTCAGCAGAGCTCGTCTTCTCTGGTCTTGGTGTTATATCTGTCCTGCTTGCCTAAGATTCCAGGCAGATAATGTCCTCACTGGGACTGAAAATACCCTGGGCACTGGGGCTCTTCAAGGGCCTTCTGCAGGCCTGAGTCTTGGAGCTATGGCCCAAAATAAGAAGGTGTGAGAAAGGCTGAACCTCTACCTTTCCTCCACACACTGGCCTCCTCAGGGAAAGCAGAATTTTTCCATTTGTTTTTCTTTTTCTCGTTTTTTTAAACACTTATGTCTTATAATAGCTGGTATTCTTCAATGTTTACTTTCATCATTATAAAGCACTTATTCCCTAAATGTTTGCTTAACATTTTTTGTAGAGCAAAGGAGGGGGAGCTACCGGCCTCTGCAAACAGATGCTTCTCAAAGGCAAGGGAGGAATGTGCTCACGGGAATCTAAATCCAGAGGGTCTTATCCCTGAGCCCTTGGCTGAACCCTGCAAATTTCTCCGGGCAGTCAGAGGGCTGCAGCTCATTGTGGAGGCTGCAACATTGCTGCCTTCAGAACCACTAATTGACAAGCCGCTAGGGCCTGCGAAGCCCATGGAGGCTTTTAGAGAAAAGGTCATCCCACCTCCCACCCAGAAGCACCACATGGGACGTGCCTGCAAGTGGCTACAACAGTAGGATGGTTCCAGTGATCCATATCCCAGTGAGGCCTCTGCACTCAGGCCTCAGCACACCGGAAGGTTATTTGGGGAGCTCTGAGACCAGGGCTGGCTCAGGTATATCTCAGATGGTGCCCCAAGCCAGGGATCTCCAGCAACGTCTTGGCTGTCGGATCTGTGACCTCTCCTGTGGCCGCTTCTCTTTGCATTAACTCCCTATATTCACGAACTCCTTGCAGTTTTCAAGACACTCTCACTCACATATTTTATTTGATCCTCACATTTCCCTGGTGGAAGGCAGGTATGGGTGCCATTTTGCAGATGAGTAAACTGAGGCACTGAAAGCTTAATGGCTCGCCTAAGGCCATTTGGCTTCTAAAGAGAACCCTGGGACCAGAAGCTAGGCCTTGGCGCTGCATGCCGGTGTTCTCCCCACCGCACTGAGTGCCTCCATGCCGCCCCAGGATTTATGGCCTTGGTCCCTTTCAGTGAATGGTAAATGGCCCCATTTACCAGCCCCCAAGCCAGAAAACTGGGGATCATCCCCACTCCTCCCTCCTCACCCATCTACCCTAAATATCTCTGCAGTCCATCCCCCGCACTCTGTCCCTGCAGCCACTGCCTAAATTCAGGTCCTTATTTCTCACGTAGAGTAATGCAGCACCTTCCTCACCATCCTCCACCTGATAGTTGGAACACAGACCTGGGTAGGTTTCTTCCTGAGCAATCCTTCAGTGATTCCCCACAGCCCCTAGGAGAAAGCCTACTTCCAGAATAGTCTTCAAGGCCTGCTTCTTTCTCCTCCATCACCCAGCCATGCAACTGCTGATCCTATCCATTCCCTGTGCTGGACAGGCACCCACCCACTATCCACCCTGCTCTCAAAATCTCATTGGACAGCTCCTAGTCAGCCCTCAATGTGGGCCTTGGCCTCACCTCCTCTGGGAAGCCATCCCAGACTCCTCCAGCCTCAGGCAGGGGCTCCCACTGCCCCAGGGGTCTCCCCCGGTTATGAGGCTGCTTGTGCTGTGACATCACTGTGGACGGTCGTTTCTGTCTCTCCTACTGGACCATGAGCTCCACTGTGGGGGCTCTAACCTCTGTATCACCTGGGCCTGGCTTAGGACATGTGTTTAGAAGCACTAAGTAGGTCCAAGGACTTCCATTGGATTACTGAGATGCAGACTCTGTTTAGTGTTAGGATGTTAGAATCCTTCCTCAAATCTTCATTCTGTCTGGGTCTGACTTCGCTTCTTTGAAAAAGTGCTGATGCTGAAGCCAGCCAGCTTCCCAGCCCCCAGCAGCCTCATCCTCACCCACACCCCACCCACCTCCCAGGAATGGACAGAAACAACGCTCCAGGGCCCAGATGCCACCCTGAGAACAGCCCCGAAGATATACCCCAGGCAACTGCTAGTAAAAGAACACTCAGCTGCTTGGAGATGGGGCTAGAGATAAGAAATGACAATGTCAGCCCAAGTTGACCACTCAGGACCAAGGAAGTGATAAAGGAGTTCAAAAGAAATTATTGAGGCAGGTAGTGAGGGTAAGGAAGTCCTCAGTAAGGTTTTTCTTTTAATAAAAAGCAGCCCACAAATCATTTTCTTTTCTAACAAAGAGCAGCCAGTAAAATCGAGCTGCAGACATAGACACGCAAGTTAGAAGCTTGCACTCGCGAATGCCAGCAGTTGTGCCAGTAGGAAAGGGGCTACCTGAGGCTAGGCATGTCCAACATGACGGCTCCATCCTCCCTTCTCTTTGCCAGCCCCGTGTACAAAAAGGAGCAGACAACATGGCGCCCGCCAAGTGGAAAGCCCATTTGCATAATAAGATTATGGTGGGGTGGCCAGCTTCACAGCATGCTATGTAAAGTCACACCTGGTCCAACCAATCTGTGGGCCCCACATAAAGCGGACACCGCTTCCTCAAGCCTGTCTATAAAGTCCGGTGCACGCCGCCAGCCAAAAGTCCCATTCGGGCGCCCCTCTCTCTTGCAAGAGACGACGTCTCTTGGCATGAGAAGACAAACCTCAGCTATTACCCCAGACAATGATGCTGCTTCAGAAGTGGGGCCAAGTTGGGAGGCCAACATGAAGCCAAGTTGGGAGCTGTGGACCACCTGTTTGAGGATCTCCCTCCACTCTGCAGAGTTGAGGCTGCCTGGCTGGGGACCACATTTCCAAGTCCCCTTTGCATCTCAGAGGAGGCAGTGACCGGGTTCTGAACTATGGAATGAAGATAGAAGTGGTGTTCCTTGTTGGGCCCTTAGAGCCTCCTGCACAGTCCTCCACGCTCTCATTTGCCTCATCTGCCAGCTGGATATTAATACCCAGGGCTTCCATGGGGATGTGCTGGGAGGAGGGCAGACCCCACCAGCCTGGGGCCCTGAATGACTGTAGGACACCACCTCCTCCCCTACCACTAATTGGACCTTCATGTGAACAAAAAAGAAACTCCTATTGTGGTAGGCCCTGGGGATTTGTGGGTTTATTCGCTACTAATGCAGTACAAAAAGCCGGAGCCAGGAAGGCAGAAGTACTCCCAGAATCAGCCACAGCTCCTGGAATGAAGCCTCCTGTCTCTAGTAGTATAGGAGCTGGTGACTGGGGTGAGCCTGGGGTAAGATGGTGACAGGGAGGGTCAGGATCCCACCTCTACCATTTACAGAAAGTATGTCCTAGGGCCAGGCACTTGCCCTCCCTGGGCCTCAGTCTTCCTCTATAATGTGGAGATAGTGTTAGAGCATACCTCAGAAGAATGTTCTAGAAGATGCCAGTGAAGGCCCACCAAGACACCCTTTCTCAGTCTGGGCTGCTAATAGCCCCCAGCCGCACCCTTCTCTGGAAAATTGCCTTTGCCCACTTAAGCCAACTCACCTGGGGATTCCTGAGAAGCTCAGCCCCCAGCCCTACACCCTGCCCACCCATCCCTCCCTCCCACCCACTACTGATAAGAGGAACCAAAGCCATTGCCTCAAGGCAGGGCAACTCCAAGATATCACCCAGGCTGCAGGTTGCCCGGTTGTGTGGGGCTGAGATGAGACTCCAGACGTGGCTCCTCTGTGCCTGGCCTCGTCGCCGGTTCTTTCTGGCTTCCCTCACTTTCATGTCAGTTTCTCCTGTTAGCACTCACTCACTCACTCAGCAGGCCACCTGCATGAGAATCTTCATCTCAAATCTGCTTCTGAAAAACCCAACCTAAGACAATTGTGAAAATTAGATGTGATTACATGGGTCAACCAGTGCCTGGCATATGGAAGGTGCTTAATAAAAGTGAGCGAGTATGGTTATTATTCCTCCAAGAGGCAGGGCTGAGTTGGAGAGCCTAGCAGCCTCGGGCTGTAATGGTATTGACTGCACCACCCCTGGGAGAGCTCACTGTCAACATTCATTTGTAATGAATGAATGTAAACCCTCAGCGAGGAGGAAAGAAAAATGTGAAACCTGAGTGTCCATGGACACAACTGGTCTCACGAATAAGCCATCAAGTATGAATGATTTGAAGGACTCCAAACTCACAACTTTCTAAAGCCACAGCTTGCCCCAAGCCCCCTACTGTCTTCCGACAAGGTTCCTGAAATGCCTTTGGTGTTGGTAAGACTGGGGTAAGCCGGTCACCAGGATGAGACAGGCAGGGTCAGGATCCTGCCTCTACCACTTACAGAAAGTATGTCCGAGGGCCAGCCACTTGCTCTCCCTGGGCCTCATGTTGAAATGATAGAGGTAGGGCCTCATGGGAGGTGTTTGGACCCTTCGTTGTATGTCTTGGTGGCCTCTTCTCAATAATGAGTGAGTTCTTGCTCTATTAGTTCAGGAAAGAGCTAGTTGTTTAAATAGCCTGGCACCTCCTCCCCTCTCTTGCTCCCTCTCTCACCGTATGCCACACCTGCTGCCCCTTTGTCTTCGCCATGAGTAAAAGCTTTCTGAGGCTTCACCAGAAGCCAAGCAGATGATGACGGCATGCCTGTACAGCCTGCAGAACAGTGAGCCAAATAAAACTATTTTCTTTAAAAATTACCCAGCCTTAGGTATTCCTTTATAGCAACACAAACTAATACAACCCCTGTTCAAGATTGACTCTTTGGAGTTTTGGACATGGCTTTCGAATGAAATGAACCTGGGTTCCACTCTGGGCTCTGCCATCCACAAGAGAAGTGTCAAAATCAAGCTCATGTCTTAAGCAGAACAGGGCTTGGTGCCAAGGAATCTCCATGTGGTATGGGTGGTCTGTACCCTGACCCAGGCTCACCCTGGGCTTAAGTACTTTTGTACCTTTGTACCATTAAAAGAAGTAGCCACAAATTCACAGTGACAGAAAGAACCACAGTGGTTGCCAGGGGCCTGGGGGGAGGGGGAAACAGGGAATTGGTGTTTAATGGGTTTCACTTTAGTATAAATAAAAAAATTCTGAAAATGAAGGGAGGTCATGATTGGACAACAATGTGAATCTAATCAGTACAAGTGAACTGTACACTTAAAAATGGTTAAGATGGTCAATTTTACGTTATGTGTATTTTACCATGATTAAAAAGGGGGAAAAAAAGAATACAATCTGCCAAAGACAAGGTGGCTGTGATGCGTGACTTACCGGAGTGGCCCAAAAGGGCATGGCTCAAGGCTCCGGGAGTCCTCATGGGTAACATCAGAAGCAGCCACTGGGGCCAGGCTTGCCACCCTTTCAGAGGGGCGTGAGGTGCAGGGCAAAGGGTCTGTAAAGGCTGGCAGGGAAGGGGGAAGCAGTGGAGAGCCAGGACCAGCCCTGGGCACCCAGAGGGGTTAGGGACCCTGCCACCCCTCCCAGGTTTCCAAACAAAATGAAGCATCCCAAACAAGGCAGCTGTGCGAGGAGACGAAAAGGAAAAGACCTGGGGCACACTTTCCTGATTTCCTCCAAGGACACAGGACAAATTGCCTGGGGGCTGGGCCTGTGCCTGCCTGGGCTCTGACAGTCAGTCAATGAACAGGCATTTCCAGGTCTGTATCATGCCCCAGGGATACAAAGAGCAGTGAGAGTTCCTACCCTCCCTGGATCCTGTGGGGAAGGCTGACAGATACACCAATTCTATGCCATGGGAACTGGGGATGGGGGGAATGACAGGCGGGGGGCATCAGGGTTCTCTGAGAAAGCTTCCCAGAGGAGGTGGTCCCTGGCAGAATTGAAGAAATTGCTAGGAGCTTCTCAACGAGAGCATTAGAAGGGAGTTGGGGGCAGGAAGTGGGTGCTCGGGTCAGGAGAAAAATCCACAAAGGCTTCTCACATGCACTCTGCGCCCTCCTCTCATTTTTCCAGGGTCCTGCTGCCAGCTGTGCAAGCTGCAAGGACGAAAGAGCCCCCTCCTCCAAGGCCTCCACGGTCCACTCAGTCGCCCACTTAAGTATTCACCAAATAAGTAATGACTAAGTCTGACTGGGAGAAAATGAAAACTCTCTTTGAGGGGGAAAACAAGTTACTCATGCAACCAAGAGCATATCCTTGGCACCCTCCATGAGTGGAGCCACTGCAGGAGGGGGCAGAGAGGAACAAACGGTGGCCCTGAATCATGCAGTGTGCGAGCGCCTTTGTTTCTAAGGCATGTGGTTTCCAGAGAGAACAGGGAACACTGCCTTCAGGTAAACACGCCCACCCATGCTGCTTGGAACAGGCTCTGTCTTCCAGGAGCCCCACTAAAGAGGCCCAGCTGCTTACATTTGTCATTTGTACCTCTGCAGGGGGGATTTCAAGTGCTAGCTGGCCAAGTCACCCAACAGGTGGCAATGGACCTGCTAGTGGCCAGGAGCAACCTGCCCCGTGCCAGGTCCCTGGCCCCACTCTGCCCACCACCCTCTCACCCCCAGAAGAAGACTCCTCTGGTTGGTGAGTTTGGAAGAAGAGAATTGGTTTGATCAATTCAGCCCTTCTGCTCATGCTGACTCTCCTCCTCCTCCTCTCCCTCCTCCCCTTCTCCTCCTCCCCCTCTTCCCCCTTCTTCTTCTCCCCCTCCTCCTCCCCGTCCTTCTCCTTCTCTTTCTTCCCCTCCTCTTTTCTCTCCTCCTCCTCCTTCTCCTCCTCCTCTCTCCCCTCCTCCTCTTCCCCCTCCTCCTCTTCCTTCATCTTCCCCTTCCCAATTTACTGTCATCAAGTTTGACTTCCCCAGTAGAGAGCTTTACAGCCATAATAACACAGTCCATCTTCTGGAGCTTAAGGCACTTTTACATATTATCTCATTTGTCACATATTATCTCATTTGTCTTGGCAGCGTCTCTGTAAGGTGACGACTTGACACAAATAGTAAAATGGTGAGGGCAGGCTTGGGGCAAGAGCTGTAAAGAGACTTATGTGGGGTTCAGTGCCAAAGCAGGGAAGGACTGGGGGGTCATGGGACTGATGCTCCCAGAGGACCTACTGAGCCAGGACACAGAGCTCCATGACCCCTTCCAATGAGCCTAGGAATGGGCTGCTTTAAAAACAGAAAACGTGGCTAGGCGCGGTGGCTCACGCCTGTAATCCCAGCATTTTGGGAGGCCAAGGTGGGTGGATCACCTGAGATCAGGAGTTGGAGACCAGCCTGGCCAACATGGCAAAACCCTGTCTCTGCTAAAAACACAAAAATTAACTGGGCATGGTGGTGCGTGCCTGTAATCCCAGCTATTAGTGGGAGCTGAGACAGGAGGATGGCTTGAACCTGGAAGGGGGAGGTGTACAACAGCCTGGGCAACAGAGCAAGACTCCATCTAAAATAAAAGAAAAAAAAAGAAAAAAACAGAAAACGTGCCAGGGAATCAGGGTGAAGGAGGGAATTAACTCTGCCTGCAGCATGCGCTCTGAAATGACAATGTGACATTTTTGCTCAGCCTCGAAAGATTAGTAGTATTTTTCCAGACAGACTCACGGAAGAACAGGAATGCGCTCGACAGAGAGGTGCCAATGTGCCTACTTTTTTGGGCCCCTGGGGCTAGATCATCAGGTGCTCGATGGGGGCCGTGGCCAGTGAGAGGCGTGGCAGTCAGAAGACATGCTCAAATGTCAGTCTGCAGGAGAGAGGAGCTGAGGGAGGATCTGAAAAGCAAACAGGTGGGACCAGAGGTGTGCTTTCTGCTAAGTGATGTGCCAGGAGCCAGCGCTGCCCTGGCCCAGGGAAGACACAATGAGGGCCTGCATTAGGGCAGGCTCACGGGAATGAAGATGAGATTCTTCACAGCTCGATGCTGTGAACATACCGCAGGGTTTAGGAAATGGCCCTGCCTACAGGGAGCTCCTAACCTGGGGAAATGTGAGCTGTAAACAGTGACCCATTCAAAGGCAATCAACTTAGCGGGGGGTAGCCCTGAGTCCACCTGAATTACAATTTCAGAGAAAGGAAAGATCAAGCATGGGTAAGATAAGTCTAAGAAGTCACATCAGGGAGAGAGGTGAGTGTTAACCAAGCGGGGAAGGAAGGCATTTCTTTCTTTATTTGTTTTACTGAAGGATATCAAGTTGAAATGAAAGCATTTAGATAGACAAAAATGAGGAAGGGCTTTCAGGGGAAAAGGGAAGGGGCTGGAGTGAAGGACCAGAGGTGGGAGCAAGTGAGATCTCTTCTCTCAGCATCACATGTGTCCACGAACGGCCCCTTTTTCCTATCCGCCTGCCCTCTATCACCCCATCTTAATCCACACACCTCCCTCTGTTGATATTTGGTAGAAAATAATGAAGGCCATTACGTGTGTATGTGTGCGCGTAATATATATATTTTAGAGATGGAGCCTTGCTTTGTCACCCAGGCTATAGTGTAGTGGCACTATCACGGCTCACTGCAGTCTTAACCTCCCAGGCTCAAGCAATGCTCCTGATTCAGCCTCCCAAGTAACTGAGACTACAGGCATTAGCCAACATGTCCAGCTAATTTTGTTCTTTTTGTTTTTCCTTAGAAACAAAGTCTCACTTTGCCACCCAGGCTAGTCTTGAACTCCTGGCCTCAAGTGATCCTCCTACCTCCACCTCTGAAAGTGCTGGGATTACAGGTATAAGCCACTGTGCCTGGCCTGAAAGTCATTATACCACACATTTTTATTAAAAAATCTACTGTGGTTCCTTTCTTGGTGAAGGAATATGTGACTCATTGAGCATAGAGGGGGCCCAGGTTCCTCAGGAGGAAGATGGAAATTTTGAAAGCCCCCAAACCCGAACTTCTACCTGCCTAGTTCTTTCTACCAGCAAATTTAAGCCCCAGCCTTATTTCTCATGCCTGGAACCACTTGAGAGACACCAGCTGACCCAGGGGACCTCAGAGAACTTGCAACATATTGGTCCTCAACAATTAGTTGTTGAGAGAATGAACGAATGAATGAATGAATGAATGAGTGAATGAATGAATCAGAGCCCTTTCTCTCCCTTCCCCTGCCCATCACAGGCAACTCGTAGTGGTTCTGCCTCCCAGCTGGAGGGTGGGGTAGGGTGGATAATATTTTTATAGATAACAAAATGGGCTGGGTGTGGTGGCTCATGCCTGTAATCCCAGCACTTCGGAAAGCCAAGGTGGACAGATTCCTTGAGCTCAGGAGTTCAAGACCAGCCTGGACCACATGACAAAAAATCCATCTCTACAAAAAATTCAAACATTAGCCTTGTGTGGTGGTGCACACCTGTAGTCCCAGCTACTCAGGAGGCTAAGGTGGGAGGATCACTTGAGCCCTGGAGGCAGAGGTTGCAGTGAGCTGAGATTGCGCCACTGCACTCCAGCCTGAGTGACAGAGCAAGACCTACTCTCAAAAAAACAAAAACAAACCAAAAAACCTCCCACAAAGTGATGCTGGTAATAACCACCCTCATCTCAGGACTAAATGAAAATGACTCTATGTCCTGGGCTGCGGTTTCCTTATTGATAAAGTGGAGGTAATTATGTCTACATACTACTTGGGTTAACGTAAAAGTCAAATGCGAAAATAGATAAGAAAATGACTTATAAATTAAAGGGCATACTCCACATTAGAGGGATTTTCATCTTGGTATATGCCTGGTACAAGGCCCTATTCATTTGCAGAATTAAAAAGTATCTGTGAATGCAGTATAAATTATCCTTTGCTTCACGGAGCATGCTTCAGGTGATAGATACAGTTACAGTTACTGCACTGTCTCCAGAGACCTTGTCTTACTTCTGTGTCCCCAAGATTTTAAACAAGCAGTTAACGAATGCACCTGAATGAATGAAAATAATGAAAGCCATTCTATCTACTCAGCTCTGGCCAAATGCTCTTCTAGGTGCCTTACTTACATTATATCTCACTTCCTCAACAGCCCTGTGCATAGGGGTGTCCACATTTCAGGTCTGAGGAAATGGAAGTTCTGAGAGGTTGTTAATAATATTGATGTTAAGAATATTGTCAATAATAATATCAATGATTGCTAACTCTAACTGACCATTGATTATGTGCCAGGCACTGTCTGAAGGGTGTAACACATCATCCCATTTAATCACAACAACGCTCTGAGGTCGTGCTAACAGAATTCCCGTTTTAAAGATGAGGAAACTAAGACACAGTCAAGTAATGCATTAAGTTCACACAGCAAGTAAGTGAATGAAGGAGAGAATGAATGGGCACTAAGAAAGCATGTGTGATCAGCAGAAATAGGAAGTCCTTTCAATCCCCATCTTGCACAGTCCAATCCCTGAAGCAGAGGTCTGTGGCCCTGAGTGGTCCTGGACCCCAGCCCCTTCTCCAACTCATGGAGGAAATCATTGCCATTGCTCATACCTCATGTCCTCCCACCATGGGCACAACCCCCAATGCAGAGCTATAGCTCTTTAGATGACGAAGGGCTCTGGGAACAGCTCCAGGGGAGGAGAGTTAATTAGTTCACAGCAAACAGAGCAGGAGCCTGATTACTCCCACTGCAGGAAGTTGATGGCTTGTGATAAAGGCTGAGCAGGCCCCAGAAAATTCTGTCCTTCTGCATCTGCTCAGGTAGGAGGCGAGGGGCCTCTCATTCCCCCAGGGGCCAGAACCACCACCCAGACAGGGATTAAAGGAGCCTCCCTTGAAGTTGCTCCTGAACCACCCAACCCACTGTTAGCTGGATTACATGGTGACCATCAGCAATCTTCATATGGGTTCCCACCTCACCCTCAGGAGTGGGTAGAGGACAGAAGGCTGAGTTGGCCATCAAGGCACTGGGCTTCTTGTCCTCAATCCTTTTTTTTTTTCCTTAATAGAGACAGGGTCTCACTCTTTCACCCAGGCTGGAGTGCTGTGGCACGGTAACAGCTCACTGCAGCCTCGAACTCCTGGGCTCACAGGACCCCCTGCCTCCGCCACCCTGCCTCAGCCTCCCAAGTAGCTAGGACTATAGGTATGCACTATCATGCCAGGCTATTTTTTGTTTGTTTGTTTTTAATTTTTGTAGAGACAGCGTCTCGCTATTTTGCCCAGGTTGGTCTCAAACTCCTGGCCTCAAGTGATCTTCCCACCTCAGCCTCCCAAAGCACTGGGATTATAGGTGTGAGCCACCGCACCCACTCTCCCTGATTCCTTGACCTGATACTATAAGAAACTTATTTGACCTTAGAGAAGGCACCAGGAAGGGCCCAGGTTTGGAGGAAGACAGTCTAGGCTCAAATCTTGGCTTTTCATTGACTAGCTGTGTGACGTTGGCTACATTTCTTAACCTCTGAGCAGATGTTAAATTTTCTTATTTAAAAAAAAAAAAAAAAGGGGGGGGGCCAGGTGCAGTGGCTCACACCTGTAACCCCAGCACTTTCGGAGGCCGAAGCAGGTGGATCACGAGGTCAGGAGATCGAGACCATCCTGGCCAACACAGTGAAACCTCATCTCTAATAAAAATACAAAAAATTAACTGGGTGTGGTGGCGCGTGCCTGTAATCCCGGTTACTCAGGAGGCTGAGGCATGAGAATCGCTTGAACTCAGGAGGTGGAGGTTGCAGTGAGCCAGGACTACGCCACTGCACTCCAGCCTGTCGACAGAGCGAGATTCCGTCTCAAAAAAAAAAAAGAGTAAAACTAATGTTGAAAGAACTCAGTAAGACAGCATATATAAAACTATCCAACACAATATTACTCAAAAAAATTTTTCCCTTCTCTATCTATAAAATAGGATTAACCTTGCCTGCCTCTTCCTACCTCCCAGAGCCTGGGTGCTAGTGAACAGAGGTATGTATCCAGTATGAAAGTGCTCTGTGACCCATTATTTACAGGGAGCACAGCTTCCCCACCATGCTTCAGGAAAGTACAAGGTGGACCTCTCAGCACTGGCTGGTGTCTCATGTGTGTGAATGACAGAGGGCCCTGCGGGATAATTTCACCAGTCAGCTCCAAAGCAGGGAGGACAGTGAGGTCTCCAGACTTCTTCTCCAGAAGAAGATGGAGGATGGGGATGGATGGGTTGGAACGAGGCTGATCATGGAGTTCAGAGCAGGAACTAAAAAACCAGAGGGCTCAAGGCCAGAGCAGGACCAAGGTCAGACAAGTGCCCGCGTCCTGCTCCTCTCTCTTTCTGACAAGCCGTTCTACAACCTTGGGCAAAGGCACTCACCCTTGCCTCTCAGCACCATTTCCTCATTACAAGGCCCGAGAAAATAGTAATTATCTGCTTCAGTTTCAGAAAGTCTTTAAATAATTAACATTTGTGGAACGGCTTTGAACTCCTCGGATATGAGCTGCTGTGAAAATATTATTATTGTTTAAAAAAATAATATGTCTCAAATCATGAGCTGTTGCTAAAGGCTCTGTTATCTTATCCTTGGGGGTAGCTGTTTGCAAGTTGATTAATTAGAACTCAATTTTTCAGACTTTTTAATTTAGATGTTAATAAATTCAATAATTTTATCCATTTATTGTACTAGATAAGATCCTTTGGGAATAACTTCTCATTTACAATAGTGACCTGGGCAAGAAGACTCAGAAACTGTTTTACAAATGCCTGAGATAGGAAATGATGGTGATTGCACTATGAATAAGCAATCTTGAGGCTTCCAAATTATCAGACCCACTACCCAGCCCAAATACCACCACCAAGTTGAATTAATATCCCTACAAGAAACGTAATGCTTGCATCGTCTGATTTTCTGTTTAATTTCTCAACCCAACCGTACTGAATTTTGCATTTCATTGGCTTTGCCTCAATCTTTATCCAAAGGAAGAAATGTATAGAAGCAGAGGGAAAATGACTTCAGTTGTGTCTGTCTCCCCTTCCCCTTTGTCTCTGTCTCCTGCTCCCAGGCTGAGAGGCAGGCCTTCTGGAAGGAGAGACACAGCCCCAGCCATCAGGGGCCTTGGGCGCCAGCACAGGAGGCAGGGGAGAGACCAGCCTACTGCCATGTGAAGGAGGGAACCCTTTCTCTGCATGGAGAAGTATGGAGATGGTGCCTGGGAGCTGGGGATGGTCAGAGATTTGGGGAAGGAGAGGGCATCTGCCACATCCAGGAGGGTTAGCTCACAGCCCACTGTAAGCTCCAGCCCAGAAACTCTCTGGTGTTGACTCTGTCTTAGGACAAGCCAGCAACACAGATCTGCAGTGGGGATGTTCTCATGGGGTGTAATCTTTCTCAAAGAGCTCAACTCCAGGGCCATCTGGGTTGCTAGGACTATTTAGAGAGGACCCCAGCCCTCCTCTGAATGTGTCTGTCCAGCCTCAAAACCTCTGCATGGAGCTACAGGCTGGGGCTTCCATCCAGGGTTCCCCATCCCTCTCCTGTCCTCCAGCCCTCTCCTCCCTCCTGTCACCTGGCCTCTGCTTTCATTCCCCTCCACAGCCCCTTCTAATCTGCAGGCTCTCCTAAGCCAAGTTTGGTTTCTCTTTCCAAGTAGACCTTAACTCCCTAAGCCACAGTAAAGATATGCCCATCAGCTCTCAGTTACCTGTGCCGAGATGGGAGGCAGTAGTCAGGACTCACTTCAAAACCATAGGCTGTGCTATCTGGAATGTGTTGGCAATGGTTTTATAATCTCTACTCCCAGCTGCCTGTGTTAGGTCACTATTAAAATGAACTTCATTCTGCGAGCGTGGCCCTGGTATGAGGTAGGTGTTTTGTGGAGATACATGGGGGCCACGTGGCACACCCCTCCCACTGAGTACCCTGTCACAGGTGGGTCATGGAGCCAGCTCTACCCAGCTATGTTCTTCCTCTGGTCTGGTTTTCCTGGGGAGGAACAAATAGCACCAACAGACCCAGGATCCAGTTGGATGCAGAGATTTTCTCTTGAAACTGAGCAGTAAAATCAGACCATCTGCTGAGAAGAGAGGTGAGAAAATAAATCCCCTTGGACTTAGACACAAGAAAGAGCAGCAAGCATGTTTGGAGCAGAAGGCTCGGGATCTCAGTCACACAGCAGCTTCCCCCAACTGGGTGTACAGAGCCTGCTAACTCATGTCATGGGATGAACCCAGTAGTACCTGCACCTGCACCCTGGGCCACTCCCTACTTCGGGCCCCCACCTGTCACATCTTGGTCTCCACCCCAGCCTCTCTGCTCCCTGTCTCACCTTCAATTCGGTCTCCGTTCCACTCTCACAGTGAACATTCCAAAAGGCAGACCCCACCTTTCCAGGGTACCTTTCTAAGGCTCCATTTTCTTCCAAATAAGATGTAAACTCTCCAGTCATCTAGTGCCAGGGCACCTCAGGCATTTCCCTCCAGCCATTCTGAACAAAGTGCATCCCCCAAACACTCATCCCTGTCCACACTGTTCCTTCCCTGCCCCCTGCCTGGCTAATTCCTTCTCACCCTTCCAGATTCCCCAGGCAGCCTTCCTTCTCCCGTCCTCAGTCTAGGCTCACTTCCACCTCTCAGGACTCGCTGAAAGCCCTGCAAGGGCTTGAACTCAGAAGTTCGTGACCAGCCTGGGCAACAGAGTGAGATCCCATCTCTACAAAAAATAAAAAAGCCAAGTGTGATGATGTGCACTGGTATCCCAGCTACTCAGGTGGCTGAGACAGGAGGATTGTTTGAGCCCAGGAGGTTGAGGCTGCAGTGAGCCATGACTGCACCACTGCTCTCTAGCCTGGGAGAAGAGCAAGGCCCTGCCTCAAAAACCAACAACAGCAACAAACTATGACTCAATTGACTCCTTCTGAAGCTAACGAGACTTTCTGTCTCATACGCATTTTCATGGCTTTTCTGGAGACACCCTAAAGCTGGGGGTCTCGTGCCATCAGAGCCAATCCCAGTGCAGCAAAAACTTGTGCTTCAAGGAGGCTCAGACCCTGGTCAAATGTGTCCCCCAAACTGCAGGGAAACCATATTGAACTTTCTGGATGATCTATTTCAAAGTTTTCCATCTTGACTTGAGGAGAAGAAAGATGTGCTTCCCATGCCTTATCATATAGGAAAATAGAACCCACTTGTTTTGTTTTGTTTAATTTTTAGACACAGAGTCTATCTCTGTCACCCAGGCTGCAGTGCGTGGCACAATCGTGGCTCACTATAGCCTCGAACTCCTGGGCTCGCCTCAGCCTCCCTAGTAGCTGGAACTACAGGCACACACCCAGCTTATCACTTTAATTTTAAAAGATGAAACAGTAGAACCTTCTCAGGTTGGCAATACTCCATGGATGTTGTCACGCATCAATACCAGAAGACTAATGCATCCTGACTTTGGGAAGAGAACAGAAGCTCTGCATTTGGAATGTTTCTGGATTCTTCTGTTGACCAGTTTTAATCTGTATCTTTTTCCTGTAATAAATCGTAACCGGGGGTCTAACAGCTTTTCATGAGTTCTGTGAGGCCTTCTAGAAAATAATTTGAGGATTTTTTGGAAGCTCCTGAATTTGCGATTGGTGTCAGAGTGAGGGCAGTCAGGCAGGCTGTCCCCTCTAACTTTGCAGTTGGGAGTCAAAAAACTGAAGAAACTGCTGCTGATGTTTGCAGCTGCCCAGCAACCCTAAGGCAAAAGAGTGACTGGGAAAAAAAATGCACTGGAAGAACTCATGTTGGCCAGAGTTAATACATCTGCCACCATGCTGGAAGAGGAAGAATGGCTCAGCCTCCACTCTGGCTTCCTAATATAGCTTCAAGGCACTTGTTGGCAGAATTAAACCATACTCAACACTCTGCAAACAAGGGAGTCCGGGAACAGGCTCCTGAACAGGAGAGAGGTGGAGGAGGTGAACCAATCCCCCATGGGGCTCACCAGGACCCTCTCTGAAAATCCACTTCCTTATTTTCAACTCTGAAGCCTTTGAGGTCCTCACTAAGGATGAGGGGTTTGAGATGTATGTGATGGGATTGTGGAGAGCTCCATGGTAAATTCTGCAAAAAACCTCCCTCTTCCTTTGAATGATGTATTATCCAGGAGTTTCAGCCACAAGCACCATTTTATCATCCCCTTACACCAATCACAGCTAAGGCTACAATAAACACTTGGAATACTAAGATGCAGACACAATTACATGCTTTACCCTTGTCCGGTCTTTGAGAATAACAGACATGGTCACAGAGCCTGGCATTCAGGTGGGGCTTTCCTGAGGACCCTTATTTCCAAAATCTGAAATTACCAGAAGGGTAAATTAAAGAATGAATACTCATTTGGTAAAAAGGATACCTTGTTTACAAAATAATTTTACTTTAATGGTAGGGATTTCCAGATATTTACCACTTGTCAAACCAGAGAAAGAAACTCCAAAGTGTTAGGAGCTATTGTTAGTTGAAGACCAATTAAGAATGTAGAAACCGCATCTCAGAAACATTTATGAAATTAATGGAGAATTATAACTTGTATCACACACTGTTTCTATGAATGCATCTCTTTTCTAAAATAAGACCCAGCTGTAAATTATGGGGACCGCGTGGATTGGTAAATGCTCTTTCAGATGCCTGATGGGTGCATTTCCTGTCTCCCCTGGGTGTTAATCTCCTACGTGAGAAGACTCTGTTTTCTGTGTGTATCACCTAGGATGCTTTTGGCTGTGAGTACAGAATATTTCAACTGAAACAGCTTAAATAATAAGGACATTTATTATCTCACAGGTCGAGCTGTCTGGAAACAGGAAGTTCTAGGCTTGGTTAATTCTGTGTGATTAAGTCGTCAGGCACCTGCTGCCTCCTCCCTTTGTACTCTGCCATCCTCAATGTCATCTGATCCCCTCAAGATGGCCGGATGGCCGCTGACCACTGGTCCTCACACAAGCCCATCAGAAGGAAGGGAGCACAACCTCTCTTTTACGTTTCTCTTGTTGTCAGAGAGATAATCCTCCCTAGCAGTTCTCTAGAAGGCTTCCCTTGCTGGTTCCTTAGTCAACGCTGGGTTCGACGTGCACTCCACGGCTTTGAGGAAGCCTAGAAAGTGAGATGGCATTTGTAGCTTCCTCTATCTTGAGAGTGACGCTCTCAGCCAGAAAGGAAGAAGGAGGTTGGGAAACACTGTTGGTTCAGAAACCAAGTATATCTGCCACAACACCCTGACTCTGCTCTCCACTAAAGCCTGAGGCGAAGGTTCTGGCACAGCAGGTGTTCAGCAAACACAAGCTAAGAAATAAAACATCCAAGAGCCAGTGAAAACCAGTGCTCACTCAATCAATCTCAATTTCCTAACGGGCATTTCCGCCTTTGATATAGAAGCCTCCTACACAGACACCAAGAACCGGTCCCCCTTTGCCCACCTCTTGTCCAGGAAGTGGCTGGTCAGGCCAACCCACACCACAAGTAAGGGAGCCTTTCCAGGTTTTGTTGTTATCTTGTTCTCAAGTCATGCCAGAGACGGACTTTCCTGGCAGTGGAAACCTGAAGACCCCCGCAGGAGAAGAGCCACTGCCAGGAGCAAAGCTGTCCCCGTAGAGTTGAGAGCCTTTGGATCTGGAAATAGAAGGGTCTTGTTCGTGTTCCCAAGGAAATTGAGGAGAACACTCGAGTTAAAACAGATGCTTCACACAGGGCCCTTTAGAGGAGCTAAAACCAGATGGCTTTCACGAGAAGAGAGCAGTAGTTCAGAGACAAACTTTGTCAGACGCTTGGAGAGCCCCATCCCCAGCAGGGACCTGTGGGCCAGGACACTCCCTTTTTCCTCAAGATGGAGCTGGGGACTCACTGAAATGTCACAGCCTCTTCAACTTGCAGTTGCGATAAAAACTCACTGATCTCAGCGGCCCCGTGGCCTCTTACCAGCATTCTGTCTGTGCACTCAGCTTCTTCCAGGAAAGCAGAGAAAAGGTAAAGGCTTCACTAGAGATCATATCAAGTGCGGAAATCAGAAAGGGGCTTTGCCACAGATAATTCTGAAGTGAATGCTGTGTGCCTCCCAGGAAGCCACAGGCCACTGGGGCCGGAAGAAATACAAAAGATACTCATTTAATACCTGAAGAAACTGAAGCCCCAGAGAGAGACACACAGTTACTCCGGCTCATTGGAGAAGCTAATGAGCCCACTCTCCACTCCTAATTAGTTGTATCATATTGGACAAGTTGATAACCACTTTGAATATTGGTTTCTTCGTCTGTAAAATGGAGTTAATAACGTTGGCTGCACAGGGCTGCTGTGAGCATCAGACAAGATGAGGCGTGCAGGGGTGGCGCATCCCGGACCCGGAAGTCTCTGACCAGCTTCCCTCCCCCGCCTCCTCCCCACACTGCCTCAGGGCTCCTGGGGGCAGCAGGTGGCTGGGCATCCTCACTGTGTGGACACTATACTCTCTCTTCACCCAACTCAGAGGCTGTCAGCACAGGGAGACCAGGCAGGCAGGGGACCCACTCCCAGGATTCCCCACACGGGACTGTGGCCGCCCTGGCCAGTGGGGCTGAGCCCTCTGAGGGTGCACAACTCCTCCCTCTCCTGCTTGCTCGGAGCCATCTGTCCTTTGTCCCCATAGAGAGGCCAAGTCCCAGAGCCACGGGGAAGATGGCAGCTGCTGCTGTAAGGGCTGGGGCTCATGCCTCCTGCCACTTCCTTCCAATCCCACCCTGGCCTGCCCTCATGGGGGCTCCTGGGCCTGTTCCCAGGCTCAAACACATGTCAGGAGCAAAGCTGGCCCTCATGGACCAGGGACAGCCTCTCCACCTCCCTCATGCCTACTCCTGGGAAGGGCTGGACAGGACCCATCCTTGTCTGGGTTCTGGGTAGTCGGTGATTATCTAAATGAGAACAATAGCCACATGGACTATTCTGGAAGAATGTCTTCAGGAAAATCATTGTTCATAGTGACCAGCCGTTCTGCCCCACAGCTCTCCTGGACTCTGGGCACAGGTGGGAAGGGCCGTGGGGTGTCCTAAGCACTATGCCCTGACCAAACACCAGCTACCCGACTTCTAGGACCTTCCATTCCCTGGTAATCCCTCATTTGAATTGGAAATGACTCCTGCAGAGAAAGCTTCCAGCACAAATAGAGACATCCAGAGCCTGTGGGCAATCCTGGGGTGGCAACCCAGATTCCTACTTGCAACTTCTGGTGGGACATAAGCACGAAGCATTATGCCTCCAGATGCTCTAAAGCTTGATGTGGAGACATGGTCTGCCTCACAAGGGATTGGTAAGGAATAACTGAATAGCAATTGTATTTTTAAAGCACTTTGCAAAGTGCCACATAAATAACTCCTTGTGTAAACGATTGTCACATATATAAAATGCTATCGATGGCAGAAAAAATTATCTCTGGCAGCAGAGACACACATATCTATGCCAGGAAAGCAGGTTTCCAGTGGGGAGGCACCTGCGGTGTACTGAGAATTAAATGTCAGCAGTGACCTGTCCCGTTCTTGATCTCCCCATTGCCACATGCAGACCACAGGAGATGTGTTTATGTGTTTTTTAAATCACCAGCAATGAAATTCACTTAAAATATTGCAATAGCCCTGATGTGGGGAACTTATGATGACATAGATCACACTGATTCCTGCCTTTGATTCTTTGAAGAGTGTGAGAGACTAAAACAAAACTATTATTTTGCAATCTTATCTGTGTTTGCGAGTTTTCTTACTCACTCCACATCTACAGAGGCTTCTAAAGGGGAGTAATCCTTCCCCTAATAGCATGGCGTTTGTATTCATTAGACAATTTATTTAATACAAAGGCAGCTTTTGAAGGCCAAACAAGGCTGGGCACCATGGCTCAGACCTGTAATCCCAGCACTTTGGGAGGCCAAAGCAGGTGGATCGCTGGAGCTCAGGAGTTTGAGACCAGCCAGGGCAACATGGCAAAACCCTGTCTCTACAAAAAATACAAAAATTAGCCAGACATAGTGGCACATGCCTGTGGTTCCAGCTACTCTGAGGGCTGAGGCGGGAGGATTGCTTGAGCTTGGGAGGTCGAGGCTGCAGTGAGCCCTAATTGTGCCACTACACTCCAGCCTGGGTGACAGAGTGACCAAAAAAAATGAATAAAATGTTAAAAAAAACAAATAAATAAAGGCCAGACAAAACCACCCAACACACACACACACACACACACACACACACACACACACACACTTCCCTCCATTTCTGTAGGACGGTTGGGATAGCTTTATTCTTAGGGTGAAGAAAATTTTCAGAAATAAAATACAACAGTGTAAAGCCCACAATCCTTTAGTGTAATAACTTTAGTGTTCTACCTCTGAGCTGAAAACAAGCAAATAAAAGAGTCAAATGCAGAGCCCTGTGACAAGCCAAGCCTGTTCTAAAATAGGGACAAATAGGCCAAAGCTTTGAAACACTGATGATAAAATAGGGACAAGGCCCTAAAAAAGTGATCAAAGAGAGAAAGCACAAATAAAATATAATGAAATTAAACAGGCTTTAACTACAAACACAGCAGAGTTGTAAGCATTGTAAGAAAATATAGGAACAACAGCCTTGCGGTGGCTCATGCCTGTAATCCCAGCACTTTGGGAAGCCGTGGCAGATGTATCACTTGAGGTCAGGAGTTCAAGACCAGCCTGGTCAACATGGTGAAACCCCATCTCTACCAAAAATACAAAAATTAGCGTGGTTGGTGGTATGCGCCTGTAATTCCAGCTACTTGGGAGGCTGCGGCATGAGAACGGCTTGAACCTAGGAGGCAGAAGTTGCAGTGAGCTGAGATTGTGCCACTGCACTCCAGCCTGGGCAACAGGGCAAGACTCCGTTTCTAAGAAAAAAAGAAAAAGAAAATATAGGAAAAATTTTGTCTCAATAAAGTTAAAAACGTAAGTGAACTGAAAAATTTCCTAAAAAACCTAACCCACTGATTTAGAAAGAAATAAAAGGCAGGTGTGGGAGCTGGGAGGAGGCTGGCTTTCCTCCACTTCTCTGACAACCTGCTTGACTCAGCAGAGGCAGCCTTAAACCTACTAGGTGAACAACTCTGGTGACCTGGGAATCTCACCCCCATCCCCACAAGACCCGCCTGAGGAGAGTCTGGCTTAGACACACCTAGCCCCGCCCCCACCTGATGGTCTTTCTCTACCCACCCTGGTAGCAGAAGACAAAGGGCATATAATCTTGGGAGTTCTCGGGCCCCACCCACCATACTACCACAGCCAATGTTCTCTGGAAAGCACCACCTCCCAGCAAGAGGCCAACCAGCACAAAAATAGAGCGTTAAACCACCAAAGCTAAGAATCCTCATGGAGTCTATTGCAGCACACACACACCCCACCCCCCGGCCCCTGCCACCTCCACCAGGACAGGCACTGGTATCCTCCACGGCTGGGAGAGCCATAGACAGTTCACATCATAGGACTCTGTGCAGAAACCCCCAGTACCAGCCCAGAGCTGGGTAGACTCACTGGGTGGCTAGACCCAGAAGAGAGACAACAATCACTGCAGTTCAGCTCACAGGAAGCCAAATCCATAGGAAAAGGAGGAGAGGACTACATCAAGGGAACACCCCATGGGACAAAAGAATCTGAACAACAGTCTTCAGCCCTAGACCTTCCCTCTGACAGAGCCTACCCAAATAAGAAGGAACCAGAATACCAACTCTGGTAATATGACAAAACAAGATTCTTTAACATTCCACAAGAATCACACTAGTTCACCAGTAATGGATCCAAACCAAGAAGAAATCCCTGATTTACCTGAAAAAGAATTCAGGAGGTTAGTTCTTAAGCTAATCAGAGAGGGACCAGAGAAAGGCAAAGCCCAATGGAAGGAAATCCAAAAAAATGATACAAGAAGCAAAGGGAGAAATATTCAAGGAAATAGATAGCTTAAAGAAAAAACAATTTAAAATTCGGGAAACATTGGATGCACTTATAGAAATGCAAAATGCTCTGGGAAGTCTCAACAATATAATTGAACAAGTAGAAGAAAGAAATTCAGAGCTCAAAGACAAAGTCTTTGAATTAGCCCAATCAGACAACAAAGACAAAGAAAATGAGTAAAAAATTACGAACAAAGCCTCCAAGGAGTCTGGGATTATTTTAAATGACCAAACCTAGAATAATCAGTGTCCCTGAGGAAGAAGATAATTCTAAAAGCTTAAAAAACATATTTGGGGGAACAAGCAAGGAAAACTTCCCTGGCCTTGCTAGAGACCTAGACATCCAAATACAAGAAGCACAAAGAACACCTGGGAAATCCATCACAAAAAGATCATCACCTAGGCATATTGTCATCAGATTATCCAAAGTTAAGACAAAAGAATCTTAAGAGCTGTGAGACAAAAGAACCAAGTAACCCATAAGGGAAAACCTATCAGATTAACAGCAGATTTCTCAGCAGAAACCCCACAAGCTAGAAGAGATTGGGGCCCTATCTTCAGCCTCCTCAAACAAAACAATTATCAGACAAGAATTTTGTATTCAGCAAAACTAAGCATCTTGTATGAAGGAAAGATACAGTCTTTTTCAGACAAATAAATGCTGAGAGAATTTGCCACTACCAAGCCACCACTACCATAACTGCTAAAAGAAACTCTAAATCTTGAAACAAATCCTGGAAACACATCAAAACAGAACCTCTTTAAAGCATAAATCAAACAAGACCTATAAAATAAAAATACAAGTTAAAAAGAAAAAAAACAAAAAACAAAAAAACAAAAATACACAGGCAACAAAGAGTACAACGAAAGCAACAGTACCTCACATTTCAATACTAACCTTACATGTAAATGGCGTAAATGCTCCACTTAAAAGATACAAAACCGCAGAATGGATAAGAACCAACCAACCAACTATCTGCTGCCTTCAGGAGATTCACCTAACACATAAGGACTCACAAAAACTTAAAGTAAAGGGGTGGAGAAAAGGCATTTCATGCAAATGGACACCAAAAGTGAGCAGGGGTAGCTATTCTTACATCAGACAAAACAAAGTTTAAAGCAACAGCCGTTAAAAGAGACAAAGAGGGACGTTATATAATGGTAAAAGGCCTTGTCCAACAGGAAAATATCACAACCCTAAAGATATATGCACCTAACACTGGAGCTCCCAAATTTATAAAACAATTACTGATAGACCTAAGAAATGAGATACACAGCAACACAATAATAGTGGGGGACTTCAATACTCCACTGACAGCACTAGACAGGTCATCAAGACAGAAAGTCAACAATGAAACAACGGATTTAACTATACCTTGGAACAAATGGACTTAACAGGTATATACAGAATATTTCATCCATGCCCAGCACAAGTTATATTTTTAAAATCTTCTAAAATCTATGAGGAATAGATTGTGTCTAGCTTGTTTGCATTTACAATTATTATATTTGGTGAATTAGATGTAAAAGAGCCCCTCTTCACACAATATTTTTTAAATGTAATAGAATTCACTTTAAGATGTTTTCAATTTTCATTTCTAATGGAGCTCTAGGCAACTGAATTCTTCAGCAGTCTAGCATCTCTTAGCTTTTATCAGGTTCTGAGAAAAATGAAAAAAAAAAAATTAGAGAGTAGAAGACAATAACATTACCATGACAAAGAAAGTTATATTTTTCTGGACTAAGTGCCTTCTAATGTCAAAAAGAGAAAGACAATGTATTTTTAAAGAACAAAAACATTTCTAGGCTGGGTGCAGTGGCTCACGCCTGTAATCCCAACACTTTGGGAGGCTGAGGCGGGCAGATCTCAAGGTCAAGAGACTGAGACCATCTTGGCCAACATGGTGAAACCCCATCTTTACTAAAAATATAAAAATTAGCTGGGTGTGGTGGCACACGCCTGTAGTCCCAGCTACTCAGGAGGCTGAGGCAGGAGAATCACTTGAACCTGGGAGGCGAAGATTGCAGTGAGCCAAAATTGTGCCACTGCACTCCAGCCTGGTGATAGAGCCAGACTCCATCTCAAAAACAAAACAAAACAAATATAAAGTTTTTGTATGTGAAGTTTACTTTTAATGCTAAAACCAAGAGGAAGAACTGATGCTTATGGAGTGTGGGCCCAGTGCTCCTCCCTGAACTCAGTGCTGGATGTGCATTAATTCATTCAATTCTTACAGTAACTTAGGTCAGCAGGATCCACTACTAACTACCCCATTTTACAGATGAAGAAATTGAGGGTTGATGACATTAAGTAACTCATCCAAAGTCCCATGGCTAGTAAATGGGTATCCAAAATTTGTCTGACTCATAGCCTGAGTTTTAGCCACTACACATCCTGACTTCTTTCTTTTTCATTTTTGTTTGAGACAGGGTCTGGCTCTGTTGCTCAGGCTGGGGTGCAGTGGCGCTATCTTGGCTCACTGCAAACTCTGCCTCCCAGGCTCAAGTAATTCTCCCATTTCAGCCTCCTGAGTAACTGGGACTACATGCACACACCACCATATCCAGTTAATTTTTGTGGGGTTTTTTGAGTTTTGTTCTTGTTGTTGCCGTTTGTTTGTTTGTTTGTTTCAGACAGGGTTTCACCATGTTGCCCAGGCTGGTCTCGAACTCCTGGGCTCAAGAGATCCACTCACCTTGGCCTCCCAAAGTTCTGGGATTACGGACATGAGCTACCATGCTCGGTCGTATCTGGACATTTTTCTGGAATTTTGTCTACAATTTATCTATTTCTGCTGCCTCTAATACTTCATTTTTTCCAGGCTTAAGGAAACTGAACTTCTGCCCAGACAAAGGAAGAATTTTCTGTCCTTTCAGATACTCCTTTTATTTCTTGAGTCAAAGTGCAAACTTCCAGAAATCGGTTTCTCTGCCAAGGTATGTCAGAGCCCTAAGCACCCAAGCCTTGTTGCCGAATGGCATCAGGATTAAAGACCTGTGACAGTCTAACCATCCTCGTTGTGCTTTCTCGAGAGGCCTATCCTAACACTTTTTCATTTGGCCAACACTGAGACTGAGAAGCACTTGCTGAACTTTAATTAGGGCTTAGGGCTGCTCTCCTGGGATTCTGTTCACAGACAGTCCTTCCCTGGCCTACAGCAGACAGCTCACCCCTCTGGGCTTAGTCAGTGCCCTGGGTCCCCCAGAACACCCTATTCTCATCCTTTCTGGGCACAAAGAAACCTCCCAGGTCATCCATGACCAGCAGTTACCAAATGGGGCCCTAGCAGACCTCCCTACTTTGAGTCCACCCCCGCCCCCCCGGCCCTTTTAAGTACTCCACATACCGCAGATAAAGCTGCCACAGTTGCCAGCACATCAGCATAGGAACCGCCGCAGTCTGTCCGCCTTCTCCACACCACCCACTTTGACTGTCCATATCACCAGCTCCCGTTAAACTTGGCTCTTCACATCACTCCTGGGTTCTGCCTTTTCCATCTAACTACGTGATGACCATCTGTTCAACTCAGGCCCTGGCCCCCTCAGACTCTGTTTCCACTGTTTGCTCATCGTCTTTCCTGCACCCCAGCCTCAGAGGGCACCCCCACAGCTGTGCAGCCATCCACAGGCCCTTCCCACCTAGAGCGGGAATCCGACAATGGAATCCCATTGGGGAGAGCAGGAAGGAGGATCCATAAAGTGCTAGACGCTTGGCAATTGTCACTTAATCCTCACAACAACTTGTAATTTATTTATCCTCCACTTTATTCCAGAAATGGGTTAAGAAGCCTTATGAGACTACATAAAAGACCAACTTAGCATGAATTAAAAGCAGAATCAAAAGAATAAAGAGAAATAACAGAGCACATAAACCAAAATTAAAGAGCAAAATGTGCTACATAAATTCTTCATTGTGTGTGGCCATAACTTTGTCCCTGATATCCCCTTGTAGCCAAGAAGGGAAGGGGTGCCTGAGCGGTGCCAGGAGGCAGGTATTACCATTTCTGCTTTACACGTAAAGAAGTAGGCCAGAGTTTGAGAGGTTTGCCCAGGGTCACACAGCTGAGAGGTGGAAGATGAGACTTAAATCTAGGCTTACCCAGACAGAAGGCACTGCTTTTTGGGTTTTGTTTGTTTGTTTGTTTTGGTAGAGACGGATCTTGCTATGTTGTCCAGGCTGGTCTTGAGCTCCTGGTCTCAAGCAATCCTCCCTCCTCAGCCCCCTAAAGTGCTAGGATTCCAGGCATGCACCACTGTACCCAGTCTCTGAAGGCATCTTCTAAGTCTTGTATTAATATTTAGGCTCTCCTGAGCTCTGTCCCAGGGGCGCATCTCAGATGTTCTTCTAGGGCCAGAACTTCCTCCCAAATGAGAGGTGTCCATCAGCTGCCATGGCTCTTCTCCAGTCACCGTGGCATCACCTGGACAATGCAATAGGCTTGTCTCTCCTGGGACTGTGGACGGTGGCAGTGGCAGTGAGGGAAGTGGGCTGCTATGGCTGCTCTGTCCTAGTCAGAGCAGAAACCCATCAACCTTCAGCTAAGGCAGGGCCAAGGGAGGGAGAGATAAAGGGGAGGCCCTTCAAGATACCCACACTTCTGTGTAACGGCCCTGCCCCCTGCTCCACCCCAAAGGCAGCATACAACTAATAGGCTTGTCATCTGGGGCGATAACATTAGCCTCATCATTACCATTTTACTAAATAAGTCATTTCAAATTAATTACCTTGCACTCTTGAAAGAATTAGCTCTGGTTGACTCCTCCATTCCTGCTGATTATCACATTGGCAGAATTCATTAGTGCTGTAGATAAACCGAAGTGGTTGCGTGTGCCCTGGGTACAGACGAACTCTTCCTCCCTGGCACATGTGCCGGGGAGCCCACGTGCATCCAGGAGGCTTGAGTCTGCAGTTCAGCAGCATGGCCATGGGCCCTTTGGTGACATCTCCCAAATCTGGGACCCCTCAACGCTAGGCATTACCTTTGAAGGTTGCAGCAGCCTGTGAATAGCCTTGTCACTAGTTGGCTTTGTCCTTTGCCTCCCTCTTGGGTTCCACGGGAAAATCATGTGAATGAACGTATCAATTGCTTTCTTCTCCATTTGAGAATCTCAAAGAAGGGCCAGAGATCTGAGGGAAGCGGGGAGAAGAGGAGGCATGCATCTTGGGCACCCCACTTTAACCTCTCTAAGCCTCAACTTCTCGAGCAGTCAGTGGGAATGATGGCATCTATCTCATAGGATTATTGTGAAGACTATCATTTGCAGTGTTGATAGCTAATTAACAAACAAACAAACAAAAAAACAGAGATGGGGTCTCACTATGTTGCCCAGACTAGTCTTGAACTCCTGGGCTCACACTTGAGTTGAGCCCAGCAACCTGCCCATTTTAGCCTCCCACAGTGCTGGGATTACAG
Source organism: Macaca thibetana thibetana (assembly GCF_024542745.1). NCBI lineage: Eukaryota > Metazoa > Chordata > Mammalia > Primates > Cercopithecidae > Macaca > Macaca thibetana. The sequence continues at coordinate 139,488,684 of NC_065578.1, read as the reverse complement.
GCATGATCCACCATGCCTGACTGGCAGCTAAATTTTAATGGCATATTTACCATATTCTGGACACTGTTCTGAACACATAGACCAATTCACTTCATCTTGACCATAACACAGAGGTAGGTACAATAATTATTCCCATTTTCATATGAGAAAACTTAGGGACAGGAAGGTCAAAAATAGCCAGTTGGCCCATGGCCACACAGCCAGTGAGTGGCAGAGATAGACTCTGAAGCTGGATGGTCACCTTTACAACCCTGCTCCTAGCTGTTAAGCTTTGTGGATTAAATGAGATAATACATAAAACATTTAGTAGACATTCTGGCACTTAGAAAAACTCAGTAATTGTCAGCTATTATTGTGGTTTATTATGCATAATAAAAATAGTAGGATGGAGGTAAAATAGCCAAACGGGGGTAAAAACACACAAGTTTTTGATTGGAAGAGACCTTGATGATGCAGGGCAGGTAAGCCTCATTTTTGGGCTCAGCCCAGGAGGGCTCTTGGCTTCTCTCAGGAACGGATTCAAGAGCAAGCTGGTGGTAGAAGAAAGCAGGTTGACCGAAGAAGCAGCAGTATACAGTGGCTGCTCCCTGTGGAGTGGGGTTAACCCATAGGCAGTGCACTCAGAGTAGCAGCACACGGACTGTCAGCTGGCAATGTTTATACTTACTTCTTGATTATGTACTAAATATGTGGTGAACCGTTCATGAGTTTTCTGGGAAAGGGGTGGAAAATTCCCAGAGTCCTCCCCCTTTTAAACCATGTATGATAACTTCCAGACGTTGCCATGGCATTTGTAAACAGTCCCGGTGCTGGTGGGAGTTTCCTTCAGCATGTTAATGCATTATAATTAGCATATAATGAACAGTGAGGAGAACCAGAGGTCGCTTTCATCACCATCTTGATTCTGGCTGGTCTCAGCTGGCTTCTTCACTGCATTCTGTTTTATCAGCAGGGGTCTTTGTGACCTAAGCCTTCAGAAACAAGTTCTGCCAAATCCCTGTCTCATTACACCCTAGGCTCCTAGCTTTACAGGCTTCCCGTTTTTGCCCAAGACATCCCTGTTGAAAGAGGTCATAGTATTGAATCCCATTTCAGAAAGTGCTCCCTTCATAGACACTAGTAATTTTCCCAAACACAGATTATTAGTTTTGGAGAGCTGGAAAGAATGCTGAGTGACCATCTAACCCAACTCCCCTTACATTACAGATGAGGAAACTGAGGCCTGGAAAAGTCACTGAGCCTGTGAGAACAGAGCCCGGCAGGGAGTCTGAGTCCCCTGACAGTTCAGAGTTTTTTCTCTACAGCATGCTGGAAATCCTACACTCTTATTTGCATGTCGCTTTCCATAAATTTGCATGTTGGTCTCCAAAGACTCAGTATGTGAAACAAAATAAAAGAATGTGGGCACTGAATTTAAACTTAATAATCAACACTCTTAAAATGCAGAACAGAGCCCCAGGCTTCAAGGAAGGGAGGACAGCAGCTGGGATGCAGCCTCTCTCAATGTACAAGCAGGCAGGTCTTTATGATGGAGGGAGCCAATCACCTCGGTGGCCAGCATGACCCAGAAGCTGCTACAGGAGCCACCAGAAGAAGCCCTCCACAAAGCCCACCCAGAACTAGAACACAGGTCCATGACACAAGGTCTCCGAGAGCAGCCTTCACCGGCACTGTGGCCCAGAGAGGTGAAGGGACTTCCCTAAGATCACTGAACTGTCAGCAACACAGCCTGGACCACGATCCACATCTCCTAACTCCCAGCCTTACAAATTGTTGCCATCTTCAGGGTGAAGCTGCCTCAAGGCCCTACTGAAACACACTCTCCTCCCTAGCTGGACAGGAGGAGCCTCAGGATAGCCACTAAGCTATCTGTATTGGCTCAAATCTGTTTCTCCTTGGAAAACCCAGAGGCCAGGAGCAGCCAGTCCCAAGGACAGTAGGTGCTGGGGCTGTAGGGACATATCCTGGGTGGTCCCCGGGGGCATATCCCTGGGGTGCATAGGCTCTAATCCTGGTCTGCTTGGTCTGGCGGATAGGAAGTGAGGCAGGGGGAGGGAGAGAAATAAAAATACCCACTAAAGTGCAAATGGGGAAAAAAGCCAATGAAGCAGCCACAGCTCTGGCTGGGGGAAGAACAGCCAGGACTGGGGGTCCGGGAGTAGGCAGCTCTCTCCTCCGGAGCCCCAGCAGGAGCAGAGATGACAGAGGAACACAAGACTGGGCTGTGCCCTGCCCTAGCTGGCAAAAGAGATCCAGGGAAGCTGACCTGAGAGATGTGCTAAAGAGAGGCTGGACTGGGGACTTGGGGACACCAAGAACTCAGTAGAGGCTCTTCTCCTTCTTGAAAACAAAAACTGAGGTCACAGCCAGCCTGGAAGATGCACCCTTCAGTCTGCAGTGGCTTGGCTTTGCAGATACTTGGCTGAATACAAGGAACTTAGCGGTTAATTCCATACAAAGGCCTGCCCATTGCAGACTTCAGGGAAATGCCTCCTTCTCCAGAGAGGGTAAGGGACAGGATAGAAAAACCCATCTTTCCAGATGGGACTGAAATTGTGCCTGGGGTGGGCAGATGGGTCTTCACTGGCTCAAGTTCAGGGCCCTGCATGCCCCTCCTCTGGTCCAGGGCCCTGTTCTCTCTCTTCCAGACTGGGGGGCTCAGACTGAATAGGACATAATTGGGGTTTTAGCATGTTGGAAAGAAGTAAAGAAACTCTTCCTTTTCCTTTCTGTAGTGGGTATGGGAGGTATAGGGGAGGAAATAATTTTTCTCTACCCTTAAAACCCTTTAACAAAAGACAGATTAACAAGAGAAAAACAAACAGAAGTTTATTAACATGTATACCTGGTAGATAACCAGGGAAAACAGGAAATCTCCAAGAGGTGACTTTAAATTCAGATTTAAATACCATCTTCAGCAGACACAAAGAAAGAAGGATATGGAGGAGGCAGTGATGGAGGGGAGGTAGCCAGGAAAAGCAGGGTAAACAAGGCTGAAGTTTGTTACGCAGGTTTAAGGTGGTACCTTCTCCAATGATAAGAGTCTCTAGTGATTTAATAGCATTCTTTTCCTTCTGCTACAGAGAGGGAGATACCCTTATAAATGGAGATTTTCTTTATAGTTATAAATTTTTCCTACAAAAGAATAACTTTTACTCTGTTTTCAAGGGCTTCTCCTATGGCTGCTGAATCTTAAAATAATCCTCGTGCCACAGAGGCATATTTTGGGATTGCATATTCTGCTGTGCTACAAAGGTGATGTTGGCAGTGTGGATAGATAATTTGTAGAGGATGAAGAAGGAGGAAAGGAGGGCACAGTTTGAAGGATTAGTCCCAGCAAGGGTGTGGGTACGTGTCTTAGTCCATTTTGTGCTGCTATAACAAAATACCTAAGACTGGGTAATTTGTAAAGAAGAGAGATTTATTTCTTATGGTTCTGGAGGCTGAGAAGTCCAAGATCAAGTGGCTGCATCTGGTTAGAACCTTCTTGCCATGTTGTGTCATAACATGGCAGAAGACATCACATGGTGAGAGAGTGTACCAGAAAGGACAAGAGGAGGCTTACCTCATTTTTGTAACAAACTCACTCCCAAGATAATGACAATCTGTAAGCAGATAGGGAGGGTCTTCAGGGACCATAGAAATTCATCTAGTTTGAGCAATCCACTTGCTTTACAGCTTCCTGTCTTATAGCCTGATGTTTTCAAGCCCTGTGTGGAATGTGGTCTCCTAGTCAGTTGAAACCAGCTCCTGACAGAGACCAGCGACTTACAGATGAATCGGAGTAAACTTTCTTCATTACCATACTAAAGTCTACACCGCAGGAGGATATATAGCTTCATTATCATAACATACGGTTTAGTGCCAGCATGATGACTCACTGCACCTACTCCAGTGAGACCCTCCTCTACATACGATGATGCATCTTCTCCCCTCTCCATTGCCCCATTAAACCCTCCTGTCACTTTCCCTTGGAAGCACTGCTTTGGAAAACCCTCTTCCTACCTGTGACAAATAATTAAATTCCTATTGACCAAAACCTGCGTTCTCGTGGAGAGTCATTTGGTACTTGCCAGGCAAATGGACTCCAGTTTTTTGAGTAACAAATCCATTCATGAGGGCTCTGCCATTAACACCTCCCATTAGGAGCCACCTCCCAACACTGTTGCATTGGGGATCAAGTTTCCAGTACATGAATTTGCAGGGACACATGCAAACCATAGCAGCACATTGGTGACTTTTGTTAATACCAAGTTTTATCCTGGGTGATTAAAATACAGCAATGAAGCTGGAGAACAGTCTGGAAAAATGGCTTGGGACCCATTCAAGAGGGGTCTTGAGCACTCTCCTAAGGAGTCTGATGTTCATTCTGTTGGCAACAGGACACCACTGAAGGTTTTGAGAAGAGAAGAAATGATGCACCTGGTGCTGTAGGAAGCAACTTCTAACACAGGAGACAGAGAAGCAAGAGTTTGAAAAGAGAAGGATTTGTTAGGAGGCCTCTGCACGTGAGCAGGTCAGGAGAGACAGAGCAACAGCCTGAATTCCACTTGTGGGGAGGATAGAGGAAAGCAGAACAGAATAAAAAGAGAACTGACAAGAATCAGCGATGGATTAGCCACAAGGATGAGGAAGAGGAAGAAGTGAAAAAAGAATGAGTTTTGTAGCCCAGATAGCTATGTGGTAACATTAAGTGGCATCAAGGACCTGGGGAAAAAAAAGAGGTACAAAGGAAGAAGAGTGAGTTCAGTTGGGGACATGGAGAATCTCAGATACCCTGAAGACAACTTTGTGGAAATCCCCAGAAGACAGATGGAAACCCAAGACCAAGTCAGAGATATTTGGGCTCAAGAAGAGGTGGGGATTTGCGAGTTGACAGCATCAGGGAGCCTGAGAAGGAGACTGAGAAGGAAACCCAAGGGAATGCAGAGCTGATAACAGAGAGCACAGACAAGTCCTTGGCAGCTAAAGATGGCGAAGCCACCCATAGGTAATCAGAGTCAAAAAAAAGAAATCTAGGAGGGATGGGACAATGAGAAAGTGGAGCCCCAGAGTATACAATGTTGCTTCAACTCCCAGGGCCTATGTGGGAAATAAGAATTTCTACTTCTGTGAGAGGCATAGGAGTGTTGAGAAAAACAACATGCGAATATTCTGAGTTATTCAGAAAAGATCAGATGCTCACGCTATAATCCCAGCACTTTGGGAGGCAAAGGCAGGTGGATCACTTGAGGTCAGGAGTTCAAGACCAGCTTGGCCAACATGGCAAAAGCCCATCATTACTTTAAAAAAAATGCAAAAAATTAGCCAGGTGAAGTGTCATGCACCTGTACTCCCAGCTACTCAGGAGGCTGAGGCACAAGAATTCCTGGGAGGCAGAGTTTCCAGTGCAGAGAGAGATTGCTCCTCTGCACTCCAGCCTGGGTGACAGAGTGAGACCCTGACTCAAAAAAAAAAAAAAAAAAAAAAAAAAGATGCATTCAAGGTGGTATGACTGTAGACTATTCTGAGTTATTCAAAAAGAAGATTTATATACCTCAGATCATTATGACTTTGCTCTCTTCAGATTAATCCTGTCCTAATGAAATAAAACAAAATCTTTTTTCATCACTTTATAATCATAGATATGTGAAAGGAAAATAAATCTTGGGACCCCAAAATCACTAAGCCAAAGGGAAAAGTCAAGCTGGGAAGGGCAAACTTGCCTCTCATTCCATTCCCTAAAAAGATAGCTACTAAGATTAAAAAGCTATATACCTACCTCACAAGGAATTTCCTTGTGGACAAAGGAAAGACAGAACTCAAAATCATCTCTCTGCTCACTGAGGTAAGTGCATATCTGATTGCCTACTTTTGAAAGGCTAATCAGAAACTCAAAAGAATGCAACTGTTCATCTTTTATCTACTCATGACCTGGAAGCTCCCCTACCCACTTCAAGTTGTTCTGCATTTCTGGACCAAACCAATGTTCATCTTACATATATTGATTGATGCCTCATGTCTCCCTAAAATGTATAAAACCAAGCTGTGCCCCAACCACCTTGGGCACATGTCATCAGGATCTCCTGAGGCTGTGCCAAGGGCATGCATCCTTAACTTTGGCAAAATAAACTTTCTAAATTGACTTAGACCTGTCTCACATATTTAGGGTTCACAGATGGTTGAAATATTATAAAGAAATAAAAACTTCCATTAATATAACCTCCATCCTTCATTGGTTCCAGCCAAAAACATTGTCATCGTTGTCAACTCCTCCCTCTGTTTCTACTGCATATTTAACAGAACCACAAAGCTTATAAACTCTCTTTGCAAATGTGTCCAGAATCCAATTCTTCCTCACAATGTCTGCTGCAGCCAGACTGGCCCATGCCTCTGTCCCCTCTCACCTGTGTGTGGCCACAGCCTCCTGGCAGTTTCACTGCTGCTCCTAAAAATCACCTCTCCACTCAACAGCCAGAAAGGTCCTAATAAAATGCAGGCAGGGCCTTGTCACTCTTTAGTTCAAACTCTGACTGACTTTTATCTTAGTCTGTTTGTTCTGCTATAACAAAATACCTGAGATGGTATTTTATATATAATGGAAATTTACTTCTCATAGTTCTGGAGGCTGGGAAATCCAAGATCAAGGCCCTGGGCAGGTTTGTTGTCTTGTCAGGGCCCTCTTGCTATGTCCTCACATAGCAGAAGGGTAGAAAGGACACGTGAGTTAGTTCCCTCCTATCATTTTATAGGCACTAATCCATTCATGCAGGCAGAGCCCTCATCACTTAATCACTTTCCAAAAAGGCCCCATCTCTTAATACTATCAAAATGGGGAGTAAGTTTCAACATGAATTTTAGATGGTACACCATCATTCAAACCACAGCAACTTCCCATCTCACTAGAGTAAAATCCAAAGTTGTTCAAATGACCTAAAGGCCTGACATAACCCAGCTCCTGCTCTCTCCCTCCATCTCTCTCCCAGCTGTTTCTAAACTTCTCATGTCTGTGTTCCTGTGCTTCCTCTCCTTACCTGCTCTCCTCCTGAATATCCACCCAGCATATTCCTCTACGTTTTTCAGGTCTTTACTCTAAGGCCATATTCTCAGAGAGACCTTTTCAGACCTTTCAATTTACAATTGAACCCTTACCCCTTCTCTACACACACACTTCCTCTCCTTATCCTCTCCCCACCCTCTGCTTTATTTCTCTTCTTATAAGATGCTGTCGATACTACATAATTTACTCATGGTATTTGATTACTTTCTGTTTCCCTAAACTAGGATGTTAGTCCGTAAAGACAAGGATATTTGTCTTTTTTGTTCACCGGTGTGTCCCGAGGACTAGAAAAGTCCCTGACACCTTGTGGGTGCTCGAACATCTATGTAGAATGACTGACTGCAGCCTACGGGATGATGCCACCTTCTATGGCAGCTGTGATGAGTTGCCCCTCGTTCCATTCCAGGTTCTGCCAATAGAGGGCGCAAGCAGCAGTTGAATCCACTTTGCAGTTTCTCCTGTATTTGTGGAATCAGCCTTCTCCTCGTGGCATAGCTTGGTCCTCCCCAAGACACCAATTCATCAGAGGTCTGAGTTTCAGCTCGACAGGGTCTCTTTTTAAAGTTTTAATAATTCCAATTTCATCCCTTTGTTCACTCAGCCCCACAGGCAGTGGCTTCCTCCTACAGTTGTTAACTCCGTGACACCCTGAAGTGCTTTTTTTTTTTTTTTTTTTTTGAGACGGAGTCTTGCTCTGTCGCCCAGGCTGGAGTGTAGTGGTGCGACCTTGACTCACTACAACCTCTGCCTCCTGGGTTCAAGTGATCCTCCTGCCTCAGCTTCCTGAGACAGGCGCATGCCACCACGTCTAATTTTTGTATTTTTAGAAGAGATGGGGTTCGCCATGTTGGCCAGGCTGGTCTCGAGCTCCTGGCCTCAAGTGATCTGCTTGTCTTGGCTTCCCAAAGTGCTGGAATTACAAGTATGTGCCATTGTGCCCAGCCTGAAGTACTCTTTTTATCCATTCAGTTACTAGTTACAATGTTATACTTTCTTGACAATTTGTTGCATTAAATTCTTTCTGTCCAAATAACTGGTGCAGTTTTAGTCTCCCAATGGATGGACATGGCAGATACAAGCCACCATTCAGGATAACCACCTGCGCCTACAGCCTTCCTGCCTGGCCTCATACCTGTAACGCAGGCACAGAGGATGGGCAAGGGCTCCCTGGCCCTCCCAATCCAGCTTCCATTGGAGACAACTCCTGTTTCACACTCTCCTCTGTTCCACAGACCCTCTTCTGAACCCCAACATGAAGCTCGTGCTTCCCTGTACCCTCACCACTCCCTACACCTGTCCCCACCATTGCTCCTATCATCTCATTTTGAAGCTGCTTGTTTTTACACCTCTCCATCTCTTCAGACTGGTGACGCACCCAAAGGCAGGGCCATATGTTATTCATATCTGTAGCCCTACTGCCCTGCATACTTCACCCTTGCCCCACTCATAGTAGCTGCTCGGTAACATTCAATGAGCCTAATAAACATTTGACAACCCAGATATTTCAACAGGATATGAAAGCCACTCATTTTAATGAACAGTCCAACCTGACATAAATATTTTAAAAATCCATATGGCAGTAAAAACCAAAAAGAAAAAGGAAAAAGAGAGAGACAGAAAGAAACCAGAGTCTTTGCTTTAATCACCCCCATGCAAAACCAAACCTTCAGATAAAAAGAAATATGGCTAGTCTCCAGTGAGTCTCTTTCCTCATAATGTTGGGCCGTAATTATGTTTCATGAAGTCTGCATGTTATTATTTATATTTCTGTGTTGATATTTGCACAGTTGTCAGAGTTTTTGAGGAAGCCTTTTCTCTCTAAGCCCAGAGATGGCTGCACATCTCTTGGAAGGGATACTGAGGTCCCAAGACAGCCAGCCTCCCTCTGGAGACTAGAAAGCATTATCAGCCAGGCTTTTCTTCTCAGTCTCAATCTGTTCATCTCCCTCTCTCTCCCTCTCTCTCTCCTTCCCTCTCTTCCTTTCCCCTCCCTTCCTCCCTCCTCTCCTTTCTGATAGAGCATCTAATAGAATCACTTGTGCAATAGATAACAACCCTGTTATAGCTGCTGGTGCTTCCCCTGTGTAATTAGGAAGTGTATTGTTGTGTAATTCAGAAATTAATTAGTAGTAAATGTTTCAAGAATGCAGGTGGAAGTGGGAGCCGACTGCGTTCCATCAGCCTTGCATCTGGATTGCTTTCCAGCTCCAGGGAAGCATCTCGGGCTCACCCAGGGACATCCGCCATAAAGGACGCCACCTGGCCTCTATGGTTCTGAGGGTTGGCACTCCCTTCTTCACCCTCAGCGGTGAGGATATAGCTACAAAGGCCACAAGCTGGCTGCATATCAAGGTGCTCTGACCCACTGCTAGGCAGCAGCCATCAAAGGTGTCTCTTGCTGCCCAAAGAGCTCTCAGGGTCCTTCCAGCCCAGGGAATGGATGGGGTAGATGTTACCATGCAACCTGAATCTTGGAGAGTCCAAAGATTTTCTTCTATCTGGGGAGTAGCCTGAAATTATTTCTCTGAAATAGAAAGGAAAATTTCCACATTGGTAACATAGACAGGATCATGGAACAGAAGACAGGACTAAGCAAGGAAGACGACTGCTTCCTGGCCCAGGCTGTCCTGTTGGGGCTGCAGTGACAGCCTCAAAGACAAGGTGAAGCTCAATCTCCTCCAGAAGATTGTGGGCTTCCCCACGCAAGCTCCAGTTTATCCCATCCTCTTGCCTTCTCTCATGCTGTTCCCTCTGTCTGGAATACCTTTCCCTCTCCTTTCCCGGGGCCTCACACAGTACCTAGACTATAGCTGATGCTTAATAAATATTTACTGGATGAATGAGTGAAATTCTACCTGTCAAATTTCTACCCATCTTGCATGAAGCCTGCTTTGTTTCCTGAGTCAGCATTAACCTCTCTCTCCTTTTGGCTGGCTTGATTTTTCTGTATGTCTCCTATAGCACTTACGCTATGCCTTTTCAAATTACTACTACGTGTATATGGACCTGTCTTCTCCATTCAATGGCAAGCTTACTGGGGGCAAGGACTTGTCTTATTCATCTTTGCATCTCTTTTCAGCAACTCTCCGTGCAAACACTGAGCCTGACATGTAGTTGGTGCTTAAGAAATGTTTATTGACAGAATTACTGAGCAGAATTAAAGACAGTGACTCAATCACCTGAGAGACTGTCCGCTCCCCTCGGGGTGATGGGGGTTCCCATTTCAGGTAGCCAGGAGAAGCTGAAGAGCCAAGCAGGAGCAGCCCATGCCTGCTGGGTAAATCCACTGTGCAAATCCACTCATTAGTATCCACGAAGTTCTGGAACAGACTCCCCAGCAATCCCTTCCAGAGCATACACAGGATAATTTTGACTGCGGGATGATTTTTGGCTTGAATTTCATCACCAGATCATGCCTCTCATCTCCTAATCCTCCCTTCCTTGTTGAACTGAATTCAATTCAACATGCCTAAATTGAAGGCTTATAATATACACAGAACCGCAGAACCTTCTAAAATCCCGGCGAGTTTCCATCTGCTTTCCTCTGTTTTTACTAACAGAGCTATTCCCTTCTGTGGAAATCGAGAAGCTGATTCTCTTTGGCAATGCCCTTCCCCTGAGCCTGGCATCTTCAGAGCCTCAGACAGGCCAGGATTAGCACAGCCCTGCCCCCACTGGTCAACAGGAACACTTGATAGTACAACTCTGAGAATATCGCTGAACCTCAAGGTCCTCTGTCTTATATTGAAAATTGATCAGGACCAAAGGGAAGCCCAGCAGACAAGGCTCCATAGATGCTAAAGAGACCTGAACTCTGCTTCTAACAATAACTACAAAAGCAATAATAATAATCACTGATATTTATGGCGTATCTCCTGGGGAATGGGCACTTTCTGCATGCCTTTGTACAGTGTCTCACTAATCCTAACAACAATCCTATAAGGTATATATCTATTACTATCTCATTTTACCAGTAAGGAAACTGAGGCACAGGGAAAGGAAGATGACAGTTGAGGAAATCCGTAGACATCTTTTTGAAGAGGGGGGAGGTGGTAGAAATCAAATGTTTTAATAGTGAATGAATCAATGAAATGAAATTTCAGCCCAGGGGAGCCCTTTCAGGGACTGTAAACTTTCTCTTCTTCTCCTCTCTCCACCAGTGAGCTGCTTCTTTAATGGGCAGCATAATTCACGAAGGACTCAAGCTTCCTTCCCTCTGCGTTCAAGTCAGCGGGTGGTCAAGCTGTGTGCTCTCTGGCCTCAGGGGACAACGTGACCAAGAGAAGCAGCCCGAGGAGAATGCCTTTGGGATTTTTCTTCTCTCAAAGCTGAAGCTCTGGGAGGGAGTCAAGAGTAGTCAGGGAGGAAAGATTCAGAGGAAAGGGGGATTCTTAGAGTCCAGGAAAAAGATTCCCACAGCAGAGACTCATTCCCACACCCAGGCAGCGGCTCCCAGCCCAGTTAGTGTTGGAGCCCATGGGGCCGAAGCAGGAGATGGCACCTCCAAGGACAGGCAGGCTTCGACAGCAACCACGGTGGAGGGAAAATTAGACACCCTTTTCCCATTTTGCTGCCCCTGTAAACCATTCTGTGTAGCCCTGGGGAGAGGGAGGAAGCTGGGCAGAATGGGAACTTCGCGTGAGATTTAATTAGACTGAGAAACATGTAAAGCACATTCATATTGCCAGAGCCCCCTTTTTAAAAGTCCAGTTATTTGTTAATCACTCAATCTAGATTGCTCTAGATTAAAAGGTGCAAGCTAAGGGTCTTCTTTGAGTCCTCATCCAAATAAACTAACTATAAGAGTACATTTTGAAGCCAATCAAGGAAATTTGAATATAGATTCGTTATTCAATGTGATTAAAGAATTCCTGTGAATTTTGTTTAGCTGGAGAATGGTGCTGTGGTTGTGTCATAAAATGTCCTTTCCTAGACATCTATAATGAAGGGTAAAATGTCATAGTATCTGTGATTTACTTCAGCAAAAAATGACAAAATAGGTATGATAAAATATTAACATCTTTTTTTTTTGAGATGGAGTCTCGCTCTGTCCTAATTCATAATGATGGGGCTTCAATATACTGTTCTTTTACTTTTACTTATATTAGATTTGTATAATATAAGTAATATCTGGGCCAGACGCAGTGGCTCACACCTGTAATCCTAGCACTTTAAGAGGCCAAGGCAGGAGGATCACTTGAGGCCAAGAGATGGAAACTAGCCTGGGTAACACAGCAAGACTGTGTCTTTACAAACAATTTCTTAAGTAGTTGGGTGTGATGGCGCATGCCTGTAGTCAGTCCCAGCTACTTGGGAGGCTGAGGTGGGAGGATCACTTGAGCCCAGAAGGTCTAAGCTGCAGTGAGCCAAGATCATATCACTGTACTCCAGCTCTGGGCAACAGAGCAAGACCATGTCTCAAATAAATAAATAATATCTAAATACATAAATAAATATATAAATTTGTATATAATTTGACAAGTACATAATAAACAAAATGATTTATATAGAAATAAAAATGTCAAATATAAAGATATAAATATAAATGTTTTCACAAAGAAAAAGAAAAGTGTCAACAGATGGTGGTTAATGAAAGGATCACCCCACATTCCTCCAGCCCCTGGCTCTGCTCCAAAGCATAATGAGGGAGTGAGAGATGCATCGGCAGCCTTCAGCAGACCTTAAGGAACTCAGTGACCAGAACCATGCCTCTGCCTTATTTCCATTCCCCATAAGGTCCTACACTTAACTGATGAACCCTTCCAAAATTGTGAAGAGCCAACATCTGTCTTCACAGCTTGCAAACTCCAAATGATCACCCTGTCCCCCATTAGTGAGCCCTCCTTCTCCGTGCAACTGCCACTAGTAAGTGACTAACGTTGTCTTTTCCAAAGACAGAAGCCAATGGAATAAGCTCAGACATGGAGTGCCACACATCAGACCGGATTCCTGGCAGAGGACATCCAGGACGCGTCTCTTCATCCTTGTTGTCTTAGTCCGTTCTGGCTGCTGCAACAAAATACTGTAAACTGGGTGCCTTATAAACAACAGAAATTTGTTTCTCATAGTTTTGAAGGCTGAGAAGTCCAAGATCAAAGCACTGGCGGATCTGGTGTCTGTGAGGACCCCCTTCCTGGTTCATAGAGGGCCATCTGCTCACTGTGTCCTGGAAGGGTGGAAGGGACTAGGAAGCTCTCCTGTGCCTTCTAGAAGGGCACTAATCCCATTCATGAGGACTCCACTCTCATGACCTAATTACCTCCCGAAGACCCCACCTCCAAACACCCTCACAGTGGGGGTTAGAATTTAATGTATGAATTCAGGACTGGGTTACCTAGCACAAACCTTCAGGCCATAGCACTTATTGTAACACATAGATGGCCTCTATAGTCACACCACTTACAACCTACGCCAGGCGTGGTAGCTCATACCTGTAATCTCAGCACTTTGGGAGGCTGAGGTGGGCGGATTGCTTGAGTCCCAGAGGTCAAGACCTGCCTGGGTAACGTGGTGAAACCCCATCTCTACCAAAAATACCAAAAATTAGCTGGGTGTGGTTGTGCATGCCTGTAGTCCCAGCTACTCAGGAGGCTGAGGCAGGAGAATCGCTTGAGCCCAGAAGGTAGAGACTGCAGTGACCTGAGCTCACGCCACTGCACTACAGCCTGGGTGACAAAGCGAGAGCTTGTCTCAAAAAAAAAAGAGAGAGAGAAAGTGAAAAGGTGGCAGAGGGGTCCATCTCTAAGTGGGTTCTTTCTGATGCTATCTTTTCTGAAGTGGAGAGGTCAGTGGGCATCTTGGTTATTCACCATCAATGATGTCAACTCCCAAGGTCAGCCAACCTCATACGTAAATTGAAGGAAAGGGTTAACATATGGATGGAAGACATGGTTGGGAGACTGAGAGGAGAGCAGAAAAGAGGTAGGTTAGGGTGTGGTGGAACTGCCACATCCCAGAGCCAGAGCTAGAAGCAATGACAGGGGCTGGGGCTCAGAGGGAATTAGAACATCCAAAGCTGCAGAGATGCTGGACATCGGAGAAGCTGGCGGGCTGAGCCTGCCCCGACTCAGAATAACAGCTGGTATGAGAGAGAAGCCAGTCAATGAGGCAGACAGAGACCACCCAGGCAGGCGGGGAGCCTGTCTGCCAGTTGTGCTGGGCCCTTGTGCATAACCCCGCAGAGCCGGGCTGCTGAGACATGGCTGTTGTCAGGACCTTGGCCAGGAAGAGCCTCCTGTTGCCTGCGGATGGGCTGTCTGCCTGGCTCTCCCAGCCCTGCTCCAAGCTGCTTCTGTGATTGTGCATAATTACAAAAAGTCCTGCCTGGGCAGGTGGATGTGAGGAGAAAGCTAATCCACAACTCTCAGCAGGAAACGGGAGCTCACTGAAGATGGTCTTGTTGTGGTGGAATTACCTAGAATATTTCAGACACCCTAAACACCTTTCACCGAAATGTCAGCTTCCGTGTTCCAGAAGGTCTCAGTTGAGTCTGGGAGTTGACGGTGCTTGTGTTTCTTCCTATTTACTAATAAGGAAACAAACTGTGCCTTTAAGAGGTGACCCGAATTGACTCTGAAGGCTAGGGAGGGTGGGAGTGCAACAGACGAAGACCCCCGTGACTCCAGGCTGACTTCACCCCACCCCTACTCCCACTGGGGGAATCAGAGCTCCCTGGGGTTCTCTGAACAAATCAAAGACCCCTGACATGGGAGGCAGCCACGGCTTTCTCTCCTCCTGGAATTGTCAGGGTCGGGAGAAGCTTGGGGAGGGACGGGCTCAGCAGGACACCCTGCAGGGGCCACATCTCCTCCCAGAGCTCCACAGTCTTTCAACTCCCAGCACCTCCCTGCCAACAGAGACCCAGCTTTGATGAATCTGCACATCAATGGCAGTCCCCACTGGGGCTTCTGCTGTCAGGCGCTGCTGTGTCATCTGTGAGGGACCAGTGCAAACACAGCCTCTCTGCTGGGAAAACACAGAGAGGCACCTGCTCTGCAGTCTACAGAGCCTCCTCTTCTGCAAAGGGAAAGACAGAGTTCACATTCATTAAGCACCAGGCATTGTTCTAGGTTTTGAGGGAACAAGGAAAACTCCATCTCTGCATCCACAGACTATCCAACTGGAGTGGGGAAGACAAGCAAGTCACCATGTTAATGCAATAAAGTGTGGTGCCGGCTCCCGGAGGGGAAGTGCCGGGCACTGTGGAAGCTGTGGATTCCAGGAGACACTGAGCTTTCCCAAGATGCAGCCACATCTAGGGGCAAGGACGAGGCCATGACTAAAAGCATCATCTCCCACAGCCTTCATCTTTGGGGAGAAGGAAGCAAAAGGCACAGTCTCATGCGTTTGAGAGGGAAAGTGTAGTGCTAGGATCTTTAACCTGCTTCTTGGGCTGTATTGGTAAGGAGTCCCCAGGACAGTCCTTACCTCAGACCCAGGACCCTGAAAGCAAAGGATGTTTTGTAATGAGACAGTATTTTATTTATTACCAGACTATTCCCTCAAGTAGTTAACCCTGCAGGGCTTCAAAATAAAACTACCTGTTGCAAGTTGATTATAACATAGCACTTTCTACTTAGGGAGAATTGGTTGTTGTGGTCCTCTATAGTGGGTAGAACAAAGACCTGTTCCTGGTTGGCATGTCGATGAGCATGAGAATCACACCAGCTGGGCACAGGAGCAGGCTGCATGGCCTCTCCAGGCAGCCGGAGCATGGCGGGGCACACACCTGCTGCGTCCTGCTGCCGAAGCGTCTCTGTCTCATCCCTGACTGGACGAGGAAGGACCCCTTTTCTTCTGGGACCCGCAGGCTGCTAAAACAACTATATCTCTTTCTCTCCCATCACATTAACAGAGCCCTCCCTGCAGTGGTGTGATGGCACAGCCCCTCCCTGATCAGTGAGGGCCCAGAGCTTTTACCTCCTCTCTTCAGTGAAGGGCCTGCCCCTTCCTCCCGACTGGGTCTTGGGAGACTCAAAGGCAGCATTGAAGCCAACTAGTGCTTGCCATACTTAGGAGTCGTATTCCTATAAGGAACATTCATCTACATCTACTTCTAGAAAGAGAAAATTAATCCATAATCAATCAGACTGATCCAGGGCCAAGGCGTGTGTGTGTGTGTCTCTGTGTGTGTGTGTGTGTGTTCTCCTTGGTATTTTGTGTCTGCATAGAACAACCAGCCCTGTCCCCATTCCTCCCTTAGGACACCATGGCTGTGCCATCTATTTTCTTACCAACAACAAAGATGCCAGCGTTCAGCTGTGAGCAAAACTAACCTGAACTGCCTTTCCCCTCTAGCTATTTGCCAGGTAAGAATTTTCCTCAGTACAGTCCAGCAGCCTCCCGTGTCTGCAAATAAGGAAGAAAGCCCTGTTCTCCCAGCATCCCATCCCTGCTCCCTTTCTGGGCTCCTTTCCTGAAGGTGGCCTCTGGATGCCTCTCGGTCCACAGAAGACCTCTCCTCTGAGAAATTTTTTTTTTTTTTTTTTTTTTTTTTTTTTTTTGAGACAGAGTCTCGCTTTGTCGCCCAGGCTGGAGTGCAGTGGCGCGATCTCGGCTCACTGCAAGCTCTGCCTCCCGGGTTCACGCCATTCTCCTGCCTCAGCCTCCCAAGTAGCTGGGACTACAGGCGCCCACAACTGCGCCCGGCTAATTTTTTGTATTTTTAGTAGAGACGGGGTTTCACCGTGGTCTCGATCTCCTGACCTTGTGATCCGCCCGCCTCGGCCTCCCAAAGTGCTGGGATTACAGGCGTGAGCCACCGCGCCCGGCCTCCTCTGAGAAATTAACCTACATTTTGTATCTTTCAGCAGTTTTGTATTGTGCCATTTCCCGAGAACATCTTCTTTCCTAAAGCATAAAAAGCCCAGGATACAGCCCAGATAGCATATCACGAGAGAAAGGCGGAAACCATTCTGGCTCACAACTTTAATTGATTGCTTTCCCTCCGCTGGGCCCACCGGGTCGGCTTACATAGCTCATAGCTCAGTGCTGCTGAAAGAGACCCAGGGCAAGAAAGCTATGAACAACCAGTGAATGCCACTGGAGCATAAATGTTCACAAAATTGTAGAGAAGGGGTGACAAGAGGCAAGCAGTGGGGCAGGGAGTGTCACTGATGTCCGAAACCCCAGGTCAGACCAAGACGCAGCACAGCCACTGCAAAGGAAAAGGATGAGATTGAGTTCTTGGCTTCTCAGGGGCTGGGGTGCTTTCACCATCAATGCTCTCCTGCCTCACATGGCAATGATCTTTTTATCTCCATTCTCCAGTAAGTGCCTTGCTCAAACATGGGAAGCAAGGAAGGCCTTCACTACGTCACTAACTCCTGAACAAGGGCACTACAGAAACGTGACTCAGAAAAAGCTCTAGACCCAAAGGGAGCTCCAAAAATAGGTATGTGCATGTATATTCATATACACACACACATATATACACACAATAGTGTATACTAATATATACACACACATATGTACACAATAAATGTGTGTATATATCTCTATAGATTCCTATATATGTGTATATATGTTTTCTTATATATGTATGTTTCTATATGTATATATATATATTCCTATATATGTATATTTGTGTGTGTGTGTGTATATATGTATATTTTATGCACCCACACAACCACACTCCATTTTAGGTTCCATACTATTGTCCAGGTATCTGTAAGAATCCACAGGTCTATTTCTAGGAAGGCCCTTCCTGGGCTACAGGAAAGAGGTCAATGGCATTCCCACTTTAGAGAAGAAAAGAAAGTGGATGGGCACAGACAACTGGGCACAGCCAGTAATAACCTGGTGCTCTAGTTCTAGCGCCTCAGAAGCAAGTCAAAGGCCAATGTCTTCCCCTGCCTGGACCCTAGAGATATCTCCACACTTCCTGCTGTCCCCTCTGGCCAGTAAAGGCCTCTGCCATATAGGGATGCAGTGTCCACAGTGTCCACAGGGGAAGTACTCTGATTTTTTCTGCAAAAACATTATGTGGCTTGTACACAGTAAAAACACTCATTCATTTTGCATCTTCATTCTACCTGTTGCAATTTCGTTTTTGTTTCCTACATCCTTCCATGGGTCCCTCTAAGACAGCTGGTCCTAGAAGCCAGATACTTTATATTGTGCCCACCACCCACAGCTCCATCCAAATTAACAAGGGCTTGCATCTCTGAAATTACCTGAAATGTAGCTGTAGCTTTATGGTTACAATAATAATAATAATAAACAAAAATGTTTGGAAAACTGTATAACAGTTGCCTTCCTTCCCCCAGTGCCTGCCACAGAATGTGCACAGTATTCACATGGACCTAAGACAGTCAACAGGAATAAGCACCACTCGGCAACTACATGGTCCAAGAATTTCAGCCAGCAATTCATCAAACCTCAAGACACTTACCTCAGCCAGAGAGAGCTGCACCATGCCGTCCTTGTCTTTGTCCAGAAGGCTGAATAGTTCTAAAACACCAGAGAAGGAATGAAATTAGATAAAGCTGTTCCTGGACTTGGGAACAGTCAGAGAGCTGCCTCTGTCTACCCCATCCCCACCTGGGGAACTCCCCTTTCCCTTACAACCCCTTCCCCTCCAGTCCCCACCTAGCCCCAGGGACCTCAAAAAGCTAGATCCAGGGCACACGATGAGCTTTTGGGGGATCAGATGCCCCCCGCCAAAACAGACAAACCCCGTTGCCAGCAGAGATGGTCCCTTTGGCATCTCCATCCTCAGAAGCTTTATATCAGAAACATGCAATTACTTTATCAAGGTGCAGTGTTGTCAAACAGATGGTGGTTGTCTTGCGTGTGGGTAATCCAGCCCCTTAGCATTGTCTCTGGCTAACTGACCTTGACTCACTAGAACATAACACCTACCAAACCTCAGTGCAAGGAAAAAATCCCTCTCTAATAAGATATCTAATCTCAAGGCCCAATATGGCAGGAAAATGCCTATTGCCTTCCAGAGGGCCCCCTCCATCCCTTCACTAGGAGGAATGCTCTCAATATGATCCGTATTGAAAAACAAATATAAATAGACATTAAAAGCCATCTAAGAACAGTTACTGGGACTCATTCATCTTGGCCTAGTGACTGCACACTGTAGATACACGATAGTCTGGATGGCAGCTTTGTAAGTCTCCAAAAAAAGGCAGCCTCCGTCCTGGATCTGGCCAGGCTGGACTTCCTCAGCCCCTTCAGGTCCAGTTGCCCCTCACCCACAAGGTGCCAGCATTACAGAAACCCTGTCTATCGTTTTCTGGGCCCCTGGCCTCCTAAAAGCAATGTCTGCTTCTGCCCCTTGGTCCTGCCCCTGCCCCACCTTGCACCTTGGGATTAGTAGGATGGCGCTGGAGGACAGAGTGACTCACTGAAGAGGGTCTCTAGGCGGATCATACAAGCCACGAAGCTGTCAAAGTTGATGCCAAGCTTGCTGCACGCATACCGCAGGGCAATGGTCTGCTGCACCTGGCTATTGAGGGTGAAACCTGAGGGCAGAGGGGGCCTGGGTCACGGGTGGAGCGGAGGACTCAGCACTGTCTCCCATAAACACTCAAGGAGCTGACATCGCAGGGGCCCCTCTGTGGTTCTGTATCAATCTGCAACCCAGGTCTGACTCTGCCTTCTCCAGGGGATCCCGGAAGGTGTCCTGCCATCCATCCCTTTCCTTGTAGCCACTCCTCATCAGGTTCAGCCTCATTCCATGTCCAGCACTAGCACCAGCACCAACTCAACCATGGGTGACATCAGCAAGCGAAAGCAGAGAAGGTGAGGCAGCTGCCTGTCTGGTCAGTTCCTCTCTGTCTCCTTCATAGCCCCATCCTCTGTAATTGCTGTCACCTTCCCAGTAACAGGCAGATATCTTGGAAAAATTCTAAAATATTATGCTATATGGAATCCAGCAATATTCTCCATTTCCTGGACAGGGAAGGTACTCAACAAAGCTCTGTTGTTGCCTTGATATCCCATATAAGATAGCTACAAATGATGATCACTAGCAATCATCATCATGAGAATAAATATTTACAATGTGCACACCTGGATCCCAAGACCCTGTCTACAGGATGTGTCCTTACCTGCCTTCCTGAGGGCTGTCCTCATCTCGTGGGCATCAATGGTGCCCGAGTGGTTATAATCAGTTTCCTGATAGATCTCCTAAAGCAGGAAAGAAATCCCAAGTAGAAAACAGCCATTCACAGCCCCTACCAGAATCATCTCCCTCCACCACACTGCTTCCTCAAAAGGCCAGGGACACATTCAAAAAGAGACCCTATTGACTCCTCCCAAGAAGGTTTCAGAGCAAAGATAAGAGCTTGGCCAATGCTGGCCCCTTTGCTGTCTGAACAGCAGGGCTTTCAGGGCAGTGGTTGGTATGAGAGTCTCTCATTGCCTTCTTGTTCCTTCATGACCAGTGTGCCCAGGTCTCAATAGTTTTGACCATGATTAAGGATGTGGTCAGACTATGATGGACCAGGAATGAGTGTAAGTGAGGATTAGAACAGAAGAGAGGATGCCCAGAAGGAAGAGAAGAGTTACCAGATACTTCTGAATCTTCAGCCAGAGCGTCTTGAATTCCACCAGCCCCAAAGTGCCCGTTCCATTGCTCTAGGCACGTTAAAGACCAACATGATTGAGTCCAAATTCTACATGCCTTAAGGATTTCTTTCTCTTGTGAGCTTGCACAAGTGCCTTAAGGCCTTAGTGAACCTTCCATGTCTGTGGCAAGCAGAGCAGTAGGGGTGACAGTGTGTAACAAGTTCAAATAAAGATTTAAAAGTCAAACACGCACCAAGACCCTCCTCTGAGGCCAAGCACAGAGCTAGGAAAAAAGGGCAAGTCATGAGCTGGCCAATCTGCAAAATCATGAATACCCTAATCATCCTGGTTTATTTACAGGGTGGAGCTGTATGATTTGTAAATTCGCTTCTAGATTTACATTTCTGTGATTGATCATTCAGCTAATTAGAGTTTATTGGAATGTCAAAATATTATGGGAAAAGACATCAGGAGCCAGGAACCATGGGACTGGGAGTCTAAGCCACAGGATCTGCCGATAGGCCAATATACAACCAAACAGGAGGATATTATGAGGGATTTTCTGTGTCCAATTTACATTTACTCCACAACATTTTTTTTTTTTTTTTTTTTGAGACGAAGTCTCACTCTGTCGCCCAGGCTGGAGTACAGTGGTGTGATCTCAGCTCACTGCAACCACTGCCTCCAGTGTTCAAGTGATTCTCTGCCTCAGCCTCCCGAGTAGCAGGGATTACAGGCGCCCGCCACCACACTCCGCTAATTTTTTTTCTTTTTTTTTTTCTTTTTTTTTTTTTTTTTAGTAGAGATGGTTTCACCATGTTGGCCAGGCTGGTCTTGGACTCCTGACCTCAAATGATCTGCCTGCCTCAGCCTCCCAAAGGGCCACAACTATTTGTTTTTTTAACACTGTGCTAGTCAACAGGGGTTTCGTTTTGAACTGCACTTACGCTCCTAAAGTTAAGTCTCTTAGAGACTCTGCAATTTTCTCACCCATCACAACTAATCAATAAACAGTATGTACATTACAGCACCAATGTTAAAATTTTGCAATAGCCCCAGATACTCGGGAGGCTGAGGCAGGGGGATTGCTTGAGCCTAGGAGTTTGAGGCTGCGGTGAGCTCAGATCGTGCCTGTGAATAGCCACTGCACTCTAGCCTGGGCAACATGAAAAGACCCCATCTCTGAACAAATCATTAGAATTCTAAAACAGACTGTCACTCTCACCTCCTTTAACTAGCCAAACAAAAAGTCTTGTAAGCCTCATCCTTTAAGAAAGTCGGTGTTATTGGATCTATAATCTGCACTGAGTGTTGAATGCATCATAGCCTTCATATCCTTACTAATAATTCAACCAACACATCTCAGAAGAGTAGTGTGCAAAGGAAGCTAACACTAGGGTCTAGGTACTCTACAGACTTGTATCTCATTTCATCCTAACAATAGCCACACAAGCTAGGTATCATTATCCCATTTTCCAGGAGAAACTGAAGTTCAGAGCATTTAGCAACCTCCTCAAATTTATACACCTCAATAAGTGGTAGAGCCAGAATTTGGACCCCTGTCTGTTTCTAAGCCTTTGTCCCAGAACACCAGTGGTCTTCAATTCCAGACAAAATTGCTTGCAGAGACCACACCTACGGAATCAGGATCTCCAGGAATCCGGGGTTTTTGTTTGTTTGTTATTGTTGTTGTCTTTGTTGTTGTTGTTTGGGACAGAGTCTCACTTTCTCACCCAGGCTGGAGTGTAGCAGTGCAACCTCCGCTCACCGCAACCTCTGCCTCCCAGGCTCAAGCGATTCTCGTGCTTCAGCCTCCCGAGTAGCTAGGATTACAGACATGTGCCTCCACACCCGAGTAATTTTTGTATTTTCAGTAGAGACGGGATTTCACTGTGTTCCAGGCTGGTCTCGAACTTCTGGCCTTAAGTGATCTGCCTGCCAATGCCACCCAAAGTCCCGGGATGACAGGCATCAGCCACTGTGCTCAGCCAATTTTTATAATTGTTTTCTATCACTTTGTAGGACATGTGAAAGCCTGTATTTTTAACTGTATTTTTAACACCCCATGGGTGATAAAGTACTGATACATGCTATAGTACGTGAAACATCATGTTCAGTAAAAAAAGCCAATCACAAAGGACCACATATTGTATAATTTCATTATATGAAATGTCCGCAATAGGCAAATTTACAGAGACAGAAAGTAGATTAGTGGTTGCCTAGGGATGGGGGTGGGGGTTGGGGGAAATGGAGAGCGACTGGTAATATGAGTACAGGGTTGCTTTTTAGGGTAATGACAATGTTCTAAATTATGTGATGATGGTTGCACAACTCTGAATGCATGAAAGCCATTGACTGATATACTTTAAATGTGTGCATTGTATGGTATGTAAATGATATCTCAATAGAGCTGTTACTTTTTTAAGGATTCCATGGGTATTTCTGCTGATTCAGAACCACTGCCCCATACCACCTAAACTGTGGAACAGAAACTCCTGAAGAGTGGCAGAGAGTCACACTCCTCTTGGAACCGTGAAAGACACAAATACCGTTGGGAATAATGAATGGGTAGATTACAAGGCAACTCTCAAATCTAAACTGAAGTCAACAGACAGGGTTTGATGACAGTGATTCAGAAACCAAGGAACTATTTGCAGTAAAGTGAATCAACACTTAACAGTTCCTTGTGGCCCACAAATTAAATTGTTAAGCATGGAGAACAGACACGAGGGCTAAAGAGCCCCAGCCTTTTGCAGGGAGTGGCAGCCTGAAGCTCAGAGGCCAAAAGATAGCACCAGCCCTCCATGGCAGATCAGCCATGCAGAGGTGGGCACACACGCTCTGTCATCCAGGACCACTCTGCATGACAACCACGCAAAGGAAAATCCTTCCTCCCCCGCAGTTAACGAAAGAACCCACAGTAAAGATCATCATGGATTAACAGAGCTCGTCATGGATGCGGCCCCAAGGAACGGAGAAGGACCCTCCAAGGCTTCAATTTTTAAAGAAATCACCTTCACCATCAGCACTGTGACGAATGGCAACCTGGACCCACTGTAGGCAAAGCTCTAAGGAAGTGATGTTACACCACTCACCCTCTGTGCCTTCACACCTAGAAGGTTCGTTCCACCTAGAATGCCTTAACCTTCTCCATTCCTCCCGAAAACTACTGCCCATTTGCTATAGACTGAGTGTTTTTGTCCCCCAAAATTCATATGCTGAAACCCAATCCCCATGTGAGGGTATTAGGAGATGGGGCTTTGGGAGGTAATTAGGTCATGAGGGTAGAACCCTCAGAAATGAAATTAGTGCCCTTATAAAACAAACACCAGGAAACTCCCTCACGCCTTCTGCCATGTGAAGTTATAGCAAGAATATGCCATCTATGAACTAGGAAACCGGCCCTCATCCACCACAAAATCTACCAGCACCTTGATCTTGGACTTCGCAGCCTCCAGAACAGTAAGAAATAAATTTCTGTTGTTTATAAGCCACCCAGTTTATGGTCTCCTGTTATAGCAGCCAGAACAGCCTAACACATCATACTTCAATATCAAGTGAGGGTTAAATTAGATCAGGGAGAACAAATAGGTTTTATCTTGTGTGATAATTCTAAACTATCAGTAGTGGCTGTCCACAAGCCATGTTAACATTCTGAAGCAAAGATCAGATAGTGATGTGGATAGCTCAGGAAGCAGGGAGCAGTAGAGGGTGGGGGTGGGGATGGGTGGAAATGAAGGAGAGGAGGAAGATGAAGAGATGAACAGAGTGTGGAGGGAGGAGGTACGCAAATGCCCCATGCTTGCTACCTCCAGATTACATGATTTTAAATAAGTCACCTAAACACTGCACACCTCGGTTTCTTCACCTGTGAAACGGAGATAATCTCAAGCTTTTTGAGGCACATCCATGATATGATACATTTTTCCTTTGAGGCTTCAAGTACAATCCCTGACATATGCTCCATGCCTGCTCGTTCCCCTTCTCATTTTTTACCCTTCCCTTCCTTCTAGCTGGAAAAGGTGGAGGAGTCTTTAAAAACAGGACGAAAGTAAAAAAATAATGCAACATTTAAAGGATACATCCAACAGACTGATCATTTCTCTGCAAGTGTTGATGTTGAATCCATCGAATGTTATGTCTGTTCCTAAAGATTTAAATAGAAAAGGAGGGTGGGAATTGGATCATTTGAAGGTGAGGGAAAGAACCTCCAAGGTAGAAGACCCCCAAAGATACCATCCAAGAGTGTGGAGTCAAACTTGGTCTCTGCCAAATGAGGAGAGCGTCACGGCAGGCTTGTGGGCAGATATGCCTGAGCCTCCTGGTGCCCTGGGAGATAGGACACACAAGCACCAGCATCCAAGTACAGCATCTGAACCTTGGCTTGGCTCCCCACAAGCCACAGACTTCAGCAAATTAATATCTTTGTGCTTTAATTTCCTCCTCCATCAAATGGGAATAATCATAACAGTAACAATAACCATAATTGCCCCAAAGACTGGTTGGGTATTAATTGAGATAATAGAAGTGAAGTTTTAGCCCAGGCTTGATATATGATAAGTTCTTAATAAAACAACTAACTTTATATGGCTAGGTATTGTTATAAGCACTGCACAGCTACTCTTCAAAATAACTCCATGTGGTAGATGCTATCATTATACCCATTTTATAGATGAGGAAACTGAGTCCCAGAGCGATTATGTGATTTGCTCAAGGTCACAACCAGTAGGGAGCAAAGCTAGGAGTTAAATGCAGGCCAGCCATCTCCACAGCCTGAGCTTTTAATCACAACATACAGCCACTCAATGACAGCTGCTGCCCTTCCTTACTAAATTGCAAGCATGTCACTGGAGCTCCAGCCATCCCTGGCCTCCACCCTCACCTTCCATATACCTGGGAACCAAGACAGGTGCCAAAGACCCAGCAACCCCCTGTCTTTCTCTCCACCGTTCCACAACTGCAGGAGCAAGAGTGGTTTGGAGAGGAGATGGGCCTGTGCTCTGAGCTCTGGGGATCCATCTGCTCAGCCCTGGGTTCGTCCCTGTGAAGGGTATGACTTGCTTCCTGGGCCAAGCCTCTGCTTCCTGAATTCTCAAGCCCAGTCCTGCTGCAGTGAGTGAATGAGAGCCCATCAGTCACTGGAACACCTAACCTGGCCCATCCCTGGACTCAGAGAGAAACCAACTCCCTGTGGCCTTCTATGGGCTGGGGCTCAGAGGGGAGATGCAAATCTTCCCTCCTGAGTGCAGTTTGACCCTCTGACAGCTCTGAAGCTTGCAAAAATCTAAAGATGGGGAACTGAGGACAGTCTAGGAGAGTCAGAATCATCCCTCCTTCCTCCTTCCCCCAAGATGCGCTACAGAACTGGATCTTTCATCTGCAGAGGTTTCCACAATATCCAAGTTATTAATTTTGTGAAAAAATTTCACTTAAGTCAATCCCAGCCCAGCTCTTTTTCTCCTGGGACTCAGCCTGCAATTTCATTTGACACTATGGAGCTTTGTTCCCACAGGGGCTGGCTGGTCGCCAGCGCCAGCCCAGCCTTCAACTCCACCTTCGTCTCCCCGTCTCCTGCCTCTCCTTCTTCCCCTCTTGTCTTGCTGGACTGAATCAGAACCCTGGAGTCAGACACCAAAGCCCTTTCTCCTATCTGTGGTGCTCCCAGCCCAATGCCTGCCTGCCCCTCCCTCACCCTGTCCCAGCATCTCCTACAGATTTTCTGAAAGACCCCAAGAAGGAACTTACGTTTGGAAAATGCCTCATTCAAAAGCATCTTGAGTGCATTGGCAGTAATCTCAGAATCCTAGAAAGAGGAACCCAAATGCAAACCATGTCAGGCCCTGACAAGTTGTTTCAAGACAGTGAATTAATGTAGTGCTTCCTCACAGTCAGACACCGGGTCCACTGGCCCTGTGACTTTTGTTTTGTTTTTGTTTTCGAGACAGTCTTGCTCTGTCACCCAGGCTGGAGTGTAGTGGTGCGATCTCTGCTCACTGCAACCTCCACCTCCCAGGCTCAAGCGATTCTCCTGCCTCAGCCTCCTAAGTAGCTGGGACTACAGATGCATGCCACCACGCCTGGCTAATTTTTGTATTTTTAGTAGAGACAAGAGTTTCACCATGTTGGCCAGGATGTTGTCAAACTCATCGGCATCATGATCCGCCTGCCTCGGCTTCCCAAAGTGCTGGGATTACAGGCATGAGCAACCGTGCCCGGCCAACCCTGTGATTTTAAAAGCAGGTGACATCTATAAAAACTCAAATTCTCGGCCGGGCGCGGTGGCTCAAGCCTGTAATCCCAGCACTTTGGGAGGCCGAGACGGGCAGATCACGAGGTCAGGAGATCGAGACCATCCTCGCTAACACGGTGAAACCCCGTCTCTACTAAAAAAAATACAAAAAACTAGCCGGGCGAGGTGGCGGGCGCCTGTAGTCCCAGCTACCGGGAGGCTGAGGCAGGAGAATGGCGTGAACCCGGGAGGCGGAGCTTGCAGTGAGCTGAGATCCGGCCACTGCACTCCAGCCTGGGCGACAGAGCTAGACTCCGTCTCAAAAAAAAAAAAAAAAAAAAAAAAACTCAAATTCTCCTCTTCTTTTGGGGACCCCAGGAGCCTGGCCAGAGGTGTGTTAGTGCCACGAGTGTGGTATGCAGTGTGGCAGAAGACTGCCATGCCAGGGCGCTGCTGCCTTTCACAGGGCTCTCTTGAACAGGGATAAAGTAACAGGAACAGCAGTGATAGGATTGAACCAGATGTGCCAGAGCCAGTGTGGAAGATCCTTAAATCCTCATAACAGTTCCACAGCCATTTTCGAGTTAAGGAAGTCACGATTTTGTAAACTGCTGAGCACTGTATACATACAACATCATTTGTCATTTTCATGTGATGTAATTGCTTGTGGTTTGTAGCTACCAAGAGGCAGAGCTGGACTTGGAAACCTAAGGTTGGTTCACCCCAAAGTGCCAGCTTTCCCCACTGCACCTACAGGAATTGGTATTTCACACAGTAGCCCATCTCAAAGCGGGGACAGAGATTGAGAGAATAGGATATTCTGTGTGCATCTGGGATAAACACTGAGTCAGAGGGAAGAGTCATCCCTTAACTCTCAGACGGAGGACAGATCTCAGGCAGGATGACCAATGAAATGCAGAGAAAGGGTGCTGGGCTGATGTTTGGGTCCCAGTCTGAACCCAGTCCCTTATTCATCATGTGACTTTAGCCCAGTCACTTTCCATCTTCCCATCCTCCACTAGCCAGACCCTGGCAATTCTACTGGAAATGAGAGAGGCGAGAGCTGCACAAAGCAGTGTATCCTCTGAAGACAATTGGCCTCACCCCAGCACAGAGTGGTCAGTCCCAATAATAAGGCCTGAGGACCTGGGCCGGGCACGGTGGCTCACATCTGTAATCCCAGCACTTTGGGAGGCCAGGGTGGGTGTATCACCTGAGCTCAGGAGTTCGAGACCAGCCTGGCCAACATGGCAAAACGCTGTCTCTACTAAAAATGCAAAAAGTATCCAGGCGTGGTGGCTGGCATTAGCTACTTGGAAGGCTGAGGCAGGAGAATCACTTGAACCCGGGAGGCAGAGGTTGCAGTGAGCTGAGATCACACCACTGCACTCCAGCCTGGGTCACAGAGCAAGAGTCCGTCTCAAAAAAAAAGACCTGAGGCCCCTTTAAAAAGCCTCTGGGGTTAGAAGACCACCCCCGTTAGCCTGCCAGGAAAGAAATGGGATGTCGAGAGTCTACATTTGGACCTTGACCCCATTTCTCATGAGGCCTTGTTCTTCAGCCAGCTCCTTAACCTCTCTGTGCAGGTCACTTTAAAAGCAGAGCAAGGAGAGTGACCAATACTGCCCCATGCAGCCAGAGAGAAAAGTAAGATAAGGTGCATGAAGAACTAGGCAAATATGAGCTTTTCCTTTCATCATTCTTGATGTTCTTAATAAAATATGACCCCTTGGCAACTAAGGAAACAAGGTTTTGTTAGCAAAAATACTGGCCTATAAATCCATCTAAAACATAAATTGGCTTATCTTTGCAAGGGTTTTATTCAATGGCTATGCAAAGAAACTGTTCCCAGGTTTTATTTCCTGCGAGGGATTCTGATGTCTTTTCTTCTATTTTATCCTTAAGTCAAGAAAGTCACCCTGAGCTTCCCTGGGGGGGGCGGTGGAGACCATTGTTTTTTTCTCTTCAGGGTCCTTTTCACACTTATTATCCTCCAAAGAGCAACACATTCGCTGTATTTATGGGGCCGGTTTTGACATTTCAAGTCCTGGCTATGCTTTGACTTATGGCCCCCACCGGGCTGCTACCAAAGTGAATGCAAGGCAGTGCGGGGGAGAAGGATTGGGGGTTCTTTTTTCTCTGCTCCAAGTGCCCAAGTTACATTCATGTCAGGCAAAGCTTGGATTCCTCAGGCTGCTGGTCTCCCAGAGGGCAGGTAGGGCTGCAAGACAGTGACAGGGAACAGGGCTAGTCCTGCACACTAATCCCAAGCCAGGTTAGCTGAGCTGGCTTCCACTTCGACTGGGCAATCCCCACTCTGAAGCGTATCGATTTGGAGAGGTTTTGCCGTCTCAGCTTTTTATTCAGAGGCCCCAGTCTGACAGGGCCAATTTGCAAACAGAAAGCATTTGGCAGGACCTGGAGATCTGGCTTTTCTATTTTCTTAAGAATCAGTCAATGCAGCAAGAAAAGTGGCCTCAGTACCAATTCCCAAGCAATGTAGGAAAGGTCCTCGATCTTAAGACAGGATGGTGATAGACACAGAAGCTGGGGACCCCTGAGATCTGAGTCTCACCCTTTTTACTCCTAGAGATCTCCGGGAGTAAAGATTGAAGTGACCCGAACATTCCTGAATATTCTCCTGCCCACCTGGGAAGCCGTGTTTGCCCTCCACTCACCTTCTCTGCCAGCTTCTCAAACAGGCTCTTGAACTGGCTGTCTTCCTGATCCACCTCACTGGGATGTGGCTAAAAAGAAGGACATTTGCAAAGTTAAAATGGGAATCGTCAAGGAGAATGAAAGACAAAGATTTAAAATTCATTCCTTCATCCATTAGTATCTATGATGTACCTACTGTGTGCCAGGCTTTGGGCTAAGTGGGGGCACATGGTGGTAAACCAAGAGACAGCCAAGGTTCCGGCCCCCGGGAGCTTACATTCCAGCAGGGATGAGCAGGGAGGCAGCGCTGGGGCCTAGCAGTTTTCTCTCTAAGTGACTTGGGGAAGTGAGCCCCACCAACCCAGAATTTCTGAATTCCGGTTACCACCTGAACTACTTTCAGAAAATGACACCGACACCAGAAAATCTTGGTGTGAATCTGTGGACTCCTAAGGGAATCACTGATAATTTTCCAAGGAGTCTGAACTCCAGAAATTGCGTGAAAACTTGGGGTCATATTTAAACGCATTTTTGGCTGGGCACGGTGGCTCACGCCTGAAATCCTAATGCTTTGGGAGGCTGAGGCAGGCAGGTCACGTGAGCCCAGGAGTTTGAGACTAGCCTGGGCAACACGGTGAAACCCCATTTCTACAAAAAATTCAAAAATTAGCTGGGTGTAGTGGCGCACACTTGTAGTCCCACCTACTTGGGGGTCTGAGGTAGGAGGGTCGCTTGAGCTCAGGAGGCTGAGGCCACAGTGAGCCAAGACTGTACCACTACACTCCAGCCTGGGTGACAGAGTGAGACCTTGTCTCAGAAAAAAAAATTTTTCTTAGCTTTCATCAGATTCACAAAGAGCAACATGATTTCAAAAGTAGTTGAGAACATGGCCTAGTAGAAAGAGCAGAACTAGAACCCAGGAGTTTTAATAGCAGATTGGCCCCTTACTGGACACTATCTCAGGGCTCTGAACATCCATGGCCTCTACTCTAATATTGACTTAACCTGACCATTTTCATGGGGCCATTTTGGGAATCAAATGAGAGCTAATGTGAGTCAAAGTCCTTTGGAAATTACAAAGCAATATCTAAATGCTTCTGTCCAGAGACTTTCTGATGTGACAATGGGCTCTGCCCAAAATAGAACAATGCCCAGCTGTCACCACAAGACAGAATGGAAAAGTGACAGCTTCCCAGATGACATGAAATTTCTAGAAAGCCGGGTCAATTTCTTCCAAAACTATCACTAAGATGAGTACAAAAGGCCCAATATAGCTTGATGATGCTGTACTCATAAGGATAACCACTGTAGTGATAATACTTGTCTTTGTTGAGTACTTACTACCTGTCAGGTACTTTGCATGGATTATTTCATTTAATATTCATGACTGTCCTGTGAGGTTCGTCTCATTACGGTCCACACTTCACCAATGGATAAACTGGAATTTTAAATGTTACTTCATTTTAAATGTTATGTAACAGGCCAAGATCACACAGCTAGCAAACAGTGAAGCCAGGATTAAACTCCAGCCTATGCGTTTCTCCACCACCCTCTGGAATGATCATCACAGAAGATGCTCTCTGCATCTGACTACTCTCAGCCTCTCTGCGGCTGTTTCCTCACGTGTAGAATGAGGATATTAACGTCTACCATACTGTTTTACATAGAAGATGTGCTAATCCAAAAATACATCTAGATTTTTAGAAGAAAACATGATAAACACATCGTATCTCATCACACATCTATGATTTTAAAGTGGTTTTGTAGGGGATAAAACAACATTATATCATTCATGTAATACAGTATACCAAAATCTTGTGAGATGTCCATAAATTCTGGACATGGAGTAATATTCTATTATTCTGGGGGAAAAGCATAAAGTTGCATATAAAAAACCAACAACAAAACAGTATACGGATATGGACACACACAGGCGCAGAGCAGGCACCCCGTCACTATTGGCTATCATTGGACACGAGGGAATTTTTGGACACTGGGAATGAGGGAAACGTGTGTACATGGTTGCAACTGTGGTTCTTCACAATTTGTTCATTCAAAAAAAGATTTACTGAACACCTGGCACATGTTGGGAACTGTTCAGAACCTGCATCTGAATGCAATGGTGAACAAGGCATAGTTTTGTTCTCAAGGAACTTATTATAGTGGAATTTTCTATTTCCCTGATACGATCTATATGAAAATGCTTTGCAAATGGTATGGAAGCATGGCAAAAGCAAGGAATTATTTTCTTGTTATTCATTATATCACATGTTGGGAATATCTTTACAACCCTGCTCAAAGTGAACATGGCCAAATTCCAAGAGTCTGTTTGTTCACCGTGTAATTTTTCCTTCCCTCATTCAAAGCAGGTGATTCTGCTCTTCAAATGTCCAACTGTTCGTGACTTGAAGATTTCTGCAGGGAGTAAAACAGAAGTTCCTGAAGGCAATAGCCCTTCCTGTCTCCTGTTAAGTCCTGAGTCCCCTGAGGACATTATCTGTGTATTCTGGAGTGTGTGTGTGTGTGTGTGTGTGTGTGTGTGTGTGTGTGTGAGAGAGAGAGAGAGAGAGAGTGTCACAGCACAGTGGTGCCCTAAAGAGAAAAAGCAGAGTTTCCCTGAGACCAAGAAGATGTTGAAGTTTGCAGGATCTTGAGGATATGGGAACCCTTGAATGGCTCCATAACCATGTCCTGGTACCTCAGCAGGGGAGGCTGGACCATTGGCCTGAGGACTCCCAGTTCACCAAAGATTCTAGGCCCCATGCTGAGCACAGAAGCCCAAGAGCTGTCAGTCATAAAGGAACCTGTGAGCTGACCACAGGCTTAACCAGTATGGACCCAGGACCAGAAGAGACTTCCTGTTGCTTGGGGGCTTTAGAAAACCCCAATACCATAGGAGGTGGAGATGGGAAGTCCCAGTAATGACTAAGATTGAACTCCTGCCAACCTGGTGCAAGGGGGGCTTAGAATCAGTTAAAGTTGATTTAGCAGAACCCTGCCCTTCCCACACAAAATAGGAGGGAGAATAATTCTTAGCACCTGAATTCAAGCTCAGCTCCATACTCTACACTGGCAAACGGCAGCCTTTCTAATATGCCTGGGACCCATAGAAAGAGATACCACTGTGAGCGATAAGTCCTCCTGGGAGCAGTGAGAAGGCTGAGCTGGCATCAGCAACTGAGGCGAGGGGTAGGAGGGAAAATTCTGCCCAGCTCAGATCACCAAGAGTCACAAGCACAGAAAAGGCCTCTGGTGCCAGGTATTGCCACCGACTCGAGGCAGGGGCCGCTTTTGACCACTGGCTGAACTACAGTGTGCAGGGAAGCAGTCACACCAGTTCAGAAACTCACTGGAATCACTCCCCATCAGAGAAATGCAAATCAAAACCACAATGAGATACCATCTCACACCAGTTAGAATGGCGATCATTAAAAAATCAGGAAACAACAGGTGCTGGAGAGGATGTGGAGAAATGGGAACACTTTTACACTGTTGGTGGGACTGTAAACTAGTTCAACCATTGTGGAAAACAGTGTGGCGATTCCTCAAGGATCTAGAACTAGAAATACCATTTGACCCAGCCATCCCATTACTGGGGATATACCCAAAGGATTATAACATCCTTTGCACATGCACACGTATGTTTATTGCGGCACTATTCACAATAGCAAAGACTTTGGAATCAACCCAAATGTCCATCAGTGACAGATTGGATTAAGAAAATGTGGTATATATACACCATGGAATACTATGCAGCCATAAAAAAGGATGAGTTCGTGTCCTTTGTAGGGACATGGATGCAGCTGGAAACCATCATTCTCAGCAAACTATTGCAAGAACAGAAAACCAAATACCGCATGTTCTCACTCATAGGTGGGAATTGAACAATGAGATCATTTGGACACAGGAAGGGGAACATTACATACCGGGGCCTATTGTGGGGAGGGAGGTGGAGGGAGGGATAGCATTAGGAGATATACCTAATGTAAATGACGAGTTAATGGGTGCAGCACACCAACACGGCACATGTATACATATGTAACAAAACTGCACATTGTGCACATGTACCCTAGAACTTAAAGTATAATAATAAAAAAAAAAACCTTCAAAAAAAAAAAAGGAAAAAACAGACATGGGACATGCATTTTCTATCTGATAAACTCACAGTAAAAACCCCCAGGGCAAGATGGATCCTTATTTGGCACCATCTCATGCATCGGCAGAAACAGGAGCCTGTAAATTTGACACATGTCAAATCACAGAATATATCTGCCCTCACCCCCATTCAGCCGAAGATGCCAAGCCCAGCAGCTGGGAGCACTCCGTGTGGCATCTGCAGCCAGAGACACGTCAGTGTTGGACGGAGGGGTGCAAGCTGGGCCTGTGCCCCCATGTAGGTGGTCCTGCCCCACCCCAGGCCCACTGGCCACAGACACAGCATGGCTCTCAGGGAGCAGCAGCACCCAACATACCCATCACCCGGCACACCACCATCTGAGGGCAAGGACAGTACATTGAGACACAGTGAGGGATAAAGGGAGTCAGGTGGTGAACCCACACCGCAAACCCTACATATTTCTTCCTCCAAAGTCGGCTCAGAACTATCTCCTCCATGGGGCTTTCCCAGACTAGGCACTCCCCCAGCACCCCTCAGACTACACGTCCTTAAGTTTAGATGGGTTTTCTGGTGTGTTCTTTTCTTCATCTTTTGTGTATATTTTCATCATTTGTCCTCCAAAAGACTGGAGGTCAATCCAAGAGCAGGACACTGGATCTGTTCTCCCGCGGATTTCTCTATCCTTCACAGCACAGCTTAGGCACAGTGGGTGCTCTATCTGTGGGTCCTGCTTATCAAACGTGGAAGACGACGCTAAGACCTCCCCCAGGGGATAGGGATATATTACAAAGCCTGGGTTCCAGGGTTACTTCTGTCTCATCTTCATCAGGAAGAGACAGGGACTAGAAAATGTTGTGGCCCTAACTAATAAGAAGTTACCATCCTTAATACATAAAGAATTCTGAGAAATCAATAAGAAACCTGGAATGACTGCTATGCAACAGTGTCAGAGTTTGGCATACAAAAAGATTGCATACCTCATGTGGGTTTCCAGCTACCACATCCCCAATTTCTCTGAAATACAAGGAAAGAAATAAACCTAACATGAGTACAGAAAGTACAGCTAATGGCTGGCTTCTTCGAGGAAGATTTTGGCCCTTCTGAGAGATTGGCCTCACACCCCAGACTTCATTTCCTACTAAAAACTGCATAAACAGAATCTTTAGCCAGGATTCGTCTCCCTCACCTCCTCAACCTCCACCCCACCCAGAGTTTTTCATCAGAGACAAGAGCTTCCCAGTGCAATTGGCCCTTCAAGGATTCCAGAGTGTTCACCCTGATGGGTCACTCCCAGGGACAAGAATGGTAACTGGGGTAAGGTAGGGAGAGAATTCCCCAGAAGGATGATCCATGTTGACATGTCCTCTGGGGACTGAGCCAGCAAGCTCACAGTCGTTGCAGGGGTGCATAGATGTTGTGTGTGCTGTGGGGTGTGTGTGTGTGTGTATCGTATGTATGTGGTGTGTGTGAATGATATGTATATAGTGTGTATGTGGTATGAGGGTGTGCTGTGTGATTGTGTGGCGTGTACACTGTATGTACATGGTGTGTGTGAGTGGTGTACAGTGTGTGTACTGTATGATGTGTGATGTGTGCAGTGTCTACGTATGGTGTGTGGTGTGTTTGGTGTGTGTGATATGTAATGTGTGGTGTGCATGTGCTTATAGTATGTTTGCTGTGTGTGTGGTATACATGTTGTGTGTGTGATGTATATGTGTGGTGTGTATGTGTAGTGTGTATAGTTTGTGTAGTATGTGATGTGTGTGATATGTAATACATAATGTTCATGTGTGTGTGGTGTGTGGTGTATGTGTGTGCATGGTGTGTCATGGTGTGTGTAAATGGCATGTGTATAGTTATGTATGGGGAATGTATGTGGTATATAGTGTGCAGTGTATGACTGGTGTTAGTGTGTGTATGTGTGTGTACATGGTGTATGTGTATCATGGTATGTTGTATGTACATGGTGTGTACATGTGGTGTATACCTGGTGTGTGTGTGTTGTGTATGTGTGGTGTGTGTGTGGTATGTATGTGTGGTGTGTGTGCATATGTGTGGTGTATATGTTACGTGTGAGTGGAGTATGAGTGTGGTATGTGGTATGTATATGTGTGTAGGTGGTACATGTCATGTGTATATGTGTGTGGTGTATACATGGTGTGTGTGAGTGGAGCATGTGTGTGGTGTATGTGTGTGAGTGGAGAATGTGCACGTTGTGTATGTGTTTGTGGTGTGTATATGTGGCATGTGGTGTGTATGTATGTAGTGCATGTGTGTGGTGTGTACATACATGGTGTGTGTGAGTGGAGTGTGTGTGTTGTGTATGTATGTGGTGTGTAGTGTGTGTGTGATGTATGTGTGTGGTATGTGGTGCATGTTTGTGTGGCGTGTATGTGTGTGGTGTGTATGTGTGTGGTACATGGTGTGTATGTGTGTGGCATGTGGTGTGTATGTGTGTATGTGTGGTGTGTATATGGGGGGTGTATGTGAGGGGAGGAGGGGGTTCTCCGGTCCAGGTCCCGCTCTCAGGGCCTCACATGCTCCTTCTGCAGGGGTGGAAGCCCCAGTCCAGGCCGCTGCTGGTCTCCTGGTTCCCTTTCTCTCCTTGACCTATAGAGCAAGGTGGAGGGGTAGGAGTGGGACACCCAGCGAAGGGTCCTTTGGCCTTGTAGTTTCTTAGAGCTTTTTTCTGGGAATATGTACTGGAAACTGGGGTGGGTCCTGCACCTGCATGGGGCCACTTCTCTTTGTGGGCCCACAGACAACTGTTCCCCACCACGGAGGGAAGGAGACGCACAGGGCCTGGGCCTTCTTCTCCGAGAACACTCTCAAGCAGAACTCGCCGTCTTTGAAGGGCTCAAACGTGGATGGCACCACCAGGTACTCCCCAGGGGGCAGCAGGGCCCGGCCAGAGACCTCCCGCAGGTTGACATAGGTGCTGGTGCGCGCCAAGGGCTGGTAGTCCAGGAAGAAATCCCGGCCCACATGTGCATCCGTGTGGCTCTCCAGCTGCACAAAACAACAGGCAGAGTCAATTTATTGCTAAATCCTGGAAGATGAGAGCCCAAGAGTTCAGCTTTATCGTGCTGATTTAGGAATTATTGATTTTTACCATTGCACTAAGAATCAGGAGGCCACGGATTCTGTTGTGAACTCACTGTATGTCAATCATCAAGTGTATTTTGAGTGCCTTCTGGGTGCCAGGCCCTGTTTGAGGCATTGATCTTGCCTTTGTGACCTTGACCTGTGGGCCTCCCCAGTTAAACGAAGGTTGAGTAGCAGGATCTCTAGTGTGCGCTCAGCTTCTGTCTGGATATTTTTCCTCTCTAATCCAATAGACTCTTTTATTCTGCAGCTGTCTCTGGGAGTGTGGCATTGACCTTCCCAGTATAGGCCCAAGGCTGGAGAAAAGAGCTTAAATCCTAGTCCTCAAGCAAAAGCTGCCACAAAAACTTGCTCACCTTTGACTATCTGGGAAAACTGCTCTGCAAAGAGACTACGATGGTCAGTCTGGGAGCCCAGGGAGGCAGCTCTAAAAGAGACAGGCAGAGGGGGCAGCCACAGCTAGGCCTAATCCGGAGTCCCCCCAGCCTCCCCAGGGCCTCGACTCTCCTCAACAGGCGATGATGCTCTCCAGGACCCACTTATTTGTTGCGGGGAGGTGGGAGGCTGTTGGTGCATGACACAGGCTAATTAGTGTCTGCAGAGTGCTTCCAAAACACAGGTGCCAACATTATTATTGCTGTAATTAAGCCTCCCCATAGCACTGCGTCTTTACGATCAATCTTCATCAAGATGCCTGTGACAGAGGCCAGGTGCTGATACGCTGCAAGGGCTATAACTTCTGTGTGACCTGGAGCTGAAATGTCCACCCCAGAGTGGACAGTGTTCACTCGTGGTCATCAGACCCTCTTTGGATTACAGATCTGCTAAGCAAAGAAGGAAGCAGGCCACCTGCCCCCACTACCCTAGCCAGGACTCCACATAGAGCCCCCAGGAAGTCCTCACTGACCCGGCCACTAGGGTGCCCACAGTGCTTGAGATTCTCCCTAAAAATGCTTACACTCTGGGCAGGAGAATGCTGGCGGTGTGGCCAGTGAGGACGTGACCAAGGCCTACACGTCATGAGTTAAAGGTCATTCTTGCCATACCTGATGGTAGCAAAGGGAGGAGACAGGGCACTGGCAGGAGAAAACACTCAGGAGAGTTGAAGTAGGGAAGCTACTCTAATTTGGCTTGGGTTGGGAAGGGGGCAAACTGAATTCCAGCAAGAATCCAGGGTGGAGCAGGTTAGAGAAGTCCTATTTGGGAGGCCAGAGTGGGGATTGAAGAACACTGAGGCAAGATCTAGGTAAGACTCTGTCCTACCAGGAACCCCAAGTAAGCAGGTGCCACAAGGTCCCTGGTCCCCACATCTGCCCATGACATAGCACAGCTCAAAGTGACAGGATGGAGGTTGGGCAGGCTTAACTAAGGGTGGCTGTCAGTGTGGGGTCAGGATCAACAGCAGCACCCCAGGGTAACTTGTTAGAATGCAAATTCTCAGGCCCCACCCTAGACTGAAAGAATCAGAAACTCCAGGAGCAGGGCCCAAAAATCTATGCTTTAAAAAGCATTCTAGGGGATTCAGAAGCACATTCTAAGTTTGACAACTGTTGTCCTGAAGGCCCCCTGGCACTTGCAGAGCACAGGATCCAGGGTGACACATTGAGGGCACTGTGAGGTGCTGCTGGAGAAAGCTCCATTGTGTGCGTATGTCACCTCTCACTCATAGAAATGGGGCATTTCTGATGGGAACCACCATCACCCAGACTTAACTCAGCTTTGGTTTTAATTATTTTCTGGTACTAGTGAGGTAGGAGGTAAGACTCAACTCCTAGCAGGAGGCTGGACCAAATGGAGCACTAGCTGAAACAGGGAAGAGGTGAAAGCACCTCTCCATAAGACATAACCACCAGTGTGCCATATCAGTTTACTGTTGCCTTGGCAACATCCAGAAGTTACTGCCCCTTTCCATGGCAACAACCTGACAACCCAGATGTTAACACTCTTTTTCTAGAAATTTCTGCATAATCTGCCCCTTAATTTGCATATAATTAAAAGTTGGTATGAGTGTGGAACTGCCTGTCAGCTGCTACTCTGGGCTCACTGGCTATGAGGTAGCCCTGCTCTGCAAGGACCTCTGCTGCTGCTCTACCCTGCCACTTCAATAAAAGTTGCTGTCTAACACCACTGGCTGGTCCTTGAATTTTTTCCTGGGTGAAGCCAAGAACCCTCCCAGGCTAAGCCCCAATTTGAGGGCTCACCTGTCCTGCATCAGTAAGACGTATTTGCTCTAAACCATTCACTTGCTTGTCTGTTCCCTCCGTAATAATAACATGCACTTTGTGAGCCAAGGGCAGGCGGACCAGTAATCTGCAGCCTTGGACCAAGGCATACACTAGACTTGATGAATTGAGCCTTGTTGGCACATGCTTCATGGCTAGCCAAGCTTGAAAACCCAGAAGAACTGGGGTAAAGCAGCAGCAGGGTGGATACACCTCTACCTAATTAGTGCAACTGACTCCAGCTGGAGGAAGCCCAGATAGAACACTGGTTCTCAACCTTGGCTGCCCATTGGAATCACATTGTTCAGACCACCAGGGTATGGGGGAAAAGGTCACCACTGTTCCTTCCATGAGGGCCTGACAGATGGGACTTGCAATGGTCCTCACCCACTCTCAGAGCTACCAGCCTACTCATGTGGTTTGATTCATGACTGGATCATGTAAGAGCTGTGGAACAACCAGCTTCTATCACAGGAAACAGATGCTGCCGGCTGCCCATCCTGAAGGCAGCCAAACTATTTCTCACCAAAGGAAGGAATTTCTGTCAGCACTCACATACCTCCTTGGGAACCTGTGGGGAAGAAGAAAAGAGCAGATCACCTGAGAGCTCCAAGGTCCTCCCTCT
The DNA here is from genome assembly GCF_024542745.1 of Macaca thibetana thibetana. Lineage (NCBI taxonomy): Eukaryota > Metazoa > Chordata > Mammalia > Primates > Cercopithecidae > Macaca > Macaca thibetana. The sequence continues at coordinate 139,449,168 of NC_065578.1, read as the reverse complement.
GCTCCTTTTCCTCCCTTCCTATGTCTTGCAAACAGACTATGCAGTCCTGGGGCCACTGAGGAAGACGTTTGTGCTAAAGTGAGAAGCCAGTCAGCATTTCTGAAACTGGAACATTATTGATGAATTTCAAGGCCATCTATAAACAGGATCCTAGAAATCTGGTGGGGGCCCACCAGATTTCTAAGTTCTACTTTCATACTTTTCTAGTTGTAGAATCTACCAAGATCTCAAATTCTTCAAGAGTAATAGCCTTGGGCTTTCAATGAGAGCTAATCTCTTCTTATAGACCTACAGACCTAGAGTCCAAGATCAAGAGCTTGACCAGAGTGAGGGAATCTCACTTAACCTGAGCCATAGTTTATTCTGCCCTTGGCTGTGGTGAAATGGGTCAAGAATAGGCACGTGACCCAAGCTGAGCCCATCAGAGACTTACTTCTCTGGGATTTCTGAATCAGAACTAACAGAAGGGGCTCCTTTCTTAATGCAAGTGATATTAGGGAATGAAGAAATCTAGACTAGCACAATGTCATCAACACTAGGGAGGCGATGTCAAGAGAAATAATCCTGGTAGTATCTAAGTCCGTTGTCCCAAGCCTCCATCTCCTTCCCTTGCTTTGGTTTCATGAGCTGGTACATTCTTTTCACTACCCTAGCTCAAGTTAGGCTCTATTTTATGCAACTGGAAGTGTTGACCCCCACAAGAGAGTAGCTCTCAGATCCAGAGTAGGAGCTTCCCCATGCCTGGGGTTCCTATGCCAGGCTAGAGAAGAGGATTCAAACCCCCCAATTTGTCCCTTTCCATTCTTTGTCCCTGACACATAGGCCCTTTTGACCAGAAGACCAGTATAACCATTGTTTGTGACTTAGGTCTATGGTCAACTGCCGATAACTCTGAGAAACAACAATATTAGGGAAAATGCTAGCATGCTCACTTCTGGAGCCCCCTGTGTCATTGGCAGCAGAAGCAGAAGAGTCCAGGGTCACAGTCATTCCTCTAATTTTGAGTGTAAAACCAAAATCACCCATGCAGAGGCCTCACAAGTATCTTCCTCTTGGCTCCTGGCCTAATAGCCTTTACACACCCTTGGCAGGGGCTTTCCTAACCACGTGGGCCATCTTTTCACAAACAACTTGACCACCTCTGCTGCCATCAATATGCTCCAGATTCACCCTGCCAAGAATCACCCGACAGGAACTGAGCCAGGCAGGTGGGGCCTCTTGGTGGCACAAATCCAGAGCAACGAGGTAAGGGAGCAGGCCTTAGCCACTGCCCATGGGTGGATGGAAAGAAACAGTCATCTTTGAAATGCAGGATCCTGACTGCAAATGACAGGCTGGCCTGGCATCACTGCAGGAAGATAAAGAGGAGAGAGAGGAGCCCAGACAAGGAGGGCTCTTTAGCCTTTGGAGGCGCCTGGCTGCTTCTCAGTCAGCAGCAGGTTTTCATCCTCAATCCAAACTCCAGTTAAAGCAAGAGGAGAGAAATACAGGAATAAGAATATGGCTCCCACTCCCTGCAACCCCAGCTACTCCCTATAACCCCAGCTACTCCTGATACCCTCTTAACCTGACTTTTAAACTGTTTTCACTTACGGATGTCATGCTCTAAATCATATGCCTCTGGCCAGATGTAGAAGGACCACAGATCACATACACTGGAATATTTTTTAAGCAGCTGTAATCCGATGACTAAAAAACTGATATGCTTTATATATTATTTATAAGTGCAAATGTCATGCCACACAAAGCTATTTCAGTCCCTTTGAAAGAATGCTTTGCTGGTCTGGTTATATAAGGTAGGCCTGGCCGAGTGCGGTGGCTCACGCCTGTAATTCCAGCACTTTGGGAGGCCGAAGAGGGTGGATCACCTGAGGTTAGGAGTTTGAGACCAACCTGGCCAACAAGGGTGAAACCCCATTTCTACTAAAAATACAAAAATCAGCCAGATGTGGTGGCACGCACCTGTAATCCCAGCCACTCAAGAGGCTGAGGCAGGACAATTGCTTGAACCTGGGAGACGGAGGTTGCAGTGAGCCAAGTTCACAACACTGCACTCCAGCCTGGGCAACATAGTGAGACTCCATCTCAAAAAAAAAAAAAAAAAGGTAGACCTGATGGATGAAGAACTGAGTAGCCCACCTTGCATCCATGCCCACCTACTATCGACTCTCCAAAACCATCACTTAACTTTCAAGCTGTCAAGAAATGTCCTTCTGGCTGGAATGTTCTCCCTTGAAGTCCAGCTCATCTTTCAAGGTTCTCATCAAAATCTCCTCCATGAAGCTGAGGTGACCCCAGCCCATTGTGTCTGGTCCCCATCACAGCAGATCTGCCCTGCTCTGTTGCCAGTGGAGTATGCATCTGACTCTCCACTTCAGATTGTGAGCACCTTGAGGACAGTAACTATGTGATATTCCTCCATGTCCTCAGCTTACAGTACAGCACCCAGCACATAGTAGATGCTCATTAAAGTTTGTTGACTTGATGTGCATACACTAAGTGCCTAAACAGGTTTTTATCTCTTCAAACAGAGTCTGGCTTTGTGCTACTAACATTCTAGGTGGAGATGAAAGAGCTAAGCTGGAGTAGAGTTGGAACTTATTTATTTGCAATTCCTTTCTCCTGCCATCAATTAGCAATTATTTTCCAACTCCCATTCTTCAACATAAAATACACTCGCGTGCCCGTGCATGTGCACACATACACATATACACCCTAAACACTAAAGCCCTAAATTCCAGAATATGAGAAATAAAGGGTGGGATGCAGATAGGATCTTGACAATTGCACTATTTCCTTACTGGTTTCTTATTACAATATTTTTTATACATTAATTTATACTGAGATATTGGGCCTCCAGTCAGCTCTTGGTCTTCCTGATTAGAATTGTATTTTTCCCAAGAAATTCTTTTAACAAAATTGTTTTTAAAAACAACCACCATAAGCCCCGCTGGAATTTGCTAAAAGAAGTCTTTGCCTGTATAAAAAAGTGGATTCCAACTTGTTTCTGGCTAGACTTGTCAAGACACAAAGGTCTTACTTTAATATATCTGTGAGGCTGTTAAGTCTGTAGAGGGGTGGCTGCCAGGAAAACTGGCACGTTAGCCAGGGACTGCAGCGTGAGCCCAGAGTCAGCTGTATTCCAGAGTCCAGAGACACCAGAACTGAAAACGGGCGCGTGGTTTCCATCACCCCAGCTCATGCCCTGTGTGCTTCAAGTGTCTCAAGGCCTCCCAGGGAATAGTTGTCTTTGGCTCCCATATCCAGCCTCCTTCCCTGACTCAGTGATGCCCCTCATCCTCCTTGTGCCACCTCAAGTGCCTTATGCCCCCATGTTCTTGGCTCTTGTCCCTGGGGAAGCCTGTACTTGGAAAAGAGTCCAATGAACACCTGTACACTGAGCCCTCAATGACAGGCAAAGGTTAACGTGTCACACATCTCAGTGTTAGCAGCAGAGACTTAAGCCATAGCAATGAATCTCTACTTGTGGAATTCAGGCCTCAGTAAGGCCACTGGGATTGTTATATAGGGGAGCAAGGACACTTCTCGATTAGGAATACTCCAGCAATAAGAAAGATGTGCTACAATGACTGGCCAAGATATTCAGCCCCAAAACATCAAGTGAGTAATGAAGGACAAACCCAGCACAGCAGTACCTGGTAGACAGCATAGCCGATGCTAAGCATGCCCTGTCCTATCCTCTTCCGTCGCCTGCGATTTTTCTGCATCAGACCCAGCAGCACTGTACAGCAGGGTTCACCAATGCTCTCCTCCTGGTCTTCATCCACTTCATCCAAATGGATTTTGAACTGAGGATTGGTCCAGTAAGTGGCTGGAAGTCACCCAGGTGATGGTGGTTCCCCATGTAGCGGGTGAGGAGATGAAGAAGAACAAAGTAAAAGGAAGAACCTTGATCATCCTAATGAATGCACAGCTCTGTCCAAACTGTGCCTAGTAAGCAGGCCTCAGAAAGTGTCCTTTACAAGGTGGTCAGGCATTTCCTCCTACCTCCCTACACATCCACACACACAGACATATCCCATCGCATTTGGAAATGTGTGCTTGTCCATTTGATCAACGAGGAGCCCAGAAGCGCTTGGCTGGGACTATTCAGGATCCCGTGATCCGAGGGCCACACTGGGCAGCACTGCCTCCAAGTCTTCCTGGGGAAAGACTTAACATCACCTTGCTCTCAGCACTTGACCTGTGAAGGCAAACCCACCTTCTGGAGGAAGGGAGATCTCTGGGTAAAAACCATGTCCCCAGGACAGAAGAGGAGAAAGTCCCAGAAGAGACTAGCTACGAAAGAGGTCTCTGCCTGACACTATCAAGACAACTGCTCTTGCCATCTGATTGACACCTATTCTCCCTCTGAGAGGGCCCCAGCTGCACAGCACAGCTGGCAGCACCCCTGAGAACTAATCTGCCGTCTATCACCCCAGGGTCCTTACAGGATGGCTTCAGTGTCGCAGCCTACTGACGAGACACACTTTCTTCAAGAGAAAGTCATTTAATAATGCATGAGGAATCACGATTGGCAGTTAAGAAGCAGTCCTGCCACACCACCTATGGATATTGAAAAAGATTCCTTCATTTCAAAGATGGCTTTTTAAAAATCTCTCAGAATAGTAAGTACACAAGCCAAGCCACAGAGAGGTTAAAAGGATCAACCAAGGACACGCAGCAAGTCTATGACAGAGTCCAGTGGCAGAGCATAATTGCAGAAGACATGCCTGACAGGTGTCTCCACTCTAGGGCCTCAACAATTTCAATAATCATGTGCCCTGGTGGAAAAAAGAAGTAGAAGGGCGTGGGATTTTTCCTTACATCCTTTAAAGAGGAGTCTAACTTGAAAAATAACAAGGCATTCACAGCTGACCAAGAGCCATTGATTATCACTCTTCTTTACAGTAGGATTTCTTATTCAATTCCACCTTCCCAGAATCCCCAATTCCAGGTTTGTTTGTTTGATTGATTGATTGATTGATTGATTGATTGATTTTAGGGCTCAAGTGTATGGATTTTAAAGTCAGATATCTGTGGATTCCAGAGGAGACAGAAAAAATTCCGTAATCGCCTATACTTCCATCACTACCAAAGGGCAGGAACTATCCATGTCTTCCTGACAGCTAGTTGGTGGCAAGGATGGGATTGTGATTTGGTGTTTGCAGATACCTTGGGCACCCCCTACGGTTCTGAGCTCCGAAAATGATCCATGCAAATCTCCTACACATTTTCTAAGAGCTTGCTAATGGTGAGCAGATTTTAATTTCTCCCAAATGCAACATTACTGCAATCCATACATATTTTGTTTACTCCTTAACAGTACTGGAGGAAGAGAATGGGCCATAAAACAATGCGTCCCGTTTACATAATGCTACACAGTTTACAAAGTGCTTCCCTACACACTGTGTTCCAAGGCTCACAGTGACCCAGTAAGGTTCAAAGGTCAAACCCCATCTGGAGGATTAGGAAACTGAAGCTCAGAAGAGGGAAATGCCCTTCCCAGGGTCTAAATCAAACAACAAGGGCAGGACGTGGACCCCTTTCCTTCCTCTCTGTTCAGCACTCTGGTCACAGCTGCCTGAACTGGGAGCTTTGGGTTGGATGGGTGATGAAAGAAGAGAGAACTTGTCAAGACCCAGCGTTGCACCCAGGTGGGGTTTTATTCTAATGCTGCTTCCCTAGCACTGAGCACAGCCCTGCAGTGAGCTCTGTTCAAGAGAAAAAAGTGACTGGCCCTGCCTCATGTGCTTGCAGTTTAAGTCAATAAACACATCAACAGCAAACCAGGCAGGGAGCATGGGGAGCAGGAGGTGAAAAGTAGAGAGAGCAGGATTTGCTTTTCTTCATTTCTGCTTAGAGATGTGGGGCTGTTTTCCCGAGTTTCTTCATCAGGTGCTGCCTCAGCTGATTCAACCTAGGAGGAGCCTACACAGGGGACACATTAGTGATCTTCTGTGAGCCAGGAAAGCTTCCCACCTTTCATCAGGTGAGGACCCAGGGTTAGTGCGGAGGCCATGCTATATGCCTATACTATCACCATGCTATCTCCACCAGGGACTGAGTCCCCATGACATGCATGCCCTGCGTGTGGCCACCATGGACCACGCTGTCTTTGCCCCTCCACCTCCAACTCAGGCACAAACACACAGTGAAACAGCAGCTCTAATGGATGCAGTCTATTGAAACAGCAGATGTTGTACCCGTGTTCCCCTAGCACACCATCAGCCACTCTGTCCCAGAGCTCAGCGGGATGACTGTTAGCCAGCTGGGTTGGGGGAGTGGGGAGGAAGGGGCAAAAACCCAAGGGAAGAACAGGAGGCCTTAGCATAAGGTGCCAAGAGCAGCATTAGTGTGGAAAGTGCGTCCTTTGGAGGAGGGGAGGGTGGGCGAAGCAGGGATGGTTTGAACACACAGTTCAGGCTGCAGCTGAGCGGCTGCAGAGCCACTGCCCACCCTCACAACCCTGGCCCCCAAGCCCTAGGAAGAAGCAGGACCTCCAGAGGGTGCCCAGAAGTCAAAGAACAAAGTCCAAAGGCTTTATCCAAAGATTAACATATAGGGCTGTGCACAGCGGCTCACAACTGTAATCCCAGAACTTTGGGAGGCCAAAGTTGGTGGATCACTTGAGCCTAGGAGTTCGAGACCAGCCTGGGCAACATGGTGAGATCCTGTCTCTACAAAAAATTTTTTAAAAAATTACCCAGGCCTGGTGATGCGTGCCTGTGGTCCCAGCTACTAAGGATACTGAGCTGAGAGGATCACTTGAGCCTGGGAGGCAGAGGTTGTGATGAGCAGAGATCGCACCACTACACTCCAACCCGGGCAACAGAGCGAGGTCCCGTCTCAAAAAAACACACAACATACCAACAAAAAATTATATAAAGTGACCCAGCTCAGGGAGGATAAGCTGGAGGAGGTTGGGCCGAGGCAGCCCTTCACCTTACCTGGGTAGTTCTGGCAGCCCCCAGCTGTGGAGCCGCGGGTCCAGCGGCCATTGAACAGGACCAGGTTCCATTTGTGCACCTCCTCACTACTCAGAGAGTCCGGGGACAGGTTGCAGATCTCCAACCGAGAGAATTGCCTCACGAAATCTGAAAATGACATCCTGGGGGCAGAGGCCCCAGAGGGCTCTCAGTGAAGAGGGCTGGGTTGTGATTAAAGGCACGCATACCGGGCACGGGAAGGAGCCGTGGCACAGGCCCTAGAGGCCGTGGGCTAACTTGATCTTTCCTGCAGCACACTGATCCAAACACGCAGAGATGACGGTCCACATTCTTCACTAGCGCTAGCTTCTTGGCTCTTATAGGGAGCCCCCCCTCACGTATCTTAACAACCAAGCAAAGGATCTGAACTGTAAACTGCAAAAGACCCCAGGAGGTCATCTCAACAAAGCCTCTGCCTCTAGATTGGGTTAAGTCTAAGCTCACAAGAGGTTTATTTTTGTTTAATTCAGAGTGATGTACAGTTAAGTCGTACCATATTCAAGGAGTATCCTTATTATCTTCCTTAGCTCACTAGCAAAGGAAGTTATCCCATATTGATGGTAGGTAAATCTTAGCTTAAACAGATAGAAGCAGTGCTCTCAGTTCACTGGAAAGATAGTAGAACTGAGAAAGACAGGCTGATAGTTAAGCCAGGCTGAGGGCCCAGATATCATGGTTTCAGAGCTTTAGACGTGCTGGTATAGAGGTGGAATTTTACCAGGACAAAAGGAGGAGAAGAATGAACTCATCATGGTCAGGAATCACGTTGCCTTCCTGGAAGACCTAGAGACTGGCTGCACCCACATCAGAACGGAAAATGGACCCATCACCAATGGGACAGCGCTTCAGCAGAAAACTCACCAGAATTCTCCATCCTCAACTTTCTTGTCCAGTTCTTCCTTCCGCTGGGGGTCTATATGATTCCACTCTGGTGCACTGAGGGGAAAATAAGCAGAGGTGGTCGCTTCTGAGGGGTTCTACACACAGGGCAAGTGTTTACTGCACCCAAACTTCCCCCTAAGAGCCAGAAACAAAATACCAAAAGCACCGCATGCAGACAGAAAGGCAGGATGGACAGTGTGGGGTGAGCACACTGTCTAGGGAAGGGACACAGACCCAGGACATGGACTCCATGGGTACTAGCAGGATGGCCTTGGACATACGACAGGAACATTAGGGCTCAAACATTATTCTCTAATTTTTACTCTCCAGACACATTTGACATTTCTAATTAAGACTCCCAGGCCCCTGTTCTCAGGAATGGGGAGGCACAGGAGAGGACATGGATGAGTTCTTGTCACTAGAAAGGCAGGCACTCCAGTACCCATGAGTCACTTGTCACTCTGGCTTATCCAGCAGTCTGGGGTGAATATGCTGACAGAGTCTAACCGGCTCTGGGGACATGGACTTGGTTCACTTCCTTCCACCTGCAAGAATGATCATCCAGCCCAGTACTACGGCAATTTCCCAGAAGTAACGTCAACCTGTGAGACCTCCTGCTGGTGGCCTTTCAAGGGGAATATCCATGCACTTTGTTCGAATGCCATCTCCAGCTTCCTGACCTTTACAAAGTTAGGTTTTCCTGAAATAGGTATGTGACATCTAAGTAACAGAGCAGCAGCAAGATCCATCTTAAAAAATAAAAATAAAAAAAATAAATCCCTGCTTGAATACCTTCTGCAAAACCTAAGCACCTTCTCTCCCCAGCATAAAGCTGTGGCGCACTCCAGCCCAGCCTCTCTCCCTCCAAGCTAGGCGTTAAGACCCCGGGGCTCAGCAGGACAGTTCCCAGGGCCTCTTCAATTCACTGAAACATTAATTTGATTAAAACCAAATCTCAGAATGTGCTTGTTATAAACAAAGATTAGGGCAGGAGTTGGAAAATTCTAGATCTGACCTACTGCTTCAATTGGTTTTTGGTTTTTTTTTTTAACTTTTTTTTTTTTTTTGAAATAAAATCTCACTAATCCCTGAGCTGAGCTTAGGGATGTCACCTTAGAGATTCAGCACCCTCCTTCTCCAATAGCTGATACATGTAACTATCCCAGGTTGCATCTCCAGTTGGTGGGGCCTCCAGGCCTTGACAGTCACCACCTCCCACCTGCCAGGCAGCGGGTCTCAGGGAAAGGAGAGAAAGTCAAACAAGCCCTTTGGACAGCTCGGTAAATGACTTTTGGTAAGAATGACCCAAATTCAGGGTTTCAATTTCACATAGCCCTGTCATCCTTTTAGGGAAGTTGGCGGAATGGAGGTTTTGGGTTTTGCTCAAACTTAGGCAGTGGAATGAAAAATCCTTCCTACAGGAAGCTCATGTGTGGCCCTAGAGACACGTGTTTCTTCATGACACAACCCTGAAGGGAGTTACTACCCCTCTGTGCAGTCATGACCAGTCATGATGCTGTGATTAAATGTGGCGATGCCCTTCGAGAGCCCTGGTGGCATCACAGAGTACCGACAGCACTTGAGGATTAAGGATATATTGGGAGGGGGCATTATTGTGACCAATTTCATTTCTGGTGGTTCTTTGTCCATGAGACTGGCTAATTATTATTATTATTATTATCATTATTTAAACGGAGTCTCGCTCTGTTGCCCAGGCTGGAGTGCAGTGGCACAATCTCAGCTCACTGCAACCTCCGCCTCCTTGGTTCAAGTGACTTCCAGCTAATTTTTGTACTTTTAGTAGAGACAGGGTTTCACCATGTTGGTCAGGCTGGTCTTGAACTCCTGAGCTCAAGTGATCCACCTGCCTAGGCCTCCCAAAGTGTTAGGATTACAGGCGTGAGCCACTATACCCGGCCGAGACTGGCTAATTCTAATTCCTCCCCCACACTAACCTGCCTCCCCCAGGCCAGCTGTGCTTACTGGACAGAAACCATCCTATGCTTTCCACCCTCCTGCATCATGGGGACATAGATTCCAGGGCACAGCTGTCCTGGGACATCACCACCTCTGACCGACTCAGCAAAGAGGCCTGCCCAAGAGGAGTCTCTCCAGTCAGTGATGAAACCTGCACAGGGCAGGAGCGAGTGCCGCTGCCTCATTCATCACTGCTGCCAGGGCCCAGGGCTCCGAGGGTCAAATTTCATTTTCTCAGCATCCTTGTTTCTTCTTGGTGCTGAGGGGTTTGGCCTTTGTCAGAGTGTCCAGTGTTTGTGGAGTGGAAAGAAACAGACTGTGAGTGATCGATTTGACCTTTGGACCAGCACGGTGTGTCAGGTAAAAAAACACAAAAACCTTTCAGCGCGAAGCAAAATTCCACAGAGCCGCCAAACTTTCAAATGCCAAAGCAGAAAGCCAGAATCGAAGACTACAGCCCAGTGGTTTTTATTTTGCTTTCCTCAGCCTGGATCCATTTAATACTCTTTGCTGAACACACTGTGTGATCTGCAGACAGGACGTGCTGCTGAACTCACTGTGACATCGATCTCATAATTGTGTGTTTTACACGACACCCTTCCGCAGAGAGAGAGAGGATTGGAGAAGCAGGGAAAAAACCTACTCATCGCTCCAGGCTCCCGACCACTCCACTTCACCCCATGGATTCCTGAGTCTGATCAGCCTCTCTGGATGGCCCTGGAAATCCACCTGCAAATTCCACACAGAAAAGCAGCTGAATTACTATGTTCCTGTTGCCTTGCAGGCATGTCTGCACCTGAGAGGATCTGCACTAAATTGTTCAAATGTTCCTAAAGGACCACACTTTTATTTTCCCTTAACGCATCTTTTCAGGCTTGAGCCAAGTACTCTATTTTTCATAATTTGTTTGAATAAATGAAGAGTGAGTCTAACCCAAAAACAAGCTTATGTCTGCTTTAACTCAGATTTAGATTTTATAGTTGACTAAGATCGACTGAGCTCTTAATACATGAGGCCTAATGATAATAAATGCCCTCCCAACAAACACCAAAGCATGGCAGTTAACATTTATTGAGCAGGTACTATAGATGAGGTGTTGTGCTAAGCATTTAAGATGTGTTATTGCCTCATTTAACACTCACGACAATCCTGAGAAGATAAAGAATTATCTTCATTTCATAGCTCAAAAATCTGAGACTTAAAGAAGTTATGTTATCCAAGATTATCTAGTTAGTAAGTGGTGATCGCAGGCTGGGAACCCAGGCAGTCTGTCTCCAAAGCCCACACTCCTAAATCCACATATACTGCTTTCCCCTATTTATTGAACACTCAAGCATAAGCCCCTTGCGCCCTGCACACACACCTGCATTCACATATGCACACACCAACTGCATAAGCTGTTAGGTCCTCATTGTCTTCATTTCCTGTGTATCCCCCAACTCGCCTAGCCCAATGTTTACATGTATATGTTCAATTCCCCTTTATGAGATTATCTTCATTAAAGAGCGTATTTGGGCCGGGTGCAGTGGCTCACGCCTGCACTTTGGGAGTAATCCCAGCACTTTGGGAGGCCAAGGCAGCATATCACGAGGTCAGGAGACTGAGACCATCCTAGCCAACATGGTGAAACCCCGTTGCTACTAAAAATACAAAAAAAAATTAGCTGGATGTGGTGGTGCGTGCCTGTAATCCCAGCTACTCAGGAGGCTGAGGCAGGAAAATCACTTGAACCAGGGAGTTGGAGATTGCAGTGAGCCAAGATTGTGCCACTGCACTCCAGCCTGGCAACAGAGAGAGACTCCATCTAAAAAAAAAAAAAAAAAAAAAAAAAAAAAAAAAAGCGTATTTATGAAACACAAACACATGTAAAGAACATATATTTCATTTAACACTATTTATTTATTTATTTGTGAGACAGGGCCTCTCTCTGCCACCTAGGCAGGAGTGAAGTGGTGCGATCACTGCAGGCTCAACCACCCGGGCTCAAGCGATCCTCTTACCTCAACCTCCTGAGTAGCTGGAACTACAGGCACGCTCTACCATGCCTGGCCTATTTCACTTAAATAAATAACAAGAAGTGGGATATTCACTGCATTTCCCTTTCTGCCTTGGCCATTGGGAAGCCCAAAGCAAAATTAATTTCTCAATTATAGCACTGCCTTCAGCCTGGATTGATGTATTATACTGTATGGTTTTATTGTGTCTATTATTTTAATGGTAAACCATCAGCTGGGCATGGTGGCTCAAACCTGTAATTTCAGCACTTCGGGAGGCCAAGGCAGGAGGATCGCTTGAACCCAGGAGTTCAAGACCAGCCTGGGCAACATAAAGAGATGGTGCCTCTATGAAAATTTTTAAAAATTAATAATTAGCCAGGTGTGATGGCACTTGCCTGTAGTCCCAGCTACTTGGGAGACTGAAGCAGGAGGGTCACTTGAGCCCAGGAGGTCGAGGCTGAGCCAAGATCATGCAACTGCAGTCCAACCCAGGCAAAGTAGCAAGACCCTATCTCTAAATAAATAAATAAATAAATAAATAAATAAATAAAATAATTGTAAGCCACCTTAAATCCTTTTTGAAAGAAGACACAATGTAGAAAATAAAAATAATGAATAGTATAGCCCTTGTTTTTTCCTTGGGTTGGAGAGTAAGGAATACTTGCTTGCCTTTCCATGACTCTACTCCCCACTAAAAGCTGGGACTACTGCCCCTTTTCCCATTTGGGGATTCTGTGAGTTCCCACTGTTTTGCCCACACAAACATATTTTTTCGAACATCTGTAGAATCTAACTGAAAATCTCTACAGCTTTCCTGGCCTCATCTAAGGAGAGGGCTTGCATTTAGTTAAAACCTGTTGAGCAAAAGCTCAGAGAGGTTATGTTGTCCATCTTCAAGTGAGTAAGAGTCAGAAGAGCCTTTATTTATTTTTTATGTTTTAGGGGAAAAAAATTACTTTTTTGTAGCGATGAGGTCTTACTATGTTGCCCAGGAATGGCCTTGAACTCCTGGTCTCAAGTAATCTTCCCACTTCAGACTCCCAAAGTGCTGGGATTACAGGTATGAGCCACCACATCTGGCCAGAAGAGCTGTTCTAATGAGCAAGAGCTAATGCACATCTGTGGTATCGGGGTTCTGCACAGGCGGAGTGTACCCCAACATGACAGTGAAGCTCAAAAGCCAATTCTGAACCTTCTAGTAGTAATCACCTCTTTCTTCCTGCCAGGATGGCTTGGATTCATGGAAATATTATCACATGTTACCTTCCCCCTACACACACAAAATTTTACCTCTTCAACTCCAGTGACAGAGTATGCATGACTCTTAACCAACTTCCGGCTGGTGATGGCTTCTGCTTCAGCTGCACTGGAGACCTAGGTAGAGGAGAAAGTTCATTCAGAGTGGCTGACCCTTACCTCTCAGTGGCTGGCCATAGAATGCTTTCCAAGGACACACTACACAGCCACTGGGGGCTTCAGTGTGGGACTAGGGGTGCAGGAGTGGCAATGAACCTCAGGTAAATAGAGCCATCTCCAACCAGACTCCCTCTTTAATTAGGCCTGCAGTTCCGGGCCAGTGCAGGTGCCTGCCAAGCCTGAAAGACAAGTTACCAGCCTTCAAAATGCCACCAAGAAACTGGGAAGTCATTTATTCTCTGAGAGTGACCCCCGGCTGCCTGAAGAAGGCTAACTCTCCATGCTGATGGCTCTGGACAGGTCCCAGTCCTCCAAGGTTCTCCCTGAGCGGACTCCTCATTATCCTTCCCATTTCCTCAGCATGCTCTCTCCCATGCCCCGTGCCACCCCTCCACCAAAAACACACGTCTCCTGCTGGGGTTTGCAGAGAGAGGAAAAAAGGAGGATCTTCTCACTTTGTCCTTCACATTTCTAAAATCACCAGGTGAGGACAAGAGAGGAAGACAGAGCAGCCAGAAGGCAGCTGGTCACAGGAGCCTGAGGTGGTGATAGGACCTCAGGGCTGGGGGCCTCCAGCCTCTGGTTTCCACAGCCACCTTGGAAATCCACACAGCTCAGCCTGGTGTCCGGCCACAGCCTCTGGTTTCAGAACTTCTCTTTTCTTCAGGGATCTCAAGATCCATCAAGTATCATCAAGTATCACATTTGTTTTCCAAAACCTCAAGATTATTTAGCAAAAAGGACGTAGAAAACAGGTGGCCAAGGATCCAGGGATCCTAAACTATGTTCTTAGGGCCATTCCAGCAGTACTGAAGGGGCTCTAACAGCGAGAGGGAAATTGGGACTCCTGCAATGCAACTAACCCCAGTTCCTACCTACCAATTAGGTCTACCAGCCCCTACATGTGCAGGCCTATGTGTCACCAGACTTGCCCACTAAGCCCCAGACTCTGCTCTGACCCAAAGCCTTCCTATGCCTCTTTCCCGCTGTCTCGTCCCTTCCCTACCACACAATGGGTGGCGGTGGTGGGAAGATGGGGCAGTACACAAGCCATATGCCTCACATCAATGGAGCAGCCCAGCAGAGACCCCGCACGGAGGGCCTTCTTGATGATCTGATATAGATTGGCTGGTGGTTTCTTCAGGTCATAAAACTCAGAGATGCCACCTGTGAAATCCTCAAACCCCTCCACTGTGGAACCTCCAGCGAGAGCCTCATAACAACCATTGAGCCTATTGGAAAAGAAAGAACACATGCCCCATTAGCACCCCCAGCAAGGAGACCCAGGGATTAGGGACTGGGACAGTGCTAGGACGTACTGTGGCCTGGAAGATAAAGGAGGGCTCTTTGCCAATTTTGCCTTTGGGCCAGGAAGGTGCTTAGGCCACTGTTTCGTGTGCCCAGCTCAGCACTTCACTAGGAACTGACCTCAGCCAACCTCTCTCCAGCCACCCTCTCCTTTACAAAGCCAAAGGCAATCCCTCCAGAGCTGGCCCCAGCTGCTTGGGTTTCTGGGGCTGGGGCCACAGATGGGGAGAAGGAGAACTTTCCCTCAAGGCTGAGAGGCATCTGCTGAGGCTTACTGGGAAATAGGACTAGAAAGGAACTGGGGTTGCAGAAAAGGGTATCAGTAAACAAATGTAATTAAAAGAACCCCAAAGAAGGTTTTGAACATCAAACGCCGGTGAGAAGAACTCCTGAGGAAAGAGCAGACACTTTGTTGAGTTTGCTATCTAGTACATTTGTTTTATTATTCTTCTTCATTCTTTCAAACATTTACATTGCCCCAGGAACCTACCTTGGGATTTGAAAGATGAAAAGCTCAGGCCCAGAGGAGCAGGGAGGCTCGCCCCACCACATACACAATAACCCGAGGCAGAGCTGAGATGCTAAACTCCCCGCCCAGATTTCTGTTTCTCTTAGTTACTGAAAAGTGCTCTCTCTCCAGCTCATGGGGGTCTGGATGCTGGGAAAGACTTGGCCATGACGCCCTGAGTTTGGGGTGGGGAGGCAGACGTTGGGGGGACAGGTGAGAGTTTTCAGGGAGGCTCTGGTGTCTCCCAGCTCCTGGCTTCCCCCACTTACTTGGCATAGGCTTTCTCCAGCAGGGCACTCCAGAATTCATTGCCTTGCTCCGAGTGTAGGAAGAGCAGCTGTCCATTCTTGGTGGGCAGCCTGTCGTCAATGACCACTTCCACCCACTCTCCGTACTGCCAGAACTGGGGAGAGGCGACACAGTGGCAGCTCACATGAATAAGCAGATGTGTAAAGGGAGTCCCTCCAGGGGACCTCACGTGGGGACTCTGTGCCATCAGTGTTCAAGTCTTGGCTCCGTAGGAGCAGGACCTGTGTCTGCCTTATCTGTGCACATAGGAGATGCCAGATGAACCCGGGAACATCTAGTCTAGGGTCTGCGTTTGTGCACCAGAGAACTTGCCCAGCGCCACCCAGTGGCAGCAGGAAGTGATTCAGACCCACACCTCCTGACCCTCAGTCCACAGTGCTTTCCTCAAGGCCACCTGGCCTGGGGGAGCTGGGAACGGGGTGGATGTGTGGATATCTGGATGGATGCATTGAAGCAGGTACTTAGACTGAAATGTGCATCAGAGTCACCTAGAGGGATTGTTAAGACATAGATCACTGTGCCGCAAACCCAGAATTTCTGATGCAGTGGGTCTGCGGTGGGACCTAAGGGTACGGAAAGCAGCGACAAAGGGCCTGAGCAGAGCATAGTACCTGAAAGTGAAAGATTCCTGCATAGTTCTCCTGGAAGTTCTGGTCCCTGGGGACCACCCGGTAAAGCAGCTTTTCATTCAGGGTCAGGGAGGCAATGGCAGCCAGAAGCCAGCAGTCACCTGCACAGTGTCACGGGGGACACAGATTGGTCAGGCCCAGCCTGCAGGGGCCCTGCGTTCTCTGACCCTGTCCCATTTAACCCAGAGTCCACGTTGCCCCATTCCCTTCTAAGTCAGGCAGAGTCTCCTCCTCCGGTGCTGGAAATGCACCTGCAGCCATCAGCTTCCCCTGCCTCCCTGGGATTTGTTTACTGGGAGTCCATCCTCTGCTCCTCCCTGTGGCTGCCCCTCCCCCACATGCTGATCATTTCCCCGCTCCTACACACTCAGCCAGTGGAGTGGAAGAGAAAAGAAAACAAAGAAAAAAGAAAAGAAAAGAGGAGAGGAGGGAAGGGGAGGGGAGGGGAGGGGAGGGGAGGGGAGGGGAGGGAAGGGAAGGGAAGGGAAGGGAAGGGAAGGGAAGGGAAGGGAAGGGAAGGGAAGGGAAGGGAAGGGAAGGGAAGGGAAGGGAAGGGAAGAGAAGAGAAGTCCGTTTGGCCCCTTATTAGCAGCTCTGATTAATTTGGTTGAGGGAAACATTGAAGCTGTTCATCCAATCTACGATGTGTACATGTAAGAGTGTGTGTGTGTGTGTGTGTGTGTGTGTGTGTGTTCCTTGCCCCTCCTGACCTTGGATAATGGAGAGTTGGCTCTGCATGGTCTGTTTACAGTATTGCCCTTTCTTGTTTCAGAGTTCACCAGGAGAGCCTTGATGCCTCGTTGCTTAAAACTCCCTTGAGATATTGCTTAGCATTAAATCATCATAATTTGAGGCAGAAGAAATAAAAGTCAAGAGAGGTTACAAATCCTGGGGTTTGGTGTTGGTCACATTGGAGATTCAAGGAAATGCAAAAGAAAAAGAAAACCCCTTTCTGTGCAAGTTGGGACCCATCACACTGATGCCACTGAGTGATGCTTCCCTGGGAGGCATCATTGTCCCTTGCAGTGTCAACTTCAAAAGAAGCAACATGGGCTCCAGGCACCGCTGCCTACCTTAGCATCCTATGGTGAATCTATCATCTTGGAAGTGATGTAACTTTGCTCACGTCTACTTATTTGCTTATTTCACATCAACCTCTGAGGTCTCAGTGTCCTCAAGTGTGCTTTTCATCGTGTGAAAGGCTATTGCATCTTTCTGGCCTAGTACTGCTTCTTTCCACCTCCACTGTAGATCCCTAGCTCTAGTAGTCTAAGATTTGGTGAACAAGTCCCTATTTCTCCTATTCATTCCATTCAAACAGCTCCAAAATCCTGCCTGTGCATTTCAGCCTTTATCTTTTCCATATAAAAGATCTGAATCTTTTCAATGTGTGTTCAGATGTAAGGCCCTTCAACCTTTTAGAGACCATCTGTGGACCTTGTCTCACTCTAAGTTTTCTTTTAACACTGTGGCCAGAGCTACATACATATTGTAAGTGTGAACACATTATGGTTTTCTCAGAAAACCTGTTGCCTGAGCAAGCAGTAAGCCAGGAACCCACATCTGAGGAGCCATCACCTTCATCATCACTCAGAATTGCTGCATCACCAGGTCGTCCTAGAAAGCCCCGGCCTCTGTCTGCCTGGATCTTTCCCAACAAAGAGGTTCATGATCTGACCCCAAATTAATTAATTCCTCTCTTTCTCTCTCTCTCTCGCACTCTCGCACTCTCTCGCTCTCTCTCTCTCTCTGTCTCACACACACACATACTCATTTACTTTCTTTTTCTTCTAAGAGACAGGGTCTTGCTCTGTTGCCCAGGCTGGAGTACAGTAGCACCATCATGACTCGTTGCAGCCCCAACCTCCTAGTCTCAAGTCATTCTCCCACCTCAGTCTCCTGAGTCACTGAAACTACAGGTGCATGCCATGCCTGGTTAATTTTTAAAAATTTTTTCATAGAGACAGGATCCTGCTATGTTGCCCAGGCTGGTCTTGAACTCCTGGACTCAAGTGATCCTCCTATCTTAGCCTCCCAAAGTGCTAGGATTACAGGTGCAAGCCACCATGCCTGGCCATATTACTTTTTGAAGAGCTTTTCTGATCCAGGAGGCAACCTGCTTCCTGCCTCACTCTCTCACCAGGCTCTCCTTCACAGACAAACACTATCTTCCTAATGGCAACAGGGCTCCTAGGTGAGACTAGACCTGGTAGTCAAGGGAAACAGAGTTAATGTGGTTGGACTGGCATGAGTTATGTTGCTTCTCACCAAAGAAGCCTCAAGCAGGGCAGTATCTTATTAAAAGGCAACTTCCAAAGGTTGAGCAAAATAACACAGTTTCCTCCTCCCACCCAACTCCTCTCAGCCCAGTTTTCTTCTATGAACACCTGTGATCATGTCACTCCCCTGCTCGAAATCTTGCAACTGTCCTCCATTGCTCACCAATGAAATACAACCTAACAGGGCACCAACACCCTTCACAATATGACTCCAACCTACTTCTCCAGTCTTTTTCCTATTACGCTCCCCGCTATGAATCTAATCTCCCAATCAAACTTGGATATGTACAAAACATACCCTGGTCTTTTTCATGATGTGGGTTTTCTTGTTTGTTCCCTCTGCTTGCAAACTTCTTGCTGAATCTTACCCCTTCTCCATGAAGCTTTCTCTGATACCTCCTACCCTCCAGCCAGAAGTCACCTCTTTTCTGTATGTGTCCTAAAGACCTTATTTACGCTTCTCTTGCAGAGTTATCACAAGCTGCCTCAGATCACGATTCACACCCAGAGTGGCCTCAAAACCCCATTTATGCATCAACTCCTTGGCAGAGCTTTCCTTACCCCTGCCGCTGGCCTGTCTCACCGGCGCCAAGCCCTTCCTCTTCACACCTCTCCAGCAAGTTCTAAGGCCACTTGAGTACATCTGTTTGTCTCTCTCCCCATCACTCTCTCTCTCACTCTCTGACCTCTTCTTGCAAAGCAGCAATGTGGATTCACTCATCTCGGCATCCCCAGCAGGCGGCTGACACATAGAAGCAGCTCAACAGATGTTTGATGAATAAAAACAAATAAGCAGATGACCACATGAATCAATGAATCATATTTTGTTCTTCTGCAAATCTCCAACAGCATCTTACATATATTTGCACCTCAACCTCCCAGGTCTGTAGGGAAGTGACATTCAACAAGAATCTGCATCGAACCTGACAGATTTCACTTCCACCAGCATCAGGCAGTGGGAGATAAACAAGGTAAGCCAAGCACGGAAGCCCAGTCTTCTGGGGAGTAAAGGGGGGCGACTGCTCTGTAACACGTCTAAAGCAAGTGGCTTCTCAAAGAGATCAGAGCGGCCATATAGCCCTCATTACTGGGCGTGGTTCTGGTTCCCTTCTGATGTGAAGGTTCTGGCTCCCTGTCTAAGCTTCTTCCGACAGCCCACCCAGAGCACTCCCTAGATATTACAATTCAAGTCACGGCAACAAAATGTCCCTCTGTTGCTGACATCAAACGAGGTGGCCCAGCTGGAGGAGAGTTTAATTTTCTCTTCATCTACCTCACTCCTGACATTTCACAGGGTCTACCCGGCTCTTGCAAGCAAGCACAGAGGCTCGAGGAGATGCCGTGGCTGTGTAGGCTTTTGGATCCTTGTCAGTTACTGCATGAAGTGTGAATGGATTGTCATGACGAGAATGCGTTTTCAAAGGAATATGTCCAAATGTGCTTCCCTTCAGAGTCCTCTGGAAGATGGACATTTACTCCGTTGTTTACATTTCAGAAACTTGTTTGGGGACCTGCCAGCAGAAAAACAGCTTTGATCTTGGAGCATAGGTTTTGTTTTGTTTGTTTTGTTTTGTTTTGTTGTTTTGAGACAAGGTCTCCCTCTGTTGCCCAGATGAGCAACCACAGCTCACTGCAGCCTTGACCTCCTGGGCTCACGCAGTCCTCCCACCTCAGCCTCCCAAATTGCTGGGACTACAGGAATGTGCCACCATGCCCAGCTATTTTTTAAAAATACAGAGATGGGGTCTCACTCTGTTGCCCACACTGATCCTGAACTCCCAGCCTCAAGCAGTCTTCCTACCTTGGCCTCTCTAAGTGCTGCAATTACAAGCATGAGCTACTACACCTGGCTAATTTTCAATTTTTTAAATTTCAAAAGCAGTCAGGAGGCTTTGAGATACTAGTTAGGTGGTGAATAAGGCGGACAAAAAACACTGGGAAATACCTTGATAGACAAGTCCCTCCTCCCAGCTACCTTCCAGCTAGCGCTCCTCAGGAGTTAGTCCTCACTCATGAGCTTTAAGCAGAGATGCACTCCGTGGGAATTTAGGGAAGGTTTCCATGTCCTGATGAAGTGGGGCAGGCTTGGCTGGCAGTATTTTTTGCCCATTGCCCTTCCCCCTTGTCCCCATCTGGAAAGTCCACATTGTGCTTGGAGGTGCAGAGCCAGCTTGCAATCCCAAGGCTGCAGGTGCAAGATGAAAGTCAGCACAGGAGAGTGCAGAGCAGAGCACAGTGTGAGTCTAGCTCTCCAAGGGCATTATTAAAGTTATACTAGCCCCGGGCTATCTACCTCTAGTTTTCTTGTTATAAAAGAAGAACTTGCCCCCTATTTGTCTGAACCACAACAGTGGGTTTTATGCTTCTTGTAGCCGAAGGTTTTTCTAACTGATATTAGAAGCATGACTACAGAGTGATTTGGTATGCCCCATAAATTGGCTCTGAAAAAAGAGTTCCACAAAAGGAATTCCAAAATAAGGTTGGGAATAGCCTTTCAAATACACACATTTTCCCATGCACTGGGTTAAATTTATTCTAGGGAGACTAGAAGACCTGAATGGGAATGCCTGTGTCTGGTCCCCAAATGGAGATAAATGCTCTCTAAAAAACTATAACAAGGCCGGGCGCGGTGGCTCACGCCTGTAATCCCGGCACTTTGGGAGGCCGAGGCGGGCGGATCACGAGGTCAGGAGATCGAGACCATTCTAGCTAACAGGGTGAAACCCCATCTTTACTAAAAATACAAAAAAAAGCTGGGTGTGGTGGCAGGCACCTGTAGTCCCACCTACTCAGGAGGCTGAGGCAGGAGAATGGCGTGAACCTGGGGGCGGAGCTTGCAGTGAGCCGAAATCGCACCACTGTACTCCAGCCTGGGTGACAGAGCAAGACTCCGTCTCAAAAAAAAAAAAAAAAAAAAAAAAAAACTATAACAAAAGCTCTCTTTAAAAAAAAATGTATTTGAGAGGCCGAGGTAGGCAGATCACTTGAGGTCAGGAGTGCAATACCAGCCTGGCCAATATGGTGAAACCCCGTCTCTACCAAAAATGCAAAAATTAGCCAGGCATGGTGGCAATCACCTGTAGTACCAGCTACTCGGGAGGCTGAGGCAAGAGAATCACTTGAGCCCAGGAGGCAGAGGTTGCAGTGAGCCAAGATCACACCACTGCACTCCAGTCTGGGTGGCAGAGCAAGATGCCGCCTCAAAAAGAAAAAAAAAATTAAAATCCACCAGGAGACAATAATCCTGAATCAAACATTGTTTTAAAAAAAACCCTTAATTCAAAAATTCCCTTTACACATTAAAATCAAAGCTTAAAGGTCTGGATGTCTAATGTTATTATAAACTGTAGGTAGCAAGAACTCAAGCTATAGCTTAACGGAATTTCCCAAACACCAAGGGAAGAAATGGAGATGCTTCTGGACTGCAGGTAGAAAGAAAGAGGAAGGAAAGAAGAAAGGTCAGACATCGGAATCCCTACGGTGGCCCCTACCTTACCTTGAGGTTGAACAATGGCTGAAGTGGAAACAAGAGTAAAGCCTCAGATAGTTGGAAGCAGAAGTCAAAGCAGAGAACACGTATGTCCTGCTTCCCATTCAGGAATCCAGGAACAGAGTAAAGATGGCATCATGGAGCACTTAAGAAGAAGATGAAAGACAATGGAAGTGCCCCCAAGTCTCCCTCAGGTATTACGTAAGATTGAGCTGAGATTGACTAGCGGGCTTCTCCCATTGGTGGAAGGACATTGTTTGACCTTCCTTATACCCAGGTGCCATCCTGGGATGGTGGAGGAGGAACCAGACTTTACAAAGTGAGAAACCACCTGTCTTCATCCATTCATGCTGCTATAACAAAATACCATACACTTGATGCCTTAGAAACAACAACACAACTCTGGAGGCTGGAAAGTCCAAGACCAAGGCACCAGCAGAGTTGATATGTGGCAAGAGCCCACTTCCTTGTTCATAAATGGCTGTCTTCCAGTTGTGTCCTCAAATGGCAGAACAGGTGAGGGGGCTCTCTAGGGCCTCTTTATAAAGGTACTAATCCCATCGATGAGGGCTTTGTCCTCATGATTTAATCACCTCCCAAAGGCCCTACCTCCTAATACAATGATATTGGATGTTAGGATTGCAACATATGAATGGCGGGAGCGGGGACAGACACAAACATTCAGTCTATAGCACCACTCAAATAGAGTAATTAAAAGCAATGTTTATCCAAAAGAGAGAAGAACTTGAAACAGGGAGAGGCATAATACCTTTAATCGGCTAGTTTATGTTTCCCTCCTACTCATGGTCCGTGGAAATTGGGGCTCCACAGCAAGCTGAGAGTAGTCGAGCAAAATAATGAATGCTGTGCTGATTGCACATCTGAGTGTAATGTAAAGATTTTGACCCTGCTAATATATGCTTGTTTTTTAAAAATCCATCTTCAATATTTTATCACAGCTGAGGCATCCTTAGCCTACTCTTCCACAGAAGGCTGCTCTAAATGTTTTTATACACAGGGAGCTATTTCAGCTCTGTACATCACCACGAAGCAGTCACAGAGCCTCCCTTCCCCCACTTGGTGAACATGCCTTTGGAAGCCCTTGGCGTTTAATTCATGCCATTTTGACTACCTTAAAACACACACACACACACACATTGACTTTTTTTTAAACCACTCCTTGTGGAGCAGGGCTAATTCATAGGCAGTGTGCCCAGAGTCGACCCACACATTGACTTTTATCTCTATTTGCTTCATTGACAATTCCCATCTCTCTGGCTAGACTTGGAAGTTGCCTGGAGGCAGACAGTGGGCATAGTGGTTCTAACAGACCCCAGCATAAAATGCTTACTGACTGAACTCACCTCAATATAATTGTGTCAAAGGTGATTTGAAAATTCAGATCTTGAGTAGCCTGTCACTAGTAAAGCTTTCTGGGACTCACTTTCTGCTTCCCCCCTTTTTCTCTCACTTCTGCCTTCTCTGGCTAAAAGCAAATTTTGACATTCAAAGAAAGGCTCTGACTTGCTTCTCAAGCTTGGTCCCCATGCCTCAAGTAGAGCCTCATCTCCCCCACCTTCTGACACCCACCTCTCTGAAGACTCTATGTGTATCATGGTTAGACTCAGGTCTACCTGGATTTGAGAGACTGACCTTTTGACTTCCCTCAAGCCATGTAATTATACCATTCTTCATTCCCTCCAAATGATACAGATGCCCACCCTTACCCACTGTGACCAGAGGTGAACCTAGACTTTTCTAAACCTGGCGGACACCAGCTCAACTGGGTCTCCTGTGCCCCCGCCCTGTAGCCCTAGCACTATCTGTAGCCACACTCCACCTCTGCCCTCTTCCCCAGCCCAGCCCTGGAGCACAGATGGCTCCAGCTCTGCCATGGCCTCTTAGCATCCTCAGGTACTCCTGTTTGCTCCTGTCACCTGCTCCCCTGATTCCCATCACCATCCAGCAGCAGCACCTGGGCAGGCTGGCCAGGTGGCACATGGGACTGGGGAGTGAATGAGTCAGCCATGTTCCTACTCCTGAGCATCCTAAGCAGGATCCTCTGTTTAAGTTCCCATCTTCTTAGAATCACTTAGTAAATCTC
The DNA here is from genome assembly GCF_024542745.1 of Macaca thibetana thibetana. Lineage (NCBI taxonomy): Eukaryota > Metazoa > Chordata > Mammalia > Primates > Cercopithecidae > Macaca > Macaca thibetana. Next base: position 139,425,280 of record NC_065578.1, on the reverse strand, counting down.
CCCTATCTTGCACCAACCTCCAACCCTCCTGGAGGTCCTCTCCCTTCAGGCTTAAGGGGTAGCTCCTGTATGCCATCATCACTCACCAGTGCTTACCAAGTATCACCATGTGTGGGGCCATCTGCAGGACACTAGGACAAGAGAGACCTAAAGGACACTGCCTCTGCCCTTGAGAAGGCTACAAACTTAGAAGAGTAGAAATAGCACAGGTTTTGGACTCGGAAAGCCTGTGTTCAAAGCCCCGGCCCCTTACTTATCTGTTGAGTGACCAGCAGCAATCACTTGACTCCTAGGATTCTCAGTTTTCTAATCTGTAAAATGAGTTTGGACCTCATAGTTTATTGTACAAGATCATCTGATACTGAGCAAAAAGGGCGTATTTGTAACAAGAAAAATGTTTAGGGATATCTGTATATATCTCCAGTTGACCTTCTGTATCCATGGGTTCCATATTCATGGGTTCCATATCCATGGGTTCAACCAACTGCAGGCTGAAAATATTTTTTAAAAATGGATGGTTTGTCTGTACTGAACATGTACAGACTTTTTCTTGTCATGATTCCCTAAATGATATCATATAACAACTATTTACATAACATTTACACTGTATTAAGTATTATAAGTAATCCAGAGGTGATTTAAAGTATATGGGAGGATATGCATGGGCTATATGCAAATATTACATCATTTATATCAGGGACTTGAGCATCTGTGGATTTTGGTATTCACGGGGATCCTGGAACCAGTACGCCACAGATACAGAGGGAAGACTGTATGGCGGGGGTGTGTGTGTGTGTGTGTGTGTGTGTGTGTGTGTGTAGTCTCCAGTTGGCTAGGGAGGACATCATGACATAAAAGATATCAAAGATACACATGAGTGTATATGTAACAGCAGGTATGATATTTTTAGAGCGCCTCTGGAGTATCTTGATTAATGTTCCCCCAAGGGTAAGCCAGCTTCTCTCTCCCCGACTGAGTACAATCTCTTCCAATAAGCAACTGCTCGTTTGCTGATAAGGAACAATTCCCTGGCCTTTCCATATTCAGGACAAAATAGGACCTTCAGTGCCTCTGGGAATTGTAGGCAGGGCCTTCGGCTGACACCCCAGGCTCTGTGGTCCCTACTCTCCCTCAAACAAACAACGTAGAACCAAAGGAAACAATCTCAGGCAGAAGCTCACATGCACAATTAAAAACATGAGTCGCTATGCTGGGGCCCTGCTCTGTCCTAATCCATTCACCCCATTACCACCTGCCTGCTCTGAGTCAGGTTTAAAGCACCGTTCTCTGCACCTTCTTTGAACCTGCAAATGTACTTCAGCCTAATGGACTTTGCACATCTGGAAGTTGCCCACAATAAATCCTGCTAATGTAGAATTAAAGTAGGTTAATCTGACCAGGTGAGGTGGCTCACGCCTGTAATCCCAACACTTTGGGAGGCCAAGGCAGGTGGATCACCTGAGGTCAGGAATTTGAGACCAGCCTGGCCAACATAGTGAAACCCCATCTCTACTAAAAATACAAAAATTAGCTGGACGTGGTGGCCCGCACCTGTAATCCCAGCTACTCAGGAGGCTAAGGCAGGAGAATTGTTTGAACCCAGAGGGCAGAGGTTGCAGTGAGCGGAGATAGTGCCCCTGCACTCCAACCTGGGTCACAGAGAAAGACTCTGTCTCAAAAAATAAATAAGTAAATAAAATAAAGTAGATTAATCAGATGGCTTTTGGACAGGGTAAGTTCCTAGAAAGTGCACATGAGAAAAAAAATGTACTGTAGGCTCAGCCTTTTACCCTCCAAGAGTTGAAATCACATAAGCCACACCCTCATCAGTGTATTGCACAAGGAGAGTGGCTTCTGTTACAATCATTTTAATTGGGAAGCCATTAGACTGGGGCAGCTAAACCACTTTAAGTTTTTACCTAAGCAAGCCAAAGCCCGATGCAAACAGTAAAATGAAACTAGAGACTTTACCAATCAGAAACCACCAACTAATCCCTAAAACCAGTCTTTCCATGTAATCAATCAAATGTGTTGTATTTCTCTTACTTCCATATTCAGCCTCTAAAAGCCCACGCTGCTGCAGCGGAGCTCTCTGAATCTCTTCTGGTTTTCAGGGCTGCCCAAATCACGAATCCTTCTTTGCTTGAATAAACCCTGTCACATTTATTTTGTCTAAAGTTTTTCCTTTAACACTTCCTGTATTTGAATCTGCCTGTGCTTTGCACAAGACAAAGTAGCTATTTAATGACCATTTGCCAGACAAGTAAAGCTGAGGCTCTGAGCTCAAGGGACCCCGAAGGCCAGACAGTGTCAGCGCCAGGACTAGTTCTAGCAAGATGATGAGTTTTCTGCCTTCCCAAATCTTGCAGTGCCACGTGGAACCTGAAGTAAATACATTCACATCATTTGAAATAAATGCCCTAGACCTCTGTACAAGAGAAAAAAGAAATTTCAGGAGCAGTCCCTCCTCCTGTAAACCTACACATAGCTTCTCATCAGCCCCTTTTCATCCTCACTTTCCAATTGCCACCAACCACCCTCTCTCCCCATCTTTTGCTAGCATTTGGTTCACCCTCTGACTTACCTCATGAAATAGCATCTCCTTACATTGCAATAACATAAAACAGCCTGACTCCTAGAGTTGTTATAAAGATAAAAATAAGATAAGATACACAAGGTGCCTAGCTGAGTGCCTGCCACATAGAAGCCCTCAATAAACCTCCTTATTATTCACTGTTATCACCCAACATACAATTAACACAAACACCAGGGAACCCAAACAAGTGAATCAGCAAATGCTTATTGAGCGTCTACTGCCTATAGGAAAACAAAAACTGAAATGATACCAGGAAGTTGCTGGTGTCCTTCCGTATCCACCCCTGTGTTTGGTATAGGATGTAGGACTACTATCGCACTCCTACCACCTGCCTTCCTGCCCAGGTGTCCTGTCTCAGGCATCAGAATCACTAGTTTGTCAGTTGCTGAAGCCCAGGAGCCATTCTGATTCCTTTTCTTCACTCCATTCGTATCCAATTGCTTCCCAAGTGCTTTTGATTTTATTCCTAAATAGCTCTCAAATCCTATCCTCCTCCCTAACATTCCTGCCATTGCCTCCACTCCCAGTAAGACTATAAGGGACCCTCTTTCTCCAAATAGTCATTATCCAGGAGCAGTAATTAGGAGGTTGCAAAAAGAAGCAAAATTGTCATGATGTGAAAATATTCATGAGTTTTCACCCAACCATCCCTCCCCACCTAACACTAGACACACTAGAATTACCAACCATGCCCACCTCACATGCAGATACAATGCAAGGTGGTTGCAAAGTGACACTGAACATTCTGCTCAAATTGCTGGATTTCATGAAGTCGATGAAAGTGATACTGGAGATCTGCTTCAGTGCCACTGACCAAGAAGAAGTTGGCAGAGTTAAAGCGGTTGCAGCTGAGGAAGGAAAAGTACTGAGGTTCAAGGCAGGACTGGTCCTTGAAAAGGGAATGGTTTGAGTGTCAAAGCACTGAAGGAGGGCCTTAGAGAAACTAATGAAATCTTTGAAAGTTTTCATGATTCTTCCTCAAAACTCAATTGGGAAGTGAAAAGTGTTGCATCCTGATGTCTTGTCATCTTTTCAGCATGAGTTCTCCCTCCAAAAAGTCAATAACTGATTCATTCCTTGTTCTAAGAGCTAGCGCAAAGCTGCAATTATTACATAAGTATCACGAAATATGAAGTCACATGAAAATTTTTTATATTTGTTTGTATTTTTTTCAAAGTAAGATACTAATCAAACCTTTTAAAAAAAAAAACTGTTTACTAAGAAATATGGGCCCCCATTTTACTTTCAGCGGTCCCTTTCCAGTATCAGTTATCTGCAAATAATGAAGGTTTCCTGTCTTGCAATTGTCTCTTTCTGGTGTCTGCACTCTCCACACTGCAGCAAATCTGGCTATAAACAGCCCTGCTCTAAAATCTTCCATATTCCCCATTGCCCTTAGGAATAAAGTCCAGAATTCTTCACACAGTGCTGGAGCCCTGCGTGATCTGGCCACTGCCCCCCTCTCCACTCTCAGCCTTTGCACTGACTGCTCCATGTTTGCCCCAGTCCTACCACTACTTTGCAAGTCCCCTGCCCCAGTGCTATGCACTTCCTAGCCAAAGGACCTTTATCATCTCCTTCCTGCAGCCTGGAACCCTCTTCCCCGCCCTCTTTCCCAGAAGAGGAAAGAGTGCCTATTTGTTCTCTGCTGTTTCCTGGCATGAAGAAGACACTTGACAAATATTTAAATGAGTAAGTGGGCTGCGAAAGTTCTTCCTGATTCTGACAAATGAGTATGTCAGATAAACCACATGTTTCCTCACTCCTATAAGCATCCACAACCAACCAACAGTACTTCAATCCACCACCATTCAACACCGTGAGCCCACCTCCTACTGTACCTGTAAATTAAGAACCTGGCACACCTTACTAGAACATCATCCTCCTTTTAGAGTGGATGATAGCAAGTTACCAGTGTTCTAGAAGCAAGATTATAGAGAACACCAATCCTGGGCATAACAGATACCCAGAAAACTCAAAAGGGCCCAAGTGCTGTGTTTTCAGCAGACGGTGGGTTATTGGGGTCACCCAGGGAAGAAAGTCACTAAGAGTTTCAAAGATTAGCCCCAAGTCTGGTATTTTTCTGAAACAAAGAGTTTCAAAGATTAGCCCCCAAAGTACTGGTGTTTTTCTGAACAATGGTAACATGACTCATTTATGGCAACTATATTTTTTATAGCCTCAAAATAACTCTTTGGAGTCATGCTACATATAATAAGGCACACTAAATAATCCACTTCTGCTGCCCCCCAAAGGTTTCCGGGCACCTCCACTCCTGGTTCCCATGACGACCCAGAAGGGGCCTCTCAGACCTGATGTCAGACCTGATAGCAGCGTGGGGGCCAGCTCCACAGGGAAGGCAGCTATCACACATCACTACATTTGGCCGAGGACAATTCTGGGCCAGGGGGGTCTTTGGCTTCCAGGAGCTACAGAGCACCCCAGAGAGTTAATGTACTTCAAAACAGAGGAAAGAACAGGAAAGGCTGGCGGGTCATCTTTGAATCAGAAGCCATTTTTGCCTTACCTTCTAAGTTTTCAGTGGAGAGGGAAAGGCAAAAAAAAAGCAAGCAAACTCTTCACAGCTGAAGAAGCTTGTTCAGATTATTTCAGAGCTCCTCCTAGTTGCTTATGAAGCCCACCAAGCCAATTCTCATCCATCTTGTTTCTGTGATTGTGGAAGGAATAAGACTGAATGGCATGAAACAGCTTCAGGACTTTCTGCCTCACCTCCAGCTTTAAATCAAACCTTTAATGCTGCTTAGAGGGAAAAATTTTTCTTAGTAAATTAAAAAATGGAATTGATTCACCAGAGGGGGAAAAAACCCACTGAGTAAATATATTTGAGGCTTATGTAAATACATCTCAGAGCCTGTTTCAAGGGAAAGCAGCTTGCTTACTGAGTTTAATTATAATGCTCTTTGGTTTCAAAAATAAGACAAAAATGCTAGAAGTCAGGTATAACAGGGAAAGAAATGAAAAGATGAGCACTGAGATGGAATTGTTAGCTCCAGCCACGGCTGAAATACACATGATGAGATACAAAAATGGCACGTTGTCATTATTGCTGGGGACAGTCTTGACACACTGTCAAACGTCCCCTCCAAAAATGATCCTAAGTGGCACGGCAGTTCCAACTCCGGGCTAGGTATCCTGAGGTTTCCAAATGTACAGAGATCTTTAAATTGCATCGAATATTAAACAGAGATAATGGCATCTCCTAGCAAGATGAGAGTGGTCTTCCAGGCTCAAATATACTGAGATGAGATGAACTGCCCTCAAATGTTAAAATGCCAAGGAACCCAGTGGGGTGATGTGAGCAGAAAACAAGATATTTTGAGGCTGGGAAAATATCCTGAGTACAATGCTGAAGAGCAAAAATATGTGAAAGGAAATAGGAAGGAAGCAAAACTCTTAAAAGGAGTAGTAGAGGGGACCCTGGCCAGGCTGGTGGGCAGGGCAACTGCAGAGAAAGCCTTCTGACTGCACAGAAGCCTGGAACACAATCTACAGAAGCACAGAGTTTCTCTAAACACCAAAGTGAGGACAGCTTGCAGTAGCTCAACGCAGATCACAGGTGAAAGCTGACTGGAATGTAGAAAGTCCCCAGGGTCCGCACCATAATTCAGGCCCAATAGGGGCTTGATGTAGACTGAAGGCGATAAACCTGTCCTAACCTGCTTGCAGATCTCGTCTGTCCAGTGCATACAGTCCTGGCCAGCGTAGTGATTTCTAGATTTCTAGAAAATCTAGACTCCTGATTTCCTTTTTTTAAAAAAAAAAAATTTTAATACAAACAATCCCACAGTACTTATTGTCATCTTGTAATAACAAAAGGGTAATCAAAACATATGAATAAATGTTCATATTGGACAAAGGACACCTAAAAACAAACTATATCCTTCTCAACAATTTCTCACTTCATTGATCATTTCTAGTTGGAGACACTGTGTAGCTGAGTAATATTATCTCCTTTTAGCATGATCCAACCCAGTTGTTTTCTTAACTTTGTTTTAGAATAAATCTCTTCTGCATCAACTAATACAAAGTTCATATACTCATCAAAACCAGTGATACAGCCTTCTATCCAGATATTCACTTGCTCATAGAGCCATACCTGAATCTGGAATCTATTTTGTAAGAATCTGAAGATGAGATCGATGGGCTCTGTCACAGCCTTCTGCACTTTCTGGCCCTGACCATAGTACACCATGATGGAATTTCCTAGATTTCTGATTTCTTAGAAAAACTGCAAAATCTGGCCAAAATTTCTCTCTTTACTTATTCTACAAATGTTTACTGAGCATTCACTCTGTGCCAAGTATTCCAGGCCCTAAGGATACAACAGTGGGGAAAAATAAAATCCTTGATGTTATGGAGTATACATACTAGTGAGAACGGCAAACAATACATAAACGCATGTGGCAGGTGGTGGTAAATCCTGTAAAGAAACCAGAGCAGGGTGAGGGGAGTGAGAGTTTCTAGGGGAGCGCTAGGAAATGCAGGGCAGTCTGGGAAGGTCTTCCAGCTCCTGCGTGGTGACATCCAGCTAGAGTGAGGTGACTTCCTTGCTCGTGGTTCCTCCTCCTCTCTCATGGCTTCCTCCTCACACAGTGCATGCTCTCTGGTTTGCCACAGTCCCCACTGCTCTCTCTTGTTACCTCCTCCTGGACTGTTTTACTCATTTATGTGGCCTCTGTAGGCATCGGAGTTGTGGCCCCCAGAGTTAATCCTTCCCTAGATCTGTCTGTATTAGTCAAGGTTCTCTACAGGGACAGGACTAATAGGATAGATATATATATGAAAGGGAGTTTATTAAGGAGTATTGACTCACACGGTCACAAGACGAAGTTCCACAATAAGCTGTCTGCAAGCTGCGGAGCTTTGCAGTCCCCAAACCCCAAAAGCAGGGAAGCCAACAGTGCAGCCTTCAGTCTGTAGTCAAAGGCCCGAGAGCCCCTGGCAAACCACTAGTGTAAGTCCAAGAGTTCAAAAGCTGAAGAATTTGGAGTCCGATGTTCGAGGGCAGGAAGCATCCAGCGCAGGAGAAAGATGAAGTTGGGAAGACTCGGCAAGCCCTGTCCTTCCATATTCCTCGGCCTGCTTTTATCCTGGCCACGCTGGCAGCTGATCAGATGGTGCCCACCCAGAATGAGGGTGGGTCTGCCTCTCCCAGTCCACTGACTCAAATGTTAATCTCCTTTGGCAACACCCTCACAGACACACCCAGGAACAATACTTTACGTCCTTCAATCCAATCAAGTTGACAATCAGTATTAACCATCACACCCTCCAACTCTGGATACCCAGGATCCAGCAGAGGAAGGAGACACTGCTCCCAAGCTGGCACGCAAAACAAGTCAGAGCAAATGGAATTTGAGGAAATATGAGCCTAAGCCAAGTCTGAAGGGGATGGGGGGGACCACTCCAGGCATTGTCCTGTTAAATGATGGAGAAACACAGTTTTTGAGTCCTGAACACGTGTACAGAAGGGGCTCCAGATGCAACTGGGGAGGGATCCCCAGGTCTCTCTCCCACTATAGAGCGGAAGGCTGGGGTCCCAGGTGGCAGAGCATCAGGGACCAAGGTTGAACAAGAATGCAGACCAAAGTAACCAGGTACTGGGTCATGAAGCCAGAGAACACATCCCAGGGCTGCTTAGCTACCCTATGGGACCCCTGAGGGAGGCACAAAGAGGCCTCCCAGAGCAGAAGGGAGAGGGTAAACCAAAGTGCTCCACTTTCAAGGAGCAGGTTTGGGGCAAGGTATGGAGTGGCTTCATCCCATTCCCTAAGCCAGCAAGAAATGCCACCTGTAAATTTACAAGGTGACTATGGGAGTACTGTGGGGAAAATAGACTGCACTCTGTACAGGGAAGACCCAATCCACTTCTGCCAGCTGGCGAGGGATTGCCCAGCCCAAAGCAGCAAGAACAGCTGAGACAACAAGAGGGAGGTGACACAGCAACCACAGGGCCAAGAGAAAGCACTAGAGAGAGAACAGTGTCTGCACAGGACTTGTTAGATGGGACTTGTTTCCATTCCTCAGGTTCATGGCCTCTTAGAAGGGTGTCACCTGTCCTTTCTCCCGTGAGCAGGTGGTATGGATTTGCTTCCAGAAGGATCAGCCTTTTCTGGGAGCATCCTGCTCTATTCCTTGGATGGCGGGAGCCAGCCTACTGAAGAACTGAGGGTGTACATCTCCCAGCCAGTGCCAGATGCTGCTGCCAGGGCTTCCAGTAAATGCCCAGAGCTGCCCTGAATGTGACAGAGGCCTTAACACAGCCTGTAACCTCACGCTTCCTACTTCTGCACCAGCCTGCCTCCACCTTTTTCTCTTCAACCACATCCCCAAGAGAGCACGCATAGGCTCCCTTGAGCCTTGGGGACTGGAACATTGCATTACTGATGCTTAATCAATGGCATTGTCTTCAGATCTCTTTTAGTTGTCCCCTTTAAGAACCATCCACAAGTGCTGGAACTAATGGCTGAGGCGGGGCAGCAGGGTACCCCTAATAAGTCAGAGAGAGCTGAAGAAACCCAAGACTCACGGCCAGTCTGTGACAGAGAAATTGTCCTTCGGCCCTGGGATGATGTCTGCAAAACTGAAGGCACAGGCAGAGAGCAGAGCTGGTAGGTGTGAAGTCAAGTCCTACCACTGGGGTCTGTGAAAGGTGTTAAAATAATTATCCCCTAGAATGCAGAACAGATTCATTTTAACAAGCAACCCTCTCAGTAGGAATCAGGAACACTCTAAGACTTGATTTTCAGACCCAAACCTCAGGCGGCCCAGCTGAGCTGGAGCTCAGAGAGCATCTCCTGGCCTGGGACCACCTGCCACCTCCCATAAGGTTCAGAAGGTGTCTTCCTGGAGACTCAGGCTCATTGGCAATTTTGCACTTTTCTTACAAAGTGAGGAATAGTCAGGTCACCTCTGAGTAGGTGAAACTGGAGAAAACTGACAAAATTCTCTTCTGGCAAAAAGAAGTCTCCCCTGGCAGAAGGAGCCCAGCATGCCTGTAAGGCAAGATTCTTAACCTTTCCTGTGCATTGTGAAAGAAAAGTGGAATCTTGGGACCCCAAACTCATTACGGTAAAGGAAAATTTAAACTTGGGAATTGAGTTGCCCAAAAACTACCTTTCTTTTCTTCCCAAACAGATAGTTGTAATTTCACAGGCTTGCTTTATCCTATGTAAAATGCAGATTTACTGAACACAAGAAAAATGCATCAATGACTTTTCCTCTACCCACTTCTTTTCACATGTAAAATGTAGATTCACTGAGCACTAATCAGAGCCTCACAAGAATATAACCACTTGCCTCATTGCCTACCCTCTCCTTTTTTTTCTTCCCTCCTGCTTGCTGTTTCCTCTTTAAATGTTGAAGTTCCCAAAACCCTCTTTGGAAAAAGAACAGGTCACAGATCCTACTGTGACTTGTGTTTCTTTTTCCCAGATGTGTCCTCAACCTTAGCAAAATAAAACCTCAAATTGATTGAGACTTGCTGCGGTCACTTTTTGGTTTACAGGAAGGACCTCTTTGGCAAATGCTTCAGACTAAAAATAGGGCCATAAAAACAATTATACTGAAAGTTATCAAAATATGTTTATTAAAAAGTATAATAATGCTATGCTTTTCTATTAATGTCTTGAACAAAAGATTTGGAGAGGGGCCTGATAGACAACATAATTATGAAATGGCAGTGAGCAGACGTGGGGTTTTGGATATTTGCAGCAACTGTCATGTGATATGAAAATTACCCCGGATTTCCATGATTGTACTTCATCTCCTGCAGTAATACTGCAAGGAGCTAAGTTAGTGAAGGTTTGTGGAACTCTCCACGCAAAGCAGAATTCTTTCGTGCTCCTGAAATAACGTGCAATATGCAAATCCTCCTGTAATCCACGACCTCAAACTCTCATTAAAGTGGAAGGAGTTGTCCTGGACCCTTTGTTCAGAGTAGAAAGGAGAGTGGTGTTAGTGTAACAAAACCGGAGGGGGATGAGCACCAGGACCCAAGATGGAGGTAAAAGATGTGCCGCAGAGAAAGGGAACCACTGCGGGTAGCAAAGTGAACTTCCCCTGAATCAGTTAAGCCCCCTGGATCGCATGGAGCTGTCATCTGCAGTTTTTCCCACCTGCCGGAGGCCTGACCCTGTGCTCTCCAGAATCAATGAGTAGATTTGGCCCTTTACGTTCCCTGAGGTTTCCCTGATTGCTCATTAAAAGTATCTGCTCAGTCCTAGTGAATTGATTTACTTTGCCACAGTCCTCGAAGGATGCTACAGATCAAAAGGTGTCCAGAAAAGTGATCTTAAAGATGCTGACTCTACTCCCAATTACTGACTAGAGATGTGCACGCCAGGCCCCTGTTCCAGGAGTCCAGGCCTGGCTCTGTGGGGAAGCGTGGACTCACAGAGGAAAATCAATGTGCTGGATGCAGAAGAGAAGGCAACTGGATTTAGGTTGTTGCTGTTGGTTCCTTGTTTGCCTTTAGAGACATATGAAAAGGTCCAGTCATTCTTTTTACAAAACAGAAATACAGAATATAAAACTCTACTCAATAAATGCAACAAAAATGAAAAAGACATCCATTTCATAGAGGTGAAGAGAAAAATCAGGTCAATAGAGAAAAGGGGGTTAGAAGAGAAAAACACACACAAGCACAAACACACGCAGTATAAGACAGAGTGAAAAATAGATGGGTAAGGCAGGAGATAGAGAAAGAAACCCTGGCACTTACCAAACCCTTAAGGCAAAGCTCATCTCACTCATGAATCCCAGTGGAAAATAAACCACCCACTAGATTCAAAGTTTGGATAAACGTTTTAGCAATGTGTTACTCAAAAAGCACTCTAATTTCTTTCTACATTCTGGAAGTCTCTGGTCCTCATTTAGGAAAGAAGAAAGTCTCTTGCTCCCCATTCCTGAAAGCAGCAAGCATCAAATTTCAGTTTTTAGAGACCAAGTTCTTCTACTTTTATATGTAGCATTGCTCATGTGGCCTCTGGGCCTAGTTACACATAAAGACGATTCAAGTCCTGTTGCATTTTCACAACCATAGGCACAAATGATACCATGCCTTAGTGTTTCCCTACCTGTGGATGCACTCAGGTAAGAACTGGATGGAGCTTGCATGGCAGGTAGAGTTAGCAGTTACTGCTGAGCCTGTGAGAGACAGGCTTACTCTGAGAGTCCTGCTGGGGTCCCCAGGATGCAATGAGCACTGTGTTCCTTTATCCACAGCCACCATCACAGGCTGGGGACAGTCTCCTTCATGACCTGTTCCCAGGACATCCTTCCACTGTCAAGGATCAGCCAGCACTTCCAACCCCCTTAATGTACCCACCCAGCAGTGTCAGCAAGCTGGGGACAGCCATGTAGACAAGCTGGTTTGCATGAAACTCTGAAATCTTTTGAAAATAGAGACACATAGGCAACCTCAGGATGGAATTTTTATTCTAAATGCCTGATCCAGCCTGATTGCCAAGAGTGATACTGGCAAAGGAAAATGAAAAATACAAAAACCCTTGGATTTAGGCTGTCTGTGTTTTCAAATGATTTAATAACGATGACAGGCAGAGGGTTTACACCAACAGATCAAAAGTGCAACAGACATTTATGGAGCCCTGCTAGGCACCAGGCACCATGGATATATCAATGTGTAAGACAGTCTCATGGAGTACACAGTCAGGACTCCCAGGGTTATTAACATCCCCCTCCACCCATGGGAGCCCCTATTTCCTAGAGGACAAGGAACCAAGTGTCAACTCTCTACCTATCACAGCCACCTGACCAGCTGGCTTTGATTATATCCACACTTTACAGCTGTGAAATCTGAGATGGGGAGGGCAGAGGTGCAACAAGAAGACTACCTGTGCATACTGAATTAGATGCTGCTAGTGGCAGATCAAGAGAGAGAGAGGAGGGGCCCTTGGCAAAGACATTTCCAGGAGCATTGCAGAGTGATGGATTTAGGAGAGGGGGAAAGATGCCAGGGCCATGGGGCTCAGAGGGAAGAGGTGGCCTTGGAGAGGGAGAGTGCAGGCTGGACCAGACCTGGGATCCCCCTCCATTTACATGTTGGGGTGTACCTGCCTTATTCTGTCTGCCCAGAGCCATGGCCATGCCCCTTCTTTTGGATAGTTCTCCCTGTGGTTTTAGAGAAGGTTCCCAGTCACAAGAGCCTCCCAACAACAAGAATGGGCCCCTGATCCAGGCTGGGCTAACCATATGGCACCTCACTGCCCTGGCTGCAGTAACTGGCTCAAGGAGTGGCAGAAGACCCAAACCATAACATCACAGTCCTTTTCTGAGATCAGTAAAACCAAAGCAGGTTTACAATTATACTGAGAGAAAGTCTGGAATCATTAGTGGTCCTGTTTCCTGCCAGATAGGTCCTGTCTGCCATGGAAGAGAATGAAGCCAACCTGTAGACACCAACAGAGAAGAGAGATGGGCAGAGAGTGTGCCAGGAACATTTAGATCCCTGGAACCAGGCTTCGAGGCCAACAATGCTGTTCGCCTTCCATGATCTAGTTGGATAAGCCAGTAAATTCTCCTTTTCCTTAAGCTATTAATAGTTGGGTTGGACTTTAAAAGCCAGTGACCAAAGGAGTTCTAGTTGATATATGGGTATGACTTATAAGGCGTTGCACAAAGCCAGAAATGGGTACTATATTCATAGGACAAAGTCTATTTCAGTGGCCACAGAGGTCTGGAGATGCTCTGAAATGTGCATAGGCCAAACTGCAAGGGAGAGAGACTGTGATGGAACGAGCAGTGGAGAGACTGGCTGGGTCCCTGCAGTTTCCTGAGTGATGTGCACCCTTGAGCGTCCACTGGAAAAAGCACCCACAGACATGACCCACAGGGGACCACACACTTACAGCTTACTCCATCACCACATGGGGCAGCCCTGAGTCTGCCTCGCACTCCAGTAAGACACTGAGTGTGGGTGGCCCTTGCTAGACATGGTGAGAATAGGCTCCACTGAGAAGATGGAGCAAGGAAAGGCTGGGATTGCCAGGAACAGCAACTTTGAAGAAGAACTCTCCTTCTCAGTGTGCCAGGAGGCCTGAGTGTTGTGGGAGGGCTTTCATTTGAGGGCTGTTTCAACAAAGGATTAGTCATTTAATTACTTAAATGGAGGTAAAATCATACTGTCCTCCTTCGGGGACTGAGCTGCCCAAAGAAAAGTCATATTCTACAGGAAAAAATCACTTGAAACAATTGGATCCTTGGCATTCAGCTCCCTCAATCTTTATTTTCCTAAAATATGTCTTCAAGGAAGCCAGCTCCTGGGCTCTATGTAAGCATAAGATCTGATGGTGGCCAAGAGACTCACACATTTAGGATGAAAATTTGGCTTAGCAAGGACAGTAGGGAGGAAGGGACAACACATAGCCCACCCTGACAGAAGCAGCCAGACTTCGGACCTGCTGGCAAATAGCCTCACACACCCAACATGAAGTGTGAACAAGGAGATCCACTGCCACGTGTTCTATACGAATGCAAGAGAGAAAATAACTCAAATGTCCATCCTTTGGAGACAGGATAAATCCACCACAGTGCACACTCACGACGGAGTGCAACACTTGGAATGGTTCACAGAGAACCAAGTTCTTTATAGACTGGTGTGGAAAGATCTCCCAAATACTTTATTAAGTGAAATAACACCAAATAATGGCAAGGTGCCAAACAGTGTTGATAGTGTGCTGCCTTCAATACAAGAAAGGGATATTTAGAATATGTACTTAGATTTGCTTGAATTTGCATAAAGAAACACGGAGGAAATTTTTTGAGTGGCTGCAAGGCAGTGAGCAATGGAGTCAGTGGAGACAGCTGGGAAACAGACTTCACTGGGTGTTTTCAGTTGCTTTAATTTTTGTATTGTGTGTATTCAAAATAATGATGAAATAATAACACAGAACTCTATGAAAAAGACATCATTTTCATCATACAAATAAACTGTTTTTAAAAAACCCAGCCTGGACAACACGGCAAAACCCTGTCTCTACAAAAAATACAAAAAAATTAGCTGGGTGTGTTGGTGCACGCCTGTTGTCCCAGCTGCTCAGGAGGCTGAGGTGGGAGGATCACTTGAGCCCAGGAGAAGGAGGTTGCAGTGAGCTGAGATCGGGCCACTGCACTCCAGCCTGGGAGACAGAGCCAGGCCTTGTCTCAAAAAAAAAAAATACATATATATATAAAAATATATAAATATATATGAATGTATATATTTATTTATATTTATATTTATTTATTTATTTTATATATATATAAATATATAAATATATATGAATGTATATATTTATTTATATTTATTTATTTTATATATATATAAACATTTTTTTTAGAAATCCTTAGAGCAGATTACACTGTGCTGTGTTGTACTCTGAAAAGCCAACAGAACATTTAACAAACGTTAATGCGTATCAGGCCCCAATTCAACAAGTGCTGTGTGCTGCTCCCTTGTTCTTTGGGAATACACACAGTATGTCGAGTGGGAAATCTCTCCTCTTAATCTCTCACAATTTACCCACTGTTCAGGACCAGCCCTGACTCAGATCCCTCAGGCCACAGAGGCTGTTGCAACTCAGCCCCTAGCTCCCCACCCTGATGCTCTGGGTTATAGCCTTGGCGCTGTGAATCTTCTTTTCTACTGGCAGAGGCTCAGTCTGCGCCTGGCTCCTTTCAGGAGGTTGGACTCCCTAGCCCCTTTCCACTCTGTTCATTAAAAACCACCGCAGTGGCTGGGCTCCCCGGGGCAGCCACCACAGAGGCTGCCCCATTTGTTCTGATGTGAGCTGGATTCGGAGAGCTGGTTGGGTTCATTTCCTGTGCTTCCAGCCTCCGTCTCCATTGGCAGCACGCACTCACCATGGTAACGGTCAGGCCGCTTTTTGGAAACCCTCACTTCTCCTTGCTTAAACCTATTCAAAGAAAAATCCATCCAAGCCCATCAAGGAAAAGGTACTTATTAAATACCTTTCCCACAGTTAACACATCTCCAACAAGGAGCTGTTTGGGGCGCACTCGAAGTTGTGTGTCCCTGAGACACAGGCATAATTAGGTTAAACATGGAGCTGGAAGTAAAAAGGCACCACACTTACCCAGAACAAGAAAAGGTCAGAACGCTACCCCTCTGTGAGCCCTCACACAAAAGCTCGGGAAATGGAGGCTGTGGTTTTCAGGGAACCGGGCACGCGCTCGCATGTGGCACCCCGAATCATTCCCACTGCTTGATGTCACGCTCTGTGAGCTCTTTCTAAGGTGTATTTGCTATATTCATTAAAGGAGAGAACATTGGAAGCATTTAAAATAAAACGCCTTGTGATTTTCAAAATCATGAACATTTCCAGCAGGTTGAAGAGAAAGGGCTTTCCTGGTGACAATAAGAATAAGAAAAAGAGAAAACCTCCTGAAAAAAATAAAGGGGGGGTGGTTATGGGATCCATGTGATGCTGAGGTTTCTGTTTGTGTTGCCGATTTTCAGTGAGCAGCATTTGTTTCTTTTCCGCCTTCATTTCCAGTTCTGTATTTTGCAGCTGTCACTGGATGGTGGTTTGGAAGCCCCTCAAATTCAGTTCAGAGCCATGTTGTCCATAAAATGTAAGGATTGTCCAATTCAACACAGAAACTCCCATCTGTGAGGCCTTGGTATCAGGAGGGCTTATGAGATCAATAAAGCTCGTCTGCTACCAAGGAGAGCCTCGGTTTCTGACAATGGAGGCTAGAACTTACAAAACTAAATGAAATTATGTCTTAAACTCAACTGCCCCCAATTTAAAAGGAGCATGATAAGGTCAGAAATGAAGGCTTTTGATTACAGGATCCCAGGCCTATGAAAGAATGCCTGGCTAGAAAAATAAGATTCTTGTTTTCCTACTAATTATAAAAGCACTTATTATGACAGCCCGTCATTCCATAGGACAAATTATGCCTACTTAAAGGAAACTACAACAAAAACACGGTATAGCACAGATATGTACTCTACGCCTGTAATCCTGGCTCCTTGCTCTAGCATTAAAGTGGTTAAATGAGCTGGCAAAATCTCTCATTAAGGGGAGCCAAGAGGTAGTTCCAGCATTTAGACCCACAGTGAAGGATGTAGTCTCAAAAAGCACAAACCCAGACAGACACATCAGGTACCTAATTCACTCAGTGAAGTCTCACAGCTTCATCTGATGTTTACTCATGACACATACACATCCACCCTCTCCCAGAACAAATAAGACTCTCCCCGATTACTCACCTAGACCGCCCTGACAAATGTCTGTGCGCGTGGCTCCACCAATGATAAACTGAGGGCTGGGACACAACTCCTGAAAGCAATTTGGAACAAAACACAAGTCACAAGGTGCTCAGTGACGGTGGCAGCCTGGGGAAAGGAACATCAGAGTCCCAGAGTGCAGAGCAGGAAGAAAACCAGGAGATCGTCTACTGCCCATCACATTGTTTTATTGCTGAGGACTCTGAAGCCCAGAGAGGAGACGAGCCCTGCCCACAGTCACACAGCCGGGGATGAACAGAGCAGGAGCTGGAGTCCAGAGCCCCTGCCAGAACTAGTGTTTTCATTTTTTTTTAATTCTTATTATTTTATTTTTTTTTTTTTGAGACAGTATCTCGCATTGTTGCACAGGCTGGAGTGCAGTGGCATGATCTCGGCTCACTGCAACCTCCGCCTCCCAGATTCAAGTGATTCTCCTGCCTCAGCCTACCACATAGCTGGGATTACAGGCATGTGCCACCACACCTGGCTAATGTTTTTTTGTTTGTTTGTTTGTTTTTTGTTTTTTTGTATTTTTAGTAGAGACGGGATTTCACCATTATAGGCAGGCTGGTCTCGAACTCCTGACTTCAAGTGATCCATCTGCCTCGGCTTCTCAAAGTGCTGGGATTACAGGCATGAGCCACAGCACCCGGATAGGACTAGTGTTTTAATACTATATGTGTGGTGTGAGTGTGTGGGTGTGAAAAGGTGGTGAGGAACACGGAGGTAGGAGAAAGGCAAAGGCTGAGATGATATGTGATGAAAAATGATATCACCTATTCAGAAAACACCCCTATTTACATAAAGAGAAGATTAGAAGAATATTTAGCACACTGCTGTGCACCCTGTGGGCACTCGTTAAAGTCTTGACTAAATGATAATGACTCCATGTGCTGATGGACACACTGAGGTGTCAGAAGTACCATGTATCCTGAGAAGAGAACTCATCTCTGATACATTCACACACCTGACCTGCACTTCCTCCACTCACCTATCTCAACTGGCATCTGCCTACAAGCAGTCTCATGGCCCTGGTGCTCTGTTGGGGCACAATGACACATGCTTTAGTCATCCTTTCTTTGTTTACCCAGCAAGGATTTTTTGAGTGCCCATTTTGTATCCAGTACCCTTTGAACCATGGCAGGCAGGGGAAAGAGGGAAACATGGTGAAATGCAGAAAGAAAAGAAATAAACCACATAGTTCTTGGCCTCAAGGTGCTAGTGGTGTATATAGGAAACCAAGATTGACATTATGAAAAAGTCAGAGAAAAAAGGCTAGTGCATAATAATAGAATGTAGGCTATATCCACAAAAGGAGAAAAAACACAAAGAGAGAAAAATGAGAAGGGCCCAACAAGGATGATGGCTGCGAGATTTAGTGGGTGGGAGATGATGCCTGTCCGTTAGAAAGGTAGGATGCAGGAGCAGTCTACGTACTGGTTCCTAAAGAAGAGATGGGTCTACCTGTTCACCAGGCAAACTACAAGGGGAAAAGGACAGGACCTCAACGGACAAAACGGAAGTCAGCCTACATTTAATCAGAGGCATCCTGGGCTGCACTACATCAAAGACTGTCTGGCCACAGAGAGAGAGAATCATTTCGTTCTTACTTCATAGAGGTGAAGAAAGGGCAGATCAAAAAGGACTGGGAAGCAGGAGGGTGGGCTGAGGGCAGACGCTTGGGGTCTGGATGGAGCTGGCAACAGGGATTCTGGGATTCTGTTGTGGGAGGTGGAGCCTTCCAGGTGGCAGCCCCATAGCCTCTATAAGGTGACAGCTCCTGCTGAAATGGCAGAAACAGTTCCTGTGGGCTGACTTTTTTTTTTTTTTCAAGTATTAAAAAAATTTATGCCGGGTGCAGTGGCTTATGCCTGTAACCCCAGCACTTTCGGAGGCTGAGGCGGGCGGATCACCTGACATCAGGATTTCGAGACCATCCTAGACAACATGGTGAAACCCCATCTCTACTAAAAATACAAAAATTAGCCAGGCGTGGTGATGCGCCCCTATAATCCCAGCTACTCAGGAGGCTGAAGCAGGAGAATCCAGGAGGCGGAGGTTGCAGTAAGCCAAGATCACACCATTGCACTCCAGCCTGGGCAACAAGAGTGAAACTCCGTCTCAAAAACAACAACAACAACAACAAAAATTTATTTACCTGTTTTTCATTGAAAAATTAGTACATGAACATGAGAAAATCCCCAACAGTAAATAATGGTGTAAAACACACAATCCCTTCCACCTCAGAGTCCGCACTGGTAACGTTTCTTAAGTGTCCCTCCAGAAACTGTCTTCTGATGTAAAAGCACATCTATATACATACACACATTTTTGTCACATATGTCTTGTACTTGCGTCTTTTCTTAGGACATAGAGAGTTTTGTAACTTCATTAAAAGTATCACACGTTATTTAGCTTGTTTATTTTGTTTCTATTTATTTATTTGTAAATAAAAGTTCTCTAGTGATGGACCTTTAGTTTTTCATTTATTCATTCGCTTTCAGTCTTTTGCAATCTCTGGTAGCAACTTAAAGAGAAAGGTGGCACCAGCCAATCTGGGTGTTCTAAAAGTGTGTAGCTGCAAATGTTCACGCTGGGTGCTCAAGAGCTCCCAGTCTCCAGGCAGTCATTTTTTGGCAAATAAAATGCAGAGAGATCTGAAAGAGTAATAAGTAAAAAGAAAGAGAAAAAAATTTTTAATTTTAATGTTGTTTTAAAAACAAAAGAAGGAAAAGGCTGTATTGTCAAGAGGGAAGAAAAGACAGCACACTCTATAGAGGTTTGGAAGAATCTCTTTTCTTAAAAACTCTCTTAAAATAGGTTCTTGGCTGGGCGTGGTGGCTCATGTCTGTAATCCCAGCACTTTGAGAGGCCAAAGCAGGTGGATCACCTGAGGTCAGGGGTTCCAGACCAGCCTGGCCAACAGGGCAAAACCCTGTCTCTACTAAAAACACAAAAATTAGCCAGGCGTGGTGGTGGGCGCCTGTAGTCCCAGCTACTCAGGAGGCTGAAGCAAGAGAATCACTTGAACCTGGAAGGCAGAGGTTGCAGTGAGCCAAGATTGCACTACTGTACTTTAGCCTGGGCAACAGAGTGAGACTCTGTCTCAAAAAATAAATAGATAAATAGGTTCCTGTTCTTCATTCTCCATTCATCTGTCAGTCTCCTGAAATCTGACTTCTACATCCATAGCTTCATGAAACTCCTCTCACCCATGTCACCAATAACTAACCTCTCTTTGGATTTGGTACCATTGGCTATTCCTCTCTGAAAGTTCTGCTCCCTTGACTTCCATACCCTTACTCACACTTGATTTTCTCCTCACCTCTCTGAGCATTTCTTCTCAGTCTCTTTCATGCGTTCCTCCACTGTGCTTGCCCCTAAGTACCAAGGAACCCCTGGCTCTTGGTCCTGAACCCTCTGAGATTATCCCATTTCATACAGCAGTAACACCCCTAAGTATTTTTGCTCGGTGACATCATTCAACCCCATGGCTTCAACTATTAACCGCAGAAGATGCTGATGCTTCCAAAATAACTCCCTGAACTGTATCTTCAATTACTTGTGTCACAGTGCTCATGAGATAGAATTTCATTAGATTCATATCTAATAAGCTTCCCAAGTTCTATTAAAATGTTGAGTTTGGGTTGGAAGACAGAGTGATTGGCAAAGGCTACAGACAACTGAAAGTGAAATATACAGAATGGTGCTAAGTGATTTGTAGGTAGATGGAATGTCCATTTTACTATGTGGTACTCAGTATAATTCAAAAATGTCCCCACCCCAGAAAAACACATACACACACACCAAGAAATGTCATGACTAATATGTTGCATGAATCTTTCAGGGACCACAGAAAGTCCCCAGCTTTGGGCTGGGCATGGTGGCTCATGCCTGTAATCTCAGCACTTTGGGAGGTCAAGGTGAGCTGATCACTTGAGATCAGGAGTTTGAGACCAGCCCGGTCAACATGGTGAAATCCCGTCTCTACAAATAAAAATGCAAAAACTAGCTGGGCATGGTGGTGTGCACCTGTAATCCCAGCTACTCAGGAGGTTGAGGCATAAGAATTGTTTGAAACCAGGAGGCAGAGGTTGCAGTGAGCCACGATTGCGCCACCGCACTCCAGCCTGGGTGACAGAGTGAAATTCTGTCTCAAAAAAGAAAAAGAAAATTCCCAGCTTTGCAAGGAGATTGCATCTCACTATGATGCCCAAAGAACTTACCCCAAGTCTTCTCTCCATTCCTAAGTTGCTGTTGAAGCACAGATCAGAGATACAAAGTAATTGGCAGTCAGAGAGGTTTTAAAGAGGCAGAATTCTGTAAAGAGGCAGCCTCACACCTACCCACACTTGGAACCCTTTTTTAATCTTTCCTAATAACAACCGTGTCTTTTTAGTAATACTGTTTTCTATTACTCAAGTGAAGATTTCAAAACACTCCATAAATACAAATTACTCTAACCTAGGATCAGCCTCTGATGACCAGGCCTAAGGAAATACAGGTATCAGTTAAGAATCCAAGGCAGTAAGTGACTGAAATCCACACTGTCTCAGTGATGCTGACTACTTGGCCACACTGCTCTCCTAGAGCGTTACCCATGTCTGATAGCTTTGGTTTGCACTTTAGGAGCCCTGGTTTTTAGAACCCCCAGAGATGCTGCCACCTTCATCATCATCACCTTCAAGGAGAGCCACATTGCTTGACCCAGAACTTCCATCCCTCTGTGATCTGGCCCCACTGGATGTTTCCAGCTTTGTCTGTCAGTTTCCCACAGTGAGTGATTACGACTCTCCTCCCATCACGACAGACTCCCACCTTCCTCTGAATACACTTGCTCCCGATGCACTGCCACAACCCAGTGCCTCTGCCCACACCTGCGCCGTCTCTTCAGTCTCTCTCCCGATTCTCTTCCAACAATCCCAACTCAAATGTCTCCAGTAATTAACCTGCCCCAATTTCACTGTCAAATTTAACTGCTTCTTCCCATGAACTCCCATGCATTTTGTTCATATTTCTACTTATTTCACCCTCTAGATATTCTGTCTTATAATAATAGCTAGATTTCCTCATTCAAGCCTCCCAAAAAACAGTGGGTGGGTAATATTATTATCCCTATTTTATGGATGAGGAAACTGAGTCTTGGGGTGGTTAGTAACTTCTCCATGGTTCCTCAGCTAGCAAATGGCACAGAGGGGACCAGAAACCTGATCTACCTGACGCATGAGCTCATGCTCTTAACCACTCTGCAGCCTGCCAGCTGTCCATATGTCTCTCCCTGAGGAGCCAAAGCTCCACAAAGCCTCCTCTCCAGCATCTGAACACAACCAGCACGCAATAAATCATGGCTAAACTGAAAACTCCAGATTCACTAATCCAAGACATAGCAGCTGAAGAAAGAGTCGCTCCAAGCTGAGGCCTCTCACCCTCATCCTTATCCTAACCTCCCAACAATTCATCCCCTTGACATTTCTCTTGAACTGGGTCCTTACTATGCAGCTGACATCACTTCATTGCTGTCTTGCTGTATTTCTCCTTAAGATCAATAAACCACTTAATTGCCAAAAAGTGGACACTTCAGGGAAGAATATCATTGACTGCGCTGCACCAGGGCCCGCTCATGCTGGGCATTCCTCAAACCACAGGACCTGGGCTGGGCATTGACCAAGCACAGAGGGGAAGTCAGAAAATAAGGAGGCAAAAATCTGCCTGCTAAGAACACCCCCTGATCTCGCATAGCCAACCATGCTGTTTGTGATAGGATTGTTCTTGCCCAACCCTAAATAGTCTCAGGATTGTGAATAACCAAAAGCTCATCCTGAGAACCCATGCTTGACCTTGAGCCCTTCCTCTGGGCAAACTTGTCCTGAAACCCTTGGGACAAGAGCCCAAGCAAATCATTGCCCAGTTGCTTATGAACAGGCAGAAACACCCAGCAGTGACAAGATGTCAAATGGTATGATTTCAGAAAACATCTAAGTATCAAGCTTTATTTTATTATTGAAAGGACAAAAACATGTGTACATATACGTTCAGCACATCTCATCTCCTTTCCCCCAAAGGCCGGTAGAAGTTAACGTCTGTGTGGGAACCAGGATCATAGGAGTCACATTTAGTCAGCTGACTTAAAGCCCCCAACACTGAAGAAGTACAAAATCACCCTCAAAAGCAGCAATGAAACAAAAAAGCAAATGGCACAATTAAAAATAGGCAAAGGGGCTGGGCGCAGTAGCTCACACCTGTAATCCCAACACTTTGGGAGGCCGAGGCAGATGGATCACTTGAGACCAGGAGTTTGAAACCAACCTGGCCAACATGGCAAAACCCAATCTCTACTAAAAATACAAAAAAATTAGACAAATGTTGTGGAGGGAGTCTGTGGTCCCAGCTACTTGGGAGGCTGGGACATGAGAATCACTTGAATCCGGCAGGTAGAGGTTGCAGTGAGCTGAGATTGCACCACTGCAGTCCAGCCTGGGCAACAGAGTGAGACTCTGCCTTAAAAAAAAAAAAAAAAAAAAAAAAAAAAAAAAAAAGGCAAAGGACTTGGTTAGACATTTCTCCAAAGATAATCTATAAATGGTCAATAAGCACATGAAAAGATGCTCACCATCGCTGATCTTTGGGGAAACACAAATCAAAACCACAATAAGATATTACCTCACACCCATTAGGATGGCTACTATCAAAAAACAGAAAATGGCTGGCGCAGTGGCTCACGCCTATAATCCTAGCACTTTGGGAGGCCAAGGGGGGCAGATCACCTGAGGTCAGGAGTTCAAGACCAGCCTGGCCAACATGGCAAAACCCTGTCTCTACTAAAAATTTAAAATTCGCTGGGCATGGTGACGAGTGCCTGTAATCCCAGCTACTCAGGAGGCTGAGGCAGGAGAATCACTGGAACCTGAGGGGCAGAGGTTGCAGTGAGCCAAGATTGCGCCATTGCACTCTGGCCTGGGTGATAAGAGTGAAACTCCACCGGGAAGGGAAGGGAAGGGAAGGGAAGGGAAGGGAAGGGAAGGGAAGGGGAAAGAAAAGAAAGAAAGAAAGAAAGAAAGAAAGAAAGAAAGAAAGAAAGAAAGAAAGAAAGAAAGAAAGAAAGAAAGAAAGAAAGAAAGAAAGAAAGAAAGAAGGAAAATAACAAACACTGGCAAGGATGTGGAGAAATCAGAACCCTGTGCACTGCTGTGGGAATGCAAAATGGCACAACCACTATATAAAATAGTACAGCGGTTCCTCAAAAACTTGAACATAGAACTACCATATGATCCAGCCACAGGTCATATCTTTTGGGTATATAACAAAAAGAACTGGAAGCAGGGTCTCAAAGAGAAGTTTGTATACCCATGTTTGTAGCAGCATGATTCACAATAACCAAAAGGTGGAAGCAACCCAAGACCAAAAATGGATGAGTGAATAAACAAATTGTGGTCTATATACACCACAGAATACTATTCAACCTTCAAAGGAAGGAAATTCTGACATATGCCACAGCATGGATGAATCTTGAGGATATTATGCTAAGTGAGTTATGCCAGTCACAAAAAGATAAATACTGTATAATTCCACTTATATGAGGTACCCAGCACAGTCAAATTCAAAGAGACAGAAAGTAGAACAGTGGTTGTCAGAAACTAGGGGAATGGCTAGGCGCAAAGGCTCACACCTGTAATCCCAGCACTTTGGGAGGCCAAGGTGGGCAGATCACTTCAGGTCAGGAGTTCCAGACCATCCTGGCCAACATGGCAACACTCCATCTCTACTAAAAATACAAAAAATAAGCCAGGCATAGTGGCGGGCGCCTGTAATTCCAGCTACTTGGGAGGCTGAGGCAGGAGAATCGCTTGAACTCGGGAGGCAGAGGTTGCAAGTGAGCCGAGATTGCGCCACTGCACTCCAGCCTTGGCAACAGAGAAACTGCATCTCAAAAAAAAAAAAAAGAAAAAAGAAAAAAGAAAAGGAAAGAAATTGGGGGAAGAATGAATGGGAAGTTTTTATATGTGTATTTAGTTTCTGTTTTGCAAGATAAAAAAAATACTGGTGATGGAGGGTGGTGATGGTTGCATAGCAATGGGAATGTACTTAATGCCACTGAACTGTGCATTTAGAAGTGGTTAAGATGGTAAATTGTATGTTATGTGTATCATACCACAATTTAAAAATAAATAAGTAAATGCAACAAGTAAACTTATAATGCACCACATTTCTGGATACCCCAATCTGTTTGCAAACCCCTGAAAGGCCTCTTGGGAGGAAAAAATAATAATGAACCATTTAGGAACAGGCTAATTTTCTCAGCGTTCAGTGTATGTTCCTCATAGAGACAGGATCAGAATCTTTACTGATTCAGGAGTCTATTCAATAACTTGTAAGATCTTAGAGGATAAGTCTGCATTCTCTAATGTAACCTTGTGGTATATGAGCATGAGCCTGCCCAAAAGCAGCTGTGTGATCATTTTTCACTGATGATTAGGGATGGAGAGGTTAAATTTTGACACACATTTATTTACTCAACACACACTTGAATACTCCAGATAGGAGCCCTTCAATTGCACCTTCCACATTACTCAGGTTCCACTGCCTGATGCTCTGGATTTTACTTCCTCCATTGACAGCCACAAATCAGCACATCCAGTCTACAATTACCGCATTTCCACAGACTATGAGAACAGGTGAAGACACGGTTTGGGAAAGAATAGGCTATGTGGTTAAGGAGGTAAAGTCTCTAAGGATTTCAAAGAAAGGAGAAAAATTAAGCAAAGGTTAACTGAAACCTGACTTTGGTCTCCAAAGGAAATTTTTCTCCCCCTTCTTCCCCTACCCCAAGACCCTTGGGATCTGCAATAGTACCCCTCCCTAAGGCTTTTCACCACCCAGTGGTGACAACCCAGGTTCCCATGGCCCATCATTTATGCCTCTGTAGAGTTCTTACTTCATTCTGCCTTGGGCATCAGTCCTTTATTCACACCTGTGTCTCCCCACACTTTCCATCAGAGCTGAGACCACAGCTCACTCCTCAGTTTCTCCCTGACCACCTTCCCAATCAGTGCAGAGCCCATGCCTGGCACAAAAAAGAAGCCCAAAAAAACTGTCCGTTGAAATGAAATGTGGCCGTCTTGAAATTAGAATATAAAACCATAACTCCCAATCTGGATTTTATCAACATACCAGGTAACCTCATAGATTTCAGAGGAGAATGGGAAGATGAACCACGGTGTGTGGGAGGGCAGCATGGCCAAGGAGTTATTCTCAGAGATGAAAACTGTTGCACAAAATCAACAGGATCAAAGCAAAAAGGGTAGAGGTAGCTGGAGTTAAATAGTGATTTTGACCATTTTAGAAGAAGTGCTCTCCCTTTATCTTCCTGTTTCAACCACTGCCAAGAAAATAGGAACCCTGACTTGATTTCCCTATCATGGCTTAGAAGACAAAAGGTGCCCAGGTCGTTTCATAGTCCCGCTCCTGAGACATTGCTATGAGCTCTGTTGAACAGAGCACTTTGTATAGATGAGCTCAATTCTCACTCTGTATGGGGGCGGTTCTCAACCCTGAGGTTAAATCACCTGACAAGGGTCACATAGTGATAGGTCATGGGCCGAGGTTTTGGGAGGACCGTTCTCCACCCCTTGCCCTTGAGCTTTGGGTAGTATCAGTAACTACATTTAGGAGCCCCTGCCTTCCATCCGCATCCCCAGAGCCCCAGCTCCCACCTCTCCACTCACCAGCCCTGATGGAATGTCAATTCATGACCTTGAGCAACCATGCACCTTTCAGCAATGATGTTGTCACAATTTACCAGCGGGCTAACTGTATCCAGCACTGAGTTGCTCCATTGTGCACTGGTCCAGGGACCATATGCATTAATAACAACTATGTATTCTGCATCTATTATGTTCTGGGCACTATGCCCTGAGATTTATCTCCAATTCTCATACCAACCCTGAAAAATAAGGTGCCAGTAAATGCCATTTTACAGATGAGAAAACTAAAGCTCACAGAGTTTACCTGCCCAAGACAACACAGGCAGGGCTAGGATTCATATCTAACTTACCTAGTTCCAAAGCTCATCCATGCTCTTCTCTCTATACCTCACTGCCTCTGAACAAGAGTTCAGGCTGGCTATGGTGGCTCACATCTGTAATCCTAACACTTTGGGAGGCTAAGGTGGGCAAATGGCTTAAGCCCAGGAGTTCAAGACCACCCTGGGCAACACGGCACAATCCTGTCTCTACAAAAATATATAAACATTAGCCGGGTGTGGTGGCACATGCCTGTAATCCCAGCTACTTGGGAAGTTGAGGCAGGAAAATCACCTAAGCCCAGGAAGGTTGAGGCTGCAGTAGGCTGTGATCGCACCACTGCCCTCCAGTCTGGGTGACAGAGTGAGACTCTGTCTCAAAAAAAAAAAAAAAAAGAGTTCAAAAGATGGTGGGGGGGTCCAGGCGCAGTGGCTCACACCTGCTATCCCAGCACTTTGGGAGGCCAAGGTGGGTGGATCACTTGAGGTTGGGAGTTTGAGACCAGCCTGACCGACATAGAGAAACCTCATCTCTACTAAAAATACAAAATTAGCCAGACATGGTGGCACATGCCTGTAATCCCAGCTACTCGGGTGGCTGAAGCAGGAGAATCACTTGAACCCAAGAGGTGGAGGTTGTGGTGAGCTGAGATCGTGCCATTGCACTCCAGCCTGGGCGACAAAGCAAGACTCTGTCTCAAAAAAAAAAAAAAAAAAAAAAAAAAAAGGTGGTGGTGGAGGGGTCTGAAATGTGAGATCCAGACACTTAGGATCCACAGCCTCAACTTCTCCCTCAGTTCCTCCTAATCAGATGTAAGGCCCCTCCACCCTGTATGTCACTCAACAGCAAGCCCGCTTCCTTACCGTGGGCCGCTTCCAGATGATGCCTTGAGTTTGCGGAGAGCCTGGTCCAAGATCCTTGTAGCCCAAAGCTGATGGACATGCCGGGAACTCGGGGTCCTTAAATAGGACCCCTGAGTCCAAGCACTGTTGCCTCAGGGTCTTGAAATCCTGGCCCAAGTATTTCAAAGCCTTTTGGTTGGAGCCAAGACCTTGAGCAGCAGCCCGCTGCCTAGATACACCAGCCGCCTGGGCTGCCATGCCGTGGACTCTGTAGGGTGGACTGAAGGGCGAGGCTGCACCGTACTCTCAGACACCTGCTCCACTGGGAGGGGAGTTATAAGGCACTAAGGGAGGTGGAGCAGACAAACATTTCACCTGAGGCCCTGTTCCAGAAGGAAGTGAGTCATGGTTAGGGACAAATATGTACCCAAGGTCCAG
This sequence comes from Macaca thibetana thibetana, assembly GCF_024542745.1. NCBI lineage: Eukaryota > Metazoa > Chordata > Mammalia > Primates > Cercopithecidae > Macaca > Macaca thibetana. Next base: position 139,397,110 of record NC_065578.1, on the reverse strand, counting down.
GCCAATCTGCCCCACCTTCTTCTTCTGCCTTTTGCAAATCATTTGGGGTCTGGGAACCTTCCAGGGCCCATCCCAGGCCATTAGCCTAAGAAATCCATTAGGATCTTTACCCCCACCCCGGCATCCCCTCCACACACCTCTTTGCAAGATCCGCTTGCCTTGCATCAAGCCCATTGACTGAGATAAGAAGGCTCATTGTGCAGCTTGAAGCAAATATTCACCAAGGAATTGGAGGCATGGCTCTGAGCAGGAAGAAGGCAAGTGGTTACTACACGGCCCTCTTCCTGCCAGAAAAGTTTGGGTCCATATTTCCTAGGGAAGCAAAAAATATCAGAGAGTGGTGATTCATAGGCCAGATTTGGAATAAGCCCTGCTGGAGGAGGTTTCACCTGTGAGTGAAGGCTTTGGCTTCTGACTGCCTCGGTTTCTATCCTGGCTCCCCCAGTAATTCACTCTGTCATGTTGGGCAAGTTATTTAACCTCTTTTATCCTAAATTTTTTAATGTATGAACTGGAAGATCATAGGAGACCCTACCTCAAAGGGTTGCTTGGAAGAGTGATGAGATAGTACATGTCATCTGCTTAGAACAGTATGGAAGTAACATTCAGTGAATGTCAAGTATCACTATTCCTTGGAGCCAGGATTCCCAGAGAGGCCTTGGAATCAGAAGCCTTGATTCCAATCTCAGAAGTGAGTTACAAGCTGTATGACCTTGGATTAGTCACTTCTCTCTGGGCTCCAGTTTCCTACATCTGGTCTACCCGAAGGATATCAACCACATCAATGCTTTTTGAAGTTCAGTGTTTGTGGCACACTAGAAAATGGTCCCACAAAGATACCAAGTCCTCATCTTGAGAACCTGTAAATAGTCCCTTATCTGGGAAAAGGGTTTTTGCTGCTATGACTAAGTTAAGAATCTCGAGATGGGAAGATTATCCTGACCCTAAATACACAAGTATCCTCATAAGAGGAAGGCAGAGGAAGATTTGACAATAGACAAAAAGGAGAAGCAATGAGATGAGGCAGACAGAGGTTAGTGAGATCCTGCCCCACTCCAGGGAGCACCAGCAGCCACAGGAACTGGAAGGGGCAAGAATGGATTCTCCCCTAGAGCCGCTGGAGGAGCGTGGGCCTGCCGACATGTCGACTTCACAGCCTTGGGACTTCTGGCCTCCAGACCGGTGAGAGAATACATGTATGTTGTTCTGAGCCACCACATCTGTGGTCATTTGTTACAGAACTTGCAGGAAACAAATACAGTGTGCAGAAGAATCCCCCGGAGCACTCGCTCAAAATGCTGATTCCTTAATAGGTGCTACCACAAATCCTCCACCCCCATCCCCCCCAAAAAAAGAGTTATAATTCAGAAGGTCTGAAGTAAGACCTAGGAATCTGTAGTCTTCAAACCATTACCCCAGAGATGATGCTAATACAAGGATCCAGGGCTGCCCACTGAGAAGCTCTGGACCAGCCGACCTCTGAGGCCTCCAACTCTGATCTTCTAAGCCAGTGACAGTCCATGTGTTAAGCACTTAGCTAGGTGGGTAGGTTTGAGCAAGTAGAAAGAAGGGTCGCTCCCCAGGTGTTCAGAAAAACATGTGGTTTCCCAGATTTCATCAGAAATTCAAGGCCAGGCCAGGCATGGTGGCTTAGGTCTGTAATCTCAGCACTTTGGGAGGCTGAGGCAGGAGGATCACTTGAGCCCAGGAGTTCAAGACCAACCTGGGCAACATAACAAGACCCAGTCTCTTAAAAAACAAATAATGAAAAAATTAGCTGGGCATGGTGGTGCATGCCTGTAGTCCCAACTACTCAAGAAGCTGAGGTAGGAGGATTGCTTGAGCCCAGGAGGTCAGGTCAAGGCTGTAGTGAGTCACCCACTCCAGACTGGGTGACGAGGTGATGAAACCCTGTCTGAAAAAGAAGGAAAGAAAAAAGGAAGGAAGGAAGGAAGGAAGGAAGGAAGGAAGGAAGGAAGGAAGGAAGGAAGGAAGGAAGGAAGGAAGGGAAGAAAGAAAGAAAGAAAGAAAGAAAGAAAGAAAGAAAGAAAGAAAGAAAGAAAGAAAGAAAGAAAGAAAGAAAGAAAGAAAGAAAGAAAGAAAGAAAGAAAGAAAGAAAGAAAGGAAAGAAAGGAAGGAAGGAAGGAAGGAAGGAAGGAAGGAAGGAAAGAAAGAAGAAAGGAAAGAAAGAAGAAGAAGGAAGGAAAGAAAGAAAGAAAGAAGAGAGAGAGAGAAAGAAAGAAAGAAAGAAAGAAAGAAAGAAAGAAAGAAAGAAAGAAAGAAAGAAAGAAAGAAAGAAAGAAAGAAAGAGAAAGAAAGAAATTCAAGGCCAAAATGGCCTTCAGAGGCTAAAACTAGCCTCAGAAAACTATGGTCCATGCCCCCTTAGGGACCCCATCTTCCTTCCCTCAACATCACTTTCCCCTTGATTCCACATCTGCCCACTATTAAGCTCATCCCGTGTTCACAGTTACATTTTCACCAGCCCACACAGTTGACCCTGTCTCACTTGGGTGGCCCCAACCACCCCTAAAACCAGAACCACAACTCCATTCAGTCAACAGAGAATGGTCATTGCAAATCTTGGCCATGTCACTGCCAAGCTTAAAACCCCCCATGGCTGCCCGCTGCTCCTGGGAGAAGAGCAAGGGGGCTTTTGCACAGCCCACTAGACCTCGAGCAGCTGGCCCTGCCCAACTTTCCTCCCGCTCCATTCTCCCCTCCTGGCTTTCTTTCCATTCCTGGAATGTTGTGTTCTGTACCGCTTCAGGGCTTGACATCTGCTGTGTCCTCCACCTGAAATGTTCTTCTCCCCACCCCAGCCCTGTTCATCCAGCAGACCTGGGTGCCCCAGGAGAGGTTTTCTGGACAACTCCACACTCATACTAAGCCACTTTCCCCTCTTATACGCTCTCATAGCAACCTGCAAGATCCTGCCCCACACCAATTCCTGCAATCATTTAATTAATGTCTCTCCATCCCACAAGGCTCTGATCTTCATGAGGATAATTACCCCTGTTTGTTTTACTCATTGTTGTATTCCTGAACCCTAGAAAGCTCCTGGAACACAGTAGGGACTCAATAAATATTTGTTGCATGAATAAACACCTATAGTTATGAGATGTGCTGTGGATAAATGTGCACCAGGTATGAGGAACCTGACACCTTCCAGCAGGGTCATTCGTTCATTAACAAGTATCCTATGGGATTGTTTTTCTTGCCTCTTTCTCCCCTGCACCTCCCAGAAACATTCCCCTTAGACTGACTGAAATGAGCAAGCCCTTCCTCCACCCAATTTCAGAGTAAGCACAGCTGGTAATTTTCCTTCTGCACAAGGGAACTCCTTTGGGGTTAGCAATCTCCTTCCCACCCCACCTGCCTGATTACCTCGCACCCACATCCAGATGCTGCACAAACAAACCCTTCCTCACTGAGGCTGGCAGGTCTGAGCCACTGCAAATAGAGCCCTTGTGTACCCAGGCACAAAAAAAAAACAACAACAAGTGGAGTTGAGAAGTCTCTGCTCCCCAGTGCCTTGTGAGCAGACAGCAAATGTCTACATGTTCTCCAGTCAGGTACCCAGGAGGAAGTAGCCTGCAGCCATTGTCTCTGTCCACCTGGACAGATGTCTCTCCGGTCTCACACCCCAGGCACCACAGGAGCCAGTGCCAGCTCCTTGCCAAGCAGCCTGAGGATCCACCAAAGGCTGATGAGGGTGTGCAGACACACCTGACACATGCCTGGCAGCATCTCCTTAATAAGACTTCTCGGCAAACAGCCCAGGTGAGTGCTGCCTCGTCTCTGTGCACACCAGCCAAGTGGGGATGCTGAGCTGTATCTATACCTGGCTCCTCTTAGTCAAAAGGATCAAGGCTGTATTGTCCCCTTAGAAAGGAAGACAAGTCACCCTTGTTGCACCCAGGGGTCCAAGTGTTCTTTTCAGATGATTAAAGTTTGCAAAGCTTGTTGTCTTGCATAACTATAACTTTGGGGAAAAGATGGGTGAAAGCTAACTGCAGAATTCTCTCTCTTGGGCCTGACAGTTTCAGAATGCTAAGGCAAGCAGAGGTTGAATCCAGTGTCAAGAGGATTACAGAGCTCTCATACGTTGCTGGTGGGAATGTAAAATGGTGCAGCTGCTTTGGAAAGCAATCCAGCAGTTCCTCAAAGTGCTAAACATAGAATTACACAGTAACTCTGAGTAATATCCTACTTCAAGGATTGAAAGAGAATTGAAAACATATGTCTACACAAAAACGTGCACATAAATGCCCATAGGAGCATTATTCATAATAGCCAAAAAGTGGAAACAACCTAAATGCCCATCAATGGACAAATGGATAAACAAAATGTGTTATATGCATATGATGGAATATTATTCAGTCATAAAAGGAGTCCATAAAAGGAGTGAAATACTGTTACATGCTACAACATAGATGGACCTTAAAGACATGCAAAGTAAAATAAGCTAATGACAAAAGGCCATACATTGTATGATTCCAGTTTTATGAAATGCCTAGAATTGCAAAGCCATAGGGAAAGAAAGTAGAGTAGTGGTTGCCAGGGATTGGGAAGTGGGGCTGACTGCTAATAGTTACAAGGTTTCTTTTTGGGGTGATGAAACTATTATGGAATGAGATGGTGGTGATGGTTGCACAACTAAAAATCACCCTTTAGACCAGGCAGTGGCTTACAACCGTAATCCCAGCACTTTGTCAGGCTGAGCTGGGAGCATCGCTTGAGCCCAGGAGGTTGAGGCTACCGTGAGCTAGGATTGCACCACTGTACTCCAATCTGGATGAACAAGTGAGACCTGTCTCAAATAAATAAATAAATATCACACTTTAAATGTACACTTTGGTGATGTTTATGTTATGTGAGTTATATCTCAATTTTAAAATTGAAAAGAAGAAAAAAAGGCATTGCAGAGGGGAAGGCTGGCTATGATTCAAGCATTGGTAGGTGGTCTCTAAGGAAGAGATTGACTTCCCATCTGCCCAGGATATCAAGTGCCCGGCACATGCATAGAGCTGTAAGAGTGAACCCTACCTAACCAGAAGTCTGGATGAGTTGAGGTGTGCAGGCTCATTCTCTCTCCAGGTCTGCAGGATCGCTCATGGCATCTTAGGGGTCACACCTCAGGCCTTCATCCTGGCAGGAAAGAGCTCAGTCAAACCTAGTTGGAAGGCCAGCTGAGACTGTCCCCAGAGGCCTACAGATCCTGTTGACCTGGTATGACTAAGTAATGCTGCAAAAACTCACATTTGAACAGAATGCAAGGTCTACATAGCACTTTCCTGCCATGGCTGTCTAGAGATTCATGACAAGTCTGTAAGAAAGATCATATTGTCAGGCTACCCAAGGTCACTCAAGTAGCAAACTTGAGCCCAAGTCTTCTGATTTTAAATCCCATGCTCTTTTTAAGGCACGCTACCCACACATACCAACAGGGAGACCCGATCTGGGCAGTAGGCTGTGAAACGTGATGCCTAAAAGGAAGAAATCCAGTGACTCACTCAGCCCTCCATCTGCAAGCCATCTCTGTGCCAACACTCCACTGGGCAGGGGTCGATGCTGGCAGGAAGATAAAAGGACAAATAGAGGCCAGATGCATTTGCTTAGGCCTGTAATCCCAGCACTTTGGGAGGCCAAAGCACGCAGATTACTTGAGCCCAGGAGTTCCAGACCAGCCTGAGCAACATGGTGATACCCCATCTCTACAAAAAATTCAAAAAATTAGTCAGGCATGGTGGCAGGTGCCTGTAATACCAGCTACTCAAGAGGCTGAGGCAGGAGAATCACTTGAACCTGAGAGGTGGAAGTTTCAGAGAGCTGAGATCGCGCCACTGCACTCCAACCTGGGTGACACAGCAAGACCCTGTCTCAAGAAAAAGAAAAAAGAAAAGAAAAGAAAAAAAAGAAAGACAAATAGACACTATGCCTGCCCACAAAGAACTTCCATGCAATGGAAAGACTGGGCAGTGCTCAAAGAAAGAGTGATTGATTCTGAGGATGATGAGTGATAAGGAAGGCTTCATGGAGGAGGTGGCCTTCCAGTTAGATCTGTAGCATAAGGTGCTTGAAGGATGATGAGGATTTTGAAAGAAGGCTGTGTAAAAAGGGCATTGGAGGCAAGGGGAACAGCAAGAAAATGGCAATAAGGAACAGCTCTGCACACAGTACCAAGAGAATATTAATTATCTAGAATGAGATTATTCTAGATCACTCACTCCTGGAGTGAGGCAGGAGGCAAACAACAAGAGGAAAAACACTGGGGTCCTTGAATGCCATCCTAAATGGGTGTGGACTTCTTCTCTATAGTTAGGGTGCAGTTGCTGTGAAACAAGCAAGAATCAATGATGGCTTAATTCAGGTAGTGGCACTGGGGCTGGGCAGGTAGGGAGAGGAGTTCCCAAGTTTCCCTCCTCTGTGAGTCCCAGAAACTGGGGATGAGTGTGGAGGAAGGGAAGACACAGCCAGGATACTTCTTGTGTTCTTATTATATAATAAGAAATATGTATTTTGGTCTTTGTCCTCAGTTCCTGGCACAAAGCTTCTAAAATCTTTGTAATTTCCTGGGTGATAAATGTGATAGGAGCATCTTTTGTTGTAATATTTGGCCTTTGACTCCAGTTCCTGACACAGAGCTCCTAAATCCCTGGAATTTCCTGGGAATAGAAGAGTCTTTTGTTCTAATAAGGTGACTCTTGGTGGGCTCTTGAATGGGAGCTAGTCCCCAGAAAGAACAAGCCATGATTAGAAGCTTGGAAAAAGCCAGGCAAGGTGCTCACAACTGTAATCCCAGAACTTTGAGAGGCCAAGGTGAAAGGATCACTTCAGCCCAGGAGTTCAGGGCCAGCCTGGGCAACATAGTGAGATGACATCTGTACTAAAAATAAAAAATAATAAACCAGCTGGACATAGTGGTACACACCTGTAGTCCCAGCTACTCAGGAAACCAAGGCAAGAGGATCTCTTGGGCCCAGGAGATTGAGGCTGTAGTGGGCCATGTTCGTGCCACTGTACTCCAGCCTAGGAAACAGAGAAAGACCCTGTCTCAGAAACAAAAGAAAAGAAAGAAAAGAAAAAATAGAGAGAGAGAGAGAAAGAGAGAGAGAGAGAGAGAGAGAGAAAGAAGAAAGAAAGAAAGAAAGAAAGAAAGAAAGAAAGAAAGAAAGAAAGAAAGAAAGAAAGAAAGAAAGAAAGGAAGGAAGGAAGGAAGGAAGGAAGGAAGGAAGGAAGGAAGGAAGGAAGGAAGGGAGAGAAAGATAGAGAGAAAGAAAAAGAAAGAGAGAAAGAAAGAAAGAAAGAAAGAAAGGAAGAGAGAGAAAGATAGAGAGAAAGAAAAAGAAAGAAAGAAAGAAAAAGAGAGAAAGAGAGAGAGAGAGAAAGAAAAAGAAAAAGAAAGAAAGAGAGAAAGAGAAAAAGAGAGAAAGAAAGAAAGAGAGAGAGAAAGAAAGAAAGAAAGAAAGAAAGAAAGAAAGAAAGAAAGAAAGAAAGAAAGAAAGAAAGAAAGAAAGAAAGAAAGAAAGAGAGGGAGGGAGGGAGGGAGAGAGGAAGGGAGGGAGGGAGGGAAAAAAGAAGGAAAGAAAGAGCTTGAAACTTTCAGCCCCACTCCCCATCCACCAGGCAGGGGAGAGGAGCTGGTGACTAGGTTGATAATCCATCATGCCTATGAGATAAAAATCCCTGAGCTACAAAGAACTAAAAACAGAACTATCATTTGATCCAGCAATCTCATTACTGGGTATATACCCAGAAGAATATAAATCATTCTGCCATAAAGATACATGCATGCAAATGTTTCTTGCAGCACTTTTCACAATAGCAAAAACATGGAATCAACCAAAATACCCATCAATGATAGATTGGAGAAATAAAATGTGGTGGTGCATATACACCCTGAAATACTATGCAACCATAAAAAAGAACAAGATTATGTCTTTTACCAAAACTTGGATGGAGCTAAAGGCTATTGTCCTTAGCAAACTAATGCAAGAATACCAAATACCACATGTTCTCACTTGTAAGTGGGAGCTAAGTGATGAGAACTCATGAACACAAAGAAAGGAACAACAGACAATGGGGCCTACTTGCAGGTAGAGGGTGGGAGGAGGGAGAGGAACAAAAAAAATAACTACTTGGTACTAGGCTTAGTACTTGGGTGATGAAATAATCTGTACAACAAACTCCCACGACAGGAGCTTAGCTATATAACAAACCTGCTGTATTAGTCCATTCTCACATTGCTATAAAGAAATACTTAAAACTGAGTAATTTATAAAGAAAAGTTGTTTAATTGGCTTATGGTTCTGCAGGCTATAGAGGCTTCTGCTTCTGAGGAGGCCTCAGAAAACTTACAATCATGGTGAAAACAAAGGAGAAGCAAGCACATCTTACATGGTGGGAGCAGGAGGAAGTGGAGGGGAGGTACTACACACTTTTAAGATAGCACTAGGGGTATGGTTCTATTAAACCACCCCCATGATCTGATCACCTCCCACCAGGCCCCTTCTCCAACACTGGGGATTACAAATTGACATGAGATTTCGGCAGAAACACAAATCCAAACTATATTCTGTCTCTGGCCCAGCCCAAATTTTGTGTCCTTCTCACATTGCAAAACACAATTATCCCATCTCAACAGTTCCCCAAGTTTTAACTCATTTCAGCATTAACTCAAAAGTCCAGTCCAAAGTCTCATCTGAGACAAGACAAGTCCCTTCCACCTACGAGCCTGTAAAATCAAAAACAAGTTAGTTACTTCCAAGATACAATAGGGGTATAGGCATTGGATAAATACTTCCTTTCCAGAGGGGAGAAATTGGCCAAAACAAAGGAGCTATAGGCCCCATGCAGGTCCGAAACTCAGCAGGGCAGTCATTGAATCTTAAAGCTCTGAAATAATCTCCTTTGATTCTATGTTTCACATCCAGGCCACGCTGATACAAGGGCTAGGCTCCCAAGGCCTTAGGCAGCTCTGTCCCTGTGGCTCTGCAGGGCTCAGCTTCCATGGCTGTTCTCAAGGGCATTGAGTGCCTGTGGCTTTTCCAGGTGCACAGTGCAAGCTGTTGGTGGATCTACCATTCTGGGATCTGAAGGATGGTGGTCCTCTTCTCACAGCTCCACTAGGCAGTGCCCCACTGGAGACTCTGCATGGGGGTTTCAACTCCACATTTCCCCTCTGCACTACCCTAGTAGAGGTTCTCCATGAGGGCTCCACTCCTGAAGCAGACTTCTGCCTAGACATCCAGCTATTTCCATACATCTTCTGAAATCTAGGCAGAGGCTCCCAAGCCTTAACTCTTACCCTCTGCACACCCATAGGCTTAATGCCATGTGGAGGCCACCAATGCTTGCAGCTTGCACCCTCTGGAGCAGCTGCCTGAGGCATATCTGGAGCTTGAGCCACCAGGACACAGGGAGCACTGTCCCAAGGTTGTGCAGGGAAGTGGGGCTCTGGGTCCAGACCACAAAACCATTCTTCCCTCCTAGGCCTCTGAGCCTGTGAAGGGAGAGGCTGCTGTGAAGTTTGCTGAAATGCCTTCCAGGCATTTTCCCCATTGTCTCAGCTATTAACATTCAGTTCCTTTTTACTGATGCAAATTTCTGCAGCTGGCTTGAATTCCTCTTCTGAAATTTTTTTTCTACTACATGGCCAGGCTGCAAATTTTCCAAACTTTTATGCTCTGCTTCTCTTTTAAATAAAAGTTCTAGTTTTAGATCATTTATTTCCTTATGCATATGACTGTAGGTTTTTACAAGCAGCCAAGTCACATCTTGAATGTTTTGCTGTTTAGAAATTTCTCCCTCCAGATACCCTAAATCATCTCTCTCAAGTTCAAGTTCCACAGATGTCTAGAGAAGGGGCATAATGCTGCCAGTCTCTTTGCTAACACATAGCAAGAGTGACCTTACCCCAGTTTCCAATAAGTTCCATCTGAGAGTTCTCCATCTGAGACCTCCTCAGCCTGGACTTCATTGTCCATATCACTATCAGCATTTTGGTCACAACAATTCAACAAGTTTCTAGGAAGCTCCAAACTTTCCCTCATCTTCCTTTCTTCTTCTGAGCCCTCCAAACTCTTCCAACCTCTGCCCATTGCCCAGTTTCAGTCACTTCCACATTTTCAAGTATCTTTATAGCAATGCCCTACTTCTCTGGTACCAATTTTTTTTATTAGTCCATTCTCACACTGCTATAAAGAAGTATCTGAAACTGGATAATTTATAAAGAAAAGATGTTTCATTGGCTCACAGTTCTGCAGGCTGTATAGGCTTCTGCTTCTGTCAAGGCCTCAGGAAACTTACAATCACAGTAGAAGGCAAAGGGGAAGCAAGCACATCTTACCTAGTGGGAGCAAGAGGAAGAGGAAGTGCTACACACTTTTAAAACAGCACTAGAGGGATGGTGCTAAACCATTAAACTGTTCCTATGATCCAGTCACCTCCCACCAGGCCCCTCCTGCAACACTGGCAATTCCAGTTCAACATGAGATTTGGGTGGGGACACAACTCCAAACCATAGCACTTGCACATGTACCCCTGAACCTAAAATAAAAGTTTTTAAAAAGAAAGAAAGAAATCTACACATACACACACACACACAGAGAGAGAGAGAGAGAGAGAGAGAGAAGGCAAGGTCACAGGTAAAAAAAAAAAAAAAAAAATCCCTGAGCTACAGAATTCAGAGAGCTTCCGGGTTGCTGAACTCATGGAGGTGGTGGGAGGGTAGTGTGCCCAGAGAGGGCATGGAAGCTCTGCACCCCTTTCCCCATACCTTGCCTGTATTAGTCTGTTCTCATGCTACTGATAAAGGCATACCCGAGACTGCATAATTTCTAAAGGAAAGAGGTTTAATGGACTCACAGTTCTACATGGTTGGGGAGGCCTCACAATCATGGCAGAAGAGCAAAGGACGTCTTACATGGTGGCAGGCAAGAATAGGACATGTGCAGGGGAACTCCTTGTTATAAAACCACCAGATCTCATGAGACTTATTCACTATTAAGAGAACAGCATGGGAAATACCAGCACTTACGATTAAATTGCCTCCCACAACATGTGGGAATTGTGGGAGCCACAATTCAAGATGACATCTGAGTGGGGACACAGCCAAATCATGTCATTGCCCTATGCCTATGTATCTCTCCCATCTGGCTATTCCTGAGTTGCATTGTGTTATGATAAACACATAACTTAGTAACTTTTCTTTCTGCTCTCTGTGAACTATTCTAGCAAATAAGTGAACATGAAGAGGAGGTTGTGGGAACCACCAATTTGTAACCAAGTCAGACAGAAGTTTTGGGTGACCTGGGGACCCACCACTTATGACTGGACTCTGAAGTGGGGGTGATCTTGTAGGACTGAGCCATTAACTTGTTGTAACTCCAGGCAATTAGTGTCAGAATCGAGTTAACTTGTAGGACACCCAGCTGATGTTGGAAAATTGTTCGGTGAGGGGGAAAAACCCACATATCTGGTGTCAGAAGCGAAATGTGTTGTGAATAGAGGAAAACAGTGAATACTTCTTATACGCCTCTGAATGCTGGCGTTTGACAGAGACCCTCACCTCACCTACCCCAGAAGCTGAAACAGTTCAGGACTTATATTTAGTGTAAATAGGGAGACATTTTGACTTCCTCTGAAAGAAAACTACTGGCTAGAAAAGAGACAGGCTGGGTGCAGGGGCTCATGCCTATAATCCCAGCACTTTGGGAGGCTAAGGTGGGATGATAGCTTCAGCCCAGGAGTTCAGGACCAGCCAGGGCAACATGGCAAAACTGCTGTCTCTACAAAAAATAAGAAATTCACTGGGTGCAGTGGTACACGCCTGTAGTCCCAGCTCCTCGGGAGGCTGAGTTGGGAGGATTGCTTGAGCCCAGGAGGTCAAGACTGCCATGAGCTATGATCATGCCCATAAATAGACACTGCACTCCAGCCTAGGTGACAGAGTGAGACCCTGTCTCAAATAAATAAATAAATATAATAGAAAAGAGACGGCATAAAGGTGGAGAGTCCTCTGACCTAGTCTTAGAAAACAAGGCCATAAAGGTAGGAACTGTGTCTATCTCAAGTACATCATGCAACCCTTCACAGAGATCCATATGTAATATGGGGACTTAGGAGTGTACTTTGAGATTGTTCTTGCTGGGCATGTCACTATACCACATGCTTCCCCACCCTCAGTTCCTACTGCCAAGCAGCCACAGATGCACCTGCATTGTCAGTTTTCTCCTTCTCTACTGGATCATTTTCTTTCCCATACAAGTTTGCTATAGTTTCCCTTGCCTTAAAAAAAAATTGTTTAATCTTGCTTGACTCCATGCCCCTGTCCTATTCCTTCCTTTCTTTCTTTTTTTTTTTTTTTTCTTGAGACGGAGTCTCTATCGCCCAGGCTAGAATGCAGTGGCACGATCTCGGCTCACTGCAGCCTCTGCCCCCTGGGTTCCAGTGATTCTCCTGCCTCAGCCTCCTGAGTAGCTGGGATTACAGGTTCACGCCACCATGCCTGGCTAATTTTTGTATTTTTAGTAGAAGTGGGGTTTTGCCATGTTGGCCAGGCTAGGATTACACTTTGGAAGCCAGGTGGGCAGATCACTTGAGGTCAGGAGTTCGAGACCAGCCTCACCAACATTGTGAAACCTTGTCTCTACCAAAAATACAAAAATTAACTGGGCGTGGTGGCGGGTGCCTATAATCCCAGTTACTTGGGAGGCTGAGGCAGGAGAATCACATGAACCCTGGAGGTGGAGGTTGCAGTGAGCTGAGATCATGCCACTGCACTCCAGCCTGGGTGACAGACTGAGATTTCAATTCAAAGCAAACAAACAAAAAACAATGAGTAGTCCAACGAGGCCAGTGGACAGCAGGACTGAATTAGATGGGTGACCAGAGCTGAAGCTTGCTAATGGGGGTGCAGCAGCGTAAGGACCCACCGTTCTGATGCTGAGGTTGCTGGAGCCATGTGCAGCCAACATACAGCAGAATTCACTTGCTGATTTTGGGAGGCCTGGCACCATCAAGGCTCTGGTTCTTAGATTTCTTGCTCTCACATATTCACAACCTTACTTAATCCAACTTTCTATCTGCCCTATGCCTGACCTGCGCCTGTACAGCTCAGTGTGACTGGAGTAAAGCACACAATCAAGGTGTGGTAGTTTAAAAAAATGCCCATAAATGATTGGTAAGGAATACCAAAGTGCTTCCAAAGTGCTGGGATTACAGGCATGAGCCAACCGCATCCAGCTGATTACTCACTGTTTTTGCTCCGGCACAACTTGGACTTCCCCGTGGCCTATCATAGCCTCTCCAGTTCCAACTCTCTTGTGACTTGCCTAATACAGCTCTCACAACTTACTAGCAAATAACTCCTTTGTGTTTCTGTCTAAATTGCCAAAAGAGAAATATCTAATTGGCCCTGGTACCTTCTTAAGCCAGATCACACAGGTCCCATGTCACTGACCAAGCTAAGGGGCTGGTTCCTGTGGCACATGACATCAGTGCCCACGCCCCTTGGAGCCCTGTATGTTTGCAAACTCACAAGCTGTGGTGTGCTTGCACCCCCAGCAGCCAGCCCCTGACTTCCTTGGCCAGAGGGCTGTACCTCTCTCAGCCTATCAGAACCACCTTGCCAGAAGTGACTCTCTAACTGGGGACATATGTCCCTGGGGTGCTTGGCAACATGCTGGAGCATCAACATGACATGTTTTCTTGGACTATTCATTTTATTCAAAGTTTTTTTTTTTTTGGAAGAGGAATTTTTAACTTTTTTTTTCTTTTTTCCTTTTTTTTTTTTTTTTTTTTAGAAATGGAGTCTCACTCTGTCACCTAGGCTGGAGTGCAGTGGTGCTATCCTGGCTCACTGCATCCTCTGCCTTGCAGATTCAAGTGATTCTCCTGTCTCAGCCTCCCAAGTAACTGGGATTACAGGGCGCCCGCCACCACGCCCGCCTAATTTTTGTATTTTTAGTAGAGATTGTGGGGGTTCACCAGGTTGGCCAGGCTGATCTCAAACTCCTGACCTGAAGTGATCCACTTGCCTCAGCCTCCCAAAGTGCTGGGAGTATAGGCGTGAACCACTGCACTCGGCCAATTTTTAATATTTTTAATAAGAATTATATATAGGAAGCTGCCAGGCTCTATTTTCAAGGAGTATGTATTAGCTCTTCTCCACATAAAGGGTCTTTCTCTTTTCCCTGTTTAGTGGAGAAATTTTGAATGTGGAAAATATAACATATGCGTACAAATATATGAAGTAAAACTCATGAAAAAAAGAAAATACATACAAAAAGAACAGAATAATGGTCTCTTTCACCCTGAAGAGTGGGAAACGAAGTGAGGGAAGAGCATACAGAGAAATGTAAGTTTTAGGTAATTTTTTAGTTCTCGGGTGAGGTGGTGGATATATAGGAATTCATCATACTTTTTGTTTTGTTTTTGAGACAGTCTCACAGAGTTGCCTAGGCTGGAGTGCGGCAGTGTGATCGTGGCTCACCACAGCTTTGAACTCTTGAGCTCAATTGATCCTCCCATTTCAGCCTCCCACATAGCTGGGACCATAGGCACACACCACCGTGCCTGGCTAATTTTTTGTATTTTTTGTAGAGATGGGGCTCTCCCTATGTTGCCCAAGCTGATCTCAAACTCCTGGGCTCAAGCGATCCTCCCACCTTGACCTCCCAGAGAGCTGGAACTACAGGCATGAGCTAATGCGCCCAGTTCGTCATACTACTAATAATAACTTAAAGAAATTAAAGAAAGCCATGTGTTGGCCAGGCACGGTGGCTCAAGCCTGTAATCCCCATACTTTGGGAGGCTAAGGCGGGCAGATCATGAGGTCAAGAGATCAAGACCATCCTGGCTAACATGGTGAAAGCCCATCTCTACTCAAAATACAAAATTAGCCAGATGTGGTGGCACGTGCCTGTAATCCCAGCTATTTGGGAGGCTGAGGCGGGAGAATTGCTTGAATCTGGGAGGCGGAGGTTGTGGTGAACTGAGATCGCACCACTGCACTCCAGCCTGGTGATAGAGTGAGACTCCACCTAATAAATAAATAAATAAAGTAAAGAAAGCCTTGTGTTGACTAATAATAATGAGGGTATTATGAATCAAGGATGACAATTAATCCAATTTTGAACATGGACAGTAAAAAAAGAAATCCCCACAGCAGGTAGAGAGGGAGATATTTTGAGTTAAGAATCCTGTCTAAGGTGCCTCAGATCTAACAAGCCTGTTCCCACAGCAGGCCTGGCAGTGAAATCAGCTAGGAAGGTGGTATCCACAGCCCCTCAGTCACTCTCCCTTGCAGTTAGGGTGTAGGCTGCACTTTGTATTTCACATTCTTGGGCTGGTAAGAGATAGAGTATAGTTAAGCCCGGGAAGAGTATAATTGTATGAATTAAAGTACACATGTATACTGAGGGCTCATTTCATGTGTGAGTCCCTGAAAATGTCTGTGACTATAACTTAAACCAAGACAACCTAAGGATTTTGAGAAGCACTAAGAGTATCCAGAGAAAATAGTAACTTCGATGCAGCCAATACAAGCTCAAGACTGACAGTCTGCAAATCTAGATTCCAGCCTCTACTCTGCCACATTCTTGAGTGACCTGGAGAAGTCACTCAAGGTCTTCCTTTGCTCATCTGTCACAGAGGGCGTGGGAGCCTGGAGCCCAGCCCTCCTGTGCACCCTGTCTAGCTATGCTTCTCTGGAGGTGAAAGGCTGCTGGGCATTGAACACAGCCATCAGCTTGGGAGCTGGGCCAAGCCTCACCAGGGAACAGTGAGGGGCTCCCTGTTCTGACACCACACAGGTGCACACACACACCTGCTCATCAGGTCCCCGGCCGACCCCTTTACACACACCGTCTCCTGCTTCTGCAACAATGCCGTACAATAGCAACTATCATCAGCCACATTCTAGTGGTGAGAAAGCTGAGCTTCATCCACAGTTCCTCAGTAGTAGGAGTAGGACTGGAACCCAAGTGTGTTAGCTAAAAGCCCACACGTTTATCCAAGATACCATATTGACACTGTTTAAAGAATGCACTTAGGGAATTGAACTGGTGGAGTCTGCATTCTTGTCACAGACAGAGTCCCCTCTCCCCTCCACATCTCCCCCTTACCCCCAACACAGGACTGCTGGGTTTCTCTGCTGGTCCCAGGTGAGATACTCCCTCACCTTCCAGCAGCAGGTGACGAGGACCAGGAGGCACCAGAGACAACCCCAGCTCCTCACTGCAGGAGCAAGGGAATATGGCCTCTGAGAGCAGCTGGGATTCTAGGCAGCTGAAATTGCACTGCGCAGCGACAACACTCAGTGGTAATGCGTGTCAGAGGGATCAGCGATGGCTTCAGCAGCTGGTGGTCTCTGCTGCCCCCTAGATGTCTGTTTCCTTCAACAGGCCTCATAGATTAATTTAAAACCAAGTGTTTGGTATAATATTGCATAGTAACGCTCTTTTCCTGCTTCATCAATCATGCATTTATCCTACCTTTCCTGTGTGGACTGTAAGTAGTTAACAAGCCGATGCTCTTCTTAAGAATTGCAGCTAATAGGAGAACAAGTGATAGAGGAGTCACCATCTTGCAACCCTTAATGAAATAATGAGTCTGGGTAGCCATCACCAATGGATGCTAACACAATTAGGTGAAAGCCTAAAGGAGACCTTTGTTAATAGATGGATCTGACTGAAACACCCAAGGCCACTCATCAATCTGTGCATCTATGCATGGGACATGATTGCCTTCTCATATAATACAGTGTACAATACAGGTCCAGCTGTGAAGACCTCTGTCCTCCCCCAAAAAATGAACTGAATCCAATCAAACCTCTAGATTTCACTGCCAGTTTAGAGAAAACAAGAAGCTAGTCAGGGTTTCTTAGCCTCTGCATTATTGACATTTTGGATAACCACCAAAAGAATAGTAAAAACCAGTCTAATGGTGAAACAAAATAATAAAAAATAGTTAATGCAAAAGAAAGCAAAAAAAAAAAAAAAAAAAAAGGAGAGGAAGGAAAACATAGACTTGATGAGCCAAACAAAAAGCAAAAAGAAGAAAGTAGGTTTACATACAAATATATTACTAATTCCATTAAATCTAAATGACTACATTAAAAACAAAATTCTCAGCCTAGTTAAAAGCAACAAAGGACATAGCTTAACTATAAATATATAGAAAGGTTAAAAATGAAAGCACAGAAAGAAATGCATGCAAACACCAAAAGAAAGCTGATATAGCTATGTAATAGAAAAAGAACACCCTGAGGCAAACAGTATTATCAGAGATAAAGAGAAAGATTTCATAATCATGAAAGATCAATTCAGTGGGAAGATGTAGTAAAATTACATGCTTATAACAACGTAGCCACAAAATATGTACAATAAAAATTGGCAAGACAAAAAGGGAAAATATGCAATCTTGGTATGAGATTTTAATACAATACTCTTAGTAATGGATAGAACAAGCAGACAAAAACACCAATAAGGATATAGAATATTTGAATAACACAATTAACAAACTTAGCTTCCTTAGCATATGTAGAATACTGCACCAAACAGCAGCAAAGTCCATGTTGTTTTCAAATGCACATGGAGTACTTACCAAAATTGGCCACCACACAGTCCTGGTGGCATGGGGACATTTTGTGCATAGTTGATTGATATGGGAGACTGTACCTGACCCAACATGGGTCAATGAGTTTTTTCCCTAGATTTTGGGGCTTGAATCTGATGGTTGAAGCTGTGAAAAATAAAGCTTGGGCACTTTTCCTCCCACCTTGAAAAGGGGATCCCAATGTTTTCTGAGTCTCTGTTTAGGTTATTCCTGAGGCCATGCATATTCTACCTTGGGTTTACAATGACATTCCAGAATCTTTAGCATGCATTTACTTTGGACATTTTTTTACTGTGATAAAATATATATAACATAAAATTTACCAGCTTTAGCATTTAAGTGCACAGTTCAGTGGCACTAAATACATTTGCATTCTTAGGCAACATCACACTATCCATCTCCAAAACCACAGCTTTCACCTGTTCATCTTCCAAAACTGCAGGTTTATCTCCATTGAACACCAACTCCACATTGCCCTCTCCTTGTATCCTCTAGCAACCATCATTCTACTCCTAGGCTATTTTGTGACTCAGTTTCTCTGTCACTTAATAGAAGAGAGGCTCCATTGCTGACTGCAGGGATTGTTCTGTGTATACAGGCCTTCTTGCATCTATAGGATTAGGTTTACTGTAGGAAACAAAGGTAAGAGAAATATACATTATATGGGTTTTTGGAGGAAGAAAAGAGACAGCACAAAATGGATGAGGTTTTTGCATTGGGTGTCCTATGCACAGGACTCAGCAGGCCTGCCATGGATCTACCTGCCCAACTCTTTCCCATCGAGTTCATCTTGTGGGCCACTTCCAAAGTGTAGATCCACAGGCAAGTTTCACAGCTCTGCTGCTGTCACCTGTGGCAAGCTTCTCATAGTGCCTCTGTGGCTTAATGTCATGAGCCTCTCCATTGTGAGCATTCTGTTTAGGGTCTTGCACTATCACAGCCTGGCAATGAGCTTCAGAGGTTTTGCTATAACCTTAGATTTAAGTCATCACATGGCAGGACCAAGACCTATCATGCATTTACTTTTGTTTTCGGCTTAATTTGAGTTGGTTTTGTTCCTTGTACAAAAAGAATCTCTGTACACAGCCTCCTATTAATTTTTTAATTAATAGATTTTATTTTTTAGAGCAGTTTTAGGTTTACAAAAAATTGAGAGGAAAATCAGGTGTTCACACACACACAGCTTCCCAATTATTAACATCTCACACTACTGAGGTACATTTGTTAAAATCAATGAACCTATGTTGACATGTCATTATCACTGTAGTTTACATCAGGGTTCCCTCTTAGTATGTTATATTTTATGGTTTTTGACAAATATATGATAGTATGTGTCCACCATTATAGTATCAGACAGAATAGTTTCACTGCCCTAAAAATCCTCTGTGCTCTGCCTATTCATCTACCCCTCACCAAACACCAAGAAATCTTCTTTTTTTTACTGTCTCCATTGCTCTGCCTTTTCCAGAATGTCATATATTTGGAATTATATGTTATGTAGCCTTTTCAGATGGACTTGTGATATGGTTTGACTATGTCCCCACCCAAATCTCATCTTAAATTGTAGCTCCCACAATTCCCACATGTTGTGGGAGGGACCCAGTGGGAGGTAATTGAATCATGGGGAAAAATGATTTGAGCCTCTATCATCACAAACAATCCCATTCTATCTCTAATAATGATTTTTGCAGGTCTTTGCAGTGCTGCTCTTACGACAGTGAATAAGTCTCATAAGATCTAATGGTTTTAAAAACGGGAGTTTCCCTGCACAAGGTCTCTCTTGTCTGCAGCCATGTAAGATGTGCCTTTCACCTTCTGCAATGATTGTGAGGCCTCCCCAGGCATGTGAAACTGTGAGTCCATTGAACCTCTTTTTTTTTATAAATTACCCAGTCTTGGACATGTCTTTTTCAGCAGCATGAAAACAGACTAATACAACTTCTTTCACTTAGTAATATGCATTTAAGTTTCTTCAATGTCCTTTCATAACTTGATAGCTCCTTCCTTTCTTGCTTTCTTTTTTTTTAATTTTAACTATACAATAAAGCACTAAGTTAAAGAAATTAAACTACGGAATATCTATCTGCTCAATGCACATCTTCTGCAGACTGCCGAGAACCACTCTGTGGTCAAGTGATCTCTTATCAGAAAGGAATGCTGGTTAGTTTCTGTGTTAAAACCACAAAAAGGCCAGGTGTGGTGGCTCACGCCTGTAATCTCAGCACTTTGGGAGGCCAAGGCGGGCAGATCACGAGGTCAGGAGATCGAGACCATCCTGGCTAACATGGTGAAACCCCGTCTCTACTAAAAATACAAAAAATTAGCCAGGCATGGTGGTAGGAGCCTGTAGTCCCAGCTACTCCAGAGGCTGAGGCAGGAGAATGGCATGAACCCAGGGGATGGAGCTTGCAGTGAGCGGAGATCGTGCCACTGCACTCCAGCCTGGGCAACAGAGCAAGACTCCATCTCAAACACACACACACACACACACACACACACACACACACACACACGCAAAGAAGGGGGAGTCCAGTCACAGCCTCAGATAACTGGCTAAAGGCAATAAGTTAATGAGTCGTCTGTTTCTTGTTCCCCAGGGTTGATTTCTGCATACTCCTTAGGAAAATTTTCTGGTTAAAGATGAATAAGGATGGGGCATATTGAGGTGTGTCTGACCTCCCATCCCCTCATGGCTGGGAACTCAGTTTTTAAGGTTCCTCTGGGGCCCCTTTGGCTGACAGGCACTGCATTCAGTTGGTTGGGAGGCTTAGGATTTTATTTTTATTTCTTACTCTGCTGTCATCATCTTGAAAATATAAATTTTGGTGCTCACTTCAGCAGCACATATACTAAAATTGGAACGAAACAGAGAAGATTAACATAGCCCCTCTTTTAAAAAATAAAACAGAAAATACAACTTTTGATGTCTTTAGAAATGAGTTGCAGAAAGGTGAGTCAGAAAAATCTTATGACCAATCAAGATTTCACATCAATAAAGTATTGTTATCCATTGTATTATATAAATTGGTGAAACAAAAAATGGTACATTTTTGCAATTTGTAGGTTTATGTCATGACTCATATATCACTATTATCCCTATTACATTTTATAAATAAAAATTAATTTTTTAAAAAAAGCTTTATATTTTAGGGGTTTGTTTGTTTGTTTGTTTTGAAACAGAGTCTCACTCTGTTGCCCAGATTGGAGTGCAGTAGCACGATCTTGACTCACTTCAATCCCTACCTCTCAGGTTCAAGTGATTCTTGCCTCCCAAGTAGCTGGGTTTACAGGTGCCCCACCACCATGCCCGGCTAATTTTTGTCTTTTTAGTAGAGACAGGGTTTCACCATGTTGGTCAGGCTGGTCTTGAACTCCTGACCTCAAGTGATCTGCCCACCTCAGCCTCCCAAAGTGCTGGGATTACAGGTGTGAGCCACCACGCCAGCTTTATATTTTAGTATTTTAACTACAGTTTTTTTCCTAGATTTTTAGCAAGATAAGCACATTTTCATTTTGCACCCAGCCCTACAAATTATGTAAATTACATGGCCAGCGAGGAGGATAGGTTCCTGTGAAGCTGATTGTCTCTGGTTGTCCTGTAGGAGTCTAAGGGAGAAGAGTAACACTTTAAGCTATTATCTGATATTTACAACTTCGTGTGAATGACTTTCAGATACTGTGATGAAAGAATACTTTTAAATGTGTGAAAAAGATCTCCTCAGGGCACTGCATACAAGGAAAATAGGGAGACTACCATCAAGGTGGGAAAGGGTGATACAACAGGGCCAGGGGCCTGAAGATAAACTCCAGATTTCACCCAGAGTTAGGCTTTGTTAGAATCCTGTTACTAACAGGACACAAATCACACAACGAACTATTAAAAATGAGAGGAAAGCACACAGCACAACCATTAAAAAGTAAAAATTAAGCTGTCATTTATACGAGTCATTAACAAAACTCCCTTATCACCGGAAGCATGCTAACACCATATATAAAATTGAACATGTGGGGACATCATTCAACCTCTTGTTTAAAACTGGCTTTGAATGGCCCAACTCTAGAGAATTTGAACTGCTTTTTATTATCTGGGGTCCTCTGGAGAGAGATCAACTTCTCAGAGTTCTAAATAGAGAAAAATATCTGGAGTTAATTAAAGTACGCCAATACTGTCATTTTCCATGTGGGGTGGAAAGAACTAATGTGTAGTTAGGATATCAGCAAAAGGCTAGTAGAAACATGAAGTCACTGGTAAATTGAATGCACAACTCCGGGGAAGTGATCAAAATGCAACTGTTTTGTATATTCTGCTACTTGTTTATTTTTATTTCTATTATATGTCTATGGCCACCTATGCAAAAAGTGAGGACCTATTTTCATGTGAAAGGAACCTCCACAGTTAAAAACACTCTAGCTAAGGGTAGTGAAGTAAACCAAGCCACTCCTGTTCTAAACAGATTTTAGATTCAGAAAGAATTTCTCTCTCTCCCTCTTTTTTTTTTTTTTTTTTTTTTTTTTGTAGAGATGGGATCTAGCTATGTTGGCCAGGTTGGTCTTAAACTCCTGGCCTCAAGCAATCCTTCTTCCTTGGCCTCCCAAAGTGCTAGGATTATAGGCTCATGCTAGACAGATTCAAAAAGAATCGATTGAATAGGGGCGAAAAGAACTAATTCAAGAGATTTTGTCTATAGCATTTTGACTGTATCTTCTCAGTAAGGACAAAAAGAACTGTAAACAAATATTGAACCCTAGTTGGTAGTTGTAATTTTCATGGTAGTATGGGTTTGTGATTCTAAAACTACTTTCTGTGTATTTTTGAATCAAATAAATTAATAAATATATTCAGAAGGATGAAAGCAATATTTCTTGTTGTTGGAGAACAGAATTACAAATATGGAAAGAGGGAAAGTTAAAGTAAATCGCATTGTGGTCATTTGGAATTGGAGGCCAATTTAAACTCAAGCGGCAGGGTATAATTTTTTTTTTTTTTAGAGATAGTCTCACTGTCACCCAGGCTGGAGTGCAGTGGTGCAACCTTGGGTCACTGCAACCTCCGCCTCCTGGGTTCAAGCAATTCTCCTGCCTCAGCCTCCTGAGTAGCTGAAACTACAGGCATGCACCACCACGCCCAGCTAATTTTTTGTATTTTTAGTAGAGATGGGGTTTCACCATCTTGGCCAGGCTGGTTTCCAACTCCTGGCCTCAAGTGATTCGCCCACCTGAACCTCCCAAAGTGCTAGGATTACAGGTGTGAGCCACCACTCCCAGCTGGGTATAATTTTTTTGTTTTGTTTTGTTTTGTTTTTTGAGACAGTTTCGCTCTTGCTCCCCAGGCGGAGTGCAATGGCACGATCTCGGCTCACTGCAACTTCCACCTCCCGGGTTCAAGCAGTTCTCCTGCCTCAGCCTCCCAAGTAGCTGGGATTACAGGCTTCTGCCACCACACCTGGCTAATTTTAGTATTTTTAGTAGAGACGGGGTTTCACCGTGTTGACCAGGCTGGTCTCAAACTCCTGACCTCAGGTGGTCTGCTTGCCTCGGCCTCCCAAAGTGCTGGAATTACAGGTGTGAGCCTCTGCGCCTGCACAGGTTTAATTTTTTTGTGAGTTAAAATTGTATTTTATTTATTTACTTTTATAAAGAAAGCATTATGTTTAGGATTTATGTACCTGGTTTTTTAAAACCTCATTGACCTCATTAATGAGAGAATGAGTGGGATGGTAAAGCTGGTTTAAAGAGAACTTGAAAGATTAAGTATTACGGGCACTGAATAAAAGATGTTAAAATAGGATTTTGGGGTGGTATACAAAACTGGTTAATGTTATACAGGGCAAGAAGACTATAACCTTTGGGATCTAGGGTTTTTGTTTTTTATTTGTTTGGTTTTTATTTTTTGTTTTAGTTTTTGTGGTTTTATTTTTTTCCCTGAGTAAAATTATTTGTAGCTATACTAGACAAAAATCTACATCTTAATATGTAACGTTATGGTCCTGGTCCCATTCAATAGTGAATAACAGATCAAATCAAGGTATATTCTCCTAAAGAATAAGAAAATTCATCCTGGTATGGTGGCTCACACCTGTAATCCCAGCACTTTGGGAGGCCTAGGTGAGCAGATCACCTGAGGTCAGGAGTTCAAGACCAGCCTGACCAACATGGTGAAACCCCATCTCTACTAAAAATACAAAAATTACCTGGGCATGGTGGCGGGCGCCTGTAATCCCAGCTACTTGGGAGGCTGAGGCAGAAGAATTGCTGGAACCTGGGAGGCGGAGGTTGCAGTGAGCCGAGATCGTGCCACTGCACTCCAGCCTGGAGACTCCACCAAAAAAAAAAGAAAAAAGAATAAGAAAATTCTTGGCTGGGCCTGTTAGCTAGAGAGTGAACAGAGTGTCCTCTAATATAGAGAACAGAGATCTCTCTGTCTTGAGGCACTAGAAGCGATTTCAGTAGCAGTAAGCAGTCAGATCTTGGTTTCTAAATACTATTCCCCACTAGAAAAAAACAAAACAAAAACAAAAAACAAGGCTCCTTGAAGAAATGCTTAATTTCCCCCCCCACAAAAAAAGAAATGTTTAATTCCAGAGCTAGGGCAGAAAAATTATAAGTGGAATCTGGAATATCTTCATGTTCCAGGAAGTAAGGGAATGCTCGGAGAATGATGCGGACATGTCAGAAGGGCACAGGAGCTGTCCCGAAGGGACTCTCCCTGGCAAAATCTGGGGCAATTTGAGCGTCAAAATAAATAACAATAGTAATGCATTTAATCCATTGAACAAAATAGAAAGCCATCTGCCCTTATTTATGTGAATAACTGGGAGATAATGGAAAACTCTTCCTAGCAGTCATGTACCAGCCAATAAAGGAAGAAAAAATACTGTAATTTTTAAAAACACTATTTTGTAATAATCATAGTAGTGGTTGGTTCAGGCAATGAATGCAAAACCAGTAGGTAAAAGTTTGTTGAGGAACAGAATATGTATATGGTCTCAAAGTAGTTCCCAAAAAATAATTGATTAATTTCAAAGGTATTATAAAAATAGTAATTTTACAATGGAGAAAATGACAGCCACCACCTTCACTAAATGGTCGAAATTATCATCATCAGAAATGGAGCAAATCAATATCTTGTGCCTCCTGATGTAATGTCCTGAGAAAGACATATCACTTTTATGATATTATTGCCAAAAATGCATAACTTGAATCTATTCATAAAGAAACATCAGACAAATCCAAATCGAGAGGCATTCTACAAACTAACTAGACTGTGTTCTTCAAAAATGTCAAGGTCACGAATGACAAAATAAGGCTGAGGAACTGTCCTAGATTAAAGAAGACTAAAAAGACATAATGACTAAAGGCATTTTATGATCCTGTACTGGATCATTTACCTGAGAAAAAAATTATGAAGGTTATAAAAGATATTATTGGGACAATTGATGATATTTGAATATCAATTGGATTAAATCATAGCAATATGTCAGTGTTAAATATTCTGATTTTCATACATCCTGAAGTACTTAGGAGTAAATGGGCACAATGTCTGCAACTGACTCTCAAGTGGTTCAGAAAAAATATACACACACAGGCACACAGCACATATATGCATATGTAATGGGGATATAATGCTGTGGATATGCATATAATGGTGTGTATGTAGATGGATGGATGGTAGAATAATAAAGCAAAAATGAAGCAAAAAGTAAATTATTGGTGAATCTGGGTAAAAATTATGCAGGAGGGGTTTGGACTAGTCTTGCAATTTTTCCATAATTTTTGATAAATCTGAAGTTTATTTAAAAAGAAATCCTTCAAAAGACACCCCAAAAGATTGGTGTCGGCCTCCATCACATCAGTTCATGGTGTGTAGTCTTAGGCAGACTGGTCTGGCCATCCCAGGGGTGGGGGCTCACACTTCCCAATCAACCAGCAGGGAACAAGTGAGATGAGGCTAACTAGGCACCATCCTCCCCTTTGGATCATAGGCAGAAAGGACCAAAGCAGCAGGCAGCCCTCCAGCACATGAGGCTTATTTCTCAGTGGAATGGCCAGGGACAGCCTCAAGCCATAGCAGACACACCCCCACAAACACACTAATACCTGTGGAGCGGAAGCCTGGTCTCCTCTGGCCCCTGGCACTCTACCCAGAGGCCCTGCTATCTAAGATGTATTCTTAGCCATGGTGCTATGAACCTTGGACTTCTTGCGGGAGAACAGGGAGAAGAGGCCTCAGAACTGTAGTTTGCAGCTGCAGCTCCCTCTCCTGCATGTTTTCATGAAGGAAAATACCTTCAGACATTAAACACCCAATGTTCAAAATCTTAGACACGAAGCTGGGAGAAAAGAGAATTAGTACTCATCATACTTTTTGCTGAAAAATGATAGAGATAGTTTTAGGGGCCGGGCCCAGTGGCTCACACATGTAATTCCAGTACTTTGGGAAGCCAAGGCAGGTGGATTGCTTGAGCTCAGGGGTTCAATATGAGTCTGGGCAACACGGCAAAACCTGGCCTCTACAAAAAAATACCAAAAAAATTAGCTGGATGTGGTGGTGTGTGCTTGTAGTCCCAGCTCCTCAGGAGTCTGAGGTGGAAGGATCATTTGAGCCTAGGAGGTCAAGGCTGCGGTGAGATATAATCAAGCTATGATCGTGCCACTGCACTCCAGCCTGGGTAACAGAGTGAGACCGTGTCTCAAAAAGACAGAGAGAGAGAGAGAGAGAGTGAGTTTTAGGCTAATTTAAACAGAAAAACAGTTTTTGGAAGATTTTTTTATTGTTACAAGACGGACCGTGATTGATGTAAAAATGCCAACAGACACAGTAAAAAGATATAATTCCTCTGAACATAACTAGAAGACACAAGAATTTAACAGCATGGCCACAGCTGTACAATACAGGATGTTAGCTGTGTTCTCCCCAGCGAAGAGTCAAGTTCCTCCTGCCTTCGAGTACTCAGGAAGTTGCCCTCCTGCCAACAGTACCCAGCCATAGGAATGAGAATCCTACTGGGTCCTCTGATAAGCTCATTTTGTCATTGTTGTCTTTAATTCCCCAAGTGGCAAATCCCCATCCTCAAATGCTCTGGCAGGCTCGTTTCCATCCTGGCTAATATCCTGATGGGCTGCATGATCCAACCAACTGCAAACTGAGAAACAACATCTCCAACTTGTCCTGCGCACATTTTCTCCCTCCTCTCAGGAGCCAATGTGAGCCAGTCCGGCACGTTCCAGAGCAATACAGTGTCCCGACTAAATCGATGGCCACTTGTAGGCCTCTCCAGGATCCAACCATCCCACGTAGGTCTTCCCGAAGTGCTGTCCACTCAGAAAAGATCTGGCTGAGGAAACAGACACAGAGAAGCCACGCAGCGAGAACCACAGCCTAAATCAGCCCGTAAGAACAAGATGGGGAGACCACCATTACTGCCTCCTGCTGGACACTGGGCAAACTCCTTCGCGGAACTCACAAGCCCTGTGTGTCCCAGCACCTGCTCTCTTCTCTGGCCTCATCTCCCATCACCGTCCTCGTCTGACAGTCCACACTACAGCCACCGAAACTTCTCTCAGTTCCCAGCCCATTACTCAGTCATTTTGGAGCCCTCTCCCCTTCCTATCCTCTCTCCATCTATCCATCCATCCTTACACGAATTTAACTCAGCTCTCAGGCCCCAGTTGATGCCTTCCTCCCTTAGGGCCGGGCACGGTGGCTTACACCTGTAATCCTAGCACTTTGAGAGGCCAAGGCAGGTGGATCACTTGAGCTTAAGAGTTCAAGACCAACCTGGGCAACATGGTGAAACCCCTTTTCTATGAAAAATACAAAAAGTAGCTAGGTGTGGTGGTGCACACCTGTAGCCCCAGCTACTCAGGAGGCTGAGGTGGGAGGATCATTTGAGCCCAGGAGGTCGAGGCCACAGTGAGCCATGATCACACCACTGCACTCCAGCTTGGGTGACAGAGAGAGACCCTGTCTCAAAAAAAAGACTTCCTGGCCATGCGTGGTGGCTCATGCCTGTAATCCCAGCACTTGGGAGGCCGAGGCAGGTGGATCACTTGAGGTCAGGAGTTTGAGACCACCCTGGCCAACATGGCGAAACTCCATCTTGACTAAAAATACAAAAAAAAAAAAAAAAAAAAGTTGGCTGTGTTT
This sequence comes from Macaca thibetana thibetana, assembly GCF_024542745.1. Lineage (NCBI taxonomy): Eukaryota > Metazoa > Chordata > Mammalia > Primates > Cercopithecidae > Macaca > Macaca thibetana. Next base: position 139,369,341 of record NC_065578.1, on the reverse strand, counting down.
GCACGCACCTGTAATCCCAGCTACTAGGGAGGCTGAGGCAGGAGAATCACTTGAACCTAAGAAGCAGAGGTTGCAGTGAGCCAAGATCACGCCAGTGCACTCCAGTCTGAGTGACAGAGTGAGACTCTATCTCAAAAATTAAAAAATAAATTAAATATAAAAAGACTTTCTCAGTGTATGTGGTATATCTAAGACAATAGAATATCATTCCACCTTAGAAAAGCAGGAAATCGGTCGGGCACAGTGCCTCACGCCTGTAATCCCAGCACTTTCAGAGGCTGAGGCGGGCGAATCGCCTGAGGTTGGGAGTTCGAGGCCAGCCTGACCAACATGGAGAAACCCGGTCTCTACTAAAAATACAAAATTATCCAGGTGTGGTGGTGCGTGCCTGTAATCCCAGCTACTCAGGAGGCTGAGGCAGGAGAATCGCTTGAACCCGGGAGGCGGAGGTTGCGGTGAGCTGAGATTGCACCATTGCACTCCAGCCTGGGCAACAAAAGTGAAACTCCATCTCAAAAAAAAAAAAAAAAAAAAAAAGGAAGGAAGGAAGGAAGGAAATCCTGTCACATGCTACAATGTAGATGAAACTTGAGGATATTATGAAGATATTATGCTAAGTGAAATAACCCAAGACTCCCCAAATCTGGGTGAGGATCCTCAGTAATTTGTCTCCATAGCACTTACCACAGTGAATTGCAATGGCCTGTTGCCCACTGTCTATGTCCTCTGTAAGGACAGTACAGTGTCCTGTTCACGGTTGAAGCCTCAGTACCCAGCATTATGCCTGGCACGTATGTGGTCACAAATGATGATAGAAAGACAGACATAAACAGATGGATCAGTTCATGAGGTGCTCAGTATCAGACTCCAGAGGGCTTTGGGATGTGTAGTCATGACTGCCTGAGATCCAAAGCAAGATGCTGAAAAGCATCAAAGGCCTTTTGAGATAGTGGTTTCCTTTTCCACGGCTAAATAAGGGATTTTCTTGCTTTGAAATAACAATACTGCATTTTGCCACGTGGGGGAGCTAATGCAACATCAAAGAGGCCCTCGGCGGCTCCATTTTACCGTCATCAGCTTCCTGGCCAGGACATCACCCACCATTGCTCACAGCGGAAAGCATGATTGTGGTCTAGTAACGTTACTACTATAAGCTTATTTTTGTTGTTCAGGGAATCTCGTTGTTCAGGAAAACTTTCCAAGACACAGAAATCATTCCAGTTCCACAAAAGGAGGGAGTGGGTTATTTTCTCTCCAATGAGAGCCTGTCAGCCTGTTGGTGCAGAAATACGTGTGCAGGCTGTGTTTAATTGTGAGTGGGGGCCGGGCGCAGCGGCTGACGCCTGTAATCCCAACACTTTGGGAGGCCGAGCCAGGTGGATCACCTAAGGTCAAGAATTCGAGACCAGCATGACCATTATGGTGAAACCCCGTCTCTACTAAAAATACAAAGTTAGCCGGGCATGGTGGCGAGCATCTGTGGTCCTAGCTACTCGGGAGGCTGAGACAGGAGAATTGCTTGAATCCAGGAGGCAGAGTTTGCAGTGAGCTGAGATCACGCCACTGCTACTCGGGAGGCTGAGACAGGAGAATTGCTTGAATCCAGGAGGCAGAGTTTGCAGTGAGCTGAGATCACGCCACTGCACTCCGGCCTGGGTGACATAGTGAGACTCCTCAAAAAACATAAAAAATGAAAATAAAAATAAAAATTGTGGGTGGAAATAGACTGGGAGAAATCCCCAAATTATTGTATCTTCATAAACTCAAGCTCACACTTGGGAGGCTGAAGCAGAAGGATTACTTAAGGCCAGGAGTTCAAGATCAGCCTGGGCAATATAGCGAGACCCCCATCTCTACAAACACATATACACACACAAATTAGTTTGGCATGGTGGTACATGCCTGTAGTCCTAACTACTCAGGAGGCTGAGGTGGGAGGATCACTTGAGCCCAGGAAACGCAGGCTGCAGTGAGCTATGATCATGCCACTGTACTCCAGCCTGGTGACAGAGCAAGGTCTTGTCGCTTAAAAAAAATAAAAATCCAAGTTCTTCTCTGTCAGGGCCTGCTTCTGAAGGGTAGGCCAGCAGGATCAAGGGGCTGCAGTCCTGCTTTCAGGAAGACGCTCTCATGGCCCCTGAACACCTGTGATAGGGCTCAGGAGCCTCTCCACCAGAGCTGCCCAGATCCCTACTCCTTCCCCACCAGCCTGACCACCACACTCCCGTCTTTCGCCCTCCAATTCCAACCCCTCCATTCCCCTTACAAGGTCCTATAGTAGCTAGTCCCTCCTCACCTCTTGGCCTCACTTCTGGCCTCCTCTGGCCCTTGACAAAGATTCTTTGCTTGACCAAACTTTAGTGAGCCTCCTAATCCTTTCCTAGGCCCATCTGTGCACGTTCTTGAAAAATTCAGTTTTAAGAGGACCCTGCTAAGTCAGTTTAGCCAGAACCCCTCCATGCCTCGCTATCTGATCATCCCCAATATCTACTTGTGCTCCTCATCCTCCACCATCTAGGTGACGTCCAATGACCCTGTCCTGTCTTCAGCAGGAATCGGTTAGGTGAGTTTAGCCAGAATCCCCCTTATTCTTTATGTTTCCTCTTAGTAATTATCCGTCGCTGACCCCCACTCTTATCCTTGGCTATGCATTCCCACCTGGCCATGCCGTATTCAGAGTTGAGCCCAATCTCTATCCACCCCTGCAAAACGCCACTGCAGTGGCCCCTATTCCTATTGCAACGGTCCTGAATAAAACCTTGCTAATCATACCTTAACAAGTGCCATGGAATATTTTTTCTTTTTTTCTTTTTTTTTGACACCAACCTCACATTACCACCACCACCCTCCCCCAGGACCCCACTCCCAGAACACACCCAACCACCCCCATCCCCACACACAGAATGCTCAGGGGGCCAAGGGACGTCAGAGACTCCGTGGTTTCTAGCACTTTGCAGTCCACCGAAATGCCCCCAGGAGTGGCAATGAAGTAGAGAGGCTGGGCTGTGTGTTGACAGCCAGTCTGGTCCCAAGTAGACCCCATAGAGATGTCCTTGGCCCTTCATCCCCTCTCCACACCAGCACCAGCCCCCACAACTTACGGATAGACCAGTCAACCTCAGAGAAAGAGGGGGGAGGAGGGAGCAACAAGAAATGCTTGTGCAGCTGTGTCCAGCAACATTCTTATCTTTCTCCTAGAGGAATTCAAGCATTAAACCCTGGGGGAGAAACCTTCTGGTTCTCTTGTAAAGGAGGGTTCACTCCACCCCACCCTAAACTCAGACATTTGAAGCAATCCTAGTGGATAGTAAATCTGGGCTCCTCGAAGCTCTCAATTGAGCGACCCCTTTAGCAGGACATAGGGCCCAAGGAGTGTTTCCCTCACCCTAAATCAATGATTCCGACATCAAAGATGCCAACAAGTTTTGCCTGGGAACGGTTTGTGCCTATGACCTTTTGTTCAACAGACCTTTACTAAGCACCCACCAGGTGCCAGGCACTATGCCAGGATCACAAAAGTGAACGAGAAAGACATGGTGTCTCTGTTTCAGAAATGGACTGGCTAGCGGGGAATTGCACACGTAAATATTTGTAACACCAGGTGATACACGCTCTCACAGAAGTTACATAAAAAGTGCTAAGATGACAGCTCTGATTATTCACTATTGTGCTTTTCAGTTTATATTCAAGTCCACATCGCAGAATACATGTTAGAGAACACTTAACGTCTTGACATGACTTGCACTTTTGATCAGTCCATAGACTGCTTGGGTGGAAAGAAATTCCTCTAAGACACTCCCTTCTGAGTATGAGTCAGGAAGCTGAGGTCTCCCCAGCATAGCCGGGTCGGGGCAGGGTGACAGGGCCTCCCGACACACCCAGCGTCCAAGCAGACTGAGCAGAGCCTGCAGAGTGGGTGGCAGGATGACACCTCTCCTGGGAGTCTGGAAGCCCCAGCTGGCTCCGGCCCTCCCTAGGGCTGCGGGACCCTCCCTTCTCTGGCCTCAGCTTCTTAGCTGCCTTGGTTAGACTAGACAGGAGGAGACAGCTCTACCCTCCTTTCCACTTCTGAGCCTATGCTCTTGTGAGTCTCATTCTTGCCGTGAAGAATTGAAGAATCTTTGTGCTCTGAGTCAGAAGCTATGTGGCCACTTTGCTAAAATGTGACTCAGACACAGACTCAGCCCTGAGGCCCCTTTCATTACATTCCCTTATTTGGTCCCAAGCAGCATTTCCATATTCTCTCTGGGGAGCTGGTGGGCAGAGCCTTTCTGTGGGCCAAGGAGGAGCTCAGGTGCCAGACACTTAGACTCTGATGGCTCTGTAGCTAACTGGCCCATTCTCAGAGACTAACTCAAAGGAACGAATTTCTAGGATGTTCAACTATGTGGAGAATACAAAAAAAAAAGCAAAGAAAAAAATATTTTTAAAGAAAGAAAGAAGGCCAGGTGCGGTGGCTCACACCTATAATCCCAACACTTTGGGAGGCTGAGGCAGGAGGATCACCTGAGGTCAGGAGTTCAAGACCAGCCTGGCCAACATGGTGAGTCAATACTAAAAATACAAAAATTAGCCAGGTGTGGTGGTGCACACCTGTAATCCCAGCTACTCAGGAGGTTGAGACAGGAGAATCACTTGAATGCGGGAGGTGGAGGTTGCAGTGAGCTGAGATAGTGTCACTGCACTCCATTCTGGGCAACAGACTCTCAAAAAAAAAAAAAAAAAAAGAGGAGGGAATGAAGGGAGGGAGGGAGGGAGGGAGGGAGGGAGGGAGGGGAAGGAAGGAAGGAAGGAAGGAAGGAAGGAAGGAAGGAAGGAAGGAAGCAAGGCAGGCAGGGAGGGAGGGAGGGCACGGTGGCTCACACCTGTAATCCCAGCACTTTGGGAGGCCAAGGTGGGTGGATCATTTGAGCATTTGAGGTCAGGAGTTCAAGACCAGCCTGGTCAACATGGTAAAACCCTGTCTCTACTAAAAATACAAAAATTAGCTGGGCTGTAATGATGCATGCCTGTAATCCCAGCTACAGGGGAGGCTAAGGCAGGAGAATTGCCTGAGCCTGGGAGGTGGAGGTTGCGGTAAGCTGAGATCACATCACTGCACTCCAGCCTGGGTGAGAGAGTGAGACCCTGTCTCAAAAAAACATGAAAGATGAAAGAAAGAAAGAAAGAAAGAAAGAAAGAAAGAAAGAAAGAAAGAAAGAAAGAAAGAAAGAAAGAAAGAAAGAAAGAAAGAAAGAAGGAAGGAGAGAGAGAGAGAGAGGGAGGGAGGGAGGCAGGAAGGGAGGGAGGAAAGGAAAAGAAAGGAAAAGACAGGAAGAAAGAAAGGAAGGAAAATAATACTAAATTATATGGAAAATGACTTGGACGCCATCAAACTTCCACTAGCTGTCCGTGAAAGCCGAAATTAATATGCTAAAAAATTACTATCTCTAAGTCCATAGAAAAGTCTCCTCGTATATATATATCAAGAAGAGAACAAAACGAGGAGGATAGGACATAACCCACCTCCCAGAGGGAGACGCAGCCTCGGCCAGTGGAAGTGTCCTGGTGATATTCCCCCAAGCACTGCTACATTTCCAAGTGGCCCCTGTGACTGGAAATGAGAAGCATAGGGGTTGTTGACCTAGGTAGGTTTCGAGGAAAAAAAAATCCACAAAGTTACAAGTGGAGGAAGGAGAGGAAGGAGCTGGTGAAGGAGATTGAGAAAGAACAGCCAGGAAGGTGGAAGAAAAACCAGGAGAGGGAGGTGTCCATGGAAGCAGAGGGAAGAAAGTAAGGGAATGGCAACCGTGGCAGTGGCAGCTGCTGGACACCGAGGGTAAGAACTGAGAAGGTTTCCCTGGATTTCAAATCAAGGAAGTCATCGGGGACTGTGGCCATTGCACTTGGAAGTGTGCTGACAAGTAAGGCTCAGAATGTTCATGTTCTCCCCTGTTTGGAAACCACATTGCCCCATCTAGGACAGAGGTTCCCAAAAGCAGTTTTGTATTCAAATGCCGACTCCATTACCCACTGACTGTATAACTGTGGGTGAGTCATTGAATATCTTGGTGCCTCAGTTTTCTCATCTGTAAACATGGAAACAATGACAAGACCTATCTCATAGGGTTATTCTGAGGATTAAATGAGTAAATATGTGCAAAGCATTTGATTTTTTTTGTGTTTAGATGGAGGTCTCCCTATGTTGCCCAGGCTGGTCTCAAACTCCTGGGCTCAAGTAGTCCTCTCAACTCTGCCTCCCAATGTGCTGTGCCTGGCCATGTGCAAAGCACCTGAGATAAGAACGTGTTCTCTCCAGGCTGCTGCAGCCAATGACACCACAGTAGAGGTACTGGGCTGGTCATTTCTGCGCAATGCAGACTTTCATTGGCCCCCCTTTGCTCCAGAATCCCCACTGGGTTGGCCAAGGCTTTCTCAGAGTGGCACTGCCGTCTATGGATCCTCCTACCACACTGCCTTTCCTTCCCCCTCTGTTTTCATAGGTGTAAGGCTTATGTTACGGTCTGAAGGCTTTTCCAGACTCCTCCTGTTCTCTCTCCCCTCTAGTTACACAGGACTTACCCCAAAAAGTCTCTTGCTTGTCTAACTTTGCTTTGGTATTTGCTTCCCAGAGGACTCAAGTTGACACACTTGGTTAAACAGAAATCTTTGCTACAGGACTTGTCAGAGCCTTTAATATTAAAATATACACATTATAACTCATCAAGAGGGAAAAGTATAAAGCATTTCCCAAATTCATTTGATCACTAAAAACTACATACTCACATCCACACACACCACAGACCCTCTCATGAACATCTCATGAAACATGTTTTGCTGAGTAAAGTTTGTTAAACATTGAGCTAGGCCAGCCATGGTGGCTCACACCTGTAATCCCAGCACTTTGTGACGCCGGGGCAGGCGAATCCCTTGAGGTCAGGAGTTTGAGACCAGCCTGGCCAACATGGTGAAACCCCATCTCTACTAAAAATACAAAAATTCGCAGGGCGTGGTGGCGCATGCCTGTAATCCCACTACTCAGGAAGCTGAGGCACAAGAATCACTTGAATCCAGTGGGTAGACGCTGCAGTGAGCCGAGATCACGCCGCTGCACTCCAGCTTGGGGAACAGAGCAAGACTCTATTTCAAAAAAACACCAAAAAACATTGAACTGAAGACCCCTAAAGTTCTATCCAACCCTGGGATTCTTTCATATGGATCTCAAAGTGTGAAACGCCTCAGTCGCCTAGGGCCTTATTCTACAGAAGGGAAGCCCAAAGGCTGGTTTGAATTGCATTAGCAACTCAAGCTATATTTATAAGTCTCCTCCCATCTGATAATTGCTTTGTCAGCACCATTTTCCCTATTCTACAGATGGAGAAATTGAGGTCTAGAAAGACCAAGACACTTGTCTCAGACCCACAGTTGAGGTCTTAGTTTGCCACTGAGTCACAGTCAATGTGACACAAGGATGGAAAACCAAAGGGAGCCACAGGTGAGGGAAGGGAGATGAGAAGGGTATCTGAAATCTCAGCCCTGCAATAAGGTGGGCCACAGCAATAATGAGATGTCACTGGGCTCAGCCCTGCGCCTGGAAGGAGGGAGGTGGTCAAGGATATCAACAACAACAAAAAAATTCCTGATCTCAGGGGAAATACAACATTGAATTGAGGGGAAAACATAGAAACACGTCTAGACTGTCATAAAACAAATGTAACGGAGGCAGGGGAAATGTGGAGCCCCGGTGTGAGTAGGTGATGGAGTTGGGTGGCTGTCATATGTCACAGCAAGATGGGTAGTTGGCTGCCCCGAGCCCCATCCTGCCCCTCCCTGTTCCAGCACCCTGGCCCACCAGCTCCTTCCTGGCAACTCCCATACTCCCCCAGTTCATCCACTACAGGATTAATGGCTAACTCAGTGGAGGCTGCCTGCCCCTGGGTCAACACCAACTTCCCATTCAGTAAGCCAGTGTCAGCACTACAGTGGTTTGGAATACTTTCAATATCACTCCCTGTTAACAAGTCTATCCATGGACTGACTGAGAAAAGAAATGGAATGGGGCAAAGTAACAAAACAAAGAGGCAAGATAGAGCCTATGGTTACCTAAATCATTTAGGTTACCAATGGTTACCTAAATCACAATTTAGACAAGCACTGGTGATCTTGCACGCAGAGAACCACCGCTGAACCATACTGGGGAAACTGGTTTCTGCCCCAGCAGATGTGTTGGGGAAATGACGTGCTGACCACCACGACAACATCCTCGGAAGACTGAGTGGCAGAGTGCTACTTTGGCTTTCTTACCACGTGAACTTGAGCATATATCTGGGCAGTTCTAGAATTTCGATGTGGGAGGAACTTAGGGATGAAAAAAATAAAATGTGGATGGTAGATGGAGTTTGGGGCAGGGGACTGGAGGCTTGTTTTGTAGCTGTTTTTGCTTGGTAAGCTCCCTGTTCTGACTTGGAGACATATTTATTAGGGAGCTGGCTGACGGGAATTATGGATGGGGCCAGCTCCTCTCCCAGCACCCTGTGGTGCTGACATCTGAGGTGATCACTTCCCATGCAGTGGAGAAAAGCATGCTTCTCTATATTTGTTCCATACATCAGGAAGCTTGAAAACAGGATTTGCTGCCACATGTCAAGTACTTACGTGCCTTTAGAAGAAAGGCACCATTGCTGCCGATGATAACAATGATAGCATCTAAGGTTTTATAGTTCCCCAAATAACTTCACATACACTGTGATGTGATGCTTATAACAACGCTGAGAACTATGCGAAGTAGATATTATTTCCCCATTTTAAGAGATGAGAGAATGGATAGTGAGTATTTTGAAAATTGCCAGACCCCACACATGTAAGACTTCACGTATTATTAGTAAAGTTACTACTAGGGAACTCCAGCTATGAAAAACCCTCTGGGAGATAGCACTGGTGGGTGAGGGGCTGCAGCTTCGGCTCTAGCCTCCTGGCAAGGGTGGGATGTAATACCCTAAGCTCCAACAGACTGGGAAAAGAGAAGGGGCTTAGAAAACTGTCTGGGCTGCTGGATTTCTTTCCAGAGTTTCCCTCTCTCCTTCTACTGTCAGCACCTCTCATCTTTTGCAACACCAGGGAGAAGCCTTTCCATCGCCTCTTCAGCTCTTGGAATCCCTCGAGAAGCCCCCTCCCTGTTGAGCGGCATCTAACAGGCTTGTCCAATACCCATGCTACAACTATGAGGAAAGGAGAAACCCTGCAGCTGCTTCAGAAGAGAAAGAAATCTCTTCAGATGAAACCGTTCTTTGCAGCCCTGTGGAATTCATATTCTCTCTGATCTCCTTTGGATTCAGATCATGGACCTGAAAGAGGGAGGGGAAGAAAACAGGGTCTTTTCCTCAGCCTGGGCCTGCCGTTCCCTCTGCCCTCCTACACTGGGCATGGACAGACCCCAGGGGACCGTGGTCTAGGTGTTGGCAGCCAGGCTGGCTCTACAACACATGTCAGCTGCTCCACTGGGCCTCCGTTTACTCATCCATACAATGGGGCCATAAGCTCTCTCTTGACTAACTGTGAAGATTAAGTGCACAAATATGTGTAAATATGTGTACCGTGCACAAATATATCAAATAAAAACTGAGACTGACATGTGGAGGTGCAAAATTAAAAAGGAAGTTTTGGTTAGTATCTCCAGAACCTGGCTGGGCACGGTGGCTCACATCTGTAATCCCAGCACTTTGGGAGGCCGAGATGGGTGGATCACCTGAGGTCAGGAGTTCAAGACCAGCTTGGACAACATGGCGAAACCTCATCGCTATTAAAAATACAAAAATTAGCCAAGCATGGCAGCGAGCGCCTGTAATCCCAGACACTCAAGAGCCTGAGGCAGGAGAATCGCTTGAACCCAGGAGGCAGAGGTTGCAGTGAGCGGAGATTGTGCCGTTGCACTCCAGCCTGGGTGACAGAGAGAGATTCCGCCTCAAAAAAAAAAAAAAATTCCAGAACCTGCAGAGTGTGCATCTGATGCATCTCAAATATCCAGGGCCAGGGAGAAAATAATCTAAAGAAAAATGCTACTGAAAAAGATTCCATTACCACGGCCCTCTGAGACACACACATTCTTACTCTCATTTTTTTTCTCTCTCTGTCTCTCTGTCTCTCTTTCTCTCTCTCTCTCTCTCATTTACTCACAAGGTCAGTGGCCCAGACCCAGGCAGTTCTGGACAATCCCAGCTGTTTCTGACTCACCGCCACCCTCAGGGCTGGCTGACTCACTCCAGGAAGGTTTCCACCATGAAGTGTTTGTCTGTGTCCCTGTGTTCCTGTGAAAAGGACTGTGTGGTCAGAGAAAGAGAAGACTTTGCTGGGTCCAGTGAGATAGCATAGTGTGAGAGGCTTTGGGAAGTAGAAAAAGCAGCATTTACTCAGGTTTAAAAACTAGACTTTGTCCAAATGGTTGGGGAAAGCAGTCATTGTATGTGTTTGCAAATAAATTTGGGTGGCATAGGACTGACTAAAGCCCTTTGTAAGCAGCACCCTGTGTGCACAGCGATACCTAGAAGGCTGGTAAGGGGAGCTGTCAGGGCTGCACCAAAGATGGTGTTGCCTAGCTGGGGTAGAGGAAGTTCAGGTAACCCAGGAGGCTCTTCTGCTCCCTGGCTACGCAAAGCTTCTGATTTGACTGGAATGATAGGTTTGATCTGCCCCTTTGTTGCTAAAATGACTTGAGAGGGAAACGACCTCCACCTGCCTGGGAGGAGTCACTTCCTCCAGAGATGAGCTGTCCTTGAGGAGATCAGTGGAGGAGAAGGCTGAGCTCTGCCCCACTGGGCAGGAGGACAAGCTTTCTCCCAAGAGCCTCAAGCCCAGAAGAAGTTAGGGTGGGGCCAATGGAAATCAGACAGTGGAACAAATGAACAGCTTCCAAGGACAGGGCTGTCTCTTTCCTCTGTTTTCAATTGTAATGGTTTCATAAAACCTTTGCACCAGAAACCCATGAGCTACAAATGAATGCCTGTATCCCCATCTCTGGACTCAGAGTCCAGAGCGTCAACCATTACACAATGAAAGCTGTGTCCCCATCTTATTCAAGAGTACAGAAAGCAAAACCTGCTGGTGGACGGTGGTACCTGCCCATCAGGCAGCGTGCCCAGACTTGCAAACCAGAGAGGGAGGATGTCAAATAAAAACCAAACCATGGGAGACTGAGGCGGGAGAATCACTCGAACCAGGAGGTAGAGGTTGCAGTGAGCCAAGATCGCACCATTGCACTCCAGCCTGGGTGACAAGAGTGAAACTGTCAAAAAAAAAAAAAAATCCAGACTTTGATAAAGGGACACTTCGACAGAAAGAATAACTACTGCAAGCCAGGCGCGGTGGCTCACACCTATAATCCCAGCACTTTGGGAGGCCAAAGCAGGTGGATCACCTGAGGTCAGGAGTTCAAGACCAGCCTGGCCAACATGATGAAACCCCGTTTCTACTAAAAATACAAAAACTTAGCTAGGCATGGCAGCTGGCACCTGTAATCCCAGCTACTCAGGAGGCTGAGGCAGGAGAATCGCTTGCACCTGGGAGGCAGAGGTTGCAGTGAGCGGAGATTGTGCCACTGTACTCCAGCCTGGGCAACAAGAGTGAAACAAGAAAGAAAAAAAGAGTGAGAGAGAGAGAGAGAAAGAAAAGAAAGAAAGAAAGAGAGAGAGAGAGAGAGAGAAAGAAAGAAAGAAAGAAAGAAAGAAAGAAAGAAAGAAAGAAAGAAAGAAAGAAAGAAAGAAAGAAAAAGAAGGAAAGAAAGAAAGAGAAAGAAAAATGAAGGGAGAGAGAGAGAGAAAGAGAGAAAGAGAAGGAGAGGAAGGGAGGGAGAAAGAAAGAAAAAAGAGAGAAAGAAGGAAGAAAGAGAGAGAAAGAAAGAAAAAGAAAGAAAGAGAAAGAGAGAAGGAGAGGAAGGGAGGAAGGGAGTGAGAAATAAAAAAGAGAGAAAGAGAAGAAAGAATGAGAAAGAAAGAAGGAAGGAAGGAAAGAAAGAAAGAAAGAAAAATGAAGGGAGAGAGAGAGAGAAAGAGAGAAAGAGAAGGAGAGGAAGGGAGGGAGAAAGAAAGAAAAAAGAGAGAAAGAGAAGGAAGAAAGAGAGAGAAAGAAAGAAAAAGAAAGAAAGAGAAAGAGAGAAGGAGAGGAAGGGAGGAAGGGAGTGAGAAATAAAAAAGAGAGAAAGAGAAGAAAGAATGAGAAAGAAAGAAAGAAAGAAAGAAAGAAAGAAAGAAAGAAAGAAAGAAAGAAAGAAAGAGAAAGGAGGGAGGGAGGAAAGAGAGAAAGCCAATTCCAATGCAGAGAACCTGCAAGCATCTCAGAATCAAACAGAAAAAAGTTCTTCTTTTCTAGGGTAAAGGAGGGGCAAGTGGAGATAAGCAGACTCTTTGGAGGGGAAGCTGGACAAGTGAGGGGAAATGACCTGTGGGAGCTGACAGGAAAAGGATCTAGCTGTGTTCAGTCGATTCCCAGGAGAAGCTGGGCAGGGAGGTGACTTGGCGGGGACACTCCACTTTGTACTTGTTCAGGCTTGGGGGCAAGCAGAGTTCAGGGATCTGTAGGAAAGAGAGAAGTCTGACCAAAGTTTTGTCAAGCAAAGCGGGTAAGTAATGGGTGACTATGGACACATGGTCAGAGACAAGAATAGATGGGGCAGAGGAATAATAGTGACAGAAATACTTGTTTTAAGAAAAGGTAAAATCACGGCTCTCATATTAGTATAAAATAAACACATTTTAAAGATTCCATTTCAGTGGAGTGCAGTGGCTCACACCTGTAATCCTAGCACTTTGGGAAGCAGAGGTGGACGGATCACCTGAGATCAGGAGTTTGAGGCCAGCCTGACCAACATGGAGAAACCCTGTCTCTACTAAAAATACAAAATTGGCCAGGCATGGTGGCGGGCACCTGTAATCCCAGCTACTCGGGAGGCTGAGGCAGGAGAATCGCTTGAACCTGGGAGGCAGAGGTTGTGGTGAGCCAAGATTGCATCATTGCACTCCAGCCTGGGCAACAACAGTGAAACTCCGTCTCAAAAAATACATATAAAAGAGTCCATTTAGCTTGATTAAATGAGGCAATCTGGTGGATGTTATAACTGGTTCAAAGGAGAAGCCAAAGCAGCACAATTTACATGACATAAAGAGTATTGAAATTGAATATGCAACTAGACAAAAAGCTAGTCTCTCTACAGGGGGAATGTAGGCCTCTACTGGACAGAATGCATTTGCATATCCATAGGAAAAATTATTTTGCTACAGTTATCTACAACTTAGATAACTTACTTAGAGTTACTTAGATAACTGTACATTGCTACAGTTATCTACAACTTAGAGTTACAAAATAACTCAAAAACAATGAAAGGGGCCTGTGTGGCGGCTCACACCTGTAATCTCAGCACTTTGGGAGGCAGAGGCAAGGGGATCACCTGAGGTCAGTAATTCGAGACCAGCCTGGCCAACATGGTGAAACCCCATCTCTACAAAAAATATAAAAAATTAGCCAGGTGTGGTGGTGTACACCTGTAATCCCAGCTACTTGAGAGGCTGAGGCAGGAGAATCACTGGAACCTGGGAGGCAGAGGTTGCAGTTCGCTGAGATCGTTGAGATCATGTCACTGCACTCCAGCCTGGCTGACAGGGGGAGACTACATCTCAAAAAAAAAAAAAAACAACGAAAGGCTAGAGCCAGATCTTCTGGAAGGAGATGCTCTAAACCAGGCTCTCAGCCTCTGCATGACTGATGTCTTGGACTAGATCATCTTTTGGGTGCAGAATGTAAACCAAAAATAAAATTCTAAGCCCCCACTGCACCCCTCCACCCCCAACCATCTAAATGGATGGTTCCCCCTTAGTCAGGGCTCTTAAAATTTTAACCTGAAATTTTCAGGCCATGAAGGAAAGGGGAGGTTAGACATGCCTCATTATACCTCTCCGGTGTGAACATCAATGCAGGCTTTAGGTCTGATAAGAAACATTTTACAGCCTGTTCACTCTGAAGCCTGCTAGTTAAAAGTTTCATCTATGTGATAAAACTTTTGTCTCCACAACCTCTTATTGCAACCCAAACATTCCTTTCTATTGATCCCAGGCCTTTAGGCAAACTTAACCAATTGTCAACCAGAAAATGTTAAAATATTTACCTATATCCTGGAAGCCACTCCCACTGCCCCCACCCACGCCCCCACCCCCCGCCACCTCACTTTGAGTTGTCCTGCCATTCTGAACCAAACCAATGTATTTCTTAAATGTACTTACTTGATGATTCTTGCCTCCCTAACATGTATAAATCCAAGCTGCACCCCAACCACCTTGGGCACGTGTCCTCAGGGCTTCCTGTGTCACAGGTGTGCGTCTTCAACCATGGCAAAATTAACTTTCTAAATTAACTGAGACCTGTTTCAGGTTTTCTGGGTTCACAAGAGTTATCCCGGACATTGTAAGATGCTTAGCAGCATCCCTAACTTCTACTTAGTAAAGGCCAGTAGCACCTCATCTCCTAGCTGTGACAATAAAAACTATCTCCAGACATTCCCAAATGTTTCCTGGGGTGGGATATGGGACACAACTGCCCCAGTGGAGAACCACTGCTGTACACCATGCACAATTTTCCAGTGAAACCCAAATTCCTTCCTACTACTGTAGAAAAGGAGAAGAGGTAATTTCTTCCCATCTGCATTTCTTGGCACGCACCCATGTCTCTGTGTGTGAGCTGAGAATCACACCCTGACTCCACAACAGAGTGGTCACAGTAGCCAACACAGGCACTATTCTAAGCCCTCTCCAACAGTAACCCAACTCATCCTACCAGTTAAATATGAGTTTCAGATAAACAATGAATCATATTTTCTTTTAGTATAAGTATGTATACCCATGCAATATTTGGGGCCTACATATACTTTAAAAGTATCTGTTGTTTATCTGAAATTCAAATTAAACATTTGGGAGGGCTGTTGTTTTATTGGCCAAATCTTTTTATTTTATATTATATTATTTTATTTTTGATATGGTGTTTTGCTTTGTCACCCAGGCTGGAGTGTAGTGGCGCGATCTCGTCTCACTGCAACTTCTGCCTCCTGGGTTCAAGCAATTCTCCTGTCTCAGCCTCCCAAGTAACTGGGGTCACAGGCACCTGCCACAACGTATTTTTAGTAGAGACGGGGTTTCATCATGTTGGCCAGGCTGGTCTCGAACTCCTGACCTCAGGTGATCCACCTGCCTCCAGCCTCCCAGAGTGTTGGGATTACAGGCGTGAGCCACCGCGCCCAGCCTTACTGGCCAAATCTGACAACCCTATCTGTAATCAAATAAACAGCTGAGCAGTAGTAACTGCAGCATCGTGATTGCAACAGGCCTCCGTGGCTTAGAGTCCCTGTTCTGCCTGTGACCGTTGTGCCACATTGGGAAGTCATTTAGCCTCTCTGAGGCTCAGTTTTCTCATCTGTAAGATGGGAACAATATCAATGCCTTCTTCAGAGTTGCTGGGAGGATTGAATGAGATGATGTATGCAGAGCCGTTAAGACGGTGTTTGGCACAAGGTTCAGGGCAGCTGATTTAGTTTCCTCAACTTCACTACCTGATCCTCTGCTAACTCCCCGGGTGTTTTCTGGACGGCCACAACTACCCTAGCCTCCGGTGTCGCCCAGCCTTCCTCCCCATTGAGTGTAAAGGTGGCCTCGGGTTCCGGTGGGAGCCCCAACTCTGGACCGCGATTCGCGAGCCTTCCCGGCGCCAGGCCGCGCCATCCCGGGAGCTGTCCGCAGATGGCAGCACCGGCCCCGGGTCGCGGCGGTCCCGGCGCTCCGCAGGCCGCAGGCTGGCCTGGTCCCGGGCCGGGAGCCCATCAGGCCGGGAGCGGCTGAGGCCACACCCCGCGGGCCGGGCCGCTTCCCTCCGGTGAATCATCGCTCGCAGTGGCTGCGCCCGCAGTGTCCGCAGCAGCGCGCCGGGCCCTGGCCGCGCCCCAGCCGAGCGCAGCGCGAAGTCGCCCCGACCTTTCTGTGAGCAGCACGGCCGCCGGGGCCGCAGCATGGCGGGCATCGCGGCCAAGCTGGTGAAGGACCGGGAGGCGGCCGAGGGGCTGGGCTCCCACGAGAGGGCCATCAAGTACCTCAACCAGGACTATGAGGCGCTGCGGAACGAGTGCCTGGAGGCCGGGACGCTCTTCCAGGACCCCTCCTTCCCAGCCATCCCCTCGGCCCTGGGCTTCAAGGAGTTGGGGCCCTACTCCAGCAAAACCCGGGGCATCGAGTGGAAGCGACCCACGGTAGGAAGTGCGCGGCAGGACGCGGGCAGGGCGGGGTGCCGGGCAGGGAGGGGTGCAGCTGGCCCGCGGCGCGCTGGGGCGCGGGGCAGCCCGGGTGCTGCAGTGGGGAAGCCGCAAGCCAGGACCCCGCAGGCCTGCGACACCTACACGCCGCCGGAGTCTGGGACTCCTTTCGAGCGTGGGGGAACTCCCGGGGCCTGCCCTCTCTTCCACCCACCACTCTTTCCTGGGCGGGTCGGGGCGAATCACTGCACTCAAATCCCACTAGCAGGCCAATTTAGGACTTCACAAAAACTCAGGGTGACACAGGAGGCCGGGGTGAAACTTGTAATTGAACTGTAGCGGGGACCTGGAAGAGGAGGGGAATCAGGTCTGCAGAGAAGGGAGAGGCAACATCCACCAGACAAAGTCCGTCTCCAACTGGGGTTCTGTCTGTTCGTGGAGGGGGACAGGCCAGAGCCTGGTCATTTTGTGACTAAGGATAGTCTCATGCAGCCCTGGGGTTACATTTATTTTTCCAAAGGGGAGCCAGCGATACCTCCCCATAACATCGACAATGGTAATTAACCCAGGACACGGAGGTGTCTCATGGTTTGCCTGGTGGGAATCCTCACTGGGGAAAGCTCCGGGAGCCCTCCAGACCCCATTATCCCGTCCCCCAGGGTCTCTGACCTCCCGGCCCTGGGACAACTTGCCCTCCCCAATCTACTTGTCCATTCCGTTTCTTGGGGAACCGCCTCCTTTGGGACTTCCCCAGGCTTCCCCTACCACGCCTAGGGAAGCCTGCCTGAAGTCCAACTTCTAGATTCCTGTTATGAGAACAAGCCTTCCAGCTCTGCTTCCACACCCGGCAGCCTCCCAGGTCACCTTCTGTTTCCCTAAATCCAGCTCATAGGTAGCGAGGGCTGCAGGAAGCACCCTAGCCCAGACTCAGAGCACTTGGATTCACCTTCTTGCTAACCTGCTGGGTGACCTTGAGGAAGCGGTTTAAACTCTCTGTGCCTCCGTGTCTTCATCTAAAATAACACACCCTGCCTAGATATTTTCTCTCTTTCGTGGCCCTCCAGACCCTGCCATCCTGGCCTCCTTTCAGTCTCTCAAAGAGCCAGTTCTTGCCTGCACGAGGCCTTCTCACCAGCAAGGCATGCTCTTACCTGGAGTGTGGCTCACTCTCATTCTTTCCAACTTAGTCACATGTTCCCTCCTCAAACAGGTATTTTCTGACCCTTCTTAGCAGCCACCTCCCCACCTTGTTATTCTCTAACTCTCACCCCACTCATTTCCTTCATAGCATTGTCACAGTTTAGAAATATAATCACATGTATTTGTTCTTCCTACTGAACTGCAGGAATCATGTGTATGTTATTTACCAGTATATCCCCAGTGCCTAGCACATAGCCATGCCTTTCACAGTATTCATCCATTCATTCATTCACTCATTCATTCAACAACATTGATGGAGCACCTATTACATGCCAGGCACTGTCCTGAGAGCTCAGGAGATACACTAGTGAACACAAAAGAAGTGACTGTAGAATGAATGGATACAGGATTGTAATGAGCCTCAGATGAAATTATGGTTGTGAAAGTGGTAAACTGACCTGACGTGGTGCCTCACGCCTGTAATCCCAGCACTATGGGAGGCCAAGGTGGGAGGATCGCTTGAGCCAGGAGTTCAAGACCAGCCCGGGCAACACAGTAAGACTTGTCTCTATAAAAAAGTAAAAAAAAAAAAAAAAAAAAAAAATGAAACGCAAACCAAGAGAATGTGTTCACTTTACATTTGCATGGCACTTTACAGTTTACACAGTGAGTTCACACTCATTCACTTATTCTTTCGTTCATTCAATAAGCATTTCTCGAATACCTCCTATATGCTAGGCACAATGCATATGGTTTCTGCTTCTGAAGACTTACTTCTAAGGCTAGTGAGGTGACAGAGACAGGTCCCCCAACAGTTGGAAATGCCTGTGGGACTTCCAGATGAGGATATAGAGGTCTAGAGATGATCTAGGGCCACTGCTTAGGGCAGGCGGGCTGTGCACTGCACTACCAAGGAAGAGTGTGACTATTACGATCCCCATTTGCCAGTTGAAGAAATTGAGGCTTGGGAAGGTTAAATCCTTGCTCAGAGTCAAGTGGATATAGGCCATAGATCCAGGACTGTGTGTAGTCTGTGCATGTTGAGCCCACCCTTTATGGCTGCGTTGTCTGCCTCTATCCTACCTTCTCAAATGCTGCTGAGGTCAGGCAAGGAGAGCACAATTGTTTCCACTGGATTTGAACACTAGCAGGTCATTGGTGAGTTTAGCAGAGCAATTTCAATGGAAAGGTGAGGGTAGAAGCCAGATTGTTATAGACTCCAGAGTAAAGGAACTGGAAATGAAGAACGTGATCAACTCATTTAAGAAGGGCCCCTGGGAAGAGAGGAGAACTGATAGGTAGAGCAGGACCTGGATTTTGAGAGCCGGTTTTTTTTTTTCATATGAGAACAACTTGAATGTGTCACATGTTGAATCACGAGGAGGAAGGGATTAAAGATAAAGGCAGGGAGGGGCAATGAAACAGGGTCCCTGAGGAAGTGAGAATACGGGTTGTGGGCAGGAGAGGGGAGCAGGTTAGCCTTGCAGCAGGAGGAGCTGCTCTTCCTCGGAGAGAGGATTTCACAACACTGGCAAGAGTGGCTCCAGCACCTGGAAGGGGGATTAAAGCAGTAAGTCCAGTGGGGTCCAAGGGCCATGCAGGGGCACAGTGAGGAGAAAGCAGGCGTGATCCGGGTGGCACATCGGATCCTCCCAGCAACCAGTCCGTTAGGAGCAAGGGCAGATATTGTGAGCCCCTATGTTTCCCCCAAGAAAATCAAACCTCTGAGAGGTTTCTCACTTGCTTATCTTCAGCTGGCCAAACTCAGCCTCAAACCCATATGTCCTGTCTCCAAGTTCAGTGACTGTTATCATCAACTTCTTCAACAGTAGTAATAATAGATCACATTTATGGAGTGCTTGCCAGGGCATGTTTACATCATTATCTCATTTAACACTCAGAACAATCCTCTGAGTTGGGTATTTTCATTGTTCCCATTTTGCAGGTGAAAAAACTGAGGCTTCAAAAGATTAGGTGACTTTCCAGGGTCCTAGGACCTATACAATAAGTGGCAGAGCCCGGATTTAAACCCAGGTTATCAGAATAATGCAGCAAAGCCCAAACCCTCAACCCCTTTTCACTGACTGGTAAGTCCCATATTTGATTCGATGCCCTACATGCTGTGCGCAAGTTTCAGTTTTCTGAAGCATCGCTCAGCACCACTCTGAACTCTGACTTCTCTAGAGTCTGCTAACGGCATTCGAAAGTTTCTGAAGTATAATGGAAAAACCCTGCTGGGGTAAGTGCCTGGCACACTCAGGATTATCACTGTGATTCTTTATAATAAACAGGCTCCCAGCACCAAGCCCAATCTATTCCATCAGCTGGATAAGAGCTCGCTGACAGGCCTTGGGCCAAGCTGGCTTCCTTTGCCTCAGCAAAAGAGCATTCTGATTCTCTCTGCCATCCCCAAAACCAATAGGAGCAGAGAGCAACAAGGCAGAGGCATGAAGGGAATGTCCTCTGCGGCAGACGGTGCTTCCGGAAGAGCTCCCACAATCTGAGCCAGGATGATCAGGGGCTAGATCCAAGTCTCACATAGGCAAACTTCTGCTTGACAGAGTGGGCATGCCGAGCGCCGTTGGGTGGAGGCAGGCGTGTGCAGCCCAAGTGGACATGAGACGCAGGAGCAACTCATTCAAGGCAAGGTTGCCTGAGCCCAGAGAGGCCCAAGTTTGTGCCCCAACTTCCTCTGTGGCTTTTGGGTGGGGCTGTTCAGAATCGAAACACACTTGGAGGGCTACTGAAAGGGCTAAGAAGTGTTCAAGATTGGCTTCCATCAGCCTGCTCATGACAACGGCCCCGGAGATTTTAACACCCTTGGACACTTGGTACTAAATCAATTAGAGGCAGGGCAGGAGCAGAAAGAGTTGGCGCATTTGATCAGTAAGTTCCAATGCCAGTGCTGTCTATTATCTGTGAACTGTGTTAACTTTGGACACGTCACTTCACCCTTTTGAGCTGTTTCCTCGTCTGTAAAAGGGGGATAATATCCATTCCATGCAATAAAGCTTTGAGCGCAGTCTCTGATGTCAGCAGGTACAGAATATATAGATGCTCTAAGTTTCATGACCCCATGGAATAATTCAAAAGGGTTAGATCCCCCCTGCCCTCAAAAGGGCATGTGTTAGGAAGACAGAGTAGTACCTAAGTAGTAAATTGCAGAGTCCAGAGACTCTGGGACTCAGACTTGAAGGGATGAGTGAAGATTGGACTAGGAAGGACCAGGAAGGAGGACTTCACAGAGGAGGTGACAGTGAGCCTCAGTGTATGATGCAATATGGAAAAGGAGGGAAGAGACTGGGAAAGGAAGGAATTTCATGCAAGCAAAACAACTTGCATGCAGTAACAGAGGAGAGAGGGTGCTAGCCCAGTGGCTAGGGTGGCTCTGGAGTGTGACGTTCTCAACGTCTGGCAGAAGAGGCTGGACTTGCTGCTGTGGCCCCTGGGAAACAGCTCTAGGCATTCCAAAGTGTGTAGGGTCCAAATGCCTGCCCTTCTCAGACAGGACCGCCCATCCACCCATCAGGGCCCAGGAAGCAGGGCTCAGAAGGACCTCATGACACAGAGCTCTGACTGTGATGACACACTTTCCCCAGAGGGGAGAAGGGGTTAGAAGATCCACTGAGAATGGAGGCATCCTAGCTGCAGAAACACCTGCCTGGGGGGCTAACAGCACTTTGTGGGTCTTGTTCCCAGGAGATCTGCGCTGACCCCCAATTTATCATTGGAGGAGCCACCCGCACAGACATCTGCCAAGGAGCCCTGGGTAAGTGATGGATTCAGAGCAAGCTGGGGGGTCCTGTCTGTAAGGCTGTGGGTGGAAGAGATGAGGGACAATCTGTGGCTTCTCTCCCTTCCCGAGCAGCTTGGCAATTTCTATTTGCAGAAGCTCCATGGAATTTCTTGGCCCCAGGGGGCAATATTTCTACCTTCAGCCCCATGCTGGGGCACACAAATGAGGCCTCCTGTGTCCCCTGCACAGGGCTAGTTGCTGAGGTTACAGAGATGCTGCCACTGGGAGGACCAGGGGGCTTCTGGATGTCAGCCACCCCTTGGTATGCACCTCCTGGAGCCAGTATTACCAGTGGTTCATGAAATAGGCTCTGGGCAGAGGACCAGGTGAGAGGACTCGCCCAGGCCAATGACAGCACTGAGACATCAGTTCTCTGAGGTTCAGGGACCGGGGAAGGTGACTCAGTGTGAGGGAAGAGGAAACTCTAATGCTCACTGCTGAAGGAAGTTAAAGTACCAGGGCATTTCGGTGTTTGCAAGACCAGCTCACTGTGGTATCACAGCTGTAATGATCATTTAAGTAAAAATTAACCAAAGTAGCTTAATTGTCCGAAACCTTGCTTTCTGGAGCCAAGTTCAGATTTGTTTCTGGAGATAGTCCTTGTTGAGGGTTTGAACCCACAGGGTTCTCTACCTTTAGTATGAAAACTCCCAAAGCTCCTAGGAAGTCCCAGCAATGGGGCCTGGGGCTATTATCTAAGATTCTCATAGAATCCACCCTCAATGTTCTTTTACTCATAATAAATGCGGGCCTATAATTACTGGAGGAGATTATTTTGCTCTGATAAACCAAAAATCTATTTTCTGCCATCAGCGTCCGCTGGCTGGCTCCCCAGGCAAGTTCATCAGTAACAAAATCAATCAACTAGAGTTGTACCTCCTGTTCTCACCCACCTAGCAGAGGTTTTGTTATTCCTATACCCCTAATACCAGCTGATAACAGCTAATATTTATCTCTAAATCACCGTGATTATTCTCATTTCATAGATGAGGATGCAGAGGTCCTCCTACAACTGAAGTGGGGGCTGGTACCCCTGACCCCAGGGTATGTTTAAATCCTGAGCTATACTCCCTAAGAGGGGACCTGGAAAATTTTCTAGCCCTGAGGGATGTCAGGGCATCTGTGTGAATCATTAGGACAGACAGACTGTGAGGGAGAACGTGACCTGAGTGGGAAAGCTTGTCTGAGCTCAGGCTCTACAGATTCCTGAGATGCCAGAGCACATTCTTACCTGCAGAAAATACTCTTTTCATTTCTTTTCTTCTCGCCCCACAAAAGACAGAAGATAGAGGTCCTTGGGAACCCAAGGTTGATCCTCCAGGAAAATGTATTCATTAGAGAAAATGGAATTGATGGAAACTTTGACCAACCCTGGGGGCTTTACAGAATCCAGAAACAGCCGGGCACAGTGGCTCACGTCTGTAATCCCAACACTCGGGGAGACTGAGGCAGGTGGATCACCTGAGTCAGGAGTTGGAGACCAGCCTGGCCAACATGGTGAAACCCTGTGTCTACTAAAAATACAAAAAAAAATTAGCTGGACGTGGTGCTGGGTGCCTGTAATCCCAGCTACTCAGGAGACTGAGGCAGGAGAATTGCTTGAACCCAGGAGGCAGAGGTTGCAGTGAGTGGAGATCGCACCACTGCACTCCAGCCTGGGCGATAGAGTGAGACTCCATCTCAAAAAAAAAGAAAAAAAGAGAGAGAGAGACAATCCAGAAAGAAACACAGCAACTGCCTAACAACTGCTTCAAAGTTTAACAACACCTTAAGGGCCAAAGTTCAAGCAACAAATACATGATTTAAGTCCTGTGTAAATACCACTGGGCCATTTGGAGAGGAGACAGCAAAGTTTAACATTCCTGGGAGAAATTCCCCTCCCAAGGGAATTATAAACCAGATGAAAATGTAAACCTTTTAAAAATGTCTTAGTACCTAGTCTGTAATTTCTCGGGTGTGTGTGTGCGTATGTGTGTGTGTGTGTGTAATGCAGTATTGGTCATTTTGTTCTTTTGGCCTTTCATTTTGGAGGACTCTAGTTAGATCAGTCTGTGAAATGTGGTATACCGTATTCTCGCCCTGATTCTGGCATGTGGGCAGACGGTGCTGATGGGGCCTTGATCTTCACCAAATGCCAACAACCTCACAAGCACCAGGAACAGAGGCCATGACAGTGACACTCTGCAACATGGCCAGAGATATGAGCCTAGAATCAGCTCTGTTGGTAGTCGGAAGACTGGGCAAGTAATTACCTGGAACTTCCATCACTTCCAAAAGCGGAGAAGGAAGGAGAGTGAATGAAGTGACCTCAGACACCCTGTAAGATGTTGTATTCAGCTATTCTAAAGCCATTCCCTGGTTTCTGACCAGCTATTCCTCATTCCTTGTGCTAGAGGGTTAGAGCACCACACGATCATCCTTTTTTTCTCTCTTTCTTTCTCTTTCTCTCTCTCTCTCTTTTTTTTTTTTTTTTTTTTTTTTTTTTTTTTTTTTTTTTTTTTGGCAGGGTCTTACCCTGTTCCCCAGGGTTGGAGTGCAGTGGCAGGATCTTGGCTCACTGCAGCCTTGGCCCCTGGGCTCAAGTGATCCTCCTACCTCAGCCTTCTGAGTACCTGGGACTACAGGCACACACCACCACACCTGGCTAATTTTTGTATTTTTTGTAGAGACCTGGTCTTGCCATGTTGTGCAGGCTGGTCTTGAACTTCTGAGTTCAAGTGATCCACCCACCTCGGCCTCCCAAAGTGCTGGGATTACAGGTGTGAGCCACTGTGCCCGGCCAAGATCATTCTTTATTACACACATAAGGAGTAATAACAGCACCCATCACCTACATAACAATATGCAATTCATGGGGCATTTTTTCACTACAGCATGTCATGTACTCATTCCATATCTAAAGTAAATATTTTCATCTCACTGTACAGATAAAAAAAAACTGAGCCACAGAGAGGGGAGGGTAAATGTAAAGCCACACAGCTAATAATTGCCAAAGGATTGAACCCTGGTCTGATTTTAAATCCTACACTCTTCCTAACCCATGCTCCCTCCAATTTGCCATAGTGCTGTGCTGAGGAACCATTCTCAGCAAAATTCATCTTCTCTACCTGCGCTTTCTACCCTGAGCCTTACTCAGTTCCCCCAGGGAACTTGGGCAGGTGACATTCTTAGACTTGTGCACTTTGCAACGCCCTGCCCTGTTTACTGTGCTGCCCAGCAATGGTTAATCCAGAAATACCCACCCTCCTTCCCAGAAGGCTCAGATTCCAAGCTTCACCAAAGTCATTTAAACCATGTTTACAGAGCTGCTCTCACCAAGAGCCATCTCCATTGCAGAACGTAGTTGTGTAAGAATTGATTCAGCAGAGAAAAATCTGCCCTGCTGGAGGAAGGGCTGGAGACCCGGATGGAGCCTCCACTGGCTGACCCTGCAGCTAAATATGGCTCTGAAATTGTGGGGTAGTAACCACATTCTTACAGGTGCTTGCCACTTGAAATGGCTCCCAAGGACCCAGAAAACTTGGTCCAAGGCTGAGCTGCTCCTACCTCTGTTGCTTTGCTTTGCACTGGGTCACCACTGAGCTTTCCCCACAGCCTCACTGCTCACAGATGAAGGCAGCTACCCCAGCCAGGGAGGCGTAGGTCACCTTGCAGGCCTCTGGCTTCCTGGGGGAGAGCCCAAGGCTGCCAAGGCTGTTGAAACAGCACACCCCCATTTCATTGTAACCCAGCAAATGTTCCCTGGACCCTTCAGGGGTGGGTCAACCTGCCTCCTCCTCAAGATGTCACATGGACCCCCAGAACACTCACAGGGTTCCCCACACCACAGCCTAGTTCAGCAGCGAGTGGGGAAGGAGCAAGACCAATGGGAAAGGCAAGCCAGATGGGGAAGTTTCCAGTCCTGTTCCCTCTACCACTCATTAGCCATTTATTTGGACCCAGCCTCTCTGAGCCTCAGTTTTCTCTTCTGTGAAATGGGAATAATAATAAGGCTCCTTTCCCAGGGCTGTGGAGGAAAGTGAGATTTATACAGGCAAATACACTTGGCACACTGTAGAATCCCAGACAAATTCAAGGGACTGGGATTATCATTACTGATTCCAGTTATGTGAAAACTCCTTTCGCCAAATTGCCGAAGAAAAAGAGAATGGTGGAGGATGAGAAGAGGAGGAGAAGAAAATAAGTTGGGTTGGAAACCAGATCCTCATCCTTGAAAATTTCATAATCTAAGGGTGGAAATACCAAAACGAGGAGAGACAAACTTGTGGCCTGTGTTAGGGTAACACACAGACTGAAACTCAGGAGAAGAAACATATGGGGAGACAATGAATACAAAGAGGTCAGATGTGCATTCCTCAATTTTAAAAATTGAATATTTCAGTGTTTTAAATAATTTTTCTTTCTTTGTCTTGCTCTGTTGCCTACACTAGAGTGCAGTAACAGAACCATAGCTCACTGCAGCCTCGACCTCCTGGGCTCAAGCAATCCTCCCACTTCAGCCTCCCGAGTAGCCAGGACTACAGGCATGCACCACCTCACCCGGCTAATTTTTGTGTGTGTCTGTGTGGAGATGGGGTCTCACTATGTTGCCCAGGCCGTTTCAAATTCCTGGACTCAAGCAATCCTCCTGCCTTGTCCTCCCAAGTGCTGGGATTACAGGTGTGAGTCACCACACCTGGCAAGTAATTTTTAAATTATAAATTTAAAAATGCGTTTTTATAATAAGTACCTTTAAAAATGTTAATAGACTTTTTTTAAAGAACAGTGTTAGGTTTATAGAAAAGCTGAGATGACAGTACAGAAAGTTCCAGATACCTCATACCCAGTTTCCCCTATTATTAACGTGTTACATCAGTGTGGTACATGTGTTATAATGAATCAGCATTGATGCAGTATTGTTAAAGTCCATGCTTTATGCAGACTCTCTTAGTTTTTCCCTAAGATTCTTTCTCTATTCTGGATCCCATCCAGGACCCCACATTTCATTTAGTTGTCAAGTCTCCTTCGGCTCCTCTGGGCTGTGACAGTCTCTCAGTCTTTCCTTGATTTTGATGACCTTGACAGTTTTGGGGAATATTGGTCAGAGATTTTTTAGGATGCCTATCTACTGGAATTTGTGGTGCCTTTTTAATAAGTATGTAGTGGCTCACACCTGTAATCCCAGCACTTTGGGAGGCTGAGACAAGAGGATCACTTGAGCCCAAGAGTTTGGGACCAGCTTGGGCAACATAGCAAAACTCTGTCTCTACAAAAAAATTACCGGGGCTTGGTGGCACATGCCTGTAGTCCCAGCTACTCGGGAGGCTGAAGCAGAAGATCACTTGAGCCCAGGAGGTGGAAGCTGCTGTGAGCCATGCACTCCAGCCCGGTTCTGGAGCCACTGCACTCCAGCATGGGCGACAGAGGGAAAACTTATCTCAAAAAAATAAATAAATAAGTACCCATGTAGTTAAAATTTTTAAAGACTAGCAAATAGATGGTAGCTGGTTTGATGGAGAAAGTAAATCCATTCTTTTTCTTAAGAGTGATCTCTTCACCACCAGTCCCAGCACCCCCCTTACCAGCCTCCCAGGGCACTGACATTGTCCATGGGCCATCGTGTCCCCTCAGCTTCTCTTCTGGTTGTAAATGCTCTTGCACTTTTCCCCCTTGTGCCTGCCGTCCACACTCCCAGCTGCCTTCCCTCCGCATTTAAGATCTAAGATCTTAGAGACGAGATGAGACATCTCTTGCCTTAGTGCATCTAAGACAGCTCATAAACAAGTCCGGGTGAACCGCTAACCCTTCTGTGTTGCTTGGAGGCCCCTGTCCCACCCTGGCTGCGCCAGCTTTGGCCATGGTACCCGCAGTCTCCAGCTACATCAGATGCCTGAAGAACAAATCTCTCCGTAGCTCTCCCTGCCCCCTCTCCAGGAATAGGAGCCCTGGGACCCCCTTCAAGAATCCCCCATTTCCCATATGCCTTCCTGCAAAGCCACAGGGCATGCAGAGCGGGATTCCAGGGCTCCAGCCTGCTACCCATGGGCTCTGGATTCAGGGGTGACTCTGCCTGTTTGGGTGCCCCTTTAGCTTTTCCACCAGCTTCCTGTGGCCAGGAGCCAGGCCACACCCCTGTATGACCATAATTGTCTTATCTTATCTCTGAGATTAGAAGGTTGGAACAGATTTTCCTGATGCCCCACTACTTCTGACATTCTGTGACTTTAGAATGTTACCTTCCTCGACAGCCCCCTGCATCCTCACACACCTGGCTTTAGCTGGACTGGTGTTTGTGAGGAATTATATCTCCACCTTGCTCAGCACCAGCCCCCAAGAGGACCAGCCAAGGGACACTGTCATCTGGGGATTTGAGAAATGAAGGACCGTGTGTTCCATGAGGTCTGGTGGGGTCCTGGCTAGCAACACTGTCTGGATGACTGAGTCGCAGGAGGAGGTGGCCTGGCCAGCAGGTGTGCAGTGAGGCCACCTCTCCACCACCCCTGTCCCATAGAGCTTCTAGTGATGATGGAAACAGTGTATATCTGCACTGCCCCAAATGGCAGCGCTAGCCCTCTGTGGCTGTGGAGCACTTGAAATATGACTCATGCAGCTGAGGAACTGAATTTGTAATTTTATTTAATTTAAATGTAAATAGCCACATGTTCCTTGTGGCTGCTGCACTGCACGGCAGCAGACTGTTGAGCTCTGGAATCCAGCCTCTCAGCCTTTACTCTCCATAGTGGGATAGTATTCACATCGGAGCCAAGCATGCACAGACATCAGTAAACAAGCAGGGCACGGTGGCTCATGCCTGTAATCCCAACACTTTGGGAGGCTGAGGCGGGAGGATCCCTTGAGCCCAGGAGTTCAAGACCAGCCAAGCAACATAATGAGAACCCATTTCCGCAAAAAAAAAAAATTTTTTTTAATTAGCTGGGCATGGTGGTGTGCACCTGTAGTTCCAGCTACTTGGGAGGCTGAAGTGGGAGGATCACTTTGAGCCAAGGAGGTCAAGGCTGCAGTGAGTCGTGATTGCACCATGACATTCTAGCCTGGGTGATGGATTGAGACCTTGTCTCAAAACAAACAGATAAACATACATCAATAAACATCTGTAAATATCAGGGTAGAGAATGAGGACTTGGTGTCCAACAGTTAGGGGTTGGCCTCTTATTCTGCCATGTACTGGCTCTGTCATCTTGAGGAGATGACTATCCTCTTCACACCTCAGTTTCCTCATCCGTGAAATGAAGACAATAATAGAATAATAGTGTCTACTATCGAGACCATCCTGGATAACATGGTGAAACCCTGTCTCTACAAAAATACAACACAACATACAAAAAATTAGCCAGGCATGGTGGCACACGCCTGTAGTCCCAGCTACTTGGGAGGCTGAGGCAGGAGAATCTCTTGAACCTGAGAGATGGAGGTTGCAGTGATCCAAGATCGCACCACTGCACTCCAGCCTGGGCAACGGAGTGAGACTCCATCTCAAAAAAAACTAAATAAATAAAAATAAAATAATAGTGTCTACTGGCTGGGTGTGGTGGCTCATGTCTCTAATCCCAGCACTTTGGGAGGCCGAGGCAGGTGGATCACTTGACATCAGGAGTTCAAGAGCAGCCTGGCCAATGTGGTGAAACCCTGTCTCTACTAAAAATACAAAAATTAGCCAGGCATGGTGGCACACACCTGTAATCCCAGCTACTCAGAAGCCTGAGCAAGAGAATCACTTGAACCCAGGAAACGCAGGTTGCAGGGAGCCGTGATCACACCACTGCAATCCAGCCTGGGCAACAGAGTGAGACTTCATCTCAAAAAAATAAAAAAATTGTGTCTACCTCAGGGGACTGTAAAGATGAAATGAAATAATAGACATAAAGCTCAGAGCTCCAGAGGCTGGTGTGTAGTAAAGGTTTAATCCATGCAGATTGCACGTTCTCTTTGGGGAGAGTACAGCTAGAGGGGAGTACTGTCAAATGAGGTCAGGTCGCTGAGGTGGAGACACACTGTGCCATGTCTTGAATACCGGACTGGGTCCCGGCTTTAGCACGTGACATTGGCAGCCACCTAAGTTTTGGAGAGGGGTGTGACAGAGGAGGTGGTGTCCCGGGGGAAGCTCCGGAAAGAGACTCAGAGGAGTCTCCTGCTGTAATTTTCCTGGGTCACACAATGGTCACAGCCTCCTGATGTTTCCACAGAGGGCCAGAGGCCCTTCAGTGCCAAGGAATGTGGACTCTCTCCTCTCCCAGCACATACACGTGCTGCCAGTACCTTGTGATCTTTAGCCATAAGTTTCCACTCACCCATCTGCAAAATGGGAACAATGACGATGTTTGCGTCCTTTCTTTTTCTTTTCCTACAAGGCAGGGAACTTTAAGACTGTGTGACAGAAAAGTGCCACTGGAACCCAGGGCCTCGTGGGGTTCCTCCGTCTCTCTGGGGATCAGGATCAGAGTGAGAACGTTTCCCATGTTCATTCTTGTTGGGCCCGTTCTCAGGATGATGTTTCTCCTGTATTTTGGTACCCCAGCCCAAGCGAGACTTTAGTAGTTCGGCACTGTGAATCCCCCCAGGAAGTCAGGAAAATAGATACTGTCTTTGTGGTTCCTCCAGGAGCTAAGGAAGGAGAGTTCCTGAAGAGCAGGAATTTAAGACAGGAATTGGCGGCTGAGGGCAAGGTTCCACCTCCTCCTCCCTTCTTCTGTGGGGTCTGTGATGACAGCAGGAATGGGGAGGAAGAGGGTGGGTTTGCCTGCGCCTGGGGGGAAGGCAGCCATCAGGAAGGAACAGCCACCTCTGCTGGGGTACTGGAGATAAAAACTCTGATATCGGCTAGTGACTCTGGGGGCGATGGCCCAGGAGGGTCAGGGCTGCAGCGAACAGGGACACAAAAACCATGAAACATGCCACAGGTCACATCCTCCTGGTCCAGGGCACGGCTAAGATAGGCAAGAGACTTGAGAGAGGGAGAGTGAATGTCAAGTCCCAGCACCCTCGCCTCCCTCCCATCCTCCCTTTTAGGGCCTCCCTTCCGGCAGGTGGGGCAGGGAGAAGGGAAAGGAAAGGCCTGGGACACGTGGTTTGGATCACTGGCTGTGGCTCACAGTTCTGATGTGTGTGCAGTTTAGGGAAGGAGGCTGAAGACTTCCTGTTAATGAAGGTGGGGCATGAGTAAAATGGAGGATCTGCCCCCTCCCCTCCCAGCCCCTGATACAAATGCAGGGTGATCGTACATGCATGGGGAACTCTACTTTGGGGGTATCCTTTTCTGGGCTGCTGCCAGACTGTGAAATGAGTAACAAAGGGATGGCCCACGGTGACTCATCAGCCACCCTCTTGCAGGCCTAGCATGCTGGCGGGGTGTGCATTTCCTCTGGCAGCCCCTCCCTGCCAGTTTCAGAGGGGTGGCCCTGAATTGGCTTTTCAGAGGTTCCTTCTCCTCCCTTCCAAAGCGAAGACTCACGGCTGCCTGAAAATGTGGCTCTCCACCTTCTTGGGCTGCCTAGGACCTTGAGAGATGTGTCTCTTTGGGACAGAGTGTCAGGTCTGCTGGAGATTGTTAAAATGCTGTTGTCTCAGGAAGGGTGAAATTTAGCCAGGCGCAGTCTTCGGTATCTTGATCTGTTTGTCATGTATCTAGCTGTCAGCGTGCAAAGCAAAGGAACAAAAGTTCTAAAGAAATACCACAAAAAACAAGTAAGATTTGAGATCCATCAGGGTTTCTCAACCTTGGCACAACCGACTGGATAATTGTTCATTGTAGGGGGCTGTCCTGTGAATTATAGGATGTTTAGCTGCATCCTTGGCCTCTACCCACACACCCCAGTGTGGCACTCAAAAATGTCTGCAGATCTTGCCAAATGTCCCCTGGGGGCTTGGCAGAGTTGCAGGTGCATGGAATGCCCCCAACTGAGAACCACTGGCAGAGCAGGAGTGAAGGGGGAGGTACTGTGGGGGTCACTGGGCACACAGAATGCCATTTGGGGAGCCTGGCACAAGGGAGTGGCCGGATGGGAGGTAGAAATAGCAGTGGTAATCAGTAGGTGAGTTGCTGAAGACAAACTAAATATACTTTCCAGCATTGCTTCAATCTAATCCAGCCACAATTATGAGTAAATACTGTAGGCAAGGAGAAAACATTGCATGTACGGGGTCAGGGCAGCATTGCTGGGATATTTGAGCTTGTGGGAGGGGAGATCCAAGCTTCCCACTAGCACTGGGAGGAACACAGCAAAGGAGGAGAAGGGCCCTCCCTGCTTCTTGGAGAATGGTTCCCCTGGCAGGCCATTCTGTCTGCTCAGCTTCCCAGCTCAGGTGTCTTTCCAAACTACACATCAGCAGGGAGACAGTGGGAACATCTCAGGTCCAGGGTACCTGGGGAACTGCAGAGCAGCTGGGTGGCCTGACACTGGCATTTCTCAGTGTTGGCTCCATTCTCTTGCTGGCATCCCCCGGTGGGAGACTCTGTTAGCAGGTGTATCTTACTATCCCTGGCTCCCTGGTATGCATTACAGTTCAGACTCCCAAGCACAAGCTCCCTGTATTGTCACATCTGTATCTGGTGTGTAACAATCCACCCCAAAACAAATGGCTTGAAACACAAGGCATTTTGTTCTCTCTTATGGTTCTGAAGGATGACGGGGCTGAGCTGGGCAACGCTCTCCCGGTCTCTCAAGTGGTTGCAATCAGATGGGGATGGGCACAGTCATCTGAAGGCCCCCTCACCCACATGTCTGGTGCCAGGGCTGAAGGGTGGATCAGCTGGGGCTTCAGAGATCTCTGTCTCTTTTGTGGTCTCCCCATCACAGGGATTTGAAGGTAGCTGAACATCTTACAGCAGCTCATGTCCCAAGAGAAAGCCCTGGGAGCTGTCTCATCTTTACGACCTAGGCTTGGAAGTCACATAGCATCACTTCTGCCATTCCTATTCATTGAGATCAATGAAGGCTCACCCAGGATCAAAGGGAAGGGACATAGAGCCCACTTCTAGATGGAGAGTGGCAGGGTTCTGGAAGAACATGTGGAACCAGAAACATTGTTGCCTCCATTTGTGGAAAACACCACAATTCCTCCCCTTTGAATAATGGCCTTCTTGTCCTTTACCAATAATAACCCAAGCTGCTTGGACATTCGCTCTTCATGGTTTGCAGGGTGGGGAGGACGTGTTTTCTGGGACTTCCCAAGGTACACAGTAGTGAAGGATTTAACAAGCTGGGCTGATGTGCCAGCTTCAGGACGCCACTCACCCCCAAGCGTTTCTGAGATGCCCATGGGACCCAGGAGCCCTGACTTGCACAAGCCAGCAACTGCCTTTCTGTTTGCAATCAGCCAGCTTCACTGGGCATCTGTTATAGGAAGAACAGTGGGCTGAGACTTCAGCAAAAAAAGACAAAAGCAAAACACAATCCCTTCTCTATACAAGGTTCTTCCCTCTCTGTGTCCAACCAGTCCCTCCATTCTAGGTCCTTAACTCATCACCAAGCCTCCATTTTCTTCTCTTCCCCCGTGACTCCAAGGCAGGCCTCAGTTCTCACCTGGAGTCTGCTCAGGATGCCTACAGGTGGTCCCAGAATTGTAATGGCTTGACATGCAATTTTTCAGCTTTACGATGGCATGAAAGCAATACACATTCAGTAGAAACTGCACTTGAAGTACCCATGCAACCATTCTGTTTTTCACTTTCAGTACAGTGTTCGATAAATTACATTGAGATGCTCAACATTTTATTTTAAAACAGACTTTGCCTCCTTAGATAATTTTGCCCAACTGTAGGCTACTGTAAGTGTTCTGAGCACAATTAAGGCAGGCTAGGCTAAGCTATGGTGTTAGGTAGTGTCGATAAAATAGTCAAATTCTGTGAAAGATTTAAAGAGGTTTATTCTGAGCCAAATAAAAGTGACCAAAGCCCAAGGAGGTCCTGAAAACCTGTGCCCAAGGTGGTTGGTTTACAGCTTGGTTTTCTACATTTTAGGAGGACAGAAGTTACAGGCAGACATCAATCCAGAAAGGCAGGACGACTTGAAGTGGATGGGGAAGGCACAGGAGCTGGAGGGGCTCCAGGTCACAGGTGGATTCAAAGATTTTCTGATTGGCAGTTAGTTAAAAGCATTAAGTTATTATCGAAAGACCTGGAATCAAGGCCGGGTGCAGTGGCTCACACCTATAATTCCAGCACTTTGGGAGGCTAAGGCAGGTGGATCACTTGAGGTCAGGAGTTCAAGCCTGGCCTGGCCTGGCCAACATGGTGAAACCTCGCCTCTACTAAAAATGCAAAAATTAACTGGGCATGGTGGTGTATGCCTGTAGTCCCAGCTACTCAGATGCTGGGGCAGGAGAATCACTTGAACACAGGAGGTGAAGGTTGCAGTGAGCCAGGATTGCACCACTGCACTCCAGCCTGGGCGACAAGAGCAAGACTCTCTCTCAAAAAAAAAAAAAAAAAAAAAAAAGACCTGAAATCCGTAGAAAAGTGTGTCTGGGTTGAGATAAGAGGTTGTAGAGACCACGGTTTTGATTATATAGATGAAGTCTCGTAGATGGCCACTGTCAAAGGCAACAGATGGCAAACGTTTTCTATTCAGACCTTTAAAAGGTGCTACTAGATGCTCAGCTAAAAAGACCTGGAGGGAAGGTGATTCTCTACATTAAGCTTGTCCAACCCTCACGCTGCCCAGGACGGCTTTGAATGTGGCCCAACACAAATTTGTAAACTTTCTCAAAATATTAAGAGTTTTTTTTTTTTTTTTTTAGCTCATCGTCTATGGTTAGTGTTAGTGTATTTTATGTGTGGTCCAAGGCAATTCTTCTTCCAATGTGGCCCAGGGAAGCCAAAAGATTGGACACCCCTGCTATAGAATGTAGATTTTCCCCACAAGAGACAGTTTTGCAGAGACATTTCAAAATATGTCAGAAAAATATATTTTGGGCTAAAATACTTTGATTTATTTCAGGGCCTGCTATCTGTCATGTGATGCTCTACTAGAGTCTGGTTGGAATTTGGTATCTTACTGCTAGGAGGAGTCTGTTTTGTGAGTCTTAAGATCTCTGTTTTCAGTTAATGCTGGTCAGCAGTGCCTGAATTCCTAAAGGAGGGGGATATAATGAGGCATGACGACCTCCCTTCCCATTGTGGCCTGAACTTGTTTTTCAGGTTACCTTGGAATCCCCTTGGCTAAGGGGGCATCCATTCAGTCAGTTAAGGGGCTTAGACTTTGATTTTTAGTTTACAGTAGGCTAAGGTGTATTAAGTGCATTTTCGACTTACAATATTTTCAACTTCTGATGGATTTGTTCAGATCTAACCCCACTGTAAGTTAAGGAGCATGTATACTTGTATCTAATCCACTTTGGGCATTGCTACCAGAGAACCTGTCCTCAGGGAGCTATGGAAGTAGTGGAGGCAAATGATTAAACGGATGGATTAATTCCAAGTTCAGATCATGTTAGGAGTCAGCTGGGATGCAGTGTGAGGATCTTGGAGGGGAACAGTAAGGGGTTAAGAGAGATACCCCAAAGGATGATTAAGGAGGGAGAGTTGGAAGGAAGGTTTCCCGCAAAGAGGAAGCAGGGAGTGATTCATTCTGAAAAAGGCAAATATTTTATTATGCTTGGAGGGTCTGGTGCAGAAGGGGAAAGGGGGAGAAGGAACTTTGGCTTAAATTCCCTCAGGAGCCAGTTCAGATTCCTAACCTGGCCCAGACGTCCAACCCAATCCGCCTAGCCCCAGCCCTCTCCACTTCCCAGCACCCAGCCCCACTGCTGGGTGCCTGCCTGTTCTGGACTCTGCACTTGACCTTCCCTCTCCCTGAAAGTTCCCCTGCTCTTCCTCACCCAGCTCCCCGCTCTAAGTCATCCTCACCCACCCCAGCCCTCCTACAGTCCCAGTCTGCCCTGTTCAGACTCAAAGCCTCATGCTCACCACTATCATCTGCAACCTCTGTTTCCACACTGTCTCCTGCCGGCTGTGAGCTCACCGCCTGAGAGCCAGCACCAGTCTCCTCTAGACCAAGTACAGGCCTGGCACGGAGCCAGGAAGGCACCAACAAGGAGCCTGAGACTAGATCAGAGGGGAAAGAGACATATCCTCCAGAGTTGACTTACACGAGGTCGGAGGTGCACAGAGGCACGGGCAAGCTGGGCCCCAGGCAAGAAGCATGGAGTGAGGGATGTGGAGGCAGCGGAGGGCATCCGGGAGTCTGGGCTGCCCTTTGGCAGCTCTGTGTTCTGCCTGCTCTTCCTCCAAGATGAGCTCCCTCAGCCGGTGTGTGAAGTGTGTGTGTGAGCGTGTCACCGGTTAACTGAGTTCTGTCCCTGCTTGGTATCAGTTGCAAAGAAGGAACACTCAGTTGGAAAAAAAAGGCAAGAGGGTTTTATTCCTGACCAGGAGAAAGAGAAGGAGGGGACTCTTGCTCTAAAGACACCTTCACCTCGAGCCGTGGAAACTGGGGAGTTGTAAGGAGATAGGTGTGGGGCAGGGAGGTGTGTAAGCAGGTGCAGGGTGAGGGTGGGAGGGTGGGGACCTCTAGACGCTCAGGCGCAGGCCATAAACATGCCTCTCCATACAATGCATGATGTGTTACCAGAAAGGGGTTCTCATCTAGAACCTCAGAAAGCGTTCTTGGATCTCTCTCAAGAAAGAATTCAGGGTGAGTCTGTAGAGTAAAGTGAAAGCAAGTTTATTTTGAAAATAAAGGAATAAAAGAATGTCTACTTCATAGAGCAGCCCTGAGGGCTGCTGGTTGCCCATTTTTATGATTATTTCTTGATGATATGCTAAACAAGGGGTGGATTATTCGTGCCTCGCCTTTTTAGATCACTTAGGGTAACTTCCTGATGTTGTCATGGCATCTGTAAACTGTCATGGCTCTGGTTGGAGTGGAGCAGTGAGGACAACCAGAGGCCACTCTCGTCACTATCTTGGTTTTGGTGGGTTTTGGCCGGCTTCTTTACCGCAACTGTTTTATCAGCAAGGTCTTTATGACCTGTATCTTGTGCCGACTTCCTGTCTCATCCTGTGACTTAGAATGCCTAGCCCTTTGGGAATGCAGCCCAGTAGGTCTCAGCCTCATTTTACTCAGCCCTTATTCAAGATGGAGTTGCTCTGGTTCACACGCCTCTGACACATGTTCAGAAATAGTGGTGATTTTCTTCTACAGGTGGTGACGTTAGCATTATAATGACATGATAAAGTTCTAAATGTAACAAGGGGTTGCCTGCTCCAGTTTCTGCCAGTTTTAGGGGTCTTATCTCCCTCTGGTATCTGGGTAGAGGTCAAGAAACTCTGGCACCATCAGGGGCCAGCTTGTTTCTTTGAGCAGTTGTGCCTACAAATAAAGAGACTAAAGAAAACAGTAAGCAAACCCAGTTATTTCCTGGGGGCTGCGCTGGTATTCAGCATGTTTTACTTCACCAAACACACATTCTTCCCAGTGCAGGCACTGGGTGTGACCGTGACAGCCAGCACCAACCTGCCCACGCACTTCCCGTCCTGCAGGACTGTCAGCAGCCGCTGCACTCTATTGTGGCTCAGGGGTGCCTCAGCCCAGCCTCTCCTGCGCTCCCCCTCCCCTGGCTTCCCAACTCTGCCTCACTTCTGTTTGTGAGGGAAAGACAGCAGTAGCGGAAAGAAAAGAAGGAGAAAATGCACAGCAAATATTATGCTTTCCTCTTGGAAAACCTCCAGGAGCCGCAAATATTAGTAACCCAGCTGCATCCCACCCCCCAGGATGGGCTGGGCCTGTCACATAGCCGACCTTCAGGATGCGGACACCCAGGCCAGGGAGCACAGCTCTGGAAATTTACTGACATGGCCCTGAATGAATTTGTCTTTTCAGTAGAAGGCCCTGTAGTTTAAAGGAGTCATTCATAAGGTCTGTCTGAGAGTGCCTTGTCCTCAGAGGAGGGTCTGGGTGAGCTGGAGTGGAGGGAAGGGCTGGGTACCTGGTGTGCTCACCATGGGCCCCCAAGAACGGTAGCCCCACTGGGGGCAGTGAAGCCCGTATCCAGGTCGTGTGAGTCTTGGAAGGGGAAGGCCGGTGTGCTTATGATTTAAAAACCCAAATCAAACTTCCTTTCCCAAACAAATTAGAACGGGTGGAGGAAGCTTGAATTCAGAGAGGATTTCCCAGAGACCCATAAGCAAAAGTAGCTTAACTGAGCTCAGTGGGTGCCCCAGAATGGGCCAGAGAGAATGACACTAAAAAGTCGTCGACCAAATGAGCAAATGAATACAGGAATGCCCATCCTCCATAGGCACAAACGTGGTGAACGTTCCCTGAGAGAACTGACAGCCCGGGGTGCAGGGAGAGGAACGGTAAGAGACCCTCTTTCCTTCTGTTGTGTGAGGAAAAAGCAGGGAAGGGACCGCAAGGCCAGCCTCTCCCAGGAGCTGCGGTTCTCAGCCCCGGGATCCAGCACTACAGGGAAGTGCAGGGGAGGCCCCACCGCCCCGGCTGGAGACCCGCTCAGGCCTGGGTAGGCACTCCTCTCTGGAGGGGCCACACTCGTCTCCAGCAAATGCTTCAGTATCTATGCCCTTCCCAGTGCTCACCCCTCTTTCAAAAAATGTACTTTGTTTTTTTAAAAAGAGATTGCTTTGTCACCTATACTGGAGTGCAGTGGTGCTGTCACAGCTTGCTGCAGACTCCACCTCCTGGGCTCAACCCATCCTCCCACCTCAGCCTCCCAAGTAGCTGGGACCACAGGCACACATCAGGACACCTCGCCCAGTGCTCACTATTTACCTTTATTTCTTCCTTATTCGGACACCCCTTGCTTCCAAAGATGAATTTTGGAAGTCTCAAGACGGTGAGAAGGACCCCATATGCACTCCACTCACCCCTGCAGCTCCCCTCCCTCCTCACTGCCCCTCGGCCACAACCCTCTCTCCTTGCCCCTCACCAGCCGACACCCTTGGCAACCTTGGCACCCTTTCCAGGACAATACTGCCAAATGTGGCCAAGGTCTGGCACACCATGTACCAATCGAGACTCCACTTCCCTTGGGTTTCAGTTTCCACTCCTATAAAATCAGCAAATGAAAAGAGCAAACACTTGGAGACACTGTTCTCAATGCTTTGCATATTTTTTTTCCATTTAATTCTCAGCACCATGAGACAGTCTATTATTATTAAACTATGTTATATATGAGGAAACTGAAGCACAGAGGGAGTAGTCTCCCCAGGTCACAGTCGGGATTTGAACTCCATGTTCTGGCTCTAGTGTTTCCCAACCATTTGGGGTGGGAGTGGGAGAGAAACAGACTGGTCTCTCTAGAAAATAGCATGTGTTTGCATGTATGCCAAATTTGCACAAAACATTTGGGGTTCCAGGTCAATAAAGCCCATCCATGGACCCCCGGTTTCCCTTCTCTCACATGATCCTAACAACCTGCCAAGGATATGCCTCATCACTATCCTCCTTCCACAGCTGAGAACACACAGGCTCAGAGAAATTAAGAAGTGCTCACGCAACCTTAAGTGGCCAGATCAGGACCAAAATCCAGGTCCTCTGGCCAGGCGTGGTGGCTCATGCATGTAATCCCAGCTCTTTGGGAGGCCAAGGTGGGTGGATCACCTGAGGTTAGGAGTTCAAGACCAGCCTGGTCAACATGGTGAAATCTTGTCTCTACCAAAAATACAAAAATTAACTGGGCATGGTGGTGGACGCCTGTAATCTCAGATACTCGGGAGGCTGAGGCAGGAGAATTGCTTGAACCTGGGAGGCAGAGGTTGCAGTGAGCCAAGATGGTGCCATCACACTCCAACCTGGGCGACAGAGTGAGACTCCATCTCAAAAAATGAAATGAAATGAAATGAAATGAAATGAAATGAAATGAAATGAAATAAAATTCAGGTCTTCTAACCACAATCCAGTGCCCCTCTCCCACCCACCTCTGGTCTGGCCTCTTAGATCTATCTGGGATGTCTTTCCATTATACTCCTTTCTGGTTTGAGAACCACCTGAGGGCTCCACGTGGCTGTGGGTGCTCTGTGGAACCATTTGGCCTGTGCCCAGCAGCAACGGGGACAGCCAGCAAAGGTGCCCCTGCCCCTGCCAGCCTGCCACCTACTTGGGACCTTTCTTTTCTTTCTTTTTTTTTTTTTTTCCTTTTGAG
Organism: Macaca thibetana thibetana; assembly: GCF_024542745.1. Taxonomy (NCBI): domain Eukaryota; kingdom Metazoa; phylum Chordata; class Mammalia; order Primates; family Cercopithecidae; genus Macaca; species Macaca thibetana. The sequence continues at coordinate 139,330,051 of NC_065578.1, read as the reverse complement.
ACGGAGTCTCGCTCTGTTGCCCAGGCTGGAGTGAAGTGACGTAATCTCAGCTCACTGCAACCCCTACCTCCTGGGTTCAAGTGATTCTAGGAGAGGCTGAGGCAGGAGGATCACTTGAGACCAGAAGTTTGAGACTAGCCTGGGCAACAGAGCAAGACACCTCTACAAAAAAAAAAAGGTTTTTAATTAGCTGGGCATGATGGTATGTGCTTGTAATCCCAGCTACAAGGTGAGGTGGGAGGATCACTTGAGCCCGGGAGGTCAAGGCTGCAGTGAGCTATGATTGCACCACTGCACTCTAGCCTGGGTGACAGACTGAGAACCTGTCTCAAAAAAATAAAAACTAAAAATAAGGATAAAGAAATTAAGACCAGATGTAGGGGAGATTTGTGGAGGAAGGGGACAGGAGGCCCCTGAAATCCCATCGTGTAGGCAGCCCCTGCTTGGCTAAGCATGAGGCTCATGGGGCACCCAGGTGGGCTTTTTCTGGAGACGAAGCAAGGCAGAAATCCCCTCCATCTTCTGTCCCCAGCCTCTCAGGTCTGTGCCAGTTGAGTGTCTTCCAGGACAGAAGCATGGCTGGGTGTGGGGGCAGCCTGGATATAGGGATGGCTGGTCTGTCAAGCCCATGGTCAGGACCTTAACGGGGCAGCTTAGGAACCTCTGGGAAGGGCCTCATCTGCTGCCTTTAGTAATAAATGTGGCCAGCAATAGCCAGGGCCCTGCTAGCAGGAGATGTCATTGGTAGCCACCTTCCTTCTCTACAGAGACACCATCTGTCCCATGGATGAGCAGAATCCCCTGGGGACCCAGCTCTGACACTTGTCCTTGGTCATGTCCAGGGTGCTGGACAGACTGAGGCAGGTGTCAGGCTCCCGGGATGAGAAAGGCAGATGAGCGATGGGAGTAGGCGCTTTAGCTTTACAGTGACTTAGGCAGAATTGCTTAGTATTTACATATGCCTCACCTTATTCCACAGAGAATCTAAGGCCTGACCAAAAGAGAGAGAGAGAGAGAATACAATAACACCATGTACTGTAAAGAAAAACAGTCAGTTCTAAAAGAAAAACAATCCAGCAAAAAGGGAATGTCAAAACCTGGAGAGGGGAAAAAATAAAAGGCATACATGCTGTCAAAAGCACCTTAGGGGCTACAGATGGGCCCTATACTTAGTGTTGACACCCAACAGCTATAAAAGAATCTCACTGTGCCCCCCCACAGGAGCACGGAGAAGGTTTGATTCTAGATTTTTTCTGTGCCATTTATATTTATCTATATCCTCATGCACAAGTTCTATACTGTTTTAATTGCTGTAGCTTTAGATGTGTTTAAACATCTAATAGAGGTAGACTTCCTTCTCTTTTAGATTTTTTTCTAGCTATGCTCCATATTTAATTTTTAAATAAACTTATCAGAATCAGCTAAGTTCAAAAAAAATTTTAATCTTATTACTTTTTTTAAATTATTTCTTTTTTTTTTTTTTTTTGAGATGGGGTCTTACTCTGTCACCCAGGCTGGAGTACAGTGGTACAATCATAGCTCACTGCAGCCTTGACCTCCAGGTTCAAAGTGATTCTCCTGCCTCAGCCTCCCACGTAGCTGGGACTATAGGAGCATGACACCACAGCTGGCTAATTTTTTTAAAATAATTTTTATAGAGACAGGGTCTCACAATATAGTGAGATTTCAGGTTGGTCTTGAAATCCTGAGGGCTCAAGAAATGCTCTGGCCCTGGCCTCCCAAGTGCTAGAATTAGAGGCATGAGCCACAGTACCTAGCCTTATTGCTATTTTTATTAGCATTACATTAAGTTTATAGGCTAACTTAAGAGGACATGGCATTTTTATGATAATGAGTTTTTGCAGTCAAGAACGCAGGCCGATTTTTTTAAATGGGGTAAATGATTGTCCAAGCGCCTCCAGGCAGGCTCACGTGCACACCTGGAGTCAGTGAAGAAGGTGAACAGCTGACAGGAGCAGCCCCCTAGTCGGAGGAGCCCTGCACACAGTTGGAAACAGACAGCTTGTGTCTGGAGTCTTCTGTGATCCGAGGAGGAAGCGTGGCTGAGTCCATCCCAGAACAGGGTCTGGATCTGTGAGTTGGGGGCAATTGTCAGGATTCTAGCACTGGAAGTGGTTCACATACAGGTGCAACCTGAAGGGAGCAGTGCCCCGCAGTCACAGGACACAGCCACATGGAGCCAAACCACGCTCTCAGAGAAGGAGCCAGGGAAGAAACACCCTAACTGCACTACTCCCTTCTTCTGGCCCCCAGCAGCCATAGGCCCTGGGCCCCCGGTGAGATCCCCATAGAGGTCAGCTCCCAAGCAGCAGGATGGAGGGTGTAGACTGGATATTAAGAGGCAGCTGGAATGTATCAGGCACTCAGCTCCAGCTCACCACGATTCAGGCACTCAAGTTCCCAAGACAACAGTTTCTGCTCTGAAATAAATGGAGTAATTAAGGATCAAAAGGTTATCAACAGGACCCAAGCATAAATAGACTTTTTTTTCTTAAGACAGAGTCTCACTCTGTCCCCCAGGCTGGAATGCAGTGGCGCAATTTGGGGTCACTGCGACCTCCACCTCCCAGGTTCCAGCGATTCTCATGCCTCAGCCTCTCGAGTAGCTGGGACTACAGGAGCATGCCACCACGCCTGGCTAATTTTGTATTTTTAGTAAAGATGAGGTTTCACCATGTTGACCAGGCTACTCTCAAACTCCTGACCTCATGTGATCTGCCCACCTCGGCCTCCCAAAGTGATGGGATTACAGGCGTGAGCCACCACACCTGGCCCATAAACAGATTTTGTACCTCAACAGGAAGGCTAAGAGCTTGTAACAACTGAACGTTCCCCCAGGAGAGGAAGGCAGGAATTTTGCTTGTGCCAAGTGCACTCTTCAGACAGTCCTCTGAGGTACACCAAGGTGTAAGTAGCCATCTCACCCTCCCCTCTGCCAAAATTTTTGTGTGACTGGAGAGCAGAGTCCCCCTCCAAAAAAACAAAAAATGAGCACAAGGAAAATACTATTTGCAGATACATAATGTTAAAACCTATAGATCTTTCTTTTTCTAGTCCCATCCATATGGCAACATTCCAGGAGAGGCCTCCATCACTGGACGGCACCCTCCGGGGCTTTCCTGGAGCTAAAAACAGTTTAAGCCAAAAGCAATTTGTAGCATCTGAGTTAAACTCGTGGTCCCACCCTTCTCGAACTAGCTGGCTTATTTTATCCGGACCAGGATATAACGGCTCTAAACAGGCTTTGCCAGGAGGAGACACCATGGACTTCAGCAAGGGCACCTGACCAGGAACAAATCACTGCAGGATGATCCGAAAGAGAAGGGTTTCCATAAATTATTTTGCGTAAGGTAGATTCTGACCTTGATGGGGACAGCCAAGGATCTGGACCCTCAGCTGGGAAAGATGGGACTAAGTCCACAACTGCTGAGGTTGTAGAACAGGTTTCTTGTGGGGAGGAACCCACTTGTGGACATGGGCCATCCCGGTGGAGTGAGAGAACACCGTGCAGCCTGGACGCTGAATGAAACACCATTGAGTCACCTCTGTTTGAAATGCTTGTTCCCTGGTGCCATAAAGAAATAGCACTTGAACATAAATTTAATTTACCCAGCAAGGCCATTTTTATACTTTCTGCAGAAAGGGTACACTCGCCAGGAGTTTTGCCGGGAGAGTACACCGAACAAAGGAGACAGGGTCATTTATAACCTGACACGTCCACCGTACTGCTGTGTCCGGTTTCCATTGGCTGGAACGGGACCTCACATTCTGTATTTGTCCCGATTGGCTAGCAACTTAGAACTTTTTAAAAGAGGCAAAGGCAGAGGAGAACATAGGAAGGAGGAAGTAGCTTGTGGAATGCTGAGAAAGGTAAAAACACCTTTAAATAAGGAAGAGGAACAGGCTATGACCTAATGCTTGCTTGGGCCAGTATAATAAGCATGCCAGGGAAAAGGCTAAATTGTGGGAGCTAAGAACATAAAGTACACTGATTTCTTTATCACGGCTAGCAGATATTTAAGAATGTTAGCACAGGTCTTTGAATAAAGTTTGCTTCTAAGAGAAGTTACTATTTATTCCTAATTAAATGGGGAGGAAGGTCTTTGAAGAGGAAACTTTATGTTTTACACCTCTCAAGGGCAAAAGTCCCCAAGACAATGTCCATTTCGAATTCAATTAGGTGAATTCGCAATTGACACCAGCCTCTTTGCAGAGGAGACTGTTTTGGTTATACATCAAAAGCCTGTGCTTTGCCGATAGACCTGACAGCCACTAATTAGCTAGGACCTTTGGGTGATCCACTCCACCTCCTTAAACCTCAGTTTCCTCAACTATGAAATAGGATGAAAATAGTACCTACCTCGAACTGTTCTGTGACAACGAAATTGGATAACATGATAATGCGCACAAGGCTTTTAGCTCGGGGCCTGGCACATCTAAGCCTTTGTGTAATCATTGTGTAGATCTTGTCACTGAGATGCTTACACGAGAGAGGAAAGAAGTCAGTTGGGTAAGCGAGCTTCCCAACTTGGTTCAAAATATTTTGCTGATTGGGGTGAGGGAAAGAGTGAAGGAATCAGAAGTAAAAAAAAGTGGGATTTCAAATGCTTCCCTCCTTTTTAGAAATCAAGACATTCTTTACTGGCCTCTAAGTCTCCTTCAACTCCAGAATTTGGAAAACTTACGAAAAACTTTTTGAATCTTTGGCTGTAAAGTGTGTGTGTGTGTGTGTGTGTGTGTGTGTGTGTGTGTATATATATATTTTTTTTTTTTTTTTTTTTTTTGAGACAGAGTCTCGCTCTTGTTGCCCAGACTGGAATGCAATGGTGCGATCTCAGTTCACTGCAGCCTCCGCTTCCTGGGTTCAAGTGATTCCCCTGCCTCAGCCTCCTGAATAACTGGGATTATGGGTGCATACCACTATGCCCGACTAATTTTTGTATTTTTAGTAGAGATGGAGTTTCACCATGTTGGCCAGGCTGGTCTGGAACTCCTGACCTCAGGCTATCTGCCCGCATTGGCCTCCCAAAGTGCTCGGATTAGAGGCATGAGCCACCACGCCTGGCCTCTTTTATCTTTTTCTTTTCCCTTCCCTTCCCTTCCCTCCCCTCCCCTCCCCTCCCCTCCCTTCCCTTCCCTTCCCTTCCCTTCCCTTTCCTTTCCTTTCCTCTTTTCTTTTCTTTTTTTGGGGGGCGGCACAGAGTCTTACTTTGTTGCCCAGGCTGGAGTGCAGGGGCACAATCTTGGCTCACTGCAGCCTCCACCTCCTGGGTTTAAGCAATTCTCCTGCCTCAGCCTCCCGAGTAGCTGGGATTGCAGACGTGAGCCACAAGGCTACCAACTGACTGACTGAGGGGATGTGTCTCCATTTACCATAGATCTGTCATTAGCGTATGTAGGCCTCAAAGAGCTGTAAGCAGCCGTGTCTATGTGCTAACAGGACAAGCTAGGTCAGGAACTCTCAGCATGCTAAGTCATCCACTAGAATTCAAAGAATTCAGTGAGCTTCAGCTGGGCCTGGTGGCTTACGCCTGTAATCCCAGCACTTCAGGAGGCCAAGGCAGGCGATCACCTGAGGTCAGGAGTTCAAGATCAGCCTGGCCAACATGGCGAAACCCCGTCTCTACTAAAAATACAAAAAATTAGCCAGGCATGGTGGCAGGTGCCTGTAATCCCAGCTACTTGGGAGGCTTAGGCAGGAGAATCACTTGAACCCAGGAGGTGGAGGTTGCAGTGAGCCAAGATGACACCACTGCACTCCAGCCTGGGTGACAAGAGTGAGAGTCTGTCTCAAAAAACAAAACAAAACCAAAGAACTCAGTGAACTTCAATAACATACATATATATGTTACTGATATACATCAATAACAATAACATATTACATATATAACATTTTATATATATATATATATATTTTTTTTTTTGAGACAGGGTCTTGCTCTTCTGTCACCCAGGATGAGTGCAGTGGCATGATCACATCTTACTGCAGCCTCCACCTCCTGAGCTGGGACCACAGGCGTCCACCACCACACCTGGCAAATTTTTGTATTTTTTGTCAAGATGAAGTTTTACCATGTTGCCGAGACCAATCTTGAACTCCAGTGCTCAAACAATTCACTGACCTTGGTCTCCCAAAGTGTTGGGATTACAGGTGTAAGCCACTGTACCTAGTCTTCAATTACATTTTTAATAAACCTGTCAATTGGTGAAAATAAATCCAACAGTGAATTAAACTCCTTTGAGGCTACTTCCCATTATCGTCATGGGAAATTGTAGGAAACTGCACATTCCTTAAGAATGGAGTAAACTTCCTCATCCTCTTCCCAGGCCCCCTCCCCTTTGTGTTTTGTGGTGAAGATGACCCCTCCCTGAAACCATCTGGGTGCTGTTGCTGGCATCAGCTTGCTTCTAACTGCGTGAAATGATTGTGGTGCCTGCTGTGCTGAGAACCTAGCACTGGCACCAAATGGGCGCCGAGTGCTTGGGCGCCGAGTGCTTACGCACCTGCTCTCATTATGCCTCACACTTATCCACGTCATGGAGGAGGGTTCTGAGGCTCAGAGAGGGACCAGGCTGCCTGGCCAGCTGCCCACCTCGTTGTGCCCATCCTTGTCTACCCCTTGAAGTGACCTCTGCCCCTCCGCACAGAAACCCTTGGGGACAGCCCAGCCTTCTGCCTCTGACTCAGGGCTTTTCCATCTGCACTGCTCCCTACTTACTTCCTGTGATTGTACTCCCTGCCGGAGCCTCTTTTCCTGGCTCAGATCCTCCTCCTAGGAGGCATGCAATGTTTGTCCCCTTCCCATCTAGCACTACGTTTTCTTTCTCTCATTCAAACTCCCCTTTATATATTTATTTGTTTATTTATTTAGAGATGAGGGTCTCCCTCTCTTGCCCAGGCTGGAGTACAATGGTGCAATCATGACTCACTGCAGCCTTGAAATCCTGGGCTCAAGGGATCCTCCTGCCACAGCCTCCCAAGTATTAATATTATAGCTGGGACTCCAGGTGCACGCCACCACGCCCAGCCCAAACTCCCATTCAAAGCCTGTGTGCCCAGAAGCCTCTGCAACTGCGCTGGTTTCATTGTCTCACTGTGGAGCATCTGCAGCGAATCAGGTGCAGGGTTGGGCTCTGAGGGCACAGTTCAGCCACCAGAGTTCTGGGTATTTCAGGGAATGAAATTTCCCATCTCTGCCCAACCACAACACAGCAAAAACATTTCTCCCTTTGCATTTCCCTCAAAATACTAGGTTGGTGCAAAAATCACAATTACTTTTACACCAAACTAATAACACCCAAGCCCTCTGACCCAACCCTCAGATGGGGGACCGCCTGAAACTTCACTCTGTCTATTCACAGGTTGTCTTAGGCTTTAAGCGCCTGAAGATGGAGACAAGATTTTTAACATCCTCCTGGTTCTGAGACCCTCTGATAAGAGCTCCTTGTGTTGTGTTCACAGGTGACTGCTGGCTGCTGGCAGCCATTGCCTCCCTCACCTTGAATGAAGAAATCCTGGCTCGAGTCGTCCCTCTAAACCAGAGCTTCCAGGAAAACTATGCAGGGATCTTTCACTTCCAGGTAACTTAATGGCTGGTTCAAGTGGTTCCTCAACAGGTCCGGGAGGCTAGAACAGTCTCCTGGCTTGGCTGGGTTCTTCAGTCCCCGGTGTTTGCAGACTCCCAAGACCAATGCTGTTCTACAAAGGACATTGGGTGAGAGCAGGAAGCTTCCTGGCTTACCCATGGCCAGGATGTGGGACCCTGCCGGGATGGCCCTGGGGGGTTGCTGGGGACCTGCAAAAGGGAGGTAGAACGAGGTGTTCAGGAAATAATTCCCAAGTTTAAAAAAAAATGTATTATTTGATGTTTGAGACAAAACGTTAAAGTTCTCCTCCTTTTATGCTGGTAAATGAGAAATAATATTTGAAAAAGCTGGCTGGGTGCGGTGGCTCATGCTTGTAATCTCAGCACTTCGGGAGGCCGAGGTGGGTGGATCATTTGAGGTCAGGAGTTCGAGACCAGCCTGGCCAACATGATGAAACCCCATCTCTACTACAAATATAAAAATCAGTTGGGCATAGTGGTGCACGCCTGTAATCCCAGCTACTTGGGAGACTGAGGCAGGAGAATCACTTTAACCTGGGAGGCAGAGGTTGCAGTGAGCCAAGATAGTGCACTCCAACCTGGGCAACAGAGTGAGACTCCGTCTCAAAAAAAAAAAAAAAAAAGAAAGAAAGAAAAAGCCAGTCCAGTCCAGGTGCGGTGGCTCATACCTGTAATCTCAGCACCTTGGGAGGCCAAGGCAGTGGATCGCTTGAGCCCAGGAGTTCGAGACCAGCTGGGGCAACATGGCGAAACCCCATCTCTACTGAAAACACAAAAAAATTACCCAAGTGTGGTGGCACGTGCCCTTAATCCCAGCTACTCGGGAGGCTGAGGCAAGAGAATCACTTGCATCCAGGAGGTTGGAGGTTGCAGTGAGCCGAGATCGTACCACTGCACTCCAGAGTGGGACTTGGTCTCAAAAAAAAAAAAAAAAAGCCTACAATGCAGGGCAGGATGCTAAAGAGGCAGGTGTGGATTCGAAGGGATGGACATGAGCCTGAGGACTTGGCCTGCATAGGAGAGTTAAGGGAGCACCTCCTCCCAGGACGGGCTCATGAAACCTATGCCAGGGGATCAGGGAAAGGGAAGGCAGAGGCAGCTGAGGCTCGGAGTCCCAGTGCTGCCACCAGCTCCTCCTGCAGCCCACCTCTCTTGTTCTGCAGTTCTGGCAATACGGCGAGTGGGTGGAGGTGGTGGTGGACGACAGGCTGCCCACCAAGGACGGGGAGCTGCTCTTTGTGCATTCAGCCGAGGGGAGCGAGTTCTGGAGTGCCCTGCTGGAGAAAGCGTACGCCAAGTAAGTTGTCATGCCTCCGCTGGCCCCGTGGCCTGCCCCCAATGCCCTGGATTCCAAAAAATAAGAACTATTCCAAGACTACTTTGAGTGGAAGTCCTTTTCTATAGAAGGACTTCTTCAGCCAAAATTAGGCTGTAAATGCAAGGGAGATAGTGCATGCAGGGTGCCTGGCCGCACTGTACGCTGATAAATGACAGCTATCACCATCTTTAACCAAATGCACAGGAACAAGTTATGGTACTGATTGTGCTGGCCTTGAGAAGGAGGTCTACTTCCTTGACAGGACACATTTGTATCAACTAAAAAAAGCAGAGTTTTTGCCAACGGGCAAAACTATTCATTGCAGAGGTAGGAAACTTGCGCAGAATAGATGATGTCACTGACTAGCAATGGCTTCCCCATCTCCCCACAGCTGCTTCCCACCCAGGTTGCCACAGTTGAGTTTGTCCAGTGCTCAGGCTGCCCACTCTCAGTAGGAAGCCCCACGCCAGCCCCTCTCCAGAATGGCCCCATGTTGGCTGTGCCGCCTGGCTCTTTCCATTAAGTGACCCCACTTCCGAGCAGGAAGCCACTGGACTCCAGCATCTATAGTCAGGACCACTAAGCCCTTGCCAACACAGTGCCCGTTTCTCAGGGAAACTGCTTCCATTATTGAATTGTTGTCCTTTTTTAAGCTATCAATGCCAAACAAACCATTAGTAGACCTCCCCTTTCTTGTCAGGATGTAGAAAGAATCAATACAGGAGGTTCATCCAGAAAAATCACTAAGGTCCTTCCAACTTGAAGGTTCTATGAGAATGAGAATCTTTTTTTTTTTTTTTTAAATACAGAGCCTTGCTCTGTTGCCTAGGCTGGAGTGCAGTGGCACGATTTTGGCTCACTGCAACCTCCACCTTCTGAGTTTCAGCAATTCTCTTGCCTCAGCTTCCCAAGTAGCTGGGACCACAGGCATGCACCACCATGCCAGGCTAATTTTTTTGTATTTTTAGTAGAAACAGGGTTTCACCATGTTGGCCAGGCTGGTCTTGAACTCCTGACCTCAAGTGATCCCACCCGCCTGGCCTCCCAGAGTGCTGGGATTACAGGCGTGAGCCACTGTGCCCGGCCTGAGATTTTCTTTAAAACACAAAATACCAGGGAAATGGTAACTGTGGACACAATACCTTGCCTTCCTGAGCACCCCGGGCTGGGGACAAGGCCAAGGAGAATGTGAGCAGGGGGTCCCTAGGGCATCCAACCTAGAGGGTACTAGGGGGTGGGTATTTGAGATATTATAGCATCAGTAGTGTCGAGGGTAGCGGCAGCATCTAACCCCTCTTGTAGGATCAACGGATGCTATGAAGCACTCTCAGGGGGTGCCACCACTGAGGGCTTCGAAGACTTCACCGGAGGCATTGCTGAGTGGTATGAGTTGAAGAAGCCCCCTCCCAACCTGTTCAAGATCATCCAGAAAGCTCTGCAAAAAGGCTCTCTCCTTGGCTGCTCCATTGACGTAAGTCCAGGCTGCCTTCCCTAGCCTCACCTCATCTGCTCTTGCTGAAGGGAGGCTCCCACAGTGCCCAAGGGAACCCACTGCTCCTGTGTACAACGTAATGCAGCCCTCGTCCACGTAGGGGCCAAAGGAAAACCTCCCTCCACCCTCTGAAGGTCCGCTGAAAATCAACTGGCAAAAGGAAGATTAATACAAGAAATGGCATACAAATGTATGAATGTGCACGGGGGAGAATCACAACAGATTTCCCTACCACGCATTGGGATACAAAGGGTTATATTCCCTTCCTCCTAGGGGAAGGGAGATGGGGACGTGTGGATGATTTTAGGGATATCGTAAATGATTTTTAGGGGAATTCAATGGGCTTAAAGAACATAAATGGTCTGGGATAAAGTCTGTTGGGCCTGCAGAGCAGACAGTGGTTTGTGACAAGTCTGTCTAACCATGTTGACAGACTTGTCTTTCTTCCTGCGATATGAGTTCAGTTCATAATGACTCAAGGAAAGGACCAGAGGTCATTGTTTTCATCTTTGGCAGATCCAGACTTTAGGCAGGTGAGGGAACTTCAGAGAATAGCTTCCTCCGTGCTTTGGGGGAGAGTGGATGGAGAGACAGAAGGAAAGGGGAGGTCAGAGAGATCTTGAGGCTTCTTCAGTTTAGCATTTCAAATGCCATCTCTTGGAGGTATCGGTTTCTGAGCCGCAGTGTCTACCATTATTGCTCATCACCTGGAAGCCAAGGGTTGCTAGGCAAGGTCAAGCTGTCCGGGGTGTAATGGATGGGGTGATGGTGCCTCCAGCCTTCTGTCTTCAGCCCACTTCCCACTTTCAGCCTGCTCTGAATCACCCCCACCCCTCTGACCACAGGTTCCCTGGGAGCCCCTGACACCTGCTGCCCCTGACACCTTCCCCTCCATCTGCAGGGCTGTGCAGCCTTCCCCTGCACTCTTGCAGAGCTAATAGGCCTGTGGGAGACTTCAGAAGGAAGAGGAGGAACGATTTCCTCATAATAGCCTTGCTGGCAACGCTTACCAGGGGATGGGAGGTAGGCACTGTGCCCAGGAGCCTTGGAGCAAAGGCTGTGCCCAGCCTCTGAGCCCTGTCCCATCCAGGTTCTGGTCTCTGCGGGTGACAGAGATAAGAAGCCCTGGCTTTTGGAGCCAAAATCTCCGTCAGACTCCCTAGGCAGGAATTCTCAAAGTTTATCAGCAGAACACGTTGAGGCAGAAGACCCTTTCTACCCCAGCCCTTCTTCCTAAGCTCAACCTTCACCAGAATAGATGGGGGAAAGGAGAGACTGTGAGGCGTTCTTAAAACAGAAGCAAATTCTGACTCAGACCGGAATAAACAACCGTTCTAGTATAAACCCTACAGCTGGGCTGGGCCAGACCACGGAGCATGAGCTGGTGGTGGAGCGAGGGGGTGCTCAGTGCCCCTGGGCCACTCAAGTCTGTCTGGGTGTCAGCCCTGGGCCATCGAGGACCCCCACCGGCCCTCTCTCGGCGGTGCGCCCTTTTCCGCCCTCCCCAGCCTGCAGAAATCTGTGGATACGCTCTTCACACGGGAATGCGTGTGCTCGCTGCGCGAGAGGGCTGCATTCCGCCTTTTCTCTGGTATTCTCGGCGTTCAACATTTGAACGCGGTAGGAAAGGTTCTCCAAGTGCAAGAAAGCGCAGCCCTGAGCTTCCGGCCCCAGGCCTCGGCCCCCGCGCTAGTGCGTCCCGCGGTCCCGCCCAGCAGTAGGACAGGAACGAGGGAACGAGGGATTCCGGGAGGAAGGGAGAGCGGGTGCGGCGAGTATGACGGTTGCCGTGTTTGCAGATCACCAGCGCCGCGGACTCGGAGGCCATCACTTATCAGAAGCTGGTGAAGGGGCACGCTTACTCGGTCACCGGAGCCGAGGAGGTAACGGCCGGCGCGGATGTGCAGGGGTCCTGCTCTCCTAACACGATGGTCACAGGCACAGTTTGTGGTGATGCCCAGGGGCCCTCGCGGCCCCACTGTGGTCCGGTTTGCACTCGGGCCCCGCACTCCTGAAGTTCCGCGCGGGAGGAGAAGCGCGTCCCTTTCGCAGCTCGGGCGCCGGGTGCGCCGCGCTGCCCCCTGGTGGCCGCAGTGGCCGGCGCCGGGGTCCTGGTTTTCTTGTTTTAGATTTTACCGTTTTACAGTTACGAACTTACTATTTTGATCAGCTAAAAATAATAAAACAATGCATCTGCATAGTGTCTTATACGCTATAAGGTGCTTTCACATTTGATCTCATAAAAGCATTTGTGCCCATTTTCAAATCTGACGCCTCTTACCGGCTGTGTGGCCTGGGCCAATTACTGGAACTCTCTGTCCCTTAGTCTCCTCATTTAAAAAATGGAAATAATAATAATATCCATTGGAAGGTCGTGGCGATTCAATCAAGTTAATATATGTAAAGTGCCCAGAGGTGACTCACACATTGTATATAAGGAGGTAGCTGTCCTTGCTGTTGTGATCACTATTGTTATTGAAAATATTATGGGCTGGCATGGTGGCTCACACCTGAAATCCCAACACTTTGGGAGACCAAGGTGGGAGGATCGCTTGAGCCTTGGAGTTCAAGACGAGCCTGGGCAACATAGCGAGAACCTGTCTCTACAAAAAAAAAAGCCAGGCATGGTGGCATGCACCTGTCGTCCCAGCTACTTGGGAGGCTGAGGTGGGAGGATCACTTGAGCCCAGGCGGTCGAGGCTGCAGAGAGCCATGATTATGCCATTGCACCCCAGCCTGGGGGACAAAGTAAGATCCTGCCTCAAAAAAAAGAAATTATCAAGCAGCTCAAGCAGCTCAAGTTCACTGTTAATTACAGAACCCAGTCTAGACCCCAGATCTTCTGCATGTCCAGTGTTCTTTTTTTAACCTTGACTTTTTTAACTACCCCCTCACACACACGTCTTTTTATTTGAAAATTTTCACGTCTACAGAAAAGTTGAAAGACTAACATAATAACTATTCAATTACCAGTCCCCTAGATTCACCAATTGCTAACATTTGCCATGTCTGCTTTATCTATGTGTGCACTTTTTTTGAGTCATATGAAAGTAAGTGGCAGATGTTATGACACTTCCCTCCTCAGTACTTCAGCATTTGTCCGCCTATGAATAAGGACCTTCTCTTACATAATTCCGCTACTATTGCCACACCTAAGAAAATAAACATTAATTCAGTAATGTCATCTATTATAAAGTCCACATTAACATTTTCCCAATTGCCCAAAATGTCCTTTCTGGCGACCCACCCCTACCCCGTCCAGGACTCAGTCCAGATTCACTCACTGCATGTGCCTGTTATCACCAACGATCTTTCAACAAGTGGTAAAGCTTCTCTGAGCTCCTTTAACAAAAGCGCATCCTGTTCTAGTCAGTTAAGCTGAAGTTCAGAAGTGAAGCGCCAACAGTCCCATCTCCCAAGAGCCAGATCCCGGGAGCTTTAATTCTCATTTTCCAAAGCTGGGTAACAGCGAGAGATCTGGGTGCCAAGCCCCCTCTAGCTTTTGTGATCCTCCCTCATACATGGACTCAACCCCCAAATCCTCCCCACCATCCTCACCCCCATACCTCCTGGCTCATGCGGAAGGGGTTGGAGGCCCAAGCCTTCATAGCCCTGGCTTGAACTCAACCTCTTCCTCCTCCCTTTTATCTAATCCTGCAGGTTGAAAGTAGCGGAAGCCTACAGAAACTGATCCGCATCCGAAATCCCTGGGGAGAAGTGGAGTGGACAGGGCGGTGGAATGACAAGTGAGGAGGGTGCAGGCCTCGGGGCCCCGGGTAGGGGTGCATTGTGATGGGAGGCTCTGGGAAGACGGTGAGAGAAGACGGCATGTGCATTATGCTGAGAAATACAGCCGGGAGAGCCCAGGCCACGTGGAGAGGGACCCATGGACAGGAGCCCTCAAAGAGTCTTTTAACCAGGACACTCCTCCAGCAGCATGGGTGCCTTCTTCCAGGCCCCAAGCTGCTCCTGTGAAGTTCATTCCTCCCACTGCCTCTGGGTTCACCCCTTCCCCAGCTCAAATCCACCCTTCTATGGGGCTTTCAGGGAAAGAAATGTACCCCACCTTCCCCCAGGCACTTCTATTCCAGGATAATGATCTCTGTACCAAAGACCAGAGAAACATCCCTCTGTTGATTTCCAGGGCTTACTGGTAGGCATGTTGAACCCTCAACTATTTGGGGTAAACACTTGTTTGTGTATCTGCTGTGGCAACCTCAGCCTACTTGTTCTGCCTCAAGTTGGAGAGGTGGGCAGTACAGAGGCCTGTGTGTAATTCCAGCCAAAGCTCAGGCAGTGGGGGCCAGGTCCTTCTGCTCCGTGGACGGACAAACATCTGCTGAGGCTTCCCAGGCCAGCTGCAGAGGCCAAGGCCAGATGCTCCTCATCAGATCTTCAGTTGTCCTTAAAAGAGCTGCTGATCTGAGCTACTCCATCTCCCTCTAATGGACTGTGTTCATTTTCTGGACTCTTCCTTGCCACTGTCTTCCAGCGCAACTCACCCTCTCACGTTGCTCCCTGGTTTGCATCTGTATAGTGTTCTATACTCTTTAAAGTGCTGTCAGAGTATTTCAATGCAGCTGTTAGCCAGATGTGGGCTACTTTCCCCCTTTCTGGAGCCTGAGCCCTCAGAGGTGAGAGCAGATGTCCCTCTTCCTCAACTCTGGGGACCTTTGGGGAGAAATCATCGTACACTAATGCCTCTCTCATTACTTTGTTTTCCAGCTGCCCAAGCTGGAACACTATAGACCCAGAGGAGAGAGAAAGGCTGACCAGACGGCATGAAGATGGAGAATTCTGGTAAGATTAGTGGAGGCTTCAGGGAAGACAGAAAACATCTGTCTTCCCCAATGTTCTATACTAGAAAGTTGCTAATAAGAAAGTGTGTCGGCCAAAAGTGAGTTTACCATGTTGAGGACACAGGGGTGTGGGATCCTGGTTTTGTTGTTATTTTAAGTTCACTGTAAGAGCCTGAATAAAGAAATTCTTAAACCCCTTCAACGGTCCATCTTGACAATGGGGTTTATAAGCTGAGGGGCTTCACAAAAAGGCTAAGAGGAATTCCTTTGGTAACGTTCAGATCCCAGGAAACAAGGGAAAGATGGGGCCTTTCTCCCCCAGGTTCCGGAGACTGATCCCCGCCCCTCAAGAAACTGGTCCCTTAGTGAGCAGCAAGGGACCCACATGACTGTGTGTCTGTGCCACTCGCGGGACCGCCTGCACTGTGCACAACATGCACTCTATCAAATGGGACCCATATATTGTCACATTTGATGGGCACGGCTCCCATTTTTGCAGATGAGAGTTCTGAGCTTCAGAGAAGTTTAAGTAACTTGCTCTAAGTCACCCAGCAAGAAAGTTGCAGTGCCAGGACTGGAATCTGAGCTGAACCTGGTGCCCACCCACTCAGCTCTAATGAGCTGCTCTGCCTGGCATTGGGTGGTCCTGGTCTGATGATGATGGAAAGTCAAGGCTTACCACTGTGTCCTCTTGCACCTGCGACAGCTGTGTCTCTGCTTTTGCCAGGATGTCTTTCAGTGACTTCCTGAGGCACTATTCCCGCCTGGAGATCTGCAACCTGACCCCAGACACCCTCACCAGCGATACCTACAAGAAGTGGAAACTCACCAAAATGGATGGGAACTGGAGGCGGGGCTCCACTGCGGGAGGCTGCAGGAACTACCCGAGTAAGGGCTGTTGCAATGTGGAGCTGCCAAAGGCCAAGGCTCCCCTTTCCCCACCCTGTGTGCCATACCCCCCGGCCTAGCAGTCCCAGGAGGCAGCTGTTGCTCACTGGAACCCTCTATATCTTCCTTCTCCCTGAGCCTTGCTCTCTTGCTCAGTCCCTCACCTCCTGCATTCATTTGCTGCCTACCCAGGCCAAACCCAAGAGCCGCTATTTCTGTGATGTCCTCTCCAGGCCCTGGATTCCCCAGCACCCATCATGACCTTCAGCCACCACCTTCCACCATGCTCACGGAAGCAGTGCTCAATCCCACTTCACGGCCATGAGCTACTCTATGCACCCCACACCCAGGCAGCCAAGCCTGCAGGGGAACCTTGCCCCTGCACCCAGGGAGGCATCCACATATCAGGCCCTGTTTGTTTGCCCCCCATTCAGTTCAATCAGCAAATGTTGACTGGGCCCTGCCCAGATGGGGTGAAGATTTCTCCTCTGGTCCAGCCTTTGTTGAGCCCTTTGATTCTTCTGCCTTCATGGCTTAGTCCGTCAGCCGTTATCTGAACATGATGACATCTGCCAATTATGGGGCACAGCTTCGGTGCTTGGAACTACCCTAAGTGCTTTGTACACAGGGTGAGGATCCATCATCTGAAAATGTGAAATCTGAAATGCTCCAAAATCCAAAACTTTTTGAGCCCCAACATGATGCCACAGGTGGAAAATTCCACACTTGACCTCAGGTGACAGGTCGCAGTCAAAACGCAGTCAAAACTTTGTTTCATGCACAAAATTATTTTCAATATGCTATAAAATTCCTTTCAGCCTATGTGTATAAATTACATATGAAACAGAAATGAGTTTTGTCTTTAGACTCGAGTTCCATCCCCAAGATATGTTATGTATATACAAATATTCCAAAATCCAAAAAAATCTGAAATAGGAGACACTTCTGGCCCCAAGAATTTCAGATAAGGGATATTTGGCCTGAGTAACATTCTATCTAATCTTCCCAACACACTTCTGAGGCAGGCACTTTCTTATCACTTCCATCTCTAAGACGAGGAAACCGAGGCTTGGAGAGGCTAGTGACTTGCCGAAGGCCACAGAGCATGTTGGGATTTGAACCCAGGCCCCTGACTGTGGAGCCACTCTGTAAGTACAGTGGCAGCAGGTCATGGTCACATAGTGATCCTCTGTGACAGATGAGGAAGCTGAGGCTCTAAGTAGCATACCAGGGCCACAGAGCAAGTAGTCAGATTGGAACTAGCTGACCTACAGCTCTGCGGCTCTGACTTCCTCACCTCAAGTATGCAGCCATCAAGTGGCAGTCCCAGTGGCGCTGGGAAGACCCTCTGCCCCCCAGAAAGGACCCCTCCCACCCACTAGATCAGGAGTCGGGAAGCTCCCTCTAAAGGGTCAGACAGTAAATATTTTTGGCTTTGTGGGCCACTCAGTCTCTATAACAACAACTCTATTGCTGTAACCCAAAGGCAGCCATGCTTAAGCCTGCGGGGCCGTAGCTGCCAATCCCTACACAGATGGTGCCTTTAATTCCACAGTTAAGGTTTTATCCCATTAGGTGTGGAAAGGCAATTAGCGTAATTCCCCTTAAACATGAATGAATCTTAGATTTTTTTAAAGAAATAGGTTTTGGAAGTAAGGAGGGCAGAGACATCAGGAGCAGGGCAAGGGAACAGGCCTGAGAGGACAAGGGACGCAGAACAAGAGTCTGGAATTAGACACAGGATGTTCTTGGCCTCCGGGCTCACGGAGGGGGCAGAGACTGGCGAGTGCAGTGAGCAGATCCTGGAGTCCCCCAGGCCAGCCGAGCCCCACCCCAGACACCCCATCAGAGCCCAGTGAAGAGAAGGTACCATGAGGGGAAGTCACGGCTCTAACCACCCTGCATTCCAGTCCCCAGTCCCCAGTCCCCAAGACAAGCCAGCCTGGAGCCAGAGAGAGAACTGCTAGGGGAAGTTTCTAATTTAGGTTCCTCTTAGATTCAGGCAAGCGCAGGTCATCCTCTCTCCACAGCTACCGTCACCCATCCCCAGCCCGACAAAGCCTGAAGTCCGCAGCCCGACCCTGGTGTCTCCTGCCACCTCTTAGCCTCTCCTAACATCTCCCGCCGTCTCTGACCATCTTCTGCCATCTCCCACCATCTCCCACCATCTTCCACTGCCTCCCGCCATCTCCTGCCATCTCCCTTTATCTCCATCCCTCTCTTAGAAGCCTCCAAGCCTGAGACCAGGGCCACCCCGCAGCTGTCCCCACCTGCATGCATGCCTGCTCAGGGCTGGGCTCCTCTGCCCCCTTCTGGCTGCAGACACATTCTGGATGAACCCTCAGTACCTGATCAAGCTGGAGGAGGAGGATGAGGATGAAGAGGACGGGGAGAGCGGCTGCACTTTCCTCGTAGGGCTCATTCAGAAGCACCGGCGGCGGCAGAGGAAGATGGGCGAGGACATGCACACCATCGGGTTTGGCATCTACGAGGTGCGGAGCGCAGGGGCTCCCGCCTTCCCTTTCGCCTGTGCTCATCTCAGCCCCTGCATGGAAAGCTGACCCCAGAGGCAGAACTGGGGATGGGATCCCAGACAGGGAGCTTGGCCAAGGAAAAGCAAAGCTACCAGCCTGGCCAGGCTCAGGAGTATCCCCCGCAGGGAGGCCCCTGCAGCAGGTCTGGGTTGTGGGGCCTTCTAAGCCCTCCACGGGGCCCCCACAGCCAGCCTCCAGGGAGTTCCGCTCTCAAATGGCCTCTACATCCCTTCTCACATCCTCCAGGCCTGGCATTCTGGTCAGCCCACCCATCTCCAAAGAACAGAATATACTGGGCCACATCAGGCAATACTGTGAGTGCAGGACTGAGTCAGCTGCTCAGAACTCTACAAAGGCATTGGCCTGGATGGTGGAGAGCTTGGGCACAGGGGAACATCGGTCATGATGCTCCCCCCACGGCTCTGCTGGCAGGAGCCCAGATCCCTACACAGACTCCTGCTGTCTGCGTGTTTTCCTTTCACTCTGAGTTGCAGCCAGAGGGCAGCCACATTGCAGCCTCCTCTCTCCCTTCAGGCTGGGGCTGGGGCTGGGCCCCTGGGATCTCCCCATTCCCTTCTGCAGAACAAGAAAGAGCTTTTGTGGGCTGCAGGTAGCCGTGGGAGGAGAGGGATGCAAGGAAGGCTTTAGGGCACTGACTGGGGATGCATTTCAGTGTGATGGGCTGGAGCTGGCTCCTTCCAGCTCCCAAAGCCCATCTCTTCTCTCTGACCCATGTCTGTGGAGGTCACCTCGGCAGCCTGAAAAATGGCCCTGGCGGGGACCTGTTTACACCATGGAAAGTGGCAAATACTACAAATCAGAGCTTCCACCCTCTCCCAAGAGCCAGTTTCCCAGCACACCCCTGGGAGGATCCAGATGAGGTGTCAGGAGACGAGGCTGTGTGTTCACCACTGCCAACGTTGCCACCCATGGGACACTGACCTCTACCTGCTCACCCACCTGAGAAAGGGAGCTGGGCAAACACCATCAGTTGTAAAAATGCACGTAGGCCCAAACCCCTCGGTCTCTGAAACAGGAGCTGAGGACTTCAGATCCAGGACAGAATCGCTCCAAGGAGATTGCAAATGGAATTGTGATACACAGCTTCCCTCCCACCACCTTATGGGCTTGGAAATGCAGCCATGGGCTTTCAGAGTTGGGAAGGACCTTGGGGATCATTGGGTCCTATTTTTGAGATAAGAAAACTGAGGCCAGTGAGGGGAGGGGACTTGCTCAGGGAAATGCAGACCGGACCACTGGACCTGGCTGACAGAGGCCGGCACTGCTGGGTCCTAGCCCTGAGTGTATTTCACCTCGCCTGCTGCCTCCTCCAGTAGGGCCCACCTGGCCCTCTTTCCCTGTGTGGGAGGCAGATATGGGCTTTGCCACCTTAGACAAGTCTCTTCACATCTCTGTGCCTCAGATTTATGCTCTGTAAGTTGGGAATGGAGGTGAGGGCTTATCAACATGATTGCCGTGTCATAAGAGGATTTTCTTCAGTATTGGAGAGGCTTTGAGTTCTTTGGAAAACAGTTACTCAGTTGAATTAGTTGATATTGCTAATGCTACAGAGAAAACAGGGCAGCGAAAGAAAAGAGCACACTGATGCATTTTCTTACACTGCTTTTCGGGCATCTGAATTGCATCTCCTTTATTTTGCAGGTTCCAGAGGAGGTACGTCTGGCCCATATCCCGGGGTGCTCAGGTCACCAACAAAGCGAGAGGCTTAGACTGCCAGAGCTCAGGGAGCGTCGTGAAACCTGGGCAGGCGCTGCTGGCCATGAAGGATGAGTCCTGGCCACCCTTGGGTCCCTGCCGAAGTTGCCCAGGCTCTAGATCCCACTGGTCTAAGCTCTGGGCAAGATTTCTGGAAAGTCCTTGTGGGACCCGCTGCCTCCCTGTGACCTGACAGAGCCCATACAGGGTTTGGTTCTGGGCAGAAAATCTAAAATCCTCCTGAGACTGCAGGAGGCTTTTCACGGAGTCCTGTGTCACTCTTAGGAGAAGACTGAGTCAGGGAAAAGGTGAACCCTACAGACTGTACTAGAAGACAACGTGGGAGCGCAGAGGAGACCAGGACCCAATTCCCAGGCTGTGTGACCTTGGACATGTTAAGGCTCCTCTCTACATTTCAGGGGTTTTTTGTTTTGTTTTTTGGGGTTTTTTTGTTTTTGTTTTTGTTTTTGTCTCTCTCTTTCACCCAGGATGAAGTGCAGTGGTGTGATCTCAGCTCACGGCAACCTCCGCCTCCCGGGTTTAAGTGATTCTCCTACCTCAGCCTCCCAAGTAGCTGGGACTACAGGCACACACCAGAACGCCAGGCTAATTTTTGTATTTTTAGTAGAGATGGGGTTTCACCATGTTGGCCAGGCTGGTCTTGAACTCCTGACCTCAGGTGATCCACCTGCTTCGGCCTCCCAAATGGCTGGGATTACAGGCGTGCGCCACTGCGCCTGGTTGCATTTCAGTTTATTTTTCCGTAAAACTGGTCAACTATCCGCCTCACTACACTACCGTGGAATGAATGAAATTTTGCAAGAGCATTTGGGCCCACAATCACCGCTGACTGAAGCAGATGGGATGCATGGCAGCCATTTGACTTCCAAGGTCACGATTATTAAAGTAGACACAAGGGGCACTTTGACCCACCTGTAGTACATTTCTCTCACAGCAAGGCAGTGCAACCGGTCGCACATCGGGCCCTTTTGGATGCTGCTCCAGCCTTAGTCCAGTGGATCACGCTTGGTTTGGAAGCTGGGTTGTCTTTTCCCTGCCCCTAGTCCTGTCTTTGCTTTTATTAGTGCTCATACACCACGTAGAACTGAGTCAGGTTCCTGCCATGTGGACGCTGTTCCTGCCTGAGAGTCTCTTAGAGGCAGGCTGGGAACACTGTGTGGAAAGACCGGGCATCTCTGCAGGCAGAGCTGAATGGTTGTGAAACCCCCTGCGGGCATGTGCTTCCAAGTTCCTCAGCAGGCATTTGTGGTTTTTGGTAGAAAGTTTGCCCTTTTTTTTTTAAGACAAGGTCTCATTCTGTCACCCAGGCTAGAGTACAGTGGTGAGATCACAGCTCACTGCCGTCCTTGAACTCTCGGACTCACGTGAGCCTCCTACCTCAGCCTCCTGAGTAGCTGAGACTACAGGCACATGCCACCACCTCTGGCTAATATTTTTACTTTTTGTAGAGACAGGGGTCTTACTACATTGCCCAGGCTGGTCTCAAACTCCTGGCCTCAAGCAGTCCTCTCACAGCCTCCCAAAGTGCTGGGATTACAGGCGTGAGCCACCACACCCAATAAAAGTTTGCTTTTTGTCTAAAATGACCCAGGCATTGTCACTGTACTGCTTATTATTATTATTATTATTTTTGTTGTTGTTGTTGTCATTGTTGTTATATAGATGAGGGCTTCCTGTGTTGCCCAGGCTGGTCTCCAACGCCTGGCCTTGCCTCCTTATACACCAGGACAACAGGACGGAGCCACCACACTACCCAACTGCTTTTATCTCAATGAATGAAAATGACATTTTCCTGGAGCCTTTCCCTCATCTACCGCCATGTTTCTCTATTTATTCCTCAGTTAAGTGGGCAGACCAACATCCACCTCAGCAAAAACTTCTTCCTGACGAATCGCGCCAGGGAGCGCTCAGACACCTTCATCAACCTCCGGGAGGTGCTCAACCGCTTCAAGCTGCCACCAGGAGAGTACATTCTCGTGCCTTCCACTTTTGAACCCAACAAGGATGGGGATTTCTGCATCCGGGTCTTTTCTGAAAAGAAAGCTGATTACCAGTAGGTGGTTTGGTTGCTTCCTCTCCCCACCCCTCCCTGTCCCTACCCGCTGGTCTGTTCCTCGGCCCCTAGAGAGCTCTTTCGTCCTCTGAATGTCAGTTTCTTTTTCTGTAGCACCTGCCTGCCTCGAAGGACTAGTGTGGGGATTTGATGGATTGGGGATGTTTTAGTGTTACAGTAAGGTAAACAATGGAAAAAGCCACTGTGGATATTTTTGGTTGGAAAGGAGTGGCTGTTCAGTGAATTGCAGGGTCTAATTTCATAAGTGTGTCTCTGAATTCTCAAGTTGGTACTTGAGTGTTAAACTATGAATCCAGTCTCGTCATTTGAAGAAAGCTGAGCAGTGCTGGTGTAATCCTTGCTTTTCCAGGCCACCTGGCCTAGGAGAGCCACCAAGGATGTAAGGTGGGAACCATCTCAACGGTTCCCACCTCCGGAAACTCTCCCTGTTATAGTCACCAGCTCCCTCTCCCCTTCCTCTTGGGATCCCAGATGTTTGGGAACCCTTTGTGGCTGACATCACCATTTCCTGCCACTGTCCAGGTGGCCTCAATTCACAACGGCTTCTGCCACTTTGACTTCTGCCTCAACCATGTATATTCAGCTGGGCACTTGATTGGCAAAGGCAGAATCTACCTTGGATGATTTAAGCTAAAGGGAATTCATCGAAAGGCCATCAGAGACTCCAGAACTGATGGGAGGTAGGGGGTCAGGCTAGGAAAAACAGGAGCCAAGGATGTGTTGAAGGACCGGGGTGTGAGATGACCCCTCAGACCCGGGGTCATGCGCTCAGGTCTAAAGATCTCGTGGAGTGTGTCTGAGGCACTGGGCTTGGGTCAGCCACCTGGCCTGCTGGTTACTGGAGAGGAAGAGCCAATGGGAGGTAGAGGCAGGGAACTGCTCTTGCCCCAAGATAATGCATGATGCAGAAATAATTTCCCATGGCAAAGGGAGACAAAGCAATGCCAGGCAGCTGCAAACCAATAAATGCCACTAAAGCATGGCTGTAGCCCCCCTGCCACTGACAGGCTCTCTTCATTTGCTAAAGCCTACCATGGGGGAAGGGACCTTTCCTCTCAGCTCTGAGGATCCTTAGAGGAAGCCTCGTGTGTTCAGCTTAGTCCTCACTGACAAGAAATAGGAGCATGACCTGGTGGCATTAGAATAACACTGTCCTTTGTCAAACCCATTACTCTCCCTGCCAGCCACAAGTCATTCTCCCAGGGAAGTCTCAACCCCTCAACTCTCTCCAGGGTGAGCTCCCTACCCCGACAGGACACCCCACCTCTCAAAGGTGTCTGACTTCCTTGTCCCAAGATATTAATCCTTCTGCTCCAGATTCCAGCGATCAGCACCAAGAGGTCCCCTTTTCCTTCTGCCAGGCATTGGCCCTGCAGATAGGACTATTGGTCGCCTAGTTAAAATCGCAGTGGCCAAGGAAGACCCTCCCGAGCTCAATTACCCTCACTATGGAGCAGAAGGACCTGGCCCTGGACACAGGGGCAGTGCACAGGATAAACTAACCACTGCCTGACCTGAGCTTTGGCTGAAATGACACACAGGGCTCCACACTGCCCACCTCTCCAACCTGAGGCAGAACAAGTAGGTGATGATTTGCACTGCATGATTCTCAGTGTGAAAGTCTAAGTCGGCAAAGGATGTTTCAAGTGGAACTTAGAAGCTATTCCTTAAGGCTAGGACCAACACCACACTACACGCGAAGGCTGTGCTATTTGATAAAGATCAAACACTAGCAAACAAAAATCTCCAGCTGCCCACGTTGCTTTGGTCGACACTTCCTTCAGATCACTTCTGCCTTTATTTTTGCTGTTTAGGAGATGTGTTATCACAGAAACTTGGAATGCAGAGAAATGTTATCACAGAAAGTTGGAATGCAGAAAAATTGTTGCTGTTTAGGGGAGGTGTTATCACAGAAACTTGGAATACGAAGACCTCCCCCCACCTCAGCCCCGCCCCACCCCGCCTAACCCCTGCTGCATTTAGCACTGCACTTCCGTTTTAGCAGTGATTTCTGCGACACTTCCTTTTTGCCTTCACCTGCCTTCCAGTAACACATAATTTCTTTCTATTTCCAGAGCTGTCGATGATGAAATCGAGGCCAATCTTGAAGAGGTACTTGTAACTCCTTGAATTTCACCCACTCTCTCGGACAATCCAGAGGGCGGAAGAGCAAAAAAACTCCAAGAGTTTTTGGACTTCACGAACAAAGCCTGAAACTTAGGATAAAGCCAGGCACTGGGATTCCAAGTGTCAACTTCCTGCGTCAGCTCTGGCCTTTGTGCTTGGGGGCATGGGCCAGTCCCTTGCCTATTGGGCTGTGCTAGCCACTGTCAAAATCTGTCCAGAACATTCCAGCTAGTCTTTATGCTTCCGAGTCCCCACTAGAATAGACCCTAAAAGGCCATTTTCATTGGATGCTAGAGAAGATACCTCTGTGAGAGATTAGAATATTACGCCTTCCCACATAATTTACATTCCCTCTCATGTTTTAATTAGAAAAAAAAAACACTTTATATTAATTCTTCACACTATACCTGATCTCAACCCAAATAACCGTAGAATTCGGGTCCCAGAGAGGGATAGAGAAGGGGAGTGGGAGGTGGCTGCCACGGAAGGGCAGGCAGGCACTTGCTGTCATGCCTCGCTCTGATGCGTTCTCATGTCTCTGCCTCACCTTCCAGTTCGACATCAGCGAGGATGACATTGATGATGGATTCAGGAGACTGTTTGCCCAGTTGGCAGGGGAGGTAAATGTTCCCAAAAACAACATTATGCACTCTGGTTGATGCAAAGGTCCCCAAGGAGACTTTAGTTTAAAGGGGAGAGAAAACAAACTGAACAAAAGCAAAGAGAAATTGCAAATGGTCCTCGGATTCCAGCTCAGCCTTCTTGCGTATGTCCTCCCTAAGACCTCCGCATGCTGCCAGGGGCTTCCGTTCGCATGGTCAGCCCTGACTCTGTGTTCCCCCTTCCTTAGGATTCCTGGGCTCATCTTGTGGCTGTTTTATTTTCTCTGTTCTACACCAATTGAGGCATGAAACTTGGCCCCTTATCCTTGATTTCCACAAAGGATTTGGGGAGGTGGAAGGGTTTCAAATCTCAAGAAAGCAGGCAACCTGCAACAGAGTATTTGAATTAGGCTTCTCTGTTCTTTTTCCTTTCCTTTCTTTTCTTTTCTTCTTCTTCTTTCTTTTCTTTTTAGAGACAGGGTCTTTCTCTCTTTCACCCAGGCTGGTGCAGTGGCGTGATCATAGCTCACTGCAGCCTCCACTTCCTGGGCTCAAGAGATCCTGCCACCTTAGTCTCCCAAGTAGCTGGGACTATAGGTGCACACCACCATGGCTAGCTAATTTGTATTTTATTTTTATTTTTCTAGAGAGAGGGTCTTGCCATGTTGCTCAGGCTGCTCTGGAACTCCTGGGCTCAACAATCCTCCAACCTTGGCCTGTCAAAGGGTTGGGATTACAGACTCATACCACCATGCCCAGCTAATTTTTTAATTTTTTGAGAGAGACAGGGTCTCACTGTGTTGTCCAGGCTGGTCTCAAACCCCTGAGCTCAAGCAGTTCTCCCACCTCAGGCTCCCAAAGTGCTGGGATTACGGGTGTGAGCCACCATACCTGGCAGCTTCCCAGGTCTTAAAAAAATCCCTCCACCATTTAGTCCCATCACAAAGTTATTTAGCCCTCTTTCTTCCCAACAACTCCAAAAAACGTCCTGTTTCTTCACTATGTGGAGGAACTTTGCAATCACTGAGCTCATTTGGGGCTCCCTTTGCTAACCCCAAGACCCATCAAAGTGCTAAGCCAGGCATCGTCTGCTCTACGCCTCCACCAGCCTCTCACCCTCTGCTCCCTCCCAGATTCCCAAGAAAAGGGGCCATGAGCGTCTTCTTTCCCCACTGATTGAATCCCACACATACACACCCCCAAAAGGCAAAAATGACTGCAGTCAATCTTGGTTTTAAACAAAGGAGTTTATCCATGAGTTACATAAATATGTATAAGTGAATAGAGACATCTGAGCCTGTGAGGGACCCTGGCATGATGGGCATAGAGGAGGGTCAGCTGGGTCTTGGAGGCAGCTGGTTTTCACTAGTTTTACAGGAAGTCTGAGCTTTGAGTTTTAAAGAATGAAGAAGACATGCCAGATAAGAGGAATGGTGTAAGAGAACTAAGTTAAGAAAGACCACAAACATGGGTAGAGGGGAGTATTTATTATTTATATTCTCTACAGCAAAGAAATGGTGAGTGGACTCTCCCTACTGCATCTGTGCATTAAAACACCGTATCTAGGTCAAGCGCAGTGGCTCATACCTGTAATTCCAGCACTTTGGGAGGCTGATGCTGGAGGATCGTTTGATCCTAGGAGTTTGAAGTTTCAGTGAGCTAGGATCGTACCACTGCAGTCCAGCCTGGGTGTTCTAAAAAGAACAAAACCAAAAACTGTATCTAAAATCCAGGATGGGGCAGTACTACTCAAAGTGTGGTCTGGGGACAGCAGCCCCAACATGGCCCGGGGGCTTGTTAGAAATGCACATTCATAGACCCCACCGCAGGCCTACCTAATGCACTGCTGTCCTGCGCTGTGCTCATCCAGCTCCCATGGGGGGCCAATAACTATGCTCTGGTTGTGTGTCCACAGGATGCAGAGATCTCTGCCTTTGAGCTGCAGACCATCCTGAGAAGGGTTCTAGCAAAGCGTGAGTATCCCCTCATTGCAAAACCTCATCCTGCTCTTTCCCCTGTGGATGGGAAGGAACATGGAAATCTTTCTTCCTCCATGTCCGGCTGCTGTGACTAAACCACCACCCTCCATCCCCTCCAAGAAGTGGATGAAGGATCTGTATGATGTGGTAAAAAAAGAACAAGTGTTTCTAGCATCCACAGATCAAAGATCAAATCCACATTTCCACTACATACTTACTAGCTTTGTGTGATCAATTTTTTTATTTTATTTATTTATTTATTTGTTTATTTATTGAGACAGAGTCTTGCTCTGTCACCCAGGCTGGAGTGCAGTGGCGCAATCTCAGCTCACTGCAATCTCTACTTCCCAAATTCAAGTGATTCTCCTGCCTCAGCCTCTGAAGTAGCTGGAATCACAGGCATGTGCCACCACAGCCAGCTGACTTTTGTATTTTTGGTAGAGATGGGGTTTCACCATGTTGGCCAGGCTGGTCTCGAACTCCTGACCTCAAGTGATCCACCAGCCTTGGCCTCCCACAGTGCTGGGATTATAGGCATGCACCACCACACCCGGCTAACTTTTGTATTTTCCTAGAGACGGGGTTTCTCCATGTTGGCCAGGCTGGTCTTGAACTCCTGGCCTAAAGTGATCCGCCTGCCTCAGCCTCCCAAAGTGCTGGGATTACAGGTGTGAGCCACCACGCCTGGCCACATCTTGTAACTAACTATTTCTTAAGCAAAAAAATGTCAGAGGATTGATCATTCAACCCCCTACTGTGGATCACCAGCAGGGAGGAGCGGGGAAACACAACACAGAGACCTTTTTCCCCTCAAATTATCACAATAATCATGCTGCATTTGATAAGAGAGCAATTGGCAATCCAGGAAGCAGAGTTTTGTACATATCAGAAGCTAGGAATCTGCATCAGAGACAAATGTAATCATGGTCGTTTGCTGCATACCAGCCCTAGGGATCATCTCGAGAAGCCTCATGGACTTCAGGGGACATCATTCCCTCTCATAAGATGGCCTCTAGCCTAACTCCATGAGATAAAATAAATCTGCCTTTCAGAGCCACAGAAGAGTCCAGGGCCAGCTGGGTCTTCCCTCCCAGTGTGAACCAAGAGGGTTGGGCCAGCCAGGCTACAGTCAATCCAGTGCAGGGCCTCCCCAGAGGGGCCCCGGTCTCTATCCGCCCTCCTCTAATTTTCAGGGAAGGCAAGAAGACTGTGTTTACCCTGGAGGCCACCAGGCACAAGTGAGGTCACAGAGCTCTTCAGATATGCAATCCCCATGAGCTGAGGAGACGAAAGCCTCATTGTTTCTGCACAGATGGAGGGTGGGGCTGGGAGGTGGGGAAGAAGCGGGCCTTGCCTGGATTCAGCCCACTCCTTGCTCGGGGAGCAGCATTCACTCCGCATGTGCCTCTGAGATTAATACCCTAGCCCTAGCCACCTGGTGACTCCAGCCTTCTGGAGGGCTCCACGCCAGAGTCTGCATGCGTGGCCACTGGGCCAGAGCCTCATGACCATCTAAGAAGGGGTTGGTGCCCAGAGTGGCAGCTTTGAGGCAGGTCAGGCTCTAACCTCTTTCAAGGACATGACAAAAAAGCTGGACTTTTCGTGAAGTCTGTGGGGAGCCAGATTCACATTGGTGACTAGGGTCTCATGCCACCTGCCAACACCAAGTGGATAGGACTCCCTTAGTGCAGCATGATGGCTCGTGGAGAGATCCCAGGGCCTCAGGTTTCTCAGTCAGCTGGGGACACAGTCCATAAATGTCTGCAGATGGACAGTTCAAGTAAACCTCTTTCTCTCACGGGTCATAGCCTATAATTAACACACCTCCTCTCTGTTTTCTTTTTCCCTGCCCAACAACTACAGGTGACTTTATATCCGGTGGGCACCTAAGGCCAAGCCATTGATCATTCTGTTATTTATTTGTTCAAAAAGCACTTTTTAAAGCCCTGTTTGCCCATGGCAAATATACAGAGACATCAGGACAATGTGGACATCGTCTGCACTGTCCCAATCTGGTAGTCACTGGCCATGTGTGGCTATTTATATAATCGAAGTGGCTTCTGTATGGGAATGGGCACAGATAAAGAATATCTCCATGATTGTGGAAAGTTCAACTGGACATCACCGTTTAGAGATTTTTCCTGTCACACTGATTTTGTCTTTTAGGCCAAGATATCAAGTCAGATGGCTTCAGCATTGAGACGTGCAAAATTATGGTTGACATGCTAGATGTATCCTTTAATGTGCTCCAGAGAATAGAGACTAGGGGAGTTTAAAATCTCACTCCAGAAAAATTCAAACACATGGCCTTCTCCCCTTTCAAAATGGCCAGTTGTTCCCAACTTGCTGAGTTGCTGTCGGACAGTCAGCAGCACTGACCTCCCTTACTAGGGAAATTCGAGAATCTTCTGATGAGGGAAAGCAAATGCTACACCTCCCCCCAACACCTACCCTGAAAGGCTTAGAATGCAGGCCCACGGCCGGGCGCCATGACTCACGCCTGTAATCCCAGCACTTTGGGAGGCCAAGGTGGCCAGATCACGAGGTCAGGAGTTCGAGACCAGCCTGTCCAACCTGGTGAAACCCCATCTCTGCTAAAAATACAAAAATTAACTAGGCGTGGTGGCATGTGCCTGTAATCCCAGCTACTTGGGAGGCTGAGGCGGGAGAATCACTTGAACCTGGGAGGCAGAGGTTGCAGTGAGCCGAGATCGCGCCACTGCACTCCAGCCTGGGCGACAGAGTGAGACTCGTCTCAAAAAAAAAAAAAGAAAGAAAAAAAAAGAAAAAGAATGTAGGCCCACCAGTCCATTCCTGGGGCTGGTGCAGGAAGTTCCTGACAATATGCCCATCACTTCTTTGCACAAAGCAGCTCGAATTTGTTTCCTCAGTGATGTGTTTCCATTACTTCCTCTAGGAAAATATTCCCTAACCACAGTATTTCTGATGTGAATCTGTTTTGTCTGATCAAGATCGTCTTCTTGATTTAGATAAGAGCTACTTTCATAAGCATCCTACTTCCCTTTTGCTCTAGCTCCTTCCCAGACCACCCGCCTGCCCCCAAGGCAAATTAGTCATCCATTTGCCCCTTGTTTCCAATGCTTAGTGAGAAGTGGTGGTAAGGGGCAGCCTGAGCTTCTGTGAAGTTTTTTCTGTGTGTGTGTTTGCTTGTTTAGTTGGTTGGTAGGTTGGTTTTTTTGAAACAGGGTCTCACTCTGTCACCCAGGCTGGAGTGCAGTGGCATGATCTCAGCTCACTCCAACCTCCGCCTCTCAGGTTCAGGTGATTATTCCCCCTCAGCCTCCCCAGTAGCTAGGACTACAGGTGCATGCCACCACACCCAGCTAATTTTTCTCTTTTTAGTAGAGTTGGGGTTTCACCACGTTGGCGAGGCTGGTCTCGAATTCCTGACCACAGGTGATCAGCCACCTCGACCTCCCAAAGTGCTGGGATTACAGGTGTGAGCCACCATGCCTGGCCACTTCTGTGAAGTTTTATTTAGTGGATTCACAGTGTGCACCTGCTAGCTGCCTTCACCAAAGGCCTCTTAGATATACTCCACATACTCTAAAAAAAGAGCAAGGGCTTAGCCACTAGAAGCCATCCAAAGCCCTCTGCATGTCATCCAATAGCTCATTTTTAGTGGTATCTGGGGCCTCCACAGCACCTCCAGATCAAAACAGCAACCAGAATCGGCAGGGAGCCAGCAAGTCGTTCTCGCCCTTCCTCCAATCCTTTAAACGGAGGTTTAGCCAGTGGGAAAAGCAGGAAAAGGATCCTTCTGCAAACCCTCCCTGTGCGTGTGCTATGATATTCAAAAGATCCAGTTGAGAAGACAAACTAGGTGACACTATGCCCAAATGGACCCACACTCAAGGGCTTTCCTTGACTGAAGGCAGTCAGACGGGAGTGGCAAGCTGGGGCTGAAGGAGTTCTACATTCTCTGGACGAAGATTCAAAAATACCAAGTAAGATCCCAGAGGTGCGGGTGGATCTGTGTTGGGGAACATTCTGTGTGTATGCTTTAAGATGCAGTAACGCCTCCACAGAGTGGAGAAACATTTCCGAGGGGATTGGCATTTTACCCATAATGAAGCTCAGAGTGAGTAAAGACCGGGTTGAGGAAATGCAAACAAAAAACCAACCAGGACTTTGCAGGTGAAGTGGCCTGTTCCCTTCCTCCCAATTATTGGGATCATCTAAAGGCCGCCATCAAGGGTTTCCTGCAAAGGGTTTTTGACAGCTAAAGTACAAAAATTATATATAAGACAAGAACATGGGCCTATGGGCGTTGGCTGGCTGACTTGATGGGCATATTTACAAACCAGCTCACAGACAGAAGCAAAATACTGTTAGTTATTCAAGGCAGAAACATGGGTGATTCTTCCAAGGCCAAACTAGAGGCACAGAGCTGGAAAAACTTCATCTCCACTCAGCACATACTAGGGAGGTAACTCGCCAGCTTTGCTTTGGGTCATAGTTCTTACAACTAATTTATGTGTTCCAGAAAATTTACCGGGAAATCGACGTTGACAGGTCTGGTACCATGAATTCCTATGAAATGCGGAAAGCGTTAGAAGAAGCAGGTAACCCTTTATAATTGCATTTTCATTCCTAGTTTAATCTGGCTGTAGAATATGTGAACACTCATCCTATACCATATAATACAAGGTTTGGTAAAGCTATAAAATAAAGTAGGTGCTGTTTTAATACAAACACCTCCTTTTCATTCCCCTTTTAAAGACTAATTGGTAAAATTAAATGCAGTAGGATGCTCTGCCCTCTGTGCCTTCTTGAATCCAAGTTTCCTTCAGAGTCCCCTGGCACAGCAAGCAGACAAAGCCAGTTCTCAACAGACTCCTCCAGGTGCCTCCTTTCTGGTGCAGGGTTGGTTAGGCAGAAATGGAATGTTTCAGCTCAGCCCTTAGGGTAAGACCCTAGCAGAATTGGATATCAATAAAAGGACACAAGCTAGTGGTAGACCAGCAGAGTGGGAGACTGCTGGGCTTTGGGAACAAATGCGACAGCATGAGGCTGTTCATTCTATTTGCTGGAATATAATGCTGCCGCAGAGACCCCACACAACAGTGGTTTAAACGAGGTACGTCTTTCTGTCGCATGGCAATCCCAGCTCCAGCAGTCCACAGCTAGGATGGTGTCTCCTACTCTCCTACTGTGTGATCACTCTTCCCCCAGTCTCCCCCCATCCATGATGCCCACCGGTCCTTCGAGGCTTGCCCTCATCCGAGGGACCTGGGATGGCGTGCCACCACAAACACATGCCGCCAACAGGTTGACAGCAGAAAGGCTCCTCGCCTTTAAGGGCACACAGGCCATTTCTGCTCACACATCCTACCAGCCAGACTGTGATCGCAAGGCCTCTGTTGGCTGCAAGGAACTGGCACATGCAGTCTTGAAGCTAGGTGGTCACAGGACCAATAGAAATTATTTTACTCTGGAAAGAGGGAGAACTACCATGAGTTTACCAGGAACAGCTTCTGCTCACATATATCCAGGAAGAATCTGGTCTCCAAGACCATTCAGAGCTAAACAAAAAATCAAAAAGCAGCAGCATGGTTAACAACATGAAGCAACCATGACCATGAGAACAAGAAAAGACTTACGTGTCATTAAAGACACAGGCAGGGTGAAGGTGGACAGTCCAGAAACAAAAGAAACAGCAGACGGTACTGGCTTTGCAAAATCAAACCAGTCTCATAGAAGAGCGGCCAAGGGACAAAAGCAATTATACCTCATTTAAATCACCACTTGGTTCCATAGCCTGTGAGTGCAGCTAAATGGTACAGTCTAATGCTTAGCAATCAGTTTGTTTGTTCATGTAACTTCAGGTTTCAAGATGCCCTGTCAACTCCACCAAGTCATCGTTGCTCGGTTTGCAGATGACCAGCTCATCATCGATTTTGATAATTTTGTTCGGTGTTTGGTTCGGCTAGAAACGCTATTCAGTAAGTGGATATTTGGGGAAAGACTCATTTCAGTTATCTTGGTATTAAAGTGGCCTGCCTTTCACCTTGGTGAAATCATCTAAACTAGAGACATGTCTTCCAGGAGTTGAGAATGAACTTCCCTCTTTACTAATTTGGGAGTGAGGAAGAAAGCGTGTATGGCGGTCAGTGAAGTCAGTTGCTGAACTGAGAAAAGGATAATGTAATCTCTGTTTCAGCTCACTCACTCGTGACATCCTTTTTTTCTCCCTCCACAGAGATATTTAAGCAGCTGGATCCCGAGAATACTGGAACAATAGAGCTCGACCTTATCTCTGTGAGTCAGCAGCTCATACCCCCACCTTGCTTCTAAGGGGATGGGGGAGGCATGGGGTGGAAAGGGCTATTACTTGAGTGACCTGCTTTTTCAAGTTTTGCTTTAAAGAGCTCTTGGTCTGTCGGGGCCAGGCCTGTACACAGCTGTAAGATCCCACAATGCACTTTTATTTGCAGTTGTTTTCCAACTACCTATTCTCAAGTCCAAAATGCATGCCTGGCTCCCTCTTCCCATGAGCTTTGACTTGAGTGTAGCTCAAGGTTAAACTAAGGAGTGGCTGCAGGATGATGCTTAGAAAAATGAACTCTTGATTAGTATGCAAGGGAGAACATGCTTATATAAAGAAATTCTTTGGATGAAATTCAAGTTGGGTTTTGGGAAGATCCATCATTCTTAGAATGGATCTACTTAAAATACTTTGTGAGCAAATTAGTTTTCTCTACTCCCTCCCCATTTAAGATAAAACCAACACTAGTAAATACGTTTGCCATTTATTATTATTATTGCACTCATGTGTCTGGAACCCTAGCAATGCACATCTCTGAAATGATCATCAATCTAAATTAAGTGGGTATGCTAATTTCACAAAAAGCAAAGCGCAAAATGTTCTCTTATCATCCCAATGACAGGAAGTTCTCTCACTGAAAGAAAGAAGCCAGGTGAGGTATACTTCCATTATCACCTGGCTCCAGTCAGCATTTCCTCTATACTCAGGGAAGGCCACAGAGGGCCGGGTGAAGTGGCCAACAATGGGTGAGAATGGTAGTTGTCAGTCCTGTCTGTATAACAGAGGAGTGAAGTAGTGAGGAGGGCAGGTCTAATGCACTGGCAGCTCTTTTCCGTGGATTTTGAACTCTGGAAGAAGCCAGCAACTAAATAACTGTCTTGTTCTGCTATTATGCATTATATAAGCACCTTTAGCAAAGTGGAAATATAGTTTATCTGGTTACGAATCACACTAATTTGCTTAAAACTTTACATATCCTAGGGAATATCTCTATCCCTAGATTGCAATGTAGAGTCAACCTTGTCTCTAAAAAAATAAAAAATTAGGCTGGGCGCAGTGGCTCACACCCATAATCCCAGCACTTTGGGAGGCCATGGCAGTTGGATCACCTGAGGTCAGGAGTTCAAGACCAGCCTGGCCAACATGGAGAAACCCCATCTCTACTAAAAATACAAAATTAGCTGGGCATGGTGGTGCATGCCTGTAAGCCCAGCTACTCAGGAGGCTGTGGCAGGAGGATTGCTTGAACCTGGGAGGCAGAGGTTGTGGTGAGCTGGGATTGCACCATTGCACTCCAGCCTGGGCAACCAGAGCAAAACTCCATCTAAAAAAAATAATAATAATACAAAATTAGCTGGGCATGGTGGTGCATGCCTGTAAATCCCAGCTACTCAGGAGGCTGTGGCAGGAGGATTGCTTGAACCTGGGAGGCGGAGGTTGCGGTGAGCTGGGATTGCACCATTGCACTCCAGCCTGGGCAACCAGAGCAAAACTCCATCTAAAAAAAATAATAATAATACAAAATTAGCTGGGCATGGTGGCGGGCACCTGTAAATCCCAGCTACTCAGGAGGCTGAGGCAGGAGAATTGCTTGAACCTAGAAGGTGGAGGTTGCAGTGAACTGAGATGGCGCCACTGCACTCCAGCCTGGGCAACAAGAGTGAAACTCTGTTTCAAAAATAAAAATAAAAAATAAAAATTTAGCCAGGCATGGTGGTGCGTGCCTGTAGATGCAGCTATCCAGGAGGCTAAAGTGGGAAGAACACCTGAGCCTAGGAAGTTGAGGCCGCAGTGAGCCATGATCGCCCCACTGCACTCCATCCTGGGCAACAGAGTGAGGCCCTGTTTCAAAAAATTTAAATAAAATAATAAATAGTAGAGTCAACACAACTGTGACATGAAACATGCCACATGTTAAGTTCTGAAAATCCTAGGTTGTCATTCTTGCTAGATATCTTATTCTACTCCAGCCGCCCACCCCCACCCCAGGGTCCACCTGGCTCAGTCCTCTCCCTCCGCATTTCCTCTGAGAAGCATCTTCTTACCCACTGACTTTTCCTGCCACTCCTAAGTCTCACCTTTTGCAAGTTCCTGGAGATCCTCGCTTCTCGTAGTCTTTGCTAAGGATGAGCCATGTTCAGAAGCTCTCCTTCAGTCTGCAAGGATTTCAACCTTGACTGCAGATTCCGTCACGTGGGGAGCTTTGCCAAAGTCCTGGTGTCCCGGCTGTATCCCAAAGCAGCTGAATCAATCTGATTTAAAGTTTCCATGTCACTACAATTTAGAACCAGTGTTGAACACCACTAGTTGCAGGGATATCCACATCCCAAACTAACTTCTGATGTGATACTCTGAGGCAGAGGTGTGAAAATGCTAATTTCTGTTGTGTGAATTTCACTTTTCATGTGTGCAGTCAACCCTGTAATGTGATTCATGACCACCTAAGGCAAATCACACAGACTACTGACCTGTTAAAAGCTAGACTCTAGAAATCAGGTAAGAAAAATATGAGTTAGTACACTGATATCGTAGCCCTCGATCAGCTTTTCCAGTACAAGTTTTTTGGAACAATCTACAGGTACTTAAATAAGCCTTTAATTTTAAAAGTGGTCACTGAGCTGACTTGGTTTTTTTTCCTTCCTCACAGTGGCTCTGTTTCTCAGTACTTGAAGTTGTAACTAATCTGCCTGAAGACTTCTCATGATGGAATATCAGCCAAGGACTAAGCTTCCATAGAAAAACACTTTGTATCTGGACCTCGAAATTATAGGAACATTTACTTAAACGGATGATCATAGCTGAAAATAATGATACTGTCAATTTGAGATAGCAGCAGTTTCACACATCAAAGTAAAAGATTTGCATATCATTATACTAAATGCAAATGAGTCCCTTAACCCTTGACAAGCTCAAAGAAAGCTTTAAATCTGTAAATAGTACACACTTTTTACTTTTACACACTTTCCTGTTCATAGCAATATTAAATCAGGAAAAAAATGCAGGGAGGTATTTAACAGCTGAGCAAAAACATTGAGTCACTCTCAGAGGACATGAGGCCTTGCAGGGAATATTTAAAGCAACTTCAAGTTTAAAATGCAGCTGTTGATTCTACCAAATAAGTCCAAGATAACCATTGCCCGTGAGCAAACTGGGAAACATAGTATATCATGAAGTAATCTTGTCAAGGCATCTAGAGAGTCCAGGTGAGAAGACTCACCTCTGTCGCTTGGGTTAAATAAAAGACAGGTTTTATATAATATTGATTGGTAATAGTAAATCGTTCTCCTTAAACCCAAGTTCTTGACCCTATTCGGCCTTATACATCAGGTCTTACAAAGACCAAAGGGATTCCACGCTTGATCAACTGAACCAGTATGCCAAACCAGGCATCCAATTTGCAAACCAATTATGATAAAGGACAAAATAAGCTGTTTGCCACCTCAAAACTTCATGAACTTCACCACCACTAGTGTCTGCCCATGGAGTTAGAGGGGACATCGCTTAGAAGTTCTTATAGAAAGGACACAAGTTTGTTTCCTGGCTTTACCTTGGGAAAATGCTAGCAACATTATAGAAATATTGCCTTTTTGCCTTATCTTCTTCCAAATGTACTGTTAAATAAAAATAAAGGGTTACCCCATGCAATCACACCACGCCATGTTTTTCTTCCTGGAGGTCAGCCCCACAGGATGGTTTACGAGCACACATGATTATAGCTTGTTTCTACTTTAACAAGGTATGCTGCCTCTGTAAATTCATGTATTCAAAGGAAAAGACATCTTGCCTATAATTAAAATGTGGAACTATAAAATTTTCTTAAATCCAATTCAGAAACTCTGATAATCTGATGATAATGTAAAGGA
This sequence comes from Macaca thibetana thibetana, assembly GCF_024542745.1. Lineage (NCBI taxonomy): Eukaryota > Metazoa > Chordata > Mammalia > Primates > Cercopithecidae > Macaca > Macaca thibetana. Next base: position 139,292,721 of record NC_065578.1, on the reverse strand, counting down.
AGCTGTAATTTCTACTGCTTATTGATCTGCTGTTAGGCAGCACAGAGAAATACATGCCTCTCAGGAAGTTCCCTGCTCAACCGGCCACCTCAATTTCACCTTGGCCATCTCCCCCTGGGGTAGGGACAAGCAAGGGAGCTGAGAAAACATGCCGATTAAGTCACTGGTCTGGTGCTGGTGGTTCTTGAGGAATCATTTCCTCAGGATGACTTGACACAGGCAAATGCCATCCTAATATTTCCTTGAACAAGGTGAGATGATACATTTCCCAAACTCAGCTCAAATGCGTTGAAGTTCTCTTGCTTGCCAAGTGGATTTTGAGGGTAAAGGGGAGGCTGGTGGCCATGAGAGTGCAGGAATCCCAACCTCCTCGCATTGGTAATTTCTCTGTCCAGCTGCACAGGTGGCAGGATAGAGGTGGGAGATGTTTGGACTGAAGATTGGAGGTGGGCAAGGGAAGGGTGGCTGAAGGATCAGGGGACAAGGGAATGGAGGGTGGGGACTGAAGTGGTTCCAACACAGGACCCCAGGGTCCAGGCTGGGAGGGGGTGGAGTGAAGGGCAGGAGGGATCAGCTTTCGATTCTGAGGAAGAGAGTGGTCACCAGAGACTAGTACACAGTAGGGCAGAAAGGAGGCCCCTCCCATCTGCAGAAGCCATTCCAAACCTAGACTACTGTTCTGGGGCCCTGCGTCTCCTGGTGCACTTTCATCTGTGGGGCTGACCTAGTCTCTGAGATAACATTAAATAAATAAGATATATGCTTATCAGAGCAAATTTAGAAAAGACTGAAAAGAAAAGGGAATAGAGATTACCAAGTATCCTGAGTTTTCCCACCTGGTATAACGTTTGTTAATGCCTGTTTTACAGGGGGCAAAAATAGATAAGCAAATAGATGATAAGCAAAGTAAACCTCAACTTCCTGAGCCTGTACAAACTCACCGCCCACCCCCCAACCCTCACTACTTCCCTCCCGGGTCTCTGCTCTGAATTGCAGTCTCAGGCCCATCAGTCAGCCAGCCCTCTATCAATTAGCTCCTCTTTTCTCTTTCCCTCTCGTTTTTCTTTCCACAGCTCTTCCCTTATGCCAACCACATCCTCAAGTATACTTAATATTCTTACCTCCCCTGCTGTGGCCTCTCGTATACTTAATATTCTTACCTCCCCTGCTGTGGCCTCTCCTTCCTCCAGAGCCGAACTTCTGCTTCCGGAGAAGCGGTCCACACTGGATCTCAATTCATTTTCCACCCACTACAGTCTGTCTAGTCACCTACCTCTTTGCTGCTGCTTTTTATGATCACCAGTTACCTCCTAATGCCAAACCCTATAAACATCTACCAGCCATTATCTCCCTGGACCTTTCTGCTGCCTTTAACACCATTTACGATTCTCCTGAGAACCCACATTCCTTTGGTTTCCTTCAGGTCTGCTTCTCTGGCTAACTCGGTCTCCTTTCCTGTGACACTCCCCACATCCCCAGTGGCTCCACTGCCGTTCGAATATGCACAGCTGGTTTGCATACTCTCCCCTTCAGCACAGTCTGTTCCCCACCTGCTTTATTCTCTTCTATTTTGTAAAGACCTAAAAACTGTGCGACCATAAAAACATGACTATAGCATCAATTATAATACACAAGAATTGTTCAACATTAGACAAATGATTAGATAAATGATATGATGGAATATTAGGAAGCCATTAAAATTCATGTTAATAGGCCAGGCATGGTGGTTCACTCCTGCAATCCCAGCACTTTGGGAGGCTGAGGCAAGTGAATTACTTGAGGTCAGGAGTTCAAGACCAGCCTGGCCAACATGGCAAAACCCGGTCTCTAATAAAAATACAAAAATTAGCCGGATGTGGTGGTACGGGCCTGTAATCCCAGCTACTCAGGAGGTGAGAATCGCTTGAACCTGGGAGGTGGAGGTTGCCGTGAGCTGACATCGCACCACTACACTCCAGCCTACATGAGAGAGTGAGACTCTGGCTCAAACAAAAAAAAATTCATGCTAATATTTATGATACAATATCAAGTATAATACAGGAGAATGCAGAATTGCTTAAACAATAAGCACTCAACTATATATAGAGAAAAAAAATCATAGGTAAGACTACAAAGAAATAGGCCCAAGTACGAATAGTACCTCTAGAGTGGTCTTTTTCCCTCCCTCCTTCATAAACTTTTTCTGTACTATTTCTATAACGAGCTTTGATATAAGGATACTTACTTTAATAATAAAACAAAGAACAGAAAGACTTAACAACAATGAGCTTCTCAGTTTAGGATTAAGGAATACAAAACTGGGATCACAGTTCCCTACTTTTCACATCTTCTCTTTTCATACATCTGTGTGATTCTTTAGTTTGCCAAGTACCTTCATGCACAGAACTTAGGTTTTCTTCAACAACTCGGAAGCATGTCAAGGCAATGGCATTAAACTCCACAGATGAGGGAACAAGGCTCAGGGAGGTCAAGTGTCCTTGGCAAGGTCACTTAATGGGTAAGTACAACAGCCCAGGACTAGAATCCATGTTGTTTCCTATAGTTAACATATTAACACAAACTTAGTGGCCTAAAAAAATAGCCATATCTCACAATTCTGTAGATGAAAAGTCCAACGCTGGTCTCACTGGACTAATGCATTCCTTCTGGAGACCTGGGGAGGATTCATTTCCAGCCAGGCCCACTCAGGTTGGCAGAGTTCAGTTCCATGTGGCCATAAGGACTGAAGTCCTCATCTCCTGGCTGGGCCAGCCGGGGGTGGGGTCTTTCTCAGCTTCCATGTTCCCTGACCCCCAATTCCATGACCCCCTTCATCTTTAAAGCCGACAACAGCAGGTCAAGTCTTCACACTCCAAGTCTTACTGCCCACCCACCCGCCCCGCCTACCCTCCTGCCTCAGCCCTCCTGCCTTCCTCTCCTGCCTCAGCCCTCCTGCCTTCCTCTCCTGCTGTGAAGGGATCTTGTGATTACGGTGGCCCACCAGGACAATCTAGGCTAAACACCCTATTTTAAGGTCGACTGATTCGTAAACTTAATTAAATCTTAAAAGTCCTTCAAAGAAGTACAGTAAGTCGTGAAAACCTAGCATCACGAATAGGTTCTCGGTAACTGCAAATTTGAGCAAAACGATGTAAAACAAACCAACAAGAAACAGCAGGTCCTCGAATAACATCACTTCATGTTGTACTGTTAGAACACTGATGAGAAAAAGAAACGGTTTTGTTATATACCTTTTCGCTTTGAGTTTTGGCCAGGTGCAGTGGCTCACACCTGTAATCCCAACACTTTGGGAAGCCAAGGTAGGAGGACCGCTGGAGGCCAGGCATCAGAGACCAGCCTGGGCAGCATGGTGAGACCCTGTCTCCAAAAAAAAAAAAGAAAAATAAATAAAGTCACAGTTTCCAAGAACCTAATGATGATGTTAAGTAAGGACTTACTGCACCTAGTGATACAAGGAGTAACCAGGAGACAGGGATGGGGTGCGGGGCACCTTTAGAATTCTGCCTACCACACGTCTTCTGATGTTTAGTTCCTGTTGTCACTCCTTCTCCATTACTCTCAAAAGTGGTATTCTCAAAGTTACAGTATGTTCTTTCATTTACTTTCCTTTCTAGAATTTAGCTACTCATAAAAATGTGTAAGGAAGAGTGACCATGGTTTTTCATTTGTATCTTCTACTAAAGTAGTTCCACTAAGCAAATGGGTTTGGAAACAATTCACAAACTTATTAACATATTAATAAAATGATGTGGAGATTTTGCCTATATAAGTTTTCCCCCCGTAAATCAATGAGGACACTAAAACAGTCTATTAGAGGCTCTAGGTAAAATGTAAAGTAGGCTTCTATCACCATGATCTCTACAGTATTTCATTTTGAAAACCACTTACATTGAATCACTTGGCTGGTAAAAAAAAAAAACTCTTATTACAATACATATACTTATGTTAAGCAGTTTGTTCTTTTTCAGCTGGGTAAGAGACCCTAACGGCTTGTGACTATTAAACAAAGTCTATTTATGACATCAAAAACAAAAACCAGTAAACAGCTTAGCATCAAAAAGTTTATTACAACTGTTTTTAAAGTCAGCTAGGATCTTGACAAATATTACGATTAAGTCTAGCAAGTTGCTAATTTCTGAGATACAAAAGACAATAAATACAGATTAAAATTCAGCCTACAAACAAGATTCTACATCTAATTACTGGTACTGTAGTTTAGTTTCAATATTTCAAACATATGTATAATTCTTAAGATGCTACAAGAACTCATATAATAAAGTTACTGTTCACTGACGACCAACTAACAGTTCCTCAATGACAATATACAAGTGTGCAGGGCCTTCGAGCCTTCAGGTGAGCCCCGCAACGGCCTGCTGGTGCCTGGTACAATCAGAGACGGCGATGTGATGGTGGCAGGAGGACTGGTTTAGGAGCAGGTGCTGAAAACACTCACTAAACAGGACAGAGAGCTGATTTCCCAACTGCCCAATAAATGGTCCTATTTACTGGACAGGATTCTTGTAGAAAACAGGATTGTCGCTGTATACTTCTCCGAGTGCTACATGGGACACCTTTGCCCCAACACGGTATGGCCTGCTGACGTAGATGCTTTATTTCATCATGCTAAATGTCCTCTAAGGGTAAATTCTTCAATCCTTCATTTTCTTCTAGAGACATTCTTCATCGCTTTCAAGCTACATTGTCATTAAAATAAGTCTTGTGAAATTTTTGCCAAAAATAATCGTATTACTTCTTCTTAAAAACAGAGATTAATTCTTCATTGACTAAAATTCTGTGTGAAGTTTCAGGCCAAGCTCCTTTGTCTTGGTTTAATTCTTGGGTATAGCTGCAAGAGAGTTTTAAAAAATATTTACATACTATAACAGATGTATGGGAATATAACAAAATTTCAAGAAATAATGAGGTTACGGGACAGATGTCACGGGAAGGAAATCAAAGTGAGAAAAGCACTCTTTGTGGTGTGTGTGGCACCTAGAGCTTTACGTTTAGCAACGTACTCATCAGCTAGACTGCACAGGACGTTCAAAGATCACAAGAGTCCGTCAACTGTGACAACTCTACAAAGCAGCAATATAAAAACCCATGACAGTTCTGGGTATTAACTCAATCTGCACAGCTTGTTGAGCTGTAAATCGGCTCTAACAAGGAAGGTAAACTGCTGTATGCTCTACGCTCCAGCTTCTATTAGGAAGGAAGAAAGAGACTGAATTCCTTTACCTTTATTCACAATGGACATGACGTTGTGTCATGGGACTTCAGACTGTCAGAAATGAAATGCCACAGATTAAAAGTCTACAAATTGAAGGAAGATTGGGTGGAGTTTTTTGCTTTAGAACTCTGTGGTTTTGTGTTTCCACAAGAGCTATAAAGGTGAGTCCTAGTGAAGGTTGCAAGGCCTCTAGGCCTGAGCCAGAACCAAGTCAAACTGGTAAATTCAACTGACACACCAAACAAAAGCAGCCCCTCTTGACAAAAGAAGAGGAAAAAAAAGGTTTACTCGAAGAAAGTAGAATCATAGGCTTTAATTACATCTCAATTAAAAAGTTTCAAAATAATAAATAAATAATTTTAAAAAGAAAAAGAGTCAGACTTCCAGTCAAAACTAAAACACTAACTGGTGGATCCATGTTACAGAAAATATTATTTTTCTATCTGAAAAAAAGACATTTACCTAATACAATTTTCTAGACTTTTATCTGAGCCCTAACAACAAATATGCACTTTCCTTTAAAAAAAAAAAAAATCAGGAAAACAAACCAAAAAAGTTGTGTAGAGGATACTTCTAACAAGAAAAGATTTTCAAAGTACTAAGAAAATCTAAATTTAGGACTAAAATGAAAATCTTCAGTCCAGTCTGTTAATTTCAGAATCTTCTAAACACCACACACAGGAGACAGAACTCAGTCTTTGACCCACGCTTCCCATGTCATTAACCACAGGACCTCTTTGTTAGAAAATTTAAATAATTCAAAAGATCTATTGTACAACTTGGTGACTGTAATTAATAATTATTATATACTTGAAAATCACTAAGAAAATAGATGTTCTCACCAAAAAAAAGATGACCATGTGAGATGATGCATGTATTATTTAGCTCGATTTAGCCATTCTACAAGTATACATATTTCAAATTGTTATACACCATAAATATATACAATTTTTGCCAATTAAAAAAAAGAAAAGACTCAAGTAAGCAACTAGTTCTAAGAAGGTAAAATCTCTCCCAGATAACAAAAGGGCTTATTTACTGTTGATGTTTATCAGAGAAGGAAAGTGGCTGCAGGCAAGAGACTGTACATCTCTAGTGCTAGGGACTCTGGAGAAGCAACTGAGGGTGCTCGAAAGAGAACAACCTTTATATTTCTACTTTCCTCTGGTAATCTGAAAGCTTTTTTTTTAAGACAGGGTCCACTCCGTCACCCAGGCTGGAGTGCAGTGGCAGGATCTCGGCTCACCACAACCTCTGCCTCCCAGGCTCAACCGATTTTCCTGCCTCAACCTCCCGAGTAGCTGGGATTACAGTATTTTTAGTAGAGACAGGGTTTTACCATGTTGACCAGGCTGGTCTCAAACTCCTGACCTCAAGTGATCCTCCTGCCTCAGCCTCCCAAAGTGCTGGGATTACAGGCGTGAGCCACTATGCCTGGCCCCTGAAAGCTTTTTCTAAGGGCTCCATAGCCTAATTTTATTTGTTTTTCACTTTCATTATTCTTTAAAGTTACATTATGATCACCCAAATGAATACTGTCTAATCATGTATTCAAAACTTATTATGAAATGTTTTTTTCATAATAAATTTTGCTGTCAGGACAGCAACAGTCAAGGTATTGTATAAGTAATTTACACTGCACGTTAGACAAACAACAATGGCGAAGGGAGAGTCAGGGAGAGATGCTGGTCAGAATCCAGGCAGTCAGGTTCCAACACTGAAGTCATTTCAAAGAATCCCATTGAAAGTAATGCCTAGGCAGTGGGTCACTCGCAGAATCCTGTTCATAGCCTAGATGCCAGAGTAAAGGCTCCATGTGAGTGGAGGCCATGTCTGTCTGACACTTGATGAAAAGACCAAGAATAGCATCTACCATTTGCTCTCTATTAGACCTCTGAGTTATCCTCACACCAATCTTAGGAGGCAGGATTCTCCAGCCCTCCCCACGTTCCTTCTGCAGCCTGGATACCCAGATAGCAGGTGCTGCAGATGGGGTTGAAGCAATGTGGAGGCCAGTGCTCACAACCTACACACCATCTTCTGTGTATCATAACTGGCTCTTCCTTTCCTCAACCCTTTCCTTACCTCCTCACCAAGAGCAGATTGTGCAAGCACTTTAAACTTTTATCTCAATCTCTCAATTACCCTGATCATTTCTCTCACTATTTCATACATTCTTCATGCCCCTTGTACACACAAAACTGCTATAAGAGAACAGCTGAATCTACGAAGAGCTTAACGCAAAGCCCTGGAATCTGTTATTCTCGCTTTCTCTCCTCTGTCTGACCATATGCCAGCTTTCCCCTGAAAATACTCCAGGAGAATCTTTACATAATGACAGCAGTCCCATTGTACTACACTATAGAAGTGGTACATATGTGCTGGCATGATATTGTTTTCTCGCTTTTTATGAAATATAAATCAAATAGTAGAGAAAAACAAAGAATCTTATCCTTAATGCCCTGTTGGAAGCTCTCTACCAGATTTGCAAATCCTGATTGAGACAGATTAAAAACTGATTTCAGATGTCACAGGCTCAATTCCAATCATATTATCCAGTTATCTTTAGTCTGTTCATAAATGTAGGGAGGACCCCTGACCTCCAGGGCTGGCAAACATATGTTATTGATCATAATAAGAATCACTGAAAATGTGGCTTTAAGCCTAAGACTATTAAATGTTTAAATTCCATGTCTTATTAACAAAGGGCAGTTGGGTGTACTGTATCCGTAACATACAGCGGTTTTACAAGGCCCCTCTCTGGCACACAGGAAAACACCGTAAGCGTCAGAATAACTTACTCCCAGCAAGTTGCGTGGAACATATCCCTCCTTATCATTAAGGCGCGCCCACCACCATTCGATTTCATCTTCATCCTCCCTGTGGATGATTGTCATGCAGTCTCCTTCTTTCATGGGCAGCTCATCATCATTCTGAGGTTCATAATCCCAAAGTGCATAAATGACTCCTTTATTCATTATGCCCATCTTCTCCTGAACTCCTAAAATGATGACAGTAAGATAAAGCACAGAATATACAACTCGGAGTACACCACTCCGTAACTTTTAGCTATATGAAACAAAATGGGAAGAAAAAGGCACAGGCTGGAATGTTAGTACTACATTAAATATACAATAGAATGTCCTGAGGTGGGGGGTAGAGTGCAATGGAAGGCAACAATGTATAGGGAACATAAGAAGGACACATAACTATATGCTATCATCTCTAAAACAGCTCTAAAACCTAGCACTTTATAAGTATCTCTTAAAGGAGCTACTCAGAGTACAAAAACTTTTGCAAGCTTAGGAACTAAAAAAAGAATTCAAATCTAGGATATTAAAAAAGTGAACGATATGCCTGTCCAATTTCAGTCTACTCCCAAATGTAATGACTAAGGAACTCTAGAAACATTACTTCATTCTTTACTCAAAATTCAGAGCAGACAGAGAAAAAAACAGAAGCACAATGGTCTCTATGAATTTCCAAATGGGGAAAGACAGAAGAAAAAAATATATATAGAATACGTTAGAATACAAAAATACGGCATTTTAGACAGGATCAAAGTCTTCATATAATCAACCCTAATATAGTAAGAATCAGAATTCTAAAAGATGTTGAAATCCACAAACTAGGAAGGGAAAAATCCTCAGAAGTCCACCTTTCAACAGATTTGCAACTTAACTACACATTTAAGTTTTGCCCTTCTTCACTTACACCTTCCTAAAGGGCAATGCTAGTAAGAAATAACAATCATCAACTGGCAGGCAATAGGAAAAAAAGCAGAGGAGAAGGAAAATAATTAAGGTAATAAAGTTCTCCACAATTCAGAATTATTATTTTCACTTTTATAATTTTTACAAAACCAGGAAAATACTTGCTAGCTTTTGAATAGCTTTTTCAGCTTATGTGAGCACTAAACTATTGATTATGAAATTATTCCTATATCAACTAATGATATAGCACACAGTATATTTCTCTCACTCTGGGAAAAACTGAAACAAGAAATTGTTCTTTTCTAAAAGGCTCTGCCAATCTAAAGAGACAATTTCCAACTTTTCTTGTTTAAAGATGACATGCAAAGCATGACAGACTCACATGGCAATCAAACTTTATATAACTATAACTTCACAGAGTTTTTTAAATGGCCACAGTGTCTGAGATGGGAATGAAGAAAGACGGGGGAGATTCTGGATATTTTAGTATACTCAAAATAACAGCTCAAGTCCCAATTTGCAATAAATTAGGGACCAGGGTCTTGCCCAGGATGGTCCAGAACTCCTGGGCTCAGAAGATCCTCCCACTTCAGCCTCCCAAAGTGCTGGGATTACAGGCTTGAGCTACTGCACCCAGCCTCCAATAATCATTAGGAATGGAGGAAAATTCTCATTACTTTGCTATTCATCAGATTAAGAGTTGTAAATTACTTTGTAAAAAATTTTTTGAGGGGACTAAAAACATGCTCAATGTTACCGGTAACTTGGGAAATGCAAACTAAAGCTACAACAAGGTATCATTCCAAATCCACCAACAGTTAAAGAGAACGTGGAGTAAAAAGAACCCTCTGCTAGATGTGTATCACTGTGACCTGGCAAGTCCACTTGTAGATAGACACCAGAAGACAAGTACCAAAATGTTCACAAGGATGTTTACAGTGGAAGGAAAAGGAGGAGGGAGGGAAGGAGGGAAACAGCACACATGTCCTTCGAAAGTAGAATAAAAAGATAAATTGTACAGTGAAAATAAACTATAGCTACAGAAAACACGAGTGAATCTCAAAAACAGTGATGAATGAGAACAGCAGGCCACAGAATCACCAGTATGATTTTATACAAAGGGCAAAAACAAGCAAAACTGAAAATATTAATTATAGGATTCACATACAAATGATGCAATTATTTTACACAACAAAATGTGAAAGCAGTGGTCACTACAGACGTAACAAGGGGCCACATCAGGGAGAGGAGTCCAAACGATGTCAGAGATAGTGGTTATGTTCTATTTCCTAAGTTGGGTACACAGTTACTCACTGTGTGTAATCTATTATCATTACTTAAACAGCACATCCTGGTATCTATGATATACTTCATAAATTTTAAGAATCTGACCAAATATCTCTAATGTTTAAAAAAATCATTCTCCATATCTAAATATAGGTCAAGATGGTCAATAAATTTAATACAGCAAAATATATATTAACACATTATATATGTGTGTGTGTGTGTGTGTGTGTGTGTGTATATATATTTTCCCCCCCCGAGACGGAGTCACGCTCTGTCGCTCAGGCTGGAGTGCAGTGGCACGATCTCAGCTCCCTGCAAGTTCCTCCTCCTGGGTTCACACCATTCTCCTGTTTAGCCTCCAGAGTAGCTGGGACTACAGGCACCCGCCACCATGCCCGGCTAATTTTTTGTATTTTTAGTAGAGAGGCTAATTTTTTGTATTTTTAGTAGAGACGGGGTTTCACCGTGTTAGCCAGGATGGTCTCAATCTCCTGACCTCAATCTCCCACCTCAGCCTCCCAAAGTGCTGGGATTACAGGCATGAGCCATCGCGCCTGGCTTTTTTTTTTTGGAGACAAAGTTTCACTCTTGTTGCCCAGGCTAGAGTGCAATGGTATGGTCTCAGGTCACTGCAACCTCGGCCTCTGGGTTCAAACAGTTCTCCTGCCTCTGCCTCCCAAGTAGCTGGGATTACAGGTGCCCACCACCACAGCTGGCTAATTTTTGTATTTTTAGTACAGATGGGGTTTCACCATGTTGGCCAGGCTGGTCCCTCAAACTTCCGACCTCAAGAGATCCACCTGCCTCAGCCTCCCAAAGAAATGGGATTACAGGCATGAGCCACTGCACCCGGCCAACACATTAACGCCCATAACTTCAGCATGTTGGAAGGCCAAGGTGGGAGGACTGCTTGAGCCTAGGAGTTCAGGGCTGTAGGGAGCTATGATCACACCACTGCATTCCAACCTGAGTAACAGAGCGAGATTGTCTCAAAAACAAAATACATATATATAAAATTTATACTTATATATATAACAATTTTTAAATATGTTACTATATCAAAATATTCTATGGTCCAGAGTTCAAAACAAAACATAAAAGGCTGGGCATGTGGCTCACACCTGTAATCTCAGCTCTGGGAGGCTGAGACAAGAGGATTCTGTAAGGCCAGGAGTTTGAGACTAGCCTGGGCAACAGAGTGAGGCCCCATCTCCAAAAGAAATTTAAAAGGTCAGGCATGGTGGCTCACACCTGTAATGCCAGCACTTTGGGAGGCCAAGACAGGCAGATTGCCTAAGCTCAGGAGTTTGAGACCAGCCTGAACAACATGGCAAAATCCCATCTCTACTAAAAATACAAAAACTAGCTGCGTGTGGTGGTACACACCTGTAGTCCCAGTTACTCTGGAGGCTGAGGTGGATCACCTGAGCCCTCGCAGTCGAGGTTGCAATGAGCTGTGATTGCACCACTGCACGCCAACCTGGGTGACACAGCAAAACCCTACCTCAAAAATAAATAAATAATAATAAAATAAAAAATCAGCCAGATGTGGTGGCAGATGCCTGTGGTCCCAGCTATTTGAAAGGCTGAGGCAGAAGGATCACCTAAGCCTGGGAGTTCGGGGCTACAGATGACCATGCTGCTGCACTCCAGCCTGGGTGACAGAGTAAGACCTCGCCTCTAAAAAAATAAAATAAAATAAAATAATCACAAATATCAACAATAAAAACTACCAGCTGAGAGAGATGAAGAAGGGAATTTGAGGTTTGTGGTTCTCTGACTAGGGCCTGAAAAAAGGCCTAGAGACAGAGGGAAAAGTGTTCAGCACAGAGGGCAGAGGCGTCTGTTTTACCCTTAGGGGTCTTCCAATCAACTGGGAAAGGAGTTAACTGAAAACTTGAGCAGTATGGAGTTCTGGGACCTCCTCATTTGTCTCTGTCTTCCCTCCTTAATTCCTCTTAAGCCCAACTAAAGAGGAAAATTTACCTCAACTTCTAAGCCTTGTAAACAAAAAAAAATTTCCTTGTAAATACAAATGCCAATCAACATATATCCATCTAAAACTTCAAGTCCATTTTCCTCTAGGTACAGATCTGATGGTAGCAATCAGAACCATAAACTCAAAATTAAGAAAACAAAAGAGAAAAAAAATAAAAGACAGCTCCAAAATATATGTTGCTTTTATTTCACTATATGACAAGTTTGATTTTTAGGAAACCTTGGGACCATTTGGGTTCTTAAACTGATCCCGCACTTCTCTTGATCATGTTGTTTGGAGAGGGGGGTCTGTTTACTTATTTGCAAGGATACACCATCAATCTATAAGTACTAAAGCCTTAATAGAGGCTCTTTTGATGGTAAAGTCATTAACACCACTAGGTCAGATGCTGCAGCACTGTCTTTTGTAGTTGAAGAAGTCCCTGACAATAGCTGTTTCTAAGCATACAAACAGAAGCTGTATTATCTGTGACCAAGGCTGTTGTATTTTCAAGGTCCAAGACTGTGGATAATACAAGATTTTTTCCAAACAAACATACTTATTGAATTACACCCTGGAGATATGAATAAATGAATGCAGTAATCAATACATTTAGTTCTACTTGTCACATACCATAAAGAAACTGGGAGCACTGAGTGTAGCCTTCCTCCATTTCCTCGCACTTATCTGCAGCAGTCTGCATGTCACTGTAGGTCATGGCAAACACAGCGGCTCCTGACTCCACCAAAAACTTACACACTTGGACGTTGTTACATGAGGCAGCACAATGTAATGGAGTCCTGTGAAGCAAGACACAAGGGCTAGAACTGTTTTCCTAAACTGAATGACACCTGCTGTGATAAGATATCTGGAAAGAAAGTTGTTGAGTCTTTCATCTACCAATCTTTCTTCTGAAAACCTCTTAAACAGTTTTTTAAAAACCAGTTCAACATAGATTATTGAACCCATCAAAGAATTACAGCCACAAATGAAAATTTCAGAGAATCATGGACCACACTGGGGCTGGGAGCTTGGCAAAGGGTGAGAAGAATCAAGGACGTGGATAAACAGAAATGAAATCTGTATAAACATTTAAGAAAAACAATATTAAAACAGATTTAGTTCTATGTTCTGGAGCACCCAGCCTAATTCTTTCTGTCAGAGTAGAAGGTCTAACAGTCCTTAAGTTATTTAAGTTATACACCTTCACTCAAAACACTGGCCTTTAAATATATCTATTTATTGTTACCAATTTTGAAGGAATTAAGTTGCATATATGAACTACTTTTATATTTGTTAAATCCCAAGTTAAATTTTAATGGAAAAAATTTGTCAAATCAATTGAGACCAGAAAAGTGACTGTAAAATACACACATCTCAATCTACTATAGGTAACTGGCCAGCAGCAATTAATTAATACCATTAAAGAGAACCTTCTCCAGCATCTCAAATGTTTTATAACAAATTATAAACGACCCTAGACTAATAGTAAAGGTATAACAAGAACCAGTACCACTGCCCAAACTCAGAAGGTGTTTGAAACTGTTAATCAGGCTCTGAAGTACATAAGATTTAATGTTTCTCTACTGTTTCCTCTCCTCTTTATTCTCCTTGGGTATATAGACTTGAAAAAAAAAAAAAACGGACCAGGCACAGTGGCTCCCAGCACTTTGGGAGGCCGAGGCAGGCAGGTCACCTGAGGTCAGGAGTTTGAGACCAGCCTGGCCAACATGGTAAAACCCCAACTCTACTAAAAATACAAGAATTAGCCAGGCGTGGTGGTACACACCTGTAATCCCAGCTACTGGGGAGGCTGAGGCATGAGAATCACCTGAACAGGAGGCGGAGGTTGCAGTGAGCCAAGATCATGCCAGTGCACTCCAGGGTGACACAGCAAGAGTCTGTCTCAAAGAAAAACTTACTTATGTATTTTTTTGGCCAGGCACAGTGACTCACTCCTGTAATCCTGGCACTCTGAAAGGCCAAGGAGGGCGGATCACTTGAGTTCAAGGGTTCAAGACCAGCCTGTGCAACACAGCAAAACTCCATCTCTACTAAAAATACAAAAAAATAGCCAGGTGTGGTGGCACACACCTGTGGTCCTAACTACTTGGGAGGCTGAGATGGGAGGATTGCTTCAGCCTACTTCAGCCCAGAGGGCTAAGTTACACTGAGCCAAGATGGTGCCACTGCACTCCGGCCTGGGGGACAGAACAAGACCCCGACTCAAAAAAATAAAAAAAGAAAAAAATTTTTTTAATTCCCCGTTCCAGATCACTTTTTTTTTTTTGTGGGGGGTCTTGCTCTGTCACCCAGACTGGAGTACAGTGATGCAATTTCAGCTCACTGCAGTCTTGACCTCCAGGCTCCAGAAATCTTCCCACCTCAGCCTCTCCAATAGCTGGGACTACAGGCACACACCAGCATACCTAGCTAATTTTTAAAAATTTTTTGTAGAGACAGGGTCTCTCTATGTTGCCCAGGCCGATCTCAAACTCCTGGGCTCAAGTGATCTTCTGCTTCAGCATCCCAAAGTGCTGGGATTACAGGTATTAGACACCATGCCTGGCCAGAACACTATTACTAATAGTTTGGCAAATATTACTATAGATTGTTTCATTGCATGCTCTTTAATAATGAAAAATTATATACAACATAAATGCCCAACATTAGGAAAACAAGGGCATTATGACACAGTAAGAATTTGTTTTGTTTATGCTATAATGTTAAACTAAAAATACAGGCTTAAACATTACATATGTTAGGAGCTTAACTACATTTGTGAAAAGCATATGAAAAAGAGCTTGGGCCAAGTACGGTGGCTCATACTTATAAACCCAGCACTTTGAAAGGCTGGGGCAGGAGGATCACTTGAGTCCAGGAGTTCGAGACCAACCTGGGCAACATAGTAAGACCTTGTCTCTATAAAAATAAAAATAAAAATAACTTTTTTTAAAAGACCCTGAAGAAAATATATTAAAATATGAATGGTGTTTACCTGTACACTGTGGGGATACAAATGGCTTTGTTTTCCTCTTATTTCTATTTTGCATGTTTTCCACAGTGGACACACATTAAAATGTAAATGTTTAAAAATTGTAACCAAAGTGCTTCTCCAAGCATTAAAACAAAAATTGGAAAACAATCTCAATGTCTAATAAAAGGGAGACTGTCACAATGAGTATGCAGTCATGTGATAGAGTAATATGAGGCTGAGATGTATGTATCTGTGCATGCAATTTATATATGCATACATGAAAACTTTATATTGTAACTATTTTCCATATTATGAGAAAAACAAGTTGTGAAACTAAAATACTGGAGTAAATACAGTGTGATTACAACTTTTTAAAATCCTGTAAAGAAAAAAGTAAATTGTATTCTTCCACAAAAGTAACACATTCTAACTTAAAACATTTTTTTCAAATAAAATACAAAATTTGCTATCTATTCTGCTAGTTTTGGGGGTGACAGGATCTTATTAGGACCTTTACTGTTATTATTTAATGTTGACTAACATTTCTCCTATCCTGCAAACAATACTCATCACTTGTAGTACTGCTTGTGTTTTACGTACACCCTGGTTCCATGACAAACGGATTCCATGGTCAAATATATATGGGATATGTTGCAAGTTATAATCCCCTCTTGGAGATATAGAATGGACATTAATATACTGAAGACTGTGAACCATTTCAGGGGATTGGGGATACCTTGCCTAAATCAGCACTTCTCTCTTAAGCTTTGCTTAAGGATGCTAATTAACTGCGTACTACTTTGTTACACTTATTTTTATCATTAACTACTAAACTTGTTAAAACTCTACCTACTTCCAGGACGGGAATGAGATGACTGTTACATGAACACATGTTAATTCCTCAAAAATAGATACCACATTTCTCCAGCTAGATTACAAGCTCGAGGACATACACTGACATACTTCTTTGTCTTCCAACAGCACTATGACACTTCTTATAAACCGATTCCCACAACTGAAGTTTGACTGGAGTTTAAAGGAAAATCTTACCATCCATCACTATCAGCAGCATTTACATTTACACCAAACTGTACCAGGAACTTCACGATTTCTGTGTGGCCTGCACACACAGCATTGTGAAGAGCCGTGATGCCTTCATCATTGGGCAGGCTTGGGTCATCAACCTATATCAATAAGAAGGGTGAACATAACTCTAGTTTCTTGTCACCTGAACTGTCACTACTAACTGGCTACTTTAGGGTCAAGAGAACAGAAACAGACTCTTGTGACACTTTTAAAAATCATAATTAAAACCTAAAGGAGCCAAGAAAACTATACCAAGAACAATTCTAGAAATAAGACAGACAGAATAACCACATTAAGTAGGCAGTCACTATAAAAAGGTTTTTAAAAAAAAAAAAAAAAAAAAGAAGCCCGAGAAACTATATCCTTATGGTCATTTTTGTTTATTTATCCTCCCAACTTCTCACCACAAATTAGTTTCTAAGTAGAAGCTGCATTTGCTATGGAAAGCAAAAAAAAAAAAAAAAAAAAAAAAAAAAGTCAACTAAAAATATTTTAAATAGTAGGCTTCTAAAAGTAGAGACCGCATCTCTAACCTAATACAGTATAGTACAAATCTATACATGAACAATTTCCAAAGGGGAGTCATGATCTCTCTTAAGAAAGAAAAGTACTCTAGAGGACTCCAAGTGAAAACTGAACTTCCAAATGATGACAATTCTATAGCATAGAATTTAAAATAGCATAGCCTATTCTAAAGCATGCCCAAGAGTTCCTGAACACAACCCCACAATGCCTAAAAGGAAAACAATTTTAAAATACAATTTCTCTATAGTAGCTTTCTAATTAGAGCTTTAAAACAAAATACAAGGTCGTATTTAGAAATTTACTAATTATAATCATACCTCATAAATAATTCTCTGTACAAGGTCAAATTCTCCCTCCAAAGACGAATCTAGCAGTAAAGCAAGGGGGTTGAATTTCACCCTCATTCCATGAGCAATACGCTCTGAGCCGGTTTTACGCAAGTTTGTCCTTTTACCCTGCAAAGAAAATGGGTGGAAAATTTAGGATCCTGGTCTAAGCAAGAGAACATCAGCAAATGGGAAGGAATGACTTCTCAGTTACATTAGTGAGAGGAACTTTAACAACATAGACTTGGCACATTTTATTGAAGTATAACATTATTCAGAAACGTGTACAGAACTAATATGCAGCGTAATGAATTTTCACAAAGTGAACAAACACCATGGAGCAAAGTTGGAGGAACATAACTTTAAAAAAACTAACATAATTACATTTGGGTAATACATTATAGTATAAACTAAACTAAGAGTATAATCAGAAGTGGCAAATAGGCCAGCTTTCTGTCAAGTTATCAGAATTAGCCAAGACTGGTCTTTAGACTGCCTACCTAATATAGCATAGCAAACTCCACTCTCTTAAAGTGGGCAACAGCACAGTTCAGAACTACAACAGCTAACCTATATTGAATGATTATTCATTAACCCTCACAAAAACCCTATGGTCCCTAGTTTACAGATAAGGAAACCAAGGCACACAGCTAGTAAATGGCAGAGCTGGGACGTAAATCCAGGTAAGCTGACTTCTTTAAAGTCCGCCATCTTAACCATTTCACACCAGAATGCCTCCTCAGGAGAAAACATATAATTAAGGTAAATAATACAGATTGTTAGTCTGTCTTAGGTATAACAAGGAGAAATCCTACCACCTTAAACTTTTAATGAATCAGGCTTAAAAAAAAAAGGCAAAATTTTAAAGACTAGATCCAACATCTTATAAAACAGGTTTCTTAAACACACCCAACAAAGTAGAGACATTTACTGTCGTGAAGTGTGATACATGTACTCCACATGCTTCTTTCATTTTATCTCAGATGTGGAAAATCACCAAGTTTTAAAAAACATTAAGTGACAATATACTTCACAATGTGCAATGGCTAAAATGTTGTTCTTTGAATGTTATCTGACTGTGGTTAATATAAATCATAAGCAGTACAGTATAATGACACTTGTCAATCCCACTGTTAAAGAATGTACGAGATAGTTGCTTCTATTTTACTTAAAACGAGAAGAAAAAAGTAAGACACTTTACTAGGAAAAGAACAGCAGAATCTTAATTAAAAAGAAAGTATGAGGCCGGGCGCGGTGGCTCACACCTGTAATCCCAGCACTTTGGGAGGCCGAGACGGGCAGATCACGAGGTCAGGAGATCAAGACCATCCTGACTAGCACGGTGAAACCCCGTCTCCACTAAAAAATACAAAAAACTAGCTGGGCGAGGTGGCGGGCGCCTGTAGTCCCAGTTACTCGGGAGGCTGAGGCAGGAGAATGGCATGAACCCGGGAGGCGGAGCTTGCACTGAGCCAAGATTGCGCCACTGCACTCCAGCCTGGGCAACAGAGCGAGACTCCGTCTCAAAAAAAAAAAAAAAAAAAGAAAGTATGATACTTTTACCAATTCTATTTTTCCTTTTTTCTCCTTGAAAATGTGGATTATTTTGACACAGCAACAAAAAGGCCAGAAAATAACAAGTGGCTGTAACGTGGATTAGTTTTGGTCAATGTGGCATAAAACTTCCTTCTTTTCTTATGTTTAAAACTCAAAGAGAATCAAGCCTTAGAACTTAGGAGCCACAGAGTTGTTTAAAAACTGTTAACCTCTATTTTAAAACTTTTTTTTCTAGCTTCAAATGTTTAGTACATAAAAGTTTTAAGCAAACATTTACTGTAGCCAATTGTTAAAAATAACTCTGGACAATCATTATCTTTGAATACTATCATATCTAAAAGATAATAAGGAATCAAACGCAAAGTACATTTACAAAAAATTCTTTTAAAGTTATTTTGCTTTTGACCAGGTTTTAAACTCATAGTTCAGCATCCTACTTCCTTCCGTGCTTACTGAAGCAAAGTGGCTTCAAATTAAACTATGAAAAAGCATACTTCATTCAGACATTCTGGGATTTTTATTTTCTCTCACCTATTTCAAAGTGAGAGAACTGAAGCTTAAATTTCAAACAAAAGCTTACCATTTGGAAGGAGTGAGGAAGGTGCACTCAAGTCAAAACACACAAAATTTTAGAATAACTTTCGTATGTTAAAGTACAAAGAAATCTTAGGGATCACCATGGTCGCCAGAGATTTTCAGACTTCATTGAAGGGGAAGAAGAGGCTGAAGAGGGGTCCCTCAGCCCAGTTACCCCTCCCTGCCCTCACTTCATCCAGAGCCCTTCCAATTTTACCACTGTTGTAAGTTTGAGGTTTCACCTAACATTTCATTTTTTAAAATTTCACCGCTAGAAAATTTTAAAGAAGATTGACATCACCAAGAGAGAAGTTACACCATCTGCCTGATTTCACACAGCCAAGCTAGTAATCAAAAGTTTCAAACCCAGGTCTTTTGAGTCCCGGTCGAGTGCTGCTTCCCTAATATGTGACATCAGCTAGAGAAGAAACAGCAAATGCAGTGTTTACAGGGGTAGGAACAAAACTCTGTTTCTTTCACAAATAAATGGGTTCTCTCTAAAACAGAAAATTGTTCTTTATATTGAATAAAATGCATTATGAAAACATTTATAAGATCCACTCTGTGCCAAGGGAATCGTAAAATAAAAATGCAAACTGGGAAGAAGAATGTGACCACCAAGAAGACCATAACCAAGTAAAGGACTCCAGAAAAGGCCATGAGATAGCACATTACTTACAGGAGGCAGAGAGACCTGCCCGGTGATTTCAGGCGGGCGCATGCTCACTGAGTCTTCTCCTGGCCCTTCAGGCTCCCCGGATGGGTATGGTGGGGGTGGGTATGGAGGGTACTCCTCCAGATACACATCAAGCAGATGGGGGGACTCTGGATTTGGTTCTTCCGGGTTTTTCTGGAGATTTGGGCTGTTGTCTGGGACTCCCTCAGGCTCATAATCAAGGCCAGGAGAAGGAACTGGCATGTCACTGTTCTCTGTATTGGCACTCCCCACATCCTCTGGGGACAATGACTCAGGAACCAGAGAGACCACTTCCTTCTCGGGCTCCACATGTAAATATGGATTCTGGATTTCTACTGGGCTTTCTGAGCTGGCAGTCACAGAAGCTGACTTGGATGGGTATGATGGGACAGAGATGGTCTCCATGGCCGCTATGGTGGTCCTCTGATACAAAAGCTTCTGAATATTTGGCCCGTTAGGACCTTCTGGCTCTGTAATAGAACTACGTTTCTTTAGTGGCCTTGGTGCATTAGATAATTTCTTTCGTAGGGCTTCTAGGTCAGCATCACTCTGGTTTCGGTAAGGATTAGATAAAAAAGGCAGTAATTTAGTTGGGCTGAGTGGCCGAGGAATTCTTTCGTTTTCATGGTTCTCCTGAACTGAAGAAACAGGCTCTGTTTCAGGTTCTGGACTGCCAGGCTTGCCCTGGCTATTGGAATAAATGTTCTCTGGGTGCTGCTGTTGATTCTGGGCAGCAGCAATTACAGGCTTACCATATACTAATTGGAAAAGGAAAAAAAAAAGTCCTGATTAGCATTAATTAAACAAAACTGGCAAGAAACAGAAACAGCTAACAATAACTAAAGCCTCTTTTAATTTCATAGTTGTTACTACATAATCCCCTTCAAATATAATTAATTTTTAAAAATAACAAATTACAAAGCAGGGAACCCATCTTTGCATAATAAACTTATTACAGAATCAAAATCCCCACTGAGTGTAACATGCACCATACCTCATGAAACAATAAGAAAATGTTGTCAATTTTAAGAAATCACTGTCTGTGGCCGGGAGTGGAGGCTCAGGCCTGTAATCCCAGCACTTTGGGAGGCCGAGGCGGGCGGATCACGAGGTCGGGAGATCCAGACCATCATGGCTAACACAGTGAAACCCTGTCTCTACTAAAAATACAAAAAATTAGCCAGGCGCGGTGGCAAGCGCCTGTAGTCCCAGTTACTTGGGAGGCTGTGGCAGGAGACTGAGGCAGGAGAACGGCATGAATCCGGGAGCTGGAGCTTGCAGTGAGCTGAGATCACGCCACTGCAGTCCAGCCTGGGCAACAGAGCAAGACTCTTGTCTCAAAAAAAAAAAAAAAAAATCACTGACTGTAGCATCCAAATTTAAAATAACAAAATGTGAAAAACATTTAGAACCAATGAAAACAGATAATTCTCTCATGTGTCCAGATTAAAACTAAACATCTTTCACTTTTTAAAAGTGAATCAACGTTGAGAACTTCTATTTGGCTTACAAAATTATTAAGAACCACTTATAGTTACCAAAGATATTCCCTGTTAACATTCTGATTATATTAAAATTATCTAATTCCCAAATTATTCCATTTT
Organism: Macaca thibetana thibetana; assembly: GCF_024542745.1. Lineage (NCBI taxonomy): Eukaryota > Metazoa > Chordata > Mammalia > Primates > Cercopithecidae > Macaca > Macaca thibetana. The sequence goes on along the minus strand of NC_065578.1, from coordinate 139,271,165 downwards.
CACCAAAGACCCATGAAAAGAGTAACAGGTAGCATATATACTGATTCTTTGCTGTCTAACTTTAATTATGACATCTTAGGTCACAATTACATTGTTATTTCATGACTACAAAGCTATTTTCATTCAATTAAAACATAGTTTTATTCTAGTCCTATGAAGTAATAATTTAGAAAGAATCCAACAAATTTCCAAACTGTGTATGTTTAATACGAACTAACCTTATGTTTTTACATTTAGCTAGTGGCTATGTCCTCATTACAATGACTCTAAAATACAGTAGAGAATACATGCATGTTTTCTCTTTTTTAGACGGAGTTTCGCTCTTGTTGCCCAGGCTGGAGTGCAATGGCACCATCTCGGCTCACTGCAACCTCCACCTCCCAGGTTCAAACGATTCTCCTGCCTCAACCTCCTGAGTAGCTGGGATTACAGGCATGTGCCATCATGCCCAGCTAATTTTGTATTTTTAGTAGAGACGGGGTTTCTCCATGTTGGTCAGGCTGGTCTCAAACTCCCAACCTCAGGAGACCTGCCCACCTTGGCCTCCCAAAGTGCTGGGATTACAGGCGTGAGCCATTGAGCCCAGTCACAGTAGAGAATATTTTTAATAATAATAATATATATAAAGACATATAGACACATAGACACACATTATACAGACACACACAAATATGTGTATGATGCGTGTATATATATCTATATATACATGTCTATGTATGTTTATATATGTGTATATATGTATATATACACATATACACATGTATATACCTATACACACACACACACACACACACATGTGTATATATACACACATACACACACACACACGCACACACGCACACACACACACAGACGGGCAGTGATCCAGTCCTCTATGTGACAAGAACATCTGGTCAACCTACAGTGAAGACACACACCTTCCTTGTGCACCGTAATGACCCATGTATATTTGGTTCCCACTCACCAATAAGCCCCTCCAGACTTGAGACCACACTTTATTCATCTATTATCTTTCGTGCCTACTACCGTAGGAGTAGACATTTAGCAAGCACTCTTTTAAACTCCCAGTAAAGAACAGAAGCCACAGTTAAAAACCCTTAGCATCAGTCAAAATAGGGATTATTTTGCGGTCTGCTGAGAGATGGCAGCTCTGGTGTAGAACTTAAGCACGTCACCTACGAACGTGAAGAACCTTACCACTTGAAAAGTGTGGCCCTCTGGTATGAGTCTTGGTCAACGCGCTCTGCACAGCCTGCTGGAAGTTTTTTCCTGGAGCCTGCTGCTGCGTATACATGGAATATATTGAACTTGCTGCCACGGTCTGGGGTTTTCTGAAGGGTGGAAGTAAGGTGTCTTTGGAAGGCTGGGGAGTAAAGGGCCGGACAGCAGCAGCAGGTGGACTTTCTTGCTTAGAACCTGGAGAAAGGGTCTGGTCTTGGCCAACTGAAGGTATGCTGGGAGACAGCAGCACTCTCGGCTGCTGCCCTGATGGTTTTGGTTTAGTTCCCATGGACGGAACAACTGTTGACAACTGCTGAGAACTTCCATCTGGCTTAACATCTGAAGGTGGCTGATTAGTTTGTCCAAAATAAGGCAAATTAATCTGTTTTGGTTTTGTAGGAACAGGAGGTGGCACTTTAGCCACATTTTTATTTGCAGCCTATAACACACACACAAAAAGCCAGTTAAAATACTATACAACTGGGTACACAGGATGTTCTAGATAACCTAATTTCACAAATGTAAGTATACACTCTAAAAATATTAGCTCTGGCACGGTGCAATGGCTCATGCCTGTAATACCAGCACTTTGGGAGGCCGAGGCAGGCGGATCATGAGGTCAGGAGTTCGAGACCAGCCTGGCCAATATGGTGAAACCCCATCTCTACTAAAAAAAAATACAAAAATCAGCCAGGTATAGTGGTGGGCGCCTGTAGTCCCAGCTACTTGGGAGGCTGAGGCAGAAGAATCACTTGAATCCAGGAGGTGGAGGTTGCAGTGAGCCAAGATTGCGTCACTACACTCCAGCCTGGGCGACAGAGCGAGACTCCATCTCAGAAAATAATATATATATATATAAACTCATATTTTTTAATTGTTAGTTTTTGTTTTTATATATTTATTTCTTTTATTTATGTATAGACAGGGTCTCATTTTGTTGCTCAGGCTGGTCTCGAACTCCTAGTCTCAAGTGATCCTCCTCCCACCTCAGCTTCCCAAAGTGCTGGGACTACAGGTGTGGGCCACCACGCCTGGCTGTTAACTAGTTTTTTTTTTGAGACAGAGTTTCACTCTTTCTGCCCAGGCTGGAGTGCAATGGCGCGATCTTGGCTCACCGCAACCTCCGCCTCCCGGGTTCAAGCGATTCTCCTGCCTCAGCCTCCCGACTAGCTGGGATTACAGGCATGTGCCACCACCCCGGCTAATTTTGTATTTTTAGTAGAGACGGGGTTTCTCCATGTTGGTCAGGCTGGTCTTAAACTCCCGAACTCAGGTGATCCACCTGCCTCGGCCTCCCAAAGTGCTGGGATTACAAGCGTGAGCCACCGCGCCCGGCAACTAGTTTTAAATCTCTATATTTACTCACATTTAATAATGAACTTCATAAATGCAATACAATCTCTCCCCTTTATGACTTCCACCTTGTTTCCACTTCCTATCTGGGCAATTTTAATACATTTAAGTGCCCACTTGAAAACTTTTGCTGTCATCTTTCATACTCAGATGGCATCAATAATGGGAAACCATTCTTGTTCACTGGAATTTCATGCAATCTAGACAACTGTAATAAAACACACCTAACTTGGAGCACTCACACATAACCTGGTTATCAACGATTAAGACTGCAACAGTTACAGAAAATTCACCACACAATCATTTTGTAATTTTGAAGAAATAACATACTTTAATAATACAAATACAGTGTTCTTTGATGCACTTATACTTTTTAGAGAATCACACCAAATACGACCCAAAACAAGCACGTCAGTCATTCTCCCACCAGGTGTGAGAGCACAGACTCACGCAAGAGAAATTAAAATAACAGAATGCTAATGTATTTTCTAATCTCCTACGTACATCCTGTTTCTTCTGCTCTCCCTCACATAATACTTTATCCCTTCTAAACACTACATTATAGAATTACTATTAAATTGTAAAAACCCGGATATTTGTAGGTACCTGAGCATCCCGCAAGATATCTTCACTGCTCTGGTTCTTCCTCAGAGTACCAAAGGAAGGTGGGGCAGTGGACTGGTCTACTGCATCAAACATTGAGAACGGACGCACCTTCTTCTCTTTCTCCCTCAGTGGAACCTCTCCATCATCAACTAAAGACCAAAAAATCACAATGACATTCAAACTGTTTGGAATAATATATCTCATTCACTCGTAAGTTTCTCTCTCCTAAATCTCCCTGAAAATCTGTGTCCACAAAGCACATTCCTATTTTTTAATTAAATAAATAAAAGCATAACCCAAGCACTATAATGATCGCACCTGAGTTCTCCCACTAAATTAAGGTGTTCTGGAAATAAATTAAATACCGTTAAATATTGTCCCTTGTGTTAACACACTAGAAAATGAACTATTAGCCGGGTGCAGTGGCTCACGCCTGTAATCCAAGCACTTTGGGAAGTGGAAGCAGGTAGTTCACTTGAGCCCAGAAGTCCAGTCTGGGCAACATGGTGAAACCCCATCTCTACAAAAAACAGAGAAATTAGACAGGCATGGTGCACACATCTGTAGTACCAGCTACTAGGGAGGCTGAGGTAGGAGGATCACTTGAGCCCAGGAGGTGGAGGCTGCACCAGTGAGCCATGAGCACACCACTGCACTCCAGCCTGGGTGACACAGTGAGACCCTGTCTCTAAAAAAAACAAAACAAAAAGGACAGCACAGGACAGGACAGGACAGGACAGGACAGGACAGGACAGGACAGGACAGGACAGGACAGGAAGGAAAGGAAAGGAAAGGAAAGGAAAGGAAAGGAAAGGAAAGGAAAGGAAAGGGACAAGGACAGGAAGGGACAAGGACAAGGACAGGAAAGAAAATGAACTATCTAAAAGGAATACACAGCACCTTTTAGATGACCAAAATTTAATGTCCAGGAGTAGCACAAATAAATCTCACCTTGATCCAGAGCATTCCCAGTGCTTTGAGGTGCAGAAGCAGAGCCTTGGCTTGGGAAAAGATCTGCATTTGAAGGACTCCAATCAGGGCCAGCTGGATGGATTTTAGAGCCTAAAATACAGAAAAGCAGCTACAAATAACTCAGCATTCTAAAGATATTTTTAATGATTTTTACTACTAAGACTTTCAATCTCTAAAAACATCTTTAAATTCCAGACTCACAACAACCCCAATAAATTTACTTAGAAAATACTGTATTATATTTTATATTTTATATTCTAATTTAGTACTTTACTCAAGCAATTTAAAAGTAGTCACAGCAAGTCTGCTTGAACCAGTAAAGACACATTATTCTTCATTGTATTAGAAAACATCACCATCACACCCAGAAAATAATTTCCAATTCAAGAGACCTAAGGGTCTAAGGTGTATTTTATAAATGGTATTTTAAGTGACACATGCACAACAGTAAATATGTGGACCCTTACTCTAGGACTTCAACTGCAGTCTTTCACAAATCAGCATATTCAGGTTTTTTCTACACAGATACTTAAATTTCAAAAGCCACCGCTTTCATTTTTCCTCACAGAAACAAAGCAAACATAACTCTTTCCACAATAAAATCCAGACTGCATGGTACTATTGTTTCACAGTAGTAATTATGGGAAAATAACAAATAATTTGAAAATCAGCTATTTTTTTGCACATGATAACAGTTAGAGAACAGAGACAATACTAGCTATTACTTCTTCTGTCCAGGGGTCTGAATGGTAAGGTCATTAAGGGATGCTTTACCCCCAATTTTCCTACAATTCTCCCTACACTTTCTACTCCCATTACAAAACACTGGCTTGCACCTCTCCATGTATCTGAGAAGTATACAGAATGCAAAGATCACTAACACAAGGAGCTTCTGCTATTTTCACTTTTAATCTCCCGATACGTTTAATGTTATTCTAAAAATTATCAGCAAATTCTCACATGTAAGCAGATATGAATATTTAACACCACTCATCAACATAATAGATTCAGAACCTCACATTCTGTAAAGATGACACCACGAACACTTACATATGTTTTTACACAGAAAGAAAAGTTCTCAAGTTATTAATATCAGATCAAAATTTCCTTAGCAACAAAAATGAACTTTTTAAAACAACTTTCAGCTTTATAAAGATATTGTATTTTATTTCATTTCCTGAATATAATTGTATTATTTAGGGTTAAGAAAAATCATCCTTGTACAACTATGGTATCAATTTTAATTTTTTTAACTTACCATTACACTAGCAAAGAATACAAAAGGATTTTTAGAATTCAAACATGAATAATGAATACAAAGAGAGATTTTTTTTTAAAACTCAAACTTGGGAGAAAGAATAGTGGGGATAGGAAAGAACTAGGCTCTGCAGGACTTTTTACCTTTAGTTTGTGAAGCAGCCCCAGATCTCATGTTGGGCAGCGTCTGTATTTTCATCGGCCCCTCTGAAGCCTGCATGACCAAGGAACCATCCGGCAGAGCTGGCTTCACCAGCAATTCAGGCCTTGAGGGCATTCGAGGCATAGTAGATGACTGGATATAGGGACCTACTGCAGCCACACGGCTTGGGGCTGACGCGGCTTGCTGGGGAAGATTTCCATCAGATGAAACCTTAGGAAAGAAGCACAGGTCCTTCAGTATTAAAAATCACCTCAGGAGATCAGACTTAGAAACTAAGATGTGACATTTTCTTTTTTAAAATGAGGACTTTCAGAATCTAGCCATAGAGTCTACAGAAAAACATTCCAAAATAAACACTCCCCAATGAACTCTCACCCACACTTTATTACAAGTATTAGAAAGACAAACAGAGCTACACAGGTAATAACATTAAAAAGTAAAAAAGCAGCGGATTGTCTTTTGAGGATCCATAAACAGCGTCTGTTTTCTGACAGCACACTGAATAATGATTCTGAAGAAGGTGCCTATGAGTAACCTCACCGGGCTGGTCATCCTTTTCCCTCCTCCCCCAAACCATTACAAAACGGCCCACTTACTGGTAGATTTTCTTTTTGCTGTAGAGCTGCCTTCTTCTTCCACAGCCGGTCCCTCAGCTCATTAACACGCTTATCCATGACTGCCACTTCTGAATTACGCTTATTCAAACACTCCCTCTGTTGTTGTAGCTTGGCATTCTGCTCTTGATTCAATTTGTTTCTTAGCTGAATAAAAGAGAGGGGAAAAAAGGTAGCCAAGGAGTAGGAAGAAAATGTCTCAAACGTTAATCACATGGTTAACTATTACATAATTTCTAAAAATATGAGGTCCCTCCACCCCTCCACACTTCTCATCTCATGGTTTAAAATTAAGTGACACCTGTGCAAGACCACCAGCTGTGGTTATGAGGAATGTCTCAAATTTCCTGTCTGGGGTACTATAAAGTTTACTCTGGATTCTCTGGAGTTTAGCTTCCCCCTACAACCTGCCTTTTCTTTAAGGAAAGGCAACTGAAATCTAGCACCTCTTGCTACTTATATGAGCAACTCTGTTTCTGGAAAGGAGGTTGTACAGCATTTGGCAAACAGCTACGATCTACCTGCAGCTCCTTATAGAGGCGATCAAGCTCAGCCACCGCAGACTGATTGTCATGGTGGCCATCAATCCTGCCGTTCTTGAGCATCTCGAGCTGCCTGGTCAGTTCTTCTACTTTTGACACAGCCAGGACGAGCTCCCTTTGTTTTTGCTGGAACAAACTATTCATCTGTTCAATTTCCTCCACTAGATGAGAGAGAGAATAACAACAACAGTTGAAAAGAAAAATAAGAATGGACTACTTCCCAGGCAACCAGGCTTTACAATAAACTTTCTAATAAACAGTAGAAAAATTTTTCAGAATGTCCTAGAAGCAACCTACTTCTTTCAGAAGCAACTGAAATCAACAGAGACATCTTTAAACCTCTGTGCTTCAATCTCAATGTATCGTTATTGGAATTTGCATTAAAAATATTATTAAACTCCAAATTTTAGAAACAATGAAAATTTCTTTAGAACTTTCAATTTTATAAGATTACGTGGGTCTATTAAATCATTAACATTCTGATTAAAATGGTATGTAATAGATGGAGCTATTACATGAATAAAAATCCTTGCCTTCATCAAACTCTCAGTCAAAAAATGTTAAGAGAGGAAAAAATACTACATTTTCCAAAGGTATCTTAGAAATCCTGTATAAAACATTCAACAGCTGAATCCAATTCAGAGGAACCTGCGGCATCAAAACTGCAGTGAATAATATTTTTTTCAAAAGATTCCCTTTAAAGTTATCTACAGATCAACCATGGTGGCTTGCACCTGTAACCCCAGCTACTCAGGAGGCTGAGGTGGGAGGATCACTTAAGCCCAGGGTTCAAAAGACCAGCCTGGGCAACATAGTAAGACTCTGTCTCAAAAAAAAAAAAAAAAAAACAAAAAACAAAAACAGACAAAAAGATATAGAAAAAAGTAAATCTATGAGGAACAACTTACCAAGTTTCCCATTGCTTAGTCTCTTCTGTTCCACGTGGCCTTTAAGTGCTCTCACTTTTTTTAGCTTAGCTTCCTGATTCTCAGCTATTTCTTTTAGCCTTTTAAGCTTCTCCTGCTCAGCAACTTGTTGCTGTTGTCGCTGATCTTGTTGTTTCAAAAACTTTAAGCGCTGTTCCTAAAAATAAAAGTAATCATTAGGTATGTCATTTTAGATAGGTACACCACTAAGCTCAAAATAGCCTAACCGCAACACTTAGATGTTGAGATTGAGGTACACTTGTAACCCTGGTCTGGTCTCCCTTCTTCCTAAACACTGCTATCAGAATCACAATGGAAGTCTGTTCAAAACAGATACACCTAAGCCCACCCTAGAATCATGGGGATAAGATCCAGGAATCAGTATTTTTAACCCAAGTGGTTCTCATGCAGCAAGGATGCAGCGATTCTTGAACTAGTTTTCATAAACTGTTGCAACAATTTTAAAAAGCAGCTCATGTAGAAATGGGAAGCATTATAAGAAAGTATTTAAATGTATAAGATTTGGAGTACATTTAGATTCAAACCCAAGCTCTGCCGCTTATTAGCTACGAGACCTTGAACAAACTGCATAACCTCACCAAGTATGCAAGTCTATGTTTCTTCATCTATAAAACGGGGATGATCAATAGTAACTACCAATGTTACTATGGTGAAGATTAAATGAAATGTGAAATGTAAATGTCTTTAAATGGTATTTTATGTAGTATATTCTCAATAAACGGTCACTGAAAAGAGCTAAAGAAATATTTAACACCTTTAGAAAGCTGCAATTATGGAATCTGAAACTGTTTCTCTCCCCTGCCCCAAGGTACTTTTGTTATAGCAGAAATTTTGTATTTATTACATTAAAAATTTTAACTAAAACTGAGTAACAGAGCCACACAATTTATAATCACAGGTAAACTAGTTCTTAGATTAATATGCCAAAAACATATAAGTAACATGGAAATAATCAAAACAAAAACCCTGGCTAAGGCAGGAGGATTACTTGAACCCAGGAATTCAAGTCCAGCCTGGGCAACACAGTGAGAACCTATATCAAAAGAAAAAAAAAAAAAACCCACAAGCACTTGTTTTTTAGTCTTTGAAGACTAAAAAGGTTAGAGATTTATTCTTCAACAACCAACCTTTTTATTTGACTATATATCTTTACCACTCAATGTAATGTGCATGAGCATCACCTGGAAGCTTGTGAGAAATGCAGAAGCTCAAATCTCAACTCATACCTACTGAATCAGAATAGGCATTTTCAACACAATCCCTAGGAGATTCATATGTATCTTAAAGTTTGAGAAGCAATGATATATATGATTTTGGAAAAACTGGGGTCTGGTATTACAAACAGAAATGGATACACAGGAACCCTAGAAAGTATGAAATGGAAGTCCACACTGCGTGTTGAGAACTGCCTTGAAGAATTCCTGGCCATTATTTCAAAGCCCTGTTGGGTAACTTTGCCCATGACAAACCAACAAGTGTCTACCCCTGCTTCAGTGGCCTTATAATCACTAAAGGACTGGTCAGTTGTGGATCCTGGGTGTTAAGACCAGGGGTTGACAAACTATAGCTTGCAGGCCAAATCCAGCTTGCTATCTTGTTTTTGTAAGTAAAGTTTTATTGGGACATAGCCACACTATCTGTTTACCTATTATCCATGACAGCTTATAACAGCAGAGTTGAGTAGTTGCAACAGAGGCAGCAAACCTTGCAAAGCCCAAAATATTTACTATGTAGCCCTTTACAGAGAAAGGTCTGTTGGCTTTTGGGTCAGATTGGAAGCCTATGGCTGGCAGGAGAAGCAGCAGTTCTGATGGTAACGGAGTGGCTTCTTATATTTTCCTTGTTCAAGGCCAGGACTAGCGTTAGTTTGTGGATAAAGAATGTTCCCCAAAAAAAGGCAAGCAGCCCATTATTGGTTCCAAGCTCCAGAAGGGGACAGTATTAGATTATTCTGATCCAAGATTAACCATGCCATGTTAGAACTTTAATATTCCTCTTGCTGTGGCCCACAGTAGTTCCTAGGAGCAAAGATGAAGGGCTCTTTCCACCTTTCCTGTCTGACTGATAACCAGCATAGCATAGTTAACGTTGATCAGAATCAGGAGTCAGGAAGATCTTGAATAATTAGGATGATACAAGGATTTCTACAAAATGCTGTAGTAAGGACTTAAAGAGAGCACCAAGAGAGCACCAAACAGCAGGTGGCTTTTGGGTTGACAATGTCACCTCATATCTGTGAGGTAACTGGCTTAATGGGGGTAGAACGTAAATAGCCTTACACATACATTAACAATAGCGGCCTGTTAGGTCTTTTAAAAGAAGATACTACCAGCCAGGCACGATGGCTCACGCCTGTAATCCCAACACTTTGGGAGGCCAAAGTGGCAGATCACCTGAGGTCAGGAGTTTGAGACCAGCCTGGCCAACACGGTGAAACCCCATCTCTACAAAAAATACAAAATTTAGCCAGGTGTGGTGGCATTTGCCGGTAATCCCAGCTACTTGGGAGGCTGAGACAGTAGAATCACTTGAACTCAGGAGGTGGAGGTTGCAGTGAGCGGAGATCGTGCCACTGCACTCCAGCCTAGGCGACAGAGTGAGACTTCATCTCCAAAAAAAAAAGAAGATACTACCTTAGTTGCCAGCAATTGTTGCTGGGCTTCAATCTGTTGCTGCTGGCGAGATGCCATTTCCTGAAGTTCAGCAAGAGTCAGATCCATCCTAGGACTATTAACCTACAAGTAAAAACACAAATAAACACAATCCCAACTTACTATAAAATTATCACAGAGTTTCTACCCTCAAAAGTCTATGTAAAAGCTTCATCTGAACCAACTACGATAAAATTATTTAGTGATTTTTCTTTCATAATATTAAGCAGACCATTAATTCTTACATTAATACTCATCACATTGACTTTTTAAGATATAAAGCATACTAATATACAATAATCTTTTATTTTAAGTTGTAAGTTTAAAATTAAATAGTTTCAACAGTCAGGGACATAAATGGAACAACTCAGAATTACCTTGTTCTGTAATTTATATTACAACAGAAGATCATCTATTTGATCATATTAAACATGGTATTGAGGCACTGGCAGCAAACCTAGAATTTAGTCACTGGAATATCATTTAAAAATACAATAGCACTAAAAAATTCAAGACACATTGGGTCAACAGAAACAAAGCAAGGACATCCACTCTCACAACATCTATTCTACATTGTCCTAGAGGTTCTAGCCAATGCAATAAACAAGAAAGACAAATAAACAGCATCCAGATTGGTAAGAAAGAAGTTCAACTGCCTTCATAGACAATATAATCATCTATGAAGAAAATACTATGGAATCTCCAAAAAAAACTACCAGATAAATAGGTTACATAGCAAGACCGCAGGATAAAAAAAAAAAAAATCAAATATGCAAAAGTCAAGTACATTTCAATATATTAGAAACAATTATAAATTTAAAAATTTTAAATACCATTTATAGTATCAAAAATATGAAATACTTAGGGATAAATTTAATAAATATGTAAGATGTATATACCAAAATCTCAAAAATTGCTGAAAGAAAATCCAAATAAATGGAGAGTTACACCATGTCCATGAATTGGAGGCTCAATACTGTCAAGACAGCAATTCTTCTCAAACTGATCTACAGATTCAACAAAATCTCAACTGAAATACAAACAGGCATTTTTGTAAAAATTGATGTTGATTCTAAAATTCATATGGAAGTAATAAGCATCTAGAATAGCCAAAACAACTCTGAGAAGAATAAAGTGTAAAACTTACATTATCTGACTTCAAGACTTATAAAAGTTCCAGTGACCAATCATGTGGTATTGACGTCAAAATAGACAAGCAGATCAATGAAACAGAATAGCGAGTACAAAAATAGCCCCATACAGGAGGCAACTGATTTTAGACAAAGGTGCAAAAGCAACTGAATGGAAAAAGAATAATCTTTCCAATACATACTGCTTATACAATTAGATATTCATATTAAAAAGATAAACTTTAGGGCCGGGCACAGTGGCTCACGCCTGTAATCCTAGAACTTTGGGAGGCCAAGGCGGGTGGATCACCTGAGGTCAGGAGTTCAAGACCAGCCTGACCAATATGGTGAAACCCTATATCTACTAAAAATACAAAAATTAGCTGGGCGTGGTGGCGGGCACCTATAATCATAGCTACTCAGGAGGTTGAGGCAGGAGAATCACTTGAATCTGGGAGGTGGAGCTTGCAGTGAGCTGAGATCGCACCATTGCACTCCAGCCTAGGCGACAGACTAAGACTCTGTCTCAAAAAAAAAAAAAAAAAAAAAAAAAAATGAACTTTGATTCTCACACCATATGCAAATGTTAACTCAATAGGGATCATAGATTTAAAGGTAAAACTGAAAACCACAAAACTTCTAAAAGAAAACAAAGAAAAAAAAAATCTCTGTGACCCTGGGTTGGGCAAAGAGTTCTTAGATACAACACTAAAAGTATGCTCCATTAAAAAAAAAAAAAAAAATGGATCCAGACTATTAGAACTCTCAAACTCAGTGAGAGAGCAAAAAACTGGGCAAAAGATTTGAACAAATAATTTCACCAAAGAAGAAACACAGAGAGCAAATAAGCACATGAAAAGATGTCCAAAATCATTAGTCATTAGAGAAATACAAATTAAAACCACAATGCAATACCACTACACATATATTTTAATGGCTAAAATTAAAAAAACTGACCATACCAAACGTTGGCAAGGATGTGGAAACAGTAAAACTCTGGTGGGCATGTAAAATAATATGATCACTTTGGAAACATTTGGCAGCTTTTTAAAAATACATATATAAAGATATAATTTATCTCTTTAATAGAGACACAGTCTCGCTTTGTTGCCCAGGCTAGTCTCAAACTTCTGGCTCCAAGTGAACCTCCCGCCTCAGCCTCTAGTTGAGGAGGAGATACATTGTGTCCATATGCACTAAAACAATGGCTAAGATCATTTTTATCATTTGCATATCATCCTTTCATCATTGTAAGATAACTATTAAATCAAAGAAAAGACTGGGCGCCATGGCTCATGTCTGTAATCCCAGCACTTTGGGAGGCAGAGGTAGGTGGATCACTTGAGGTCAGGAGTTCAAGACCAGTCTGGCCAACATGGTGAAACCCCATCTCTATTAAAAATACAAAAATTAGCTGGGTGTGGTGGCACACACCTGTAATCCCAGCTACTTGGGAGGCTGAGGCAGAAGAATGGCATGAACCCAGAAGTCAGAGTTTGCAGTGAGCCGAGACCATGCCACTGCACTCCAGCCTGGGCAATAGAATGTGACTTGGTCCCAGAAAACAGTAAAATAAAATAAAAATAAAAATAAGTCAAAGAAAAGAAAAAGAAGAATATGAAGACATAGTAAGAGCAAATGGTACTTAAGATCATCTGAATTCTACTATAAATGTACTGATGATTGGAAAAAGGTAATTTAGCTAATCCCTAATGGCACTAAAAATAGTGACCTCTGAAAAGAAATGTCTTCCAAATACACCAAAGATGCATGCTCAAATTCACATGCAATAGCAAGAGCATAAATATATAATTTTCCTTTTTTTTTCTGAGACAGCTTCACTCTTGTTGCCCAGGCCGGAGTGCTATGGTGCAACCTAGGCTCACCGCAATCTCTGCATCCCGGGTTCAAGAGATTCTCCTGCCTCAGCCTCCTGAGTAGCTGGGATTACAGGCATGTACCACCACACTTGGCTAATTTTGTATTTTTAGTAGAGATGGGGTTTCTCCATGTTGGTCAGGCTGGTCTCGAACTCCTGACTTCAGGTGATTCACCCACCTCAGCCTCCCAAAGTGCTGGGATTACAGGCGTGAGCCATGGCACCTGGCCGATTTTCCATTTTTAATAAAGCGATGATAGCAACAAATAAAATCACCAAATAAGAAATACTTCCTCAAACTTGCTCAGCTTTTATTTTGCTCTGAATTTGTGTCACATTAAACATACAATTTCTTCCAATAGTCAGCCATAAAGAGATCATTAAAATTAAGTTTCTATAAAACAAATTTAAAATAACCTTTAAAAAGGGGCCATCCTTAGCCTATTGAATAACATAGTAATAATGAATAAGATTTGAAGTTAAAAAATACATAGACTGTGGTATATATAGTATGGATTAAAACAACTTACACCATTCTCCTTTCTTCGATATTCACCAGGAACTTTTACACCATTTCTTTTTAAACTTGGATCCTGAGATCTTGGTCCACTCACTAAGGACAAAATCCAAAAATTATGCATTAACACTAGAGTTGACAGATATTTTAAGATATTTTCATTTCCAAGTTCTGTCATTACTGCTGTTTGATATTTTAAGTTGAATATATCCTTAAAACAAAATACTTTCTAATAGCAATGGACTTAAGGTCTCATAACTCAGTGTGTTTTGCAAAATTAATTTCATGGAACAGTGAATACTTAGCACTACTAAGTATCACATGCTACCTAGTCATTAGGAAACCTGTCTGATTCACATACCAAAGGAGGAAAACTTAACAAACTTAATGTACTTCTGACTATGAGTAATTCATACCATTTGCTGATAGTTGCTCTTCCTAGTCATCTATTTAGCTACTCAGTAGTTAAATCAAGAAAAGCTTTACTGAAATAGTTGAAAATTACATCAATGCATCCTTGTACTCACTAACAATATTTTTAAATTATTATGAGAAGAAAGCACTTAAAAATGGAACAAGTAGTATCTTAATTATTTGGTTTACTGCAAACATTTTGTGGTAATTTGTAAGTACTATGAAGTACTTCTACATTTATTTAAGCAAAATATTTGTTTAAGTTTGTGAAGGAACTATCCAGAAACACTATATATTCTGCTTTTTTGGCTAAAAAGAATTTTTAAAGTCAAAATACATGGATCTTTCAGTACCACTTAATGTATCATAAAAAGAAACATCTTAATTTAAACTAAAACATTATAAGAAGCAAAAATACCAACAGAGAATTTAAAAAATACATTAAATTAAGCTCATACCTGTACTTCCCAGAAATTAAAAAAATTATCAAATTACCTCCCAAGAAACTTAAGTAAAATGTCTATTATAACCGTCAGGAATCTTAGCACAAATTCCCATTGCTAATAAACAAATAAATAAACATGTCTACTCAGAGCCAAGTATCACACTTACACCTAATTCTAATACAATCAGCTTTTATTTTTAAAATGCAGCTCAATTATCTGACAAAATAGCTCAGGTAATCTGCCACAATATTTCTGTAAGAAAAAAAAAAACTTCAATAATTTCAGAATAATTGCTTTCTTTGCTGTCTTAAAGAAAGAGCACTTAACTAGCTCCTCCTTTGTATAATCAGTTACCTAATTAAAGTAAGAAGCAAGAGCCTTAAACACAATTTCATATACATTCTGGGTCACTGGTCCTAATTGAATTGGAAAAAGAATATGGTGACAGTCTCGTAATCCTTAATCGAGAGGTCTAGACCAAAAAGAGTAAGTTAACACCTTAATAAAGGAGACTGAAAAACAATCCTGTTTTATCCCAATTTCAACACTATGTGGCACTGGTGTTTTGTGACAATGTGAAAACAGCTCCTTTATCTTCAGATTATAATTCTCACATTACAGACACTGAAACTGCATATTGCACTATTGAGAGACTATTCAATAATTTATCCAGTACTAGACAGCAAGATATTTGAACAGGTAGATGAATGGGTAAAATTCAACTAATTAGAAAAGAGTGCATGCGATGTAAATAGAGAACAAAATAAAAATAAGATACAAATGCCAATATAAAACTACCAAAAAAAAAAAAAAGCCTACGGAAAAAAATACATGTTTACTTAAAATAAAATTAAAGACACCAGTGATACCAAAAGGCAACCAGGCAGCTTGGCTGAGGTGATTCAGGTTCCACTCCTGGCTCTGCCTCTAGGTGTGTGGCCTCTGACAAGTCACTTAACCCCTAAGTATCAGCATTTCTCATCTGTAGGGTAGAAGGGGCCAAACTAAGTCAATTCTGCCCCTCAGCTAACCCATACTCTAAATTTAATCATTCCCAATGGTCAGGTACCATATAGACACATGCGTTAATGCAACAGTTAGTTAATGAAACTGAGCTTTTTTTTTTTGGAGACAGAGTCTTGCTTTGTTGCCCAGGCTAGAGTGCAAATGGTGTGATCTCGGCTCACTGCAACCTCCGCCTCCCAGGTTCAAGTGATTCTTCTACTTCAGCCTCCCAAGTAGGGGGGATTACAGGTGCCCAGCTAATTTTGGTTTTGTTGTTGTTGTTGTTGTTTGAGACGAGTCTTGCTCTGTCGCCAGGCTGGAGTGCAGTGGTGCCATCTCGGCTCACTGCAACCTCCAACTCTCTGATTCAAGCGATTCTCTCGCCTCAGCGTCCTGAGTAGCTGGGATCACAGGTCCCACGTCCAGCTAGTTTTTTTATTTTTAGTAGAGACGAGGTTTCACAATGCTGGCCAGCATGGTCTGTCTAGATCCCCTGACCTCGTGATTCTCCCGCCTCAGCCTTCCGAAGTGCTGGGATTACAGGCATGAACCACCACGCTCAGCCAAAACTGAGCTTTTATAATGTCCAATAATCCTGCTCGTTCTCCCACATCCTACCAGACTGCTGGGTCACAGGGATGGCTGTGTCCCCAGTGTCTACTGCTGCTTCCCACCCACACTCTCCTCCACCTTCCCCTTACAGTCATCTATAAACTCTGGTCACAATCCTGGTCACTAACAATGTGACCAGTTGACTCCCTTGTTCTCTCCACCTCCAAGTCCTGCCTTCATTCTGGATGATGTTACTGCCCAAATGCTAGCCTCTCAGTTCTAGTTTTCTCATCTCCACTCTAATTCAGGTTCATTTCAGAGCCCCACCTGGGATCACAACACTAGAAGCCCTCTACCTCCGAAATTTTCAATTCAAATCTTCTGTTTTTTGAACACTATTTCCTTTCAATCTGCCTGTCTCACTCATTTCCTCTCATGACACCTGTTCTTTCATCTGAGACTCGCAGCCTCTTAACTCTGTCTACTCTTTCCCCAAAGTCCCTCCTGTCTTCACTTCTTCCCCAACCAGCTGAGGTATCCCCACTGATCTTCCATTGAATTTGTCTAGAAACCCTGGGTTTCCTAGACAATTGCCTAGAAAGAATTTGTCTAGATACCTTTGGTTTCTTCTCTTCTTACAACCCACCTGGGCTGTAGACAACCACTGGAGAAAAATCACGTATGGTCTCATGGTCTCTAATCTCAACTGGCCTCAACGGTTCCCAGCAGCCTGGCTTCCCTAGTAAACCTTCTCTCCTAATCTCCAAAACAGCTCAAACTTCCCACCCACCTACATCATCACTCCTACCTCAGAGAAAACAAATGTTTTTAGATAAGAAATCCCTCAACTTACTCCCACAAAATGCACAAATTTAGCCACATCTGCCACAGTTTTATTTCTGTCCTGTTATTATGGAAGAGGGATCCTTCCTCTTGTCTAAGGAAGGATCCTAATCCTCAGGGCTACAGAAGGACCTAATCAGGGACCCTGACTAACAAGTATTCTCTTTCTTAGAGTTTCAAACCCCTACTCTAATGACTCCTTCCCATGCGCATTAAAAAACTATAGTCAAACTTCTCTTTATCCTATTTCCACTGTTTACATTTCCTAACCTCTCCTTCACCTCTCAAATTACCTGGCTTCTCATCATGCGCCACCAGCACAAAATAAAAAGCTTAAATATCTGTCACAATTCACAGAGCACTACCTACCAATGTCCCTGCCAGGGGGGTGTTCATGACGAAGGAAGAAGCGAGCTTCGTTCCTCTGACTTCCAAATCGCTGAAGAATATCAAACATTCGCTCATTATCCGCAACTGGACGTTCTAAAGCAAATGAGTAGAAACCACATTATTTTCAGGTAAAAGAAAGATAAACATATCATTCACCATCTATCCTTCATGCAAATTATACATTACGGATACAGCAAATGCTTAGTATCTCAGGTAAATTTTTTTCATTAAAACACGTCTTAGAAAATGAAGTAACACAGATTTTCCACACACACGATCAGAGTCAAGCCAGGGTGGAATACTAGAAAGGGCAATGCATCTCTGCCAGCTGTCGGGAGCTCAGTAGTCTAATCCAGTGGGCTCCATGCTGGCCACAGGCGTGCCATTTAACTTCTTCTTTTTTTTTTTTTTTTTCCTTTTATTCTTTTTTGAGACAGAGTCTTGCTCAGTCGCCCAGGCTGGAGTGCGGTGGCGTGATCTCGGCTCACTGCAAGCTCCGCCTCCCGGGTTCACGCCATTCTCCTGCCTCAGCCTCCTGAGCAGCTGGGACTACAGGCCACTACGCCCGGCTAATTTTTTTGTATTTTTAGTAGAGACAGGGTTTCGCCGTGTTAGCCAGGATGGTCTCGATCTCCTGACCTCGTGATCCACCTGTCTCGGCCTCCCAAAGTGCTGGGATTATAGGCATAAGCCACCGCGCCTGGCCATTTAACTTCTGTAGTTCCAAAAGTTTCTGTAAAATCTATATTAGATCAGACAGTCCCTTTGAACACTAATGTTCATGATTCTCTGAATATACAAAAAAATTAAAAAGCAACTTTCTAAATAGCCTAGTCTTTTTTTTTTATTGTAGTTTTCAATACAGGCTATTTTTAAATTATAATTTTACAAACAATGTTAAAAAAATCAGACCTATCCATTTCCAAATAAAAGTCTATTTACTGCTGTAAAATGTATCTATATTTGCCCTTCTTCCAGTGAGAATACCAGTGTCAGAATTTTTCTGGAAAAAAAAAAAGAAGGTCACACCTAAATACGCAGTAAAAATAGAAGCCTTCAAGAGAAACAATATATCTCAAGCTGTCCTAAAAAAAATCTTCCAATCTCAAGGGATCTGGATATAAAAACAAGACATACTGTTTGAGGCAGCAACTGCTTAAAATCAACGAAACGCCAGTAATGTCAACATAATTTTTAAATATAAGAATGTTGAAATACCCTAAGAAAACTCAACACATTTATTAGTAATCAACACCTTAAATAAACATGGGAGAGAACAGAGCAGGCAAGCATTCAATTCAATTCAAGCAGCCAATTTGGTGAACCAACCCTGAACTTAACCTGCTTGGCTGCAACAAAGTGCGGTTCTGGTTCTACTTCCAGTCACATAACATACTGAGAGTTGACACAGATTATCCCCTTTTATAAACCACACATATTCTAAGACCCCCTAAAAAGGATACACCATAGTTAGAGAGAAACCCTCCAAAAGAAATTCTGAGTAGACCTTCCACCCGCCCCTACAAAATAGACACACACAAGCTGTACTCAAAACAAGTAAAATCTCCAGGTTTCAGGAGCAAAAAGACAACTCAAAGGAAGTATAGTAGCTTGCAGTCCACGTCGGACTGCCCCAGAAGGATATGGACTTTCTTATAAGCTCCAGGCTGACAAACCGATGGGCCTGTGATGGCAAAAGATCAGGCATAGGCCTGCATAAACTGAAACAGACACTTCAAAGGCTCTCAAAGCTCCCTACTAACACCTGTGTGCCAACCACACCTACGGTCATGCACTGCGTGTTGACAGTGGTCCCATAAGATTGTAAGGCCATATTTTTACTGTACCTTTCCCTATGTTTAAACATGTTTAGATACACAAATACCACTGTGTTATAACTGCCTACAGTATTCAAGACAGTAACATGTTGTACAGGTTTGTAGCCTAGGAGTGTTAGGCTATATACCGTATAGCCTAGGTGTGTAGTAGGCTATACCATCTAGATTTGTGTAAGTACACTCTATGATATTCACACAACAACAAAATCACCTAATGACAAATTTCTCAGCACATATCACCATCATTAAGTGACACACGACTGTATCTCCTTGGCATTCCTGCCTATATGACTCTGAACAAGCCATTCCTATCATGCATCATCCGCCCCCCAGCACCCTTTTTTCCTGCAGATGAAACACATCTATTACTGCAACTATCACATTGTATTATAAATGTCTGTGGATACTTGTTTCTCTTTGTGCCCTGGAAGATACCTAAAGGTAACTTTCATCTCTCTATCCCTCTCCATCAAGTGCCGTCCCTAGCACGTAACAGGCATCCGAGAAATATCCACTAAGCAAATGCACAAGTGGGTAGTGAGGAAATGGAAAAGGAAAGAAGAGGAAGACAAGAGAGGAGAACAAAGGCTTAACACTTAGAGAATTAAGTTACAGCTTTGGAATAAGAAATTTTTTTTTTAATAACACACATATAGATAGGCCTGAGATCCTGAATGGTTTTTAAATGCCTTCAAATCAAGAGGGAAGGGAAAAAGCCAGAGTAAACATAAGCAAAGGATATAAAGAAACAAATTTCAAAAACCAAAAAGCCAAATGGCCAACGAACAAATGAAAAAACAGGCAACCACATTTGAAATCAGAAATATGCAAATTTAAACAAAAGTCAAGTTTTCAGCTATCAGTTTAGTAAAAGTTAAAATATTATAACTTGATGAGGAATACATCTAGAAATAACTGGAAAAGGTATGAACTGATATAACCTTTGCAGAAGAAAATTTGACAATATATATTACATTTTCAAATGTGCGAAACTTTATGTTAATTTGGTTCATGACAGTAACCTGTTTACTACCTATAAGTATCCCATAACATCATGTTGTATACCTTAAATACACACAATAAAATTTTAAAAAAAGAAAAAAAAATGTGGGGCCTGGCCAGGCACAGTGGCTCACGCCTGTAATCCCAACACTTTAGAAGGCTGAGGCTGGCGGATCACTTAAACCCAGGAGTTTCAGACCAGCCTAGGCAACATAGCAAAACTCCATCTTTACAAAAAATAGAAAAATTAGCTGGGTGTGGTGGCACATTCCTGTAGTACCAACTACTCAGGAGGCTGAGGTGAGAGGATCACTTAAGCCTAGGAGGTCAAGGCTGCAGCAAGCCAAGACCGCACCACACTGCACTCCAGCCTGGGCAACACAGCAAGACCTTATCTCAATAAAAAAATAAAATATTTCACATCGGTTACTGCATGAGGAGGAGGGAGACGGAGAGGAGGATGGGGAGGAGGAGGGGGAGGGGAATAAAGAAGAAGAAAAAATTTTTGAAAATTAAAAATAGTTATGAACTTTTAACCAAAGAATTCCATTTTTGGCATCCACCCTTTAGAGAAATGCTTGCATAGGATCAGAAGAGGTTCCTAAAAGGATTTTTACTCAGCACTTATTAAAACAAGATAATTAATTTAAATGTTTATAAATAAAGCAATTGTTAGCTCAACTGCAGTTTATGCATACTGGGGGAAATTATGTGATAATTTAAAAATAACACGGTGGCTCATGTCTATAATCCCAGCACTTTGGGAGGCTGAGGCTGGTGTATCACTTGAGGTCAGGAGTTCAAGACCAGCCTGGGCAACATGGTGAAACTCCATCTCTACTAAAAATATAAAAATTAGCTGGGTGTGGTGGTGGGCGCCTGTAGTTACAGCTACTCAGGGGGCTGAGGCAGTAGAATCGCTTGAACCTGGAAGGCAGAGGTGGCAGTGAGCCGAGACGGTGCCACTGCACCCCAGCCTGGGCAACAGAGTAAGACTCCGTCTCAAAAAAAAAAAAAGATATAGATTTACACATACTAATCTGAAAAGAAAAGATCTACAAGCTATGTTGTAAGGTAAAATAGTAAATTGGAGAACACGGATATGTATGCTACTGCTTACATAAAGAAAATATATAGAAACACCACAAAAATATTTCTACAGTTACTTACAAATGCAGAGAAAAGGTCTGAGAAATTATCTGGCTAAAGTGATTACATCAAGAGACGAGGGGAATTGCTTAGGAGAGAGATATCCATTCTGTTTATATTATCTCCTCTTTTAAACTAGAGGCTGAGCACAGTGGCTCACGCCTGTAATCCCAGCACCCTGGGAGGCCAAGACGGGCGGATCACGAGGTCAGGAGTTCAAGACCATACTGGCCAACATGATGAAACCCTATCTCTACTAAAAATACAAAAAAAACTAGCTGGTGTGGTGGCGTGTGCCTGTAATCCCAACTACTTGGGAGGTTGAGGCATGAGAATCACTTGAATCCAGGAGGCGGAGGTTGCAGTGGGCCGAGATCGTGCCACTTCACTCCAGCCTGGTGACAGAGTGAGACTCCATCTCAAAAAAAAAAAAAAAAGAAAAGAAAAGAAAAACAAAACAAAACAAAAAAAACCTAGAACACATATCGGTGTTGTCATTTAAAAAAATTTTTTTTTCTTTTTTGAGACAGAATCTTGCTCTGTCACCTAGACTGGAGTGGAGTGGAGTTGCGCGACCTCGGCTCACTGCAACCTCTGCCTCCCAAGTTCATGGAATTCTCCTGCCTCAGCCTCCCCAGTAGCTGGGATTACAGGTGCCCGCCATCATACCTGGCTAATTTTTGTATTTTATTTTAGTAGAGGTGGGATTTCACCATGTTGGCCAGGCTGGTCTCAAACTCCTAACCTCAGGTGATCAACCCTCCTCGGCCTCCCAAAGTGCTGGGATTATAGGCATGAGTTATCATGTCCAGCCAAAAGTTTTTTTAATTAAAAAGTTGTGCCAGGTGTGGTGGCTCACTCCTGTAATCCCAGCACTTTGGGAGGCCTAGGCAGGCGGATCACCATCAGGAGTTCGAGACCTGCCTGAACAACACGGAGAAAGCCCATCTCTACTAAAAATACAAAATTAGCTGGGCATGGTGGCACATGCCTGTAATCGCAGCTACTCGGGAGGCTGAGGCAGGAGAATCGCTTGAACCCAGGAGGCGGAGGTTGCAGTGAGCCGAGATCGCGCCATTGCACTCCAGCCTGGGCAACAAGAGTGAAACTCCGTCTCAAAAAAAAAAAAAGTTGTAAGAAAGAAAATCCTTTACATGTCATCATCACATAGTAAAGGTTATTAAATTCAAGTGAGCAAGAGGAGTAAGTGGGATCAAAAGTGTCAAGGAACAGAGTATAGCCCTAGCAAAGAAAGAACACTTCTTCCTCTATGAAAATGAGAAAAAAAGGGAGACACACAGAGGGAATCTAAGGTACAGAGTAAGAAAACTGAGGAAGCACACAATGGATGGTTTCAATTATCTCAGTAAAGAATAAAGCAAGGTAATTTGCTGAATGCAAGGAGGTTACCAGGAGCAGCTAGAAGTTCATTTACTCATTCCAAAAATATTTCTACAGCACATACTAGGTACAAGGCACTCCCCTGGAGCTGGGGATACAGCAATGAACAAGATAAACAAGGTCTATATCCTTAAATAGCTTACATTCTAGTGCATATGTTTGGGGCTATCAGGATAACACACACAAAGTCAGAGTGATGCACTTTCTGCAGAGGATGACATCAGGATGATATAACTGAGAACTAACTTCATGGCTACTTTTGGCAGGGTGCTCAGGAAAAGCCTCTCCGAGGAGGTTAACATTTTAGCTACAATCCAGAAGGAACCAGCAATGACAGTATCTGGAGACAGAGCAATACAAACAGTGGGAATGGCTATCACCAATGACTCTAAGGTGGGAATGAGCTTAGCATATTCAAGAAATATTTTTAAAGCTGCAGGAAGAAGCAGAGAAGAAAATGGTACCAGATAAGAGCAAAGACTAAGAATCTACAGAACTTCACAACCTCATATTAAAAGTTTGGATTTTATTGTAAGTGGAAGAGAAGTCGCTAGTTTTAAGCAGGAAAGTGAAATTATCTGATTTTCATTTTCAAAAGATCCCTTGGGTTTCTTCATGTGATTGTTCTAATCTGGTTCCTACGTAAAGAGAAAAGAAAGTAATTCGGAGAGACTGCAGAAGACCTTCTAGAACATCCAATTGTAGAAAAGTCAACCAAAGATGAATAAAAGGACTTGCCTGAAAAGAAGGGGGAGCTCAGCTGAAGTTAGCCATTATGAATGGCATGAACTCAATTAACACAGTGTGTAACTTGCTCTGGGGACATCTGGCATCCCCAGAGGTGAAAAAGGAAACCAGCAGGAGTTCACCCAGCCTGTGCAGGAACAAGGCAGAAATGATGAAAAATTACTCCCACATCTACCAACTCCTATGGAGCCAAAAAGAAACCAGGTTATCCCATTTTAGAGCTCCAAAGAACCATACAGAGGGATTGATTTCATGGCTTACAATAATGCCCATGAGTTCACCATTGCTGTCTGCCACTACAGTTCCTCAACACTGAGTAGCTTCCTCTAAAAACTTACAGAAATTGAGAGAGGGCAAACCAATCAGGATGACTCAAATTTCTAATTAAGTAAAGCTTACACATACAAAGACACTGTTGAGCACCATCCATTGGACCACAACATCCCAGAAGACCTTTTATATTTTATATTTTATATTGTGGTGTCTCCATTTTATTGCAGAAAAAGAAAACAGCAAAAAGACTTAATGTATCATACCAAAGCTGGATCAGGAACACTATGTTCTGCCAGACATGCTATTCTACAGTTTCTCCCCGGAGAAACATGAGCACTTACACAGTGCCACATCTACAAACCAACATTAATAGAAGACAAAAGAACTGAAGCACGAGGCCATCAGCGTCTCTCACCAGAGCCACACCACACTTCAGCCAAATGGCAATCACTCTCTCCGGGTTCTTTGCACAGATCCACCACATCTCTGCATATTGTTTCTGGAGTAACTGGAACTTCTGTGAAGTGCTGCTCATTGTTACTGAGATACACGGTGAGAAACATCTAAAAATTAAGAGAGAAAATTAAGACAGTTACTGGTACTGTCTGCCTAATGCGGTATTCACCTTAAATTCCTTTCTCCAAACAAAATCTCAGTTGGAAGTGCAAATGTACAACAGAACAGTCTGGCTGTCACCCGGCCAAAGATGAGGTGTTGACGGGGGGTTGAGGGAGACCTGGAGCCCAGCCTCTGCCTCTACCATGGGCAGTAGCTCTAGAACCCAGTGACCCTGGAATACAGTCACACCAGTTCAAATTAAATCTGTTTTTGCCAGTTTTATTAATGTTGTTTGCCAAATACTTATATCTGCTGGACCCATATCACAAATATATCTTCCTGTTAATCCTGTAAAGGTTGATGAGATAACCTCATCCATATATACTTATTTATGCATAGTCTCTTTTTTGGAAGGACACGTAAGAACATAACATGCTGCTTCTGAAGTGGGAGGGGGATGGGAACAGAGCTTGTGGGGGCTGTATAAACCTAATCTTTATCTAATGTGCATATATTACCTAGTCAAAAAACTGTACTTCTTTTTTTTTTTTTTGAGACAGAGTCTCACTCTGTCTCCGACGCTGGAGTGCATGGCATGATCTCGGCTCACTGCGACCTCCGCCTCCCGAGTTCAAGCGATTCTCCTGTCTCAGCCTCCCGAGTAGCTGGGATTACAGGCTCATGCCATGCCACACTACACCACGCCACATCCCGCTAATTTTTGTATTTTTAGCAGAGACGGGGTTTCATTATGTTGGCCAGGCTGGTTTCATACTCCTGACTTCAGGTGATCCACCCGCCTTGGCCTCCCAAAGTGCTGGGATTACAGGCATAAGCCACTGCGCCTGGCCAAAAAAATTGTACTTCTAAAATGTTTTAAGCAAATTAAATACCTACTTTGAAATGTAAGATTTCATTAACAAAGTCTAAGTAGAAATGAGTAGCTGTTATGCTAACACCTACATGACCTTGTATATAAACACTGAGACTAACAGAAGGTTTACATTTAAAACTCACTAATAGGCTGGGTGTAGTGGCCTACACCTGTAATCCCAACACTTTGGGAGGCCAAGTCGGGAAGATCACATGCGTCCAGGAGTTTAAGACCAGTCTGGGCAAGGAAGCAACACTCCATTTCTACCAAAAATTAAAAGAAAATCAGCCAGACATGGTGGCACATGCCTGTGGTCCCTGCTACTTGGAAGGCTGAGTGGGGAAGACTGCTTGAGCCCAGGAGGTCATATTTATAGTGAGAAGCAACTGCACCACTGCACTCCAGCCTGGGTGAGACCTTGACTCCAAAAAAAAAAAAAAGCCCCTTACCAACAATCTTAACAATCTTTCTCCTAGTAAAAAAAAGACGCTGTTTCTTAGAAACACTGCTACTAAAGAATTAAAGTTTTCACACCTATTAAATTACAAAAAAAAACTTGTTAATTTCCAATGAAGAAACTAAGTAAAACAGGAAACAAATTTTTGATGGTGATGCAAATTAGTAAGCCCCTATATGTTTATTAAATTCAATGAGTAACTCCATGCAAATCAATACGCATCAGGATTAAAAAATAATAATAATTTGAAAGCGTTACCTCACAGTGAGAATACATCCTGTGAAAATAATTCCAATCAAAGAAAGAATGCATAACCTATGGAACATAAACTTGAGGGACAAGTTTAGTCTTTTAAAATCATTAATGAAATTATGCTAAGCACTGGGAAAAGTTTGGGTTTTAAGACTGCAAAAAAGCAGAATAAATAGGATATACACTATGACCACAATGACACGAGGACATCACACAGCAATCGGAGGGCCTACCAACAGTCACACAACTCCCCTTCCAGTTTAAATGTCTCTGTCCATTACCCCCAAATGGAGAAAGCTGCATTAAGATGTTGTTTGCGAAAAGGCAGCACCTGGTTAGGGATGACGATGGAAACTGGCTAAGACATCAGACTCAGTGCCTCAAGATTTGGTCAGAGTAAAAGAAGATATACATGAGAGAAAGGGTGGCCCCTTGCACTCAAGCCAGTCCAAGCCTCCACATTCTGCAACCAAAGCTGTTAACTCACCTAACAGGTAAAACAGAGGGTGATCCGGAAAAATTAAAATAGTGAACACTGTTGAAACAATTTTTAATGGGGAAAAAAAAAAAACACTGTAGACTTTCCCAATATGAGCTCAGAAGCTTTCAAGCTAATTATCTCAGGTTTTTCACATTTTGACTACATAAAGGTACATAGTTCTAGGGTTCAACTTAGGCAACAAAGCAGCACTCAAAATTATGACACAAAAGTCATAAAGGCTTGACTAAATCATTGAAAAAATAACAAAGCACAGAATTACACTCATCTGCTGCTCCCAAAGTATACAGCATATTCAGTGATGGAGACAAATAATGTACATTTTAGCATTAAATACTACCTCTCCATACTCTCTACTGACAGGAAAACTTGCTTTGAAGTTTATCACTTAGAAAATAGTAACTTTTCATTGTAAACATGAGGCTTAGAGGTGTTAAGTTACAGAAATCCTGGAAATACAGAGTATATGCTAAACACACACCTTATCAACAAATAAAAGCCTATTATGTGAGATAGCACCTTACCTCCCTAAACTTCATCTTTCAAACACGTTATCTCAGAAACTTACATCAACTCTCAGATAAACAGCAGGTGTTACTTTCTCTTTATAAATGAAGAAAAAGACTCAGATAAGTGATCTACTTGCCTACTGAAATGGGAAGGTAAGGGTACAATTCTGTTCTTCTGATCTATCCTCTATTCTTTAAGCTGTGCTTTATAGAAAGAAAATATTAGGAAATGCTCCATTTAACCAGTCACCCACACTTTAACAGAGATCTGATCTTTAACTTTCTGGAAAACCAACAGCTTCATTTATTTAAAAGTATAATTAAGAATGATGACAGATGTGTTCTATTTATGGTTACTTTTCCCACAGGTTTAACACCAGTATCAACAGTACGTGTATGAGTTGACCCCATTTCTACCTATCATGTATGGAGATTAGCTCTGTGGTGATTTTAGTAATTGTATAGCAGTATGCGATGCTGGCCCAGCAACATGGTATTTTTGTCGATTCCTAGGCAGAAGATCTGGTTCAAACTCCAGAATACTTCATAATTAGTTAGACTACCTTAGGCAAGTAATGTCACCTCTCTGAAACTCAGCATCCTCATCTTCAAAATGAGTCTTTAAGTTCCCCAATAGCCACACGTTTACCTGTGTAACAAATCTGCACGTCCTACACATGCATCCTGGAACTTAAAATTAAAATTAATTTTTTTTTAAAAAAGTTCCCTAAGAGCTACTATTTAGTAAATGTTTACTAGGTACCAGAGTAAAAGTAAACATTTTTACAGCAGCTTACAAGGTCTGCCGTAGTCATGATCTGGCCCCCATCTCCTTCTAATCCCCCCTCACTCTGTGCTCTATCAGCATCCTCTTTGCTGTTCGTCAAACACATCAGGCATGTTCCCACGTGGGAGCTTCTGTACTTGCTGTTCCTCTATTTGGAATGTTCTTCTTTGTATGCCAGTATAACTCTTACTTCCTTATCTCCATCACACCTTTACTCAGATGTCACTCTCTCAGTGAAGCCTTACCTAGGAACCCTACCTAGAATTCCAACACCAAACACACACACACACATACCCTAGCCCATTCTTCTGCTTTATTTCCCTCCTTAGCACAGTCACTAACATTCCATATGGTATATTTATTTAACTCATTTTTATTATCTGCCTTTCCTACTAGAAAGTAAGCTCCATACAGTCAAAGGTTTTGTCTTTGTTCAGTGTTGTATACTCAGCACCTAGAACTGTGCCTGCTATGTAACAAGCATGCACTAAGTATTAAATCTTGCAAATGTGATTGCATTTTACAGATGAAAACACTGAAGCACAGAGGGATTTAAGTAATTTACCCAGGTCACACAGCTATTAAATGGCAAAACCAAGATTGAGTCCCTTCCTCAAGAGCATACAGGTAAAGACTCTCCTGAATCTGGACCACACGGTGCCAAGTGTTTCACTGCCTCCAGTTCTGTCTTTTAGAGCAACAGTTTGCCCACAATCCATCATCTCACCTCTGATTTATTTTCACGGTCAGTTTTGTTGCAGGTAGTGCTAAATGGTATGGCATGTAGTACGTAGCACAGCTATATACTCTCAAATGACAGTGTGTTGTCCTCTCATTTCTTCAGCTTACATTCTGCTACCGTCATTCTACCTCTGTCTCAACATTATTTTCATTCATTATTTATAGATCATCTACTATATGGTCTCTGTTCTAATGTAGAAATAATCTTTACTAAACAGCCAATACTACAGGCAGTACAAAATTCAAAGAGAGAGAAAGAAAGCTATGTGGAGAAGGGCACAGCCAGCCCACAGGAAGGAAGCCAAAAAAATAAACACCACAACCTGGCTCCTTCCCTCTCATGTCCACCCACTATTCCCCACTGGACAAACCCAACTACCTACCAGATGGCAAAGGAAGCGCTTGATGCAATTTAGAGAAGTCAACCTCCTAAGGCACAAAAGCAGGATGGAGGAAGATGAAAAGTGAATGCAGAGGGGCAAAAAAAAGACACCCAGCACAGGAGCCCTCCTCTCTGTACTATGCAGTCAGAGGGCTCTTGAGCAACCGAGCAACTATCTGAAGGAAGTGAGGACACAGCCCAACTAAGGTCTGGAAGAAGAATGTGCCAACCAGAGGCAACACATTTAAAGCCCCTGAGAAGGAAACAAGTTTGTCACATTTGCACAAGAGGAAGGTCACTGCAGAGGGAGCAAGAGGAAAGGGTTAATTCAAGGAGGCAAGCAGAAGCCAGATCATGCACGTCTTTATAGGCTGGAGGTTCCCAAACTCTGGTGTGGACAGAGGGTTGTTGTTAAACACAGATTGCTGGGCTCCACCCCAAGAATTCCTAAATCAATAGATCTGGGATGGAGACTGAAAATTCTGCATTTCTAACAAGCCCTCAGGTGATGTTGATACTGCTGGTCTAGAAACCACGTCCTGAGAACCACTGTCTAAGGCCAGAGCGAGGACTGTGGATTTTAATCTAAAAGCCCACAGGAGGCAAATCGTTAAAGACAGAAAGTAGATCAGTGGCTGTCAGGAGCTGCAGAAAGGGGAAATGGGAAGTGACTGCTAATATAGGTACAGGGCTACTTCTTGGGGTGATGGAAATATTCTGGAATTAGTGGTGATAGTTGCACAACATTGTGAATACATTAAATACCACTGAATTGTATATTTCAAAATGATTAGTTTTACCGTATGTGAATTATATCTCAGTTTTTAAAAATAAGAGGTTACTGGAGGATTTTGAACAGGGTAGCTATTCATGCCATTAAAAAAACTCACTATAGGCCGGGCGCGGTGGCTCAAGCCTGTAATCCCAGCACTTTGGGAGGCCGAGGCGGGAGGATCACTAGGTCAGGAGATTGAGACCATCCTGGCTAACACGGTGAAACCCCGTCTCCACTAAAGAATCCAAAAAGCTAGCCGGGCGAGGTGGCAGGCGCCTGTAGCCCCAGCTACTTGGGAGGCTGAGGCAGGAGAATGGCGTAAACCCGGGAGGTGGAGCTTGTAGTGAGCCGAGATCCGGCCACCGCACTCCAGCCTGGGCGACAGAGCGAGACTCCATCTCAAAAAAAAAAAAAAAAAAAAAAAAACTCACTATGTGAACAAACTACAGGAGGACAGGCATGAAAGTCCAAATAAGAGGTAAATGCCACACACAAAATGAGATATGATGGTAACACAGAGTACAAGTTAACAGCAAAGGTGATGAAAATGGCTGGATTTGCATTATCATTTGAAGGTAGAGCCAGCAAGACTCTCTTGGTGGACAGAATGTGGGATGTGAAAGTAGAGAGAAATTAAGAGTGACTCTGGATCTGCTACCTACGCACCAGGTACAAAGTGAGGAAGGAGGAACAGGTTGGGAAGGGCCCGCAGGATGAGGCCTCTATGTTAAATATGAGACACCTATAGAATGTTCAAATGGAGGCATGAGAAGGCTGTTTAATACGCAAGTTTGACTGAGATGAGTAAGCAAGATATGAGCATGTAGAGGCATTTAAAACCTAAGCCTGGATGAGAACAGCTAGAGACAGGAAAGAACGCTGAGGACTGTGTCCTGAGCTAATCAAGCAACCTCCAGAGATCCCACGAAGGACAAGGATCCAGCAAAGACGACTGAGAAAGAGCCACCAAAAAAAGACAGGAAGAAGTCCAGAAGAGTGCAGGACACCAGAAATCAAGCGAAGAAAGTGTGAGGGAGGAAGATGCAAAAGTGTACAGTCAGACTTGGCAAGGTGGAAGCTGCTGACTGCCTTGACCAGCACTGAGTCATGGGTATAAGGTACCCGGCAGGAACAGGCTAGAGAACCTGAGGGAAGGAAGCAGAGGCACAGTACAGACAACTAGTTCTTCCAGTGTGTTCTGCCTAACCCAAGGGAGAGAAAATGGAGCCACCTAGGGAAGGAGACACAGGGTAAAAGGAGTGTTTCGTTTTTATCTCAAGATGAGAGTTTTTACAGATCATTTTAATTGATGGGAATGGCCTAGTTGAGAGGGAAAATGGTGTTGACAAGAAACTAATGATAGACATAAGTATATCCTCAAGTTATAAAGGTTATTTTTTTCCAATATGTATCAATTTCCTTTTCCTTCCTTTACTTGGAAGAGGAACAAAAAAATAAGAAAAATAATCGAAAGAGAGGCCGGTTTCACTAACCTATCATGTTAACATGAGAAAATGCAGGCACACATGTTGTTTTTATTGCTACCATCCTTTTATCTTTGTTTTACAAATTTACTGTATTACAAAATGATAAAAGAATTAGTCAAAAAGGAATTGAATTTTCTAATAAAAAAATGAATTTTAGTGAAGCAGTTTTTATCAGCATGTTGAAAATTTTACTTAGAAAACAAGGCCGGGCGCGGTGGCTCAAGCCTGTAATCCCAGCACTTTGGGAGGCCGAGGCGGGCGGATCACAAGGTCAGGAGATCGAGACCACAGTGAAACCCCGTCTCTACTAAAAATACAAAAAATTAGCCGGGCGCGGTGGCGGGCGCCTGTAGTCCCAGCTACTCAGGAGGCTGAGGCAGGAGAATGGCGGGAACCCGGGAGGCGGAGCTTGCAGTGAGCCGAGATCGCGCCACTGCACTCCAGCCTGGGCAAGAGCGTGAGACTCCGTCTCAAAAAAAAAAAAAAAAAAAAAAAAAAAAAAACAAATGTTAGGCTACTCTATCAACTAAGTCCTTCAGAAAACAATTCTGGCCTAGAATCCATCATTTTTAAAAGATAAAAAATAAAACCGTTAAATCTAAGAAGTTTCCTCCATCAGATACGAAAATATTTTTTAAGGCAATGAACAAAAAATGAAACATTTTTATTAAAAATATTTCAGTTATACATGTTTGTTTTGTTATAAAATAGTGCTTACTGTAACCTATTATGCATACACATCTACAGGCACAGAAAAAAGCCTGAAACTATATTCACCAAATTAACAGTAGTTATGCCCTGGTGGTGGGATGACTAAGTGAATTTTTAGGAACTCATCTACGCTTAAATTTTCTAGAATGTACCACGTGCCCAATCAAATTGATTCTTTAAGCAATCAATGATGAAAATAAGATAACCATATACCATTTTTATTCATACACATTGTGCCTTCCCTGGATCCTTACTGTGAGATATGGAAGGCAAATGTCTGTTGAGAGTGTTTTTCTTGTCTATCTTGCCTCAAATTTAGTCAGGAATGATTAAAAACAAGCAATTAAGAAGCACATCTTAAAAGTCCACTATATTAGAATGGAATATTCTTCAGCCATCAAAAGGAATGAGGTACTGATACACACTACCACATGGATAAACCTTGAAAATATTATGCTAAGTGATAGAAGCCAGACATGAAAGACCACATAGCATATAATTCCATTTATATGAAATGTCTAGAATATGCAAATCCATACAGACAAAAAGTTGATGAATAATTGCCAGGGGCTGAGGAAGGGGGAATAGGGAGTGACTGAGAAAGGCATGGGGTTTCTTTCTCAGGTGATGAAAATGTTCTGTAATTAGTGGTAATGGCAGCGCAATCTTGCAAATATACTAAATACCAATGAATTGTACATTTTATATGGGTGAATTTTATGGTATATGAATACATCAATTAAAAAAAAAAGAGCCCACTGTATGCTTAGTATGTGAGAGATACAAAAATCTCAGGCCAGGCCATGGTGGCTCACACCTATAATCCCAGCACTTTGGCAGGCCGAGGCAGGGGGATCACTTGAGCCCAGGAATTTGAGAGCAGACCAGCCGGGGCAACATGGCAAAACCCTGTCTCTACAAAAAAAAATACAAAAAAGTTGCCAAGAGTGGTAGCGTATACCTACAGTCCAAGCTACCCAGGAAGCTGAGGTGGGAGGATCACCTGAGTCCAGGAGGTCACTGCACGCCAGCCTGGGCATCAGAGTGAGAGCCTGTCTCAAAAGCGCGCTCTCCCTCCCTCTCTCTCTCTCTCTCTCTCTCTCTCTCTCTCTCTCTATATATATATATATATATAAAAAGAACAATTTAGTACTCTATCACATGAATGAGAATGTGGGTAAAATGGAAATTCAGAAATGAAAAGGATGATTATGAACTGAGGTAGATGAGGTTTCAGCAAACAGGCATAAATTAATAGTAAGCATAAAGAAATAATGTTTTTAAACTATCTGTCATAACTTTACTTCCAAAATGCCTTTTCCTGACACTCTATGTTCTTTAAATACCATATTCTCAAGAATGTAAGATGACTTTATTAGCTCCTTTCCCATAAAGGAACCAAGCAAAATGGGGTTCCCTAGCCTCTGGGAAGCTGTTGTGAGAAATCTGACTATTCTCATTGAATCAAGTTATAAATGTGCTCCTGTCAACTTCTGAGGTAAATTGTTTTCATCATAAAGAGTGCAGCAATAATCGGGTCAAAAAAAAAAAAACAACACAGCTGTTACAGATCTACCCATACTACAAGGACAGCAAATTGCTGCGACATCTGAAAAGGCTCATGACAGCTTGCTTACTTGGTAACAGAGTAGTTTTTCCTCCTTAGGTAGAAAATGTGCATATTAGATCAGCCCTTCTTGGTGACCACATACACATTAAAATGTTAACTTCCTTTGAACTTAGAAATCAGGAACATCATTTTTTATAGTAGAAACCACAAAGAGAAGACATTAATCAATAAACAATAAACTCTAAAGCATATTTAAGAGCAGAAGATATAAATGACAGATCCCACAAGACAATACAAATATGAAGACATGCAGGGAAATCAATATTAATTAAAACAATGACGTACCACTTAACAGCTACAGTTTGAGTATCCCCTATCTGAAACGACTGGGACCAGAAGTGCCTCATATTTCAGAATTTTTTCTGATTTTAGAATATATGGATAACCAGTTAAGAATCCCTAATCCAAGTATCCAAAATTCAAAATGCACCCATGTGCATTTCCTTAGAGCATCATGTAGGCACTCAGAAAAGTTTTCAATTTTGGAGTATTTCAGATTTCAGATTTTTGGATTCACGATGCTCAACCTGTATTAAGCTGTCTTCAATTAAAAGACAAGATCCAACATAGATGAGGTTGTAAAAAAGTTATTTACTCAAATACACAATGGTAGTACTATAAATTATTTAAAATCCTATTTGGAAAGTAAAATAAACAATGTATCAAAAGTCACAGAATTATGTATATCTCATGATCTTACTCCTGGGAATTTATCCTAAAAAAAAATTGAAATGAAGAAAAACTCTGAACGCCTGAAGATTTTCACTGCAGTGTGAGGTCTACACATACAGTAAGATGGAAAAGTAAATATTCAAAAACATGAAAAAGTCTTTAAACAGGGAAAAAGTAAATTAAAATCACTTGCCAGAAGGACTATGACCCAGCCACCAACTCCTGTAAACATAAATATAGTGTTAGGAAAATGTTAAGAAAAAGTTACAAAACAGAACAACACTAGATTTTTTTAACTTTAAAAATATATGTACCATCGGCCGGGTGCAGTGGCTCACGCCTGTAATCCCAGCACTTTGGGAGGCTGAGGCAGGCGGATCACAAGGTCAGGAGATCGAGACCATCCTGGCTAACATGGTGAAACCGTCTCTACTAAAAATACAAAAAATTAGCCAGGCATGGTGGCATGTGCCTGTAGTCCCAGCTACTCGGAAGGCTGGGGCAGGAGAATGGCATGAACCCGGGAGGCGGAGCTTGCAGTGAGCCGAGATCACGACACTGCACTCCAGCCTGGGGGAGACAGCAAGACTCAGTCTCAAAAAGAAAAAAAAAAAAAAAAATATTTATATATATATACACACACACACACACACATATACACACACATACACACATAGATACACACACACACCCCCCACCTTGGCCAGACAGGGTGGCTCCTGCTCCTGCCTGTAATCTCAGTACTTTGGGAGGCTGAGGTGGGAGGATCACTTCAGGCCAGGAGCTAGAGGCCAGTCTGAGCAACACAGTAAGACCCCATTTCCCCATTTATATTAAAAAAAAAAAAAATTAGCTCGGTGTGGTAGCATGTACCTGTAGTCTGTCCTAGCTACTCAAGAGACTGAGGTGGGAGGATCGCTTGACCCTAGGAATTCAAGGTTATAGTGAGCTATGATCGTGCCACTGCACTCCAGCTTGGGCTGTCTCCCAAAAAAAAAAAAAAAAAAAGTAAAAATATGTATGTCGGTACACGCACACACACATATGTACCATCTAAAATATATATATATACTGACCTGTAGGAAATACACAGAAAATCAGCGACACCAGGGGCAAGTATAGACATCACTTAAATTTTTAAAATCTCAACAGTAAAATAGTTTTATAATAAATTACAATTTAAAGTATACATAATACAAACTGGGATAAAGGAACATGAAAATATTTCATTAAAAATGGTAAATGTGATTACAACTTGTTTCTACCTCCTATAGTCATCTATCTCAAGAGAAGGAAAGTTCAGGGAAAAGTAAAAAAAAAAAAAAAACACTGTGTTAAGTTGTGCCAGGCCACCTACAGACTCGCTGCACAGTAATTCATATCAGTCATATCCAAATGAAGATTTGCCCTTCCAAAAATTCAAAGTCACAGATAATTTTCATTTAAAAACAATGGGTCACAGATTTAAGAGTTCTGTGTTTAAAAGCATGTATGTACTGTAACTATGATGTTATGCTATCAACACAAGAATGACTCATTTTAAAGAGGAATTATTTCAGATTAAAATCTGAAAGACTTTTCTAAGAGGAAATACAAAAATAAATGATTAGGGCATTTACAAAATGAGTCAGAGGCTAACGTTTATTCATTTGATTCAGAAAATCATGTGAAGTTCTAAGAAAGAAGAAAGGAACCAAGAGTATAAGATATTCCCTGTCACCAAAGGGAAATTAAGCTCTACAACAGCACCTTCAGAGTTTTCATTTATAAAAACTCAAATCCTTCAAGTTTACCTAAGAGGAAAAAAGAGAAAATTATGAAATGAACAATCTGTAAAAAGAGTGACACAAATCCTCCCCAAATTTTGCAACTCACAGGAAATACCACAGGAACAGCCAGGCAATTACGTTTGTAGAGAGATTAGGGGAAAATCCTAATGGTTTCTGTGTTTCACAATTCCTCTGTAGAAAGATAAATGTAAAAGTATTACTTCAGTTTCTATATTTTGTTGTACCTCTTACGAAGGAAGGCCTGAAAATATTTTTTGTAAGAGGAGGATGCCACTAGGCTTCCTATAACCCAGTCAAGCAAAAACACCTCTCCCAACACTGCGATACAGAGCAGGGATTAAATTAAGATATAACCAAAGTTTCTTTCAAACTCATACACAGCCATTTAGCCCAACCATGGCTTCTAACACTGGGCGGGGTTTAGGAAGGAGATGCAGACCATTCCAGTCCTCGAGGATACTCTGCCTGTCTCTGCACAGACCTGGAACTCTGCTCCAGTGCTCACTCTGCCAGCTGGGACTGCACACCAAGGGCACTGGTGAGCTTGGCTCCCTAATTCAGACATGCTGCACCCTAGCTGTGGGCTAGGCTGCCAGCATTCTGCAAGAAGTGTGCTGCTCAACTACCCCAGCCTGGGCTGTCCTTCCTTGTCTCTCCAATATCTGAGTAGGCAACCCACAGGGGTCTCCGGAACCTTCCTCAGGAGTCACAGGGACACTACATATTTGAGTCCTTTCCCTCAAAGAGACACTCTCTACCTCCCTGACAATGGGTCCCAACCTTATTAAAGTTATCAGAGAATCACTGTTTACAAAGGCCTATCATGATTTCTTAGCTGTTTCTCTAGAGTTCACTCCTGGAGCCATTAAACTGCTTTTAAAAATCTTCATCAATTACCATGAGTTACTTATACCAATGTTCTATTAAGGCTCAATGATATTAAACCTACTTCTACACTAAGTGTACCAATTTTTATGATGGCATATTTTTAACATCAACCCATCAGTTCCTATCAGTTACATCTGAGTTTATTTAAAGCAAAATCATAAAATCATATTCAAAGGATTTTTTTACATCATAAACTATTTCTTTGCTCACTTATAGCAAGTTAATAGAATTCAGAAATCAATAACATGAAGTCTCAGTATCAATGTGAACAATATTCTGTTAAAACATTAATCATGCATGGACTATCCTGACCATCCATTCAATACCATCTGGAGCACACAATCATATTCTGAAATAATCAACATTCTGGAAGAGAATGACAGAGCAACTATGAAGTGGTTACTTTAATTAAGGAAAAATTCATAAAGTAGCCCTGCTGGTCACTGATGTCTGGTAAGAGAACCACTTCGTATACATAAACAGGTAACAGGGACCTCTACATAGAAGCTTATAGGAGTCACATCCTACCAAAGCCAGCCATGCCAAAGAAGCTCCTGGTTCTATGCCTTCCCCTCAATCCTAACTTCTTGCTGACATCAATAAGAAGTTTCATTCATTCACCCATTAGTACTTACTAAACACCTACTAAGAAAGCAGTTAAAGCAAAAGGAACACAGTATGAAAAAGCTTGCCTTCTTTAGGGCACAGAAGAGAGGCTGGTAGTACACAAATGAGCATAGTATATAAAGTGATATGATAAAGAATTATGGAAGTGATGAGGAGAGGATGGCTGATCCTGATTAGGAAAGACACCTCAGGGTGCAGGGGACTTTTGAGCTGAGACTGAAGAAGCCACAGTCACTTGAAACATCTGAAGGAAGACATTTCATCAAAGGCCCAGAGGTGGTAATTCCACAACCAGAAAAAACGCCACATCAGGAATACAGACTTGTGCCAATGAGGGCAGAGGTAGAACAGGGGCTAGCTCGAGTAGGTCCTTATAGGTCAAGAATAAGGAGTATGGACTTTATTGCAAGGGAAAAGTCACTAGGTGGTGATTTGCAACACGCAATTCTCAAACAGCATCAGCATCACCTGGCAACTTGTCAAATATGAAGTCCCAGGCCCTGCTCTACACCTCCTGATTCAGAAACCCCAGAGGTGAGGCCCAGTACCCACACTTAAGCTTAAGAACCACTGCATTAGAGGGTTTTGAGCAGGGAAGTAACATGAAGCTAGGTTTCTGAGTAATTTGCTGTAAATAATGTAGAGTATTAGTTTCGCTAGCAAGTAACAGCAGTGTGTATTAATCTATGTATATATTAATTACAATACCAGTAGTTAACCCAACAACAATATCAATACATTATGATCATATACACGGGTATTTATATTTGCATACTTTGAATTTCAAGGAATTCCATTTCAATTACAAGAAATATTAAGACCTAAAACGTATTTTAAATTATCTACTCCACAGTTATAGCCTCAAGTCACCAAATGAGAAATCTAAAAATAGCCACACTTTTCCTCACTTCTCTCCCCAGAGTAGCTCACCTGATTCCTACACGGTCCTGTAGTGTCAATGTCATCCCCATCCTTCCAGAATAATTCAAAGACCATAAAACTTCCTCCAATCCATCCGTCCCTACCCACACACCTACCTCCAGCCAGAAGTAAATGTTCTCTTTGCTTCTCTGACAACCATTCACACTGTAGTTGTTTGTATCCCTGTCTTATCTGTCCTACTGGTCCATACATTCTTTAGGACACAGGTTTTGGTTCTTAAATGGTTCTTCCCTGGTTTTTCTCCTCCTACATTGTACCTCATTCCCCAAAAAAACTCTGTCAGATCTCACACAAAGCAAATATGCAATACAAGTTTGTTGAACTGAACTGAAACTGTGACTCAGGGAATCAAAGTTCCACAAGAGGAGAAAGTTAACAGGCGACAAGAACGTGACAAAGAGGATGTTCACATCCTGAAGCATCAAGAAATGTTTATCTATAAATGGTATTACTTCACAGTGAACGTTTTCAAAGCCAGACAATGTCTCAAAGAATTCTGCTTAAGTAAACCTAAGAAACCTTTTCTCTTCTTTCAACTATGCCTGAAGCTGAATTTAGATAGGTTTCAAATTCTGAACGTATCCTCTAAAGCAACTCATCTTAGGCTACTCTGCTTCAATATCTGTCACAAACAACCAATGTATAAAGCAAAAGAACAAATACATTTAGTTAATTCCTCCCTGACTCCAACTATTGATAAGTTTAGTGTTGGTGTGCTTCCTTCTAAACTGAGCCTTGTTGTGTGCCAGGCATTTGTGTTATTTTATGTAAAGGTACTGTTACAGATTTCATTCTATTTTTTATTTTTACTCACTAAGCACTACATTTTTTAAGATCTATCCATGATGATCGAACTACAACCAATCCATTGCTTCTAGTTATTTCCTTCCTACTTCCCACTTTCCTATGGAAGTAGAGGCAAGAACTACCCTCACCAAAGAAAATCCAAAATAAGAATATTCATTCATCCAGTAACTCAAACAATATTAAATCCCTACAGTATGCCAAACACTGTGTAAGTGTTAGAAACACAAAGATGAAAAGGCATGGTCCACGTCCTCTTAGAGCTTATGGAACAACAAAGAAGCACCGCAAACAATGAAAAGGGTGCAATGTTGAGAAATGAGAACTTCCTGGTGAAAGTATATTTAAAGCATCTGAAGTCCAGCGAGAACAGAAAAAAAATCCCCTCCAAGCAGTGGAAGAAGGCTTAACATTAAGTACTATTAAGCTGAAACTGTAGGATGAATAACACAAGCAGGAAGAGAACCATCTAGGGAGAGAAACATTGTGTATAAAGACACAGGAAACTGTGGCATGCCCTCACAATTATAGTCCTGGAACTGCTGAAGCATAGAGGTGGGAGGCAAGGCAGGACAAATAATAAGAGATGGGTCAATTCTCAATCCACAAGCCACGAATGTGCTGCAAAAACTTTCAATGCACAAAATTTGTTTTATACACACACTGTTAAGGCAAAGTCCGATGGAGTGGAGCAAGTCATGGAGGGCAATAGGCAAGAGTGGAGAGCAATATGCAACACAGTACAACTTGCAGTGAGCAAGAGGAAACACAATTCCAAAGGCAGGGCGAATGAACTGCGAGGTGACCGAGTGCTCTTCTGCACAGCACAAGGCATTCCCACTACTGTGCCACAGCTGGTGCTATGTTTTAATAGATGACTTGATGTTTTGAGTTTTTCAATCATTTCCATTATGCAGCTAAAAGTTCTGAAATGGAAATGTATCAATGACACAAAAAGGCTGAAATCCACTGGGCTACACAATAAAGAAACTTTCTATCTCACTAAAGAGTTTATATATTTTATGCTGTAAGGAACAGAGGTCAGACTTGAAGAATTCTGGAGAGGGAAGAGACACGCTGCTGTTTCTAAAAGACCACCACGGAAGCAGTGCCTTAAATGGCCTGATGGGGCAGAGAACAGAAAAGGTAAGAACATAGATAAGGAGAGCACTACAACAGTACAGGTAGGAGAGGGGTGAGGCCAAACAGGTGCCCCAGGGAATGGAGAACAGGGATCTGTGTGCCCTGGTGACTCAACAGCTCCAGGAGAAAACAGAAGAGAGGAAAGGAAGCAGGATGAAAGTCCAGGTCCCTGGCTACTAAAAGCAACAAGCAAAACCTACCAGAGAAAGAGCCAATCTACCTTTAAAATAAAAGCATTATCCAAAATAGATGCCCCCCAACCTTTTCAGGAAATTAACAAAATTTTTGAAAATTACCTACATATCACAAACTAAGCAGTTATTATCTAGATCTTGTTGTGATGCAGAAAACACTGGCACGAAGAGACCGTTTCTAGAATTAAAGTTAACTCTGACTTGATTTTCCTAGGTCACTCGCTACTTTATGCCGGAAAAATGAAGATATTATTGTTTTAAAATTTAAAAAAAAAGGCGGGGGAGTCAAGGAACTTTTAAGTTGAAGCATCAGAAGCTTCCAGCGCACTCGGATCATGTGATCAAAAGTAAAGCTGTCCTAAAGCATTGTAGGACAGACTACGGCTTCCTTGAGAAACCTGATACACACTACTCGGTTTTAAAGAAACATGGTGACAGAAGGCTTTCTATCAAGCCTAAATTTAAACTGCTCTGTGTAGCTGTCAGAGCTCTCTGGTGATATAAAAAGTATGGTTTCTCTTTAGTCCCACAGGAAGGAGTTGTGGATACAGGAGTGATCTTCCACGATTCCTGTCTTGTCTTACTTCCAACCCTGGGTAAGTGCTACTGTTTCTCCTCTCACCCTTGGGGCGTCTGAGGGTCAATAAAACAATTTATCAGAGAAAGTGACAAACTCTTGAGTGCCTTCACAACCAATTCTTACTGTCAGCTGGGCCTTAGGTGTAGTAAAAAACAAAAAAATAAATAAAATTAAAACCCTTTATTTTTGGCAGCTTTCTGTAGACTTTCCTACTCTTCCCATCTTGCCCAAGTCTTACACTCTGGCACCTGTAAGATCCGCTGTCCACACAGCAACAGAGTGAGCTTTCCTAATCAATCAGGTTGTCGCTTTTGCTTACTAAACCTCTTCTGTGGCTCCCATGTCCCTTCCCATGCCACCTCCACCCTTCCCTCTGGCCCACAAAAACCTATATGCTGACTGGTCTTTTCCTCAGCTCTAGTCACTCTGCCCTCTGCCCATGAAGCCCTGCCCTGACCCTGCCGCCCCCTCTAACCCCGCCCCCCGCCCCAGCCTCTAGTGCTTCCTCGGGGCCTCTGCACCAGTCCCTGGGAATCATGCCCACTTGAAATGCTCCACCTGCAAATCTTCACAGGAGCAGCTCCTTGTCATTCAGGTCTCAGCTGAAAGGTCACTTCCTGACCATCCAATCTAAAGTAGCCATCGCAGTCACATTACCCTTCTTAAATCCCATTTAACTCTCATGTTTTTCTTTTTTGTTTATTTTCTCTCTCTCTCCCACCCAAATCCCCCATTAAGCACTATGAAAGAAAGGTAGCCGGGCGCGGTGGCTCAAGCCTGTAATCCCAGCACTTTGGGAGGCCGAGACGGGTGGATCATGAGGTCAGGAGATCGAGACCATCCTGGCTAACACGGTGAAACCCCGTCTCTACTAAAAAATACAAAAAAAACTAGCCGGGTGAGGTGGCGGGCGCCTGTAGTCCCAGCTACTCGGGAGGCTGAGGCAGGAGAATGGCGTGGACCCGGGAGGCGGAGCTTGCAGTGAGCTGAGATCCGGCCACTGCACTCCAGCCTGGGAGACAGAGCGAGACTCCGTCTCAAAAAAAAAAAAAAAGAAAGAAAGGTAAAGCTCCCTGAAAACTTCCTTTCCTGTCTCCATAGCATTTACAACAGTGCCTGGAATACAGAAGATAGTAACTAAGTATCTTTTGAGCAGATGTTATCCCCAAAAGGCCATCCAAAAACAACCAAATGGTTAATGAGGGAGAATGAAAAGCAATGATTTAATGTGATTTCATTCA
Source organism: Macaca thibetana thibetana (assembly GCF_024542745.1). Taxonomy (NCBI): domain Eukaryota; kingdom Metazoa; phylum Chordata; class Mammalia; order Primates; family Cercopithecidae; genus Macaca; species Macaca thibetana. The sequence goes on along the minus strand of NC_065578.1, from coordinate 139,228,710 downwards.
AAATCAGCCCCTAATCTATTTCCAACAAAGGTATCTGACTACATTGAATTACTGCTCCCTACACAGACAGTCCTGAAGCTGCAAGTGGAGACACTCACTCCACTCCCATCTGGACACGTCAAAGTCATTGCTGCACCACTCAAGTAACTGGAAACGGCTGAATGACACTGGTCATCTCACAGCAGACATTGTATGTGTCCCTGTCCTCCACTCTCCCAACATGCCTATCCTACTCTGCTCCTTTCCTATTAGGATGGTGCAAAAGTAACTGTGGTTTTGCCATTAAAGGTGACGGTAAGAACCGAAATTACTTTTGCACCAACCTAATATATTATCACCTTCAAGCCACATTTACAGATATCTCAAGAAAGACTATTTAACACCCCTTATTCAAAAGCTAATTATCACACCCCTTCTCTTTCCCTGCAGATGTGGAAGATCTGAGATGTCTATGGTAGTATTATTAGATAGAGGTGGGAAGAAATAGCTATTGAGATGTTTCCTTTGCCCAGGGGGAGGTAACCACCTCCACATCATTTAACAAGTCCATAAGAGAACTATTTACCAATCTTCTCATCCAGTATGGATTTAAGTTAGGGAAGATGTCTCCATTTTTTTTTTTTTTTTTATTTTTCCTTTTCTACTTTAAAACTACAGTAGGGTTATGCTTTGAAAAGCAATTTTTGAAGTTACAATTAGCCAAAAGAACATCATTACCACTGTTTGTCCTGTCAAACATATAAAAATATTGTGACCCAAGCATTTGCCATCTTGAACAGAGCATGTGTTTGCGGGCAGGCAGTTCAAATCTCATTTCTACTAGTGACCAGAAACAAATTACTTAAACCCTTTGAGCTTCAAATTCCTTATCTGTTGAATGAGAGTGGGAAGATCAACTTCAGAGTGTAATAAGGGGATTAGACAGGATAACCAACCTAAATCACCAGGCACAGTGTGAGGCACAGAAAGGGGGCTCCTCTTCATCTCCAGGAGAGAAGTTAGAGTGAAGCTTACACTCTCCCTGCTTTTACATATAAATTGTTCACTGCCCTGTGGAAGAACAGTAAACTGCCTTAATTATTTTTTGTTACCACAAGTAGTTTACTGGTAATCTATAATAGTTTATTCATCATGGTTTTCTACTACCTTTCAATGCTTGTGCCTTAAGGGATTTTGGGTTGATATGTCTGAAATTTAAATAAAGTAGTATTAAGTTATAAACCTGTATCCAAAAAAACAACTGAAGTATGCACTTCAAAAGTCAAAGTTCAGCCAAGTGCAGTCGCTCACGCCTATAATTCCAGCACTTTGAGAGGCAGATCACTTGAGGTCAGGAGTTCGAGACCAGCCTGGCCAACATGGTGAAACCCCGTCTCTACTAAAAATAGAAAAAAAAATGTAGCTGGGTGTGGTGGCGCACTCCTGTAATCCCAACTACTCGGGAGGCTGCTGCTAGAGAATCACTTGAGCCCAGGAGGCAGAGGTTGCAGTGAGCTGAGATGACGCCATGCCACTGCACTCTAGCCTGAGTGATAGAGCAAGACTCTGTCTAAACAAACAAACAAACAAAAAAGTGAAAGTTCAGTACTTACTGGCCAAATGAACCTATTCATCAAAAATCTGGTTTGATTATCCAAATAAATAATTTGGTTTTGAGTATATTTTATGTAGAAAAAAGTTTCTAAATCTGTAAAACTACTTTTCCTGCCCATTATCTAATAATGTTTAAAAGTTGCATTTCTTTGATAAGACATTTATTTTGATAAGACGGTATGCAAAGTGTTTTAAGAAATCACTGACTACTTAAAACTTAATGCTCCTGAAGGATCCCCGAATGACCCAATAAGACATAGAATTTTAATGTCTCACCCAGCACTTCAATATAACTATACATTTCATACATAGTCACATTATCTATGTTTTCTTTTTTCAGTTACATCTGATTAAAGAGAATGTTCTGTTCAGTAACTAGCACACCATCGAAAAACAAGTATTTAAATAATGTGCAGCTTAAGTGGCATGAGCTGAAAAGAACACTCTGGATTCCTAAACTCTTAATTGCTAAACTCTTAATTGCTATTCTTCTTACTCTGTGAGATCCTTGTGGAGAAGCTGGTGAGAGCACATACTGGTATGCAGTTATCCTATTTAAGCTAAGGAGAGGCTAGATAACACGAGCTTCAAGAATACTCAGTGTTAACTTAGCTTTAGAAAGACTGTTTAAGAGTGCCACACACTATGGAAGATCACCAAAAGAGATAAAGGTCTACAGTATTCTTAAAAGCTCCAGAAAAGAAAGTTTTGTTTTCTTGTCTGCTGGGGCGGTGGGGATAAAGACAGAGGGAACACAGTTCTTCCTAGAAGCAGTGTATGTGAATAAATGACCCTCCATGTGTCTTCCAGATAAATAGATTCTCCTTAATTGTTAAATATAAGCAGGTGTACGCTTGTGTAAATTTCTTTTAAAAAGTCTAAATCTGATTTCTCTGAAACAGGTAAAAATACAGAAATTTTCAAACATCTTTCAGCTTTTAAGAGCTGAAGTCACAAGGCAACAAAACTAATGCACATGAAATGTGAGACACTACCGGGCGCGGTGGCTCATGCCTGTAATCCCAGCACTTTGGGAGGCCGAGGCTAGTGGATCACCAGGGTCAGGAGTTCAAGACCAGCCTGGACAATATGGTAAAACCCCGTCTCTACTAAAAAATACAAAAATTAGGCCAGGTGCGGTGGCTCAAGCCTGTAATCCCAGCACTTAGGGAGGCCAAGACAGGCGGATCACGAGGTCAGGAGATCGAGACCATCCTGGCTAACACGGTGAAACCCCGTCTCTACTAAAAAATACAAAAAACTAGCTGGGCGAGGTGGCAGGCGCCTGTAGTCCCAGCCACACGGGAGGCTGAGGCAGGAGAATGGCGTAAACCTGGGAGGCAGAGCTTGCAGTGAGCTGAGATCCGACCACTGCACTCCAGCCCGGGCGACAGAGCAAGACTCCGTCTCAAAAAAAAAAAAAAAATACAAAAATTAGCTGAGTGTAACCTGTAATCCCAGCTACTTGGGAGGGTGAGGCAGAGAACTGCTTGAACCTGGGAGGCGGAGGCTGCAGTAAGCCGAGATCGTGCTACTGCACTCCAGCCTGGGCTACAGAGTCACAGAGTGGTGAGACTCTGTCTCAAAAAAAAAAAAAAAAGAAAGAAATGTGAAATATTTTGCACATCTCTAAAAATAGATTATTTGTTTAACAGCTTTTAGTAACTGTAATTCTATAAAGCTAGGAACCTCTCTTTAGGGACCTAATCTAAACTTTATTCTGGAATAAAGCCTGATCTAAGCTAATTTTCTACACTATTACTCAAGCAAAAAGAATTCTTTCAAAATATGATATAATCATACAAATAAAATGTTTTAAATACGTAACTTGAAATCATACAAATATAATGTTCCAAATACATAACTTGAAAGATTTTGTTTCAAAACACAATTTCAGTTGTTTTGTGCAAATCTGTGCAAATAAAACCAGACCTTTGTAAATAATAATACAAGAATTTAAGCAAAAGTTAAGCTACTGGTCTGTGGAGCTGCACACTTTGCAGTTATGCTCAGAAATATACAAATTCTACTGATCAGCTGGTCAAACTGCTAAAGGAGATACTGTAATATCCCATTTTTTTCCCTAGACCCTCAAAATTAGAAGCTCAAATTTTATTTTGCAGCATCATGAAATAATTATGCCTGTGCAACACTGAAAGATAAAATGCCATAAACTTAGAAATTAAACTATGATCACTTCAACTGAGCTTTTTAAAATAAGCTATTATTTTCTTTTTTTTTTTTTTTTTTTTTTTTCTGAGACAGTCTCGCTCTGTCCCCCAGGCTGGAGTGCAATGGTGCCATCTCAGCTCACTGCAACCTCTGCCTCAAGGGTTCAAGCGATTTTCCTGCCTCAGCCTCCTGAGTAGCTGGGATTACAGGCGCACGCTACCACACCCGCTAATTTTTGTATTTTTATTAGAGACAGGGTTTCACTATGTTGAGGCTGGTCTCGAACTCCTGACCTCATGATCCACCCCCTCAGCCTCCCAAAGTTCTAAGATTACAGGCATAGCCATCGCGCCCGGCCCAGCTGTTATTTTCTTTAAAATATCTGTATAAAGGCTATATGATGATGTCGGTTTGACTGCATTGTCATACAGTAACCACCAGGCATGTGGCTATTTAAATATAATTAAAATTAACTCTTAAGTTCAGTTCTTCAGTTCCCTTGGCCACATTTGAAGTGCAGTAGCCACATGTGGCTGGTGACTGCCATGCTGGACAGCACAGATACAGAGCATTTCCATTACAGCTGGACACTCAGGCCAAATATACAGCATCTCCAACTACTAAGTGACAGGCAAATTCAAGCCTTCTGGTTTTCCAGGTGGCGCTACCAAATACTGTGTAGTTTTATAAATAATTTTTTTTAATTTATCATTTCAACAGTAGGTACAAACAAAAATTTTTATGAAACTATTAGCTGAAAAGAGCAGAGTAGCTTTTAGAGTTAGCCAAGCTCTTTCTTAAGAACACATTTTTGTTCTGAGCATAACACTTCACGAAATCAGAGTAATGAATAAAAGATATCTAATGTAATTTTCAAATGACTAAGAATTTTTGCTTGCGATAACTGCCTCCCTTTATTTGATAATCAAGTACAACGAATGGATCACTAAAAAGCCAAACTCTCGAAGTGCAAATAATCTCTTCTTTCATCAGGAAAAAGATGATGTCAAGTATGAAAGTATAACCAGTTTTTCCTCAGCAAGTTGTAGAAATATCACAGAACTAGAGATACTAACAATGGCAGGTATCTGAAAGTGAGAGTAATTATCACTCCCATTTCTGCAGTACCCTATCATTACCTCTACTGTGATTTGCAGAGCTTGCTATTTATTCTTAGTTAGCCTTCTAAAATACATCTTCCACTTTTGGTTTTGGAACCAATTATCGCTTCGTGTCCCATATAAAAGAAAACCACTTGATCCTGTACCATTTGGTGAGAAAACACACGAACACAATTTATTTGCACTTCTTTTTTTTTGAGATGGAGTCTCTCTCGGCTCACTGCAACCCCACCTCCGGGGTTCAAGCAATTCTCCTGCCTCAGCCTCTCGAGTAGCTGGGGCTACAGGCGCATGCCACCACGCCCAGCTAATTTTTGTATTTTTAGTAGAGACGAGGTTTCACCATGCCGGCCAGGAGGATCTCAATCTCTTGACCTCGTGATCCGCCCGCCTCGGCCTCCCAAAGTGCTGAGATTACAGGCATGAGCCACCGCGCCTGGCCTATTTGCACATTTTTAATAAATGCAGTCTAAATAGTAAACCATTATCTTCAGAATGCCTTTAAAAGCAAATCAAGGAATGTACCTAATGCCACAGAACTGTACATTTAAATATAGTTAAAATGGTAAATTTTATTTCGTGCATGTTTTACCACAATAAAAGTACATCAAGGCCAACTGTCTACATTCTGAGACTACCCATTTTTTTACATTAAATGTGCTTTTCCTGGTAAGTTGGTTAGAATTTTTCAAAGTAATGTAACAAAATTACATTCATGTTGGAATAAAAGTCCAAGCATATTAAAAGCCAAAGATGAGAAATATACTTAATAAAAGTTTTATTTTCAAATATCCAAAATATTACAGTATAAAGACACATATAACATGAGTCTACTAAATGAAAAATTATTTCATATTTTTATATATCACAAATCTGAGAATCTCCAGTTTAACCAACACTGGAAATTCAAAGGCTTTTATCTACCACCTATTGCAAGCTAGACATACTAATCACACTTCCTTCATAAACATAACTCTAATCCTCAAACCACCCTAAGAGCTGAGTACTATTATCCCCATTTTACAGATGATGAAACTGAGGGACAACTTTTTTTTTAAGTGGCTATAGCCACTAAAGGTAGTAGCTGAGCAATACTGAAGTGTTAGTCTGACTTCAAAGCTGGTGTACGTGCCATCACACCACAATGAGTCCGTGTTAGGATTCTATTCTGACATCAGAAAGGCAATCAGAAGAACCATATTGCTAAATTGAATGTAGTCTCAAGAGCCACATAACGTTTTATGAATTCGGCTACACAACGGATACCTTCGTAGGGTATCTCCAAAGGATACCTTGACAAAAAACAAGGAAGAAACCATATAGCAACAACTGATACGTGTTTTTCTTGCTCCCATTATTAGGAAAAATTCACAGACAATCCGTACAAGTTATTTCAACAAAAAGAGATGTAAATCCAGGAAATAAAAATCTTAACAGCAAAATCCATCACCCTTATCTATGCTATGGTCCATTATTTCAATATTGAGTATTCACACCACAAACCTGACTTCATAACCAGGCATTAAACTAAGATGCATAATGCTACTTTCAAATTCCTTTTATCCTGGCAGGACAAAATATCCCAAACCATCTAAACCCAATTACTAATTCTAGTGAATTGTTAAGTCGGCCCAATGAGAGTTCAGGACGCCCTCCATGACACAAGTAGGGGGCCAGGGGACAGCATATTATATACTCTGTATGCGTGACTGCAAACTTTGTCATCACTCTATTCCACAGACTTCATAAAAGTAAAAGCTTTTTGTTTCTTTGTCTAAACAAATGGAGCCACAAGCATAGGATACCTGCAAGATGTCCCCACTTCAGTGGGAGAGGTGCAAGTACAACTTCCACGAAGAAACTCGCTACTTAAGTCTGCAGAAGCCACCGCAACCCACCGCAAACCTCCATTCCGCGATCGTTAAATGACAAGAGACATTTCAGAAACGTCTCAAACCTGCTGTTCACCTGTGGCCTGGTGGCCGTGTCAAAAGCCTGCGGAGCTCCTAAAGAACACACTAATCCTCTCCGGAGGTCTTGCTAAACAAGCTGTGGGAAATGAAGGGAGCTAGGCACGTACGCTTTCCTGCAATCTAAAACTTCCGAGACTGCATTTACCACAACCAGTTTCCACAAAGAGGTAAGGGTGACTTAGCTGCTACTGCGGATATCAAGATCGAAATTCGAAAAGGTACCCGTTCCAGTAACGTGTGTTTCACTCCAGTAAAAAGTTGAAAGAAAAAAAAAAAAAAGACCCAGCAAAGAACAAGGTCCCCAGTTCCCGTATTCTTGACCTTCAAGAACTGCAAAAAAGTCAAGACCCAGTGAAAAACGAAAAGTTTGAGTGGCTGCTGGGCTCGCGGGCGGCACGCCTGACTCCGAAGCTGCTGGGGGAACCCGCCTCGCGGTCAGGGTCTCGCCGCGCCCCCAGGCCGGCTGTGGGCGCAGAACGCTGAGGATGGAGCCTCCCCCTCCAGAAACCCGCTCGAAGCTCGGAAAGCCCCGGCCCCTCCGCGCGGGCTCCCGGCCCCGGGCTCTTTCCCCGACGCGCCTGAGGGCGCGGACCAGCCCCCGGCACGCGACCCCGCACACTTCCGGGCCCGATGCCCCGGCCGCTCGCCCCCTTACCGGCATCATCTTGGACCCGAACCGCATGGAAGCTGGTGGCCAGACTGCGGCCCCGGCCAAGCTGAGGCGCCCCGGGGGTCGCGGATGCGGGGGAGGGGAGCGGAGAGCGAGGCCGCCCGGACCTGTTGCGAGGCGGCGGCGGCGGCGCGCGGGTCCGCAGGGCCCTCCGCGCGGGCTGGGGCACCACCGAGCCCCGGGCCGACCCCCCCGGCCGGACCCCCTGACGTGCTTTGTCTCTTTGACGCTCGCGACGGTCGGGGCTCCCTCCTCCGCTCCGAAACCAACTAATCCCGGGCCGGGCCCCAGCCGAGCCCGCGCCGGCTCCGCCCCCCGCGCCGACCCCGCCCGCGGCGCGCCTGGAGGCCTGGGGGAGGGGCGCCCGCGAGAACAGGAGCCGCGCGCGCCTGCGCGGGCCTGGCGGCGCGGACCGGGAGCTGCGGCTGCCGACAGCCTTTTCTTTCTTCGCCTCGGACTTAAGTGCGGTCGGGGCCGCGCGGCGGAGCGGCTGGAGCGCGCGCCTCCTAGCGGAGCCGGAGCAATTGGAAGGCGGCGCCTCAGGAAAACAGAATGGTAGTGAATGGCACCGAGCCGTCCCAGAGCTACCGCCGTCACCTCCTCGGCGGCTCCGAGTTGTGCAAGGCAGGGGACCCTTTGCCTTCAGAACTGGGCGCCCGAGGTTGAGCGAGTGGACAGAGTCCTCCCGCGGCCGCGCCGCTGGGCCAGGCGGAGAGAGGCGGGCGGACCCCCGGAGGAGGCCCGGGCCGCGCCGCGGAAACGACTCGACTCCCTGAGGGTGGCCACGACCGACCCTGTCCGGACAAAATGGAGTTCCCCGTGTGGCTTCAGCCCGCGGCTCGTTCCCAGAGCTCCTCTGTGACCCGGCTCTCGGATTGTTCGCCTTTCATTTCATTTGCCGTTGTCCAAATTCTAATTTAAAACTCATGTGTTGCTTGCTGTGAGGTTAACAAACGTACACCGCAAACTGGATAAAGGGATAACTTTTATGTTGTGTATGTTTTACCATAATAAAAATAATTTTTTAAAAAAAGCTTAAAAATGTGGCAGGCAGCATTCTGAGGAGCTTCCCTGGGAGGTGCTGGGAACACCCTGCAAGCAGCCTCCCATACGGGGAGTCGGTGGATACCATCCTTTTCCAGGGAGGGAGGCCAAGGCCTAGGGAAATGGCGGGGCTCTCTTCCAAAGAGTAGCAGAGCAGGTTCAGGCTCTTCTTCCACCTTCCAGGGAGACACATACTCCGGGAACCCTAACTCCAGGAAGCCTCGTTCTAGTAAGTTGTCAGTGCAAGTTCACTCAGAATCACTTTTCTCTGCCTTTATACATGATTCTAGTACCTGAAGGGGAGTAAAGCCCCTGAGTTTATCTAGTTTCAAGAACAGACAATTCTTTCTTAGCCCACCATGTCCCTTACCAGAATCTCCATCAAACTCCTTGTTGCACCATCTCAGCTACTGTATGTGGCAATACTAAATTACGGTTAATTCAATTAGAATTTAGCGTTCTCGGCCGGGCGCATTGGCTCAAGCCTGTAACCCCAGCACCTTAGGAGGCCGAGGCGGGCGATTCATCTGAGGTCAGGAGTTCGAGACCAGCCTGGTCAACGTGGTGAAACCCCCGTCTCTACTGAAAATATAAAAATTAGCTGGGCGTGGTGGCACATGCCTATAATCCCAGCTACTCGGGAGGCTGAGGCAGGAGAATCGCTTGAACCCGGGAGGCGGAGGTTGCGGTGAGTGGAGATCGCCCCACTGCACTTCAGCCTGGGCAAGAAAAGCGAAACTCCATCTGAAAAAAAAAAAAAAAAAAAAGAAGTTAACGTTCTCAAAAAATCTGGTTTATAGTCTTGTTTTTCTTAAGAGGGTTACACTGAGTTAAGCAAAATAAATTCATCCCTCATTCAGTAAATATTTATTAAATACCTACCACATCATAGATATTCTTCTAAGTCCTAGGGATATATTAATGAACAAAAAGTTCAAAAGACAAGTGTAGTTATTGTGAACAAAATAGAATAAGGGAAGGGAAGGGGATGAGGTGTACAGGTGCAACTTTAAATAGGGTGGTCAAGGTAAGCCTCACTGAAAAGGCAGTGTGTGAGCAGTCTTGAAGGAAATGAGGGTGTGAACTCCACGAATATGAAGGAAGATTTCCAGGCAGAGGGAACAGCCAGCACTAAGGCCTAATGTGCGAGCCTGCCTGGCAAATTCTGGGACCATCAGGGAGGCTAAGATAGCTGGAGCAGACGATAAGGGGAGAATAGTAGGAGATGAGATGGAGTGATATGAAGGGCCAGACAAGAAGGGCCTTGTAGGCTATTCTAAGGACTTTACCTTTGCTCTGAGTGAAATGGGGAGTTATGGAAAGGTTTTGAACAGAAGAGTGCTGTGAGCTGACATATTTTAAGAGAATCACTCCAGCTGCTGTGGAAAACAAAGTCAGCAGAGAACCATAAGAAACTCAGCCAAGCGAAAGGTGTAAGTGGCTTCCACAAGGGTGGTAACAGTGGCTATGGCAAATAGTGGTCAATTTTGGATATATTTTCAAATCCAAACCCACAGAATTTCCTGACAGATGTGGAATATGAGAGAAAGATGCCCTAAGTTTTTGTCCCAAAGGATGGAAGTTGCCACAAACCATAATGGAGAAGACCATGAGTGGACCAAGTTACAGAAAAGAGGAGATCATTTGAGAACATGTTAACTTTCAGAACTTAATAATAAAAGATACCCTGATACTGAAATTTAGCACGTATGTGGGAAGCAATAATTCTTTTTTTTTTTTAACTTTTAGGTTTGGGGGTACATGTGAAGGTTTGTTGCATAGGCAAACTCGTATCACAGGGATTTGTTGTACAGATTATTTCATCACCCAAATATTAAGCCCAGTACCCAATAGTTACCTCTTCTGCTCCACTCCTTCCTCTCACCCTCCACCCTCAAGTAGGC